>NC_140587.1:837037573-839437573 GCF_964204655.1 Triturus cristatus
CAGCAGAGTTGCTCTAGAGCCAGAGAACCAGGTCAACAGAATTGCTTTAGAGCCATAGAACTGGGTCAGCAGAGCTGCTTTAGAGCCAGAGAACCAGGTCAGCAGAGATGTTGTAGAGGCAGAGAACCAGGTCAGTAGAGCTGCTCTAGAGCCTAAGAACTAGGTCAGCAGAGCTGCTCTAGAGCCAGAGAACCAGGTCAGCAGAGCTGCTGTAGGGCCAGAGAAACCAGGTCAGCAGAGCTGCTTTAGAGGGAGAGAACCAAGTCAGCAGAGCTGCTTTAGAGCCAGAGAACTAGGCCAGCAAAGCTGGTTTAGAGCCAGAGAACCAGGTCAGCAGAGCTGCTTTAGAGCCAGAGAACCAGGTCAGCAGAGCTGCTCTTGAGTCAGAGAACCTAATCAGCAGAGCTGCTTTAAAGCCAGAGAACCAGGTCAGCAGAGCTGCTCTAGAGCCAGAGAACCAAGTCAGCAGAGCTGCTTTAGAGCCATAGAACCAGGTCAGCTGAGCTGCTTTAGAGCCATGGAACCAGGTCAGCAGAGCTGCTTTAGAGCCAGAGAACCAGGTCAGCAGAGCTGCTCTGGAGTCAAAGAACCAGGTCAGCAGAGCCGCTGTAGAGCCAGAGAAACCAGGGCAGTAGAGCTGCTTTAGAGGGAGAGAACCATGTCAGCAGAGCTGCTCTAGAGCAAGAGAACCAGGTCAGCAGAGCTGATTTAGAGGGAGAGAGCCAGGTCAGCAGAGCTGCTTTAGAGCCAGAGAACCAGGTCAGCAGAGCTGCTCCAGAGCTAGAGACCCAGGTCAGCAGAGCTGCTCTAGAGGCCGAGAACCAGGTCAGCAGAGATGCTGTAGAGCCAGAGAAACCAGGTCAGCAGAGCTGCTCTAGAGCCAGAGAACCAGGTCAGCAGAGCTGCTGTAGAGCCAGAGAAACCAGGTCAGCAGAGCTGCTTTAGAGGGAGAGAACCAGGTCAGCAGAGCTGCTCTAGAGCCAAAGAACCAGGTCAGCAGAACTGCTTTAGAATCATAGAACCGGGTCAGCAGAGCTGCTTCAGAGCCAGAGAACCAAGTCAGCAGAGCTGTTGTAGAGCCAGAGAACCAGGTCAGCAGAGCTGCTCTAGAGCCTAAGAACTAGGTCAGCAGAGCTGCTCTAGAGCCAGAGAACCAGGTCAGCAGAGCTGCTGTAGAGCCAGAGAAACCAGGTCAGGAGAGCTGCTTTAGAGGGAGAGAATCAGGCCAGCAGAGCTGCTTTAGAGCCAGAGAAGTAGGCCAGCAAAGCTGCTTTAGAGCCACAGAACCAGGTCAGCAGTGCTGATTTAGAGCCAGAGAACCAGGCCAGCAGAGCTGCTTTAGAGCCAGAGAACCAGGTCAGCATAGCTGCTCTAGAGCCAGAGAACCAAGTCAGCAGAGCTGCTTTAGAGCCATAGAACTAGGTCAGCAGAGCTGCTTTAGAGCCATGGAACCAGGTCAGCAGAGCTGCTTTAGAGCCAGAGAACCAGCTCAGCAGAGCTGCTCTAGAGTCAGAGAACCAGGTCAGCAGAGCCGCTGTAGAGCCAGAGAAACCAGGTCAGTAGATCTGCTTTAGAGGGAGAGAACCATGTCAGCAGAGCTGCTCTAGAGCAAGAGAACCACGTCAGCAGAGCTGATTTAGAGGGAGAGAGCCAGGTCAGCAGAGCTGCTTTAGAGCCAGAGAACCAGGTCAGCAGAGCTGCTCTAGAGCCAGAGACCCAGGTCAGCAGAGCTGCTCTAGATGCCGAGAACCAGGTCAGCAGAGATGCTGTAGAGCCAGAGAAACCAGGTCAGCAGAGCTGCTTTAGAGGGAAAGAACCAGGTCAGCAGAGCTGCTCTAGAGCCAGAGAACCAGGTCAGCAGAACTGCTTTAGAATCATAGAACTGGGTCAGCAGAGCTGCTTTAGACCCAGAGAACCAAGTCAGCAGAGCTGTTGTAGAGCGAGAGAACCAGGTCAGCAGAGCTGCTCTAGAGCCTAAGAACTAGGTCAGCAGAGCTGCTCTAGAGCCAGAGAACCAGGGCAGCAGAGCTGCTTTAGAGGGAGAGAATCAGGCCAGCAGAGATGCATTAGAGCCAGAGAACTAGGCCAGCAAAGCTGCTCTAGAGCCAGAGAACCAGGTCAGCAGAGCTGCTTTAGAGCCAGAGAACCAGGTCAGCAGAGCTGCTCTAGAGCCAGAGAACCAAGTCAGCAGAGCTGCTTTAGAGCCATAGAACCAGGTCAGCAGAGCTGCTTTAGAGCCAGAGAACCAGGTCAGCAGAGCTGCTGTAGAGCCAGAGAAACCATGTCAGTAGAGCTGCTTTAGAGGGAGAGAACCTGGTCACCAGAGCTGCTCTAGTGGGAGAGAACCAGGCCAGAAGAGCTGCTCTAGAGCCAGAGAACCAGGTCAGCAGAACTGCTGTAGAGCCATAGAACCAGGTCAGCAGAGCTGCTTTATAGCCAGAGAACTAGGTCAGCAGATCTGTTGTAGAGCCAGAGAACCAGATCAGCAGAGCTGCTCTGTAGCCTAAGAACTAGGTCAGCAGAGCTGCTCTAGAGCCAGAGAACCAGGCCAGCAGACCTGCTGTAGAGCCGGAGAAACCAGGTCAGCAGAACTGCTTTCGAGGGAGAGAACCAGGTCAGCAGGTCTGCTTTAGAGCCAAGGGACCAGGTCAGCAGAGCTGCTCTAGAGCCAGAGAACCAGGTCAGCAGAGCCGCTGTAGAGCCAGAGAAACCAGGTCAGTAGAGCTGCTTTAGAGGGAGAGAACCAGGTCGGCAGAGCTGCTCTAGAGGGAGAGAACCAGGTCAGCAGAGCTGCTCTAGAGCCAGAGAATCATGTCAGCAGAACTGCTTTAGAGCCATAGAACCGGGTCAGCAGAGCTGCTTTAGAGCCAGAGAACCAGGTCAGCAGAGCTGTTGTAGAGCCATTGAACCAGATCAGCAAAGCTGCTCCGTAGCCTAAGAACTAGGTCAGCAGAGCTGCTCTAGAGCCAGAGAACCAGGTCAGCAGACCTGCTGTAGAGCCAGAGAAACCAGGTCAGCAGAGCTGCTTTAGAGGGAGAGAACAAGGTCAGCAGAGCGACTTTAGAGCCAGAGAACCAGGTCAGCAGAGCTACTCTAGCTGACACTAGCTGACTGACACTGACTGACTGACACTGACTGACTGACTGACTGACACTGACCGACACTGACTGACTGACACTGACTGACTGACACTGACTGACACTGACACTGATTGACTGACACTGACTGACACTGACTGACACTGACTGACTACTATCACTATTCTACTACTCACTCTCTACTACTCTCTCTCTACTACTCACTCTCTACTACTCTACTACTTTTTACTACTCACACTGTACTACTCCCTACTACTCTCTCTCTACTACTCACTCTCTTCTACTCACTCTCTACTACTCTCTACTACTCTCTCTCTACTACTCACTCTCTACTACTCACTCGCTACTACTCTCTACTACTCACTATCTACTACTCACTCTTTACTACTCTCTACTACTCTCTACTACTCACTTCTACTCTCTACTATTACTCTCTACTACTCACTCTCTACTACTCACTCTATAATGCTCTCTACCACTCACTCTACTACTCTCTATTACTCTCTACCACTCACTCTACTAATTTACTACTCACTCTCTACTACTCTCTACTACTCTCTACTATTACTCTCTACTACTCACACTCTACTACTCACTCTCTAATACTCTCTACCACTCACTCTGCTAATCTCTACTACTCACTCTCTACTACTCACTCTCTACTATTCACTCTCTACTACTCACTCTCTACTACTCACTCTCTACTACTCTCTACTACTCACTCTCTACTACTCACTCTCTACTACTCTACTACTCTCTACTACTCTCTCTACTACTCACTCTCTACTACTCTCTACTACTCACTGTACTACTCTCTATTACTCTTTACCACTCACTCGCTACTACTCACTCTCTACTACTCTCTCTCTACTACTCACTCTCTACTGCTCACTCTTCTACTCTCTACTACTCACTCTCTACTACTCTCTCTACTACTCACTCTCTACTACTCTCTACTACTAACTCTCTACTACTTGCTCTCTACTACTCGCTCTCTACTACTCTCTACTACTCACTCAATTACTCTCTAATAATCACTCTACTACTCACTTTCTACTACTCTCTACTACTCACTCTCTACTATTCCACTACTCTCTACTACTCACTCTCTACTACTAACTCTCTACTACTCCCTACTACTACTCACTCTCTACTACTCTCTACTACTTGCTTTCCTATACTCGCTCTCTACTACTCTCTACTACTCACTCTCTACTACTCTCTCTCTACTACTCTACTACTCACTCTACTATTCACTCTCTACTACTCACTACTAGTCTCTCTACCACTCACTCTCTACTACTCACTCGCTACTTCTCTCTACTACTCACTCTCTACTACTCACTCTCTACTACTCTCTACTTGTGGAAATATGGATTTTTATGATCAGTTATGTCCCCTATCTTGGACCCCAACGGTTTCATGTATAAATCACAAGTACATGTATGTTCCCTCCAGTTCCAGTTATGAAGACGAAGACGCAAACACATGTGCGTCCACCGCCAACATGTCCTCTTTCAGATCCGCCATGAATGGGCTGGATATTCCATTCCTAAGTATGAAAGGCCACCGGCTTTATATGGTTCACTTATGCCATTTTACAGTCCAGGCAAGTAGGCCCTGATTCTGCCATCAAGCTTTTCCTGCCTTCTGCCTCTGAAAGCTCCAGTCCGAGCTCGCATCTGTATCCATGAACTTTGTCCTACTCTCTGCGCAGCTAACGGTGCCTGACATCAGCCTGTTGCCTGCCAAAAACTGTATTTCACCTTCGAAATTATCTGCTCCGCTCCCTACCCAATGCATTCCTGTCTAGTAGTTTAAGTAAACATTCTTCCAGCTACCGAGCAAAAGGCCCGGCTTCTCTGTCATTTTGCAAGTGATTCATAGCCCTGTTACTATGGACGATTTCTGCCCTCGCATCTAGTGTAGACACTTAGACGCTTGTACACGCACTAACAGTCAGTATAGTCAGTATAGAATAAGATTCTACTCTAAAAGACTTCTCTTTTGGATAACACAGTTCTTTAAACATAGGATGTTAGATATGATTTGGGATTAGGTTGACTTGACTCTCCAGACTTCTATCGCCACATGTAGAGCTAAATGTCAAGTCCCCTTCACCCCCTAGTTGCATGTCAATCACACGTCATGCTGCTGCGCGCGCATTTCTGCCAAGTATTTCTGCTGACATTGCGAAATTCTTTCATGGAACCATCCTATTATGACATCATACCTGATGACGTTCTTTAGTTACGCCCAGTTACACCCACTTTTACTACGCATGTATGTTTTATCTTTACTATCAATTGTTACGCCTCCTCCATTTGTTTCACTGTAATGCCTATTGTATAAAAATGATTACCTATCAATAAAGTAACGATCTTCACTTCCTGAACCTTCGTGGTGATGGAATCTGGAGCTCATCAATTTAAATTGATTATGGAATAAAGCCCGTTCTGAACCTCTAATACCACGGATTCTGCCTCTTATTTTACTGAGCTATTGTTATAGATTTTCCGCATCAAATTAAGCCCCGGTAAATAAATTATTTACCACATAAATGGCGCCCGAACAGGGACACTTTCTCATCTCACGCGCCGGCGGTGCGTTGCAGGCCCGGTCTCCTGTCACAGCTGGACGGACAACAACGCGTACCCACAGGATTTCCTGTATCTCCCTCCTGCCGAGCGGGGGTAACTGAGGCTGCGATCAACACCCAGACGAGGCGGTGAGAAGTGCGAAGTATCCCGACCAGAGCCTAGCTGAGAGAGCAAGATCCGAGGTATACAGAGGCCCACCAGTTTCCGAAGTTTCCGAAGTTCCGAGTCGAGTCCAGTCCGGTTCAAGTTCAGTCCAGTTCCGAGGCCTTCCGTTCCGAGCTACCCGGTGAGTACCATTATCGGGGAGGCGTTCTGACGTGCACATAGGTTGTGCCGGTCAAGACGGGTTTGGGTACACAAATCCGGTCTGCACTGTTTCAGCAGTGTATCTGTACTGTTTAGCAGTATATCAAGTATGTCTAGTATATAATTCAGATTTACCTAGTTAGTATCAAGTATTATGCTTAGTGACTAGTTTCCTTAAATGACCATCATTGTTTATTCATTAAATGTTAAATGTTAAAATGTTTTAAATACGTTCTGTATATTGTGGTGTGAATGACTGTTCACTATTGTGTTTTATGGTATTAAAATGTGTTCAAAAATTAGGTATCAGATCAGTTCTCAATATGCCGCTCTTTTCGAAATTAAGACAGATCAAAACTAGAAAAGGGGTACTCGAAGAAGCTGTTCCCATTCCTCCTAGGGACACTCCAGGGTACTTCATGTATCATAAACATGGCCTAGACGCCATATTATTTCTTGATCTTTGGGTAGACTACACCAAGGAATTACCAGAAAGTCAGAGGTGGCCCGCAGCTGGGACCTGGGATGCAGATTGCATCGTGAAAGTAGAGGAAGAATTATGGAAAAAGAAAGCTAGACAATCACAGAAAGACGCCATTGAATTATGGCGTAAAGAATCGTATAGACGTACAGAAAAAGCACGTAGACAGGAAGAGAAGAGTAAGGAGAATTCAAATAAAGTTCGAGAAAGTGTATTAATTGAAGAAGGTACTCGAGTAAAGTCAGAACAAACAGACAGACAAAGAAATGCCCTTGTGAATGGTATGTATCCTCTTCTGGCCGAAGGATTACCTAAGGCTACCCCGGAGATACCAAGAGACTTGCCACCCCCATTGTTTCCGATAAAAGCACATCCCAAAGGGCATCCCAGATCCGCAGAAGATGTTTTTCTTTCCTCTTATTTAGACGACGCAGCTCCCGAGTATGCTAATGCTGCGCCACATAGACCGTCTGCCGAGGGGGTTCAACGCCAAGACCCTCCTCCGTCTGTACCTCTACAACAGCAAACCCCGACACAAGTTCCGGCAAGCACATCTGTTTCTACATCCGCATCCACACCTATGGTTGCTATATCCCGTTCAACGAATCCTTTCACATCCAGCACCCCAGGTGGTGCTACCGGAGGTGCATCAAGCATTTTTTCTACGCCACCCAGAACAAATAAACTTTCCTTTCAAGAATTAGCCCACCAACGTACACCCAAACTAGTAACTCCCAACACGCTCAAGGAACTTCTAATAGATTGTAGATATGACCCTGTGCCCGGAAAAGGGGACGAAATGATGCTGGCATCATTACGTATCCGACGAGCTGCAATATATTTAGGGAAGCTACCAGGAATGACTGCACATTTAGAAAATATATATCATTTTGTTCAGTCAGGGCGAGACCCTGAGAGTATTAACAGAGCTATGGAGTACCAAAAAGTGGAAATCCAGGGGGAACTGTTACGTTTCCTCATAAACTGTGTGATCAGAAATCAAGATCAACCGGGGGTAAAACCGGAAGAAATGCAAATCCTTACCACGTGGGGTAAGAATATATCAGAGGGGAGACACGATAAACGATCATGTATAGTAGCTATGAGCCGAAAGATCCGCAAAGAAATAGAACGAATACACGAGGAAAGATTAGCAGTAGACGAACCAGAACAAAACGAGGATGAGGAAGAATTAGAACTGCCCACAGGACAGTTAGAAACTATGGCCTATGTAGGTAGAGGAAGATCTTGCAATAATACTAGATGCTTTACTGATCCGATATGTCCGATACGTCCAGATAATAACAGAAAATTCCAAACTCCTATAATAAATATAAGGTCCCCCGAACATTCATTCCAAGCCGCTGACAAATTACTCCGAGAACGAAGGGGTTATCATATACTCGATTTTATGGACGAACAAGAATTAGCCAGGTCAGCCGTACACTGGGTTGATAGTCCTGGAAAATATAGTGATGATACACTAGCGCATACGTTTTTGAACCTCCCCCAGATGAACAGCGTTTAGCTGGTATCTATATGATTCAACAACTCCTTATATTATATAAAAGCCAACACTCCGATCCTGGTCCCTTACCTGATATATTGACTGAATTACTCACGAATAAATGGAGAGGTTCCGGTACTAAGTTAATTAGAGTACTAGAATCTAGAAGGCAGTACATTCTTTTTGTATGTCCTGAACATGTCTCACTGCCCATCAAGGAAAGAACGACGTATTACACGGATAGACAAAATCCCTTACGAGAAGTGCACCCGATAAAGGGTGATGACAATGAGTTTAAACGTGTGTTTGTATACATACCCATATCCAAAATAGAACTATTAGAAATGAAGAAAGTGGTACCCAGTCATGACAAAGACCCAGCGGGTTTCCACCGTGAAATTAAAGATATGTTACTCATGGGAGAATATACCTACCCCGACATTATGACAATATTGAAGGTATTATTGCCTGCGGGCATTTACGAAAAACTCAAGGAAAAGGATTGGGAGGTGGGAGACCAGAAGATAGATTGGACAGCATTAGAAAACGAAGAAAAAGCTCGAGGTCCAGGTTCAGGGCTCGGGGACAAGATCAAAGCACTACCAGGTCTACTAGTACAGGTACTGCCACGTTTATTAACTACGAAAAAGGAAGACTGGGGTGCAATCTCAGCCTGTAAACAAAAGCAAGATGAAGACACTAGTGATTTCTATTCCCGATTTGAGAAATGTTTTGGTATAAATAGTGGAATAAAAGCAAGTAGCGAGTCGTATCCACATCTGTTTGTGACAAAATTGGTTGAAAATGCCTTGCCCCAAGTTAAGAATAGAGTATTGAAGTTCGAGAGTACCTGGCAAGGTAACACTCCGTCACAAATGTTACAAATGCTACAGTACCATCACAATAGAATTAGAGAAGAACAAGAACATGAACATAGACGCATGAAAGACACGAAAATGAAAATGCTAGTTTCCCAGACAGTGCCAGTTGACGGTCATAAGAAGGGTATAACACAGTCCAGCGGTTCAACAGGTCCTGTAAAAGGGACGTGCAACTATTGTAAACAGCCAGGTCATTATGTACACGATTGTCCAGTTTTAAAACATAATATTGCCATAGGTAACGCAAAAGAAAGACCACGACCAATTAGACAGGATCAGAACCAACAAGGAGCCCCGCAGCATGCACAGTCCATGCCAGCTCCGCAACAGTCTATGCCAGCTCCGCCATCGCAGCCTATTGCTGCCACACAAACAACGACCCGACAGATGTATCAGACCGCACAGTATGACTATCCTGATTATCAACGATACTCATGAAACAGCCTAGAGAGGGAAGTTGGCTTACCCCTTATTGAGGTCCCTGTAGATCAAGAAGGACCTTATGTACACAGTGAACTGTTAGGTCAAGATAGAAAATTCATACTTGATACAGGGGCAAGCCGAACAACAATAAAACGTAGTGAAGTTCCAGGGGCACCCCTCTCAGGCACACAGAATATTTCCCTTGGCTTTTCAGGAAAACCCATCATTAACGAAGTAACACAGCCTCTTCCACTTACGATCGGTCCCTTGACACGAACTACAGATTTATTGCTTACTAAATCATGTCCAGAAAACTTGTTAGGTATAAAAACTTTGAAAGCTCTAGGAGCTATAATATGTTGTTCTCCGGAAGGAGTAAGATTGTTTTTACGTGATTTCAAAGGGCACTACGTGTCCCGAGACATGGATCACCGATTACAGACTTTACCGACACATTTATGGGCACAAGGCCCTACAGATGTTGGTTGCATGAACATTACACCATATCAAGTCACACTAAAGGCAGGAGTGGTACTTCCACGAATGCGACAATACAAGTTACCCCCAGATGCTGTAGTGGCTTTACTACAAATCATTGACGAACTTATTACCCAAGGAGTGGTTGTGGAAACTGACTCCAATGTATGTAATTCCCCGATAATTCCGATTCTTAAACGAACCGATCCAACAGCCCCGCCAGTATATCGATTGGTTATTGATCTGCGCGAATTAAATAAATGCATAGTACCACAATACCCCGTAGTCCCAGACATTTCTTCATTACTGACAGCCATTGATTCCGAAGCAACATTCTTTACTGTAATTGATCTCAAGAATGCCTTTTTCAGCGTCCCAATAGATCCGGAAAGCCAATACTTGTTCGGATTTAGTTTAAATGGACGAAGCTTTAAATTCACACGCGCACCTCAAGGATTTACAGAAAGCCCCAGCATTTATAGCCAAGCACTGAAACGAGAACTCGACAGTATCCACATGCCAGTCAACACTGCCCTGCTCCAATATGTCGATGATCTGCTGATCACCGCTAGAAGCGAACCTGAATGTGAAAAAGCCTCACTGACGGTTTTACAATTTTTGGCCGAAAAGGGGCACAAGGTGTCCCCTTCTAAGCTGCAATTCTGTGTCCAGCGAGTTGTTTACCTTGGTCACTCGCTGTCCAAGGAGGGAAGGCAGCTTACACCAGATCGCATCCAGCTAATTGTTAATATGCCAGTACCCAAGACACAAAAGGAGGTGCGGGCTTTCATAGGCCTCACTTCATATTGTAGGCAGTGGATCCCTCAGTATGCATTTCTAGCAAAACCACTCATTCAATTGACAACACAGGAGGCAGCCACATCGACTGTTCTCCCTTGGACTCAGGAACATACACAGGCTTTTGAAAGCCTAAAGAAAGCCTTATGCCAAGCACCTGTTTTAGCAACACCATGTTACAATAAACAGTTTACACTCTTCGTTACAGAACGCGATGGTACTGCCTTGTCAGTACTCACACAGGAACAAGCAGGATCACACAAACCATGTGCTTATTTTTCTAGTACATTAGATCCCGTAGCTCAGGCTTTGCCTGCGTGCCTGAAATCAGTGGCAGCAACAGCTTTAGCAATCAGACAAAGCGATGCCATAGTATTAGGACATCCATTGACAGTACAAGTACCACATGCAGTAGAGGTTCTCTTGAACCGCACACAAACACAACACTTGACTATAGCACGACTTACTGGTTACGAATTAACATTGTTTCAGCCACATATAGAAATCAGACGTTGTAGTACATTGAATCCTGCCACACTGTTACCAATAAATGGAACAGACCCACTTGCACATGATTGTATTGAAGTTATCACTATCATGACAAAACCCAGACAAGACTTGACAGACGTCCCATTGTCAGACCCAGACCTGACGCTGTATGTAGATGGTTCATGTATGAGAACAAGTACAGGAGAGTTAGTGGCCGCTTACGCAGTCACAACAGACACCGAAATCGTTGAAACAAATTGCATAAATACCTTGTCCGCTCAAGCAGCAGAGCTCATCGCTCTGACACAAGCCTGTATTCAAGCCACAAATAAAAAAGTCAACATATACACTGATTCACGTTATGCATTCGGAGTTGTACATGACTTCGGCGTGCTGTGGCGAGAGAGAGGTTATTTAACTTCTCACGGTGCCCACATTCAGCACGGACCCCTCATTCATGCCTTATTAGATGCAATACATCTACCCACTGCAATATCAATTATGAAATGTAAAGCTCATACGAAAGTTGCTGATATCATTTCTCAAGGCAATGATCTAGCTGACAGAACAGCTAAACAGACTGCTCAAACTCAAACATCCGACATGACAAAGACAATAGTCCCGACACCAACACATTGCATGATGGTTAAGGATCCCGCTCTTGACGTAATCGACATACAGACACTTGCTACACCAGACGAAATAAAGAAATGGACTGAATTAGGAGGGATCCAAACGGATCAAGGATGGATGACGAAGGAAAAATCTGTGTGGTTCCTTCCTGATTCAATGGTCCAAGTCGTTATTAACACTGTACATAGTCCAGCACATCTAGGAGAAAAAGCTATGCTAGACAGCATTCAACACATTTGGTTCAACAAACATTTACGAGCAGCAGCTAAACAAAAAGTTCGTACCTGTATGATCTGTTGTCAGTTTAACCCAGGTAAAAGCATTCCCGTAGAACAGGGTGGATTTCAGCCTCCTGATCACCCTTTTGAAGTCCTCCAGATGGATTATATCCAGATGGAACGATGTCGAGGATTCAAATACGTTCTCGTAGTTGTCTGTGCTCTTTCCCGTTGGACAGAGGCATACCCGGTTTCAGATTACACTGCCCCGACTACTGCCAAACAGTTAGTTCGAGAATTCTTCCCACGGTACGGTTTACCACGTGCTGTCTACTCAGATAACGGCCAGCCGTTCTCATCCGAGCTAATGAAACACGTTTCACTTTTGTTAGGCTATCAGTGGAAATTTCACTGTGTCCGACACCCCGAGGCAGCAGGTCTCGTGGAAAGACATAATCAGACCCTGAAAATTAGATTGTCCAAAATATGCAGAGAGAAAGGTGTCGACTGGGTAGTAGCCTTACCCGTTGCACTCTTTTACATGAGAATGGTAGCACACTCTCGAACAGGGCTATCCCCTTATGAAGTGATCTTCGGTAGACCACCAAATATGTGGGGGACGCATATACCACGCAAAATAACTGATATTGACTGTAATATGCTGACAGATTACTTGGCTTCCTTGATGTCTGCACTACAATCTTGTCGTTCACAGGTAGCTGCAGCCTTTCCCGACAACACCGAGGTGAAACCCCATGACGTAATTCCAGGGGATTTGGTTTTCGTAAGGAACTTTGATCGGAAGTCTCAGCTGGATCCTAGGTGGAAGTCGCCTCAACTCGTATTGTTAACGACGAGGACAGCCGTAAATATCGAAGGACGAAAAGGCTGGATACATTCAAGTCATATCAAGAAATTTCATGGACTACCGTCAGACGTAAACGACACACCTTGCGTGTCTTCCCCGAGTGACTCAAAACTTCCTTTGGTTGAATTGAATAACCACGAACTATATAAACTAAAACTTAGGTCTAACAAGTCAGGCAATTTGATTGTTTAAGTCCTCTCCAAGGTGAATCGGTCGAATTTGTCTCTGACATGTACTCCTTAGACCTGTGTAGAGAAAGAAACAGAAGGATAAAGCTGAAACGACATGCGTACTGTAAATCACTGCGTAGTCATTGCACAGTGACGTTATTAATTTTGTTTTTCTTAAATCTTTTAATAATTACTGCAAGTATATTGTTGCACATATATTATCCTATTTCTAGACATGTTTATAATGTTACTGCTGAACATTCTTTTAGTGAATTACCTCCGCATGAATTGTCCTATAGATTTGCGCTGCGCAATAACACTTTTATTAGTATGTTACATCATTCCCATCAGGTTAGCAATGCTACAAATTGTTGGATATGTGGTCGACTCCCTCCCTATCAGAACTATAAAGGAATTCTACCTCTCTTCCCATACCCGTTCACACACAACGGCTCCTGTGGAGCATGGTTTAGTTTAATTAATTCCCTAGATTCGAATTCTGCAGTTTATCAAGACAACTGGGTATGGGGAAATCTGAACTTAGTTTTACTCAAAGTCTGCTACCCTAACAAGGAGGGACTTCCCAAAAGAACAGGAACTGATCTAGAAAATGAAATGTATGGATTAGGTAATTTTACGCTTAATCTCATGATCCTGAATGTCGAATCCGAAGCTACTCCAATTTTGTCCGCCATGTCAGTATTTCCAGTTAAAGGTGAATTATGTGTAAGAAAGAATGGTTCCATACATATGGGCCATAGTAGATGCACCACTGTAATAGAATTTAGTGATCAAGGCAAGTCTACATTTAGAGCTTCCCGCCATTCCTACTTCATATGTGGTCAGACGGCATATATACGTTTGCCACTAGATTGGGATGGTACCTGCTACATCGGATTCCTTTTGCCACCTGTTTTCCTAGCTCCTCCTGATTATCATAGAAATACTCATTTAGTACACAATAGAGAAAGGAGAGATCTCCCAATAGTCGATTACACTGAGACAGCATGGGAAAAATACACAGATTTCAATAAAGGTCTCTTTCCCTATATAGGTACGGTTACCAATAGTAAGCTGATACGTAGATTAACTAGAACCCTTGAAGCAGTAGTGAACGAAACTATTTCCGCCTTAGGCAATTTAACAGAAGAGCAGTCTGCTATGCGGATTGTTGTGCTTCAAAATCGTCTTGTCCTTGACGTCATCCTGGCCGATAGGGGCGGAGCTTGTAGGGTCATCGGATCAAGTTGTTGCATTTTCATACCAGAAAATTCGCCATCTGTATATAAAGCCATAACTCGACTTCATAAGATTGTAAGCCAGATTCACCAGAATCCAGGCACCTGGACTTGGTCCGGTTGGTTTTGGAGTGTATTATCTACCTCTGGATGGAAGGTCCTATCCTTCCTAGGTATTGGCTTTCTCATACTATTCAGTTGCTGTCTATGTCTACAATGTGGACCAGCGATCTGTGGTCTGTGTGCCACATCGTGTATTCCACCACCAAGATTTCATTCATCACGGAAGAAAAAAGAAGAACAAATGATGCTATATGAACAGATCGATGGATTGATGAAGATTGATATCTCTTGACGGGCAAGTAGGGGACAAGGAGGGAATGTGGAAATATGGATTTTTATGATCAGTTATGTCCCCTATCTTGGACCCCAACGGTTTCATGTATAAATCACAAGTACATGTATGTTCCCTCCAGTTCCAGTTATGAAGACGAAGACGCAAACACATGTGCGTCCACCGCCAACATGTCCTCTTTCAGATCCGCCATGAATGGGCTGGATATTCCATTCCTAAGTATGAAAGGCCACCGGCTTTATATGGTTCACTTATGCCATTTTACAGTCCAGGCAAGTAGGCCCTGATTCTGCCATCAAGCTTTTCCTGCCTTCTGCCTCTGAAAGCTCCAGTCCGAGCTCGCATCTGTATCCATGAACTTTGTCCTACTCTCTGCGCAGCTAACGGTGCCTGACATCAGCCTGTTGCCTGCCAAAAACTGTATTTCACCTTCGAAATTATCTGCTCCGCTCCCTACCCAATGCATTCCTGTCTAGTAGTTTAAGTAAACATTCTTCCAGCTACCGAGCAAAAGGCCCGGCTTCTCTGTCATTTTGCAAGTGATTCATAGCCCTGTTACTATGGACGATTTCTGCCCTCGCATCTAGTGTAGACACTTAGACGCTTGTACACGCACTAACAGTCAGTATAGTCAGTATAGAATAAGATTCTACTCTAAAAGACTTCTCTTTTGGATAACACAGTTCTTTAAACATAGGATGTTAGATATGATTTGGGATTAGGTTGACTTGACTCTCCAGACTTCTGTCGCCACATGTAGAGCTAAATGTCAAGTCCCCTTCACCCCCTAGTTGCACGTCAATCACACGTCATGCTGCTGCGCGCGCATTTCTGCCAAGTATTTCTGCTGACATTGCGAAATTCTTTCATGGAACCATCCTATTATGACATCATACCTGATGACGTTCTTTAGTTACGCCCAGTTACACCCACTTTTACTACGCATGTATGTTTTATCTTTACTATCAATTGTTACGCCTCCTCCATTTGTTTCACTGTAATGCCTATTGTATAAAAATGATTACCTGTCAATAAAGTAACGATCTTCACTTCCTGAACCTTCGTGGTGATGGAATCTGGAGCTCATCAATTTAAATTGATTATGGAATAAAGCCCGTTCTGAACCTCTAATACCACGGATTCTGCCTCTTATTTTACTGAGCTATTGTTATAGATTTTCCGCATCAAATTAAGTCCCGGTAATTAAATTATTTACCACATACTACTCACTACTACTCTCTACTATTACTCTCTACTACTCACTCTCTACTACTCACTCAATACTACTCTCTACTACTCACTCTACTACTCACTCTCTACTACTCTCTACTACTCACTACTACTCTTTACTATTACTCTTTACTACTCACTCTCTACTACTCACTCTCTAATACTCTCTACCACTCACTCTACTACTCTCTACTACTCTCTACCACTCACTCTACTACTCTAATACTCACTCTCTACTACTCTCTACTATTACTCTCTACTATTACTCTCTACTACTCACTCTCTACTACTCACTCTCTTATACTCTCTACCATTCACTCTACTACTCTCTACTACTCTCTACCACTCACTCTACTACTCTCTACTACTCACTCTCTACTACTCACTCTCTACTACTTGCCCTCTACTACTCGCTCTCTACTACTCTCTACTACTCATTCTATTACTCTCTAATACTCACTCTACTACTTGCTCTCTACAACTCTCTACTACTCTCTCTCTACTACTCACTCTCTACTACTCACTCTACTACTCTCTACTACTCACTCTCTACTACTCACTCTCTACTATTCACTCTCTACTACTCACTCTCTACTACTCACTCCCTACTACTCTCTACTACTCACTCTCTACTACTCACTCTCTACTACTCTCTACTACTCACTCTCTACTACTCACTCTCTACTACTCACTCTCTACTACTCTCTCTACTACTCACTCTCTACTACTCTCTCTCTACTACTCACTCTCTACTGCTCCCTCTTCTACTCTCTACTACTCACTCTCTACTACTCTCTCTCTACCACTCACTCTCTACTACTGTCTACTACTCACTCTCTACTATTTGCCCTCTACTACTCGCTCTCTACTACTCTCTACTACTCATTCTATTACTCTCTAATACTCACTCTACTACTCACTCTCTACTACTCTCTACTACTCACTCTCTACTACTCACTCTCTACTACTCACTCTCTACTACTCTCTCTCTACTACTCACTCTCTACTACTTACTCTCTACTACTCTCTACTACTCACTCTCAACTACTCTCTACTACTCAGTCTCTACTACTCTCTACTACTCACTCTCTACTACTCTCTCTACTACTACTCTCTACTAATCTCTACTACTTCCTCTCTACTACTCACTCTACTACTCACTCTACTACTCACTCTCTACTACTCACTCTCTACTACTCTCTACTGCTCACTCTCTACTACTCTCTCTCTACTACTCTCTACTACTCACTCTACTACTCACTCTCTACTACAGTCTCTCTCTGCTACTCACTCTCTACTACTAACTCTCTACTACTCTCTACTACTCACTCTCTACTACTCACTCTCTACTACTCACTCTCTACTACTCTCTACTACTCACTCTCTACTACTCTCTACTACTCTCTACTACTCACTCTACTACTCACTCTCTACTACTCTCTACTACTCACTCTCTACTACTCACTCTCTACTACTCACTCTACTACTCTCTACTACTCACTCTCTGCTACTCTCACTACTACTCTCTACTACTCTCTACTACTCTCTACTACTCACTCTCTACTCTCTATTACTCACTCTCCACTCTCTACTTCTCTACCCCACTCTACCTCTCTCTCTACTACTCTCTACCTCTCTACCTCTCTACCTCTACCTCTCTACCTCTACCTCTCTACCTCTACACCTCTACCTCTACACCTCTACCTCTCTACCTCTCTCTACCTCTCTCTACACGCACACATATGCACATATAGCTATATGCATATATATGCATATGTATTTATATATATGTATGTGTATTACCTACTGGCGGTCGCCAGTAGGTAGATATAGTTAGGACCTATTTTCCATAGGAAATCTGCAACATTCTATTTGGAATAACATTGGCGCTGATTGACGAATCTTCGCGAAATTTTCAAAACTTTTGGCCAGCTCCGGTCCGCTCCTATCCTGAAAATTTCACGGTGATTCGTCAAGCGGGAGCCGAAAAAAAAGGGGGGTCCCAAAACGCATTTTCCCCATGCATTTTCCCATAGGACCTTTTGACGCGGCTACAGCCCGAACTGCTGAACGGAATTACACCAAATTTGGCAAAGAGGTGGTCCTCAGTTCAGACTCGTGCCTTTTGCTTAAATGATGTAAATCCGTTCAGTAGTTCCTGAGAAAATCATAGATATATCTATGGCCTCGGACGATCCGCGCACCCTCCCCGCACCCAGCGCGCACACTGCCGTGCACGAGCTGTATTCTAATTGGCTAATTAACACTCCAGATCAGGAAGTGTTGGCAGCCATCTTGTGCCTCGGTAGAACCGAGGCACAAGAAACCTATAAAACAAAGGCGAAAAACACAAAAAGGGGGCAGGGTAGAAACACCCTGACCCCCTAGGCCTGCTCAGGGGGTCCCACAAGGACCCCCAGGGCCCAAAAAAGCATTTAAAGAAAAAAAAAAAGATCGTCAAGATTCGTGCACCCAGCGCGACTTTCCGCCCCAAAAAAAAAAAGAAGAGCGGGGCCCCTGCGTTTCTTTGGTAATTGGCCCCCGGGGGGGCCAAATCCTGTGGGCAGAATTAAAAAAAGTGTGGGGGACTCAATCCCCCCACACTGCCCCAGCGACCGCCACCCCCCGGGGCTTGAAGATAGTATATGCGGGGGGCTCGTGGCCCCCCGCAGCCCCGGGGACCGCCACCCCCAGGGCTTCTTGAAAATGGGTGGGGGGGCTTGCAGCCCCCCAATCCCCGGGGACCGCCACCCACCGGGGATTGAAGTAATTTGGGATGGGGGCTCTCAGGCCCCCCCTGCCCCGGGGACCGCCACCCCCCGGGGCAACTTGTCAATGTGGGAGGGGGCCCTCCTGGAGCCTTGAATAGACCTTGGGAACCACCCCCCCAGGGCCGGGTGCCCACCCCTGGGACCCTGTACTTTGCAATGACAGGGCGGGAGCCTCGCGGCTCCCGCCTTGTCATTGCAAACTGCTTTGCTTCATTGAAGCGAGAGCAGGGAAACCTGCTCTCACTTCAATGAATCAAAGCTGATTGCTTTTCCACATGGGGAGCAGCATGTTAGCTGCTCCCCATGTGGAAAAGCAATGCCGGCTCCCGCAGGACGCGGGGAGCCGGCTGGGACGTGGGGGGATGGGGCCAGGCCCTGGGGGATGGGGTCCCTGGGGCCATAAGTGGCCTAGGAGGGGGGTCACGCGGCCCCCCTCCAGATTAAAAAAAAAAAAAAAAATCAATGGCCGCCCCCGGGGGATGGGGTCCCCAGGGCCTTAAATTGGCCAGAGGAGGGGGGCTACGCAGCCCCCCTCCATAAAAAAAATTGGGGGCAGGCCCTAGGGGATGGGGTCCACAGGGCCAAAAAAATGGAAAAATAAGGGGGACCCCCTTCTAAAAAAAAAAAAGAAAAAAAAAAGACCGGGATTGTGCCGGAGGGCACGCCCCCTCCTTACACCACTCTGCGCCCCCTTGAGCGATTGCAGAGGGGGAACTAATTCCCCTTGAATACTGGGGGTCCCTGGGGGCCAACTAGCCCACCAGGAACCTCCAGTATGCGCCAGGGGGCTGCGTTGCAGAGAGGTGTAATGAGGCCACGCCCCTTTTTACACCTCTCTGCAACGCAGCCCCGTGGCGCTTACTGGAGGTACCTGGTGGCCTAGTTGACCACCAGGGGACCTGAGGATTCAAGGGGACTTAATCCCCCAACTTAAAATGTGCCACGGGGTTGCGTTTGCACATTGGTGAAGGTAGGGGGCGGGGCCTGAGGTTATACTGTGCAAACACGCCCTGTGGCGCGTTTTAAGTTGGGGAATTCATCCCTCTTCAATCCAGAAGTCCCCTAGGGGCCAACTAGCCCACCAGGTGCCTCCAGTAAGCGCCATGGAGCTGCGTTGCAGAGTGTTGTAAAAAGGGGCGTGGCCTCTGAACACCTCTCTGCAACGCAGCTGCCTGGCACATACCGGAGGTACCTGGTGGGCTTGTTGGCCCCCAGGGGACCTCTGGATTGAAGAGGAATTAATTCCCCAACTTAAAACATACCACAGGGCGTGTTTGCACATGTCACCTCAGGCCCCGCCCCCTTCCTTCCCCATTGTACAAATATTCCTCTAAAATCAGCCAAACTACGAATTCTGATTTACTCACCTGTTATCAGGAGAGAACCCAGGGCTGCATCTTTTAGCCCCGCAATGACTCTGAAAAGTAATTCTAAGCGTACTTACCAGTAACTTGTATTTCCTTCCTTAGGAATCCATTGTGTGGTTTTCACCGGAAAAGTTTCTTAGTGTCCATTTTTGAAACATACAAAAATTCCTCTAAAATCAGCCGAAATACGAATTCCGATTTACTCATCTGTTAGCAGGAGAGAACCCAGGGCTGCATCTGTTAGCCCAGCACTGACCCTGAAAAGTAATTATAAGCGTACTTACCAGTAACTTGTATTTCCTTCCATAGGAATCCATTGAGTGGTTTTCACCAGAAATGTTTCTGTCTATTTTCACAAACTGAAAATATTCCTAAAAAATCGTCTGTATGACTTAAACACATTCTTTCAACCGTTTACAGTAGATTGGCCAGGGCTGGATCCAGGATCCACCACTGAGTAAGAAAAAGTAACGATAACACTACTTACCTGCTAAGTGAATTTTCGGCCATAGGATAACATTGGTGATTCTATGTGAAAAATGTTCTGTGTGTCAACTTAATATTCCTCAAAAATCACTACTGTAACCAAAAGGCTTTTACTCAACTGTTTACAGGAGATGTTCAAGGACTGAATCTAGGATCCAGTCCTCTGGTTAGAAAAGTAATCCATAAAGTAACTGATTGCATTTGACTAGAAATTCACATTGAGCTCAATGTTGCATTGTGTTTGAAATTGTGTTGCCCATTGCAACAACTGTAACTACTATACTTAAAAGTCTATTGCCTATTTGCAAAGTATTTAAATTAAAGTAATTCATTCTGAGAAAGTATATTTTGCATTGTAATGTATAATGTAATTAAAAAAATAAAATATCTAAAAATAAACAGTTTACAAAATGTAGTAAATCAGTATCAAAATAATCAGTATAACAATTAATACATTAAAAATTGAAATTTACAGAACCTTTGAAAATCACTGAAAAAACCATAGGTTTCAGGCCTGATATAGTTAGGAATTAGCATTTAAAAAACCTTACAAATTCACTGAAAAACTATAGGTTTTAGGGGTGTTATAGCTAGCTGGACATTTCAATCGAACACAACCATTGAAATTCCTCCGATATAGTTAGTTGTACTAACTACATCTCGCGCGCCCGCAATCCACTGCTGATGATGTCACATATTACATCATTCATGACATGGTCAGTGACATCACTGATGACATCTCAAATGACATCACTGATGACATCACTGATGACATCATTCATTGAATGTGGTTTGGTTCGTTATGTAAATATGTATTATATATCTAGCAATTTGCATTGAAAAATGAGTGGATATATTAATATAAATATCTGGATGGAGGACTTAGTAGCAGTGTGATTGACTGTTTACTCTCTCTACACACACACATATGCACATATATATATGCATATGCATTACCTACTGGCGGTCGCCAGTAGGTAGTTATAGTTAGGACCCTGTTTCCATAGGAAATCCGCAACATTCTATTTGGAATAACTTTGGCGCCCGTCGACGAATCCTCGCGAAATTTTCAAAACTAATGGGGCGCTACGCTCCGCTCCTACCCTGAAAGTCTCGGGGGGATTCGTCAAGCGGGGGCTGAGAAAAAAGTGGGGTCCCAAAACGCGTTTTCCCCATGCATTTTTCCATAGGACCTTTAGACACAGCTACAGCCCGAACGGCTGAACAGAATTACTTGTAATTTGGCAGAGAGGTAGTCCTCAGGTCAAGGAAGTGCCTTTTGTAGGTCTGGTGTAAATCTGTTCAGTAGTCCCTGAGAAAATAGCATTTAAATCAATATATATATCTGTAAGCGCGCTCCGAGCGCGCACCGTAAGCTTACCGTACGCGTACGGTGCCGTGTGCGAGCGCGATTCTGATTGGCTGTTAGATCTTAGTAAACATTCGAATCGGTCGAAACCAGGAAGTGTCTGCCGCTATTTTCTCTCTCACACTCTGAGGGGGGGATGAAAAACAAAGTTGGATATCATTAAAAGGGGGCAGGCTAGACAGCTTCTAACCACCTATCCTTGGTTATCGTGAGCCAGAAGGCCATCCAAGGACAAAAAATAATTTTTTTTTTTTTTTAAAAACGCGAAATACGCTTACCGTACGCGTACAGTAAAAAATAATTAAAAAAAAATAAAATCCATATTATCCCCCCCCTGTGTGCAAAAGGTGCCCGCAGGGCACCTTTTGTGCATAGCATATAAGACTCTGAACATTTAATAGAAAACCTTTAACAACGAAGCGCATAATATGTCCTCCGTGTGCGGACGCTGCACGAAGGGCATCGTGCGTACATGGCCCATCCAGCGTAACGTGGGCACGCGGTGCGTGTAGCGCACCGCGTGCCCACCGTGCGTGCACGGCACTAACTGCGTTAAGTGGGCGCGCGGTGCGCAAAGCGCACCGCGTGCTCACTGTGCGCGCACAGTGCGCGAAGCGCACTGTGAGCGCACGGAACGAACTGCGTGAAGTGGGCGCGCACGGCACGAACGGCGTAAAGTAACTTAGCATTTAAAAAAACGTACAAATTCACTGAAAAAACCATAGGTTTCACACACGTTATAGTTAGGAATTAGCATTTAAAAAACCTTGCAAATTCACTGAAAAAACCATAGGTTTCACACAAGTTATAGTTAGCTGTACATTTCACTCGTAAAAAACCAATGAAATTCCACGTTATAGTTAGTGCAGGCAACTATAACTCACGCGACCGCAATCCTCTGCTGATGCTAATACTGTATTTAGACACTTATTTGCCCATGTCTTCTTCCATTAAATTTTAGCTATACATATATTACAAATAATTTTTTTTTCATAAAGACACATATGTCATTAGCAGAGGATTGCGGTCGCGTGAGTTATAGTTGCCTGCACTAACTATAACGTGGAATTTCATTGTTTTTTTACGAGTGAAATGTACAGCTAACTATAACTTGTGTGAAACCTATGGTTTTTTCAGTGAATTTATATATGTATGTGTATACATATATATAATCTGCATTTCTATATAAATACAAATATAAATGCAAGCATACATATACATATACATATATGCATACATATGCATGGTATGTACATGAAAGTTTGAAAAACACTAATAAAAGCAAAGCTAAAAAGCCACCTAATTACAAACAGAATTGATTTAACTTAAACGAGGGCGAGACCTATTGCATTTTTAATGCTTATTTACTTTGATTCCATCAAGAAGGCATTCAGATGTGTCACACATTTGCCATAAATTCTGAATGTTAGCACTCTAGTTGCTCATTAGATCACTGTAGTAAATCTCCCGCTCACCAGGGAAGTCTGCTGCTGGTATTCAAATTGCATGTTTCAGTCTGCGTGTCAGAATTTTTTAATGAAATAGAAGAGGATTTGAGAAGTCAAAATGGGCCCTATATTTTCTTTCTGCAGCACTAATCATAATTTCTATGGCAAAATGAACCCCCTCATTTTGTTCCTTTGCAAATTAAATGTTTTAAGTGTTACCACTTTATTCCAATCAAGATGGCTTCAGATGTGCCATACTTTTGTAATAAGTAAGACTGTTAGCACTCTAGTTGTTCTTTAGAACAGTCTGGGACATTCTGTCATTGGGCTATACTTGGGCTACATCTGGGTGATATTTGTGCTACATTTGGGCTCTTTTGTCTCTGGTGGCCATCTTGGGAGACTTATTTGTTATGAAGTTTCCTAATTTCCTCATTTACTACAGTCTCCTCAGTAGGAATACTTTCAGTTTTTTACTTTGATTCCATCAAGAAGGTATTCAGATGTGTCACAGATTTGCCATAAATTGTAAATGTTAGCACTCTAGTTGCTCAGTAGATCACTGTAGTAAAGCTACTGCTCACCAGGGAAGTCTGCTGCTGGTATTCAAAGTGCATGTTTCAGTCTGCATGTCAGAATTGTTTAATGAAATAGAAGAGGATTTGAGAATTCACTCAAAATGTGCCCTAAGTTTTCTTTCTGCAGCACTAATCATAATTTCCATGGGGTAATGAACCCCCTCATTTTGTTCCTTTTTAAATTAAATGTTTTAAGAGTTACCACTTTATTCCAATCAAGATGGCTTCAGGCGTGCCATACGTTTGTCATAAGTAGGACTGTTAGCACTCTAGTTGTTCTTTAGAACACTCCGGGAAGCTGCAGGAGAACACAAAGGAATCAACTGACAGTCTCTGCCCTTGTTGGATGTACATGTTTTACTGAGAATATCAGACTTCATTCTCACATGACTGAGAAAGATAATGTGAATTTACAGAAAATATGCTCTCAGGTTAGCTTATAGATCACCTTCCAAACCTCTGTGGGAGAAGCATGAGAAAATATTTTTCTCTCAAACATGATTCATGATATCCCAGCAGAAGGCTTTTTCACATGGTAAAATCACCTTAGAACACACCAGAATTCCTAAAAATGAGTATGATACCATCAACAAATGATTTATAATGTAACTAAAATCTTAAAACCTTCTATTAACTGCAATGCTTTTTAATGAGCTGCTATCATGTATATTGGTTCCAAGATGGCTGCCAACACTTCTTGGATGAAGTGCTGACAGCCAATCAGATCTCACAATGAGATGTGTGGTTAGGCTCCGCCCAGATATATATGTGTTTTTGATTTTGATTTTCTCAGGAACTACTGAACATATTGACACCATTTAAGCAAAAAGCACGAGTCTGAACTGAGGACTACCTCTTTGCCAAATTTGGTGTAATTCCGTTTAGCAGTTCGGACTGTAGCTGCGGCTCAAGGTCCTATGGGAAATTGCATAGGGAAAACACGTTTTGGGACCCCCCTTTTTTCTCGGCCCCCGCTACACGAATCATCCCGAGACTTTCAGGATAGGAGCGGACTGGAGCTGGCCAAAAGTTTTGAAAAATTTAGCGAAGATTTGTCAATCGGCGCCAAAGTTATTGGGAATAGAATGTTGCGGATTTCCTATGGAAGATAGGTAGAACGTAGTTTCCTTAGGAAAAAAGTTTTTTTGATTTGCCAATATCTTTGGCGCCGTTTCACGAATCCTCAGGAATTTTTAAAACTAATGGGTTCCTCCGGTCAGCTCATGTCTTGAAGGTTTTGGGGTGATTCGTCAAGCGGGGGCCCAGAAAAAAGGGTGGTCTCAAAACACATTTTCTCAATGTTAATTTCCATAGGAACTTTTGCCGCGGCTACAGCCCGAACTGCTGAACGGAATTACACCAAATTGGGCAGAGAGGTAGCTCTTGCTCCAGAGTGCACTCTTTGCTTTAAATGGTGTAAATCCTCTCAGTAGTTTCTGAGAAATTAAAAAAATAAAAATATCGATATCTGGTGACTGAGGAGGATTTGCAAACCCTCCAGATCACGAGCTTCATTCTGATTGGCTGCCAACACTCCAAACCAAGAAGTGTGAAAAATGTCAGTGCTCCGTCCATCATCCCCTTGTGTTTGCTTTGTTCACCCTAAGTTGGTAGGGTATGCCCAGATGTGGGACCTTTGCTCACTTTGCCACTGGATTTAAGCTAGCCTGGCTGATGAAGGGTGTTACCCAGAAACTGGTCCTAGGATGCTTGTTTCCGGTTCAGGGAAGACCTGGTTTGGCAGCTCAGGCTGAACTGGTCCCATGAGGCACAGGGTCAAGACTGATTTGCATATAGCTGGATCTGAACTGAGGTGGCAAAGTGAGCTAAAGAATGATGATGGATTCAACCCAGATCTGTGACTGAGGGTGAGTGTCTGAAAAGTTTCAGCACTCCGTCCATCATCTCCTTGTGTTTGGTTTAGTCAGAGTCAGTTACCACCAGTACAAGTCAGCAAAATGTTGGGGTCACAGGATGACTTTGCAACAAGGCGTCGTTCTGCACCTCTGTTGGTTCTTTCTGCATATCTCTTACTTCTTTCTGCACCTTTCTTCATCTTTCTAGACTTCTGTTGCCTCTTTCTGCATTTCTCGTGCTTCTTTCTGTGCTTTTCTTCCTCTTTCTGCACATGTCCTATCTCTGTAGGCATAGTTAGAAAATAGCATTTAAAAAACCTTTGAAATTCACTGAGAAAACAATAGTTTTCAGGGACGTTATAGTTAGGAATTAGCATTTAAAAAACCTTTGAATTTCACTGAAGAAAACATAGGTTTCAGGAACGTTATAGATAGAAATTAGCATTTAAAAAACCTTCGAAATTCACTGTAAAAAACATAGGTTTCAGGGACGATATAGTTACAAATTAGCATTTAAAAAACCTTAGAAATTCACTGAAACAACCACAGGTTTCAGAAAGGTTATAATCAGTTGGAAATGTCACTCGTACAAAACCAGAGAAATTTGGCAAACACTGGCTTTTAATGCTACTAAAACTTGACAACATGACAGGTTTTAAAACACTTATCTGCCACCAAATGCACGATGTTACCAAACGCTTCTCTCGCAGTGGTTCCCAAATGCACACACACTCACAGTGTGATTCTACACAAACACCACTATCCCTAGGAGTTTACCAAAACTCATTCACTACAGTGGAAGTGGTAAGGGAACTGCACACAATCTACATATTGCACGACTACACTTTAGTGTCAATACCTGACTCATTTAATGAAAGCATAAGCCATAACTGTCTTCTAATGCTACTAAAACTTGACAACATGACATGTTTTAAAACAGTTATCTGTCAGCAAATACACGATGTTACCAAACACTTCTCTCACAGTGGTTCCCAAATGCACACAGACTCACAGTGTGATTCTAGACAAGCACCACTATCCCTAGGAGTTTACCAAAACTCATTCACTACAGTGGAAGTGGTAAGGGAACTGCAAACAATCTACATATTTCACGACTACACTTTACTGTCAATACCTGACTCATTTAATGAAAGCATAAGCCATAACTGTCTTCTAATGCTACTAAAACATGACAACATGACATGTTTTAAATCAGTTATCTGTCAGCAAATACACAATGTTACCAAACACTTCTCTCACAGTGGTTCCCAAATGCACACAGACTCACAGTGTGATTCTGGACAAGCACCACTATCCCTAGGAGTTTACCAAAACTCATTCACTACAGTGGAAGTGGTAAGGGAACTGCACACAATCTACATATTTCATGACTGCACTTTAGTGTCAATGCCTGACTCATTTAATCAACACATAAGCAATGACTGGCTTCTAATGCTACTAAAACTTGACAACATGACAGGTTTTAAAATAGTTATCTGTCAGCAAATACACGATGTTACCAAATGCTTCTCTCGCAGTGGTTCCCAAATGCACACACACTCACAGTGTGATTCTACACAAACACCACTATCCCTAGGAGTTTACCAAAACTCATTCACTACAGTGGAAGTGGTAAGGGAACTGCACACAATCTACATATTGCACGACTACACTTTAGTGTCAATACCTGACTCATTTAATGAAAGCATAAGCCATAACTGTCTTCTAATGCTACTAAAACTTGACAACATGACATGTTTTAAAACAGTTATCTGTCAGCAAATACACGATGTTACCAAACACTTCTCTCACAGTGGTTCCCAAATGCACACAGACTCACAGTGTGATTCTAGACAAGCACCACTATCCCTAGGAGTTTACCAAAACTCATTCACTACAGTGGAAGTGATAAGGGAACTGCACACAATCTACATATTTCACGACTGCACTTTAGTGTCAATGCCTGACTAATTTAATCAACGCATAAGCAAAGACTGGCTTCTAATGCTACTAAAACTTGACAACATGACAGGTTTTAAAACAGTTATCTGTCAGCAAATAAAACGATGTTACCAAACGCTTCTCTCACAGTGGTTCCCAAATGCACACAGACTCACAGTGTGATTCTAGACAAGCACCACTATCCCTAGGAGTTTACCAAAACTCATTCACTACAGTGGAATTGGTAAGGGAACTGCACACAATCTACATATTTCACGACTGCACTTTAGTGTCAATGCCTGACTCATTTAATCAACGCATAAGCAATGACTGGCTTCTAATGCTACTAAAACTTGACAACATGACAGGTTTTAAAATAGTTATCTGTTAGCAAATACACGATGTTACCAAATGCTTCTCTCACAGTGGTTCCCAAATGCACACAGACTCACAGTGTGATTCTACAGAAACACCACTATCCCTAGGAGTTTACCAAAACTCATTCACTACAGTGGAAGTGGTAAGGGAACTGCACACAATCTACATATTTCACGACTACACTTTACGGTCAATACCTAACTCATTTAATGAAAGCATAAGCCATAACTGTCTTCTAATGCTACTAAAACTTGACAACATGACATGTTTTAAAACAGTTATCTGTCAGCAAATACACGATGTTACCAAACGCTTCTCTCACAGTGGTTCCCAAATGCACACAGACTCACAGTGTGATTCTAGACAAGCACCACTATCCCTAGGAGTTTACCAAAACTCATTCACTACAGTGGAAGTGGTAAGGGAACTGCACAAAATCTACATATTTCACGATTGCACTTTAGTGTCAATGCCTGACTCATTTAATCAACGCATAAGCAAAGACAGCCTTCTAATGCTACTAAAACTTGACAACATGAGAGGTTTTAAAACAGTTATCTGTCAGCAAATACACGATGTTACCAAACGCTTCTCTCACAGTGGTTCCCAAATGCACACAGACTCACAGTGTGATTCTAGACAAGCACCACTATCCCTAGGAGTTTACCAAAACTCATTCACTACAGTGTAAGTGGTAAGGGAACTGCACACAATCTACATATTTCACGACTGCACTTTAGTGTCAATGCCTGACTCATTTAATCAACGCATAAGCAGACTGGCTTCTAATGCTACTAAAACTTGACAACATGACAGGTTTTAAAAGAGTTATCTGTCAGCAAATACAAGATGTTACTAAATGCTTCTCTCACAGTGGTTCCCAAACGCACACAGGCTCTCTGTGTGATTCTAGACAAACCACACTATCTCTTGCACTATACCAAAACACATTTCTTCATCTACAGGGAGTACTACATTTTACTGCAGAAACATAACTCATTTCACAAATTCATAAACAATGACTGGTTTCTAATTCTACCAAAATATAAAAACTGCATAGTTATCTGTCTACAAACACATGAAAAAAACAAATCCTTATCACAAAATGGTTTCTACATGCACACACACTGTCAATAAGATTGTAGAGAAAAAAAAAAGTACTCACTACACTTTAGCAGAAGAAATACATTAGTCTGATTAAAATAAAAATAGTCTACATACATCCCCTCACAATTAAATAACTCACCTTTCAAGATGTTTTGTAGATTAAGAAGTATATCAGTCACACACCAGATATCAGTCACACACCAGATTTTCTTATACAGAATCTCTGCACTGTGCACCTGTCAGCAGAACCAAAGAATGGCAAAATTCCCTCCCATTTTCCACACATATACATGTAAACATCAAATCACATTCCTTCCCACATAAATTCAAAAGCAAACACACATTTCTATTGGTTAAACATTTCAACTCTTTCCAAAAGACATAAACTTCAACCCTTCCCCCAATCTGCCTTCTGCCCGTTACCATAGAAACAGGTCATGGAACACTGTACTGAGCACACAGATCACAAGTTCAGCACACACAATGTTGCTAATCAAAACAGCAAGTGTGCTTGACTTCTCAACATATCAGCTTATCATATATAATGTTCCTTACAATCAGTTTTTGTTAACCAATAAGAATCATGCATTTAAAAAACAGAAATAGGCACCCTACCTTTCAGTGTAGAAGGTTGTCAAACAACCAATGATTTCTTGTCTTTTTTCAAAATTGCATCTTAGCCATCATTTTAGAAACATCTTACTTTCCAAACTGACATTTCATTTACAGAGACCATCTGAGTGCATCCAGACCTCCTTACAAGATGCTTACAGTGTGGATTGTGGGACACAGCTACATTTTCTGGAGCCAAAGGTATGCAGAAAACAAAGGCATTCATAAAGACCTAGGTTTGCCAAATGTAGACATTAAATGGATTGGACAGAGAGGGTTAAAGTGGCACCAATTGATGCCATTGGTGAAATCCTTTATGCAAATCCAACACCCTGACCTCATAATAGTGCACTGTGGTGGCAATGACCTAGGCACTTTGACTGGGGTAGGTCTGGAAAATACCTATGAAGGACACCTTTGCAGAACTGATTTCACTTTTCCCTAAAACTGCCTTTGTGTATTCTAACATATGCTAAAGGCAGAAATGGAACTGGTCCGATAATTTTTGTCCACAGATTGAGAAAGCTAGGAAACACGTGAACAAATCTGTTTTTGCTTTTCTCCAGGACTACAGAATGGGGTCCATTTACAATAGCAATCTGCGCTTTCATATGCAAGAGATGTATAGGAGAGATGGAGTACACTTTACTGATGAAGGAAACAGAGTCTTCCTCAACAACTTTAGACTCTGTATAGGTACTTACTTATAAGTACCAAAAACTCTCATTGAACACAACGGCTCTTTTTAGAGCCACTCAAGAACAAAACACTTAAGCTTAATCTTTATCTCCCAACAATTTCATTTTTTTCCCCTTGAATCCACGAACCCACCGCAAGAGAATCCGTGCATCCAACGCGATAGGATGCGCATTTCGCCGTTTAAGAGAAAAATAAAAACGGGGGGGCCCCTGGGGGGTCCTTCTGGGACCCCCTAAGCACCTCTAGAGGGTCAGAGTATTTCCACTCTGCCCCTTTACATGTTTTACACACTTTATCCCCTTGCTTCTCCAGCCTCGCTTCTACCGAGGCAGAAAATGGCCACCAATAGTTCCTGGTTTCGAATGTAGAGAGACACTCGACAGCCAATTAGCATTCAGCGTGCGATCGGGAGGGTGCGCGCTTGGTTCGGGGAGGGTGCGTGTAAGGTGCGTGTACGTTCCGCGGATCCTCCGCGGCCATAGATATTTATGTACTTTTAACTCTAATTTTCTCAGGAACTACTGAACAGATTCAAACCATTTATGCAAAAGACATGAGTCTGAACTGAGGACTACCTCTTTGCCAAATTTGGTGTCATTCCATTCAGCGGTTTCGGGCTGTAGCTGCGACAACAGATCCTATGGGAAATTGCATGGGGAAAATGTGTTTTGGGACCCCCCTTTTTTCTCGGCCCCCGCTTGACGAATCACCACAAAACTTTCAGGATAGGAGCGGAGCGGAGCTGGCCAAAAGTTTTGAAAATTTATATATATATATATAGTTCCACAAGGTTGCCCCCTGAAGAAATGCCCCAAACGAGAGAGTTGAACCCCTCGACGGCACCCACTGTGGTTTAATATTGGGGACTACACGGACCAAGATGCTTTGCGGCCACACCCACTGGGGAGGGTCCTTTATCAGGTGTTCCTCATTGCCTGCCGGGGTTTTTGAACTTGCCAGTGATCAAGGGCAGAAGGCTGCCCGAAACGCTTTTGGCCATACATCATGCACAAGAGGATGAAGCTGCTCTGTGTTGCCAACCTGCACATTAAAGGGGTTCAACTCTCTCGTTTGGGGCATTTCTTCAGGGGGCAACCTTGTGGAACTTTGTGTAGCGGCTGGCCCGGCCGCGGAAATGCCCAGCTGCTCTTCGAGCAGACCGCCAGCGCTGGATTTCCTGCGCTGTTTGGGACAGAGAGTCCGGTGTGTGGGAGCGGAAAGGCAACGGAGGCAAGACTTTCCCCCATCGAGCAACCCACTGGGGTAACAGACTTTGTTTTATTTCAAATCTCGACGGCACCCACTGTGGTTTAATATTGGGGACTACACGGACCAAGATGCTTTGCGGCCACACCCACTGGGGAGGGTCCTTTATCAGGTGTTCCTCATTGCCTGCCGGGGTTTTTGAACTTGCCAGTGATCAAGGGCAGAAGGCTGCCCGAAACGCGTTTGGCCATACATCATGCACGAGAGGATGAAGCTGCTCTGTGTTGCCAACCTGCACATTAAGGGGGTTCAACTCTCTCGTTTGGGGCATTTCTTCAGGGGGCAACCTTGTGGAACTATATATATATATATATATATATATATATATATATATATATATATATATATATATTTTCACTGAAAAAAACATAGGTTTCACACACGTTATAGTTAGGAATTAGCATTTAAAAATCTTGCAAATTCACTGCAAAAACCATAGGTTTCACCCATGTTATAGTTAGCTGGGCATTTCACTCGTACAAAACCATTGAAATTCCCCCGCTATAGTTGGTTCAGCTAACTATAACTCGCGCGCCCGCAATCCACTGCTGATGACGTCACATATTACATCAGTCATGACATGGTCAGTGACATCACTGATGACATCACTGATGACATCTCAAATGACATCACTGATGACATCATCCATTTACTATGTGTTTCGTGTTAGACCCGGCCCTCGTGACATAGCCATACCTGACCCCTGCACCTCACACAGCCCCCAAACCCATGACCTAGCCGATCCTTCCCACCAGAACACACACACCCGACCCAGACTTTCCCGTCCGTGGCCTTCCTCCTTTCGGCCACCCCGGGCCCGCGTGCCCACTTCATGCACCAAGATGGCCGCCCGGCCCCAGCGCGACCCTGGCCTAGAGGCGCCACTCCGGCGGGAGGACATCGCGCTCCCCTTGGGATAAGAGAGGGAGGAGCAGTTTCCATCGCACCTCTGAGCTCCCCTGGGAAGGTGGGTTTCGATCGGCCCTCCGACCTCCCCGAGGACTGGCTCCACGCCTGCTGGGTGTCTGGGACTCCTCCCAACCCGGCCCTGAAAGGATCAAAAGACAATAGCAGGAAACCCCGACAAGCAACCCCCAGGTGACAAGACCCCTGCCTGCACGGACTCCGGACATCAAAAAGGAGTCGACCTATAACACGGGGTGCTCTGGGACTATCCGGCAGATTCGCCTTTGGAAACACCTGAGCCCTGCTGAGTGACTCGCGGCTCCCTGAAGATCGTAAGACCTCCGAACTTGTGCTTGAGCCCTGCTGAGTGACTCGCGGCTCCCTGAAGATCGTAAGACCGCCGAACTTGTGCTTGAGCCCTGCTGAGTGACTCGCGGCTCCCTGAAGATCGTAAGACCCCCGAACTTGTACCTGAGCCCCGCTGAGTGACTCGCGGCTCCCACAGACTCTCTTGGTCCCGCCGGACCCCACGACGACAAGCGTATCCCCCAGCTCGAGGATTGTGAGCTGTGCGCCGGGTACGCTCCTTCATTTGATCCATATCCCCCTCAAAGACTCCGTGAGCCTGCGCTCCACTTGTATATATTTGCTGTGCTGATCATAGAAGATCCTACAACTCTGATCTGATAAAGATTTAGTCTTAAGAACTCCCTGTGTGGTGTCTCTTTGTGGTGTGTTGCGAGTGTACGATCCTAGATACGAGATTCCTCCCCTGAGGAGTCTCTCGCCAGTGCCCGGCTACGATACCTCGAGGGTTGGTCTCAGGATTGTCAGGGCCCCCTCCGGGCTCCTCTGAGGTCGCCTTCTAACATTGGTGGCAAGCGGCGGGATTCGGGCCCATAATCTAGAGATCGTACCGTGAACGGCTGACGCACTACCGACAAAGATGGCAGAAGGAAACGCCGTGGTTCTCACCGAGAACGACACCAGTACCGTGTTCCAGGCGGAACAACTTGAAGAGTACACACACAAAGAATTGAAGCAATTCTGCAAGGAACTCAAAATCGCTACCACTGGTCTCAACACCAAAGAAGATATGCAAAAGGCACTGAAAGCTTGGGTGGATTCTGGAGCCCCCCGCACAGAAGGAGCGGTGGAGCCCCACGACGACGCTGGACCCTCCCAAGGAGAACGCAGCAGCAACCAGGCGCGAAGCTTCGTACCAGACGGGGGCCTATCCCCGGAGGAACTTGCAGACAGAGAAAGAAGTCGCCATCACGAACTCGAATTAGCCAAACTCAAAATTGAGGGCGAGTTGAAATAAGCAGAGAAAAAGCTAGCGGTGGAACAGATGCGGGTGCAAGGAGAACAAGAAGAGAAGAAACTCCAACGGGAACACGAAGGAAGGAGACTTCAACTGGAACATGAACGCAGCTTGAAGGAAATGGAGCTAAAAGCGAAAGGCGAAGAAACGCGGCCCCCGGGGAACCGAGGGGCGGCCTCCCCGACGGAGCAGAAGGTCCACATCCCCAAGGATGTGGTCAAAGAATACTACAAAAACGATGACATTCAACAGTGGTTCCGGGCCTACGAGGTCGCCATGGCCTCCCATCGGGTCCCGCAGAAGGATTGGGGGGCCGGGTTGTGGGGACGATTCCTGAGCGAAGGGAGAGACACCCTGTTCGACCTACCAACCCCCATGCAGACCTCCTATGACCACATGAAGGAGGCCCTCCTCACAAGGTACGGCCTCACCCCGGAGATGTACTGCCAACGGTTCCGGGACTGCAGGAAAATCCCGGGTACCAACTGGGTAGAATATGTGAACTTTTTCAGCAGCGCATTCGATGGGTGGATTAAGGGCAGCAAGGTAACCACCCTGGAAGAACTAACAGACCTTATGTTGTGGGAACACCTGGCTGCAAACTGCTTTGTGGAACTACGCCAGCATCTGCTCGACAGCAAGCTCACGGATCCGAGAAAGCTGGCTGTCGAGGCGGATCGCTGGACCAACACCCGGGTCTCCCGGGGCCCTGTAGGAGAGTATCCCCGAGCCAGTCAGGGACCACCCCACCAGAGAGGGGGGGAAACCAGGGAGGGCAGAGAGAGTCCCAGTCTAGTTCCCCGAAGACCCAACCTCCGCCTTTCCCGGCACCCCCACCAGCTGTATCCGGCCCCCCCCTGAGACGGGGGCACCGGGTGACCATCACTTGTTTCCGTTGTCAGAAGCCCGGGCATTACGCCAACGACCCTGAATGCCCCATGGCCCCACACCACACCCAGGCAGCACTCCCCGCTAGACAGATAGCCAATGTAGCACTGGGGGAGGAGGTTGAGGAGACCGAAGAGTGGGAACCCGCAGCCATGGCCCTAGTATCCTTAGGAGATAGAGAAATGGTCCCTGGAAGCCTCCTGCCCTCCAACACGAAGAAATATGGGCAGCTCGTAACGATCAATGGCCACCAAGTAGAAGCCCTCCGTGACACCGGGGCCAGCATCACCGGTGTCCTCAGTCATTTAGTCCACGAAGACCAGGTCCTCCCCAACGTCTTTTGCCCGGTCATTTCCGCTGACAACACGGAAAGTCTGTGTAAAGTAGCCCTGGTGCCTTTTGAGTGGGGAGGGGTGGTCGGTAACCTGAAGGTCGCAGTGAGAACCTCCCAGCCAGTCGACTGTCTCCTGGGGAACGACCTGGAAAGTTCCCCCTGGAAACAAGTTGAGCGCAAGACCCACCTAGGGATGATGGGCCTCCCTGAGTGGGTGAGTGCCACCACCCGATCCATGGCGGCCCGACTGACCCCCCGGGGGGAAGTCGACGACGCCCCGACCACAGAAGATAGGATGGTCCCCGCCGAGGGTCCCCACATTCCCACACGAGAAGGGTTGATCGCCAGTGACGAACCCCCACCTTCCGACTCCGCCCAGGTCACCGAGTTAGGCGATCTGCACGAACTGGCCCCATGGCGCCACGAGGAGGGCCCCTCCCGAGAGGAGTTCTGCCGTGAGCAGGCTACCTGTCCTTCCCTGGTCGGACCACGGCAACAGGCAGAGGCCCAGGCCGCGGGCGACCAGACTGGGACGCACCGGGTGTATTGGGAGGATAACCTTTTGTACAGCGAGCAGAAGTCGATCCGGCCCGGCCGAGGATCCGGCCGAGTGCTGGTGGTACCCCTACGCTTCCGAAACCTCCTCCTGGGCTTGGCCCACGACGTTCCCCTCGCAGGCCACTTGGGCCAGGACAAAACCTACAGTCGCCTCGTGACTCACTTCTACTGGCCCAGAATGAAAGCCGATGTAGAAGCCCACTGCAAGTCCTGTCCCACGTGCCAGGCCAGTGGGAAGAGCGGAGGAAAGCGCAAGGCTCCCCTCCAACCCTTCCCTGTCGTCAGTACCCCTTTTGAGCGGGTCGGGATCGACATCGTGGGGCCTCTGGACCCCCCAACCTCCCAAGGGCATCGCTTTATCCTCGTCCTGGTGGATCATGCCACCCCATACCCTGAAGCCATCCCCCTGCGCACAGTCACAGCCCCCGTGGTGGGCCGGGCGTTGATGGGAATCTTCTCCTGCATGGGTCTTCCCCGCGAGGTCCTGAGCGATCGCGGGACCAACTTCATCTCCAGATACATGACGTCCTTGTGGCAACAATGCGGGGTGTCCTATAAATTCACCACCCCATACCACCCCCAAGGGAACGGCCTGGTAGAGCGGTTTAACCGGACTCTGAAGGGGATGATCGCGGGCTTGGAAGAGCCCCCCCGGCGTAAGTGGGACGTCCTGCTCCCCTGCCTCCTATTCGCCTACCGAGAAGTTCCCCAGAAATCCTTGGGGTTCAGCCCTTTTGAGTTGCTCTACGGGCACCCCGTCAGGGGGCCCCTCAGCCTGGTCAAGGAAGGGTGGGAGGCGGCGCCCCGAGGCCCCCCCCGAGAGGTGTTCCGGTACGTCCTGACCCTCCGAAACCAGACTCGGAAGTTCCGAGAAATGGCCAAGGCCAACCTGGAGGCGAGCCAGGAGGAGATGAAGCGCTGGTACGACCAGAATGCCACTCTGGTCGAGTTTCAGCCGGGCCAGCAGGTATGGGTCATGGCCCCCGTGAAACCCTGCGCCCTCCAGGATAAATGGACCGGGCCCTTCAAAGTGGTTGAACGGAAGAGCCAGGTCACGTACTTGGTGGACGTCCAGTCACCACGAGACCCCCTCCGGGTCCAACACGTGAACCGCCTCAAGCCCCACTTCGTGCGGACGGAGCTGAGCCTCCTACTGGCCACTGATGACGGGTCCGAGGAGGAGTCGGATCCTCTCCCTGATCTCCTGTGCACCAAAGGGAAGGACGGCTCCGTAGAGGGAGTGAACCTCTCCCCGTCCCTCACTTCCCAGCAACGTGAGGAGTGCCGCCAACTCCTAGGGCAGTTTTCTGACCTCTTCTCCCTGGTCCCCAAAGTCACCGACTGGTGTGTCCATGATGTGGACACCGGGGACAGCCCACCGGTGAAACACCGAGCCTACCGAGTCCCTGATCGGGTCCGATCCTGCATTCAGGCCGAGGTCTCGAAGATGTTGACCTTGGGAGTGATCGAACCCTCAGACAGTCCCTGGGACAGCCCCGTGGTCCTGGTCCCGAAAGCAGCTGCCCCCGGTGTCGCCCCAGAGCTCCGCTTCTGCGTGGACTACCGAGGACTCAATGGAGTCACCCGAGCCGATGCCCACCCCATTCCCCGAGCCGACGAGCTCATTGACCGACTCGGGGCTGCTCGGTTCCTCAGCACCTTCGATCTCACCTGCGGCTACTGGCAAATTGCGCTCACAGAAGGAGCCAAGGAGCGGTCTGCCTTCTCCACCCCGGATGGGCACTATCGCTTTCGCGTGATGCCTTTCGGGATGAAAAATGCCCCGGCCACCTTCCAGCGACTGGTAAATAGAGTCCTGGCCGGGCTGGAAAAATTCAGCGCTGCATATCTCGACGATATTGCAGTTTTTAGTTCCGAATGGAGTGAGCACCTCCAGCACCTCCGGAGGGTGCTGACCGCCCTGCGCCAGGCATGCCTCACCGTGAAAGCAAATGCCAGATTGGGCAAGGTTCGGTAACCTACCTGGGGCACCAGGTCGGAAGCGGTCAGGTCGCTCCTCTACAGCTCAAAATCGACGCCATCCTAGCCTGGGAGCCCCCCACTACCCAAACGGAGGTCCGAGCCTTTCTGGGCCTCACGGGCTACTATCGGAGATTCATCCGGAATTACGGCAGCCTGGTCGGTCCCCTCACGGGACTCACGTCTAAGAAACAGCCTAAGAAAGTGCAGTGGACCCCTGCCTGCCAGGAGGCGTTCGATGTCCTGAAAGCGGCCATGTGCACTGCCCCCGTTCTCCAGGCCCTCAACTACTCCAAGGAGTTTGTGGTCCAAACGGACGCCTCCGAGCATGGAATTGGGGCCGTCCTGTCCCAGGTGAATGACCAAGGCCTAGACCAGCCCGTGGCCTTCCTCAGCCGAAGGCTGTTGCCCAGGGAACAAAGATGGAGCACCATCGAGCGCGAGGCGTTCGCTGTAGTCTGGGCCCTCAAGAAGTTACGCCCTTACCTGTTCGGCACCCATTTCAAGGTCCAAACCAACCATCGCCCCTTGCGATGGCTCATGCAGATGCGAGGAGAAAACCCCAAGCTACTGCGGTGGTCAATCTCCCTCCAGGGGATGGATTTCACCGTGGAACATCACCCTGGGACTGACCACGCCAACGCCGATGGCCTCTCCCGGTTCTTCCGCCTCAGCGAAGAGAACCCCCAAGAGGATGGGTAGTTCTCTCCGGCTTTCAGCTGGGGGGGACGCGTGTTAGACCCGGCCCTCGTGACATAGCCATACCTGACCCCTGCACCTCACACAGCCCCTGAACCCATGACCTAGCCGATCCTTCCCACCAGAACACACACACCCGACCCAGACTTTCCCATCTGTGGCCTTCCTCCTTTCGGCCACCCCGGGCCCGCGTGCCCACTTCATGCACCAAGATGGCCGCCCGGCCCCAGCGCGACCCTGGCCTAGAGGCGCCACTCCGGCGGGAGGACATTGCGCTCCCCTTGGGATAAGAGAGGGAGGAGCAGTTTCCATTGCACCTCTGAGCTCCCCTGGGAAGGTGGGTTTCGATCGGCCCTCCGACCTCCCCGAGGACTGGCTCCACACCTGCTGGGTGTCTGGGACTCCTCCCAACCCGGCCCTGAAAGGATCAAAAGACAATAGCAGGAAACCCCGACAAGCAACCCCCAGGTGACAAGACCCCTGCCTGCACGGACTCCGGACATCAAAGAGGAGTCGACCTATAACACGGGGTGCTCTGGGACTATCCGGCAGATTCGCCTTTGGAAACACCTGAGCCCTGCTGAGTGACTCGCGGCTCCCTGAAGATCGTAAGACCTCCGAACTTGTGCTTGAGCCCTGCTGAGTGACTCGCGGCTCCCTGAAGATCGTAAGACCGCCGAACTTGTGCTTGAGCCCTGCTGAGTGACTCGCGGCTCCCTGAAGATCGTAAGACCCCCGAACTTGTACCTGAGCCCCGCTGAGTGACTCGCGGCTCCCACAGACTCTCTTGGTCCCGCCGGACCCCACGACGACAAGCGTATCCCCCAGCTCGAGGATTGTGAGCTGTGCGCCGGGTACGCTCCTTCATTTGATCCATATCCCCCTCAAAGACTCCGTGAGCCCGCGCTCCACTTGTATATATTTGCTGTGCTGATCATAAAAGATCCTACAACTCTGATCTGATAAAGATTTAGTCTTAAGAACTCCCTGTGTGGTGTCTCTTTGTGGTGTGTTGCGAGTGTACGATCCTAGATACGAGATTCCTCCCCTGAGGAGTCTCTCGCCAGTGCCCGGCTACGATACCTCGAGGGTTGGTCTCAGGATTGTCAGGGCCCGCTCCGGGCTCCTCTGAGGTCGCCTTCTAACATTTCTGAACAGTTTTAATATGTTTAAAATATATAGGGAAAGGCATGTTGAAGAATGAGTGGATGTACAAGTTTGTGAATGGATGATTTTCTAGTTGCGTAACTGATTCTATATGTGAGTCATTAAATGTATATTACTGCATACTAGAGACTAAACTGTGTGAATCTCTGTATGTGTCTGTGTGTTTGTGTATAAGTGGCTGCATGGTTTTGTGAATAGCTGTATGAGTATCTATATGGGTTATTTATTGGTTGTCTAAGTATCTGTATGGGTGCCTGAGTGTATTAGTGGGTGAGGTGTGTGTGACTCTGTGCATAGATGTATGAGTGGGTGATTCTATGGGTGCATGGTTTTGTGAATAGCTGTATGAGTATCTATATGGTTATTTATTGGTTGTCTAAGTATCTGTATGGGTGCCTGAGTGTATTAGTGGGTGAGGTGTGTGTGACTCTGTGCATAGATGTATGAGTGGGTGATTCTATGGGTGCATGGTCTTTAGAGTGCATCTGTGATGAACTGTACGGTTGAGTGAGTGTATGTATGGGTGTGTTAGGGATCGAATGTATATCTCAGTTGTAGATGTGACAGTAACTACATATATGAAACACATTGAATATGTGTGTAAGAGTATATAACTATCTATATCTGAGAGTGTGTGATTGCGGGACTGGCTGTATGGTTGAGTGTGTGCTTGTACTCGAAATTGAATAAGAGTGTCAAAATGTTTTAGTATTTTTATGAGTAAGTGAACTTAAGTGTGTTTAACTGTATAGGTGAGTCAATTGGTCTGTGTTTAATTATTTGCACAACTGACTAGGTGTGTCAGTACCTCAATGTATGATTGGAAGTGTGTGAGTGTCTATATATGTGTATAAATGCATATGATAGTCTTGTACGGAGTGACTGTAAAAATGAGTGACTGTACAGGTGAGTGAGTGGAGGTGCATGTAGATGTAAGAGTCAATGAGTGGGTATGTAGTTATTAGTATTGGAGTTTCTATGGTTTTCAAATTGGTCATCTGAAAGTTTTAGTTGGTGTTTCTAAATTTATATTAAGGATGGGAGAAGATGTACTATTTTTTCACATATATGACGTCATCATTGATGTCATCAGTGATGTCATTTGAGATGTCATCAGTGATGTCATCAGTGATGTCACTGACCATGTCATGAGTGATGTAATATGTGACGTTATCAGCAGTGGATTGCGGGCGCGCGAGTTATAGTTAGCTGAACTAACTATAGCGGGGGAATTTCAATGGTTTTGTACGAGTGAAATGTCCAGCTAACTATAACATGTGTGAAACCTATGGTTTTTTCAGTGAATTTGCAAGGTTTTTTAAATGCTATTTCCTAACTATAACATGTGTGAAACCTATGGTTTTTTCAGTGAATTTCAAAGGTTTTTTAAATGCTAATTTTTGAATTGTTTATTATATTTTTTATATATTTCTTTTACAACAAGTTACCTATGTATATATTTATAGATTATCTGTATCCTTTAATTTGGAATGGCTCAGCTTTTTTTTTTTGAATTTGGATAAAGTTGAACAGCATAGTTAATAGCTTCTATTAACTTATATACATTTTAATTCATTCAGTTTTTTTTTAAGGGTTTTTTTCTACCGTGCGCACTCGGTGCGCGCACCCAGTACGCATGCGTACGTTTTTCGTGTATGCATGCGTACGTTATCTACGTACGCATGCGTACGTCATAGTGCGCGCTCGGCGCGTGCACTAAGTACGCATGCGTACGTAGATAACGTACGCATGCGTACGTTCTCCTTGTACGCATGCGTACGTCGTGCGTGCTCTGCGTGGTACGTTCGCGCATCCGCACGTACTACGCGCGCTGGGGTTGGGCATGCGCGCGTTGTACGTTCGCGCATGCGCACGTGCTTTGTATGCGCGCTACGTACGCGCGTAATACATACGCGCATGCGCGCGTGCTTTGTATGTGCGCTACGTACGCGCGTAATACTACGCGCATGCGCGCGTACTTGTTCGCGCATGCGTACTTGCTCCACCGTGCGCGCACCGAGCGCGCACCTCAAGTCATGTGATTAAAAAACAACACTTTTCATTGGTTCATACTAGTTTCAGTTTTATATTCTTCCAACACCACACCCACTCCCCTCATGGCAAGTCATGTGATCAAGAAACAACACTTTTCATTGGTTCAAAGTAGTTTCAGTTCCAGATTCTTCCAACACCACACCCACTCCCCTCATTATTACTTCTGATTCACTAGGAGAAGGAGCTAATCTGTTTTTGAGATACAATGGCAGAGCAGCAGCCATCTTCTGAGAGTGAACAGGATACTCTTGTGAGACAGAGTCAGAGGAAGCAGAAAGACTCCTTCATATGGCAGCTTTTCACTTTTCCAGAAGGCCAAAAGAAGGTGAATGCACCAAAAGTCACCTGCATTCTTTGTCACCGGACCTTATCACGTGGAAATGCTAATAAGAAATACTCTTTTAGTATTCACACAATGTTAAGGCACGTTGAAAAAGTGCATCCTGCGACTTTTGCTCGAGCTGTTAGTGAAAACCCACCAGCAGCTCATCCGAGCACATCCGCAACAGCTCAGGCGAGCACACCATTGGCAGCTCAGCCGAGCACTTCTTTTGCAGTGGTGCCTTCTCCTACTTCTACACCTCTGGATATACGCCCTTCTTTTGGGAGGCTGTATACACGGTGCATGGACTGTCATACTCTCATTTCTCTGGGTGAGACCAGTATTGATCTCATTGAGAGGAAATTAGAGCAGCACTTATGCACCAGGCCATAGTTTTTTTCATTTTTTCGTTTTTCTCTTCCTCTGTCCCTACATTAACACAAGGGCTCTTTTTAGAGCCACCTAAAATCTAAACACAAAAACTTGTTTTTTAAATCTATTTGTCGATTTTTTTTTAGGGTGCGCGCACGGTGCGTGCACCCTATGATTTGTTTAAAAAAAAAATCGTTTTTTTCACCCTTTGTGATCCTTCAGGGACTCCCTGACAAAGACTCGGGGGTCAGGAAGTCTCTACCATGCCCCCTTTCCATGTTCTCCACCTTTGTTTTAAATTTAAACACATTTTTAAATGTTTTTTTTTAATTGCAAGTAAAATGGATTACATTTCCTAAATTTTCTTTCAAGATCTGAAAAAAAGAAAAAAAGTATTAATATTCAACAATACATTTTCTTAAGCAGTATATATTTTTTCATATTTATCAAAGCAATTTTTTGCCCTTTTTTTGCTGTTTTCAGAATGTATTGAATTTCACTGAAAATAGTGATATCAATTGTTTTCATCATTTAACAGCGGGCAAAAAAAAAACAATCTGAAAGATTGTTTAAAAAAAGCCCTGAATCTCTTCTCACTAAAACAGACCTTGATAGAAATGTCACAAATATATTAAAAATACCTTCTAAGAACAATAACTATTTGCAATAAATAACGTCTGTAAATCTTGCTGCTTAAGCACGTACACCAAAATAATATCTGTCAAACAAGTCCACAATTGTTACCTTTACCTTTCCTTGAGGCCAAATGGTAATTTTAAAATCCTTTTTAAGTGAAATATCCAATGTTAATCCTATAAAATTGAAATAATGGTTTCTTCAGATGCTGGAATTTGTATCTAAAATTTTGGTTTCAGAAAAATTAAGTAACAATTTGGTAAATCATAAGGCAAACGCTGCTTGAAAATCAATTGAGAATCATTACACAGTGTCCATCCTTTTTCACATTTAAGATAAACTGTGTAATGACCAGAAGTTATAGAAGGTCCATCATGAAAAATAATTGCAACAGCAACAAAAGTTTTACCTGATATTGATAATTGATTTCCTACAAACTTCTTTAGTAAAGTTTCCATTTTAGTTCCATCTGCTCTACAACGTTGCATCATTAAAATTACATACTGTCCATATTTATGTCAAAATAACGTTGATAACATGTCTGATTTACATTGAGAACATTCCATGTTGTGATTTGCATCTTTAACTAATTTACTAAAAGTCACTGTTTTACTCTCTGGTAATGTTAAATATATGAACCTTTCAGAATCAACATTACTGCTGCATGTGTTCATACAGTTTTCACAACAATGTTCCCATTTATATGAGACACCTAATATATTTTCTATTTCTACCCCTTCATCTTCCAGTACCATAAGCATATACATCAAGAATTCCTGTGCATTTTGCTGGACATCTTGTGTAAACTGTGTACATCCAGAACATTCATCTAAAAGATTTCTAACATCAGAAGCACTTTCTATTTTAGTTTTATCATTACTCAGCTTCTCATAAAGGAGACTCAGCAGAGAACAGAATCTTTTTTCATGATTTAGAATTATATGCTCTTGCAAAATTTGAAGATAAAATACAACATTGAGCACTACATTTGCGTAGCAGTTGACACCAGAGCTATTTTCAAAATGACAACCAACAACCTCTTCAACACTGTCCTTTTTCTTTTTGCTTGCAATCACATCACTCTCTTTTTGTTTTCTCTTCTGTACATCCTCATTACAGATATTCTCAAATCTCCTTTTCCGACAAACAACACGTTTTTCAAACACAGGATACTGACCTAAATGAGGAGCATAGCTTCTTCTTAATCTATTATATTCCTTTACACAGTTTGCATCAGCACTAACTTTTGAGTCATCAAAGTCTATCATGAATGAACCAGATAATTTTTTCACTCGTGACAAAGCAACATATGCCATACCTTCTTTAAACACAGTAGATCCAATGTTTACAAAAGCACTATCTACAGTTAATCCTTGAGATTTGTGAATAGTTACAGCATATGCTAGAGAAAATGGAAACTGCTTCCTACGTACATATAAGTCTTTCACAAGCAAGAAACGAACTGAACAACGACAAATGTCTTTAACCTCTTCAATCTGATCAAATTTGATTTTTAAAAATTGAATTCCAACTTTTTTCTGGTAATTAACAAAACCCACAACTTTACCCATAGCTCCGTTCACTAAACCTTTCTCTACATCCAAATTACGTCTTAAAATTACTCGACAGTTCTACATACATAAAGATTCTTTTCTAAACCGGCTGTTTTCGAGATGTTTTTCTCTAGAGAATCCAATTTACTTGTCAATTTGTTTGTCAATATAATAGTTATTCCTTCATGTTGTATTTTATCCACAGCTTCCAGCTTGACAATCTCTTCATTTTCCAATTTCAAAAGTTCTTGATTGAATATAGAGCATTCATGTAGTGTTGGCATTAAGCAGATTACAGTATTTTTTCCAGCAATGTTCTTGTATATTTTCTCTGGAACTATTTGTTCTGTTGGAAACACATTACATAGCAATCGACTCTGTAAAGCTTTTCTGCCATGTTCTGTGAGTAGTCCAATTCTGATATCTTTCAGAATACTTGCATAATCCTCATCATTGGCTTGCCACATATTGGTAATGAGTTCTTTATACTCAAAGTATGTCCAAATATTCACATTACCTATACTTCCTAATGACTTTTTCGTGTCTTCATGTGTAAGGGTTTGAAATACTGGTTGTCCTTTAACTGGAGTAAGCTGCAGAAAATCCCCAAAAACTATAACATGTTTTCCTCCAAATAGCACGTCATAGTTTGTCTTTAGAATTTGCTGCATTCTTAAATGCACAAAGGCAAGCATTAAGTTTGATACCATGCTCACCTCATCAATGATGAGAACTTTCATTTTTTTCAATACTCTTGCAACTTCAAAACATACTTCTCCTGTTAGCTTGTGGTATTGTATTTTGTTCTCGTGCTCTACTGGTAACATTAGCAAACGATGGAGGGTAATTCCTTTTATGTTATATGCTGCTAACCCACTTGGAGCACTAACAACACAAGACAAAGTTGAATCTGTTTTTTGCTGTGGGTAGCTTCTAATTACTTTAATCAAGAAACTTTTTCCAGTTCCGGCTTGTCCACTCACATACATTCTGATTGGTTGAAACGATGTGCATGAGCACTCTTTATTTTCATGTAGTAATCCGTGATCAATTTTTTTTCTGACTTCCTCATAAATTTGTTGTTGTTCACCCCCCCCGCCACTTCCCCTTCTCTCACTGCCCTCTTTCACCAACTGGCTGACTTATCTCTCAAACACCAATATTTCATTGTCCTGGGCGATTTTAACCTCCACGTAGACAACCCGCTCTGCGTGAAGGCTAACAATCTGTTGGAAACTATGGATAGCCTGAATCTCAAACAATTAGTCGTAGGTCCCACTCATGTGGCTGGTCACACCCTGGACCTCATATTCGCCAATTTCTCGAATATCACTGTCCTCCCACCCCTCCCTCTCACCTGGACTGACCATTACCTCATCCCCTTCTCTCTTGCCCTCGGACGAAAAACTGGCCCTATGGCCCCAAGGAAGGAGTTGGGAAGAAAGTGGCACAAGGTCACATGTGCTACCCTGGACCCGGTATTCCATTTTCAGACAGAGCACCTCTCCTCGGACATAGATGAAAATGTTTCTAGGCTGAATGCTGCCCTCGGCAATGCGATTGATTCTATCGCCCCCCAGAAAATCATCACTTCCACTAGATCGCGACCCTCTGCTCCCTGGTTCTCTACCCCCCTCCGTGAGGAGAAAAGCAGATGTAAAGCTCTCGAACGTAAGTGGAGACTAAATTACGACCTCGAAGCCAAACTCTTATATAGATCTGCCCTGAAAAAATTCCTTAAACAAAAAAAAAGCGCTATGAAAGATCACTTTGCCTCTCAAATTACTAAGGCCAAAAACTCATCTAAAACCCTCTTTAGCATCGTTAAGGATTTTATTAACCCTCCGGCCAGGGCTCCTCAGAACACCGCGAGTCAGGCTCTTTGCGAGGGACTCTCAGACTACTTCCTCGAAAAGATTAATAAACTTCGTGTCTCCTTCCCCACATGGCTTGCCCCCATGCCTTCCCCCACAAGTTCCCCAGAATCACCGTCTTTTCTTTCATTTAACAAACTTAACCAGGATGATGCTATCAGGCTACTCATCCACTGCAAATCCGGCGCCCCCTCCGATCCTGTCCCCGCAAAAATCATGGGAGAACTGGCGCCTTCACTTGCCTGCCCCTTCCTCTCCATTTGGAATGCCTCCCTCCACCATGGCTTCTTCCCTACCTCCTGGAAGGAGGCCTTGGTGATCCCCATCCTAAAAAAAGCGGACGCAGATCCCACTGTTTTTGCTAACTACCGCCCCATCTCCCTTCTCCCTAAACCCGCTAAAGTCCTGGAAAAAGCCGTGCAGCTGCAACTTACGGAATATCTAGAAAACCACTCTCTGCTGCATGGATCACAATCCGGTTTCAGAGCCGGATTCAGCACTGAGACGGCCCTGCTGGAAGTTTCCGAAACAATTCGAGAATGCGTGGACAGGGGCGAGGAGGCCATGCTGGTCCTCCTCGACCTGTCCGCAGCTTTCGATACGGTCTCCCACCCTATCCTCCTTGACCGACTTAAGCAGATAGGCATTGGTGGCACTGCCTTCAGCTGGATCGAGTCCTTCCTCTCGACTAGAAGTCAGAGGGTATTGTTGCGTCCCTTCAAGTCTGAGAAAAAACCCCTGTCATGCGGGGTGCCACAAGGCTCTGCCCTCAGCCCCCTGTTCTTCAACGTCTATCTTGCCCCCTTGGCCGACGTTGTGGAGTCCTACGGAGTCAGGGTGGTCTCTTACGCTGACGACACACAGTTGGTGTTTTCTTTTAGGGACCACTCGGACTCCGCATTCGCCAACTTTCGCCAATGCCTCAACGACATCAGTATCTGGATGACCGCGAATCACCTCAGACTGAATGCAGACAACACGGAGGTACTGTTTTTTAATCAGAGAGCCTCCATCCCCTCCTTCTGGTGGTGGCCCACGGTGCTTGATCCCGCCCCGTCCCCTGTTCACTCGGCTCGGAACCTGGGTTTCCAGTTTGATGACTCCCTGTCTTGCAAAACTCAGGTTAATAAAGTCACCTCTGCCTGCTTCCTGAAGTTGCGCATGATCAGAAAAATTCTCCCCTATCTCCCCCTGGATTCCCGCCGTACAGTTACCCAAGCCCTCATCACGTCCCACTTGGACTATGCCAACAGCCTCTATGCTGGTGCCCCTCAGTACTTGGTAGGCCGGCTGCAGATTGTCCAGAATGCTGCAGCCAGACTGATTGGTAACATCCCGTACCGCCAATCTGTCTCTGCTTACCGGAGGGAACTCCACTGGCTTCCAGTGGCTAGCCGCATCCAGTTCAAGGTCCTCACCCTCACCTACCGAGCCGTAAACGACCGCGGACCTAACTATCTGAAAAAACGTGCCTCGATATCCTGCTCCACCAGATCCCTGAGATCCAATGACCTTCGCCTCCTGATCTCGCCCCGTTTTAGATTATCTAGAATGGGTGGCAGAGGGTTCAGTGTCATTGCTGCCAAATTATGGAACTCCCTACCAATCGAGCTGAGATTCTGTCCCTCTGAATCCATCTTCCGAGCCAAACTCAAAACCTGGCTCTTTTCCGCACTTTGAGTCACTTTTCTGCTTCGCCTGCTCTTTACTCCCTACTTTCCCTTGGAGGCTCAGGATTTTAGCGCCGGGACACCCCTTCGGGGGTAGCTGCGCGCTCTATAAACTACATAAAATAAAATAAATAAAAATAAATCATTCAGTTGTTCTTCCATATTTGGTAAGTTTATTAAATCTTCCTGAACTTGATTCATAGCTGTTTCGACTTCAGTCATGGCTATTGCAGCTTCATTTTCTACGATTGGTTGTCCTAGAGGATCTTGACTGAACGTCCCAGAACTTTGACTGTCTTGAGAACTGTCTCTAGCTACTTCAGCTGCAATTGTTGCTTCTTGTTCAATTTCTTCATTTAACATTTGAACATAAGTTGAGAAAGTACTGCATTCTATGCTATCTTTGCAAGCATTAAAGGCATCTTCATAGCTCTGAAAATCTCCAAGTAGTTCGTCCTCTGAACGCCATGGTTTAAACAGCTGTAAAAGTGCCAAGTAGTAAAATTCCTTTTTGTCAGTAGTGTCACAACTCAGCTTCCGGTGATTAATCAAACTTCCTTTTGTTTGTTTTACCAAACATCCTTCCTCACCAGTGACTTTATATTTTCCATCGTTGATGTCTTCTGTGGTATTCCATGTATAAATGTAGTTCTGCAGCACTTCATATAGACACATGTTCTCAAGATGATGACTTCTTTGTGGGTAATATGTGTCCAACATGTTTGTTCTTAAAATGTCTGCACTTTCAGGTTCGTACTCTGCTAAATATTCAATTTCTCGAACAGATTTCAGTACCCGATTTCTCATTCCTGCAAGGCCTAAACTTACCCAAATTATTCTTATGGATTTGGAGTACAGACTTGCAGATGATAACCTATCTGAGCATTCGTAGGATCCAATTTCTCGATGCGATAACATCTTTAAACTGAAACTGTATAGCTTTTTACTGACAGTCTTCTCGTGAGAAATCTCTTCCCACATTTCTTTCAATTCTGTTTTCTCAGATTTAGTGATGTAAGATGTAACATACCGAGCAACAGCAATAGAATTGTCAGCTACATACTGTATATCCATGTTAGCATTCCACATGGATAAAATGACTGGGTTGTAGTCATTTATATATTTTGACTCTTCTTTTCTTCTTAGGTTGTAGGTATTCTTAGGCTATTTTCTTGTAATAGTATGTCGCACAGCTGTCATAAAACTGTTTACTCTTCCTTTTGAAAGAACAGGTCGTGGAAATCCAAATCGACATTTTGTGTAGAATTTATCTTTACTCTTGTACTTTCGTCGACAGTATTTTCCACACCGATGTCTTTGGAAACGTAAAACTTGCTCTTTTAAGTTTGTTTCGTCTGTGCTTTTATGTATAGCACATGTTGCATATTCTTCAATGAATGATAAAACTGCATCATCAGAATCTGTTCCAAATTTTGGGGCATCCTTGATCCACAACAGCATATGAATATGAGGAGCACCTCTTGCTTGGTACTCTTTTCTCCAAAAGAAATCCACAACTTCTCCAAGAGGTGGATTTTTTTTATTGCAGATGAAGGACATCATAGCCTCAAATCTATGATTGAAATATCTGCAAACATTAACCGGATCCAATGAGCACAATTCTCCTGCTGTCTTGTATTGGATGTTTTCAATATTTGAATTTGCCTCTCGAAGAAAATCCAGTAAATCATCCCAAGCGTACTCAGCACAGCTTAGGGTCAGTAACCATGTAGGAGTTCCTAAATTCCGTAACATACATTTCAATTCTCCATGGCGTCGGTACCAATATTCATTAGTTCCTCGCTGACAAGCCATCAAATTTATCAATTGAGATTCCAAATGATCATCTCGCTGTTGCACTTTGTTCATAAAATCCTTTGCAGACACATTATGTAGATGTACTCCAGTTTTTAAAATGTGATTTACTGCATAAGATAGTGCAGACAAGTCACTTTCAAATAAAAGATGGAACAAATATGAAATACTTTGACGAAATCTTGGATCTTCTGCATATAACCTTGTAGTCCGATACTCAGAAGCAGGAATCTGTACTGGACGTTCATCATATCGTCCACCTTTTCCTGTAGGAAACAGCTGGGGAAAACAACGAGCTTCCAAGCTCTCCTCCCATACACTCACGGGAGTTCCTTGTGCTTTTTTAATCTGAAACAGATCAATAGTGTTTCCCATAACTTCTTTAGAATGAAGAGGATGTATGCTGAAATGTTCATAAATTTCTTCTTCTTTTGACTTATCCACTTTTTCAATTTGCCCAGCTGGTATTCCTGAGTCTGCTAGTAAAACTTCTTCATCTTCATCCATATAAATTGTTTCATACCATTTATTATTTCTTTTCAAATATAAATTTGCTCTTTGTACTTTTCGTACATCTACCAGCTCCTGCCAAATTTTCTTATTCTTTGTTGGTACTCCATTAACCAGAATAACTAATGGTTCCGTTTCCAATCTATCTGCATCAATTGTTTCCATATTTTTTTTCAAATCCAATGGCAAATAGACAACTCTTCCTTTTAAACCTCTTTGTAAATCCGAAGGAGGTAATTTACCTGTTTTTGGCTCCATACGCACTACGGTCTGAAACGGATGGACACATTGAATGAGTATAGACTCATACGTATTTAAATCAGAAAGTTCTGCAGGAATATCAACCAATTCTAAATTATTATGTACAGCTCTGGCTGGCATTCTATTTTCTTCTAACTTGTTATAACAGTATTTACAAATATGCTGATCTTCACCCAAATCAAAACTATTTTCCAGAAATATATATGTTGCAAAATCCTTCCACTTATAATTATCTTCCTTTTCACTTTTTTTTATACAGATCAACATTTCTTGTTTGAATTTTATAATGGCTTCTCCGGCAACAAATACAAGTAATATTTGGTCTTTCATTAGAGATGATAGCAAATTTTGTCATTTCATCTTCAAAATTTTTACTAACAGTGAGTTCTACATTCTCTTCCACATTTTCCTCAATAACTGTGTTATTTCCTGCACTTTCTTGCCCTGGACCAAAGTAACAAAACTGAATATTATCAGTAACCTTCACTACATCTGATACAGATCCACGGAACAGAGCACTATTCAACTCATTTAACTTTAGTGCTGGACTTTTAGCAAAATACAATGTTCTCACAAACTTTCTCATTTCAGTATGATGAACAGCCAGCATCCTAAAATGGTGAAAAACACTTTGGCAAACTTTCCTAGATAGACAAGGAAGAGAATGTCCTTGCAAACCAGTATTCTCTCTCACTCTGCATGGGTCTAGTCTTTGAAGCACCTTAATCTTCTGTTTAACACTCTTTTTACTATATTCTCTTAGGAAGTCACGTAATTTATCAATAGATTCCTGTCGCACAGTGCAAATACTACTACAATTCCAAGTGTACACTGGGGCTTTAGGACGTCTCCCCATAACCTCATCAGCTAAAACTTCTTCCTCATTTCTTGGAACCATTTTCTCCTTTTCCATTACACAACCATCTTTAACTTCATAAGCTCGACCATTGGTGTCAACTGCATGCAACAAACTATTACTTTGAAGATAACTCTCTTCATTAAAAAATGGCTCAGTACTTGAACTATGCTTCCATTCTCCTAAGAACACTTTACAAAAGTTATTTTTTTTCACTACTCTTTTCCTTTTGCTTTGTGACTTCATTGCTTTGACTAATTTTTCTAATCTACGCATCCTGTTCAAAATTAAAATGAATAGTTTTCGTTTTATTTCCAAAGCCTTAGCAACAATTGTTTCAATATATTTCTTTTTCTTATAAAATTTGGTTTTCTTCTTATATTTTTTCACATCCTTTAGCAAATTTAACATCACTCTTCTCTGAAACATTTTTCTACGAATGTTTTTAAAATCTATTTATCGTGTTAAGTCACTCTTTCTTACTTCTGATTCAACATTGGCTTTTCGTATTTTCTGTCGACTCTGTTGTTGTTTTGTACTTGAAACACTATTTGCAGTGGATATATTCTTAACATTTTTTCTTTGTTTGAAGATATTTTTAAAAAAATCCTTAGTCTGCTTACCAGAAGACTTTTTCTTTTTTCCAACATGAGGTTCTCAACTATTTTTTTTGGTCCATTTTTCTTCAAATATAGATGTTGTTGCTGTTCTTTTCTCTTTGTTGACTTTATAGGCATCTTTAATTAATTTCACTGTTGTTCAGCAATACCTGAAAGAAACTAAAAAAAAAATACCTTTATGTAAATTTAATACATTACGATTTTTTTTCAGAGCTTTTCAAATCCTATCATATGACCTGTCCCTTTCCTACAACTGCAAGTCTGACAGAACAAGAGCAACACGTATTAAATCTCTAACATCAATTCCTGTGTGCACACAGACTCATGGTGTGATTCTAGGCAAAAAACGATTTTGGTTTGGCAATTTCACAGCACATTTACTACTGTGGAAGAGTAAGTGATAATTACTATGGCAGCCTGACACATTTTCCTTATATTTTAGAGAGGCAGAAAAGAGTACATGTCCTAACAGCTACTTGAGACCATCAGCATGTGTTACAGGGTGAGTGATTAGAGTAGAGCAAAGGAAATGAGCCTTGGTGATGTTGAATGTGTTAGCATTACACACTGCTATCTGAAATACCACACAGAGCTGAATAGTAAGCATGAGAGTGCAGGAGAAGCACCTGTCTGTGTGCTAAGAGCGTGCTTCTGGAGACCGTGTATTGTCAGGTGCAACACAGATCTGCATGTCCGCTTGCACAACTGCATGAAGACTGCAGACATGTATGTAAGACTACATGTGTGGTAAAGGTTAATTGGACTTTTGAACATGTAAAAACTACCTCACCCATTGCGGGAGTGGAAGGAAAATGTACCATGCTAATTTCAAATCTGTTAGCATTTGACTCTCATTTGTGAGAAAGTGATTTCTGGTAAATGCTAACCATCACAGTTCTTGAAAACAAGCTCCCCCTTTCCTGTGAGCGCAAGTCTAACAGAGAAAGAGCAACACGGATTAAATCTCTGAGAAGAATTCCTGCGTGCACACAGACTCATGGTGTGATTCTAGGCACAAAACAGTATTTCTGGGTGATACCAGGACACCTTAACTTATGGTGAAGACATACTCCATAATATCTTTCAAGTTCAAGGCACTTAAATATCTTCCTTAACATAAAATGTAAAACACAACTTTTAAAGTGGTAGGAAAATGTACCATGCTAATTTCAAATGTGTTAGCATTTGCCTCTCATTTGTGAGAAAGTGATTTCTGCTGAATGCTAACCATCACAGTTCTTGAAAACAAGCTGCCCCTTTCCTGCGAGTGCAAGTCTAACAGAGCAAGAGCAACACAAATTAAATCTCTGAGAAGAATCCCTGTGTGCACACAGACTCATGGTGTGATTCTAGGCACAAAACAGTATTTCTGGGTGATACAAGTACACCTTAACTTATGGTGAAGACATACTCCATAATATCTGACATGTTCAAGGCACTTAAATATCTTCCTTAACATAAAATGTAAAACACAACTTTTAAAGTGGTAGGAAAATGTACCATGCTATTTTCAAATGTGTTTGCGTTTGCCTCTCATTTCTGAGAAAGTGATTTCTGCTGAACGCTAACCATCACAGTTCTTGAAAACAAGCTGCCCCTTTCCTGCGAGTGCAAGTCTAACAGAGCAAGAGCAACACAAATTAAATCTCTGTGAAAAATTCCTGTGTACAGACAGACTCATGGTGTGATTCTAGGCACAAAACAGTATTTCTGGGTGATACCACTACACCTTAACTTATGGTGAAGACATACTCCATAATATCTTTCAAGTTCAAGGCACTTAAATATCTTCCTTAACATAAAATGTAAAACACAACTTTTAAAGTGGTAGGAAAATGTACCATGCTAATTTCAAATATGTTAGCATTTGCCTCTCATTTGTGAGAAAGTGACTTCTACTGAATGCTAACTATCACAGTTCTTGAAAACAAGCTGCCCCTTTCCTGCGAGTGCAAGTCTAACAGAGCAAGAGCAACACAAATTAAATCTCTGAGAAGAATTCCTGTGTGCACACAGACTCATGGTGTGTTTTTAGGCACAAAACAGTATTCCTGGGTGATACCAGTACACCTTAGCTTATGGCGAAGACATACTCCATAATATCTGACATGTTCAAGGCAGTTAAATATCTTCCTTAACATAAAATGTAAAACACAACTTTTAAAGTGGTAGGAAAATGTACCATGCTATTTTCAAATGTGTTTGCATTTGCCTCTCATTTGTGAGAAAGTGATTTCTGCTGAATGCTAACCATCACAGTTCTTGAAAACAAGCTGCCCCTTTCCTGCGAGTGCAAGTCTAACAGAGCAAGAGCAACACAAATTAAATCTCTGAGAAGAATTCCTGTGTGCACAGAGACTCATGGTGTGATTCTAGGCACAAAACAGTATTCCTGGGTGATACCAGTACACCTTAACTTATGGTGAAGACATACTCCATGATATCTGACATGTTCAAGGCAGTTAAAAGTAGTTAGTTGAGAAAGAAATGTGCCACTCACACAGCAAATTATCAGAGCCAGAATCTCTGAACTGTACACCTCTCAGCAGAACCAGTAAATGGCAATCTTTCCCTCTCCTTTTTCACACATATACATGTTAACTTCAAATCACAGTGTTTCCCAAATTTTTTCAAATGGAATCACACATTTCTATTGGTTGCAAATTTCAACCCTTTTCCAAATGATCCCTTCCCCCAACATGACTTCTGCCTGCTACCATAGCAACAGGTCATGGAACACTGGTGTGAGCAGAGAGGTCAGAAGTTCAGCACACAATGTTTCAAATCCAAAGAGCAAGAGTGCTTGACTTTTCAAACCTAACAGAAAATCCAAACTAATGTTCTGTCACATTTTTCTGAACCAATACAAAACATGTTTTTAAAAATTTAAACATACAGCCTAGTTTTTAGTGTTGAATGGTCTGAAACAGCCAATGATTTCTTTTTATTTTGAAAAAAGTATGTAAGCCTCCATTTTACATCTATCTTTCTTTTCATATTGCCATTCTACTGAAAGACACCTTCTGAGTGCATCCAGATCTCCTTGGAAGATGTTCACAGTGTGGATTATAGGTCACAGCTATGTCTTCTGGAGTGAAAAGTTTGCAGAAAAAAGAGGTATTGTGAAACATCTTGCTTTGCCAAATGTAGACATTAAATGGATTGGTCAGAGAGGGTTAAAGTGGCACCAATTAATGCCTTTGGTGAAAACCTTTCTACATCTCCCACAGCCTAACCTTATTATTGTGCACTGTGGTGGAAATGACCTAGGCACTTTAACTGGGGTAGGTCTAGAAATGCTTATTAAGGACATCTTTGTGCAATTGATGTCACTTTTTCCACAAACTGCCTTTGTATATTCTAATATATGCCAAAGACAAAAGTGGAACTGGTCCAACCAACATTGTCCGCAGATTGACAAAGCAAGAAAGCACGTCAATAAGTCTGTTTCTGCTTTCCTCAGAGACTATGGTATGGGTTCTATACACCACAACAACTTGCGTTACAACATGCAAGGTATTTATAGAGGTGACGGTGTACATTTCAATGATGAAGGGAACAGAGTCTTCCTCTTGAAATTTAGACTCTGCATCGGTACTTACTTGTAGGTACCAAAAAACACTCAATAAACACAACGGCTCTTTTTAGAGCCACCTAATATCTAAACACTTAATCTTCTTTTTTAAATCTTTTTTTTTTTTTTTTTGCCATGCGCGCTCGGTGCGTGCACCTCGCGAACTTTAAAAAAAAATTAAAATCTTTTTTTTGCCCTTCGGGGTCCCACTGTGACCCCCTGACAAACGCTAAGGGGTCAGGAACTCCCTACCCTGCCCCCTTTTCACGTTTTCCACCTTTCCTTTTCAGTGTGACAGACAAAATGGCGGCCGACACTTCCTGATTTTGACCGATTCGAATGTTTACAGACATATAACAACCAATCAGAATTTCGCTCGCGCACGTTAGTGTGCGCGCACCGTACGCTTACGGTGCGCGCACGGTACGCGCTTATAGATATTTATATGCTTTTAAATGCTATTTTCTCAGGAACTACTGAACAGATTGACACCAGACCTGCAAAAGGCACTTCCCTGACCTGAGGACTACTTCTCTGCCAAATTTCAAGTAATTCTGTTCAGCAGTTCGGGCTGTACCTTCGACTAAACGTCCTATGGAAAAATGCATGGAGAAAACGCGTTTTGGGACCCCCCTTTTTTCTCAGCCCCTGCTTGACGAATCACCCCGAGACTTTCAGGGTAGGAGCTGAGCGGAGCGCCCCATTAGTTTTGAAATTTTCGCGAAGATTCGTCAACCGGCGCCAAAGTTATTCAAAATAGAATTTTGAGATTTCCTATGGAAACACGGTCCTAACTATAACTATCTGCTGGCGACCGCCAGTAGATAATATATATATATATATATATTCACTGAAAAAACCATAGGTTTCAGGGGTGTTATAGTTAGCTGGACTTTTCACTTGTACAAAACCATTGAAATTCCCCCGTTATAGTTAGTTCAGCTAACTATAACTCGCGCGCCCGCAATGCACTGCTGATGACGTCACATATTACATCACTCCTGACATGGTCAGTGACATCACTCATGACATCACTGATGACATCTCAAATGACATCACTGATGACATCACTGATGACATCATCCAATGAATGTGTGTTTTTCTGAAAATTAAATATGTTTTATATATGTATATCTCAAGGTCGATGGAAGAATAAATGGGTATATAAGTGTCTAAATGGATGATTTGTTTTTGAAAAATTGATTGTGTAACTGACTGATTAAGTGTATCATAGTGAATACATGGCTTAGTGAGTAATGTTTAAATATGTAAATATCTGTATCAGTCTCTCACTTTGTGTATAATTGGCTGCATTGGTTGGTGAGTAGCTACATGGGTGTCTATATAGGTTATTAGTTGGTTTTTTGAGTATCAGTCTGAGTGTCTGCATGGTTCGGTGGGGGGTATTACGTAGTGCATAGGTGCATGAATGACTGACTCACTGTTTGTATGTGTTGAACACAGCATGTGTGCAGGACTGTATGGGTGGATGAGTGTGTGTATGGGTGTGTTAGTGAGTGAATGACTGTCTCAATAGTGTCTTTATGAGTAACTACATATGTTTTAAACTAGTATATGTGACTATTGGTGTATATAAGTGAGTATATGTGAGAGTGAGAGATTGAAAGAGTTCCTGTATGAATAAGTATGTGTTTCTATAAGTGATTGTTTAAAAGACTAAGTATGTGTAAGTTTCCGTAGAAGTAAGTGTGGTGGTGTGTGTATAATTGTATATGCAAGTAAATGTATGTTTGATTCTTTATTAGCATTAGTGACTATGTGTGTGAGTAACTCTATGGATGAGTGGCATTGTGTAACAGGATGTATAGGTGTATGAGTACATATGATGAGTGAGTACATGTATGAGTGACTGTATAGGACTGTTGGTGAATGAGTGGATGTGTATGTGGATCTTAGAATTACTGAAAAGGTTGTTGTAACTGGTATTGGTATGTCCATTGTTTTGAAAATTTTAGTCTCTATTTTTGAATGTGTGTATCAAAGTTTATATTAGGGTGAGAGGAGGTCTGCCACTCTATCACAAGGATGATGTCATGAGTGATGTCATGAGTGATGTCATTTGAGATGTCATCAGTGATGTCATGAGTGATGTCACTGACCATGTCATGAGTGATGTAATATGTGATGTCATCAGCAGTGCATTGCGGGCGCGCGAGTTATAGTTAGCTGAACTAACTATAACGGGGAAATTTCAATGGTTTTGTACAAGTGAAAAGTCCAGCTAACTATAACACCCCTGAAACCTATGGTTTTTTCAGTGAATATCTGAGGTTTTTTAAATGCTAATTCCTAACTATAACGTGCCTGAAACCTATGTTTTTTTCTGTGAATTTCAAAGGTTTTTTAAATGCTAATTTCTAACTATGCCTACAGAGATAGGACATGTGAAGAAAGAAGAAAAAATGCACAGAAAGAAAAAAAAGAAGTGCAGAAAGAAGCAACAGAAGTCCTCAAAGACGAAGAAAAGTGCAGGAAGAAGGATAACGTGCAGAAAGAACAAAAAGAATAGCAGAAAGAAGCCTTGTTGCTAAATCATCCTGTACCCTCAACTTTTTCAGACGGATACTGGTGGTAACTGAGTCTGACTAACCAGTCCTAGAGCCAGTGCTATGTTAAAAGACACTTAGAATACAGTGAAAACACCTACCTACACTAGGGAACATTATGCGTTGGGGTCCCCCTGTGATTAGCATGACCTCCTCTGTAAGCCCCTAGTATATAATAGGGCAGGGGGATTAAAACTACCTCTTAAAACAGGCCACAGGGCGTTTTTGCACACGTTAACTCAGGCCCCGTCCCCTCCCTTCACCACTGTGTAAACACGCCCTGTGTCCGTTTTAGTTGGGAGATTAAGTTCATTTGAAACCTGAGGGTCCCTAGGGTCCAACTAGCCCACTAGGTACCTCCAGTAAGTGCCACAGAGCTGCGTTGCAGAGAGGTGTAAAACGTGGCACGGCCTGGACCACCTCTCTGCAATGCAGAGAGGTGGCGCTTACTGGAAGCACTTGGTGGGCTAGTTAGCCCCCAGGGGCCCCCATAGTATTGAAGGGAAATTATATCCCCAATTTAAAACGTGCCATAGTGCGTGTTTGCACACGTCACCTCAGGCCCCGTCCCCTCCCTTCACCACTGTGTAAACGCGCCCTGTGGCTGTTCTAAGTTGAGAGATTAAGTCCCCTTGAATCCTAAGGGTCCCTAGGGTCAAACTAGACCACTAGGTACCTCCAGTAAGTGCCACAGACCTGCGTTGCAGAGAGGTGTAAAAAGGGGCTTGGCCTCAGAACACCTGTCTGCAGCGCATCTCCCTGGCGCATACTGGAGATGCCTGTTGGGCTAGTTGGCCCTCAGGGACCCTCAGTATTGAAGAGGAATTAATTCCCCAACTTACAACTCGCCAGGGGGCGCGTTTGCAGAGTGTTGCAAGGAGGGGGCGTGGCCTCCGGCACGATGCCAGTCTTTTATTTATTTTAATTTTTTAAGAAGGGGGGCTGTGTGGTTCCCCTTCTTATTCTAATTTATTGGCCCTGATGACCCCATCCCCCAGGGCCTGTCTCCTTATTATATTTTTTTGACCCCAATCCCCAGGGCCGGCCACTGTTTTTTATTATTTTTAAAAAATATATATTTATAGACACACCTAGGACATGCTGGACAAACCGTACGTATTTATCACCATGACGATTTGCGTGATATTCATTAAAAGGTGACTATGCATACAATGAATCCACGTGGAATGTATTTACACCACTAGTGAAGCTCTGACATGTCTGATGCCCTACCGTGCCTAATCCCGGTAGACACCCTTGTCGTTTATTTATACAAACATGGGTAGCTATTGACGGGCACATTTAATAGACATGCACACCAAGCCATTCAAAGGGGATTCGACAAAAATTCGACCAAAACTATGCAAGAAACCCCCCTCACGGTTAATAAAACACACATCCACTGCCGGATGTGTAATACTTTTTATTTTACTATCTGGAAAGGGGACGAACATCACTTGAGAGTCACAGCGCGCTCCTGGCAGAGCCCAATGCTGTGTTACACCCACCATTGCCTGCTGAGTGCCACACACCTCTGTGTTGTATTCCACTAGCTAGTGCATATTCTATGACACTCTCTAGCCCATGTGCACTGTAACACCACCCTGTGAATATGTCATGCCACACTTGTCTTCGCACGGGTTATATTGCCCCATCTAACGTGCCTTCCTCGATGCCTATGTGATAACGCACAGTGCTATGCCATACATATTACAATCTGGGATCCATATCTTTGTCACAGTGCATATGCAACGTTATACTCCCCAGCACATATTTTATATTACAACTTTAGAGACTAGTTAGGTTACACAACACTGCCCTGTGCATATTACACTCCAAGGCGCATATCGCATAGCACGCGCTAGTGCCTGTGCTATCTCGCGCTCTCCAATGAATCTGTCATTGCGCACAATGTATTGCATATTATATTTCACGCCCGGTTCATCTTATATCACACTTTTTGGTGCATAGTTTATACCATACACTATATCTAGTTTTCATTTTCAATCGTGCTCTCAGGACTATGTACTATATAACACTGTGTTCACCTACCCTTTTCACGGGCATTACATTTTGCGATAGGGGGTGGAGGGTCAGGGGGTGTTTCTGCCACGTGAGCCCGGAGTCACAGTCACAAACGTCCTCTTCTTCCTGAATAAAAGTGAGATTATGCTGCATACTTGTTCATATTTTAAGTAGTTCGCACAAACACACGTTTTAAAAACAATAAAGTTCCTAATACCCGCCTTCTCTGAACAGTTAGCTTGCTGCCCCATCCCCCTCCTCCCTATCCTCTGTTGTGTGAATCCATGGACTAGCCTCCTCCCTCCTGCCATGCATGGTCTGATGTGCTGCCACTGCCCTCAATTTAGTATGATGTACCAGTCCACTCCTCCTGCGCTCCATTGCCCAATTCTATGCCCCATCATTGACCTCCTGCTTAAACTCTGTGCTTAGCTTGCTGCCCTATTCTCCTTCCCCCTGCCCTCCGATGTCTTTGTGCATGCCCCTGCTCCATCCTTTTTGCCCACCATGTTCCATGGACCTGCCACTCCTATCTACTCTGAGTGTTCTGTTGAGCTGCCACTCCCCTCCCACCTGCCTAGCATTGTCAGATGACTGTAACCTGTCCCTGCCACCTCCACCCTGCCTGTCCACATGCCATGCCCCTATCCTCTTCCTCCTGTCCTACATGGTTCATTGTACTGCCACACCGTTCTGCCCTCCCTGGTCTGTTGTGCTGCAACTGCTCCTCCTGCCTGCCCCGTGCGGTCTGTTGTGAGGCCCCTTCCCCTGAACTTTCTTGTCTGTGCACAGGTCCTGACCCTCCCTTCTATCCTCCATCATCCTTTGTGGATGCCCCTGCACCCTCCTTCTTGCCCAGCATAGCCATTGTGCTGCCACTAACCCTCCCACTTGCCATGCATGGTCTTCTGTGCTGCCATGGCCCCTCCGACCTTCCCTGTGTGGTCAGTTAGCTGCCCCTGACCCCCTCCCACCTTCCCTCCATGGTCTGTGTGTATGCCATCACAGTCTCACTGTTGCTCTTCATGGTGTGTCTTGCTTCTAGTACCCATCCTGCCTGACCTCCATGGCTATCTTGCTGCTCCTGCCCTGCCCCCTTGCCCCCAGCCCTCTGTTTACATGTGCAGACCCCTACTCCCTCCCTCCTGGCTTGTCTGTTCCATTGTAATGCCCTTGATCCGTCCCTCCTGCCCTTTATGGTCTGTTATGCTGCAGCTTTCTCTCCTGTCTGTCCATTATGGTCAGCTAGCTACCATTGCCTCTTGCCCCTCTGTTCTCTGTTGTCCATGTGCATGGTCCTGTCCCCTCCCTCTTGCTTTCTATGGATTGTTGTGCTGCACTCTCGTCCCGCATGCCCTGTGTGGTGTATTGTGCTGCTGCAAACCCTGATGCCTGCCCTGCAGGGTCAGTTTGGTGCACCTCTCCATGTCCCTCCTGTCCTCTGTTATCCAAGTCCATGTCCCTACCCCATATCCTTCCATGATCCAATGTACCATACTTGCGAACATTTTGAATTTGGTAAGAGGGAGATTTTGAAAAAAAACTGGGGTATTGATTTTCCCCTTTGAGTTACATTGAAAAAGAGGAGATTGTAGACAGGAGACAGATCAAATAAAGCCCATTTGAGCTTAAAAACATTGGACGTTTCCTGGCTGAATCGGGTCTGTTGGCATGTATGGTTGTACTACCATTGCCTCTTCCTTCTGCCCACAATGGTCTATTACATTGCCACAGCCTCTCTTGCAAGTCCTGTATTGTTGGTTTGTTGCCCCTGCCCCCCTTTCCACTGCCCTCCATAGTCTGTTGTGCTGCCACGGCCCTTCCTGCCTGCTCAGTGTGGTTAAATTGTTGCCTTTGCACCCTCCTACCTGCCTTCAATTTTCAGAGTCCGTGCCCTTGGCCTCTGCCTCTCAACAGTATCCTAATGAACAACTAGATTGCTAACATTCTATATTTATTACAAAAGTGTGGAACGCCTGACGTCATCTTGATGTAATCAAAACTGTAATACCTAGAGCATTTCCTTTAGAAATTACATATATGAGAGGGTCTTATTGGCATCAAAATTATGGTTAGTGCTCTAAGACTAAAATAAGGACATATTTTCTGAGTTTTCAAATAGCGACAAAGCACTTTTAAATTATTTGTTATCTTTATGTTTTTTTATCCAGTTGACCACTTGATTAAATGTTGCACTTAGGGGAGAGGATGTGGTGTTACTTCCAGAACTGCAGACTTTACAACTGGGGAACCAGGTTGGAGTTTCTGCTTCAGCTCGACATTCTGTGATTCTGGTCAAATCACTTAATCTCCCCATGTCTACAACCAAAATGAATTTGTTCTTGTGTGATGTAACCAATGCTCATGTAAAGCACTCCAATACCTGACAAGTCTGCACTATATAACACTGCAAAAACACAAAATAGTAAGTGTTTTGCACACTTCTGTCATTGGGCTATATTTCGGCTACAACTGGGTGATTTTGGGCTACATTTGGGCTCTTCTGTCTCCGGTGGCCATCTTGGGAGATTTATTTGTTATGAAGTTTCCTAATTTTCTCATGTACTGCAGTCTCCTCAGTAGGAAATGCTTTCAGTTTTTTACTTTGATTCCATCATGAAGGTATTCAGATATGTCACACATTTGCTATAAATTCTGAATGTTAGCACTCTAGTTGCTCATTAGATCACTGTAGTAAAACTACTGTTCACCATGGAAGTCTGCTCCTGGTATTAAAAGTGCATGTGATGTCAGAATTTTTTAATGAAATAGAAGAGGATTTGAGAAGTCACTCAAAATGTGCCCTCATTTTCTTTCTTCAGCATTAATCATAATTTCTATGGCAAAATGAACCTCCTCATTGTGTTCCTTTTTAAATTAAAATTTTTAAGTGTTACCAGTTTATTCCAATCAAGATGGCTTCAGGTGTGCCATACTTTTGTCATAATGAAGACAGTAAGCGCTCTAGTTGTTTTTAAGAACACTCTGGGACATTCTGTCATTGGGCTATACTTGGGCTACATCTGGGTGATATTTGGGCTACATTTGGGCTCTTTTGTCTCTGGTGGCCATCTTGGGAGATTTATTTGTTATGAAGTTTCCTAATTTCCTCATTTACTGCAGTCTCCTCAGTAGGAAATACTTTCAGTGTTTTACTTTGATTCCATCAAGAAGGCATTCAGATGTGTCACACATTTGCCATAAATTCAGAATGTTAGCACTCTTTTTGCTCATTAGATCACTGTAGTAAAGCTACTGCTCACCAGGGAAAACTGCTGCTGGTATTGAAAGTGCATGTTTCAGTCTGCATGTCAGAATTTTTTCATGAAATAGAAGAGGATTTGAGAAGTCACTCAAAATGTGCCCTAATTTTTCTTTCTGCAGCACTAATCATACTTTTTATGGAAAAATGAACCCCCTCATTTTGTTCCTTTTTAAATTAAATGTTTTAAGAGTTACCACTTTAATCCAAGCAAGATGGCTTCAGGTGTGCCATACGTTTATCATAAGTAGGACTGTTAGCGCTCTAGTTGTTCTTTGGAACACTCTGGGAAGCTGCAGTAGAACACAAAGGAATCAACTGACAGTCTCTGCCCTTGTTGGATGTACATGTTTTACTGAGAATGTCAGACTTCATTCTCACATGACTGAGAAAGATAATGTGAATTTACAGAAAATAAGCTCTCAGTTTAGCTTATAGATCACCTTCCAAACCTCTGTGGGAAAAGTATGAGAAAATATTTTTCTCTCAATCATGATATCCCAGCAGAAGGCTTTTTCACATGGTGAAATCACCTTAGAACATACCACAATTCCTAAAATGAGTATGGTACCATCAACAAATGATTTATAATGTAACTAAAGTCTTAAAACCTTCTATTAACTGCAATGCTTTTTAATGAGGTGCTATCATGTATATTGGTCCCAAGATGGCTGCCAACACTTCTTGGATGAAGTGCTGACAGCTGAGATCAGATCTCAGGATGAGATGTGTGGTTAGGCTCTGCCCACATATATATATGATTTTACTTTTGATTTTATCAGGAACTACTGAACAGATTGACACCAGGCCTGCAAAAGGTACTTCCCTGACCTGAGGACTACCTCTCTGCCAAATTTCAAGTAATTCTGTTCAGCCATTCAGGCTGTACCTTCGACTAAAGGTCCTATGGAAAAATGCATGGGGAAAACGCGTTTTGGGACCCCCCTTTTTTCTCGGCCCCTGCTTCACGAATCACCCCGATACCTTCAGGGTAGGAGCGGAGCGGAGCGCCCCACCTATTTTGAAAATTTTGCGAGGATTCATCAACCGGCGCCAAAGTTATTCCAAATAGAATGTTGCAGATTTCCTATGGAAACACGGTCCTAACTATAACTATCTACTGGCGACCGCCAGTAGATAATATATATATATATATTCACTGAAAATATATAAAATTTTTAAACTTTACAGAAACACACAGTCACTGGATGATGTCAAAATTGTGAATGCCTATATTGTACCAGCCCCCGAGCAATGCTATACTCGATGACCACCTCTCATCCTGCTGGTTGCTCTCACCCCCCAAAATACCAGAAGCAAGAACCTGTGTGCACCTCCATGGCCCCTTGCAGAGAAACATTCAGTGTTCAAATTGCCCCATGTCTCCTAGTGTTCCTTTGATACAAAAGACAATGTTTTCTTATAAATATACCCAAAGGTGCTGATTCCCAGCTATGCTTCACAAGAGTCAGAATTAGGATTCCTATGCAAACATTGCACAAGGATTAGAATTAAGCCCCAACCTCAGTGCCTAACTGCCGGGTCTGGTGGCTCAGTGGAATAATGCATCCACTGCAGGGGCCTGTGTTTGACCTCATGGTCACAGCTTCAAACCCCTTCGGTTCCACTCAGCCTTTCATCCATCTAAGGTCGATAAAATGACTACCATTGAGTTTGGTAACAATAAACATCTGTTATTCAGCACCAAGATACCCTGTTTGGGATGAACGCGCGCTTTCCAAATACACGTTATGTTAACTGGCAACAGCCCATATTACAGTGTAAGGCAGCTACAAAACGACCCCACAATACAATCTAGAATAGCAGTAAAGATGTTTTCCCAATAAGACCAGACTTTCTGAACAGCCTCCATCTTCTACCAGAGTACGGTTAAACTTTGATGTACCTCCTTTCTGAGTTCTCCTTGAAATAATACTTGTCGACTCCTTCCTAAAGCCATGCACCTTAGTTCTATCCTCCATGTGACACCTAACAACACAAGTTTGTCACAATTACTGTTATCCCTTTCAATCAAATTTGCAAAGTGTACAGCACATTAGTAAACCTTTGTAATCAGTTTCAAAACACAAGTAGATAAATGAGAAGAATGTACACAGTATGAAAAAAATAAAAGACACAAACCACTAATCACTCGCAAAGCTATTCTGCCGACTGTTGTGGGTCTGTCTGGATAACGCCAGGCCCACTACCGTGTGGTAGATTGTACCCAGGCATGCAGTTGGAATATTCAGGGCAGATGCTATGTAGAGCCAACATTTTACTAACATCTTCTCTTTAGTTAGAACAGATACAGAAAATATGCATTGATGGTTTGTACTGCATCGCAAAATAGTGTAATTTTCATTCTAGTATGACTATCTTACTTCGGCTCCAGGGAGTGCCCTACAGCATTGTGATATCATTGATGCTACCAACATTACGATACAGTACAGGCTCTGTTGCACAATCATGGTCTGGATGCTGAAATGTTTCATCTTTACTTCTTCAGACATCAAATTTTCCATCAGCAGACAACAATGCATACTTTTTAGAAGGGTGTAGCCTAATTAATGTGCACACATATTGTGAACATTTTGTGCTCTAAGGCCACTCCAACTTTCAAAGCTCACCATCTGTTTCATAGCTGTTGCGTTATTTGTTATCACAAACTCGACCTAAACACCATATTTAACATAACTTGTTCATTCACTCATCCAGTCATGTTGTTCCTGTTTCTTACACGTAAAGCAGTGTAATTTAAACTCCACCCTTATACGTCAAAGAGATGCAATTAGATTCATGTACCTGCCCTTATATGCACTGTGTGCCTTAACTTTATTAACCTGAGTGAAGCATTTAAACGCATTACCGAAAATTATTCATTGTAGAAACTAGAGATTTATATACATGTGTTCATGTAAACATGTATTCTTTTGCTCACGTTTTGCAGGTCTTTTTAAGTTACACGTCTGCATATATAATCACATTTTTGAGGTGCACATTGAATGTTTAACTTAAGTTAGCCTGACTATAGGCCTCAGTTGAAATGCTTTTTTCTTCACCAGCATGTGCTCTCTTATCCTTGCAAGTATATTATCATAATTTATGTTAGCTAAAGAAAGGCTTATTTTCTGCATTAGATGCCTGCTAGAGAGGCCTGGGAGAAACTTGGCAGTGAACATGTTTTATGGTCAAATGAAGCTTTCTGTTCATCTTATACCAGGATGGCAAGATGTTCAAGGCTGAGAATGGCAGCCCCAGCTAGATGCATTGAGAATTCAGAGCTATGTTGCAGACACACTTGAGTGGTGCTCTGATTGATTCCTGGTGGTGTGAGGGAGATAAGACGTTTCTGAGTAGTCTTTTACCTTTATATTGGTGTTCCCATAGTTAAGAGATATTCTTTTTAGACATTAAGAGGCACAGACCTCTCTACATGCCCTACTCTTGCAAGTATGAAGCTTTATGCGAAATGCTAATTTCCTTTTTCATTTGGACTGAAGTCTAATCATGGTGACACCTTTCTCTTCTATTGCTTCTGCATTTGAAACCATTAGTAGATTACTTTATATTTGATTTATGTTTAGGAGAGAGAAACTTCTCTCTTCAAGTTTCTTTATGGAACACCCTTTTACTTTTATTTGTTATTTTATAATTTAGTCTGTCACAATTCTGTATCTCATTCTGTTGTATCTCACCCAACTGAGATATTTTATTTTGCCTATTGTAATAATGCACAAATTGAATTTGCAGTTGGCTTGCATATTTACTGGATTGATTTATAATCCAAATAAAACCCTTTAATCATATTTAGTGATTCCTGGTCCTCATTGTGGAGTCCCATGGGCTACACAAGTTAAATTGCATTGTTGGTGTTTTTTACATTTTAATGCTTAATGTCAGCTATATAAGGGTCATGTGACCAATGGGGATACTTCTTTAACAACTTGATAAGGATCATGTTTGCAGGGCTCAGGATGCTCCAGCACACGTCATGGCATTTATTTGTTTGTAACCTGTTCAATTTTCATAATGCATTGTATTTCATACGTTTTAGAGCAACATGTTCATTATTTGAAGTACACCCTTACATATGTTTTCTTAGTTTAGTGAATATGCCTGATCTCATTCTAGCTTACTGCTAAGCCTAGCACAATGATAATGACAATAAGTCTTCCAAACATTCTAACTTTAGTGCTCAATAACAGAACAAACAACCCAAAATCCCACATAATCACAAAAAAATAAACTGTGGTCCGGATTCACAAATGTAAACTTTACACTAGCTGTAGTAACATTTATACTGTTTTGGTATTCACAAATTACAAGTGCAATGTTATCACTAGTAATTTCACAAGTATAATGTAATTTTAAAACGAGTAAAGTTAGTAGTGAAATTAACCTTGCAGAGTCTGATTCACAAAGGATAGTCCTTCCTTTTTGTGTTTGGAGACTTTGCAGTTGTAAATATACTTCTAGTAAAATAACTGTGTGACTAGCAAGCAATCGTAAACTTACATAAAAGGGTAACTTTACCTCTGTTAATCAGGCCCAGAATGTGAATAAAAACAACACAGCAACACAACTTTAAAAATGCATCGTAAATGTATTATTGTGTTGTTGTGTTCTCTTGTTTTGAAGCATGGCAATATGCTAGTTTTTCCTTTTTTTGCTGTATGTTGCACTCTTTATTTGAAGTGCTGTGACTCTGTTGTGCAGTTGTGATTGCGTGCTGTTGTTTTGTATTGTAGTTTTTCACTGTTGTGTTGCAATGTTGTTTCCTGTGCTGTTTTCTATCCTTATCTCCTTGTATTTTGGTTTTGTAATTGATTTTCTTAAGTGTGAATATATGTGCCATATAAACTTTTCTTCAAAACACATCCTTGAGTGTAAGTTTCTGTGTTACTGATCGTATGACATAGCTTTTTTGGATTTAAAAATGGTTCTTGCGCTGTTGCTAGGCACCAACCCCGCTTGGTCGATGTGGTCAAAATTTGGCAGGATTGCCATTCATATATACATAGATATAATGACACCACTTCTGTTTCAGGTTGCCGTCCCTGGCAGGGCAGCCGCAGTGTGTGGGGCACCAGAAACCCACTAAATAAAAAAAAAATGCTCACTCTCCTCACCAGGAATGAACTCTGACATCCAAAAGGGGTATAGTGTGATTTTCTTTTATTTCTATTAATACTATGGACAACTGTGAGCATGGTTTGAGTTTAAGAGCCAAAAAGATTTGTCTTAGCTTTTGCCAAAAATAATAAAGAAAACTACACTATACCACATGTGGCCATCATCATTCATTCCTGGTGAGAAGAGGAAGCAGTTTTGTTATACACACATACACACACACACACATATATATATATTATTATCTACTGGCGGTTGCCAGTAGACAGTTATAGTTAGGACCGTGTTTCCATAGGAAATCCGCAACATTCTATCTGGAATAACTTTGGCGCCGGTTGACAAATCCTCGCGAAATTTTCAAAATAGGTGGGGCGCTCCGCTCCGCTCCTACCCTGAAAGTCTCGGGGGGATTCGTCAAGCGGGGGTTGAGAAAAAGGGGGGATCCCAAAACGCGTTTTCCCCATGCATTTTTCCATAGGACCTTTAGTCCAAGCTACAGCCCGAACGGCTGAACAGAATTACTTGAAATTTGGCAGAGAGGTAGTCCTCAGGTCAGGGATGTGCCTTTTGCAGGTGTGGTGTAAATCTGTTCAGTATTTCCTGAGAAAATAGCATTTAAATCAATATATATATCTATAAGCGCACACCGTGCGCGTACGGTAAGCATACCGTACGCGCACGGTGACGTGCGTGAGCGCAATTCTGATTGGTTGTTAGATGTCAGTAAACATTCGAATCGTTCGAAATCAGGAAGTGGCGGCCGCCATTTTCTCTCTCCCAGTCTGAGGCAATGAAAAACAAAGGGGGAAAACGTGAGAAGGGGGCAGGATGGACAGGTCCTGACCCCCTAGCCTTTGTCAGGGGGTCACTGAAGGACCCCCAAGGGTAAAAAAAATAATCTTTTTTTGCGAAAAATCGCGGAGTGCGCGCACCGTACACGCACGGCACGAACCACGCATCGTTGGCGCGTGGTGCGCGAAGCGCACTAAGTGCCCACAGCGCGCGCACTGTGCACGAAGCGCACCGTGCACGTACGGTACGCGCACGGTGAAAAACCTTAAAAAAAAAAAAAAATACATAACTTAGCATTTAAAAAACCGCACAAATTCACAGAAAAAACCATAGGTTTCACACACGTTATAGTTAGGAATTAGCATTTAAAAAACCTTGCAAATTCACTTAAAAAACCATAGGTTTCACACATGTTATAGTTAGCTGGACATTTCCCTCGTAAAAAACCATTGAAACTCCCCCGTTATAGTTAGCGCAGGCAACTATAACTCACGCGACCGCAATCTTCTGCTGATGACGTCAGATATTACATCACTGATGACATATGTGTCTTTCTGAAAAAAAAATATTTGTAATATATGTATAGCTAAAGATTAATGGAAGAAGACATGGGTAAATAGGTGTCTAAATACAGTGATGTAATATCTGACGTCATCAGCAGAGGATTGCGGTCGCGTGAGTTATAGTTGCCTGCGCTAACTATAACGGGGGAATTTCAATGGTTTTTTACGAGGGAAATGTCCAGCTAACTATAACATGTGTGAAACCTATGGTTTTTTAAGTGAATAAATATATACATACACTTACATATATTTCTCAGTATTGTAAGAATTTGTCCTGCGAGAAGCCTATGTTAATATTGACTTGTGTGGGCGCAATATTGTAAGCCTAACTCACAAAGCTATTTGTGCTTCTATGTGAAGGAGTTTTTAGAAATAATGGAACGCAATTTAAAGAAATTAGGAAAAGTCAAAATAGCATAAAGTGAGTGATTTTGAATTGTTCCAACTCCTTTAACATGTCACTGTGCCTTTATTGGGACCCTATCAAACTGTTATCCCATGAATCACCGTCATAAGCACTACACCTGTGGGACTGAAATCCAAACAAGAACAATTAAAATCGTAGTTATGTAATGTGGACCTGATTTCTTGTTCAAGAGTTTCTGCTCGATACTGATGAAAATTCAGCAAGCAAATCTATGGTGCACTACTGTGCCGGACAGGAAGCTAGGGGTACAGACGTCTAAAAGTCGACTTTTATTGCCCAACTGCCATTCAAAGGCCTAAGACAAGAATTTTAATATAGTGGCTCCAGTCTTAAGACTTTCAAATCTAAACTTTCACCTCACAGGAGATAGCCAAGGAACTCTGGGCATATTTGCTATAAAGTGGCACAGTGTTACGTTAAGCCAAGAAGACTAACAACTTGCTTTGTCACTTTAGAAACACAGGGCTGCACCATATCCACTAGAATATGGCGCAGCCCTCCGTTTCCCCCTGTGCTGGCACTACCTTTAGCTGCCTAGCACCAATGCAGTCACCCTTGCACCATAGTGCAAGGATGCCTGTGTAGAGGGGAAGTTTTTTCATGTGCAGGAAGGTCCCCCTTCCTGCACATAAACAATCTTTAAATGCCGTTTTGCAACTTCTATGTGTGATGCTTTATACAACACACATAGAAGTTGCAAAACAGAATTTCTTTTTAAATGATTGTTTATGTACAGGAAGGTGGACCTTCCTGCACATAAACAATCATAGGCAATTTGCTGTTTCTATGTGTGCTGCACAAGGCAGCACACAAGAAAAACCGCAAAAACTTTGAGAAATAAAGCATTTCTCCTCGTTTCGCCTGTTTAAGACTTAATTTTGGTGCTGCCTCCTATTTACTCTGCCCTTGTAAATATGGGGCAGCATCAAAATCAATGGCTGTTGCGGTGGAACGCCCACCTCAACACCCATTGCCCTCCCCTTTCACTCTAAACACAGCGTAAAAGGGTGCCTTATTTAAAATGCAGAGTTAAGACTCATTAAGGGGTTTAACGCAGCCTTGTAAATAAGGCAACGGCAAGCCCCTATCGCCATCACAAAGTCACTGAAAGTGACGTGGTGGCGATGGGGGCTTTTAAATATGCAAATCTACGTCATGGGCTGTCTCTATTTGTGGACTCAATCAATCAATCATTCAGACATATATATGGCGTGGCTACTCACCCGTAAGGGTCTCAAGGCACTGAGGGGGGTAGGGAGGACTGCTGATCCATCTGGGCACTGGAAAAATCAATGGGACAGATAAATGCTGCTATGATCGTTTTCATTATCCTTGAAAAGCTGTCATGTATGTGTTCTGAGGCAGCCAGAAAACAACCTACAGTGCTATTTCAAACCCCAAATGTTTATTAAAAAAAACCCATAATAGAGGATGGACATGAGGTGCAGGGGATATGTTAAGGATAGTTTGGTTCCCTGGGAGGCAATACGAGAGAGATACTTCATTAGGAATGTGTGGTATTAAAGTTTATGTCATTATCTGGTGAGGCCAAGGAGAGACAGAGCGTCTATGGAAGCTTCGGATGAGAAATATATTGTTCTGTTGCCTCTATGATTCTTCTACCAACTGAACCAAGTGGTTCTAATCTCTACTGTAGACCAATTGAAGTGAGCTTTCAACCATTATCCCAAGGAAAATGTTCCAATGACCATTACTGGACCAAATAAGCATTTACTGCCATTTTGGGGAAGGGCTGCAGATGTTTATCAGAAGAACACCTTTCAAATTCGAATGCATTGTAGATTTAGAGTGTTTGAATTTCTGTGGAAAATGTGATAGGCCTGGGGATGCACATCAGCCAAGTGGTGCCACCCATTTTGCATTTGTAAAAATCAACAAAAATTACTCATGTATCTCACTTTTTCCATTTCATTTCTTTCTTTATTTCGGCTCTAAAGAGCCATACAAGTACGCAATAACACAGTAGATTATAAAAAAAGCAAATAAGTAGAAATAAACGAATATGAACATGAAAATAATATATGATTCTCAGAAATAAAGAAAAAGAAAACATTTAGCAGCCAACATTCCAGAGTGAACTGGAGAAACACAAGTTATTAAACCCCCTGTGTAAAAACATGGTTAAGATCACAAAGTTTGCACTCAATAAAAGAAAGCACATAAAAATACATCTTTATTCTACTAGCATCACAAATGGGCAACCTCTAACAACAGCCTAAAATAAGCTCTCAGTGGGCCCTCTATTCTATTCGGGAGACTAAAATTATAATCTGAATTTGGATTTCCCTCATCACTAGGTTTTACTAGTGAATTAATGTTCACAGTACAAAGAGATAATAAGCGTTTAACCAATATAGTTTTAGTATCGTACAGATCACAGCTCTAAAAGATGTTTGCCTCAACAACCTTTTGTCTAATATACCACACTGAGCAGAACAAGTTAGACACTAGGAGGCAGATTTAGAAGCCCCTTGCACCGCCATTGCCTCACTTTTTTTGACTCAACGGCGGCACAAACAATGCTCTCTATTTACAACGTGACGCATCAAGGGAGATGCATCACTTGTAAAGCCCTGCGTCACATTATACCTGCGTCAGGTATAATGTATGCAGGGGGGCGTTCCCGCACAGGAAATCCTCGTAAAAGTGACACAGTGAAATGTGCAAGATTTCACTGCGTCACTTTTAGTACGCCACTGCGTCAAAACCTTATGCCTGCTTGAGGCAGGCATAAGGCGTGATGCAGTGTAGTGGGAATAGTCCACGAAATGCATTGCTGGAGTTGAGTCGTGCTTGCAACACGACTCCAGCATTGCGTGACTTTTGCCCCAACAGATGCGTCAGAATTTCTGACGCATCTGTCAATCCTTCCGCCATGGTGCACCGTATTGTAAATACAAAAACAACAGTTGATGGACAGAATGCAGAACAATATCATACATTTTACTCACTATGCCACCCCAGTTTAGACCTGGCCATATGCAAATCAGTATTGACCCTGTGCCTCATGGAAACAGTCCAGCCCGAATTGCCAAGCCAGGTCCTACCTGGACTGGAAACAAGCATCCTAGGACCGGTTTCGGGGTTTCACCCCTCTTCAGCCAGGATAGCTTGATTCCAGTGGCATGGAGAGCATGGGACTCACGTCTGAGCATACCCGTCCCACTCGGGGTGACAAATGCAAAAACAACAGTTGACGGACAGAATGCAGAACAATGTCATACATTCACCCCAGTATAGATATCTGGGCCTAAATCCATCGTTTTGTTGCTCACCATGCCACCCCAGTTTAGACCTGGCCATATGCAAATCAGTCTTGACCCTGTGCCTCATGGGAACAGTCCAACCCGAATTGCCAAGCCAGGTCCTCCCTGGACCGGAAACAAGCATCCTAGGACCGGTTTCCGGGTTTCACCCCTCTTCAGCCAGGATAGCTTGATTCCAGTGGCATGGAGAGCACGGGACTCACGTCTGAGCATACCTGTCCCACTCGGGGTGACAAATACAAAAACAACAGTTGATGGACAGAATGCAGAGCAATGTCATACATTCACTCCAGTACAGAGATCTGGGCCTAAATCCATTGTTTTTTTGCTCACCATGCCACTCCAGTTTAGACCGGGCCATATGCATATCAGTCTTGAACCTGTGCCTCATGGGAATAGTCCAGCCCGAATTGCCAAGCCAGGTCCTCCCTGGACCGGAAACAAGCATCCTAGGACCGGTTTCGGGGTATTGTACATACGGCACATCCATGGTGGCGCAAGCATTTTTTAGGGTGGCGCAAGGAAAGTGACGCATTTCTGTAGATGCATCACTTTCTTGTAAATTTGTTCCTAAAAATACAACACTGGGTCTAACATCTGACTTACATATTCTTAAAGCTAAATGGCGGTTCTCTGAGTAAAGAAGATGATAAAGAGGGATGAGGCAATGTTTGCGCTGCTTAACATAAGCAGTACAAGATAATAAAATGTGTTCTTCGTTTTTAATTACCAGACATCTCATAGGGCATAAATTATTGTTGAGCATGGCAGAGTTTTTATTCCATGTATTAGTAAAGGCAGCCAGCCGGAGTGTTCCTAGTCTGAACTTAATAAACAGAGATATCACCAAAGGGACATAAAATCTTCAAAGCAGGTATCACACTTGGTGGATAAATAAAGATCAGACAAACCACCCACCAGGAAAAGAAATTTCTATAGGAAAAAACAATGTTCCAATGAGAAGATTTAACTATTTCCCGGGCATTCTGGGGCATAGAGGAAGGATTCTGCCAGTATTCAGAAAGGCCAAGTTTGGGCACCCAAGATTTAGTATGAGATACCCAGGGGATCGTAAATGCCAGGCGATTTTCCTGAAATAGTCTCTATACGGAGCCATTTCCTCATTTACCCAGAGTCTGAGCCAATATAAGTTGGGTTTCAGACAGGCTATGTCAGCGAGGTATCTGAGGTTTAAATCAAACCTCAGAGGGAGTGATGGAGTGCTATTTGGTAGACGCAGAAGCAATCTAATAAAAGTGTTTTCACCAATATCTAACTGGTAAAGGTTACAGTTCCCCCACAGGTCAGCCCCATATAGAGCTGCCAGCAGGCTTGTACCTTATACATTTCTATTGCTGAGGAAATTGTATAGTAAGCTGCCTTGTTAAGGAATCTTAATATTAGCCCAGCTCTGTGTTTAAAAATTAATGCACTCTTTCTGATTTGGGCTAATCATTTGTGAGATTCACTCAATCTAACATCCAGATAATCAAGTCAAGTCAAGTCAAAAGAACTTTATTTTGGCAATTACTGCCAGAAAAGCACAATAAAATAACATTAAAAATGCAACATCATAAAATAACTTACTAAAATTGAGGGAAAGTGGGAAGTAGGGACACATAATAGTACTTTTAACATGTTAATCCCAGGTAACAACAAAATGGTGATGAAATGAGGTTATCACTCCCTCAAATTAATAAATCATAGAATACTTTAGGCATTGGCTGATATATTAATTAAAAGAGATTTTTAACAACATAAGGGAGAATGTCATCATCGTGGACAATTCATTTAAACAACATAAATAAGCTAAAAAACATAATTTAAAAAGTAAACGTCAATTAGTGACATTTAAAATCAAGGACAACAATATTAGTTAAAACAACACCATCCATGAATCAACCCTAACTTTTCACTAAACATCTGCGTTTGCACCACAAAGCAAAAAGAAATTTTGTTATAGCAGTAACAAAAAACGGATGTGTAGCATACTTTAGTAACCTAAAAACCTCTCTAAAATTTCTAATTCTCAAGCTACTACAAAGTTGTCGAACCCATTTAGATTTAGCAGCCTTGTATGCAGGACAAAAAAAGATCACATGTGTCTCTATCTCTTCTGTCTCATTACACCCAGGGCATAATAATTTATTGGCCCCCACCCAGTTGTTAGTAAATGCATAAAGGGGGGAGCGTCCCGTATCAGAATTGAAGGAACAGTTTCTTGGCTACAAGGGGTGAATGAGGTCTAAGACTGGCTCCAATTTGTAAAGTAATTTAACATCTAAGAACCTAGAGGTTAGACTAGATGTCTCAGTTGCCCTACTAATACATATCGATCTGTATTCTTTAAGAGCAGAAGTTAGTGACTGTTTGGAAGTAACAAGACATGATTCCTCAGGTGAAGACCACAAGTCATTCCTCCCTATTTGATGGAAAGCATCCCAAATATAGGACAGCCAGGGTATTTTCTCCGCCCCCTGGATGTGCATGACTGATTTTAATTCCTCTCTATAATTAACCAGCTCTGGGGTGCTCCATAGGCGTCGCCAATAGAGTAGTGGGCAAGAGGCGATCACTTCGGCAATGCGGAGGATACCCAGGTCCATCCTTAAAGGGATTAAGGGAGTGCTTTGGGGGAGACCCAAGAGTTTCCTTAAAAAATTATTTTCGGTCACTGCCAGGGTTTTAATCTGGCAGTGACCCCAAAGTTCAGCTTCGTACAAGGTGGCACCCCTTGCTTGAACTTTATACATTTCTACAGGGGGGCCAATAACCTTTACGGCGCAACTCCTATGAACTTTTAGAATCCTCCCACTGGCCTGGATGAGTTTTAAGTTCGGCTTGGTGATCTGCGGCCCCCATTCCATTTTGTCATTTAGGGTAAGACCTAAGTAATCAAAAACAGGGATCCTCTCTAGGGGCCTGTGGTCCATTTTAGGATGTGGGCAATTTGTAGAGTCAACATGGAAGACCATATACTTTGTTTTCATTATATTCACTTCAAGGTTCCTTTTCTTGCAAAACGAGCCAAATTTCTCTAAGACACGCTGCATCCCCATAGGTGTTTTAGATAGGAGCAACGTGTCTTCCGCAAACATTAATGCAGGAATTTTGCGGTTAGCAAGTTTAGGGGAGTCTATGTCCTTAACTGCTAAGAGATCCTCAATTAGCCCATTTAGAAAAAGGGAGAAAAGGGTTGGTTCGAGAACGCAGCCTTGTCTCATGCCCTTCTCTATAGGAATCGGAACTGAAAGTTCCCCTCTATTCCCAAGTCTGATTATAGCAAAGGTGCCTTCATGGAGGCATTTAAACTGTTGACAAGGGTAAACTGGAGCCCCCATCTCTAACCGGAGGTCCCACAACTGGTCTCGATCTACCAAATCAAACGCTGATTTAAGTGCCACGAATGCGAGGCAGAGAGAACCTCCCTCCAGCGTGATGGTTTTCCAATAGATCAGTTGTAATCTAAACAACTGATCTATAGATGAGATTTTGGATCTAAAACCAGCTTGAAGAGGGGTGAGTATATTATGCTCTTCCATCCAAATCTGCAGTCTTCCGAAAAGAACACGTGCAAAAATCTTTTGAGTTACATCATTTAGGCTAATAGGCCTATAATTAGCCGGATCTATGGGAGAACCTTTTTTGTAAATGGGAATGATCTCGGCACCCGCCCACGTTTGGGGTGGTGTCATGCCGTAAAGAATTGCATTAAAGAGGGACCGCAGGTATGGAACCCAAACTACCTGATCGGTTTTAAATAGATCTCCTGGGACCCTATCCAATCCAGGTGCCTTGTTAGGCAAGACTTTGGTCAAGGCCGCTGTTGCCTCAGCCAGAGAACATGGGGGGATATCAGCAAGTGGAACGTAAATAGAATCAATTACTGGTGGCCCCATTACAACAGTTCCTATTTGGGATTTTGTGTATAGCATTTTGAAATGGGATCACCAGACTTTCTCCCCGAGGTTTGGCTCAATTGCATTCTTACCCTTGAGTTTACCTGTCTTCACCAAATTCCCAAACCCTCTAGGGTCCCTGTCGTCTAGGGCTTTTTTAATAGCCTGCCACCTCTCAATTTCCCATTCAGATTTCGCTTCTAAAATAAGTTTCTTAAAAAAAAACCTTGCCACTTATAATTGGAATATCGCCCTCACGCAATTTAGTCAACAGGGCGTTCCTTGCATCTCTACATGCCCTATTGTACCAGGGACTAATACCTCTTTGTTCCTTTCTTTTATGGGTTGAAGTAGTATAAAAAACTCTGCCAGGGTTCCAACCATATCCTGGTAGTTATCCACCAGCTCCTCTAAAAAATCAGTACCACCGCAACTATCTGTGATAGAGCTAGCCTTTACCAAAAAGGGTATGATAGATTTATACAGTGAAGCCCTTGCCTCAGGTGATTGTAAAAAAGTTCCCCAACGGATTCTTCTACCTCCCTCTATTACAATTAGATTAGAAGGGGGCGGGGTAGTCTCAGCTTGCCCTGCTACCAGTTGACTCCAGTCCAGGGTAACAACCAGCGGATTGTGATCGCTTTCGGCACGAGGCTGTACCAGGAAATTCACTATCCTGTGCCAGATATCTACCTTCACCAAGATGTAATCATTTGTGGATGCCTGGCCATTTCTTTCAAAAGTGTGTTTCCCTGGATTATCCGCAGGTAATCGACCATTACATGTCCTCAGCGAGTAGTTAAGAGTGACTGAGGTCAACTGCAGGGCTAGAGGGGTCCAGCCCCTCAACGAATAATGATTACAAAGTGGAATTCCCCACGTTGAATCCTCATCACTCGTTATGGGGTGGGATAAACCATTTAAGGGTTCAAAGTGGCAATTAAAATCCCCACCGATAATAGGAAAGACTTGCTCAGGCAACGACGAAAGAAAGGCGGACAGACAGTCTAACGTCTGTGAGGTCTGCCCATACCTTACAGGGCGAGAGTAAACATTGATAATAGCCACTTTAGGGAAGTCGTTAAGAGAGAGAATAATACATAGGATATCAGGGGAGTTGGTATCTATCAGCTTAACAAAGCATCCAAGATGTGTACCAACCCAGATGCCCAACCCCCCTGATGGCCTGCCCCTAGGCCCCTGAACGGCCGCTTTACAATAAGTGGCAAACCCTACTCTATGGAAAGACTTCAATGCCCAAGTCTCCTGGAATAAACAGATCTCATGGGTATGAATCTCATGGGGACGCGCAGCGGACGGCATACGGACTTACCTACACACCAACTACTGAGACCAGAGGGCCCTGAGGCAATGAGGGCGAGCGTCACCAGCAGCAGCCCCTCCCCTTACACCGGCAGGCCTTCAAATTGACCTCACGCCTCCCGCTTCGCGGGACGCGCAGCGGACGGCATACGGACTTACCTACACACCAACTACTGAGACCAGAGGGCCCTGAGGCAGTGAGGGCAAGCGTCACCAGCAGCAGCCCCTCCCCTTACACCGGCAGGCCTTCAAATTGACCTTGCGCCTCCCGCTTCGCGGGACGCGCAGCGGGACACGCCGGGCTAAGCCCGGGCAAAGGGCGGGCTGTCTACGGCCGTCCAAGGCCGACCGAGGCTGGGCTGGGCCACCCCCCCTGTCCTGCCCACTCCAACGTCGTCTACCTTCCATGAACCAGGTGATTGACTTGTGCCTTGTCTCCTTCTGGATTTACAGGAACTGCCCTTTAAAGCCTCTTGACAGGCTTATGTGTCTTACTCTCCACATGGTATAACTGCATTTATGTGATCTGCGTTTTGATATTACTAAGTTAACCAATATGTCCTCTCACACGACTAAACGAAGGCCTTCTCTGGTTGGGGGCTCAGTTAGGGGGACACTTGATCACTTTATTACCAGGGCCGCTTCCGTGCTAGAAAAAGAGATTGCCATCACGGAACGCCGCTTATCACTGGACCCGGCCTTTCAGAAGCGCTCTTCAATGGGCCATATTCAACAGGCCATTTCACCGCCACCTAGGGATCCTGACTTTGATTCAATCCCTGATCCTGGCCCATCTGCGCCTCACTGTGATCCAATAGACATAGCCTCTATTTCCACCGAGCCTGAAATGTGTTCCCTCAATTCTCAACTCACTGTCGGTACCCCTCCCGTGGATTTATCATCTACCCACACTGTGAAGACCCCTAAGCGAAAACCGGGAAATAACAGACCCAGCCGCTTGAAGGCAATAGCAAAATCCACCCGGTCTGCTCCATCAAAAAAAAGGAGAAAGGATGGCCATTTGGATGTGCCTCAAAATATGTCCCAACCAATACGGTCCCCCACACGAACTAGGCCCCCAGTATCTACCACGCAGCCTCCTATTTCCCCTTATTCTAATTTACTTACCGACATAGAGCACTTGGTAAGATCTTTACTCTCACCTCTTTTAGAGAGAATTAAGAACATCGCATCCCAGCTAGCATCTTTGGAAGTTTCGCATGCGTCTCTTCTTGCCTCAAACACAGATTTGAATTCTCACTTACGTAAAAACCCCTTGGTCACCCATTCTCTCGCTCACACTCTAACGACTACCCAGACCAACCCATCCAACCAACCACAGAACACACAAGCTTCCCTGTCTACCCTACAGATACAATCTACTGTCAAAGGAGCAATTAGAGAAGATCCAACTCCCATTACCACAGACCCCCTGGGTATTAACGTCTATAGGCAGCCCTCCTCAGCTCACAAATTAGACAGAAGCTCACACATTGACTTGCCCCCTGAAGCAGCACCTTATGTAGTCATCCTTATTGGCGTCCCAGTTCTTGCACAGGGTAAAACGGAGAGCTTCCAGGAACTCAAAAATAAAGTAGTTAACTGGCTGACTCAGAATAGACCGCTCCCCCCTGAAATCAATGGCGAGATTCTACACGTCAGGAGACTAAATTGGCTGGGCCCTAGACCCAAGGACAAACAGGGCGACGGCATCATCATTAATTTTCGAGATCATAGAGTGCTCCCTCACATTGTGGACTGGTACTCCCCGCGTAGGGGCCCCGGAATTTCAACGGCCGATTTAAGTTATTTTTATCCCCGTTCCCTTTTGACACATCCCACACCTTCACACCTATTATCGAGGGTCGCTCCCGAGACATGCCACTTCACTATTCCCACTTCTAACAGCTACGCTACCCTCTCGGGTTTGAACGAACAGGACTGACTCTCTCACCCTGGACTGATGGCCGATAATTCATCTCAATTGAGTATTCAGTCACCCACCTTAGTAACAGACAACCCTAACATCATGATTAATACGTTGCCTAGTACCACCATGGGGTGGAAATCACCTCTTGCCACTGTTTCCCATCCTTCACTTCCAGAGCTATCGTTTCCGCCGGTTGTCTTGACTACCACCCTCCATTCCCCCCATTTGATCCACAGGGACCTTCATCTCTTGACAAATTCCCCGCCTTTTATAGAAACTGCCAAGGCTGTAACAGACTCGCCGGCTGGTACTATTTGTACGTTTGAGCCCTTGCAGGGAGACAGTCTCTTGTCTTGGAACGTGGCAGGTCTCCTTGACAAGCTGTCTAACCCTGCATGGACTCAAATCGTCTCCCGATACAGTATAATCTGTCTCCAGGAAACCTGGACCCCTACAGAGCTTCATCTTCCAGGTTATCAGACCTTTCACACCCCAGCTTCCTCCAGTCCTCACGGCAGACATAAGGGAGGACTCACGACCTACATCTCTGTAGCACTTCGATTAAAACCAACTTATATTACCCAGTCTTCTTACTACCAATTAATCAGCTTGTCCGGCGGCTCCATTCATAATGTCGTTCTGGTCAATCTCTATAATAACATCCCAAATGCACATTTGGACCCGGTGTTTAACGGATTAAAATCCGACCTAATAAACAAAGAGTCCCAAAACAACTCTGATACTTTAATTATCCTGGCAGGCGATTTCAACTGCCTGCTTTGTTCTCAGAATATCAGAGGCACTTGTGGTCGGATGACTGAAATGGATGATTCCCCTAACCACTTCTGTCACTCTAAATTGGGAGACTTGTTAAACGGATTATTATTTCATTTCAATCTATCCTTTGTTAATGATTTATGTTCTCCCCCTAAGTCCTTTAAACCCACCTATAATGGGAGAGGTTGTCATACCACGATCGACTATTCACTCATATCCACAAGATACTCACGCCTGATAACCAATTGGGAGACCCTTGAAATTCCTATCAGTGACCACTACCCCATCGAGGTTACCTTAAAGCTAATGCTGAATATTAATGGCCCGGTCAGGCAGAATACCACTTATTCCCCTCCCCTGCAGCTGGGCACCACCATGGGCCTTTTCCTCAAATGGGACAAAGTAGTCCCCTCCATTTTCTTAAAAAACTTGGTCACTAATAATTATGATCACTTTCAAATTTGCCTGTCATCTACGGAAAACCCACAGATAATATCCAGCTCGTTCTCCGTAATAATGACAGAAATCAAAAACCTTCTTGCGCGCGCGCCAAAGAAATCTGCCCCTTCCCCTCACGGTTGGTTTGACAGGGACTGCTCTAAAGCCTTGCGCATGTTGAAAGCAGCTTTGAAATCCAACCCTAGAAACCGTCATGAGATCCAGATTGCTAGACACAACTATCGTACCAAACGTCAGGCAAGGAAAAATCAGCTGAAGTTGTCGGCCTGGGCAGCCCTGGTGGAAGCCTCCGAAAAGAAAGATAATACTGCCTTCTGGAGGGCAGTCAATGCCCCCTTTTTCCGATTTTCCAAGCCTTCGACCTTGGACTCAGCCATCACCCCTGAAACCTGGGTCACTCATTTTAGTTCTCTATACAATCCTACTAACTTGGTCACTCTACCTTCGGAAACTGATTTTGTATCCAATTCCCCTCCTGATTTTACTACCCCTTTTTTTTTCCCCTAAATATTGTTTTCGACCATGATGAAGTACTAACGGCTTTAAATGACAGCCCCTCCGGGAAAGCCCCAGGCCCTGACTGTGTCCCTATAGACGTTTTTAAGTCATATCCTGACCTATGGGCCCCACTGCTCACTAACGCTTTGAACTCTCTGAATTCCACTGGTTTTATTTCTACCTGGCCATCGGCTGTCGTCGTCCCGATTTTTAAAAAAGGCGCGAGGGATAATCCCGCCAATTACTGCCCTATCTCACTTTTAGACTCCCTCATGAAGGTAGCCAGGCGAATTATTTTAAACAGATTACACGATTGGCTAAGCACCCAAGATATTATCTCCGAAATGCAATATGGTTTTAGGCAAGGCAAAGGCACCATTGAACAGGGTCTTAATCTGTCCCTCATTATAGCCAAATATACTCAGGCAAAAAAAGGTAACCTCTATATAACCTTTGTTGACCTCAGCTCAGCATTTGACTGTGTTGATCATGGGCAGTTATGGGACTCCCTCACAGAAATTGGCTTAGAAGAGCTGTACAGGGATGCATTGGCCCGCGTGAGATATGGCATCAACGGGGAATGCTCCGACAGTTTCGCTATTAGGCGAGGTGTAAGACAGGGTTGTATATTAGCCCCTTTACTTTTCACCCTTTATATCAACTCTGTCAGTCATCACCTGTCTAGAACTTTCCACGATTACCCAACAATGAACGGTAAATCGATCCCCATCTTGCTTTATGCCGACGACGCGGCAATAATGTCCCAGACTCCCATGGGGCTTCAGAGGGCTGTTTCTGAATTTTCTGACTTTATGTCAAAGAGAGGCCTAAAAGTTAACACCTCCAAAACCCATAGCATGTCCTGTGGTCCAGGGATTGGGAAAAAGCCATGTACTATCTTTTTGAATGGCAACAAATTATCCAATGTCGATAGCTTCCCTTACCTGGGTATTACTTTTAATAAGAGGGGCACCTGGAGAGCTGCGGCCCAAGCCAGAGGCTCAGCAATGACTAAAGCAATAGGTGCACTGACAAACTTTTCAAAAAAATTAGGGGGTCGCCCATTACGCCCCTTACTCCAGATCTATCGGGCGAAGTGCACCTCAACCGGCACCTATGGGTCAGGGATCTGGGGGATTGAATCTGTTGAACATCTCCAGTGCCTTGAGAATGCTTTTCTACGTTATCTCTTGGCTGTTCCCCCCGGCACCTCTACCCACATGGTGCATACAGAACTGGGCCTCACATACATTGCAGACACAATCAATTCCTCTCCCCTCATCCTATGGCATAAAATTTGGATTAATGAAGAAACACCATTTAATAGGGAAATCATAGTAGACTGTCTAAAATTGACAGAGGTCAGGAACATTAAATGGCTGAACTATGTAAAAGGGTTATCCACTGACATCGGGCATCCGGAATTTTTTGCTGATCCATCAACCCTATCTCACATATCCAAAGCCGAGCTTAAGCGACTTGTTTTAAATCATCTGTACCATAAACGCTGGCTCTTAGAATCACAGAAGTCCACCACTGTTGATGACCAAAATTCGATCACTGTGACTGGTATACAGCAATACTTATTACTGGAACCATCTCCATTCATCCGTATGCTCCTGACCCGTCTTCGCACTAACACGTTCTTGAGACTCCTTACTTTCCCTAACCCAAACTGCTGGGACACTGACTTACAAAAATGCCCCTGCGATGGCCTCTCGCCCCAATCCAATATCCATTGCATCCTTTTCTGCAGATTTTATCATCTGCCAAGGACTATTTTTTTAAAACCTCTGCTGAGGTCCTGGGGTATACGCACATGCAAACTGGCATACTGCAAATTAAAATCCCTGGAAACCCCTTTAGTCCTGGCAGCTATGTCATCTTACCTGAAAATGACGATGAGGCTGAGGTCATCAATGCAACCCTAACTTGTTTTACATTTTGTTGCTTAGCTGTACTTATCTTTTTAACTTTTGTGATTTTACTTATGTTATTAACTGTATGTAATTTTAGCTGTTTTAAGGATTTTAACTCACATGTACTTTTTTGATATTGTATTTACATATCGAATAAAGCTCAATATCTATCTATCTATCTAGTCACCCCACTCAGGAATAACCATTTTGGCATTAAACCCAGCTATATTCCAAGACAACATACTTAGCCCTGATGGTAAAACTACCTTAGTTCTCTGCAGACCCGGGGTGGAGATTCCTCTGTCAAGGGCCACAGACAGGGTCTCCTACTCATAGCCACCGATAGTTTCCACATTGCCATCAAAGTGACTGACTAGTTCCCCTTTAGCATACTCCGTTAATACCCTATTGTTGCTTGTCAGCGGAGGATTATCAAGAGCCACTACTCCCCGAGATAGTTGGGCTTCTATGGCCTGGGGAAAAAAAGTAGGTTCTCCCTGGTTAATAATAATACCGGGCAGACTCCCCCCCTACCAGGCGGACTACTATATATAACCCCCTCAGTGTCATCAACGGTTCCCCTAAAAAGTTTTTCGCTCGCTAGTTCCCCAGATAATCAATTTAGTTAACCCTTTATATTTTTACACCCTCCAGTGCCAGTCTCCCCTTAACGTTTTTGCAATGGCTAAATACAATGAACTTTGTTTTATTACTATTTAGTTTGAAACCATAGTCCTTTCAAAATATGTTGAACCTCCCCAAATGGGTGTTCAATCCAGATACGGTTTTAGAGAGGAGGAGAGCATTGTCTGAAAATTGCAGACACGCCACTTTGGTCCCAACCATTGTAGGGGAATCATTTTGGCAGTCTATTAGGTAAGAAATACACTCACCAATTAAAAAGTGACAACAATGTAGGTGCCAGTACGCGCCCTAGGTGAACACCACGCTGAATAGGAAAATTAGTGGTTGTTTCACCACCAGGGCCTCATCTTACCCTGGCAAAATTCCCTTAATAGAGTTATTTGATCAAAGACAATAAAAACGGCGGAACCTCAATTTTCCCGAGGACTTCCCATAATTTTTTCCTGAGGACAAGATCAAATGCCGCCCGTAGTCGACAAAAGCCACAAATAGCGACCCCTGATCTAAGTCAACCGACTTCCACTTAGTTGCATGAAAGCGGAGAGCCTGGTCCACTATACTAATGCCAGACTTGACCATGGCCTAGAAGTGAGACAGGGCATTATTTGAACGTATCCAGACCAAAAGCTTAATCAATAATTGTTTGCTGTAAATTCTTTGTGCATTATCTATGAGGCTTATGGGACTTTAGTTAATTGGATCTTGCCTGGCTCGCTTCTTAAAGATAGGTATAATTTCATCCCCTCTCCAGGAATCTGGTATGGGAGAATCAGCCACAACGGCGTTAGACAAAGCATTGATACAAGGGCCCCATACTAAGGGTTCAGATTGAAACAAATCAACAGGAATCCTATCAAGACCAGGGGCTTTTTCCAGCTTCTGTGCAGAAGCGCACTAAGATTTACCTCCAGTGTAAAGGTAACAAGCTCCCCACCCTTTCCCAGAGGAAACAAAATGAAAGATTGTGGGACTTATCACGAAGATTAGGCTCAGTATAGAGGGTAGTAAAATGGTCATCCCGTTTCCATGCAGAAATATGACACTCGGACGGGCATAATCCCTAAATCCCCTGTGGGTCATTAAGTGCCATCCCTAGCTCTAGTGGGTTCTAGCATGTCTTCTCAAATCCCAGATTCCCACCTGGCCTTGCTAGATTTAAGGATCGTTGAGTTCAGTGTGTCCGGGCAAGAGTATAGATTTGTTGGTTGATTGGGATAAAATATCCAATTGATGCAAGTATATCAAATCATAATAGTGAGAAATGTGTGCTTTTATTTGTCTGTAAGGAAAGAACAAGGATGGCACAGCCAACACGTGTTTCGCCCTCTAAATGGCCATCAGGCCTAGGGCTTCTTCAGGGCTGAACAAGGGTAGTTTAATGCAAGAGTACATAACACCGAGTCAAGTATATGAGGGTGCGGTAGGTGGGAGTAGAGGAGGAAGGGTGAGGAAGTGAAGAGTATTTGAAGGGGACAAGGGAAAAGAGAGAGAACAGAGTTTAAAGTTCAAAAGATGGGCAAGGGTTGTTTACCGAAAATTAAGGTATAGTTGCAAGCAAAAGTATATGTGTGTGGCGATAGACGATAGATATTGGGTGGGGGTCAGACATAGTAATTGGGGTGGACGTGCAAAGAGTGATTAAGTGGTATGGAAAGAAAGGGGGATGTGACAAGGGTATTGGGATCATTTAGACGGTGAGGGAGGGAGATAGAAAGTTATAGGCGGGCAGGTTGGCATTTACAGAGAAACATGTCATACAATTAGAATATTTACACGTTTGTTTGAATTCAGTCAAATACAAATATAATGACAGATATGAATGAGGAATATGGATTGTTATAAATGTTGAGAAACCACAGTTAAGGGTAGCGCGCGTATGCAAAAAAACATTCGAAGCAGTTTGCAAGTAACGAAGTACATGTTTCTGATGGCATCATATTTGCAAAATTCGGGACAGCATATGTGTCCAGGACAGGAGCAGGACAGATACCCGTTCCCAACATACATATTTGTGACAACATCATGATGAAGAAAATATATTATCAGTTTAAAAGTTCCAGCGATCATTTAAGGAGGGAAAGCGAGGAAAGGGCATGTCATGCAGAGAGCGGCGTAGTCGGGAGAACCAACAAATTTAGACACAATTCACGTGGTGTTCAAAAAATATTAAAGTGATGACACGGTCATGAGACATCGGAAACATATTATGTAAACATAGGTGAACAAAATGCGGTTAATCACAAGGATCCAAGGTACGATTAAGGATTAAATCAGATGCAAGAAGGTTGAGAAAAGCATATATTTACAGAGTCAGTGGGAGTTCAGCGTCAAGGAGGTCCGGTCAGGTATGAAATGAAGGGAAAAAGATTTTCTTTAGTAACATACAATACAGGTGTTTAGGTGAGAGGCGTGGGTATGGGTGCGTGGCGTAAAGATCAATGAGGCGGTGATAAAGGTGGGCCGTGGGACAAACGTGTCATCAATCGAGAGCAAGGTGACTGCAAAAACATGCTGTTATCAATTATGAATATTCATGTGATATCATGGGCAACATTGGGAGGATTAATCTTGAGAATTACAGCCAAAATGTGGAATGGAGCTAATTCAAGGCTTCGGAAGTGCTCATACGCGCTCGATCGAGGTTAGCGTGGAACGTGAATGCCAACCGTTGCGGAAATACGGTCTATTTTTAGGTGTGTTTCGGAGTTGTAGGACATACAAGTGCGCTCGGCGGATTCATTATGTAAAGACCATGTGAGGTGCACAAGGAGATCGAGATTCCCTTACCGGGTAGTCAGTTACTAGGATATCATAATGAACGGGAGGGTTTGTCGACCCGAAGATTCTAGATGGGGAGTCAAAAACAATGAAGACCAAAATGAAATACGAGTCAAAAAGCTTGAGGTCGAATAGGACATGGAGGGGGTGGTGAAGTAGCTCTTACCTACTGTCTCGGCTAATGCCAGGTTGCGATGGGGGTCTGCGGTCGCGGCGTGATGTGATGCCGGTAACGGAGTGCACAGATAAAGTGGTCGTGTGTAAGAACTTCCGGGTAAACCGGAAGTGGCAAAGTGCTTACGACAAGTGCCATTTTGGAGCGGGGTGTTTGGAGAGTATCGGTTGACAGATAGATAAGTAGAATGAGAAAGGCGGTTGCCATCTTGGAATGGGGGAAGAAATTAAGGGAGAGACAGGCATAGCAAATGAACATTTAGATCTAATTAGCGCTTTTAAAAGAAACAACAGTATTACATCAAATACATTTTCTAGATATTCTATATTGTTAGGACATCTATCAGTTCATAATAAAGGTGGAAGGAAGTGGCAAATATATGTTCTTGGTACAGCATGGCAACGTATAATTTGTATATCTTGGTGTTCAAATACAGTATCTGTCAATAGAGGAATGCTGCGTATTCTCTGGTAGTATTGAGGGTGCACTGCTTGTGGAGGATTTTCGGGAGAGGCACAGAAGCGAGGTCATGGGGCTCGGAGGTATGGTTTGACCAATACAGGGGAAGCAGTTAGTCATCTCCTAACCATACATGCATTTCCGCATCTTTATTGAGTCCCAAAGTTGCGGTTTTGTAGTTCATGATAAATTCACTTTCGCGTCTTCGTAGTTTCAGTTCACGATTTCCCCCTCTCTTGGTTTGGTGTATAATTTCCAAACCAAAGAATTGAAAGTCCTTTTTGTGGGGGTGAGTGTCTTCAAAATGTTCAGTGAGTGGATGGCCAGCAGAGTGTTTATGGATGTTGAGATAGTGTTCCTGAATCCTGATCCGTAATGGTCTGATTGTGCTGCCAATGTATGGGAGGTTGCAGGGGCAGATTATCACGTAAATACACCGAAGAAAAAGAAGAAAAAAAAGAAGGACTCGGCAATACGCTTTGTTACTGACTATAATATCGGCCATCACCAAATCAGACAAAGCCTCAAAAAACATTGGCATCTATTAAAACAAACACCTAACATTAGTCAAGACCTCAAAACATACCCTGAAATCACATTCAGACGTGCACCAAACCTAAAGGACATGCTTTGCAAATCAGAATTTGAAGACAAACGCAATACAGTCACTACTTTCCTAGATAGACCTCCAGGATTTCATACTTGCAAAAATTGCAGCATCTGCAAACTAAGCTGCAGTAAAACCAAAAGAGTTCCAATAACACAAGGGAGGGAATTCATCATAAAAGAATGGATTGATTGTAATAGCAAATTCTGTATTTACGTGATAATCTGCCCCTGCAACCTCCCATACTTTGGCAGCACAATCAGACCATTACGGATCAGGATTCAGGAACACTATCGCAACATCCATAAACACTCTGCTGGCCATCCACTCACTGAACATTTTGAAGACACTCAACCCCACAAAAAGGACTTTCAATTCTTTGGTTTGGAAATTATACACCAAACCAAGAGAGGGGGAAATTGTGAACTGAAACTACGAAGACGCGAAAGTGAATTTATCATGAACTACAAAACCACAACTTTGGAACTCAATAAAGATGCGGAAATGCATGTATGGTTAGGAGATGACTAACTGCTCCCCCTGTGTTGGTCAAACCATACCTCCGAGCCCCATGACCTCGCTTCTGTGCCTCTCCCGAAAATCCTCCACAAGCAGTGCACCCTCTATACTACCAGAGAATACGCAGCATTCCTCTATTGACAGATACTGTATTTGAACACCAAGATATACAAATTATACGTTGCCATGCTGTACTGTGAACATATATTTGCCACTTCCTTCCACCTTTATTATGAACTGATAGATGTCCTAACAATATAGAATATCTAGAAAATGTATTTGATGTAATACTGTTGTTTCTTTTAAAAGCGCTAATTAGATCTAAATGTTCATTTGCTATGCCTGTCTCTCCCTTAATTTCTTCCCCCATTCCAAGATGGCAACCGCCTTTCTCATTCTACTTATCTATCTGTCAACCGATACTCTCCAAACACCCCGCTCCAAAATGGCGCTTGTCGTAAGCACTTTGCCACTTCCGGTTTACCCGGAAGTTCTTACACACGACCACTTTATCTGTGCACTCCGTTACCGGCATCACGCCGCGACCGCAGAAACCCATCGCAACCTGGCATTAGCCGAGACAGTAGGTAAGAGCTACTTCACCACCCCCTCCATGTCCCATTCGACCTCAAGCTTTTTGACTCGTATTTCATTTTGGTCTTCATTGTTTTTGACTCCCCATCTAGAATCTTCGGGTCGACAAACCCTCCCGTTCATTATGATATCCTAGTAACTGACTACCCGGTAAGGGAATCTCGATCTCCTTGTGCACCTCACATGGTCTTTACATAATGAATCCGCCGAGCGCACTTGTATGTCCTACAACTCCGAAACACACCTAAAAATAGACCGTATTTCCGCAACGGTTGGCATTCACGTTCCACGCTAACCTCGATCGAGCGCGTATGAGCACTTCCGAAGCCTTGAATTAGCTCCATTCCACATTTTGGCTGTAATTCTCAAGATTAATCCTCCCAATGTTGCCCATGATATCACATGAATATTCATAATTGATAACAGCATGTTTTTGCAGTCACCTTGCTCTCGATTGATGACACGTTTGTCCCACGGCCCACCTTTATCACCGCCTCATTGATCTTTACGCCACGCACCCATACCCACGCCTCTCACCTAAACACCTGTATCGTATGTTACTAAAGAAAATCTTTTTCCCTTCATTTCATACCTGACCGGACCTCCTTGACGCTGAACTCCCACTGACTCTGTAAATATATGCTTTTCTCAACCTTCTTGCATCTGATTTAATCCTTAATCGTACCTTGGATCCTTGTGATTAACCGCATTTTGTTCACCTATGTTTACATAATCTGTTTCCAATGTCTCATGACCGTGTCATCACTTTACTATTTTTTGAACACCACGTGAATTGTATCTAAATTTGTTGGTTCTCCCGACTACGCCGCTCTCTGCATGACATGCCCTTTCCTCGCTTTCCCTCCTTAAATGATCGCTGGAACTTTTAAACTGATAATATATTTTCTTCATCATGATGTTGTCACAAATATGTATGTTGGGAACGGGTATCTGTCCTGCTCCTGTCCTGGACACATATGCTGTCCCGAATTTTGCAAATATGATGCCATCAGAAACATGTACTTCGTTACTTGCAAACTGCTTCGAATGTTTTTTTGCATACGCGCGCTACCCTTAACTGTGGTTTCTCAACATTTATAACAATCCATATTCCTCATTCATATCTGTCATTATATTTGTATTTGACTGAATTCAAACAAACGTGTAAATATTCTAATTGTATGACATGTTTCTCTGTAAATGCCAACCTGCCCGCCTATAACTTTCTATCTCCCTCCCTCACCGTCTAAATGATCCCAATACCCTTGTCACATCCCCCTTTCTTTCCATACCACTTAATCACTCTTTGCACGTCCACCCCAATTACTATGTCTGACCCCCACCCAATATCTATCGTCTATCGCCACACACATATACTTTTGCTTGCAACTATACCTTAATTTTCGGTAAACAACCCTTGCCCATCTTTCGACTTTTAAACTCTGTTCTCTCTCTTTTCCCTTGTCCCCTTCAAATACTCTTCACTTCCTCACCCTTCCTTCTCTACTCCCACCTACCGCACCCTCATATACTTGACTCGGTGTTATGTACTCTTGCATTAAACTACCCTTGTTCAGCCCTGAAGAAGCCCTAGGCCTGATGGCCATTTAGAGGGCGAAACACGTGTTGGCTGTGCCATCCTTGTTCTTTCCTTACAGACAAATAAAAGCACAAATTTCTCACTATTATGATTTGATATACTTGCATCAATTGGATATTTTATCCCAATCAACCAACAAATCTATACTCTTGCCCGGACACACTGGACTCATCTTACTTCACTCTAGGGGGATAGGGGCTTCTCCCCCTGTTTCTGGGCTAGAAACAGCACAAGAACGATACATGCTTATTATATGATTAGTAAGGGATGTGGATCTTTTTCCCCTCACCTAGATTTAAGGATCGCAGCATAGGTCTTTCTTGCTGTAGAAATGTCAGACCTTATATTGCTTTTTAAGGCTCTTTCTAGGCTACATTTTATCACTCTACATTGCAAATCAAACCAGTATTTGTTTTAGGAGGTTTCTTACAGGACTTAATCTCTTTTTCAAACAACGATTTTAGTCTGGTAAACAAATCATTATGTGCAGCCAAGATCTGAGTCTAGTCGTAACTCACTAATGCTACCAGGACTTCACTCATTCTTGTAAAAATACATTTCTGGATGTGCTGCATGTTACAGATATCCACCCAGTTCAGATTACATCTATTGTTGGATGGACGAAGTTAGCATAGGGCAAGAAAGGTCTCTTAAATGGGACTCCACTAAAAAAAGTAAAAGAGGAAAATGGTCACTTTCCAGACGGGGTCTTACCTCCATATCTACCATTTCCTTCCATGTCATAACATCTAGTAATACATAATCTATATAACTCCTGTAGTCCCCCCACCTAAAAGTTGGTTTGGGTCCAACATCCAATGGAGAGCGTTCATTGCATGCTCTTAAACCATGGGCCACAGCTAAGTTTGCCATCTGTAGGGCTGCAGAGGTCATTCTCACTTGTTTCCTAGTACCAGAATAAGCTGGTATCCCCCAACCTTCGCCCTCTTCCTTCATTAGCTCTAATAGAGGATTATAGGGCTCAAAAAAAGTATTAAAATCTCCCATGATGACCAAATGGTGGCCATTCCATGCACTTCTAAAAGTGCATATAGCAGTTTAATATTTGTTAAAGTTTTGTTAACGGGAGATTATCTATCCTAAACATTAACCAACTGATAAGGAGTACATAAATATGGTGCCAGTTTAAGCACATAAAGATTAGTGCAATTAGTGTCTACATATTTTACTGAGTTGATTTAGCCCATATGATTAGGCAAATCATTAGCTTCGGTTCCAAACGATTTAAAGCCCTGCCTATGAGCCATATCTATAGCCCAGGTCTCTTGGAAGAATCAAATAGGACAGTTGTCAATAAAAGCGCCCCACTCGGGATCAGGCAACTTGGATTTAATTCCTGATACATTCCAACCAACCAACTGAAGACCTGATGATAATTGCTGTGTAAGGGGATTATGGCTTTGAGTCAAAGGCAAGTCTGACGGTTTGTTTCCAGCGCCTCGGGCCTGCCAAATTTGGCTGTTGGAGTCTCCCCATTCGTAATGGAGTGGGTATCCTCTTTATGTGTAAAAACAAGCCAGGGTCACGTCTTTGTAATGGGCATGCCAAAAATAAGGAGTTATAGTACTATTGTGTGTGCCTCTGCACACAAATGAGGGTTTAAATTGAGGCTTTGCAGGATCCTGCGCTAAAGAGGATAGAAGACTGGGTGGGGAAGGCGCACGTATTCAAAGGCAGCAGCAACAGTGCCCTGACTAGTATGAAGGTTAAAGTAAACACAAAGAGAGGATTGAAACTTTTCAGACACTCACCCCCAGTCACAGATCTGGGTCGAATTTATCATCATTCTTAAGCTCACTTCGCCACACCAGTTCAGACCCAGCCATATGCAAATCAGTCTTGACCTTATTCCTCATGGGAATAGTCCAGCCCGAACTGCCAAGCCAGGACTTCCCTGGACCAGTAACAAGCATCCTGGGACCGGTTTCGGGGTAAAACCCCTCATCAGCCAGGCTAGCTTGAATCCAGTGACAAAGTGAGCAAAGGACCCACGCGCGGTCATACCATGTCAACTTAGGGCGCACAAAGCAAACACAAAGAGAGGCTGGAAGGAGCGCTGAAACTTTTCAGACACTTACCCCCAGTCACAGATCTGTGGTGAATTCTTCATCCTTCTTTAGTTCTCTTCGCCACCCCAGTTCAGACCCTGCCATATTCAAATCAGTATTGACCCTATTTCTCATGCGAATAGTCTTTCCAGAAATGCTCAAAGGGTAGACTGCAATCTAGCAGAGTCCCCAGTGCACAAGTTAACACAGGGTGGCTCCCCCTGGGCTGATGGAGAGAGTAGGTGGGGGGGAGACTTTGGCTTCCCAACATATTAGAAAGTATTTTCTTGATGTAGAGCATTGCAGGTGTTAATTCATTTACTTAATTTCTCAGCAATGTGATAAAACTGAGGGCGTCTTCCATTGATGTCAAATTAATTCCCACTGCAGGACTTACACTGGGAGAGAATGCATCTTGGTGCGGAGATGAATCGATTGCAAGGTCTCAGACTGAAGAATCTCAAACCTGTTAGAGCACTCAACATTGCTAATAGTACTACATTTTATGTATCATTATATGGTGAGGCAAATAATAGAAAGAGTGTCTATGGAAGCTTTGGAAAAGAAATAAAAAGTTCTGTTACCTCTATGATCATTCTACCAGCTGAACCAAGTGTTTCTAATCTTTAGACCAATTGAAGGGAGCTTTCAACCATTATCCCAAGGAAAATGTTCCAATTTTTTTATTTTTTTTGCAGAGTTTTAAATAGCGCGAACTTGACCAAAATCGGGTATCAGAGCGCTTTACATAGCACCGGTTGCATTACATGAGGACACATTAATTTTTCAGGCACGGGGAGATTAAGTGATTTGCACAGAATCACAGGATGTTCAGCGTCATTGCCGAGACTCGAACCTGGTTCCCCAGATTCGAGGTCGACCGCCCCAGCCGTTAAGCCAACTCCTCTCCCCTATTACCATTACTGCGCCTAATAAGCATTTACTGCAATTTTGGGGAAGGCCTGCAAATGTGCCTCAGAAGGACACCTTTCAAATTTGAATGCTTTGTAGACTTAGAGTGTTTGAAATTCTATGGAAAATGTGATAGACCTGGGGATGCACACCCGCCAAGTGGTGTCACCCATTTTGCATCTGTAACCCTTGCATTGTGACACCAGAACACACGCGCCATCAATCATGTCCATGCCAGTGGAATGACATGACTGCCAGCAGCCATCACATCATTGTACATGATGCGCCAGCTTGAAGACAGAAATACTGCCATAGAAAATTATTGTGGTCTAACTAGCAAAGATCAAAATATCATGACGGTAAATACATATAGGTGAATATAGGTCTACTATGCTTAACTCCACATCTACATAGGATATGCATAGTGTTAGAACTGGAGGTCTGTAGTTGGCAGAGGTAGGTGCCTTTGACCAAATAGGGACCCTTGCTTCTAAGTCGGGGAAAGGGGAATACACTACTGGATAACCCCCGCTCACCCTCTTGGTAGCTTGGTACGAGCAGACAGGCTTATCTCAGAGGAAGTGTGTTAAGCATTTGTGAACACATACAGTGATGTAGTGAAAACACTACAGATGGACACCACACAGGTTTTATAAAAATAAGTATTCTTTATATAGACTTACCACAAGACCACAAACGGCAAAAATCCACAATACTGTACTCAAAATTGACTTAAATATGGTAGAATTAGCTTAGTTCAAGTTGTTGGTAAATGTGACACAGTTCTCACAAAAGTACCTGAATGCATAACACAAAATAAACAAAAGCCTTGCAACGTAGGAGATGCGTTGGTTCCTTGCTTCAGGGGAGACGATGCGTCACGCCTAAATGCTTGCGCAGAGTAGGGGATGCATCTTGATCCTTACCGGAGAGGAGGTGATGCGTAGATTCTCGTGCTGCAGCCCAGTTGCGATGCGGCAAGATGGCACCTCGATGCGACAATCCAGTGCGATGCAATAAGATGGCGCCCTTGATGCGGCGAAGTTGAGACGATGTGGCATGCCCTGGCAGCCGTGCGGCGACTCTGTACTTTGGAGCTGCGACAGGCCCTGCGACACGCTTCTCCGATGATGCGACGGCGGCCCTCACGGTTGCGACGCACTTCACCAGTGATGCGACAGCAGACAGCTGCGATGAAGGCACGCTTCTGGGAGATGCGGCTGCGGAACGCTTCTCCGGCTATGCGATGACTACAGCTGCAGCGGGGACACGCTTCTTCCCGTTGCGTCGCGCTTCCAGCTCCCAGTGACACGCAGGCTACTGCGGATAGGATTCCCAGCAAGGAAATTCAGAGGGAAGCTGGTGATGAAGTCTGTTGCCCCTGAGACTTCAGCAGGAGGCAAGGACAAGTTCAAGCCCTTGGAGAAATATTCTGCAAGATGATGAAGTACACACAAAGTTCCTTCTCCTCTCCTTGGCACTGAAGACACCACTGTAGGCCAAACCAGAAAAACAGCACTGGCAGGGGGGCAGTCCACTCCTACAGCTTCCTCTTCTTCTTCTCCTTGGCATAGGTTTCTTCTTGTTGTTCCAGAAGTGACCTAAAGTCTTGGGGTCTGGGTCCCCATATTTTTACTACTTTTCTCTTTGTTCCCTGAAGGCAGAGAGGCCTTTGCCTAGTCCAAACAAGTTATGGTCAGTCCTGGAGCACTTTGTTGACAAGACTCCTTCTTTCCTTTCACAGTGCAGGGCAGAGACATCAGACGCACCACAGGAGGTGGAGCCAGCATTGTGGAGGTAAGGCACAGCCCTATTCAGGTCCCAGGTGCAGCACCCCCCACCCATCTACATGCAGATCTCTCTATTCAGCCCTGTGCTGACTCACCCTCTCTCCTGGAATCCCCAGGCCCCTGTCACTCACAAAACCAGACACACAATACACAACCTAGCAGAAGCAGGCTTGGTCAGTTAAGCAAGAAAATATCTACTTTCTAAAAGTGGTATTTTCAAACACAGAATGTTTAAACCAACTTAACTAAAAGATGTAGTTTATCATTCTGAGTGCAGGCATACTAAACTCGAATTTCTACCTAGTTCTCTGAGCCAGTTAGGATTATAAGATGTAATAATCAAACTGCCCATTCTGGCCTATGGGGAACAGATAGCCTTGCAATAGTGAAACACGAAAATGGCTGTAATTCACTATTAGGACATGCCACACACACCAAGGCATGTCCTACCTTAAACTTACAATGCACCCTGCCCGTGGGCCTAACATAGGGGTGTCTGATATGAAGAAAAGGGAAGGTTCAGGGACTGGCAAGTGGGTTCACTTGGCCAGTCAGCGTGGCAGTACCAGACTGCACACAGGCTCTGCAATGGCAGACCTGAGACACACTTTACAAGCTGCTACTGTGGGTGACACAACCAGTGCTGCAAGCCCACCAGCAGCATTTGATTTACAAGTCCTGGGCACACATGGTGCACTGTACTAGGGTCTGACAAGTAAATCAAATAACCCAATCATGGAGTCACTAATCAATACATCAATTTACAATAGGGAGAGCATATGCACTTTAGCACTGATCAGCAGTGTTAAAGTGCCCAGAGTCATAAAACCAACAAAAACAGCTCAGAGAACATACAGGAGGAAGGCAAAAAGTTTAGGGATGACCCTGCAAAAAGGGCCAAGTCCAACACTTAGGATGGATAGTTGAACTGCAGCTGATCAATCTATCTATCTATCTATCTATCTATCTATCTATCTATCTATCTATCTATCTATCTATCTATCTATCTATCTATCTATCTATCTATCTATCTATCTATCTATCTATCTATCTATCTGTCTGTCTGTCTGTCTGTCTGTCTGTCTGTCTGTCTGTCTGTCTGTCTATCTGTCTATCTGTCTATCTGTCTATCTGTCTATCTGTCTATCTATCTATCTATCTATCTATCTATCTATCTATCTATCTATCTATCTATCTATCTATCTATCTATCTATCTATCTATCTATCTATCTATCTATCTATCTATCTATCTATCTATCTATCTATCTATCTATCTATCTATCTATCTATCTATCTATCTATCTATCTATCTATCTACCTACCTATCTAACTATATATCTGTCTGTCTGTCTATCTATCTTTGTTTATTTTACATGGGAAGGCGTTCACATTGAATGTTTGCCAGTGGTTTTAAAACTTCTATTTCACAGCATAGAAGCCCTAACTGTAAATTATTTCCTGTAAATTATAGTGGTAAATTCATTTGCGGGCATTTGCAGGAAGTTTTTTTTTCTATAAACAAATAAAAACATTGTCTTGCTTTCACTGCTGATAAAAAAAAACTTTCACAACAATCCAAGTCAACCTACAATGAATAAAAGCAGACCCTGACACATCTGTCTTATTAGGGCTTGTCAGAGAGGCATAGCTTTGTCCAGAAACAAGGGACCACTCACAAAACAATGCCTTTTCAGGCTGAGAGTTCCGTTCTAATAGGAGCGAAACACATGTGCCAGGGGCTGCTGTTATTCATTACTGGTTGGTTTGGAAGGTATTTTTGTGCCCAGAAAGGTAAAAAACCTTTGTCATTTTTCAGCTCAGCGTGGGTGTCACTGTACTAATCCAATACTTAAAACCCTGCTAGAAAAACAGACATTTCAGGTGAGCAGGTGCAGTGATGTTGTAGAGGGCTCCATATAAAGGAACTGCTCCCCACCTATATCTTGAGAACAATCCAGTGTTCTCTGCTTATTTTTTGCATAATTTCTGCATCACTTCAACACTGAAAGAGCAGTGGCATAGCAAGAGGCGGCCAGGCAGCAAAAGTAGTTACTGCCACGGGCGGCATACAATCTAGCTACGCCACTGTGAAAGAGCATTGTCTTGAAATATATATATATACATTCACTTAAAAAAGCATAGGTTTCACACATGTTATAGTTAGGGGGATATTTCACTCGTAAAAAAACAATGAAATTCCCGCGTTATAGTTACTTCAGATAACTATAACTCGCGCGCCCGCTATCCTGTGCTCATGACGTCACATATTACATCACTCATGACATGGTCAGTGGCATCACCCTTGACATCGCTGATGACATCATCCTTGTGATAGAGTGGCGGTCGCGCGAGTTATAGTCATAGTTATAGTGTGCAACTCCGCATGGGGGAAACTTGTTGTTGATGTATTAAACCGGCTGGCCCAGGTCGGGGAGTTAGCACCGCCGCAAGGATTCAAGTGGACTGTTGTTTTCAGATTTCTGAAGGCATGGAGCAGAAAAGCGGGTACGAAGCGTAATGGAACTGATTGCTAATCCGGAGGCTCTATTGAGAGTTTGACATTATTGTGCGCTGAGGCAGAATCCATTCAGGGTAATATTTAAGCATGAACTACAAGTCCCAGAAAGCGCTGATAGCATGAAGCCCATTAGAGGGTGAAAAATATCGCATGTGAGACTTGTTAGTGTTTTGCATCTGCCCATTGCATGCTGGCCCGTGAGCAAGGAGCACTGAAGCTCCGAAACGCGTTGGGCATTGGAAATATTTGGAGATGCAATCTGTTGCTGAAATAAAGGATTCCGTTTTTTGATGGGATTCGCCTGCTTTAGTGTGCAACTCCGCATGGGGGCAACTTGTTGTTGACATATATATATATATATTGAACAAGGGCGAGTGATGCCCGAAACGCGTCTTCAAAGGATTCTACAGCTGAAATAAACTTATTTCTGCTTTAAATCCGTGGTTCGTGATTCCTTGGTGACTGGGTCGGCGAAAAGGAAAGCTGCAAACTCACTAAGGACCAGGTGTGTTTATATATATATATATATATATATATATATATATATATATATATATATATATATATATATATATATATATATATATATATATATATATATATATATATATATATATATATATATATATTACCTACTGGCGGTTGCCAGTAGGTAGTTATAGTTAGGACCACGTTTCCATAGGAAATCCGCAACATTCTATTTGGAATAACTTTGGCGCCGGTCGACGAATCCTCGCGAAATTTTCAAAATAGGTGGGGCGCTACGCTCCGCTCCTACCCTGAGAGTCTCGGGGGGATTCGTCAAGCGGGGGCTGAGATAAAAGGGGGGTCCCAAAACGCGTTTTTCCCATGCATTTTTCCATAGGACCTTTAGACACAGCTACAGCCCGAACGGCTGAACAGAGTTACTTGAAATTTGGCAGAGAGGTAGTCCTCAGGTCAAGGAAGTGCCTTTTATAGGTCTGGTGTAAATCTGTTCAGTAGTTCCTGAGAAAATAACATTTAAATCAATATATATATCTGAGCGAGCTTACGGTGCGCTTACGGTAAGCTTACCGTACGCGTACGGTGCCGTTCGCGAGCGCGATTCTGATTGGTTGTTAGATCTTAGTAAACATTCGAATCGTTCAAAACCAGGAAGCGGCGGCCGCCATTTTCTCTCTCGCACTCAGAGGGGGGGAGGAAAAACAAAAGGGACTGTTTAAACAGCTCCTAACTCCATAGCCTTGAATAATGTGTCCCTAAAGATCCCTTAAGGTCAAAAATTCATTTTTATTTTTTTACGAAAAATCGCCGATTACGCTTACCGTACGCGTACGGTAAAAATAAAAAATAAAAAAATAATTATCCACACTCTCCACACCCCGTGTGCAAATGGTGCCCGTATGGCACCATTTGTGCATGGCTTATGTAACACAAAAAAATGTAAAAGCTTACCTTTCACAACGAAGCGCATAATATGTCCTCCATGTGCGCACGGTGCGCGAAGCGCATCGTGCGTACATGGCCCATCCACGGCACTAACTGCGTAAAGTGGGTGCGCGGTGCGCGAAGCGCACCGTGCGTGCACGGAACGAACTGCGTTAAGTGGGCGCGCACGCCACGAATGGCGTAAAGTAACTTAGCATTTAAAAAACCGTACAAATTCACTGAAAAAACCATAGGTTTCACACACGTTATAGTTAGGAATTAGCATTTAAAAAACCTTGCAAATTCACTGAAAAAATCATAGGTTTCACACATGTTATAGTTAGCTGGACATTTTACTGATAAAAAACCAATGAAATTCCCCCGTTATAGTTAGTGCAGGCAACTATAACTCACGTGACCGCAATCCTCTGCTGATGCTAATACTGTATTTAGACACTTATTTGCCCATGTCTTCTTCCATAAAATTTTAGCTATACATATATTACAAATATTTTTTTTTCATAAAGACACATATGTCATCAGTAGGGGTGGGCGGAATTTGCGTAATCGCGTTACGCAAATCTCCGCGAAACGGTAAAAAATCTCCGCGAACACGCAGAAATTCCGCGAACACGCGGAATTGCTTGTTCGCGATACTTTTTTCCTGTTCGCGATCACTGTTTGCGTGCTCGGGGTGAAATATCTCGCGAACACGCATATTGAGAACGCGAACAAGCAAAAAATTTCGCGAAGTCGCGGAACGCAGATTTTTGGGCAATTTCGCGTTCTCCGCGGAACGCGAAATTACCCAAATTCCGCAAATTCCGCGAACGGAACGGAATTTACCGCCCAGGCCTAGTCATCAGCAGAGGATTGCGGTCACGTGAGTTATAGTTGCCTGCACTAACTATAACGGGGGAATTTCATTGGTTTTTTATCAGTAAAATGTCCAGCTAACTATAACATGTGTGAAACCTATGATTTTTTCAGTGAATATATATATATATATATATATATATTCACTGAAAAAACCATGGGTTTCACACACGTTATAGTTAGGAATTAGCATTTAAAAAACCTTAGAAATTCAATGAAAAAACCAAAGGTTTCACAGATGTTATAGTTAGCTGGACATTTCACTCGTAAAAAACCATTGAAATTCCCCCGTTATAGTTAGTTCAGCTAACTATAACTCGCGCGCCCGCAATGCACTGCTGATGACGTCACATATTACATCACTCATGACATGGTCAGTGACATCACTCATGACATCACTGATGACATCTCAAATGACATCACTGATGACATCACTGATGACATCATCCAGTGAATGTGTGTTTTTCTGAAAATTAAATATGTTTTATATATGTATATCTCAAGGTCGATGGAAGAATAAATGGGTATATAAGTGTCTAAATGGATGATTTGTTTTTGAAAAATTGATTGTGTAACTGACTGATTAAGTGTATCATAGTGAATACATGGCTTAGTGAGTAATGTTTAAATATGTAAATATCTGTATCAGTCTCTCACTTTGTGTATAAGTGGCTGCATGGGTTGGTGAGTAGCTACATGGGTGTCTATATAGGTTATTAGTTGGTTTTTTGAGTATCAGTCTGAGTGTCTGCATGGTTCGGTGGGGGGTATTACGTAGTGCATAGGTGCATGAATGACTGACTCACTGTTTGTATGTGTTGAACACAGCATGTGTGCAGGACTGTATGGGTGGATGAGTGTGTGTATGGGTGTGTTAGTGAGTGAATGACTGTCTCAATAGTGTCTTTATGAGTAACTACATATGTTTTAAACTAGTATATGTGACTATTGGTGTATATATGTGAGTATATGTGAGAGTGAGAGATTGAAAGAGTTCCTGTATGAATAAGTATGTGTTTCTATAAGTGATTGTTTAAAAGACTAAGTATGTGTAAGTTTCCGTAGAAGTAAGTGTGGTGGTGTGTGTATAACTGTATATGCAAGTAAATGTATGTTTGATTCTTTATTAGCATGAGTGACTATGTGTGTGAGTAACTCTATGGATGAGTGGCATTGTGTAACAGGATGTATAGGTGCATGAGTACATATGATGAGTGAGTACATGTATGAGTGACTGTATAGGACTGTTGGTGAATGAGTGGATGTGTATGTGGATCTTAGAATTACTGAAGAGGTTGTTGTAACTGGTATTGGTATGTCCATTGTTTTGAAAATGTTAGTCTCTATTTTTGAATGTGTGTATCAAACGTTATATTAGGGTGAGAGGAGGTCTGCCACTCTATCACAAGGATGATGTCATCAGTGATGTCATCAGTGATGTCATTTGAGATGTCATCAGTGATGTCATGAGTGATGTCACTGACCATGTCATGAGTGATGTAATATGTGACGTCATCAGCAGTGCATTGCGGGCGCGCGAGTTATAGTTAGCTGAACTAACTATAACGGGGGAATTTCAATGGTTTTTTACGAGTGAAATGTCCAGCTAACTATAACATCTGTGAAACCTTTAGTTTTTTCATTGAATTTCTAAGGTTTTTTAAATGCTAATTCCTAACTATAACGTGTGTGAAACCCATGGTTTTTTCAGTGAATTTGCAAGGTTTTTTAAATGCTAATTTCGAACTATGCCTACAGAGATAGGACATGTGAAGAAAGAAGAAAAAATGCACAGAAAGAAACAAAAGAAGTGCAGAAAGAAGCAACAGAAGTCCTCAAATACGAAGATAAGTGCAGGAAGAAGGATAACGTGCAGAAAGAACAAAAAGAAGAGCAGAAAGAAGCCTTGTTGCAAAATCATCCTGTACCCTCAACTTTTTCAGACGGATACTGGTGGTAACTGAGTCTGACTAGCCAGTGCTATGTTAAAAGACACTTAGAATACAGTGAAAACACCTACATACACTAGGGAACATTATGCGTTGGGGTCCCCCTGTGATTAGCATGACCTCCTCTGTAAGCCCCTAGTACATAATAGGGCATGGGGATTAAAACTACCTCTTAAAACAGGCCACAGGGCGTTTTTGCACACGTTAACTCAGGCCCCGTCCCCTCCCTTCACCACTGTGTAAACACGCCCTGTGTCCATTTTTAGTTGGGAGATTAAGTTCATTTGAATCCTGAGGGTCCCTAGGGTCCAACTAGCCCACTAGGTACCTCCAGTAAATGCCACAGAGCTGTGTTGCAGAGAGGTGTAAAAAGTGGCACGGCCTGGACCACCTCCTTGCAATGCAGCTCAGTGGCGCTTACTGGAAGCACTTGGTGGGCTAGTTAGCCCCCAGGGGCCCTCAGTATTGAAGGGAAATTATATCCCCAATTTAAAACGTGCCATAGTGCGTGTTTGCACACGTCACCTCAGGCCCCGTCCCCTCCCTTCACCACTGTGTAAACGCGCCCTGTGGCTGTTCTAAGTTGAGAGATTAAGTCCCCTTGAATCCTAAGGGTCCCTAGGGTCAAACTAGACCACTAGGTACCTCCAGTAAGCGCCACAGAGCTGCGTTGCAGAGAGGTGTAAAAAGGGGCTTGGCCTCAGAACACCTGTCTGCAGCGCAGCTCCCTGGCGCATACTGGAGATGCCTGTTGGGGGCGCGTTTGCAGAGTGCTGCACGGAGGAGGCATGGCCTCCGGCACGATGCCAGTCTTTTATTTATTTTAATTTTTTAAGAAGGGGGGCTGTGTGGTTCCCCTTCTTATTCTAATTTATTGGCCCTGATGACCCCATCCCCCAGGGCCTGTCTCCTAATTATATTTTTTTGACCCCAATCCCTAGGGCCGGCCACTGTTTTTTATTATTTTAAAAAAATATTTATTTATAGACACACCTAGGACATGCTGGACAAACCGTACGTACCTATCACCATGACGATTTGCGGGATATTCATTAAAAGGCGACTATGCATGCAATGAATCCACGTGGAATGTATTTACACTACTAGTGAAGCTCTGACATGTCTGATGCCCTACCGTGCCTAATCCCGGTAGACACCCTTGTCGTTTATTTATACAAACATGGGTAGCTATTGACGGGCACATTTATTACACATGCACACCAAGCCATTCAAAGGGGATTCGACAAAAATTCGACCAAAACTATGCAAGAAACCCCCCTCACGGTTAATAAAACACACATCCACTGCCGGATGTGTAATACTTTTTATTTTACTCTCTGGAAAGGGGATGAACATCACTTGAGAGTCACAGCGCGCTCCTGACAGAGCCCAATGCTGTGTTACACCCACCATTGCCTGCCGAGTGCCACACACCTCTGTGTTGTATTCCACTAGCTAGTGCATATGCTATGACACTCTCTAGCCCATGTGCACTGTAACACCACCCCGTGAATATGTCATGCCACACTTGTCTTCGCACGGGTTATATTGCCCCATCTAACGTGCCTTCCTCGATGCCTATGTTATAACGCACAGTGCTATGCCATACATATTACAATCTGCGATCCATATCTGTGTCACAGTGCATATGCAACGTTACACTCCCCAGCACATATTTTATATTACAACTTTAGAGACTAGTTAGGTTACACAACACTGCCCTGTGCATATTACACTCCAAGGCGTATATCGCATAGCACGCGCTAGTGCCTGTGCTATCTCGCGCTCTCCAATGAATCTGTCATTGCGCACAATGTATTGCATATTATATTTCACGCCCGGTTCATCTTATATCACACTTTTTGGTGCATAGTTTATACCATACACTATATCTAGTTTTCATTTTCAATCGTGCTCTCAGGACTATGTTCTATATAACACTGTGTTCACCTACCCTTTTCACGGGCATTACATTTTGCGATAGGGGGTGGAGGGTCAGGGGGTGTTTCTGCCAAGTGAGCCCGGAGTCACAGTCACAAACGTCCTCTTCTTCCTGAATAAAAGTGAGATTATGCTGCATACTTGTTCATATTTTAAGTAGTTCGCACAGACTCAATGTTTTAAAAACAATAAAGTTCCTAATACCCGCCTTCTCTGAACAGTTAGCTTGCTGCCCCATCCCCCTCCTCCCTATCCTCTGTTGTGTGAATCCATGGAATAGCCTCCTCCCTCCTGCCATGCATGGTCTGATGTGCTGCCACTGCCCTCAATTTAGTATGATGTACCAGTCCACTCCTCCTGCCCTCCATTGCCCAATTCTATGCCCCATCATTGACCTCCTGCTTAAACTCTGTGCTTAGCTTGCTGCCCCTATTCTCCTTCCCCCTGCCCTCCGATGTCTTTGTGCATGCCCCTGCTCCATCCTTTTTGCCCACCATGTCCCATGGACCTGCCACTCCTATCTACTCTGAGTGTTCTGTTGAGCTGCCACTCCCCTCCCACCTGCCTAGCATTGTCAGATGACTATAACCTGTCCCTGCCACCTCCACCCTGCCTGTCCACATGCCATGCCCCTATCCTCTTCCTCCTGTCCTACATGGTCCATTGTACTGCCACACCCTTCTGCCCTCCCTGGTCTGTTGTGCTGCAACTGCTCCTCCTGCGTGCCCCGTGTGGTCTGTTGTGAGGTCCCTTCCCCTGAACTTTCTTGTCTGTGCACAGGTCCTGACCCTCCCTTCTATCCTCCATCGTCCTTTGTGCATGCCCCTGCACCCTCCTTCTTGCCCATCATAGCCATTGGTCTTCTGTGCTGCCATGGCCCCTCCCACCTTCCCTGTGTGGTCAGTTAGCTGCCCCTGACCCCCTCCCACCTTCCCTCCATGGTCTGTGTGTATGCCATCACAGTCTCACTGTTGCTCTTCATGGTGTGTCTTGCTTCTAGTGCCCATGGTGTGTCTTGCTGCTCCTGCCCTGCCCCCTTGCCCCCAGCCCTCTGTTTACATGTGAAGACCCCTACTCCCTCCCTCCTGGCTTGTCTGTTCCATTGTAATGCCCCTGATCCGTCCCTACTGCCCTTTATGGTCTGTAATGCTGCAGCTTTCTCTCCTGTCTGTCCATTATGGTCAGCTAGCTACCATTGCCTCTTGCCCCTCTGTTCTCTGTTGTCCATGTGCATGGTCCTGTCCCCTCCCTCTTGCTTTCTATGGATTGTTGTGCTGCACTCCCGTCCTGCATGCCCTGTGTGGTGTATTGTGCTGCTGCAAACCCTGATGCCTGCCCTGCAGGGTCAGTTTGGTGCACCTCTCCATGCCCCTCTTGTCCTCTGTTATCCAAGTCCATGTCCCTATCCCATTTCCTTCCATGATCCAATGTACCATACTTGCGAACATTTTGAACTTGGTAAGAGGGAGATTTTGAAAAAAAACTGGGGTATTGATTTTCCCCTTTGAGTTACATTGAAAAAGAGGATATTGTAGACAGGAGACAGATCAAATAAAGCCCATTTGAGCTTAAAAACATTGGACGTTTCCTGGCTGAATCAGGTCTGTTGGCATGTATGGTTGTACTACCATTGCCTCTTCCTTCTGCCCACAATGGTCTATTACATTGCCACAGCCTTGAAGGAGGGTAGATTTTGTATCACAGGGGGCCCCTGGCCCGTTCTGTCCACACCTGAAGTATGAGACCCTTGTCCTTGCCCTGCCAGCCGCATTTGTAGGCCGTATTAAATTGACCAGCGGGTCCTGTGTTGCTATATAATTATCCTGAGACATCCTTACCACTCAGCCAGCATAAAACCCCTGTGTAGGCCCTTCTGTTCAATATGTAGGCCTCTTTGTTAAATTGACCATAGCTCTGCAATTTTAGTGTATAGCAGTCTGAAGGCAGGTCTGCGAGGCCTTCTGCTCCAAACTAGTAGCCCCCACCCTACCCGAGTGCTCCGTGCTCGGTATCAAAGTTCAACATCCCACTGAAGCTGTCGACATACAGTAGGCTGCATCCTGGACTGGTACTTGCTTCCTGGGCAGGTTTCCCGCTTTTAAGGAAGTGGCAACCGCAGAGCGTCAAGTTAGGAGAACTGAGGAGATTTTGTACATGAATATATTGAATTCCCGTACAATACCCATTATTTTCTGCTTGCTCTATGGAACTTACGATAAGCGATTGGCCTGAGAGACTGACCTTTTCACCCAGTCCATTGTCAGCATTAAGTGGGTAAATGACGAAATGTCTGGTAAAATCTGCAGACGAAGCTTTTGGGTAGCATACGTAGGTAGATGTAGCGTGCAAAGGAGCCCACAAAAAGATATAAAAAGGGAGCACCCACAGATATCGACGGACTACCTCGCCGTCTGTATGTAGGTTAACAGGCTGTGCAGGTTTTCCCCAAGAGCTGGGAGCTCTTGTCTTCCTTTGCTTAAAATGTCTTGCTCTGCTTTGCTTGAAGTATCTTATTCTATTTTACCTATATGAAATGTCATGTTATGTTTAACCATTGTTCTCTTTACTTTTGCATTTAAAAGATTTTGTATTGTAATTGCAGGAATGCTTGCTCTAAGAGTAAACGTGAGTGTTCCTAGGTAACATTTTCCTTGGTGTAACTTGTTTCTCATGATGCATTTATAGATGTGTTTTCTCTCTCTCTCTGTCAGTACATTAATTAAGATACAGAGAATATCATGGCAGCTGTATGATTATCTGGATTCTGTATTTTGTACTTTATGTCTCTATTCTGCGGTTTCTTTGAAGTTGTATCTTCTCATTAAACTGCCATTGTATTCTGCCACCAATTCCATGTCTCATATGTCTGTTTTCTTCATTTTTGGAGCAAGCGTTCCTAGGCACCCCGGCCCAAATTAAGGTGCCCCTTTTGTCCCTGACTCACTCTCCTGCTCAGTTCTGTGGTGGCTCCCAGGGCTCTGGGGACCGCCTCTAGCTTCCTTGACCCGTAATAGATCTTCCCTCCAACAGCCTCTCTTGCAAGTCCTGTATTGTTGGTTTGTTGCCCCTGCCCCCCTTTCCACTGCCCTCCATAGTCTGTTGTGCTTCCACGGCCCTTCCTGCCTGCTCAGTGTGGTTAAATTGTTGCCTTTGCACTCTCCTACCTGCCTTCAATTTTCAGAGTCCGTGCCCCTGGCCTTTGCCTCTCAACAGTATCCCAATGAACAACTAGATTGCTAACATTCTATATTTATTACAAAAGTGTGGAACGCCTGACATCATCTTGATGTAATCAAAACTGTAATACCTAGAGCATTTCCTTTAGAAATTACATATATGAGAGGGTCTTATTGGCATCAAAATTATGGTTAGTGCTCTAAAAGACTAAAATAAGGACATTTTGTCTGAGTTTTCAAATAGCGACAAAGCACTTTTAAATTATTTGTTATCTTTATGTTTTTTTTATCCAGTTGACCACTTGATTAAATGTTGCACTTAGGGGAGAGGATGTGGTGTTACTTCCAGAACTGCAGACTTTGCATTTTTGGAGCAAGCGTTCCTAGGCACCCCGGCTCAAATTAAGGTGCCCCTTTTGTCCCTGACTCACTCTCCTGCTCAGTTCTGTGGTGGCTCCCGGGGCTCTGGGGACCACCTCTAGCTTCCTTGACCCGTAATAGATCTTCCCTCCAACAGCCTCTCTTGCAAGTCCTGTATTGTTGGTTTGTTGCCCCTGCCCCCCTTTCCACTGCCCTCCATAGTCTGTTGTGCTTCCACGGCCCTTCCTGCCTGCTCAGTGTGGTTAAATTGTTGCCTTTGCACTCTCCTACCTGCCTTCAATTTTCAGAGTCCGTGCCCCTGGCCTTTGCCTCTCAACAGTATCCCAATGAACAACTAGATTGCTAACATTCTATATTTATTACAAAAGTGTGGAACGCCTGACATCATCTTGATGTAATCAAAACTGTAATACCTAGAGCATTTCCTTTAGAAATTACATATATGAGAGGGTCTTATTGGCATCAAAATTATGGTTAGTGCTCTAAAAGACTAAAATAAGGACATTTTGTCTGAGTTTTCAAATAGCGACAAAGCACTTTTAAATTATTTGTTCTCTTTATGTTTTTTTTATCCAGTTGACCACTTGATTAAATGTTGCACTTAGGGGAGAGGATGTGGTGTTACTTCCAGAACTGCAGACTTTGCAACTGGGGAACCAGGTTGAAGTTTCTGCTTCAGCTCGACATTCTGTGATTCTGGTCAAATCACTTAGTCTCCCCATGTCTACAACCAAAATGAATTTGTGCTTGTGTGATGTAACCAATGCTCATGTAAAGCACTCCAATACCTGACAAGTCTGCACTATATAACACTGCAAAAACACTAAATAATAAGTGTTTTGCACACTTCTGTCATTGGGCTATATTTGGGCTACATCTGGGTGATTTTGGGCTACATTTGGGCTCTTTTGTCTCCGGTGGCCATCTTGGGAGATTTATTTGTTATGAAGTTTCCTAATTTTCTCATGTACTGCAGTCTCCTCAGTAGGAAATGCTTTCAGTTTTTTACGTTGATTCCATCATGAAGGTATTCAGATATGTCACACATTTGCCATAAATTCTGAATGTTAGCACTCTAGTTGCTCATTATATCACTGTAGTAAAACTACTGTTCACCATGGAAGTCTGCTCCTGGTATTAAAAGTGCATGTTTCAGTCTGCATGTCAGAATTTTTTAATGAAATAGAAGAGGATTTGAGAAGTCACTCAAAATGTGCCCTCATTTTCTTTCTTCAGCATTAATGATAATTTCTATGGCAAAATGAACCCCCTCATTGTGTTCCTTTTTAAATTAAATGTTTTAAGTGTTACCAGTTTATTCCAATCAAGATGGCTTCAGGTGTGCCATACTTTTGTCATAATGAAGACAGTAAGCGCTCTAGTTGTTTTTAAGAACATTCTGGGACATTCTGTCATTGGGCTATACTTGGGCTACATCTGGGTGATATTTGGGCTACATTTGGGCTCTTTTGTCTCTGGTGGCCATCTTGGGAGACTTATTTGTTATGAAGTTTCCTAATTTCCTCATTTACTGCAGTCTCCTCAGTAGGAAATACTTTCAGTTTTTTACTTTGATTCCATCAAGAAGGCATTCAGATGTGTCACACATTTGCCATAAATTCAGAATGTTAGCACTCTTTTTGCTCATTAGATCACTGTAGTAAAGCTACTGCTCACCAGGGAAAACTGCTGCTGGTATTGAAAGTGCATTTTTCAGTCTGCATGTCAGAATTTTTTAATGAAATAGAAGAGGATTTGAGAAGTCACTCAAAATGTGCCCTAATTTTTCTTTCTGCAGCACTAATCATACTTTTTATGGAAAAATGAACCCCCTCATTTTGTTCCTTTTGAAATTAAATGTTTTAAGAGTTACCACTTTATTCCAAGCAAGATGGCTTCAGGTGTGCCATACGTTTATCATAGGTAGGACTGTTAGCGCTCTAGTAGTTCTTTGGAACACTCTGGGAAGCTGCAGTAGAACACAAAGGAATCAACTGACAGTCTCTGCCCTTGTTGGATGTACATGTTTTACTGAGAATGTCAGACTTCATTCTCACATGACTGAGAAAGATAATGTGAATTTACAGAAAATAAGCTCTCAGTTTAGTTTATAGATCACCTTCCAAACCTCTGTGGTAAAAGCATGAGAAAATATTTTTCTCTCAATCATGATATCCCAGCAGAAGGCTTTTTCACATGGTGAAATCACCTTAGAACATACCACAATTCCTAAAATGAGTATGGTACCATCAACAAATGATTTATAATGTAACTAAAGTCTTAAAACCTTCTATTAACTGCAATGCTTTTTAATGGGGTGCTATCATGTATATTGGTCCCAAGATGGCTGCCAACACTTCTTGGATGAAGTGCTGACAGCCAATCAGATCTCAGGATGAGATGTGTGGTTAGGCTCCGCCCACATATATATATGCTTTTAAATGCTATTTTCTCAGGAAATACCGAACAGATTTACACCAGACCTGCAAAAGGCACTTCCTTGACCTTATGGCTACCTCTCTGCCAAATTTCAAGTAATTCTGTTCAGCCGTTCGGGCTGTAGCTGTGTCTAAAGGTCCTATGGAAAAATGCATGGGAAAAACGTGTTTTGGGACCCCCCTTTTATCTCAGCCCCCGCTTGACGAATCCCCCCGAGACTTTCAGGGTAGGAGCGGAGCGTAGCGCCCCACCTATTTTGAAAAATTCGCGAGGATTCGTCGACCGGCGCCAAAGTTATTCAAAATAGAATGTTGCGGATTTCCTATGGAAACGTGGTCCTAACTATAACTACCTACTGGCGACCGCCAGTAGGTAATATATATATATATACATATATATATATATATATATATATATCACCAGAAGTTTGCTCCGAATGCTTGAGGCCGCAACCCACTGCAGGTAAGGAACATCCTTTATTTAAACAGAAGCAAACAGCCTTTGATTCAGTATTTTTCACCATCAGCCTGACGCGTTTCAAAGAATCACTCTCTTTCTTCAGAGGCTTTCATTCACGAACGGAAAATCTTTCAGCAAACTGCAAAGGCCACTGCGTGCTTTCAGTTGTTCCTAATTAGCCTTCGGTGTGCTTTTCAAGGTTAATTGTTTCACAATGCACGCCGGTCTTTGTAGTATTTTAAGCTCATTTACACCCTCCAGTGGGCCCGTTAGTGTCTGATGTTTAGATGGTATTGTTCCAAGCCCTCCATTAGGCTCCCAAACCAAATTTTGCTTGCTTAAATAACGTTGCCAACAGTGCCACTTTACAAGCAAAAATTACCTTGTGTGGTTCCCAATCATTTTTCCGGGCGGCGCGATCCCTCTGTGGCTGGAGCTGCCACATTAATATCACCAGAAGTTTGCTCATTTATTCTTCCATCGACCTTGAGATATACATATATAAAAGATATTTAATTTTCAGAAAAACACACATTCACTGGATGATGTCATCAGTGATGTCATCAGTGATGTCATTTGAGATGTCATCAGTGATGTCATGAGTGATGTCACTGACCATGTCATGAGTGATGTAATTTGTGACGTCATCAGCAGTGCATTGCGGGCGCGCGAGTTATAGTTAGCTGAACTAACTATAACGGGGGAATTTCAATGGTTTTGTACGAGTGAAAAGTCCAGCTAACTATAACACCCCTGAAACCTATGTTTTTTTCAGTGAATTTCTGAGGTTTTTTAAATGGTAATTCCTAACTATAACGTGCCTGAAACCTATGGTTTTTTCTGTGAATTTCAAAGGTTTTTTAAATGCTAATTTCTAACTATGCCTACAGAGATAGGACTTGTGAAGAAAGAAGAAAGAATGCACAGAAAGAAAAAAAAGAAGTGCAGAAAGAAGCAACAGAAGTCCTCAAAGACGAAGAAAAGTGCAGGAAGAAGGATAACGTGCAGAAAGAACAAAAAGAAGAGCAGAAAGAAGCCTTGTTGCAAAATCATCCTATACCCTCAACTTTTTCAGACGGATACTGGTGGTAACTGAGTCTGACTAACCAGTCCTAGAGCCAGTGCTATGTTAAAAGACACTTAGAATACAGTGAAAACACCTACATACACTAGGGAACATTATGCGTTGGGGTCCCCCTGTGATTAGCATGACCTCCTCTGTAAGCCCCTAGTATATAATAGGAAAGGGGGATTAAAACTTCCTCTTAAAACAGGCCACAGGGCGTTTTTGCACACGTTAACTCAGGACCCGTCCCCTCCCTTCACCACTGTGTAAACACGCCCTGTGTCCGTTTTTAGTTGGGAGATTAAGTTCATTTGAATCCTGAGGGTCCCTAGGGTCCAACTAGCCCACTAGGTACCTCCAGTAAGTGCCACAGAGCTGCGTTGCAGAGAGGTGTAAAAAGTGGCACGGCCTGGACCACCTCTCTGCAATGCAGCTCAGTGGCGCTTACTGGAAGCACTTGGTGGGCTAGTTAGCCCCCAGGGGCCCTCAGTATTGAAGGGAGAATATATCCCCAATTTAAAACGTGCCATAGTGCGTGTTTGCACACGTCACCTCAGGCCCCGTCCCCCTCCCTTCACCACTGTGTAAACGCGCCCTGTGGCTGTTCTAAGTTGAGAGATTAAGTCCCCTTGAATCCTAAGGGTCCCTAGGGTCAAACTAGACCACTAGGTACCTCCAGTAAGCGCCACAGAGCTGCGTTGCAGAGAGGTGTAAAAAGGGGCTTGGCCTCAGAACACCTGTCTGCAGCGCAGCTCCCTGGCGCATACTGGAGATGCCTGTTGGGCTAGTTGGCCCTCAGGGACCCTCAGTATTGAAGAGGAATTAATTCCCCAACTTACAACTCGCCAGGGGGCGCGTTTGCAGAGTGCTGCAAGGAGGGGGCATGGCCTCCGGCACGATGCCAGTCTTTTATTTATTTTAATTTTTTAAGAAGGGGGGCTGTGTGGTTCCCCTTCTTATTCTAATTTATTGGCCCTGATGACCCCATCCCCCAGGGCCTGTCTCCTAATTATATTTTTTTGACCCCAATCCCCAGGGCCGGCCACTGTTTTTTATTATTTTTAAAAAATATATATTTATAGACACACCTAGGACATGCTGGACAAACCGTACGTACCTATCACCATGACGATTTGCGTGATATTCATTAAAAGGCGACTATGCATACAATGAATCCACGTGGAATGTATTTACACCACTAGTGAAGCTCTGACATGTCTGATGCCCTACCGTGCCTAAAACGGTAGACACCCTTGTCATTTATTTATACAAACATGGGTAGCTATTGACGGGCACATTTAATACACATGCACACCAAGCCATTCAAAGGGGATTCGACAAAAATTCGATCAAAAGTTTGCAAGAAACCCCCCTCACGGTTAATAAAACACACATCCACTGCCGGATGTGTAATACTTTTTTTTTTTACTCTCTGCAAAGGGGACTAACATCACTTGAGAGTCACAGCGCGCTCCTGGCAGAGCCCAATGCTGTGTTACACCCACCATTGCCTGCCGAGTGCCACACACCTCTGTGTTGTATTCCACTAGCTAGTGCATATGCTATGACACTCTCTAGTCCATGTGCACTGTAACACCACCCCGTGAATATGTCATGCCACACTTGTCTTCGCACGGGTTATATTGCCCCATCTAACGTGCCTTCCTCGATGCCTATGTTATAACGCACAGTGCTATGCCATACATATTACAATCTGGGATCCATATCTTTGTCACAGTGCATATGCAACGTTACACTCCCCAGCACATATTTTATATTACAACTTTAGAGACTTGTTAGGTTACACAACACTGCCCTGTGCATATTACACTCCAAGGCGCATATCGCATAGTACGCGCTAGTGCCTGTGCTATCTCGCGCTCTCCAATGAATCTGTCATTGCGCACAATGTATTGCATATTATATTTCACGCCCGGTTCATCTTATATCACACTTTTTGGTGCATAGTTTATACCATACACTATATCTAGTTTTCATTTTCAATCGTGCTCTCAGGACTATGTTCTATATAACACTGTGTTCACCTACCCTTTTCACGGGCATTACATTTTGCGATAGCGGGTGGAGGGTCAGGGGGTGTTTCTGCCAAGTGAGCCCGGAGTCACAGTCACAAACGTCCTCTTCTTCCTGAATAAAAGTGAGATTATGCTGCATACTTGTTCATATTTTAAGTAGTTCGCACAGACACACGTTTTAAAAATAATAAAGTTCCTAATACCCGCCTTCTCTGAACAGTTAGCTTGCTGCCCCATCCCCCTCCTCCCTATCCTCTGTTGTGTGAATCCATGGACTAGCCTCCTCCCTCCTGCCATGCATGGTCTGATGTGCTGCCACTGCCCTCAATTTAGTATGATGTACCAGTCCACTCCTCCTGCCCTCCATTGCCCAATTCTATGCCCCATCATTGACCTCCTGCTTAAACTCTGTGCTTAGCTTGCTGCCCCTATTCTCCTTCCCCCTGCCCTCCGATGTCTTTGTGCATGCCCCTGCTCCACCCTTTTTGTCCACCATGTTCCATGGACCTGCCACTCCTATCTACTCTGAGTGTTCTGTTGAGCTGCCCCTCCCCTCCCACCTGCCTAGCATTGTCAGATGACTGTAACCAGTCCCTGCCACCTCCACCCTGCCTGTCCACATGCCATGCCCCTATCCTCTTCCTCCTGTCCTACATGGTCCATTGTACTGCCACACCCTTCTGCCCTCCCTGGTCTGTTGTGCTGCAACTGCTCCTCCTGCCTGCCCCATGCGGTCTGTTGTGAGGCCCCTTTCCCTGAACTTTCTTGTCTGTGCACAGGTCCTGACCCTCCCTTCTATCCTCCATCGTCCTTTGTGCATGCCCTTGCACCCTCCTTCTTGCCCATCATAGCCATTGTGCTGCCACTAACCCTCCCACTTGCCATGCATGGTCTTCTGTGCTGCCATGGCCCCTCCCACCTTCCCTTTGTGGTCAGTTAGCTGCCCCTGTCCCCCTCCCACCTTCCCTCCATGGTCTGTGTGTATGTGTACTGCTCGATCTTTCCGGCCTTATTGTGTTGTAGAGCGATTGATGTGACTTCAGTCTCTTTCCATTCAAGTCTAGGGGTTAGAGTAGTGTATAGAGCCTAGTTATTAGGCACTTCGACATGATCCTGTGTTCTGTATAATAGACTGAAGTCAAGGGTGAAATGTACTGCTATTGATGTGACTTCAGTCGCTTTCCATTCAAGTCTAGGGGTTAGAGTAGTGTATAGAGCCTAGTTATTAGGCACTTCGACATGATCCTGTGTTCTGTATAATAGACTGAAGTCAAGGGTGAAATGTACTGCTATTGATGTGACTTCAGTCTCTTTCCATTCAAGTCTAGGGGTTAGAGTAGTGTATAGAGCCTAGTTATTAGGCACTTCAACATGATCCTGTGTTCTTCCCCATAGATCAGGGTTTGCATACATATCCTAGGGGATAGATTCGTTAGCATTAGGGGTAATCTGTTCTGTAGTGAGGGTATTTCATGGAGCTGTGCTGAATTCAGGCCTGGTAGGCCTTAAACGGGAGAGACTCCATCTTCCCTCCTGCTCTGGCAGCTTGGGAAGCTTCTAGGTCATAGGCAGTGTTTTAGTTAGGAGGTGTTATTCGCTTGGAGAGAACCGGTTCAGGCCGGCCCTTATCGAAGGATTGTATTCTTCTTCATGTCGAAGACACTACATCAGGCCGGCCGGCTGGGAACGTGTCCTTGGCACGGGGAGGTACAGGAATTTGGTGGGCGGCAGGTTACGTGCTGGAATCTTCCATGAGAAAATGCACATCTATATTAGTGAAAGTCTGAGGCAGACACTTGCACTTGCTTCTAGTCCGTAGGCGGCACCTGGCCGTTAGCAGAAAAGCTACTACTTGTTTCAGGGGAGACAGATGACGAATTTGAAGGAGAAGAAAACCTAAGAATCTAAAGAGGAGAGAGTAGCCGATGAGGAAGAGATCCCAGTGACTCGGAGAAAAGAGAAGGGAGTAGATCTGTGACTGCAGAGGTGTGACTTCCAGGCGAAGCCGAGGCGCAGACGGGAAGGGAACCTAGATGACCTTTGAGTACAGGCTACGTATGACCAAGGTGATGTCAACCCCTTACTATTAGAGTGTACAACTTAATCTTCCACTTTGCTTTGCAGGTTATGTGATATGTATTATGTTCTGTGAGCGTGTATATAGTAATTAGATGAAGTATTCAGTTTGTAGTTTTGCAGGTTATGTGGTATGTATTATGTTCTGTGAGTGTGTATGGAGCAACCAAATAAAGTATTTAGCTTGTTGTGAGTCCACATGTGTTGTGTATTCTTGTATAGGAGAATAGCCTATTCTTCTAGTCAGATGCAGCTTGACATGAACAGAGGTTAATCCTGGTCAGGTAGGTGGTAACTGGATGAGGGGGAAAAGAGCCCCTCGAACTAGAGAACAGGTTGTGCTCAACTAATAGTCTTTGTGTGATCTGATATATAGTAATCCCGATTCCCCTGTCGTGTACTACGGTAATAATAGGATGAGCTCGTGCTAAGGCTACCGTCCGGGTAGGAGATTCTGGGTCTGCCTGAAGACCGCGAGACTGTGTGTTGCTACCGTCTGGGTAGGAGATTCTGGGCCTGCCTGAAGACCGCGAGACTGTGTGTTGCTACCGTCTGGGTAGGAGATTCTGGGTCTGCCTGAAGACCGCGAGACTGTGTATTGCTGCCGTCTGGGTAGGAGATTCTGGGTCTGCCTGAAGACCGCGAGACTGTGTGTTGCTACCGTCTGGGTAGGAGATTCTGGGTCTGCCTGAAGACCGCGAGACTGTGTTGCTACCGTCTGGGTAGGAGATTCTGGGTCTGCCTGAAGACCGCGAGACTGTGTGTTGCTACCGTCTGGGTAGGAGATTCTGGGTCTGCCTGAAGACCGCGAGACTGTGTATTGCTGCCGTCTGGGTAGGAGATTCTGGGTCTGCCTGAAGACCGCGAGACTGTGTGTTGCTACCGTCTGGGTAGGAGATTCTGGGTCTGCCTGAAGACCGCGAGACTGTGTGTTGCTACCGTCTGGGTAGGAGATTCTGGGTCTGCCTGAAGACCGCGAGACTGTGTATTGCTGCCGTCTGGGTAGGAGATTCTGGGTCTGCCTGAAGACCGCGAGACTGTGTGTTGCTACCGTCTGGGTAGGAGATTCTGGGTCTGCCTGAAGACCGCGAGACTGTGTTGCTACCGTCTGGGTAGGAGATTCTGGGTCTGCCTGAAGACCGCGAGACTGTGTGTTGCTACCGTCTGGGTAGGAGATTCTGGGTCTGCCTGAAGACCGCGAGACTGTGTATTGCTGCCGTCTGGGTAGGAGATTCTGGGTCTGCCTGAAGACCGCGAGACTGTGTGTTGCTACCGTCTGGGTAGGAGATTCTGGGTCTGCCTGAAGACCGCGAGACTGTGTGTTGCTACCGTCTGGGTAGGAGATTCTGGGTCTGCCTGAAGACCGCGAGACTGTGTATTGCTGCCGTCTGGGTAGGAGATTCTGGGTCTGCCTGAAGACCGCGAGACTGTGTGTTGCTACCGTCTGGGTAGGAGATTCTGGGTCTGCCTGAAGACCGCGAGACTGTGTGTTGCTGCCGTCTGGGTAGGAGATTCTGGGTCTGCCTGAAGACCGCGAGACTGTGATTGCTGAGATCGCGAGGCTGTGAGGTCTTTATATATATATATATATATAATAGGAATTCCCTGTCCTTAGGTGGTACATATATATGTGGTTATTTAGGTGTAAAAAGGCCCTAGGGAGGGGGTAACGTTCTGGTTTGGGTTAGAAAGGCTCTGTGGAGCGGGTTCTATCTGGAGGGAAAACCAAAGCAGAACAGTATGCCATCACAGTCTCACTGTTGCTCTTCATGGTGCGTCTTGCTTCTAGTGCCCATCCTGCCTGACCTCCATGGCTATCTTGCTGCTCCTGCCCTGCCCCCTTGCCCTCAGCCCTCTGTTTACATGTGCAGACCCCTACTCCCTCCCTCCTGGCTTGTCTGTTCCATTGTAATGCCCCTGATCCGTCCCTCCTGCCCTTTATGGTCTGTTATGCTGCAGCTTTCTCTCCTGTCTGTCCATTATGGTCAGCTAGCTACCATTGCCTCTTGCCCCTCAGTTCTCTGTTGTCCATGTGCATGGTCCTGTCCCCTCCCTCTTGCTTTCTATGGATTGTTGTGCTGCACTCCCGTCCCGCATGCCCTGTGTGGTGTATTGTGCTGCTGCAAACCCTGATGCCTGCCCTGCAGGGTCAGTTTGTTGCACCTCTCCATGTCCCTCCTGTCCTCTGTTATCCAAGTCCATGTCCCTACCCCATTTCCTTCCATGATCCAATGTACCATACTTGCGAACATTTTGAACTTGGTAAGAGGGAGATTTTTAAAAAAAAATCTGGGGTATTGATTTTCCCCTTTGAGTTATATTGAAAAAGAGGAGATTGTAGACAGGAGACAGATCAAATAAAGCCCATTTGAGCTTAAAAACATTGGACGTTTCCTGGCTGAATCGGATCTGTTGGCATGTATGGTTGTACTACCATTGCCTCTTCCTTCTGCCCACAATGGTCTATTACATTGCCACAGCATCTCTTGCAAGTCCTGTATTGTTTTATTTGTTGCCCCTGCCCCCCTTTCCACTGCCCTCCATAGTCTGTTGTGCTTCCACCGCCCTTCCTGCCTGCTCAGTGTGGTTAAATTGTTGCCTTTGCACCCTCCTACCTGCCTTCAATTTTCAGAGTCCGTGCCCCTGGCCTCTGCCTCTCAACAGTATCCTAATGAACAACTAGATTGCTAACATTCTATATTTATTACAAAAGTGTGGAACGCCTGACGTCATCTTGATGTAATCAAAACTGTAATACCTAGAGCATTTCCTTTAGAAATTACATATATGAGAGGGTCTTATTGGCATCAAAATTATGGTTAGTGCTCTAAAAGACTAAAATAAGGACATATTTTCTGAGTTTTCAAATAGCGACAAAGCACTTTTAAATTATTTGTTATCTTTATGTTTTTTTATCCAGTTGACCACTTGATTAAATGTTGCACTTAGGGGAGAGGATGTGGTGTTACTTACAGAACTGCGGACTTTGCAACTGGGGAACCAGGTTGAAGTTTCTGCTTCAGCTCGACATTCTGTGATTCTGGTCAAATCACTTAGTCTCCCCATGTCTACAACCAAAATGAATTTGTTCTTGTGTGATGTAACCAATGCTCATGTAAAGCACTCCAATACCTGACAAGTCTGCACTATATAACACTGCAAAAACACAAAATAATAAGTGTTTTGCACACTTCTGTCATTGGGCTATATTTGGGCTACATCTGGGTGATTTTGGGCTACATTTGGGCTCTTTTGTCCCCGGTGGCCATCTTGGGAGATTTATTTGTTATGAAGTTTCCTAATTTCCTCATGTACTGCAGTCTCCTCAGTAGGAAATGCTTTCAGTATTTTACTTTGATTCCATCATGAAGGTATTCAGATATGTCACACATTTGCCATACATTCTGAATGTTAGCACTCTAGTTGCTCATTTGATCACTGTAGTAAAACTACTGTTCACCATGGAAGTCTGCTCCTGGTATTAAAAGTGCATGTTTCAGTCTGCATGTCAGAATTGTTTTAATGAAATAGAAGAGGATTTGAGAAGTCACTCAAAATGTGCCCTCATTTTCTTTCTTCAGCATTAATCATAATTTCTATGGCAAAATGAACCCCTCATTGTGTTCCTTTTTAAATTAAATGTTTTAAGTGTTACCAGTTTATTCCAATCAAGATGGCTTCAGGTGTGCCATACTTTTGTCATAATGAAGACAGTAAGCGCTCTAGTTGTTCTTAAGAACACTCTGGGACATTCTGTCATTGGGCTATACTTGGGCTACATCTGGGTGATATTTGGGCTACATTTGGGCTCTTTTGTCTCTGGTGGCCATCTTGGGAGACTTATTTGTTATGAAGTTTCCTAATTTCCTCATTTACTGCAGTCTCCTCAGTAGGAAATACTTTCAGTTTTTTACTTTGATTCCATCAAGAAGGCATTCAGATGTGTCACACATTTGCCATAAATTCAGAATGTTAGCACTCTTTTTGCTCATTATATCACTGTGGTAAAGCTACTGCTCACCAGGGAAAGCTGCTGCTGGTATTGAAAGTGCATGTTTCAGTCTGCATGTCAGAATTTTTTAATGAAATAGAAGAGGATTTGAGAAGTCACTCAAAATGTGCCCTAATTTTTCTTTCTGCAGCACTAATCATACTTTTTATGGAAAAATGAACCCCCTCATTTTGTTCCTTTTTAAATTAAATGTTTTAAGAGTTACCACTTTAATCCAAGCAAGATGGCTTCAGGTGTGCCATACGTTTATCATAAGTAGGACTGTTAGCGCTCTAGTAGTTCTTTGGAAGACTCTGGGAAGCTGCAGTAGAACACAAAGGAATCAACTGACAGTCTCTGCCCTTGTTGGATGTACATGTTTTACTGAGAATGTCAGACTTCATTCTCACATGACTGAGAAAGATAATGTGAATTTACAGAAAATAAGCTCTCAGTTTAGCTGATAGATCACCTTCCAAACCTCTGTGGGAAAAGCATGAGAAAATATTTTTCTCTCAATCATGATATCCCAGCAGAAGGCTTTTTCACATACCACAATTCCTAAAATGAGTATGGTACCATCATCAAATGATTTATAATGTAACTAAAGTCTTAAAACCTTCTATTAACTGCAATGCTTTTTAATGAGGTGCTATCATGTATATTGGTCCCAAGATGGCTGCCAACACTTCTTGTATGAAGTGCTGACAGCCAATCAGATCTCAGGATGAGATGTTTGGTTAGGCTCCGCCCACATATATATATGATTTTACTTTTGATTTTCTCAAAAACTACTGAACAGATTGACACCAGACCTGCAAAAGGCACTTCCCTGACCTGAGGACTACCTCTTTGCCAAATTTCAAGTAATTCTGTTCAGCCGTTCGGGCTGTACCTTGGACTAAAGGTCCCTATGGAAAATTGCATGGGGAAAACGTGTTTTGGGACCCCCCTTTTTTCTCAGCCCCCGCTTGACGAATCCCCCTGAGACTTTCAGGGTAGGAGCGGAGCGGAGCGCCCCACCTATTTTAAAAATTTCGCGAGGATTCCTCAACCGGCGCCAAAGTTATTCCAAATAGAATGTTGTGGATTTCCTATGGAAACACGGTCCTAACTATATCTATCTACTGGTGACCGCCAGTAGATAATATATAAATATAATATATATATATATATATATATATATATATATATATATATATATATATATATATATATATATATATATCTCAGGAGAGACCACTCGATTCGGAATGACCCAAGGACACAGCGGGGATTCTTTCAGGAGTCCTTTATTCACCCTTTGCGCAGCGTTATGCATTTCGGCCAGAGCGGCCTTCCTCAGACGCCATTGCAACTAGAGGGTACCGTCTCCCTCCTTCATTTATTGTTGCGGTACTCCCATTGGTGGGAGAGCAGCTGATCCTGTTCAACTGACGGCAGCTGTGATCACATGCGAGACCGCAACTCCCAGAATGCACTGACATGGCAAATGCATTGACAGGAAGGTAAGTTCAACTTTTGTGCTGCAATTCCGTGTGAAGGGGGGGCCGTGTAGTTGAAGGAACCCTCCTAAAATAAAAGTGTCAAGGCTCCCTCGGGTCCCCAGCGCCCCAGCCTCAAGTTCAGAACAAATCGGGCCGAAGAGAGCACTGCAGTGAGTCCTCTCTCCCGTGCAGTCACGGTCTGCCTTCTGACAGCAGCCTTAGGCTTGGTCCGTTCTCGTGGCGGTCCCGGTAAACACCAATCCCTTGGTAGCCACAACAAAGATGCCAGTAATATCCGGGACTCTTGACAGGGCGGGTCCTTGTACCGCACTTCTGGCTTGTGCGGAAAATATCTCAGGAGAGACCACTCGATTCGGAATGACCCAAGGACACAGCGGGGATTCTTTCAGGAGTCCTTTATTCACCCTTTGCGCAGCGTTATGCATTTCGGCCAGAGCGGCCTTCCTCAGACGCCATTGCAACTAGAGGGTACCGTCTCCCTCCTTCATTTATTGTTGCGGTACTCCCATTGGTGGGAGAGCAGCTGATCCTGTTCAACTGACGGCAGCTGTGATCACATGCGAGACCGCAACTCCCAGAATGCACTGACATGGCAAATGCGTTGACAGGAAGGTAAGTTCAACTTTTGTGCTGCAATTCCGTGTGAAGGGGGGGCCGTGTAGTTGCAGGAACCCTCCTAAAATAAAAGTGTCAAGGCTCCCTCGGGTCCCCAGCGCCCCAGCCTCAAGTTCAGAACAAATCGGGCCGAAGAGAGCACTGCAGTGAGTCCTCTCTCCCGTGCAGTCACGGTCTGCCTTCTGACAGCAGCCTTAGGCTTGATCCGTTCTCGTGGCGGTCCCGGTAAACACCAATCCCTTGGTAGCCACAACAAAGATGCCAGTAATATCCGGGACTCTTGACAGGGCGGGTCCTTGTACCGCACTTCTGGCTTGTGCGGAAAATATCTCAGGAGAGACCACTCGATTCGGAATGACCCAAGGACACAGCGGGGATTCTTTCAGGAGTCCTTTATTCACCCTTTGCGCAGCGTTATGCATTTCGGCCAGAGCGGCCTTCCTCAGACGCCATTGCAACTAGAGGGTACCGTCTCCCTCCTTCATTTATTGTTGCGGTACTCCCATTGGTGGGAGAGCAGCTGATCCTGTTCAACTGACGGCAGCTGTGATCACATGCGAGACCGCAACTCCCAGAATGCACTGACACGGCAAATGCGTTGACAGGAAGGTAAGTTCAACTTTTGTGCTGCAATTCCGTGTGAAGGGGGGGCCGTGTAGTTGCAGGAACCCTCCTAAAATAAAAGTGTCAAGGCTCCCTCGGGTCCCCAGCGCCCCAGCCTCAAGTTCAGAAAATTGCATGGGGAAAACGTGTTTTGGGACCCCCCTTTTTTCTCAGCCCCCGCTTGACGAATCCCCCTGAGACTTTCAGGGTAGGAGCGGAGCGGAGCGGAGCGCCCCACCTATTTTAAAAATTTCGCGAGGATTCCTCAACCGGCGCCAAAGTTATTCCAAATAGAATGTTGTGGATTTCCTATGGAAACACGGTCCTAACTATAACTATCTACTGGCGACCGCCAGTAGATAATATATAAATATATATATATTACCTACTGGCGGTCGCCAGTAGGTAGTTATAGTTAGGACCACGTTTCCATAGGAAATCCTCAACATTCTATTTTGAATAACTTTGGCGCCGGTCGACGAATCCTCGCGAATTTTTCAAAATAGGTGGGGCGCTACGCTCCGCTCCTACCCTGAAAGTCTCGGGGGGATTCGTCAAGCGGGGGCTGAGATAAAAGGGGGGTCCCAAAACGCGTTTTTCCCATGCATTTTTTTCATAGGACCTTTAGACAGGGCTACAGCCCGAACGGCTGAACAGAATTACTAGAAATTTGGCAGAGAGGTAGTCCTCAGGTCAAGGAAGTGCCTTTTGTAAGTTTGGTGTAAATCTGTTCAGTAGATTCTGAGAAAATAGCCTTTAAATCAATATATATATCTGAGCCAGCTTACGGTGCGCTTACGGTACGCTTACCGTACGCGTACGGTGGCGTGCGCGAGCGCGATTCTGATTGGCTCTTAGATCTTAGTAAACATTCGAATCGGCCAAAACCAGGAAGCGGCGGCCGCCATTTTCTCTCTCGCACTGAGAGTTAGGTTGTAAAATAAAGCCAAAAAGCATGTAAAGGGGCTGTTTAGACAGCTCCCACACACATAGCCATGTTGAGGGAGTCCCCAAAGACCCCCCCCAAGGCCAAAAATGCAATTTTTATTTTTTCGCTAATTTCGCCGATTACGCTTACCGTAAGCGTACGGTTAAAAATTATAAAAAAAAAAAAACTATCCACACTCTCCCCACCCCGTGCGCAATTGTTGGCCGCAGGCCTGAGGCACCATTTGTGCATGGCTTCTAAAATATACGGAAAATTAAAATATTACCTTTCAAAACGAAGTGCATCATATGTCCTCCATGTGCGCACGGTGCGCGAAGCGCATCGTGCGTACATGGCCCATCTAGCGTAACGTGGGCACGCGGTGCGCTGCGTTAAGTGGGCGCGCACGCCACGAATGGCGTAAAGTAACTTAGCATTTAAAAAACCGTACAAATTCACTGAAAAAACCATAGGTTTTACACACGTTATAGTTAGGAATTAGCATTTAAAAAACCTTGCAAATTCACTGAAAAAACCATAGGTTTCACACATGTTATAGTTAGCGGAAATTTTACTGATAAAAAACCAATGAAATTCCCCCGTTATAGTTAGTGCAGGCAACTATACCTCACGCGACCGCAATCTTCTGCTGATGACATATGTGTGTTTATGAAAAAAAAATATTTGTAATATATGTATAGCTAAAAATGTATGGAAGAAGACATGGGCAAATAAGTGTCTAAATACAGTATTAGCATCAGCAGAGGATTGCGGTCGCGTGAGTTATAGTTGCCTGCACTAACTATAACGGGGGAATTTCATTGGTTTTTTATCAGTAAAATTTCCGCTAACTATAACATGTGTGAAACCTATGGTTTTTTCAGTGAATATATATATACATATACATATATATATATATATATATATATATATATATATATATATATATATATATATATATATATATATATATATAAAAAAAAAGTTACGGTGACGTTATAGTTAGGCATGGTTACAATATCTTGCTTTGCGTTAAAAAAGAACCAGAGAAATTCGCTGAGATAAAGAAAGACTAAAGTGATGTTAACGTTAGGGGAACTGTCAATCAAAACATAACATTTTAAACTAAAATAACACTGAAATTCACCAGTTATCCTTAATTGAAATAACTATTTCTCGTACCCTCACCATGCACAGTAATATCATGAATTATGTAATTTTAGATATCATCAGTGAGGTTATCAATGATGTCATAGGACATGTCATGATTGATGTAATATGTTTTCAGGTCATAAGCAGTGCATGGTGAGGGTGCGAGTTATAGTTACTTCAATTAACTATAACTGGTAAATTTCAGTGGTCTTTTTTAGTTTTCAATCTGGATAAGCAATCCATGAGAGTGCATGTGTTTTTCCAGGTCTCTCTCTGAGGAGCACCCCACCTAATACCTCCGCTAGAGCTCAGAGTTGCTCTCTAAAATTTGTGCTGTGTGCTCTCTCTTTCTCTCTTTCTCATATAGTTCTGCTGTACTCCCAGCACTCCATGTTGCTCTACCTCTGTATAGTCCTTCGCCCCACTCCCTGTGTTGCTCTCACCCTAATGTGCTTTCCCCAGTCCCTGTGTTGCTCTCGCATTTTTGTGCTGCAAACTCTCATGTGTGCTTCTCCCCACTTGTATTTTTCATGTTCTTCTCTCCAATGTGAGTGTCTCCTCTCACCCCATGTAGCTCTCTGCCATGCCTGCTGATTTTGCCCTCCACACCCGACATGTTCCTCAGTTGCCCTCACACATACAGTCCTTTTATTTATTTTGCTCTTTCAAGCTAACAAACTAATTTTTTTGTTTACTGAGTCAAGTGGTCTCTACCATTTTGCATCTGTAAATAGAAAAGCAACACATATGACTCCTGCGTCATTCCACTGGTCACTGGTGTAAACATGTGCGTGCCGGTGAAATGACATAACTGCCAGCAGCCGTCACTACATTGTAGGTTTTTTCTTTTCCATTTCCTTTGTTTTTTGTTGATGTTGCACAACATTTTGTTCTTTCCCCAACTCTAAATAGCACCACCAAGAAGGCATTAGCAAACCCAAAAAGTCTCAAAGGCGAGACCTATTAGTTGTACTAATGCTTGTATATTTTCATAGTACTGCTGTATGTATTTGTATGTCCCTCTCAGCTAGCAGCTACCCTCTCCTGTTTTGTTTTCAAGTTATTGAAAGCACCTTCAGTACCTGTTAAGCGCACTGAGATATTTTAGGATGAGCTAATGCATTATAAATGTGTGGATTAATTATGTCAATATGCAACCTGAAGTTTTTATATGTCTAATACCCAATGGGAGTTTCAATAATGATGAACAAAACATAGGACAATTTGAGATTTGTATTTAATATACTTCCAAAATTAAATATTTTCTTTGCCCCATTAGTAGCTGGCTAAGTTTGACGACCCATATTCTCCCCTAGAGAAGAGAAGTGCCAGAAACATAATGTGTCAGTGGATTACCAAGAAAAATTATGGTGACATGAAATTACATTTTCTTTTTGTACCGTCATCAACTTGTACTTTGAATGTTTAAAAATAAAGAAGGTTCTCTATAATGCATACTTTTTATGACTTCTTACAGAAATTCTGATCTGGTGATCTTGAAAAAGTTGATAACAAGTTGATGTAAGAAATATTTCACTGCCTCGCTCTGGGATGAGTGCCATCCTGCCCCTAGTTCACGACAGCGCAGCATATTGTTTTGAAGCCCATCTCAGTACACACAATGATGATACATGTCTGCTTAGGCCTCTTTTTGAAAGACATGAGACCAAGAATGGGGCTTTGAGGTTAAAGGGCAAACTATGTTCATGTTCCTTGTGCAAATTTGACCACTATCCCCTTGCTGGGATGTGGAGGACTGACAGTGGTGGCAGCAATACCGTTTTTAGTAAACAGGGTAGGCTCTTTATCTTTACCTGCTAGAGAGAGGGCCTAGTGGCATTTTCTACCTTTTTAAATGTATGCTAGTCCGTACAAACAGAAACTTCACCCAGCTGTGTGAAAGACAAGTATCAAGTATGTGCACTGATATGTGAGTTAGTGGAGTACATAAAATATGGGTGGTTCATGTGACCATGGTCACACTAAATTCCCTTTTGAATGTGGTCATATTGAGTGACAACTACGATGGATGGAGAGAGAGAGAGAGTGTGAGAAATAGAGAGAGCAAGAGAAACCGGAGAGCAAATGTGAATTGGAGAGTCCTTTCAGCGTTCCAAAGATCTTTAGTAGTAATCCAGACTGGAGTGTGTAGGAAAGTAGACATTGGGCCTCTTTAAAATCAAGGAGTTTCTGCCTACTCTTTCCAGAAACTTAGTTTGCTGGGAGGACAATCCCAGTGACTGATTAACAGGTAGTGGTGTGAAACAGCTGCATAACTTTATTGCCCTTAGTTTGGGTTTCTCCTGAGAGGAGACTTCCAGCTTCATCCTACCACCCTTCTCAAATTTTGACAAACCCCAATGACTGGATCAGTATGCTTGGAAATCCCAAAGACACACACATGACTACACGGAACCAGCCACAGAACTTTATTGAAGGGACACAAAAAGTCTACCTGTAACTTGGGTAAAAAAGATTGGGACTGTGTCTTCCAGTCAATATGCCAAGATTTCCTTACAAAAACATATAACACTTGTGGCTATCATGAGTATAGCCTGAGCCCCAGAGTATGGGTACCTACTTACAACTCCCAGCCAGGCTCAGTCGCAACGTTGGGGAGGATTAGACTATTATGCCAGGAGTTGATTCCTGCAGTATGCAGGAAGCGAGCTAACTGGCTGTTCTGAAGGGGTTTTGGAGATGCCCTTGCATGAAAAAGATGCTGCTCAGAGGCAGCAAGGTCTGGAAGGGGATCAGGTACTGTGAGATATCAATTGACACAGGGCGCAATTCACAAAGATAAACTTAGATTGAAGTTTAACTTTAGACCTGAAGTTTAACTTTAGACCTTGAGTTTAACTTTATACCTGGAGTCTAACTTCACACCCGAAGTCTAACTTTACACCTGAATTCAATGGGCCTGATTCACAAAAGCAGACTTAGACTTGTGGTCTAACCTTAGATCAAACTTCTAAGTTTACGACTCTGGGAATTCACAAAGGGGGCCCAATTCACAAATGTAATCTTGGACCAAAAGTTTAAAGGCCTGATTCACCAAGGTAAACTTAGACCAAAAGTCTAACTTAGACCACAAGTCTAACTTTACTACTAGTAAAGTTAGACTTTTGGTCTAAATTTAGACTAAAAGTCTAACTTAGACGAAAAGTCTAGCCTTACTACTGCTAAAGTTAGACTTTTGGTCTAAGTTAGACTTTTGGTCTAAACATAGACCAAAGTCTAACTCTACTAGTAGTAGAGTTGGACTTTAGGTCTAAACTTAGACTTCAGGTCTAAACTTAGACTTTTGGTCTAAGTTTTCCTTTGTGACTCAGGCCCTTAGCCTTTGGTCTAAGCTTACCTTTGTGACCTAAAGCCTAACTTTACTAGCAGTAAAGTTAGACCTTTGATCTAAGTTTAGACCAAAAGTCTAACTTAGGCCAAAAGTCTAACTTTACTAGTAGCAAAGTTCGACTTTTGGACTAAACTTAGACTTTTGGTCGAAACTTAAACTAAAAGTTCAACTTTACTACTAGAAAAGTTATTAGGTCTAAACTTCGACTTCAGATCTAAACTTAGACTTTTGGTCTGTTTTCCTTTGTGAATCGGGCCCTTCGTGTTTACTTGTACTATCTTTATGTCTGCACTGAGGGCAGAGATCTTGCCCGAGTGTGGACATGAAGATAGGACTCGTAAATGCCCTTTGTGAATTCCCAAAGTCATGATCTTGGGAGTTTGATCTAAGTTTAGACCAAACGTCTAAGTTTATTTTTGTGAATCAGGCCCTAAGTTTAGGCCTGAAGTCTATGTGTAGACCTAAATTCTAACTTTAGATCTGAAGTCTAAGGGCCAAAGGAAAAGTTAGATCAAAAGTCTAACTTAGACCAAAAGTCTAACTTCACTACTTTTAGGGTAGTCACAAAGATAGGTTACTACTAGTAACTTTACTATTAGTAAAGGCACTATTAGTAAAGTTACTAGTAGTAACATTACTCATAGTAAGTTACTAGTAGCAACTTACCTTTGTGAATACCGGAAAGTTGTAAAGTTAGACTTTTAGTCTCAGTTAGACTTTTGTTCTAACTTTACCTTTGTGAATCGGGCACACAGGGTGCAGGATGTATCCAAGATACATAGATTGAGATCCATGGACTGGACATATCTCGCCAGTTGCAGTAACAATGACCCTCTGCAATTTAGGGTGTCCTAGAACTCAAACAAAAGCAAGTTATATTTGTACGGGTAGCCCCGACATGTGGCGAACTGCTATGACGAGCTGAGATCACAGAAAAGTTCAGACTCTCAAGAATATACAAGTGAAAAGGAAAAGTTCGGACAAGCCTGAAGAGGGCAACCCAGAGTGTACATATGTTTGTTTGGGTAGGTACCTCAGAATGCTTGCAAAGTATAGATCCACATTTTCAGCAATTTGGATTTTAGCCAGCTTCTTCTTTTCACTTTAATGTAGATAGTCACAGGTTCAAAAGCTCATTGAATACCACAGATGTGCATATGCCAGCAGAATGAAATGAGTCGCAACCAGAACTGTACATTCCTAGAAAATATAAAAAAAGGAAGTCAGTGGGAACTGTGATGCACCACATTTGAATAGGGCACTGATGGGCTCTTTCCAGTACTGCTGGATATCTTTATGTCACTGATAAATGTGATGGAGCACGGAAAAGAAGTCCTTGTGTATGACATCTCTATGCAATTATGCTCTACACTGAGGGGGTGATGTACCTACTTTTCACATAGCGCACTGCAGCGGCCGCAAATGCTGAGCTGCGCTATGTGAAAAGAAGAGAGGAGGAGAATGCCCTATTTATTTAAAATAAGGCACTCTCCTCCCATCTCACTAGTGCCAGTGCTGAAATCAACTGCGGTGCGCCACGAGGACAGCTTTGCGCCATGGGTTAATCATTTTAGGAGACAAAATAAAGTGCTCTTGGTTATGAATTTACATAGATCACAAGTATGCCAATCATTGTTTGTGAATTGAATTGTAGCATTAGAATAGGAACCATTAAATGAAACGTAAAGTAGGAGAAAGCAAGTGTGTCAAACATCTTGTGCTTGTGAATACACACTTTGCATTCAATCAATCAATCAATCAATCAGTTAATTTGTAAAGTGCACTACATACCCGCAAGGGTTTCAAGATGCTGAGGGGGGTGGGTGCTGCTGCTACTGGTGAAAAGCCAGGTCTTGAGTTGTCTCTTAAAGGTCAGCAGGTCTTCTGTTTGTCGTAGGTTGAGGGGGAGGGTGTTCCAGGTCTTGGCGGAGCGGTGGGAGAAGGACCTGCCTCCGGAGGTGGTTCTGTGGATGCGCGTGACCATGGCTAAGGCTAGGTCAGCGGAGCGGAGTTTCCGGTTGGGTACGTAGAAGGAGAGTCGACTGTTGAGGGAGGCTGGGCCGGTTTTGTGGAGTGCCTTGTGTGTGTGGCTCAGGAGTTTGAAGGAGATTCTTTTGTTGACGGGGAGCCAGTGCAGGTTCCTCAGGTGGGGGGTGATGTGTTCACAGCACGGTACGTCGAGGATCAGGCATTCAGAGTCATTCTGTGTTCTTTGCAGTCTGTTGATGAGCTTGGTCGGGGCTCCGGCGTAGAGGGCGTTTCCGTAGTCGAGTCTGTTGCTGACTAGAGCCTGTGTTACTGTTTTCCTCATGTCTGTCGGGATCCATCTGCAGATCTTGCGGAGCATGCAGAGGGTGTTGAAGCAGGTAGAGGAGACTGAGTTGACTTGTTTGGTCATGGTGAGTTTCGAGTTGAGGATGACTCCCAGGTTGCGTGCGTGGTTGGTAGGAGCCAGGGGTGTCCCCAGTGATGCGGGCCACCAGGAGTCGTCCCATGCTGAGGGGTTGGGCCCGAGGATGAGGATCTCCGTCTTGTCTGAGTTGAGCTTAAGTCGGCTTTCCTCCATCCAGTCGGCAACAGTCTTCATTCCCTGGTTGAAGTTGGATTTGGCGGTGAGGGGGTCCTTGGTGAGGGAGAGGATCAGTTGCGTGTCGTCGGCATAGGAGACTATGTTGAGGCCGTGCTGTCAGGCGATGCATGCGAGTGGTGCCATGTAGATGTTGAACAGCGTCGGGCTGAGGGAGGATCCCTGAGGGACGCGGCAGATGATCTCGGAGGCCTCGGACCGGATCGGGGGGAGGCGGACTCTCTGAGTACTGCCGGAGAGGAAGGAGGTGGTCCAGTCCAGGGCCTTGTCTCGGATCCCTGCGTCATGGAGGCACGTGCGCAGTGTGCGGTGGCAGACGGTGTCAAAAGCAGCAGAGAGGTCCAGGAGGATGAGGGCCACCGTCTCGCCGTTGTCAAGTAGGATCCTGATGTCGTCTGTGGCGGCGATGAGGGCGGTTTCGGTGCTGTGGTTGCTGCGGAATCCTGATTGGTAGGGGTCCAGGATGCTGTTGTCTTCAAGGTGACGGGTGAGCTGGATGTTGGCTATCTTTCCGATGACCTTTGCTGGGAACGGAAGCAGGGAGATGGGCCGGAAGTTCTTGAGGTCGCTCGGATCCGCCTTGGGTTTCTTCAGTAGGGCGTTGATCTCGGCAAGCTTCCAGCTCTCAGGGAAGGTAGTGGTCTCGAAGGAGAGGTTGATGACGTTGCGCAGGTGGGGTGCGATGGAGCTGCCGGCTTTGTTGAAGATGTGGTGTGGAAGAGGGTCAGACGGGGAGCCGGAGTGGATAGTGCCCATGGTCTTGATTGTTTCCTCGATGCTCACGTTGGCCCAGGTGGTCAGGGACTCGTGGCTTGATCTGTGGGGTTCGTCTGGGGGTTGAAGCTGTCATGAATGTCGGTGATCTTGCGGTGAAAGTAGGAGGCGAGGGAGTCGCACAGGGCTTGCGATGGTGGAATGTCATTGGTGCTGGAGCTGGGGTTGAAGAGCTCCTTGCTGTTGTGTGCGTTGTTGTTGAGACGGTCTTTGAAGGAGGTCCTTTTGGCGGGCCTGATGAGGTGGTGGTGGTTGCGGATGGCGTCTTTATGGGCCGCACGGTTGTCCGGCGTCTTTTCGCTGTGCCAATTGTTCTCCAATTTCCGGCAGGTGCGTTTTGATGCTAGGAGTTCCAGGGTGAACCAGCTGGCTCTCTTGCTGGTGTCTCTGTTGGTTGGCTTTTTCAGCGGGGCTAAGGTGTTGGCGCAGTCGTCCATCCAGCGTCTGAGGATGCATGCACCATCGTCAGGGTTGGTGGGTGGGTTGAGTGCGAGGTTTGTCTGTAGTTGTTCTTCAGTGACTTTGCCCCAGCAGCGGCAGGGGATCTGTAGGGTGCGGTGGTATGTAAGGGGTTTTCGGAAGGTGAAGTGGATGCAGTGGTGGTCTGTCCAGGTGAGTTCGGAGGCGTTGCTGAAGGCGACATGGGGGCTTGAGGAGAAGATGGCATCAAGCATGTGACTTGCGATGTGGGTCGGCATCGTGACGAGCTGTTTTAGTCCGAGGTTGGCGAGGTTGTCGATCAGGGTGGAGGAGTTGCTGTTGTTGTTGTTCTCCAGGTGATAGTTTAGGTCTCCGAGGAGGATGTAGTCGGTGGAGGTCAGTGCGTGCGTGCCGATGAAGTCAGCGATGGAGTTGCAGAATTGTGGTCGGGGTCCGGGCGGTCTGTAGATGAGGGTGCCTCTTAGGGTGGTCTTGGGGTCCGTGTGGATCTGGAAGTGCATGTGTTCGGCGGTGTTGAGAGTGTCGTTGGTGTTTGTTGAGACCCTGATGGTCTTCCTGTGGACGATGGCGATTCCTCCTCCGGCTCCGTTGGTGCGGTCTCTGCGGGTGATCTTGCACCCTTCGGGGATGGCAATCTCGATGTCTGGGGAGGAGGCTTCGTTCATCCAGGTCTCAGTCAGGAAGGCGACGTCCGGGGATGCGGTGTCGAGGAGGTCCCAGAGCTCGATGGCGTGTTAGGTTGGCATTAGGTTGTATTGCTTGTTATGGGAGTACTTTAACTAGTTCAAGCACAAATGAGCACACACACAGTAGACACAATTTCAATAAGAAACAGAGCATCATGGGCTTACATTCCAAATGTACATATGCATATTGCAAGTTCAACAACTGTTTCCTTGGCATGAAATGGTTATCATGTTTTATCATAGGTATATGGGTCATCAGGGGATGCCTGTGGCAGTTACCCTCTCTGCATGATCAAAGTACCACTCCCACTAGCATGCATCTACCACAGACATCAACCCATCATAAATCGGCTGCTCCTCATTTCCTTTGCTAGCCTGTCTTATAAAATACTGTCCTAGTGGGCCCCATATGCCTCTTGGCTTAGCCTGCTGCACCTGCAGGGCCACTAGTGCCTCAGCAGTCTCACAACTGTGCACAGCATATCTTAGCAAATCTTTTATTTTAGGACAAGCCCCTTCATCAATGAGGATAGTAACCAGCAATTCACCAGTGGTATCAAGGAGGTCGAGCCTTTTTTTCTTAGGCCCAAAAGCTATGGAATTCCCTCTGGGCTGATCTTAGGGCCTGTCACCCCTTTTTGACCTTTCGGAAAAGGTTGAAACCCTGGTTGTTCTAAACCCCTTGGACTAGGAACATCCTTCCGATATGTCGCCGGATACATTTGGGTAGCATAGTGTTGGGAGCCCTGTCTGGGTAGCCATGCACTTTATAAATCAAATTAACATAACATAACATCAACACTACTGTTAGTCTCCGAACAGAATTGGGAAATGGTTTAACATGTCACAATTGTAGCATCAGGGCAGTACAATTCACATGTGGACCAATTAGATCCTCAATCGTCTGCGCTATAACTATCTAATATACCGGTATTTGCAAGCAGTCCCATGACAAATGGAAGAAGTTCAGAGACCGGATTTTTTTTTTTACATTGTGAAGACCTAGAGGGGCTAATTTTGTGCAGAAACTAGGGGCACTCTATAATCTGTTTCAGAATTTAAGGCCACATGTATTAACCATTTTGCATTTGCAAATGGGCCAATTCGCGGAGTCGTCCCGTTTGCAAATGCAAAAAAGGGTTTTTACATGTAACAAATCCAAATTGTGATTCAGTAACATGTTACCGAATCACAATTTGGGTTTGTAATTTGGCATTAGGAAGGGGCGTGTTTGGGCGTGCCTTCCAAATACCGAATCGCATCGGTATGTATGAATGTTTTGCGACTGAAATGCTGTCTCAAAATATTTTCATTTTACCACCTACTTCAAGTAGTTGGTAACCCATTTGCAAATGGGAAGGGGTTCCCAAGGGACCCCTTATCCTCTGTGAATGTTGGTAAAAGCATTTTTTAAGAGCCCTGCTCTTAAAAAATGAAAGGAAATCTTTAATCTTTAATTTTTCTTTTTGTGAAGCATCCCGTTTTCCTTGAAGTAAAACGGGCTGCTTTACAGAAAAAAAGATTGCTTTATTGAAAAGCAATCACAGACATGATGGTCTGCTGACCCCTGTGATTTTTGTGATTCCTATGGGTTCGCAAATCGCGATCTACCGCATTAATATTCATAAGGTAGGTCATTTGCGATCCCTTAGGAATCACAGAAACTGTTCAACAAATTTTCATGCATTCCGATTTAAGATTTCCTAACTGTGAATCGCAAGGATTTGCAATTAGGAAATCGCAAAACGGTGTCTTCTTACATCTGGCCCTTAAAGTGGAATAGTTTATGTCTGTTGTATATGGAGACTAATTTTGTTTCTAAGTACAGCAATATAACCACATTTTTGCCTCTATTGGAGTTTTCAAATCTGGGTACCATTCCTTAACGGCCTAATTACAAGGTGATGTAGTAAGTTTGGTATATATACTTTATAATCTAGAGACCCAGCCCTTCCCGTTAGAAACATTTATCATATGAGCAAGTGGAAGAAACTCTTCACATTCACGGGTCATCTGGTTGACACTGCATGGCGAAATTTACAATAAGCAAACATGTCTAGCCTTGTTATAAGTCAATTCTCCTGAAATAGATCCAGGGACTGAAATCTGACATTTTTTTTTTTACAGTGTTTTATACAGTGCGAACTTGACCCATAAATAAATAGTTATACCATTTCCCTTAGACCCACTTTTTCAAAACTAGCAATCACTACTTTGCTGTTGTTGTATAAATCTTTATTCGGTTAAACTATGACAATACCTGATACGTTTAAAGCATACAAACATATTATAAAAACACTTTCCAATAAAACTTCAATGTGCACGTAATATAATATCCAAAACACATTCGGACCATTATAAAATTCACTATAATTCTATGTGAGACATGAAAGGAGGCCTCAAATAGTATAAAAGGGCCTCTGCCGGCATTAACGAATAAATATAAAATGTCATCTTTATTTCCCTCCTATCAAAACAATCCCACAATAAGATAAAGTCCATGCCTCCCTAAGCTTGATTGCACAGCTCAAAACATTGGCTACGCATACACAGGTGTAAACATCTCTAAGTATAAAGATGAAATAAAAGAGGCCTCACCTGCTTGAATTTTTGATCTTTAAGAAGGGGTGTTAAGAATCGTTTTCTGGGTCTGGTAAAGTGTGGATAAAATAATAAAAAAGTGAGCAATAGTTTGGGCCGATGAACTATCACACCTGCAGGAACCCAAAGTGCTCTGAGCAAACCAACCATTGGGAAAGCTAATCAGTTGAACAAAGCATTTAACCTAAACCTTGTCAGTAACTAACGAGGATAAACATTAGTCACCCATGTCAAACATGGTTCTGTTGAGGGTATTGTTTTTATTAAACCGATTGCATGGGTGGCAGATTTCGGTAACTCAATACCTTCCCTTGTGGCTGCGGCGTGGGTGGTAAAGGGGTGTTTAAACCACTCATAATCTGCTTTGGTGACGTTTTCAGTGGTAAAATATAAATCCGGGCGACCTAGGGTGACAAGACGATTTTATGTAACCAAACCAACCAGTTGCTCTTACATTGTCCAGAGAAAAACAATCTCTAAAGATCACTCTATTAAGGGTTGCTCACTTTTATACCACGCCGAAATCCATTACAGCAGAGTCCTAAGGTCATCATGTCTGAGATGTATTTAAGACCCAGTTCTTCGTGGACCACAAAAGCTGAGGTACTTTGTGGGATTGCCAGGAAACATCTGGCAAACTTATTCTCCTCAACCTGAATGATTTTATAATCCTGGTACCAGCCGCGGTCGGTAGTAGGTGTAACTGCAGGGCGGTGACGTGGGGAGGGGGAGGGGCAGGGTGGGGGGTAGTAAACTATGGATTACGGAGGTTTACAGGTAAATTAACATATAAATTAATAAAACGAATTTCGTTGCGTGCAGTGCATCGCATTTGGGGATGCAGTGCATGCAACGAAATTCGTTTTATTAATTTAAATGTTAACTTACCTGTAAACCTCTGTAATCCATAGTTTACTACCCCCCACCCTGTCCCTCCCCCTCCCCACGTCACCGCCCTGCAGTTACTCCTACTACCGACCACGGCTGCCTGGTACCCCCAAATATCACAGCCATAAGTTGCAGCGGATACACATTTGGCCCTAGCACCTGAAGGAGGTGCCTTATTGCTTTCATGTCCAGCCTTGCCCCATAATCCAAAGCCGCTCCCCATGAGCGAGCGAGCATTAATCTTCTAAACATGAGAAGGGGACTCCAGGTGTTCATATTATCAAACAAAACACTTAAATAGTTAAAGTTTTGTACTTGTACTATATTATGTTTTTTACAGAAAAAGGCTTTAGGGCAGATTTACAAGTAAGTGACGCATCTGTAAAGATGCGTCACTTTCCCTGCACCACCATTAGAAACCCTTGCACCACTATGGATGCGCCGTATTTACAATACGGCGCACCATGGTGCAAGGATTGACAGATGCGTCAGAAATTCTGTTGCATCTGTTGACGCAAAAGTCACTCATTGCTGGAGTCGTGTCGCAAGCATGACGCAATTCCAACAATTCAGGAGGAGGCCTATCCTCATTGTGCTGCGTCACTCCAGGCGTAAGAATTTGACGCAGTGGCGTCCTATAAGTGGCGCAGTGACATCTTGTAGATTTCACTGCGTCACTTCTACGAGGTTTTTTTGCATTGGAACACCCACCCTGCATACATTATACCTGACGCAGGTATAATGTGACGCAGGGCTTTACAACATGACGCATCTCCCTAGATGCGTCACATTGTAAATGGGCCGCATTTTTACGCTGCTGCTGCGTTACAAAAAGTGACGCAACAGCGGCGCTAAAATGACTCAAGGGGCTTGTAAATCTGCCCCTTTGGGTTTAGTGGGCTTAACAGCAACAACCATTACATACGATTTCATATGATTTATTGAAAGATCTAAGTGATCAATATAGTCTTGGAACGTATCTAATAGTAAGTGCATCCCCATAACCATCCTCAACATGAGGACGGCATCGTCTGCATAATGCAGATCTGGTATCATGCAGTAGCCTATGCAGGGAACATCACATGTCTTATCTATTAAGACTGCCCTATCTAGTATTGAACACGTTTAATAGCCAGTGTTTAGATCAGTGTCAGATCAGCCACCCTGGTCATAGTTCAAATCGACCAGCGAGTGCATCCAATTGTTTGTATACACTGGGTAGGCTTAGGCACTTTTACTGCAATGGCCGTTCCCAGGTCAGATCTTTCTGATTCCTTTAAGTGAGGTGCAGATTTATAAGTGTCAAACCAGTAAAGGGCAAGGTAAGATTGTGCAGAGTGGTGGTGCCTCTCAAGAACTTGAAATGCAAATTCTCCATTCTCTAAAGGCAACATGAGCATTTCCCATCTTAATCTGGGATTTCAGCCCCTCCAAACCAGCCTAGTCAACAAAACCCTCACCTTGGCAAATAAATGTTTACTAAGGGGGTATGGGAATTTTAGTTAGTAGGTACAAAAAGCAGGACCGCACCAACATTTCGATCAGTGCAACTGTTCCGGCCTTTGACAGTAGTAACACAATCCACTGTCTATTTGCTGTGCAAACGTTTCAAACAGTTGGTCAGAATTATGCTGAATGACCAATTGTGTATCTCTGTTAAATGCCCAGGTATTTACCTGATTCACCACTCTAGCAAAGTACTCAACCAGTGGTGTCTGCCTGCCGTGTTTGTAGGTGGGGAGATCTTGGACCTCATTTATGAGGTTTTGCCGTAGGGCGGCGCAGCAGGCCTTCCTACTGCGCTTCCCTACGACAAAAGAAAAGGGCAGGAATGCGCCGTATCTACGAGATACGGTGCATTCCTGTCCTTTTCCCCTGCGCCGGCGCACAATGGGCTGCCGTGCCCCAACGCAGGCACCTTTGCACCATGGTGCAAGGGTGGCTGCATTGCGGGGATGATTATTTTGTACAGGAAGGGAAACCTTTCTGTACAAAAATAATCACAAGAGGCCTTTTCCTCTTAGCACACATAGAAAAAGGAAAAACAAGGATAAATAAAGATATCTCTCCTCGTTGCGCCTCCCTTACGCCTCCCCTGGGGAGGCGTCAGCTTCTGGTGCTGCCTCAGATTTACGATGTTCATGTAAATCTGGGGCAGTGTCGAAAGGCCATGGATGTTGTTGGGAATGCCCCCAGCAACACTGAATGCACACCTCTGTAACGCACAACACTGCGTTAAAGAGACTGATATTTATCAAGCAGCATTAAACCAAAAAAAATGGCTTAGTGCTGCCTGATAAATATCACGCAGGCTTCTGCGCCACGGAACGTCAAATAAAGTGACGTTCTGGAGGCACAAGGAGTCTCATAAATGAGGCCCCTTGTATTTCTCCCAATTAATTGGAATGCTTGCGCAGCCACCATATCTTACTCTTTCTATAATTACGACCTCAAGATTGGTTTCAGGAACTTTCACACAAAGCATAATGTCATCCACATAAAAAGACAACAGCACTCAGTTCATCTGCAATATGATACCTCCATGTAGGTAACTGTCCCTTAGGCATGGTGCCACAGCCGACACATAAAGAAGGGTCAAGAGGGGACATCCCTGTCTTGTACCGCAACGTATCATGCAGTCGGTTCTACAAAAAGTTGCTTAATGAGTTCCTCAGTGTTGGTACTCAGTGCCACTCTGTACAGAGCTGCAAATATGAATGGTCATTCTAACGAGTTAAAAGCCTTCTTGACCATAAGAATCACTGAGAGGGCACCAATATTGGGCAAATCTGATGCATGAGGACAAAGAAGGTACTAAGGTTATTGAATGTGGCTCTGCCCAGGCAAAAACCCAACTGCACCTGTAGGACAAAATTCTCTATCAATGGGTTGTCTGTTAGCAATGAATTGAGCTAAGATTTTGTTGTCTAGGTTCATAAGGGATAAGGATCTGTAGGACCTACAGTCTTTCCCATCCTTTCATGGCTTCGATATAGCCGCATTGATTGCTTTGCTGATAGTTGGTGAAAGCATGCCTGTTTCCAGGGTCTCTTTGTAAAAGTCGTCCAAGAGTGGGCTCAGTATACCTTAAACTCCTACTAAAATTCTGCAATGAGCCTGTCAGAGCTAGGTGCCTTGCCTCCAAGTTATGCCTCTATGGCTACTAAGATTTATTGAGTAGCAATAGGTTCCTGTAGAAAGGCGCACATACTGTACTCAGTTCAGGCTAGCGCTACCCTATCAAGTTATTCCTCTTGGTGAGTATCGCATTCATTTGGGCAGTATATCATTTCAAATAATAGGTCTGGAGCTCTTGTAGTATGGTGTCATTGCCACTTAGTGTTTCACCAGTGATCAACTTCAGGGAATGTACATCATTTGGTTGCCGGCCTTCATTAAGCAACTTTCAAAGCCTCCCAATTTAGCTCTCTACCTCTCCATATCTGCACATCTAGCAATTCTCCCTAAGTAGCTACTTTCTCCTGCCACCAGTTGTTTGCACAGTAGGAGAATTTCATTTATTTCCTTAAGCAAACAGGGCCAATTATGTGTTTTATGTCTCACCTCTTGCTCTTCTATTCTAGTGCTTTCTCAAGTTTCTCCATTTGTGCCCATAATGATCTAAAGACTCCAGTCTGTCTGCCCACTGCCATACTCTTAATATACACTTTACACATCGCTTAAAGTGTAGCATTTCTCAGGGCTGACCCTATTAAAATATAATACATTTAATTAATTGCTGATAGCGTCATATCTTTAAACACTGCGGGCCAGAATTATCAAGGTTTTGCGTTACCCTTGCACCACGTAAGGTGGTGCAAGGGTGATGCAATACCTATGTGAGATTTATCAAGCCATTCAAGGCCACCTTGTGTGTTACTGCCTGGTTTGATAAATCTAGAGTGATGCAATGCAGTGCAAATCGCTGCCTTGCATTATTCTGTGGCAGGGAGGCATTCCTTGGGTGGAGATTGTGTGTTCCCACACATCCAACCATGGACTTTTCTGCATTCCCAGACCATTAGTGGTAGACCTGGGAATGCATCAAAATGCTACATCTCCCCAAGTGAGGCGTAACGAGGAGAAGCATCTATATTTTGTCTTGTTTTTCCTCTTGTTATGTGTGCTGCGCTTTGCAGCACACATACAAAAGATGAAAATCCCTCTCAGGATTGTTTCTGTGCTGAAAGGTGTACCTTCCTGCACACAAACAACCCTACAATGCAGGCAGCCTTTCACCATGATACCAGGGGGCCTGCATTGGCGCTAGGTAGCCAAAAGTGCTCCAGCTCTAAGAAAGGACAGCAATGCCCTGTTTAATAATAAATACGGTACATTCCTGCCCTTTCCGTCTCAAGGTGCGCTGCACAGTGCAGCAAGGTGGCATGCTACGTTGTGTAAAAGAATGGTAAATCTGTCCCTGCATCTCTGAGGGCTTCTCATATAATCCATATATGTTGCTGTCAAAGTGATGTGGCAATCCACAGCTGTAAAATAACAGGAGATTGATCCAATAGTGGGAAGATAGTAGATAGCAACAGCCTACTTCATGGTTTCCGCTGACATAAAACAGAATTCAGTGCATAAGTATGAGTCATGTACTGAGGAATATTAGGAATAAAATCTGTCCTTCCTCTTCTCACACTTCAGACATCTTGCAGGTTCTCCATTTCTTGGATGAGGTGCAGCACCTTTAGTGAGCTTAGATAATCTCTACTGGTGAGAATAGTCCCAGTGGCGCAATCTTGACCCCTGCAACCACCTCAGTGAGGGGCGACTCAAACTCCAAGGGCCCCCCTCACCCCAGTACATGGAGTTTGGGACCAAAGTGGTAGGTGGAGGGTCATTGGGAGTACCCTCCATGTATTTTGCAGGGAGGGAGCTCAAGTTTCATTATGCCACTAGTACTTGCCATTCAATCCATCAATCAACAATTCTTTATTCGGCCAGACAGGCCATAAAAGACAGAAAAAAAATCAACAATGCACAACACAATAATACAACATCATTAAAAAAACATGTCCAAAATTGAAATGTCAAATGAATAAATATCCTTAAAACAGCAAAATGTCTTAATCTATAAATATCAGCAACCAAGAAATGAATACATAAGGTGATCATACAAGTGATTAAATGTGCAAAATATCAATGGTAAAACCTCTGCGAGCAAGATTAAAAAGATTAAAGAAATAAAATGACAATCATTTGTGCATATTTAAAATAAGTGCAAAAAACATATAGTGCAACAAGGACTGTTCAGAGAGGCTATCGAAGGGGCAAAGTGCTGTGGAGCACCCCAAGTTGGCATAGGAATCCGTAAAATAGAGAAGACGCCATACAGTTTTAGATCAAAATTGAAAGAGCAAGGATCTCTCCCAAAGAGTTTATTCAAGTCTGAGATATAAAACTGGCTTAGGAAAAGTGAGCAGCCTATAAAAGATTGACACTCTACTTTTCGTACTCTCTATTGCAAATCTTCTTTCTTCACAGAACTGGAAATATAAACATTTAACCAATAATTTGGCCTCTTTCTTTATTGCTGTAGGTGAAGAAAAGAGAGAGGACAACCCCAAGGCCTTCAAAGAATTAGATACATAACTCAGCCATGGTATAGCACATCCTTCATCCAGACCGAGACAATCCAAAATGATGTCCCTTCATAGCTTGGCATGGTGATTCTCCCAAATACTGATCCAAAGCAACAGGGGTGCCAAGTGCTGACTATGTCCTCAGTGTATTGCTGATCAAGCTCTGCATGGACAATATATCTCAAAGCTGTTGAAAGGAGGTAAAAAACCTTCAACAAAAACAGTTTTCTTCAGACTGAAGTGAAGAGGCATTATGGTAACCCACAAACCCCTTCCCCATACACTGCTCCAGAGATACATTGTGCATTGTACATCGAAATAATACTACCTTTCAGTGAGGGGCTGGAAAGATTAAAACCAGCTCTCGCTGCTCTACTGAGTTTCAAGAGACAAGAAGTCACATGTGAGTGCCTAGTGCCTGCAGACTTAAGTATGATTCTCAAGTAACTAAACTCTTTAACACCACCCAGAGAATTTCCATTAGAAATAAGTCTGCCTAAAGTCCTTTTACCAGGCCCACAAGCCATAATTTGTGACGTGCCATCATTTGTGGTCAGGTCTGCATTACTCATGAAGAGTACATAGCTGTCCACCATCTCATCAAAAGCTTTAGGTGTGTGCACCAGTAGGATCACTTCATCTGCATATAAAAACGCGGGTACCTAGGCTCCGGCAATTCTGGGGATGGTAACTAGGCTGGATGTCAAGTAGGGACAAAATTTAATTTATATATATATAATAAAACGTAGAGGGCCCAGAATGCAAGTGTTGCAGCGGAAGCGGTGGAGGGGATTTATTATCTTATGTCCCACACCAATCACTATAACACCAACGGAAACATAACTCTAATGACGGCCCCATAAGTCATTATTATTCAGTTAGTAGTATCAAAGGTCCTCCGATGGATCTTTGGTAGAGCTAAAAGGAACTAAGTAATGAAAGTCGGAGAGCTACTCCCTCACGAGGACCTGTAATGAAAGAGTAAGCTATACAGCAATAAACAACAGTATTATGTCAAAATACCTCATAACTCATGAATAAAGATGAACACTATTCTTTTCTATATATTTTCTTTTTGGGTTTTTTAAATCACAATCACAAATACAGAATAATATATCATTGCTCAGTTCTCAATGCCACAGGTCAATTCCACAACACGCATAACAGGCTGAATAATTAAAATTGTCAAAACATCATGGTATAGAGGAGAGAGAGAGAAAACATCAGCACAATACAGTTCACTTACGAACCTCTTGAAACAGAGATACTTTTGCACAGTCTGCAATTAGTCAGAAAAGCTAACCCCAACGGCCATTAGGGTATAGCACGAGCAGCATCACCAGCCAATGATGTGCAAAGTCTTTAGGAAAGTCTCTTAGGATTTCGTAGGATACACCAGCCAGAGTGATCAGGAATCAGCACAGCATACCACAAACGCAGGGTCAGGCCACCAATCTTCTGAACGAGCCGAAGAATGCTTTCCCACATATGACTTTTATAGTACAGTTTCCCTTTATCTCTGATAAAATGTTTCTAATGCAACTCTCTACAAGCCTCTCCATTGGACAATGACTATAGGAAGACAGGTTCCTGACAATCACTTTACAAATATTTTCTAAGCATGCTTTGTCTAAACATTGTATAACTTCCTAGAGAGGAAGAAGAAGAACTACAGCTACATTTATATTAATATGTTGAAACAGTTTATATTTGAGTCTACTACATCCCTCGCTAATACAGGGAAGAACTCATTAAGTTTATTCAGAAATAAACTAATATCTACATTCTAGGGAAGCGTTTGAAACATCACAAGGGCAGGAACATGGAAGCAGATCCCCTAGTATTCCTAAGGCCCACATTATTTTAGCAAAAGAGAGAATTATTTCTAAAGCTTAATAAACTTTCCCGAAGAATGAAGCATTTCTTCTGTGAATAAAGCACATTTCTGCAGTTCAGGAGTCATAATAACATTCAATTAGACAAACAGGATTAATTTCAATTATCATTAATTTAGCAATCGTCCTCACTTTCTTAAGTAATACTTCATGATTTAACACAATCTATTTCATGTTATTTATTTTTCAGCTAAGAAAAGTCATCAGTCTAGTCTAACTGCACATTTTGTGTAGTACATTTTAATAACTCATGTTTAGCGTTTTGTTTTTCAACATTAGTATTTATTAAAAATGTGCACACGGGTGAATTTCATAGAGCAGAGTTTATTTGCAAAAATCATGCTCCATCACAAGCTTGGTGCACTCCACATTTTAAATAAAACACATGCAACATATCATGATTCGGACTTATTACACACCTCTGCTTTCGAATAAGCATGAAGGCAATACAAAAAATAAACCAGGAGCGCCTGAATCCCAAGTTCCAGCAGCATTAACCACAGTTTTGACCTATTCACTGAATCGAAGGCCGCGGACAGGTCCATTAACCCTAAGTACAAGGGGCAGCACTTGACAATAGTATATTTATTTATAGTTAAGCTACAATTTTAGCACTGTTCAGTTGTTTCTAGTCCCCGGCAGAACCTGTATTGAAAGGGCGAGAGAATGTTGGGCTCTTCGGCCCACTCAACAAGGCGATTATGAATCACTCTTCTAATTATTTTAACTGTACTGTCTATGAGTGAGATTGGTCTGTAGCATTTGGGGGCCATATGATTCTCTTTTTTAAAAATGAGCACTGCGGTTAATAAGGACCAAGATTGGGGGATATGAGTTTTCAGTGAGCTATTAAAGATGTTGGTAATCAATGGGCCCCATAACTCTATGTCACAATTTAGAAGATCGATCAGAATCCCGCCCTGCCTGGGCACTTTCACACCTGTGCACTGACGTCTGGCCAACTCCACCTCAGACAAAGATAAGTTAAATGACAAAGAACTAGATAATTTTGTTCATAGTGAGACATCTAACTCTACACTCTTCTAAATAGTAAATGGTGGAAACATGTGTGACCCAATCTACCCCCAAGATGTTACAATGGAGCAGGGAGCTAGCGCATGTTTTTCTTATCCCGATATTCCAGAAAATACTACTATTGCCCCCACTGCTGCTGACTATATAACGGCTCCAAATCACTTTTATGCAGTGCATCCTTCCTTTTTTAAGGGAACGTTTGTAGGCCATGCGGGCCACCAAAACATTAACTTGCACTCTAGGGATACTGTATAAACCTGTCTTAGGTTGTGATTAGCCACTGAGCATGATTTATTGATCCACCATTGTACATTTGTGTTAGTCCGAATTGGTTATTTTAAGATATCAACACAGGGTCACCGCAGGATTCTGCCAGACAGTTGAACAATAAACCTTGGTGCAGGCTCAAACAGGATGCTAAAGCATTGTAAGGGTTACTAAGGACCGTATTACGACTCTGGCAGTTCTCCAGCGGTGCTGCCACCACGGCATCTGCTGGAGGACCACCAAAGCTGTGGTGTGCCCACCCTCCAATTTACAAGTGTAATCCGGGTTAGGCGGGCCGTTCGGCTGCAGATTCAGGGCGGTGGCCTGTTAGGCCCACAGGAGAGCTTAACATCACATGTAGCACGTTGCTGCACAGTGTGGCATGCATGCCACACTCATCAGGAACTGATGTGCAATTACAGGGGCGCACAACATGTTCCCCCCCTGCATACACCCCAGGCCCAAATCCATCAGCCTCACCACCACCCTTTTCATGGCTGGCTCACCGCCTTGAAAAGGGGGGTAAAAAGGCAACTCAGAAAATGTTTGTTGGTGGATGAAGCAGCACCCCCAGCATATGCATTCTAGTTTTAGACCACAGACCCTTCAGGATCCTTTATCCTGGTGGAGCCGACGGTCTAGTGGCAGTCTGACCACCCCACTCATAATCCTGCAGGCGGGCCCCCCAGTGTAGCCGTGTATGGACTTGTATAAATCAAAAGGAGGGAGAAAGAAGGGGTATGACCCACTCAGCTTCTTTGTCTCAATCGTTTTAAATATCAAATGGAGAGTGGATCACAGGTCCTGAAAGAACCAGGGTTAGCAACAGCAGTACAAGGTACTGTTAAGAAACCATCAATCACGTGTTAATTTTCAGGTGGAATTTAGCGGTATGTTCGGTTATCCGCTAGTCGCTTGACAACGTGACAGCATCATCATTGGGTTAATGAGTGCTTCCTCCACCCGGAGGTTATTCCTCTGGTTTGCCAGTTGTGATCAGAGAACCGTGTTAGGTGTGTAGTGAAGTGTTAAGTGGTGAGTGAAGAAGAATTAAAAGACTCGAAAGAGCCAGTTTGTATTTTTAATGAAACTGGGTTCGAGTTGAATTAAAAACTACTTTAGAACAAACTGGTTGCTGTGTTTGTGTAATTTTGTCTTTTTCTTGTAAATTGTAATCTTTCAGAAAGGAGGGCTTATTTTGCCGTTACTGCATATGAATAAGTATGAGTGGCCAAATTGGCTATGTTACATGTAAAAAGTATTGCCATTTCTATAAATTGCTACGACAGTTGATGTCTTGAATTTTGAACATCCTGACAGCATACACTAGGACTGAATTCTTAATGTCCTGTTATATCCTTTTTTTCCCTTCACCCCCTTTTTTCATTTCTTGCATTTGTTGAAACAGGTTCTAAAAAGAAAACAGACCGATTGGTGAAACAATAGTATTCACCTATCTCACGAGGGAGATCCCTTCTAATAATAGAATCTCCTACACATACACTAGGGTCCTGATGAAAGCCTATATGACCCTCCGGGGCATGAGACAAGGCTGAAACATGTCGATCTATTTTCTGGACACAATTTTTTAGTGCACCAGACCCTAAATAGTCTGCTCTGTGCACGATAAGTAGTTTTTAATTCAACTCGAACCCAGTTTCATTAAAAATACAAACTGGCTCTTTCGAGTCTTTTAATTCTTCTTCACTGACCACTTAACACTTCACTACACACCTAACACGGTTCTCTGATCACAACTGGAAAAACCAGTGGAATAACCTCCGGGTGGAGGAAGCACTCATTAACCCAATGATGATGCTGTCACGTTGTCAAGCGACTAGCGGATAACCGAACATACCGCTAAATTCCACCTGAAAATTAACACGTGATTGAGGGTTTCTTAACAGTACCTTGTACTGCCGTTGCTAACCCTGGTTCTTTCAGGACCTGTGATCCACTCTCCATTTGATATTTAAAGCAGTGTATGGACTGCCATACTCATAATTTTGTCCTAAGTCTGCAGACCAACCGAAGGCCATTACCAGAGTAATGTACTGGTAGGATTGCGGGGGTGGGTTGGGAGCTATTTAGGGGACGAAATCCTAAAATGGAGAGTGTATTTGCATAAACCCCTCCTACTAAAAAAGTAGATGAGATTTCTGGTCACAAAAATGTAGTCGATAGCAGATGGTCGTCCATGACCTCTATATGTAGGTAGTTGAAACTCGGCTTCAAAAAGTCCTTCTACAAGTTTAGTAATGCATAGCTAAATAGCTAGCCAGTTCTCCACCTCTCTCATCATGGTTTGCTACCTGAACCTCTCTGTCCAAAAGCCCAACTCTCACTGATTAATCACCCAGTTTACTACATTAAGCTGCAGTTCCACTGGTCGTTACAAGGTGTCCCTCATGAGCCAAATGCAAAAGCATTTGACTTGAGGGACACCTAGCAATGACTAGTTGAACTGCAGCTTGATGTAATAATTTCAATGCTTTTGCATTTGACTCGTGAGGGACACCTAGCAACGACTAGTTGAACTGCAGCTCTTTGTAGAATTATTTTGATATTGGATACTATAATATTCACTGCCCACTGCTAATCTCGTCCCGTAATGCTTTGCAGGGCCTTTGGATGGAATTGTATTTTGGACCATAACTGTGCTTGTGGTGGTCCTGAGAGGATGGGACCACCACTGAATCGTTCAGCATGACATGCTCTTTATGTTCAAGGCATCTGCTTGGTCCTCCCCCTAGGTTAGGAGGGACCCCAATTTCATCACCTCTCTCATTGCCTGATATTTTTAATTTTCAAAGTTCACTTTTGTGAATTGATTAAATGCTTTTTAGCATGTAAAGTTGCCTTATCAAAGCAATTGTGGGTGTAGTTTAGTAGCTGACTCTGCTACGTGAAGGAACGGAGTTTTTGCCTAAATTCCGTGGTTATAATGGAATGCGTAGTTAACAAATCTCTGCAAACTACGGCAGCGGAGCGGAGTTCATTGCCCACGTCTAAACAACACAACTCCCCACAACCTGCAAATTAGGCCCTCCGAGCAACTCATCGGCAAGGGGCTTAGACTTGGTGAATTGGAAACCCTGGGCCTTATTTACAAGCCCCCTGCGCCACTTTTGCGTCATTTTTAACATGGGAAAAGTGATGCATGGGTGGCGAACGGGGCTTGTAAATAAGACCCTCTGGGTTTACCGCACGGGTTTACTGCACTTACAGATGGAACAGCATTTGTAGGTGAGGTAGATAGTAGGGGCGTAGGAAACAATACATTTCTGAAGGGGGGGTCGGGACAGCCTTATAACCAGGGCCCCTGGAATTATGTGATTGTGAGGTTGTGGCAATTTTCGCATAGTTATAGATGTGCAACACAATCCACCATCTGCTGCCAAAATCTGCAGAATTTAAACCAAAAACAATTTGTTTCTAGCTCAAGAGGTTCAAAAGTTAGTAAAAATGCAGTGACACATGTTGCTGCACAGTAGCAGGCCCTTTGCAAAGCTGGACTGGACACCTTTCTGTTGCTTAGTGCTATATTTGGGTATCAGCTGGTACTAAAAATGTGCAACTAATGTCCAGATATTGTTACCAAGTTTAAAAATGAGAAAATAATGAAGCAATGCTATTAAAAATTGTGCCGCATTATGCTGCATAATTTGCTTTTTCTTGCCGAATAATTTACTCAACCCGACACATAATGTGGACCTTTCATGCAGCATAATTTCAGTGGTGCTGCCTATTACCCCGTGCAAACCTGGGTGAACCTGCACATTGAGCTTCCATATCCCATTTCCCTGGCCTGTGCATGTCTGCCACTCCTATATCACATGGAGGAGCGCTGTGTGAAATGGAATATTCATTGACTTCCTGTTCATGATGAATCAGTTATGATACACGGTGAAAGATTCGCTAAGAGATTTTTCCCTCTAACACAAGAAGTTGAATATATATGGAGCTACAACCCCCTTCTTTGAGACCCAACTCTATCTGGGGCCCACTATATACCTTTTTATTCCACGCTGCTTAAGTCGATGATGTTGATCCATCGACCTTCCCTAACCAAACCCACACATAATAGTAAGCACTCTATGCCTCTGACATATGTGCTGCTAGTACAGAGAGCTGACAGACAACAATACAATATGCAATCTAACCACTGTGATGTGATGGTCAAACTGTATCTTTATTTATTTAGGGCCTTTTGCACTTGCTCTTATGGGCTTGGACTGCACTCACTGTATTTCCCTGTGACATTGTGAAATGTGTGCAGATTTATGCAGGTGCAATGACATGAACCCTGCATTGCTGATGCCTTTGTCGTGTATCACCTTGCTCTGGGATTGCAGTAATATGCTCTCAAGAGTAAACTGTGTTTAGGAAGTGCACGTAACACTTTTTTTGGCTAGGAGAGTGTGTTGTTGAAGTGTGGGAAAAGCAGTATTGTTAGAGGCCTAGTTTAGGCCCTTACCTGCAGTACTACTGAGTGTGGATTGAGCCTGTCTGTCCCCAAGAAGATTCTGAATAGAGGAGCAGCTCCCAGCCCTCTACTCAGCTGCCTGTGCTTGAGGTCACACGCCCAATATATAAGATACTATTGAATGTTCCATGTGTGCACTGATTGATGACTGTGCCTGTTGTTTCTATTGGGCTTAGGGTTAGTGTTCCGATTGGCTGATAGGTCTAGGGTTCTGATTGGTCCCTGGTCAGTGTTTTTATTGGATGTAGGGCTTAGGGTTAGGGTTCTGATTGGTGGGTTGGTTTAGGGTTTCTAATTGGTTCCTAGAGCTAGGGTTTCTATGGCACGTAGGGTTTAGGATTTTGTGCCTGACTGGCTGGGACTAGGGATGGGGTTAGGGTTTCTATTGGACAAAAGGATTAGGGTTTTGTGCCTGATTGGCTGCTAGGACTAGGACTGGGGCTAGAGTTCTATTGGAGGTAGGGCTTTGGGTTTCATGCCTGATTGGCTGCTGGGACTGGGGCTGGGACTAGGGTTTCTATTGGACGCAGGACTTAGGGTTTCATGACTGATTGGCTGCTGGGAACTAGGGCTGTGATTGGCTGGTGTCCATGTTGCTTAGGGCTTAGGGCTAGTGTTGTGACTGGTTAGGGTTAGGGTTCCCACTGGGCAAAGGGGTCACCTGATTACTAGGGCTATTTAAACTAAGGGTTCAGGGTGTCTCAGACTAGGCGGAGAGGCTAAGGGCGGAGAGGACAAGGGCAGTTTCCTGTTTGAGCCTGTCAGAGACTGGCAAGGCCTAGGGCCAGAAATGTGGGCCAAATTCACATGCACCAGCACCCACCCTTCCCCATCTACAACCAGATTAACACACACCAAATGTACTTCGCCCATTTACTACAAGCTAACCCTACACAAAGTTTAATGTCTCAACACCCACCACATAACCCCATAAACCACACCTATACATCCTTCTAATCCAGCTATCACACATATGCACATCACTTACAAACAATACACCACTCTATCCTATACCACTAACCAATCCACTCATCACAAACACAACCCAAATCCACACCATACGTAACTGTATCCCATCCAGACATACACTCCCTGCTCTAATTACACTTAACAGCCCCGCTTTGTCACCAGCACACCTATACTCAGCCTTCATTCGTTTCATCTACCAACACCCACCTTTTCTTTCTACCACAATAACACAACCATGCAAAACTTACACTCTACTGCACCACATTTAGTGTCTTTCAGTAATCAAATCAAACACTCTTAACTCTAGTTCATCTCCTCTTACACACCACATACTCTATTCACAAACACATCACCACTCCCTTTACCTTACAACTTTCACTCACCAACAATACTTTACATAAAAAACCTACACAGAAAATAGATACATCAGCAACTCCTTTCACAACTACTCAAAAACAAAACAGAACACGCACACCAGCACAAAAAAATCACACACACCTCATACTATATTCTGCCACAAACTACAAACACAAACCTGATCCCACCTTCCTGACTACACAAATAATACACACCATGAACAAACACCAATGCCAAGCTTTCTCTCTTCCCCCACACCTAACACATACACAACAACTCAGCAATTCTTTTACCTATCTCTCATCAATTGGACAACTTAGATCCTTACAACCTGACCCACATGCTGCACCATTGCCCCTAACACATACACTTTCCACCCAAAACAGACGCAAACAAAATAAGCAGCATGCCACTCCTCACAACTTCGCTGCTACATCTCTACTGCACTACAAGGCTACACAACAAAAACAACACAGCTCACCAACTCACTCTCAACCTCCATCTCCACCACCTATCCCTAAGACCCATCAAAATTCCATCATAGCCTCCTGGATGAGGAACACAATACATAAAAGCTACACTACTGCTCTACCTAAACAGCTAATACTAACAATAAGGACACACCTGTTACAAGCACACAAAATTCTACTCACTCTTCTACAAAACAAAGCCACACTATCACCAAAGCACATTCTTTAAATTGACTACTAATAAATGCTCAATCGCTCTCTAAAAACAAGCTACCATCTCTCTTGTTCTGTCTAAACTTGAATATGCCAATAGCCTCAACCACAGATCACCTTCAACAACTATGAAAAGACTACAACAAATTCAGAACTCTACTGCCAGACTACTCTTACATATAAAATCACAGGCCCACATCTCGCCTACCTTGAAAGTTCTACAATGATTACTGGTTGCATGAAGATCCACATTCGAGCTGCTTTGTATCACCCACAAAGCGATACATGGAACAGGACTGCTCTTCATCAGGAATAAAATCCACAAAAAACATTCAATAAAAGAACCTCCGCTCTACAGTGGCACCTTGCCTCAAAATCCCACCGTACATGAAAAAAAAATAGGTGGCGCATCCTTCTCCATTCAAGCAACCAAACTATGGAACTCTTTACGCCCACCTTATCTTCAGAAGACTACTTAAGAATTGTCTCCTCCCCACATAACCACCATACTCAAACATAAATAAACAGCACATCTCTCTGTATATAACATTTATAATATTTTTTTTTCAAAGATATAAATATTCGTTAGTTCTGCTTAACAAATATACATATTACTAATAGTTAAAATAGTCTATATTTAAAATGTATATAAGTGACTGCATGAATTAAATCTTTTATCAGAACTATCTATCTACAATTTCTTCACTGTTGCTATAAAAATAATACATTAATTTAAAGTACAGCAACATTTGAAAGTCTGAGTTAATTAAATGTGACGTTCCTCCCCATATATACTACCGTCCTTATGCATATATACCCTCCATGTACTTATGTAGCTTTATATTTATTACTTTGCTTGTAGTTCAGCATATCCAATGCACTTCCTTACATCTCACCCTTTATCATTCCCAATATACCCTCTACCTCCACTCTGACTCATCCTAAACCTCATTTCACTACTCTCTCCAACGCATTACCCTATTTCTCACCCTATACAGCTCTCAATATATCCTCTACCTCAACTCTCTGACTCATCTCAAACCTCATTCTACTACTCTTTCCAATGCACTACCCTATTTCTCACCCTATGCCTCCCTAAATATATCCCCTTCCTCCATTCTTTCATTCAAGCCAAACCCATACCATTACTATAATCCCCAAAATAACCCTTTCTAGACTTTTCCCTCCTTGCATCGACTCATACCTCTTTTACTATTCAGATCTCCCAAACAAGCCTTTCTAAAACGTTCCTTCTGACTCTTCCCCATCCACCTCCCCTTTACTCATCCCAAACCCCCTCCTACTGCTATGAAGTCCAAATAAAAAGTTAAAAAATATATAATTTCTCGACCCATCCTTCCTATATTCCTCCACTATTCATTTTTTAATCCAAATAACAGACAAACATGTCCACCGCTCAAATCAAATTAATTTCATATCTCCCTACACTAATTCACCACTAATCCTTTTTGGGTTTGGATTCCAGAGTAGCCTGCTATTCGCCAAAAAGTGCTACAGCATTCATCAGTAGAACAAGAGCTATATACATGCAAACCCCTCCCTCCTTCATCCCTCCACTATCCTTTCAATGCAAATAACTGACTAACATGTCCACTGCTCAAACTTATGTAATATTTCCCTAGACTAATTCACCACTAATCCTATTCTGTTCCCGGAGTAGCTTGATACACACCAAAGCGCACTTCAGCACCTCATCAGTGGTAGCAAGCGCTATATAAATGTGAACCTTTTCCTCTTCTATCCCTCTACTATCCTTCTCAATCCAAATAACAGACTAAAATATCAACCACTCAAATAAATCTCATATTTCACTATACTAGTCCACCAGTAATCTTTTTTGGGTTCTGGAGTAGCCTGCTACTCACTGAAAAAGGTGCTTTGACACCTCGTCATATATGCAATTACAATAAAATACAAAGTATCTTAACATGTAATTGTTTTTTTTTATTTATCGATTTCTTTTCCCTGTCTGTACAAAAATTAATAAAACAAGTTATAATTCAAGTCAAACAAGAATACTGAAAACAGATCACAATATACTTCAATATGCTCAAGTATGTAACAATAACAACAACATAAATAATAATGCTAGGGAAAGCTGTCCACAATAAAATGTGCCTTCTCCCTGTCACCTACGCTGTAATCTAACCCTTCATTAATTAGGTGAAAAACATCAAGAGTATATGACAGAAAGAGATACACTTCTAGAAGCTGAATTGTGCAAGTGAAAATGTTAAATCTGGGCCCAATCTCGGCTTCCCTGTTTCACCAAAAGGTGTTATCCTAGACAATGTTGTATTTCAGGGAGCCGCCATTTTAGTCTGCAGGTGTCAGGCTGAATGGGATTCATCCCTCTTTAGGTCTTCCTCATTGCCCTGCAGGGCTAGTCTTCAGAACAGCAGGTGGGAGTATTGCACAGGGCAGCAGGATGCAGACAGCAATCAAGCAAACACTGCTTTCAACTCCACCCTCCCTTTGTCCTACCACACGCAGAACGAGGGCAGCAGTAATTCATACAAATAAAAGGTCTCAGGGTGTGGATGGCCTCCTGACTCAACTTCATTTTGTGACCAGAAGATTGGTCACTTATAACTGGGGGCAGGTCAGCAGGTCAAGTACAGGACCATAGTAGGTAGCACTTTTGTACGCTAATGGCCCTGAGAGTCATGGAAGTGACAGGGAATTATTTTTTGTCCCCTCGTCCCCCCCACCCTTGACGCCCATGTATCCCCACTTCAAAATCTGGGGGGGTATCCACCGCATCCCCCACACTTCCAACGCCAATGGTAGTGAGCTTACCCAAGAGCCACATACAAAATCAGAGTTAAGACCAGTAGAGTCGATGGACATCTGCCTCTCAGCTAAAGCAATTTAATTGCCAATTGCGTTTACGGTGTTTTTAAGCACCCAATCAATAGAGGTGCCCTGGGATGCAGGGTAGCAACTTGACTGCTTCTTGTTAACTTCTTTTTGCCCATACTTAGGGATAAACACCCAAACATTCCAACAGTTGCATCTTAGATTGTAGAAAAAGAAAGCACTACTACCTTTTCCGCAGGTGAACGAAAAGGTAGGTTTGCATCTACAATGCTCATCTAAGGGACCGGGCCCAGCCTAGACTCTTCCAGTGAATTGAATCGAATGAAATTTTATTTAACTGATAGAATTAATTAAAATCATTACAGTAAACACAAAAACGCCGTTAAAAGGATCATATTTGTACTCAACAGTTCCTCCATCTTGCCCCCTGCACCCTCCCCTCCCATCCATGTCCTGGCTTTGTGGTCGCCTGTATGCCCTTAGACACGTTGTGCAGTCCCCAGTGTTATTTGCAATACATTTTTGATTAAAAACCCCTTATTAGAACATTTTAAAATACATGAACTTAATGGTTCTAGTTAAAAGAGCGACATTACTCAGTGCCTATCGGGGACCGGCCTGCTTGCTTCAGCAGGATGTGGCATATCAGTTCCTGCAAGTCCTTTAGGGCAACCCTGATTAGGTGCATGAATTTCCCCATTCTAGCTAAAGTAATTGGGGCATATTTATAATAACTGACGCATCCCTGCATATCAGCAGGGATGCGCCAGTTATTGTGCACCCCAGCTCCGCCATCATGGATGCGCCGCATTTATAATGCGGCGCACCATGGGGCAAAAACGGCACAGATGCGTCACGCATCTGTGCCGTAAAAGTGGCGCATTACTGGAGTTGCGTCGCAAGCGCGACGCAGCTCCAGCAATGCTCTGGGGGGCCTATCTGCACAATGCTGTGCCAATCCTTACGCCTGCTTCAAGCAGGCGCAGGGTTCTGACGCAGCATGGGCTCAAAAGTGACTGAGTGAAATCTTGTAGATTTCACTCAGCCACTTTTAGGAGGCGTTCCTGCGCCGGAACGCCCCCACCTGCCCTGGAACGCCTACATGTGGCGCAGGGCTTTACAACGTGACGCATCTCCCAGATGCGTCACGTTGTAAATACCCCGCACCATGGCACAGGATTTGCGCCGCTGCTGCGTCACAAAAGTGACGCAACGGCGGCGTAAATGAGGCGCAAGTCAAACATAAATCTGCCCCTCTGTCTTTAATTTGGAAAAGCATAAGGCTGAAGCTTCACTGCAGGCCTTTGTTCCGTTGGCAATACAGATTGGACGAAGGAGGCGCCGAAGTTCATTATTCAGTTTGGGGCAGCAGCACAGGTGGTGCATCCAAGATTTTTTTGGGAAGGAGCACAGCCTACATTATGTATTTTACCCCCTTGCGTGTCCATGCTGGATTAAAATCTGCGAAAAATAACATAGTAATTCTCATAAAAGTATTTTGCTTCAGGCTTGCGGTGTTAGGGCCTCGCTTAGGTAGGGTTGGGCTTTTCCCGGCGTGTATGATTCATTCAGTGTCTCTAGGTTAGAACTTGAACAAAGGGCCTTAACATCTTGAGCAAAGGATGTTTCACAAACGTGTTTATTGCTTTTTTTCAGGCATTGAGTGGAATTTCCAATAGCCGTCGGCTTGCTGCCTCTATCTTCAGTGTGTTAATAGCACTGCCAATGCCATCATGCCAGTCTGAGCCCACCTCCTCAAAGATGGATCTCAATTGATTTCTTAGGGGATCTTCTGGAGCCCTCAAGATCCTTAGGTATAGCTTTATAAGGTCCCCCTGGCACATCAGATCCGGCCTCGCGAGGCCAAGCTCCAATCTCAGCCTTGATTTCCTGGCTGTCCTCGGGATAAGGAGCACTGATTTGTATGCTTTGGCTTGGGCTAAATTTAAAAAGACATCCAATGACCCAGGGAAGGCCAAGTGGCTGTAACTGATAGCTGGAAGCAGTTTTGGTTTTAGAACAGTCAGTATTTGCGTTCAGGAGTTTAGGTGGAATTCCTCAGTTGTCTAATTTCCACCATAGCTTTCTAAGATCAACTTTATCGAAAGCTGTGCTGTAATCGATGAAACAGCAAAACAATGGAGGACTTTTCTTCCTTAACGCCTGGATTAATAAATGAGCTAGTGCGAGGATGATATCCAGGGTCGACGAATGTGACCTAAAACCTGACTGATAGAAGGGAATAAAGCCATTTTCCCATGCCCCAGACTCCAGATCATTCAAGAGGAGGTGTGAGTAGGCCTTAGCTTCAAGATCGAGAAGGGCGATAAACCTGTAGTTTGATGGCTTCAAACTGTCGCCTTTTTTAAAGATGGGGACAAAGATAGAGCCCCTCCAAGAGTCTGGTGCCCTAGCTGTCGAGGGGATGTGGTTAAAAAAAAAGGGTTAGGATTGCTGCCCTGAGATCTGGCGTCATTTTAAATACAGGTGCAGGTAACCCATCTGGCCCTGGAGCTCCATCATTCCTCATGTTCTTGAAGGTCGTGATAACCATGTTCGAATTTATCAAACCTGACGACCTGCAGTGCTCCTCTTCCCAAGCGCTCTGATCTATAAGGCCGTTATCAGAGGTGACATTCGCATCTTGGAACTTTATTTCCTTTGGCCAGCACTGCCCCTCTTCCCAAGTCATTGCTTCTGAGCCATCTTTTTTTGAAGGAGAGTACGAGTATAGTTGCATGATGTGGTTTAGCCAATCATGCTCCGCCACTCTATTTTCTCTTAATGCCCCTCGACTAGTCAATTGGTTGATGTGCCTCCACAGCCCAGAGGGGTTCTTTTTCTTCAACAGAGAGAAAACTTTAAGCCATTCCCTTTCTGTATGTTCCTTTTTGTGTTCCCACAGATTAATTCTTAAGGCTGACCTCAGTGCTGTAACCTACGGTCCCTCCGTTGGTATACCCCCCTCTTTTATTTACTGCTAAGGCCTTACGGAGGGCCCATTTGCCTTCGAGTATGTCTTTCGTTTGGCGTTTGCTTCCTACAATTGATGGCACTTTAATACTCAGACATTGCTGCTGAGGGATGCCCAGCTTCAATTGGAGGTCCTCTACGATATTCTCCCAATCCTTTATAGGTGATAGATGTGTTGGTAAATGCCTTTCTGTTTCAGATCCAACCAAACTCGCATCTTCTCTCCTATATTTTCAGACCATTTTATCCTCCGGAGGATTTTATGCTTTTCTTCCAGTCTTGACTCCTCTATTGATTGAAAGATGGTGGCTGTTGGTACTTCCAGCTGGATCACAGCTCTCAAGGGTCTGTGGTCATTTTCAGCCCTGTCCTCGACTTCGAAATCTTTCAATCTGGCTGCGATTGCTTCACTAGCTATGATATAGTCAATTCTCGAGATATTCCGGAAGGTTAGCTGCGGATGCCAGGATGTTGCACATGCTTCATTTAGTGCATTAGTTGTGCATAGCTTATGATTTTTGAGGAGATTGTAGAGGGGTTCTGCCCGGCCCTTGCACCGGGCAGGGGAGTTTGCTTTATCTAGATCCTTCAGGTTGAAGTCCCCCACTACGATTACCTGGTGGGATTTATATTTGCTTAGGAGATTGTCTAGCTTCCATGTCAGCGCATCCATAAAATATTTCATCATGGTCTGTGTTGGGTTAATGTAACAGTTTATTAGCAGGAGGTGAAGCGGATGAGAGTTTAGATTCAGGCCTCTAATCTGTAATGCTTGTATCCTAGGGGTAGTAGGTTGGATTTCTGTGGCCATAAGACTGCTGGCATGTTTTATGAGGACTAATAATCCACCGGACGGCAGACCAAAGAGGTTCCTTTTTGTTGCTGATATGTGGTGTTCATAATACCCTGCAAATGGCATGCAGGACAGGGCCCGTGTCTCTTGGAAGCATAATATATCTCCCTTTTTGAGAACTGCTTTGTGTTTTCTTTTTTCGTGATTTTACTAATCCCTGCAATGTTCCATGAGATTATAGTTCATTGCTGCTGGAACAGGTTTACTCCCCTTGCCTCCGCCTTACCAGACCTAGTGCCACAACTGTTAGGAATAGTTCTTCGGGCTTCTTGATTGTTTCGACATGAGATACTGATGCTCATGGGGGCCTTAGTGCCCGTCCAACCGCTGCTGTGGGCCCCTTGGTTGTTGGTCCAGCGCAAGACTGACCAGGAGCCCTTGACCCCACTATTTACTGCTAGGACATACGGATATTTTGTTTGCGGCAAGAGCTCGACATCTATGCCCCACTCAGCTAGTTGATGTGATTCATCCAATATTAGACTCTTCCAGTAGATGACAGGTGGAGGAAGAGGCCCCAGCTCCTCCGGCACCTGTGTGGGATGAGCCTCCTAGCACGAGGGCTGTTGGGGGAATGAGTCCCCAAACCCCTACAGTGTCCACAGTGGTTGGTATCCCCAAGAATAATCTCCAAAGATGCCCAAAGAGTGGACGTGCACAAGCACTTTTAGCACTGCTGAAGGACGAGGCCCTGCCCCCTCAGGGACCGGTGTGCATATGTGCCTGCTAGCGCGAGTGCTGTTGGGGGAATAAGTCTCCAAATTCTTACAATGTCTGCAGGGGTTGGTGGCCCCAAGTCCTTTATCCAAAGATGCCCAATAAGGGCTAGAAGATGAGATTGAAATACCCACCCCATATGATATTAAGAGCATCATCTCTACAAAGCACAAACCACCCTGAAAACCATGTAAAAACAACATTAGGCACATACGTGTTTATCACAGTAACAGGAATGTCCAGCAATAACCCTGCAACATAGAGGAGCCTCACCTAAGGATCTGCATACATTTTAAAATTCACTTTAAAACTAAAGGATTCCTTCTCAAGTATTACCACAACTCTTGAGTACATGCTGTATGATGCAAAGTACCTATTATGGCCCCATCTTGCAGCAAAGGCACCAGGTCTTCCGGGACCCAAATGCATCTCCTGTAACATTGCTATTTGCACTCCCTGCCTTTCCATGTATGTTTTTTTTCTTTAGGTAACCCGAAGCCCTGATGTTCCATGTTAAAAGTTTTTGAATCATGCATTGACTCATACTCACCTTTCTATAGGCATTTGTATGTCACCCATAGATCATCTATACTCATGATTGAATGCTAGTGTATCTGGCCTGATCAGGCTGAAGTAGCTGTTCCTGCCTGCAACCTACTTTCCAAATCCCGTCTCCAGTCAAAAAACAGTAACCTATTTAACATTTGTGTGGAAGACACTTCCTTTGCAGCTCAAACTTCATCCAATGTCATCTAGTGTCAGAAAAGAACTTAAAATGTGGCTTTTTGGCATCTTTTTAAGGCTCACTGAGATTTGAAAATATGTATAATTCAGTGATTTTAGCGGTGTATTGTATATTCTTCCCAACAGTCTTGAAAAAGTTGTCTACACAACGAAACACGTGTCGGCTGTCCGCACCTACGCTCCAACTATGTGTCAATGAGTCAAGAACATATTTAATTTTGTATTCATACTCTGGACTATATTACTTTGTCCATTTTGTTTTTCCTAGGTGTATCATTAAATCTACTGACAACAGAGTCAGTTTGAAATTACCTTGGTGCTGTGCTCTGTATTGTAATTTTGATTATGTGAGTACATTGAAAATTCAATGTTTTGGTGGCACAGTGTTTTCATTGAGCACGCTCCTACATTAGTTATCTACTAATTGCAAACACAACGGAGGTGCTGACTGTTCTTCTGTTACCACTGCCATCTGTTTCTAGAGCAACATTCCCATATATTCCAGACAGTATTACTGAAGCAGATTGTATATCTTGCAATTTCTGTCCATGTAGTAAGTAATCCGTTACTTGCAGATATTTAAAAAAAGAATTCTGAGGGAGCCCAAACTCCTCTTTCAATGAAAAAAATGAATGTCATACAGCTGGTCGAGATAATGGATACCCATATGTTGCCAGGCTTTCCAGACGTTGTCCTGAAATATTTCTAGGAATATTGGATTACCTAAAGGAACAGTAAAATAATGTAACAGAGACAGAGAATATGTCTTGCACGTTTCCTGCCATATCCTACTTATGGCCCTGACTACTTAAATTCAACCCTTGTGTAGTAATTTGGATCTATAGTCTTGTAAAGAATAAACCTAATCAATGATCCACAGGCTAATTGGTAAGCCAGTGTCGATAGGCCGGCTTCAAGCCAGTTTAACAGGCTCTGTATCCGCCCGGCGAATGCAGTCCAATAATATAGCTTAAAATCTGGGAGCTTAAAGCCCCCTTGTTTGTAAGTCAATTTAATGAAACTTAGAGCCCTTCTGGCCCACCTGTACCCCCAAATAAAGCTGCTGATACACTTTCTAGATGCTTAAAGATCCTGGGATCTGTAGAGGTATTGAGCAAAATAAGTATAAGAACTTAGGCAAAATATTAATTTTAATAACATTGCACCTACTTAGGATGCTGAGGGGAAGACAATGACAGCAGCTTAGCTTAGCCGTAACCAATTTAAGAAGTGTCTTGTAATTAAGAGTGATTATATCCTCCACCTGACTGCTAAGGCGAATACCTAGACAAGTAGCAGTACCTGTAAGCCTGAAAGATGTTGATAAGATATCCAGTTGATAATTCAGGGTTATCTGTGTATTAACCAAATTTAGCTTGTACTCAGAGAAGGAGCCAAAAAAGCTCCGCCTCGTCTGTAATACAAGCTATGGCGTCTTCTGGGTTAACAGACAAGACAGCAATATCGTCCAAATATGCAGTAAGCTTTAGTTCTATGCCATTTTAGCTTACTGGATGGATCCCTACATTCCACAAGAGATGTCTTATAAAAGGATCGATGTATAAGGCAAATAATAATGGGGAAAGTGGGCACCCCTGCCGTGTGCCTCTCTTTGTACTGGAAAAGGTGTTGATGAAATGCCATTTAACTTAAATTTGGCTACCAGGTTCTTATATAATTTCTGAATCAGGGAGATGAACTGGATTCCAAGTCTGAACGCTGTCAAAGTGGACCAGAGTGCTTCCCATGCTACTCTATCAAAAGCCTTCTCGGCATCCAGCATTATCATACCAATATATTCTTTCAATTTACTAGATACATGGAAGGCTGCAATAGCAATATTAAAATGGGCCGAGGTATTCCTACCCGGTACAAATCCATGTTGTTCAGATACTATACTATGAATGAGAGAGACCAGGCGTTTTGCCAATATTTTAGAGACAATTTTCATATCAGCATTGATCAACGAGATTGGACGATACGAGCTTCTCTCTTCCAGTGGTTTTCCCTTATTGGGAAACACCACTATATTAGTCGTACTCCAGGATACAGGAGCTTCCCCTCCCTTTGTAATATATGCAATTAAGTTAGTAAACTCGGGTGCCAGAATATCCCTAAAGGTTTTGTAAAACTAAAGAGGAAAGGAATAGTATCCTCGCCTGCCACCTTGCCAGAGGGCAGGGCCTCAATTGCCTCCTCCACCTCAGCTACCCATATGTACCCTTGAAGCAGTGCCATCTCCTGGGGATCAAGCCGAGATACGTGTCTCTATTGCAGATATTCCCAGAAGCTAAGATTAGTAGGGGATACTAACTTACCATTTATTCTGGCATAAAATAGTCCAAACGGCTCGATAATAGCCTGTGGCTGTGAGTAAAGCAACCCACCCTCTCCTTTAATGCACTTGATGTTAGATCTTGCCTTGTTGTTGGAGATCTGGATAGCAAGCAACCGTCCAACGTTCTCGCTATATTCATACTGCAGCATTCTAAGCTTATAGTAGCTGCCAGCTACTTTCTCTGTCAACATTCTGTTTAGCAAAAGCTGTGTTTCTAGCTTCCTCAGATATATTGACTGCTCAGCAGGGTCCCTTACAATGATCGCCTGCTGATGTTCCAGGTCTAAATTATCCAGGCAACACTGTCCAGCTTCTTGATTTATACACCTATTCTGGCCCAGAATGAACTGAAGAGTCACCCGCTTAACAAAGGCTTTCATACAATCCCACACAACGGGAGCAGAGGCAGTACCTCAATGCTAATCTGATATGCCCACAATACTCCAGATAATTAAGGAGATGGCGGGGAAATGAAAAAGCCAGATGGGCATCTCCGACCCCCATCTGCATCTGTACTGTTAGGATAACAAGATTATGATCAGATGCATATTCCAAAAATGTGCCCTTAATGAGGATCATGTCGGAATATTGTTTATGTAGGGATGATTAAACGTGAGCCCTGGTGACCTTGGGAGCAATGTTCTCCAAGCGTAATCTAGCTGATGAATTTTCATATGTTCAAATATGGCTGCTAGGGTCCTACCCATGCTCACCTGTTTTTTTTTACTCTTTGTGGTATCGATCTTATGATCCATAATACAATTAAAGTCCCCCTTAACTATTGGATCTCCAGTCCACACCAATAATTTGGAGCTTAAGTAGTAAAACATGTCAGGGCTATCAATATTAGGACCATACACCACACAGATCATACTTTTTTGTCCCAGTATCAGTAACTGAACTATCGCCCATCTCCCTTTAGAGTCGGCTAATGTACGTAATACGGTAACAGCTACGCTCAGATTTCAGTAAGGCGACCCCCCTGGTTTGAAACTGCCTGAGAAGTGCATATTAAAACTTCAAATCCAAAGTGATTCAGCATAGATCTATCCTTGTAGGCCATATGAGTCTCAGTTAAGCCGAGTATCTGTGACTTTTTTGCCTTAAGTTCTTCATAAATCAATCGCAGCTTCCTAGCTTGATTTAGTCCTGCAACATTCCAACACATAAACTTCATATTAAACATTACGTAATCTTAATTGAACTATCTTCCCCTTTATTCTGTTCTCCAGCCAAATTAAATCTATGTGTATGCTTCCAGAAATTAACTGGCTACTTAACCTTCTACCCCACCTGTCCCACACACAGAAATATAGATGGAGTAACAAAAAGCTACTCTCAAGTAACACCGATCCCTGACCCAACCCAGCTCTGCCCACCCTGTGCCTAGAGAAAGGAATCATCCCGTTACCCTCCTGACGCTGACTGACAGCCCACAGAGATCAGCCTCCAGACACCACCCCAAAGGCTCCGACAGCCCCGCCCCCAACCCACCCTGACAGTATGCAAAACCTTCAACAACAAAAAAACATGAAACAGGAGACCAGAAATCCCCTCTATTCTCCTTGTATATTATACTCTTTTTATTGCTATCTAGAGAGAGCTTGTTTAGCATCAGTCTCTGTATAGAAGAAAATATGTGAGTGAACATCTTTAATTCTCTTTAGCCAAGCTGGTTCCAGCAAAAAAACTTGTGTACAAACAGCTTTGAGAGGAACAATTAGCTGGCGAAGCTTCCATCGTCTATCCAGTGTAGCCTTGACAAATCTGGCCTTACAAACAAAGAGATCGAGTCCAATTTTACAGGAGTAGTGGGACAGGCTTTAGCATAAATTGCTTGTCGAAGCAGAAAGTTGCCCGTAAACACAAGTATTGGACGGTGGTGTGATAGCTTGACTTGGGTCTCTTGTGCTAAAAAGGATGGTTATCGGTGTGCCCGCTGAAGCTGTGAGTCCATATACCATTTAAGCCCTGGGATCTGAGCCTTCCCTCCCTTCGGGTATACCAAAGACCCTAAGATTGTTCTGGCGTTGTCAATTCTTGAGGTCCCCTTCTTTCGCCTGCAGAAGCATCATCTGAGTCTCTTGTGCTTTGATGGATCTCACAACCTATGTGTGGACGTCTTCTGCTGCTACAACCCGCTGTTGCAGATCCAAGACATCTGAGGACAGTGAGGCGACTTTGGTAGTGACATCCGCTAGTACCTGTTTAATCTCCCAGCTATCAGCTTTAGCTTGTACATGATATTCTTGCATCTCTGTTCTTTGAGTGATCAATGCCTGGAGTATTATGAATAGAGAAGACTCCTTAAGGTCAAAAGATTTCGGGCTTGCAGCAGCTAACACCCCCAGAGGTTCAGATTGATCCATTGGTAATGGTGGATGGCCAAGTGGATCTGGGATCCCTTCCAGGTTAGCCACTTGGCCAGGACTAGATATTAGAATGTCATAGATAGTACGGCCAACTTCTGAAGGTCCCCCCACAGAGGAGTGCTCAGAGAGGTCTGCTTTGCCAGAGTTAGACAGCCAAGAGATAATTGCTTTAACCTATTCCTTAGATGTCACCTGTCTATGTAAGGGACTAGCATCGGATCCTGCCTTTGAACGAGTCAAGAGTGTTTATAGACTGCTCCTCTGACTTGACAAAGGGAGGTAAAGGACCTCCTCATCCTCTCCCTCTCCCTCCAGCTCCTTTAGCTCCTTCAACCCTTAATAGCTTGACCCCCAACGAGGTGCTGCCCTCAGTGACATTGGATCTCGAGACCTTGACTTGTTGTGGTGATTCCAAGCTCAGTTAACCCCCATATAGCACAGGCAAGTGCACTCGGTACAGAGCAAAGAGTTGCCAAAACTGCGGGGTGCCCCATTGTTCAGTCTATTTCAGGGGTACCTGAGGTTTCCACTAACCCCGGGCAGAGACCTCCGCTCAACCCGCGGAGTATGTGGAGATTTGCCAACTCCGCGTTCCACTGAGAACGCGGAGTAGGCAAATCTCCGCACACTCCGCAGCGGAGTGGAGTTGGCCAGCTCCCGCCTCCACCCGCCATTAAACAAGTAATTACACTACTTAAAACAAATAAATTAAAACCACTTACCTGTCCTGCGGCATCCGGGCGCACGCATGCACAGTTTTCCCAAGGATTTGCAGAGACAGCGATGAAGAGGAGGAGGGCAGCCAAGGGACGCAGCAGGACAGGTAAGTGGCTTTAATTTACTTGTTTTAGGTAGTATAATTGTTAATAATGGGGGTGAAGGTGGGTGGCGTAGTGGGCTACGCAGAGAGCCACGGAGTTAGTTCACAACTTCGTGGCCCTCCATGTAGCCCCACTACACCCACTATGCCTAGGGTTAGTTTCCACTGCTCCTAGACTCAGAGACTCTGAAACAACCAAGGAGTCATCTTGCAGGTTAGGGTCCTGCTATAATCTATTGTTGTTGTTGTACATCTTTCTCATTGCTGTCCTGTCCCTTGCTGCTCAGCCATGAGTGATGTCACTTGGAATGTTGGTGTGTGGGACTGGAGGAGTTGGCAGTTGGAGAGATGGGGCTGAGCAGCAGGGAGGCTGCTCCTGGTGGGGTTTTACAGGGGCTTTACTGGGGCCTAGCTGAGGCCTTACATGAGATCTACATGGACTTTATGGCTAACCAATAAACCTACAATCTGTTCTAAGCGGCCTGTCTACGAGACATCTTTGATCATTACACTGGCGACGATTTGGAGGAACTAACGCGTGTGCTGGATTATGCTTTATGAAGCTTAAAGGATTTTCAAGGGAAAGGAACTCCATGATTAATTCTAGTAAAAGGACTTCTAGTAACTTCAAGAGTAATTGTGTATTGTGAGGAAACTGACGCTCAAGCCCCACCAGTGACCACTCCATCGGTCGCCCTAATACGTAAGTGCCAGTTCCACTTGGATGTACAAGAATCTGACTGACTGAAAAGAAGCCTGGAAATGTGCTGTGATTTGTAATTTAAACCTTTCATGTGGAAGAGCGTCTGTGGCCAGCGCAACATTGACAAGCTCTTGTCTGAACCTGCTGTTCCTGTTTGGAACTGTGCTTCCCGAAACTCTGTTTGAATTTTGACATTTGTCATTGCTACTTGAAATTTTACTTGTTCACGCTATGCTGGCCGAGTCCTTAAGAAGGGTGTGATGCTGTGTGGCATGGAGAAATCGAAGTGCATTGCCTGCCTAAGAGAACCCTGAGGATTGATGAGGTGTGTCACAGTAATGATCTGAGGCTAGTCGTGCCTCGAAATCTGCAGCCAGCGCGTACATCGATGTCTTTCATATTTCAAAAGTTGGGGTTTGATTAATACATTTGCCTGGAGGACCGCATGTCCTGTTGCCTGCCTACGCATCCCTGAGGATTGATGGGGTGTTTGACGTTAATCTGAGCACAAGTTTGAGACCAAGCATTTTTCGCATCTTTATTTGGGGTTTGTGTTGAGCCTGTGCGAGACTTTGGCCATTACGAGCACGTAATGTTAATATAGCGCGATCAGCGTTTACTGTTGGTACGGTTTGTTGGTTTAACTCCTCATTTAAAAAGCTGGGGCGCATGCTTCTATCAGCGCGTGAACACTTACCGACATCTGGGAGATCGCGCTGTCTCTTCTATGACGTCTTCTGGTGTCTTCACTTCTGGTTATTAGACGTTTGGCACACAGAGCGTGCCGTGAGCCACCCGGTGCGGCGTGGAAAAGCGTGCCGCCATCTTAAGACACGAACCTTTTCTATTTGCCAACCAACGCCAACCACGTCTTTGAGGACTTATTATAAACGTTTGTTCATGGAGTCATGCTGACTGAACTGCCGTCGCGGGACGAAGCTATTCACGCTGACTGGTCTGCACTGTGGTCTCCTGGAGTTTTTGGGTAACGGTGTTTTATCATCGTTTGGACATGGGTGGCATCCTTCGTTTCAAGTTTTACAAGTCAAATAGTTATAATGCTGGAAGTCAGAATCTCTAGTAATAGTGTTGTTTCTTCTTGATGTTTGGTGCTTATAGGTCTTGTTTATTACATGCTGCACCTTCGTTAGTTTTATTCCTGCAATTTTGTTTTGTGGGGGTGTGTGTGTGTGTCTCTTTCCTGTGGGGGTGGTGTGTGTTCCGTTTTAGCTTCCTAAATGTGTCCTTTATGTTGAGGCTGTAGGGTAGTGTGTGCCTCAGTCCTAGTTTAAAGGTGCTGTGTACAATTTTATGGTGAGGTTACTAGTGAGTGATCCTCCATTTCTGGTTTTCATGGTGTTGAGGAACTGTGTGTTCTAGTTCAGTTTGAGACGTTTTGGGTGCTAATTCTGTTCACAGGGACTTGTGTTCCTTTTCATAAGGGAGGTGTTTTTCCCCTATAGGGAGGTGTTCCCCTATTACAAGTTTTGATATCTTGGAGTATCATAGGGGAAGTTTTCCCTATTACGGTGTTCGCAGAATCTTTGGGAGGTGTTTTCCCCTATTGCAGTAATTGGAGTTCATAGGGAGGTGCGTTTCCCTATTTCAATGTTCTTTGTGTCTAAGGGAGGTGTTTTTCCCCTATAGGGAGGTGTTTTCCCCTATTGCAGTAATTGGAGTTCATAGGGAGGTGCGTTTCCCTATTTCAATGTTCTTTGTGTCTAAGGGAGGTGTTTTCCCCTATAGGGAGGTGTTTTCCCCTATTACGGTATCGGAGTTTCATAGGGAGGTGCGTTTCCCTATTTCAATGTTATATGTGTCTAAGGGAGGTGTTTTCCCCTATAGGGAGGTGTTTTCCCCTATTACAGTGTTGGAGTTCATAGGGAGGTGCGTTTCCCTATTTCAATGTTATATGTTCTAGTGTGTACCATCTAATTTGTTTCTCTGGGGAGGGGGATGGTGTTCATCATTCTTTTGTTATTGTTATTTTCTTGCGACTATTTGCTGATTTGGTGTATAATTACTTGCTTTATGTTTTTCCTTTTTGATTTTGTGCTATCTTGATTCAATGCATATCTTTTGCTTGTTTTTCTAAGGAAGGGAGATGTGCTATAATCTATTGTTGTTGTTGTACATCTTTCTCATTGCTGTCCTGTCCCTTGCTGCTCAGCCATGAGTGATGTCACTTGGAATGTTGGTGTGTGGGACTGGAGGAGTTGGCAGTTGGAGAGATGGGGCTGAGCAGCAGGGAGGCTGCTCCTGGTGGGGTTTTACAGGGGCTTTACTGGGGCCTAGCTGAGGCCTTACATGAGATCTACATGGACTTTATGGCTAACCAATAAACCTACAATCTGTTCTAAGCGGCCTGTCTACGAGACATCTTTGATCATTACAGGTCCACATCATCAAGTGGTATTACACCCCTATTTACACTGCCCATTTGCTGATGTAAGGGTGATAAAGAGGGGGGTACTACAACCAGTTTGTATAGAATCAGGACAAATCACCATTTCATATTCAGGATGTCCCAGGTCCTGTTGGATAGTATTAATGGTACCAGGACTAGCTACCCCAATGACCACCTGTGGATCAGATAACAAGTCACCCTCTCTGGTAACAATGAGGGATTGGGTTGCAGAGTTAGACCCCCACCCTCGTGCACTGCTGTGAGCAGAGTATCTGTCATCTTCGATGCCGGGGTGGAGTTTTGCGAGCCATAGGCCTGGAGCAAGCCGCCTGCTCTCCCAGAGCGCAGCAACCATAGAATCATCTTGCCTAGCAACGAGCCTGAGGCAGCATCAGGCACCCACATGTTCCGAGGGGGAAGTGCATATTCAACGCTGATTCAGAAGTGCCTGTAGCAGCCGGGATTCCCTGGCTCGATACTGCTAGTCCATTAATGGGGCCCCATCCCATCTGAGCAGCAGGACACTGAGGTGCCATACTATGACCTGCCGAGACCCTGCAGATGCCATAACCAGCTACAATGAGAAATGCTATAGCAAACCACCTTGCCTGCTTAATCAGCTGGAGATGGCTTAGCAACGCCAGCAGGAATAAACGGCAGTAGTCCTTTGGCCTTTCGCCGCTTTAATCATCCTTTAATTTATTCACATTTTCCATGTATCCTGCGGTCCTTGATGATAGTTCGTAGGTCCCGGGAGGGGGGCTGCAAAGCCGAGGAAAGCTACGGGAGGTGCTCTCCTTGGCGGAGTCAGTCCACCATCTTCTCTTCACCCTACCGCGCCCGGAAACCCATCACCTTCTATGTTTCCATCTCAACCTTTCAAATATTATTCAATATTATGTGGCATTATGGGGCTTTAATTATCAGAAAACGGGTGTGTCTAGGACAGGGCCCCTACAATCCTTAAGTTTACACTGAACTGCACATAGAGTTTGGATAGAAGAAGCACAGGCCCTGTGAACTGTTGTTGGGCCTGATATTGCTGCTGCAATGTGATTGCCCTCACTGTATAATTGGATGCCAAACAGTTATTGCTAATAGAAATTGGGTGCTGCTCCTTCAGCCTCAGATTGCGAAAATCTGATTCTAAGGAGGGAAAACTAACTTTTGAGCAAAAAGATCCTCATGGTCGCATTCTTGACCTTTCTGGTGAACGGGAAACTGCAGACTAGGATAAAGCCACAGGAGCATGCATTAAACTTAGAACGCTCCGGGCCGTTTCTTACAATTTAAGTCTGGTCAATACACCTTTGTGGTAGTCGTAGAGGAAGAGGTGTTAACATCAAAATTAAATGTCAAAATACAGTATGATCATTAATAAAAGACTGATTCAGTAACTTGATGTTAAAGGTTTTCTACAAACTCAAAGCTAGACTAAAATTCCGAAGGTCACCAAAGACCAGCTCACCTCCACCCTCATTAGCACCCCACCTCCAACTAGGCCAGATGCAAATACTGTAGCACGCAACCTCCACTGGTGGATCACAAACTCCGTCGACACACTAGCCCCCCTCAAGAATGCCACAGGAAGACGCATCAAGAAAGCAAGTTGGTTCACCCTGGACTGCCAGAATCCAGACGCTCCTGCAAACAACTCACAAAGGCATGGAGGAACAACAAAACACCATAAACGCACGCCTGCTACAAAGCAGCCACCACCGCACACCATAATCTCATCAAATCCACAAGAAAGAATCCCTCCAAGACAGAATCCTCACCAAGGCTCACAACACCAAGGAACTATTTTCCTTCATCAAGGAATTAAATAAAAACGGCAGGGTGGGGGGTTGTAAAATGCGGCATACGGACGATTTCAGGTAAGTAACAGGAAAAAAACGCATTCCGTTGCGCATGCTGCATCGCCAAATGCGCTGCAGCACGCACAACAAAATTCGTTTTTTTCCCTGTTACGTACCTGAAATTGTCCGTATGCCGCATTTTACAACCCGCCACCCTGCCCCTCCCGCCCGCACCACGTCACCGCCTGGTGGCATGCCCTATACGGGGGTGTGACAGTAGGGTAACTGTTAGATAGTGTAGGGGTAAAAATTACTCGGGGGTGCAACAGTAGGGTAAGTGTTGGATAGTGTAGGGGTAAAAATTACTATTCTAACTCCAGGGGGTGCAACAGTAGGGTAAGTGTTGGATAGTGTAGGGGTACTATGCATTGTAATGGTATGCATTGCAATGACATGCAATGTAATGCCTGCTTTATAGTGACATGTGTTGTAGTGTTATGCATTGTAGTGACCTGCAATGTAATGGCTGTGTTGTAAAGGATGTTGCGATGTAATGACTGCGTTGTAAATTTAGTGCGATGTAATGACTGCATTGCAAAGGTTATTTCCCATATAAGAACACATTAGATGCACTTCTATACCTTCAGTGCACTATATCGCATTGTTATTATTGAGTCACATGTAGTACATAAGGCCAAATGTCAATATGTATGTGGCCTAGTTAAACGTAGAAGCATGGAGCCACAATTATGCTACTCAAATCCCCTCTTTGATGATGATCAAACCATCACAGATTCCAATCAGATCATTATCAGATTAGACCAATCAAAACCGAGTGGTCTTAAGCATCTTTTGTCTAGACTCATTCAGATGCTTCAAATCTTCATAATATCTGCCCTGAACTTCTTCTAACTCTACATGTGCTCTCTTTCTTTGTATTCCCTGTCTTACTTGTGCATGGTGATATAACTTAAAGATCAGATATAAGAATATTGCACAAAGAGCAATTATCAATAGGGGTTTCAAAATGGTGCCCAAAATTCTACTTCTCAAGTTTCCAAACCATCTGCCTATCAAAGCAAAACCATTTCTAATAGCTTACCAAGCACCTGCCAATTCCATCTCTTTCAAATCCTTCATCAACCCCGATATATTCTTAAAATATTCCTCCAGGTCCTTACTTTTGTCTGGAATATAAGTACAGCATTGCTGAACTTTCAGCATTGGGCAGACACCACCCTCTTTTGCAAGCAAATGGTGTCATGCAAGAGGATTCTGTAAAACCATTGACTTTATTTCAGCATTGGGCAGACACCACCCTCTTTTGCAAGCAAATGGTGTCATGCAAGAGGATTCTGTAAAACCATTGACCTTATTTCAATCATCTCAGTATTTACAAGTGAGAGTGTTTGTGGTACTAGTAGCCACTTTATCCACTATTGTAGATAGCTTTTAGGTTTTCAGGTAATTCAGAATTACTCCTAGAGACTGAATTATGGCACCAAAAATATCATCTCCTACTACTTCTGCCGCAGTAATACCTCGTTTGGTTCAGGATTTCTCTTCCCATACGGAATCACTAAAATATTCTACCTGATAAAGCGTCAAGAAAACTCTGCCAAAAAAACAGATACCATGACATCCATGTGGCAATTTGAAATATGCATTTTGCACACAAGTAAAATAAACTCCAGGAATTACAGGATCCTGTCTCTCCAGGAAACAACACTTTTTCACTCTTGCTTCAAGAGTGTGTTCACACTCTCTCTCCCCTAAAACCAATGGATCTATATAACTCTGATCAACATGTATACACAATTTTCCCTTGTGTTTCCAATTTAAAACGAAAGCAGGTACATTTCCTATTCCCTGATTTCTAATTTCTTCACTACTCCACTAGTGATTTTTAAGATCCTAATCAATTTCAGTTTGAGATTTTAGGTCTCTCCATCTATTCTCCAGCACATCCAAAAATGTATTTTCCACATCTCACATCAAGCAAGTCAAATTATGACTGTGTACATACTCAGTGTCTAATGACTTATGAGACACTAAATATTTGCCTGCAATCTCTGCACCTTTAAAATAAGTATTCTTATTCAAATGTTTGATAAGGGAAACTTGTAGGAGCACTACATCATAATTCAAAAAAAGATATTGGAAACTACTGTCTCTATAAAATATACTTGATAAGAGACTACAGGAAATACGATATGGCAGAGGGAGATGGTGATAGGTAATTCCCTCTGCAGCAAAAGCGTGTAACTGAGTACAGACATAAGACCTTCTACCATACATTGTTTCTATATACTCATAAAGCAATCTAAAAAAAACGTTTGAGGTGTAATCCTTCTTGATACATCTGTGTGTAACTTCTTAAACCCCCCACAATGGCATATTACTATCAAAAGAATGTAGTGTGGTAGAGGCAACAGTAGATTTAGAGAGGTAGAGGCAACAGTAGAGTTAGATTCTACTGTGCTACCTGTAGCTGAATATAACCCCATAACCACTATAACTATTGCTACAACTAAAGCCATTAGTGTGCCGAATATGATGTATCACTGCCTAGTAGTATTAGGTTTGGCTTCTATTACTTTGTTTGAATCTAAACCTTGGGTGGGACATAGCAGCTGCAGAGACATCTCTGTCGGTTTCCACCCGTGCAAACAGCAAATCTAAATTGCAACAAAATGATGTACGAAGTCTTTATGAATCTTCTTGTGGGATATGCCTCAACCCTTAGGGAAAAGATGCACACAGCAACCAACACATATCTCAGTCCATTGCACATAGGCATCTCAATGCATTCCATCTACATCCTGTTGAATGGACCACCTGAGCAGTCTTTATGACTCAACGTCACTGTGGTTCTTTTACCTACATTATTCTGCTGGCACACAATATATCTGTGACATAATGCTTACGCCATCAACTTGAACTTTGGATTAAATCATGTTTGGCCAAACAATCTGACCATGGTATCCCTCCCTACATGAGTCGGACCATGGCAATGGCTAGCCATGGTTGGCAAGAAACTGTTCTCTTTGAAGGTAACTATTCTGTCATGCATGGTCACATTTGTTTCAATTATATCTTTAAAAGCACTTGAGTTTGACTTTTTTACTATGCAGTTAATCAGTACAGTGAGCATCGGCTTGCCCCATAGAAGTCACAAAGTTTCTAGACTATGGTATATTAAGATCACGAATCTGTCAGGTAAACATTCATGTGGTATCATATACCACAACTGAGAGTCTATATATTTGTTAGTGGGCCATTTTTGGAATGACTGTGTTATTCATTGCATATCGCATTCCTTTTAGGATATGGGTAAATAGAAATAGACCAGCATTGTCTCCCTCCACTTCTTTTTCTATACATGTGGAAGTCTGGAATAGAATACGTTTGATTCACACTCTAGGTACTCATAATAAGCTGGCATAAGTCAATTTTGAGTATGTCCCATTATTGCCTCGCTATGGTTTACATCTTACATCGTGTTTTTTTTAGGATATCGGATAAAAGACACAGACAATTATTGTCTCCCTCCACACCTTGTCTCTAAATGTGGAAGTCTGGATCAGCATTCATTTGACTCATACCACAGATACCTATATCAAATAGGGACTAATGACAACTTCCATGTTTGCCCCATTCTTGTCAGCTACTGGGTCAAATTGATATCATGTGAACGAACATATTTTTCGCTTTTTTAATTCTATTTCTATTTTCTCTTTTCTTTATTCCCCCAGAATAGGAGCACTTGCGCTCTCTTGTCACAAAGCAATTTGTGCTTGGTTCTTCATTATCTCATTCCCCCGATATATAGGAACTTCTGAGACAGCATCCAGACCAGTTACATACAGGTATGTGGAGATATGTATCTCCTTTAGATTGCATGATCTCACCCACATGAATAAGAGCAAGTTATAAGGTCTCATACAGGAAGATGTTTGTTTCTTGTTGCATGTTAAGCATAACATTTCCTTTCTCACACCCTGTTTGTAGATAAAAAAAAATTCACTTGTTTTTCTGCATGCACAATCACCACACAAATTTCTGTTTTACATTTGTAAATATGATATTTTAGCGTTAACAGTGAAACACGGCGTTTCCCAACAGGTTTCACTATGTTCAGTGTTTTTGTGATTTATTTAACTAATTTGCGGGCATTCAATTTCATATTTAATCAAGTGATTATGTTTTTCATTCAGTAAATTCTGAGACGGGTACCTGAGGAAGGCATTGACGAAATGCGCTTAGAATAACAACATACCGCCAGTTTCTACATACAGTGTTTATTCATCGTTATATTGTTGGGGTGCAACCAAGGATCTGAACGCTGAATCACCTTTTGTATATTTTGAATCATTTGTGATATATCTTTAGGTATTCTGATTGATGTATATCAAGTTGTATTAATTCACACAAAGAGATTACTGAATGACTGAAATAATGTTTTTTAATATCAATTTATCTATGTGATATTTGATACACACATATATAAATTAAGAGAAAAAAAGAAAGAAAAAAAGGAAAACAAATTTTTTTTTTACATGATTGTATTGAGTAAATATCCAATTTTAAATATATGTTTGATTCATCATGACAGCTTTTTTATTGACTTGAAATTGCTATGCCCGCATAAGCTATAATCCGCCTGGCCCTGGTGTTCTCTTACCCTTTGTTGTATATTCCCTGTCAGGGCACAGTTATCCTGTGTACAGGGGCCCCAGTTCTTTCTCAAATATTGACAACACAGGTCTGCCATCTTCTGAAACCCATATTAAATCCTCATCTATTTTGATACACCCAACATTTACCCAGCTCTGCTGTTCTGATTCTGACACTTCTTCCTGTAACCTCTTAACTTCCTCCCAAATGTCAGCTGCTGTGAGAAAAAGGTTGTAATTTGCCTCATCTGTTCCTTCAATTTACATACTCTCCATTCAATGGACAATGGTGCCTAAATCTTTGTCAGCATATCAATTGCCAACTGTCACATAGTCATCTCCCTTGCAATCTGAAGAACATTTTCCGACTGCGGCTTGTGCAGGCAATTGCAAAGGCCTCTAACAATGTTCTTACCTGCTCTGATTACATATGAGGGATCCTGATGATGTCATAAATACTCTCTGGAACCATAACTGTCCAAAGTAGTGCACCACACCAAAGCCGTAATGACTATCTGTAAATATAGTCACCTGTAATAAATCTGAAACATGGCATGCTCAAGTAAGAGCAATCAATTCAGCCACTTGTGCGGGGACTAGTCCTTGCAGCCAAGCAGCTTCCAGTACTTCTGAAACAGTACACATTGCATAAGCAGCTTTCAAATGTCCTTTCTGATCTCATTAACACGAGCCATCCACAAACAATACAAAATCAGATTCCGGTATTGGTTCATCTTGTATATCTGGTCTCAACTTGGTGCATAGCTCAGTGACAAAAGATGAGACAGTCATGCTCCACTTCACCATCATCATTGTGATTATCAGGAAGAGGTAGCAGGGTGGCTGGGTACAAAATGAAACATCTCTTTAGGGATACATTCTCAGCCGACTGGTATGATTTGCTCCTACCGGGTCAGGTGACTGTTCGTAAAGTAATGTTTCCTCATTCTAGTTAACACAATGTCGACATAATGAGGAACATACACAGTCAAAGGATGACCCATCACTATGCTTTCATACCTTTCGATGCCTGTTGGTGCCACCTCTGTAAGGCAGCCAGGCAGCACGGCAGCCACTGTATCTAATGTGGCTGAGAAATATGCAACTGGTCTTGGGGCTCCTCCATGATTTTGTGTTAGCACTGAAAGAACAAGGCCATCTCTTTTACTGCAGAAAGGTGAGAATGCTTTATTGTAATCAGGTATTCCCCTAGTGCCGGGGCTCAGCAGAGACGTTCTCACAACTCCAGGAATGCAGCCAAACAATCATTGTCCCAAAGCCCTGGATCCAACACATCCTTGTGCTTCAGCCTTTGTAAAGGCTTGGCCACTAGGGAATACTTTTTCATTTGTCTCAAACATAGGAAATTGCTTGTATGGTTTATCATTCTGGAGAGCATTCTGATTCAAATTAGGGATTTGTTTGGAAGAAAATCTAGGTAAATTTGCACTTGCTGTGGCATAGGAGGTTGAGGAACCTGCATCACTGGGGCTTGTGGCACATTAAAATTCTGAGATATAAGTCTAGGTACATGTTGTTGCTGCATGGAATTTCTTTTCTGAGGTGGTACAAACCCTGGATTTTGATTTGATTGGCAGGATTAAGATGACTTGCTTGCTTCCAATGTCCTAACCTATTGCAGTAGTGGCACAGATTAAACTTCTCTAAATTTGCTACATCAATTTCAGTACTCTGATTAATAGGGATACCTCGACCTTTACCTTATTACTAAAATCTACCTCCACTTTGCATCACCGTAGCTCCCTGTTGAAACACTCCATGCATTGGGGGGAAATCCTCTACAAATGATGGATTTTGAATTCCTATCTGAGCAGCCGTCGTTTGTACTAATATTAACTTTACCTTTATTGTTTTCTGTCTCGTTTCAATATCATCATTGCAGTATTTGGCATAATGCATAATCACATCAACTGACTTATTCTGCCAACAAATCAGATGCTGTTGAATCATCATACTGATCTCAGGCTTCAATCCTGTAACAAACCTAGACACAAAGGGCCTCCTGTAGGTAGCTAAATACCGGTTGGTAACGGCCGAAATTCGGTAAATATCCCGTTACCGACCGGTATTTAGCTATTTGAGATGTAGGAGGCATAATTTCAGGATTCTGTAAATTACCGAATCGGTAAAATACCGATTCGGTAAATACCGAATCCTGAATGTAGGGAGCTCTCTAAAGAGTGAAAATTAGTATTAAGAATTCGTTATTTACCACCAAATACAGGTTGGTGATAAATAACGAATACCTTGCAAAAAGTAATATTTTGCAGATTTAAGAGTGCCATGTGGCCGACATACATGCCCTTAGGGCATGTATGTGCGCCACATGTGCACACATGCAAGATTCAGGGGTGCAACAGGGTGTCAATGTGACACCCTGCCACCCTTGAATATGCTCCCCCCATTACCGAATCAGTATTTACCGAATCGGTAATGGTGAATGGCTTCCCATTGATTCCTATGGGCCTCCAGGCCCATAGGAATGAATGGGAAGGGATGCATTATTACCGATTCGGTAAATACCGATTCTTAAATACCGATATTTACCGAATCGGTAATAATTACCGATTGGTTACCTACATTACATTTACTGATTCATAAATACCGAATCGGTAAAATTCGGTATTTATGAATCGGTAAATGTGATTCTACCTACATATGGCCCAAAATGTCCCATATCTTTAGGCTCTTGTGTTTCAATTTCAACATACCATTTAAATACTTGTAACAATCTCTCATAATAGACATGAACAGTTTCCTTTGGTTTGTGGGTCATTTGATCGATCTTGACCTAGTCAATATCTTAGACTTTTTTACAGGGTCTCTTGTTGGCTCTCCTTTGGGCCACTCTATGGTTATTTTATACACCATCCACAAATCACTTGGGACCACAATGTCAAAAAGGGATTCAGATTAGTCTACAAAACATTTGACATTTTCACATACCGCTCAACTTGTTTGTACCACTCCACAGGCTTTTCTCCTAATTTAGGGAATTCATTTGTAAATAACGCAAGTTCATTACCTCTCCAAGGTACATATACATATATACATTCTATGCTAGGTACCTCCCATAAAGGAAAACCAGTAGCTCCCATCCCCCCATCGATTTCTTGGGAGTCATTCTTTTGGACCCTTTACCTTTCCACTTATCTAATTCACTCCAAATTTGAATGTTGTGGATTAAGTCCCGAATTTGCATCTTCATTCCTGGAATTCTCATATGTTCTATGTCCTGATCACTAAAAGCGAATCAGTAAAGCCTTTGTCTGCTCTCTATCTAGCTCATATTTCTGAGCCAATTTAGACCATTTGTCATGTGTTTGTCTTGCTCTCCCAGTAACCTCTTTACTGATGAATAAATGTTCACTCTGCTGATAAGTTTCAATTCAATCCAATGCAAGACAACCCCTTAACATTTCCTCAAGTTCCAACTTCAATTTTCCCACATCCACTAAATTGAATTTCAAAGTTCCCTGACTCACTTCCGCACTTCCACACTCATTTGATGCAGCAATAATAATTTTCAAAAAGTCCTCTAACTCCTGGATATTAAGACCAGGATGTACCTTAGAAGCTTTATTTTATTTATTTATTTTCCTGATTACTTAAAACCATTCCAAAGTTACAACCGTGCTAAAAGAAATCCACAAATTCGTAAAACCGTGTTATTAAATCTTAAATAACTCAGTGATTTTAGACACCATATGCTGTAGTATCTATTCCCTAATTTATAAAACCATGTTGATAAAACGAAAAAACACAGTAGATTTAAACAGTGAATGCCATAATATCCATGTTAAAATTTAGGATTTCATCATGGAGGTTAAAATTCATTTAGACTTTTGCAATTAAAAACTTTTCCAACTTGTTCTAAAATACGCGATAATCACAGGTTTGTGTCCGTTGAGTCAATTGGCTGATGGATTTAGTTTTGTTCCTGCTGCGCTCATGAAGTGGACCAGGCTGCAGGCTAGCTGGATATCTCCTCCTTCGAAGCAGGCTTTCACTGTCTGTCTGCATGTTCAAATCTGTCTTTCATTCAGGACCGGTTTTAGTAATGTTCTTCATTCCTGACTAAACCCTACAGATGCACAATAAGTGTAGTACTTCATCGCATAATTTACACTGTGTTATTGTATCTGACCATTTCCATGGTGAAGGTGCTGCATTGCTGGTAGGATACCCAGTCACAGATGCAGGAATCTCTCCTTCACTGCTCTCGAAAAGCCTGTGCCAAGGTACGTTTGTGGTGAGCACCTGGAATAGCTCTGAATGACAATCCAGACATGGGCCCTCTCCTCCAAGGGAAAGCAATGAAATTCACAACTATGATGTCGCTAGAGAATAGTTAAGAGTGGTAGATGGTGTTGAAGCAGTGCAAAGAAAACAAAATTAGTGAGTGCAGAAGTTAAAAACAACTACTGGGTCAGTACAACCAGTTTATTCATAACTGACCGAGTGGTGTGACTAAAAAACAGTGCAAAAAGCAGTTTGAAATAATAACTGCTGTTGTCCTAAAGTTGGTCTACATGTTTCAGCCTATCGATTCAATGCCAATCAGGCTTTCGTCAGGACCAGATCAAACCATGCTACTGCTAAATGGTGTAATTATCCAAAAAGAGAAGAAAATACACGACCTACTTGAGTGAAGGTACTAGGACACTCCCGAATATTCGTGGAGTGATATCCGAATCCTAAAATAAACGAAATTATAAATAAATAAACTACTATTAAAAATATCAATGTTGTTCACATGCTATTTGTCAACATTATCGTGAAACAATATTGGCGTTTAAACGGCTCTCTTTAGTTAATATGTTGTCTAAAATTTAACTAGATCAAACAAAACTATAGCAAATTATGCTCAATTCAGAAGTTATCTCACCAACATGAAAACTGGATTGGTAAAATGATTACCCCTCAATGTAGGGGGTCTCGCCTCACCCCACTTGGCATCCGCTCAGATGAATGAGGCTCCGCTCTGTATCAGAATTAATGGGTATGACAATGTGTATGCCAAGCAAAGTTTGCTATCAATATTAAAATCACTACGCGCTTGTACTAGCGATAGGAACATGGAGAACATAACAGAAGACATCCACGAGACTGCCTTTTCAAATCTTATCTCAAGTGTGGACATAACGAGACAAGCAAGCTAATTGAGAATGGCAACGCTGATATTATCTGAATTACTAGATATGAGGCTGTGGTATTTGCGAGCCCGTCTTACTCAATTGGGAGTACAGATGAATACAAGAACACCGCATTGCATGAAGACGCTTACCTATCCGTCGGTACCTCCGGCTGTGTTGAGCTGGACGGGGAGGCACCGACGTGTACATCTGACGCGTATAAACAGAGGCGCGTCTTGATAACGGGTGCGTCAGCGGTAACAGAGATTTCTGGTAGTTCAAGTCTTTCAAAAGGGAAGTTTGAACAGTCAAAGGTATCAAAGCCAACAAAGCCCATATCACGTGCAGTAATGTCTTTCTGGAAGCAATGTGGCTCGATATCATGGCATTATTAAATAGTTGGGCGGTGTAAAATCCGGCTTGAAATGAAATTTAAATGAGCTAAATGACACTCGTTCCAAGGATACTTTTTGCACTCAGACCAACAAGGTCCAAAAAAGCATACGCAGACACTGGTCGATTCTAAACATCGGGCAGGATACCCTTCCAAGGCCCCTTTTTTCCTATAAAAGAGGTACCAATTTGCGAGATACCCTTGTACATACTAGACCTAAAATCGTCCCATCTGTCAGAACCAACACATTATGGGATCTACCGAGGGTGCAAGGACATTTCCCCTGTGGTACATGCACAGCTTGTCCACAGACCACACCAACTAAAGAGGTTGATATTGGGACACAGAAACCCTGGGTTATAACAAAACATACCAACTGCAATTCTGAAAGAGTCATATATCTCATCACTTGCCCCTGTTCATTGAGATATGTCGGGATGACGACACGCAAAATAAAGCTGCGTATCAATGAACATAAAAGTACTAGTCGGTGCAAGAAACAGGCGACCAAATTGACTCAACACTTCCTCACCTTTCAACACAAAGCAGAGGAACTACAATGGACGGTGTTAGAACAGCCGTTCATTCCACCATATGTCAGCGACATTGCCCGTTTCCTATTTAAAAAGGAACAGAAATGGATCTATTTGCTCCATAGTGACACACAAGGGTTAAATGATGATATACCGTGGACTAGCCTGTAAGTTCATGGTGTATATATCTCCCCTTGGCTACATGATCATAACGATCTCGTAGTCTTTTTTCACCTTGCTGTTAGTGGAATAGATTTATCCATACTAGGTTTTGACTTTTCCTCCAGGATTTCATTAGACTGCCTCACATTTATGAGCTGTTTCCCACACTATCCTTGGAACGAGTGTCATTTAGCTCATTTAAATTTCAGTTCAAGCCGGATTTTACACCGCCCAACTATTTAATAATGCCATGATATCGAGCCACATTGCTTCCAGAAAGGCATTACTGCACGTGATATGGGCTTTGTTGGCTTTGATACCTTTGACTGTTCAAACTTCCCTTTTGAAAGACTTCAACTACCAGAAATCTCTGTTACCGCAAACGCACCCGTTATCAAGACGCGCCTCTATTTATACGCGTCAGATGTACGCGTCGGTGCCTCCCCGTCCAGCTCAACACAGCCGGAGGTACCGACGGATAGGTAAGCGTCTTCATGCAATGCGGTGTTCTTGTATTCATCTGTACTCCCAATTGAGTAAGATGGGCTCGCAAATACCACAGCCTCACATCTAGTAATTCAGATAATATCAGCGTTGCCATTCTCAATTAGCCTGCTTGTCTCGTTATGTCCACACTTGAGATAAGATTTCAAAAGGCAGTCTCATGGATGTCTTCTGTTATGTTCTCCATGTTCCTATCGCTAGTACAAGCGCGTAGTGATTTTAATATTGATAGCAAACTTTGCTTGGCATACACATTGTCATACCCATTTATTCTGATACAGAGCGGGGCCTCATTCGTCTGAGCGGATGCCAGGTGGGGTGAGGCGAGACCCCCTACATTGAGGGGTAAGCATTTTACCAATCCAGTTTTCATGTTGGTGAGATAACTTCTGAATTGAGCATAATTTGCTATAGTTTTGTTTGATCTAGTTAAATTTTAGACAACATATTAACTAAAGAGAGCCGTTTAAACGCCAATATTGTTTCACGATAATGTTGACAAATAGCATGTGAACAACATTGATATTTCTATTAGTAGTTTCTTTATTAATAATTTCCTTTATTTTAGGATTTGGATATCACTCCACGAATATTCGGGAGTGTCCTAGTACCTTCACTCAAGTAGGTCGTGTATTTTCTTCTCTTTTTGGATAATTAAACCATTTAGCAGTAGCATGGTTTGATCTGGTCCTGACGAAAGCCTGATTGGCATTCAATCGATAGGCTGAAACATGTAGACCAACTTTAGGACAACAGCAGTTATTATTTCAAACTGCTTTTTGCACTGTTTTTTAGTCACACCACTCGGTCAGTTATGAATAAACTGGTTGTACTGACCCAGTAGTTGTTTTTAACTTCTGCACTCACTAATTTTGTTTTCTTTGCACTGCTTCAACACCATCTACCACTCTTAACTATTCTCTAGCGACATCATAGTAGACCCGGGGTTGTGAATTTCATTGCTTTCCCTTGGTCTCATACGCCACATGGTTCCCCGGAACTGGAGTTGAGCGTATGGCTGAATCCTAATGATGATATGCGCTACTTGTAGTGGCTGATGGGATTCAATATCAATGACATTGCTCACATCTGTATTGTTTCTTTCTCAATTTAGGCGTTGTTCATAGTAATTATTGGCTCCTGTATTTTGACCCTGGATGCCGTTTGTTGATATTATCTTTATTTTATGCCAGCATTTAACGTAGGCACTCATAGGTGCTATTTGCTGCTTTTGGAGGCCGAACTCTAGCCTTATTTGTGCCAGCGAAGTATACTGTGGGAGATTAAATATTATTCTCATGGCCTTGGACACCACTTTTTCCAGAGTGCCCTCATCTCTCCCTCTCAGGCATTTGCTGCCATCTGCCATAGGTGATAGTCGGTAGCAGCCTCGCTCGAAGCACCTGTAGTAGAGGGGTGAGGCTGGGACCAGTTATTTTGTGTTTGATGTTTTTAATGCGACAGCCAGTGAGGTCCCTCTTCCTCTAATAACCGCTTTTTGTTGACGAAACGTGCATTTCCTGTCAAAGATAATGCCCAGGTACTTAAATTCTTCAACCGGCTCAAAGCTTTAGATATTGCCTTTACTAGGCAGTTCCCAGTTAAGTGAACCCAGATCAGGCAACCTCAAAGCTCCAAATCCAGTTTGATACACAGAGGGGTCTGCACTTGCACCACGAGGAGAACTTGCATTAATCGGTCTTAAAGGAACAATTTCCCCTACTTTCTGACTCTTGGGTGTAACTTCTGATGCTTGTTATTGAGCGGGAACAGCTGAGTTTTGAACCTCGCTTCCCCTGGAACCAGGTTTATATATTGAAACCATTGGTCCAATAGGAACAGGAGCTGCAAGTGCATCTGGGACTGTACAACCAGTGGAGGTCACAGGAATGCAAGTCCCTAAGTTTCCTCCTATCATGCTTTAATTCACTGTAATAATCCCCATCACTCTCTGGACATTCTGCACAGGACAATTCCCTACTATTCCAGGGCTCCTATTTACTATTGCAGTAGGCAATCCCATATACCCTCCTTCAGCTTCGCTAGAACCTCTCTAAGTTCAAATCTTATTATACAGAGGTAGACACTCAGACATTAATACATTAATACACTATCACTAGTTTTGCTATCACTGTTTTCATTGTTCTCTCCAGATTCAATTGGTTTATCAGTTCTCCACCTTTTGCTGCCAGGCATCCACCCTTGCATCTATGTACGTGTGTCCTGCCTTTTTCACTCCTACCTGATATCACTCTTTTTCTCTTGCATGAACTGCACACTCCGAAGGGTTAAGCGATTTAAATTGGGTGGCTTCATCTCAAATAAAATTCTTCTTGAACTTTCAATAATTCTCAAATTAAATGTACCATAGCATGGAAACGGTAGTGCACCTTCTTTCTCAGTGACCTTGTGCCATTGTTCTAGCCAAATACAGGTGTGTACCCCTATATTTATCGCTATATATTAAACTGCAATGTCTTCGGGTGAGGTATCTCCACCCATCTAAGATATATCTGAACATCTTCTCTAATCAAAACGCATACAACTTTAAAACATTACATTTTCTATTTAATTTGTTTGTTTCAACACAAAAATCAATATTTTGCTTAAAATTTCATTCCAAATCATCAACTAATAATAGCACCGCACCTCGTGACCTAGACAGCCAATAACAATGTCTCTTCACACCAAGCGGCCTATCCCAGCGCTGCATGTTTTGATGATAATCTCACAGCTCACAGCTGCTCACCCTACTTTACAATTTCCACGCATGCACTCTTTTCAGCAACATGCTTGCAACACGCTTGCAACTAAATACAATGCAATAACAGCAATTAACAATTGTGTGCTTTACTAAAGGATAGATAGAAATCAGTCATATAAGGTAATCATTAGGACCACACAATAAAAGACTCAGTCAGTAACTTGACGTTAAAAGGTTTATCACAGACTCAAAGCCAGACGAATATAAATCAATCTCAAGAACATACTGTAAAAGTATAAAATTATCAAAGGAAGACTGAAGCATCTTACAATATTGGTCCTCAACAGTAAAGAGCATATAAGTATCTCTGTTGCAGCGATACAAATTATGAGGAAAATAACTTGATGGCTAGATGAATTATTTTTATCCTTTTCTCTACACCTTGAAAAGATTTGCAGCATCTAGTAAACGCAATACTAAGCTAAAAATAGTGGAACCCTATTTACTCAAGATAGCAAGAAAGGTGTCAGCATAAGAACCTCTATAGAAGTTATAAAGTAAAGAGTCATGTGTAGCATGAAGTCACACAATCAGAGATGTCAAGAGAGATCTGTACCTGCTCCAAGTCTTAAGGGACTCTGACTAAACCCAAGGTGGATTCACTCTTTAAAATGCACAAAGAATATTCAATTAATCAATCAATGAATCATATCACTTGTAAAGTGCACTACTTACCCATGAGGGTGTCAAGGGGCTGGGGGCGGGGGGTGCTGCTACTGCTCGAAGAGCCAGGTCTTGAGGAGTCTTCTGAAGGTCAGCAGGTCTTGGGTCTGTCGTAGGTGGGTGGGGAGGGTATTCCAGGTCTTGGCGGTGAGGTGGGAGAAAGATCTGCCGCCGGCAGTCATTCTTTGGATGCGGGGGACTGCAGCGAGGGCGAGGCCAGTGGTGCGGAGCTGGCGGGTGGGGGTGTAGAAGCTGAGTCGTCTGTTGAGGTATGCTGGTCGTGTGTTGTTCAGTGCTTTGTGTGCGTGGGTGAGGAGCTTGAAGGTTATTCAAGAAAACATGACCTTACATACATCATAATATGTTTTCCAGTTCCCAGAAAAGAACTTGGCACCTTGAACACTACTCCCATAATCCAGTCTCCACATCCAAAGCCTTCTTGGTTCCTCCCTTCGTCTGATAGTACCAACTAGTAACACTTCTTTTGTTCTTGATTAAAATCATTTGACCTGTCAGCACTTCCTCAACTCTCCAGCTTTGAAATACGATATGCTTTCACCAACAAATGAATGCCTTTGGACAGCACTCGCAGAGCAAAGAAATATGCAGTATACAATTTTGACGTTAAGAATAAATGTCTTGACTGCAAGCATAGGGCTCACAATCATGCTAGCTTAACTTTTCTCTTTAAACATTTTAGTTCTACAACCTACATATAATCCAACAAATATAATCTTTAATATTTAATATATTGTGAGGTACTCTTAAATGTGATTATAGACAACAATTGTCCCTAGTCATAAGAAGAATAAAGTTAATGATAAATAAGGACCCAATCAGTACTTATCAAAAGGGAGACTTATCCAGCCGGACAGAGGTCATGAATTTTACTAATATACAGAAATAACCAAAATTTTAAGAAGGTTGATAAAGTGGGACACAAGCCTGCGTCCAGTACATACTTTAGGTCATAGAGGCAAAAAGGTTCAGGCATGAATACATAGTTTGCTTATAGGTATCATCAATAATTGAAAAAACAAACATTTTAAACAACACCCTCATGTGTCAAAATCATGTTTTTAACATTTCGTGTATTTGTGAGTGTCGACGGCGTTTCGATCCTATTAAACAAATGCAAGGATCATCATCAGGACAAAGAACAATAATGCCTGTGCGATAAACCTGAATAACCGCAGCCGCGGTAGATTCAAAAACGGTGTTTGAATTAAAAGCGGAAGGACGTAGCCGAGGGCTAAGTCTGTGAATTGTTCTAAGTTGGCTCGGGTTACCAAGGATCCGTGGACCTGGGATAAGGTTCCGAAGTGATAGGATTACTGGACCGACCGGCAATGCGGGAGCAGGGTGCCGGTCGGTCCAGTAATCCTATCACTTCGGAACCTTATCCCAGGTCCACGGATCCTTGGTAACCCGAGCCAACTTAGAACAATTCACAGACTTAGCCCTCGGCTACGTCCTTCCGCTTTTAATTCAAACACCGTTTTTGAATCTACCGCGGCTGCGGTTATTCAGGTTTATCGCACAGGCATTATTGTTCTTTGTCCTGATGATGATCCTTGCATTTGTTTAATAGGATCGAAACGCCGTCGACACTCACAAATACCCGAAATGTTAAAAACATGATTTTGACACATGAGGGTGTTGTTTAAAATGTTTGTTTTTTCAATTATTGATGATACCTATAAGCAAACTATGTATTCATGCCTGAACCTTTTTGCCTCTATGACCTAAAGTATGTACTGGACGCAGGCTTGTGTCCCACTTTATCAACCTTCTTAAAATTTTGGTTATTTCTGTATATTAGTAAAATTCATGACCTCTGTCCGGCTGGATAAGTCTCCCTTTTGATAAGTACTGATTGGCTTCTTATTTATCATTAACTTTATTCTTCTTATGACTAGGGACAATTGTTGTCTATAATCACTTAATCCCCAAGGTCCCTAGCTGATCTTTTTGGGTGCTCTTGTTGTTACTAAATATAATGTACTCTTAAATGTGGCATAATAATACATGCAATTTTAAGCAAAAATGACAACTGGTCACAATCTATAAAGAAAGCATTTAACACACATATAATTCATTCTCACTAATTCCTGTCGAATTGCCTACATTAAATGCATTTTAGCGCACCACCTTACAATCTAAGCCTATAGAAGATTTATTATCAGCAATCCAGATGTTTCTGAAAATATTTTTTTTCATTATGCACAGATGTATATATCAAAACACACATTAGATACACTTCTATAACTTCAGTGCACTTTATCGCATTGGTGTTATTGTGTCACATGAGTACATGAGTCCAAATGTAAATAGATATGTGGCCTAGCCAAACGTAGAAGGATGTAACCAAAATTATGCTACTCCTACAGAAACTACTTGACATCAAGCCTAGTCTGTGGGCCATGTACATAAAAGAACGATCATCTCACTGCCCAAATATACTTGATCAAAGAGCAACTCAACAAACATAGTGATTGCCTTAATGAGGCAAGGCAAAGGATTTCTTACATTAAAAATAGTAGCCCCTGAATCACAAGTGCCATCACATGCATGCTTGGCAGTTCGGGCTGGACTGTTCCCATGAGGCACAGGGTCATACTGATTTGCATATGGCCATGTCTGAACTGGGGTGGCAGTGTGGGCTAAAGAACGGTGATGGATTAAACCCAGATCAGTTGACTGAGGGTGAGTGCTTGCAATGTTCAACACTCCGTTCATCATTTCCTTTGGTTTTTGCGCTGTACTCTTAAATGCGGCATAATGATACATGCAATTTTAAGCAAAAATGACAACTGGTCACAATCTTTAAAGAAAGCATTTAACACACATATAATTCATTCTCACTAATTCCTGTCAAATTGCCTGCATTAAATGCATTTTAGCGCACCACCTTACAATCTAAGCCTATAGAAGATTTATTATCAGCAATCCAGATGTTTCTGAAAATATTTTTTTTTATTATGCACAGATGTATATATCAAAACACACATTAGATACACTTCCATATCTTCAGTGCACTTTATCGCATTGGTATTATTGTGTCACATGAGTACATGAGGCCAAATGTAAATAGATATATGGCCTAGCCAAACGTAGAAGGATGTAACTAAAATTATGCTACTCCTACAGAAACTACTTGACATCAAGCCTAGTCTGTGGGCCATGTACATAAAAGAACGATCATCTCACTGCCCAAATATACTTGATCAAAGAGCAACTCAACAAACATAGTGACTGCCTTAATGAGGCAAGGCAAAGGATTTCTTACATTAAAAATAGTAGCCCCTGAATCACAAGTGCCATCACATGCATGTACAAGCAGATGGATAAGATGGCTGCCAAGAAAAAAAGTTTTGAAATCGTGTTCGCTGTGAACCAATATCCAAATAATCAGAATTCCAGAGTCGATGGATTTTGGCAAACAAACAACAAGCAGACCTTCTGGGCAGAAACAACTTTTCTGAATTACCATTTGTGGAAAGAAGGCAGTGTCATTTTAAGCATTTTGGGGCCCCTCAGCAAAACATATTTTGGGGCACCTTTTCAGATCAACCTTGAATTTTATTATTCATTTTCTGCTGATTCAAGCCTAAATCATTCCAAAGAATAATGAATTATAGTTAAATGTTCAGAAACAGGGTCACATAAAAACAATTGAAATATGTCCAACGGTCAAAAATTCTTAAGATGATACTGAGTAGAGAGATGTTCAGAGTCAGATGTTGAGGTAGGCAGAAGAGGAAGATAGAGAAATAGACAGAGTTGAAAAAGAGTGAAATTGCACTTTACCATGCAACCCCCTGGACAGTGGAGGCCCTGGGCAATTGCCAACTATGCCCATGCCTTACAATGTCTCTGATAATGGCATGAATTACTTTTGGCCCAATTAGTCATGCACTATATATAAGGGAGACGGCATTCAGAAATGGAATTTCTGAGCTGTGGCAGTGGAATAATCTTAAATGTGGGGGCACCCGAAGGGTTTGGCCCACCCTGTGCGACAGGGTCTTCAGGGGCTTCTGTTGTACCCCTTGGCAGGGGGCATTCCAGTCTATCCTCTGTGCAATTTTTTGATACACATACCACAGTGCCTTCTCGGAGCAAGAGTTCCATGCCCATAATTGTAAGAGTTCTTATCCAAAATGTATGCAGTATGGAAATATGCAAGTTGTGGTACTCAAAAATGGCCTAAAGGCTCTAGGTCAGAAGCGAACCATAATCATGAAATACTATATGAGGTGTGCAAAAGTATCTCTAATCATGTGTAACAGAGGTTCTCGAGTAGTAGTGCTGCCATCTGTGCATACGCATGTACTGTGATAGTTGTGCAGTGCCCGCCATTCCTATCACTAATGCCCAATACTCTATGCTGCTGTGTGGCAAATCATTCTGATTGGTCAATTTTGCATGGCAAAATGAAATGAGCTCCAATGAGCCTCATTGACCTCTTTTTTTGGCTTCAACTGCACAGCACTTACGCTGTGCTTGTAAAATCTATTGTATTCAATATAAATTTTGAAAGGCAATTACATCCCAACCTTGCCTTTCATTGGCTCCTGTGCTTGCCTCTTATTTTCCTCTGTTTCTGTTGGTTGAAGCATACTATTTCCTGTTGTTCCTCTTGTTGGCGTCTCGTGGCCTAAGTACTATTTTCATCCACTTTTATGACCTACTTTGTTATCTGTGAGCAAGTATGTATTTGTTTCGCAACCCCTTCCCGCTGTTCATACTTTTATTTTATCAAGTTAACTCGCCCGAATAATCAGAGTGCTTTACATGAGCACCAGTTTAAAAGGGGCTGCTGAGCCTCCCGCCAAGATGCAAACCCATACATGGATGCTTCTAATGGACAAGAAAACCCCAACCAGCCCTCAGACCAACATGACAGATCACACTCAGTCAGTAGTTGAACTGAACTAGCTGGACGAAGTAACGAGACAACAGTCCACTGGGAACAAATCAAAGCAAAGTAAATGCCTTCTCCATCCAGAGAAAAGTCATTATCGCAGCTTCAACCATCTTAATATGACAAAGGGGATGCTTCACCTTGATGATTAGGATTAATCAAACACTGACCTTGGAAGGTAACTAATCAATGAGACCTATTCCCTTGAAAGTACCTTACCAGTCTCCCTGGCCACCCTTCACATGAGTTCTCTGTATTACAAAGGGGGTGAAAAGGTGGGAAAACTATTGGCCTTGCAATTGAGACAGAAGGTGGCCTGCCATTCAATGTCTGCAAATTAAAACACTCAGAACATGTGCCTCCACACAATATTGAAAACATATACATGTTTTCTGACGTTTATAAAACCCAGTCTACTCCTCAGAGCGCTAGAATATACAATTAGAAGCTGCCAAATTCATGTTTCAAGCCAAACTGTACAATGTGGTGTTGTGGGTCTCATGTCAGCAAATGCACCTCAGTGAGGGCATTGGAGAAGGGCAAACTGCAGACTATGAACCTACACATTTGTCCACTGCTAAATGTGTGTATTTGAGGTCTATTGACATTCCTAGTCCACCTAGAAGGGGAAAAAGAGAGAGAGTGAACCTACAACCTGTCCCTGTACTAAACATTCTTGGTAGAGCTAGGAGAAACAAAACGAGAGCAAGGTTGCTGTGAACCAACTGTACAATGTGGTGCTGTGGGTCTCATGCCAGCAAGTGCACCTCAGTGAGGGCTTTAGAGGAAGATAAACTGCAAAACATGAACCTAAAAATTGCCCCTAGGCTAAACATGTATAGTTGACAGATGTCAAATGTTTTGGTCCACCTAGAAAGGGAAAAAGAGAGAGAGAGTGAGCCTATAACCTGTCCCTGAACTAAACATTCTTGGTACAGCCAGGAGAAACAAAACAAGAGGGAGGTTGCCTTGAACCAACCTTACAAAGTGGTGTTGTGGGTCTCCTGCCACCAAAAGCACCACAGTGAGGGCATTGGTGGAAGACAAAGTGCAAGGATTTGCTTAGCTAATTTCTATGTCAACGTTGCCATGTTTAGTGGTTCAAACAAAAAGTATGCTATTGACCTGATCCATTGCTAATCATGTTGAAAGAGTAGGTAATAAATCCAGAGTCCCAGAAAACATACCAAGATGATTTCTTTTGGGCTCACCAGGAGTTCAGTGGATTTGGTAGACCATAAAGTCACCAATTTACCTTAATGACACATCTTCGGCAAAGTCCAACAGTCTTGCCTGCAGGGCGTCATGTTAGTTCAGGTTCTTATTCACTTCGCCTCCAGCGCAGCCATCATCATCATGGTACGGTTTCCACCATGCGAAGAAAAAAACTGATTTGAAAAACTTTGTGCTAGTAGCCAACAGCTACCATTGTCTTCACAACAATGGTAGATGTTGAGTATTAAGATTATCACTGCAAGCTATATTGTTATAGGTCACAAGCGCTTGCAATCACAGATGCGTAGATCTCACTGCAGATTATTACACTGAAGAGACAGGATTGTGACAGAAATTAAGTTGCTGGTCCCAAATATGACAAGCATTTGCAACCCCTCTAAAACCACAATATGTTGCTTGTTTGACTATGTCTATCTTTATGAAGATTTGGGTGGTTAAGTTAAATAATTCAGGGAGGCAGTTTTGTAAAATGATGAGAGGAGGACAGGGGAGTCACACCACTGGGTGCAGCCAATGATAAACTATAGGCCATGCCGGCATGCACGCCCATAAGACAAAAGGTACTGTGTCACTGTGCCTCCATGGGATGGAAGCAACCATGGTCTATATTGGGAACAGAAAACACTAACTCCTAGGGCACACAAAGTGTATTAGGCATACAAAGTAAACTGATCACATAACTTCCATATAGTGCAATTTCAACCCTCAACCAGCCCTCCCAACTCATCTCCCCATTTCGACCTAGGAAACTACCTTAACAATATGGGCCGCCATCACACTGGAGAAGACCACCACCACTACTAAATCGATATATCCGCTACACCATCCTGCCCCCATTACACCCTCTCTAGAGGACTCCAACGCATCAACAAAGCACTCACAACCATCCTTAATGCCTCCTTCTCTTCAGCTACCTTTTGGGACACTTGGAAACACACAGCCCAACCCTATACTGAAGAAACCCTCTGTGAACAATCTACACTTGCCAACTACATACCTATCTCCATCCTACCTCACCCAGCCAAAGTCCTAGAGAAACTCATCAAGAGACGGCTCACCAATCATTTCAACAACCACCAACTCCTTAATGTCACACAGTGTGGTCGAAGAGTCAACCACAGCATGGAAAATGCCCCCTAACCACCACAGATGACATCAACATGATACTAGCTAGAGGAGACATGGTAGACCTCATCCTTTTGGACATCTCTGCGGCATTCAACACAGTTTTCCACCCTATCCTCATCTGACGCCTACAAGAAAATGGAATTCAAGTCCCCATTCTTTTCTGAATCTGCTTCTTCCTGACAGGCAGGACACAAGCAGTCAGTGTAGACTGCTACTCTTCAGACAACCGTAACCTCATCCGAGGAGTCCCATAAGGCTTGTCTCTTAGCCCAACCCTTGAAATTCAATTTTGAATGTTATTTTGGAAGGTGTTTCATGGGTTCTCTGTTTTGCTATGAAATATAAGTTATACAGATTTTAATTGTAGAGCCACTGTGGCTTAAAAGACTGTCATTATAAAAACTGAGGGAGTAGTCACAAGAGTCCTGCAGTCCTCACTAAACTCCACAAAGTCTGTGAGTCTGTGTTGAAACAGGAATGTTGCCTGCCTGGTATACTGGTGTGACCCTCTGTCTCGAGTTCCTAACTGCATGTTTACCTAGTATCCTGACTTATTATTTTGTCACTGGCATCATGCTAATCTGACTACGAGATCAGTCCTGTGACCTGATAGGGCACATCAATCATGCCCTCAATTCTCACAGTGGAATACTGCCCCTGTCATGAATATAGCGCACAGAGCATTGGTGGTTAACAGAATTAACATTGTGACAAGAACTTTTTATCTTGGTTACTAGAGTTAAGGCCACTGACCTACCTGTGTAAAGTTTAGCTTTTATGTGCATGCTCAGACCTTTGTGCTGACAGCATATGTGTTTTATATGTGTTGTATGTGTAACAAGGAAACACTGTCCCTGTTATGAATATAGCGCACAGAACATTGTTGGCATTGAACCATGGTTAGGAGAATTAACAGTGTGACCAGAACATTTAATCTGGGTTACTGGGGTAAAGGCCATTGGCCCACCTGTGTAACGTTTTGCTTTTATGTGCATACTCAGACCTTTGCACTGACATCATGTGTGTTTTTAAATGTGTTGTGTGTGTAACGAAGGTAACACATGCATGGTGTGAGTGAACCAAAGTAATGGTGGCCAGTGGCTCCATTGTGTGTACCACTGGCCTGACCCTGGCCTAACCTAGCACAAGATTGAGGGCAAGGATTGTCTTCCCAAGAAATGAAGAGAACAACACACATTGATACACTGACACCATTATTACCGCACACCTTTACATTCAGACTTCTACTAATAACCATGTATGAAAAATATAAGCATGCATAGCCTTGCATACTGACACATGTTTAGATCCAAGGAATAGTGTAAGTGAAGGCTATAGCGCTCATTTATCTACATGTGCAGCATGGAGAGCAACAGCCTTAGGATTCTTTATTCTTCAAAATGAAAAATGAAATATTTCAACCTGCCAGGCAGGATGAGATCAACAAGCACATCTGCTTTCCCCTGGAAATAAATATGTATTAGCAAAGCAAGCTGGAACTTTGTCCTTTTTTTTCATAGTTTAACTTTTTCAAACACCCAGAATGAGTTTTTCAGAGGCGTCCCAGCCATGCATTGCTGTATTGTGTATACATGTAGGTAGTTCTGGCATCCCCTGCCTATATGCCTCGCTGTCCAGTACACGAAAATTTCAGACTCTGTCCCCAACTCTTGAAAACTAAGACTCCAAATTCAGGGAGAATGATATAGTACCTGACAGTCATTGGAACAGCTGAGCTGAGGGGTGAGTGTTCGCAGGCCCGAATTAACCTCATGATCAGGTGATAACATGTTCTGTAGAGTCTCTGGGGCTGACAGCGGTCCAGAACCAACTTCAATCATCAACAGCTATCAGAGACTGAGCCCCTCTCCACCGCCTCACTTCTCCATCCTCAGATCCATCCCTCTTCACTTGGAGCTCTCACTGCAACTACTAAGCACACCTGGCAATAACCCTGTCATTTAGTCTTTACAAGCTCAATCTCTTCTCCTACTACTCTCCATTACCAGTCAACTCGATCTCGGTCACACACTTCCCCTGCTGCTGTCCTCACTTTGTCACTTGTCCTATAACTGTACACTCCAGCAGTTTATGGACCAGTGTTCTTTGAGACTATAGTTGTGCACTTACCTTACCTAAGCCCTTTGCAACAGTATTACTCTGCCTCCTTGGCCCGAGGCTTGATTGCAGCGTGTTTACTTCTTTCTCTACGTGACTGCTGCACCTCCCCCTCTGTAAATATTAATGTAAGAGATGAAAGTCTCAACTCAGTAAGTAAAGTTTGGCAAATTACACCAAAATAATACATTTACAGACCACATTCAAACTGCAGATGCACACTGAAAAATTCTTTTCCGTATCAGATTGAAAACTTTTGTCTTTGAAAGGCATAAGAATGCAAGGTGCACCTTCCAAAGACGAATTTGAAAGGAGAATGCACTGTGAAAATAAATATGTGTAATCTGTCAGGAAAGCGAATTTAGTCTACTCTTGCCAGACATTCTCCAAAACTATGAGTGTGGGAATTTGGATCTTTGCTTGTTTCTTTTTTCCAAGATTGAAACTGTTGAACTCCCATGCCTAGACTTACCATTTTAGTTTGGACCGAATGCCCTTTGAACAAGTGCACATGGGTTTCCTCTCCTCAAATACCTCTCCCCTCCAGTCCATTCACATATAGAGTAGACTGACCCAGGCTCATTACATATAGGACACACTCACAACTTCAGAGAAATGGTGCAGGAAACACAGTTGGCTTCCAAGACCTCAAGCATCTGTGTCAGTTACTTAGAGGTGCAGGACAGTCATAGAGCTGCGGTAGGGCATGACCAAGAACGATATTGAAATTCTGGCATGTTCATTCTTTCCCCATCTGTTACCATAGACACCAAGATTCCTGGATCCATTTGTGATATGCTGTTCCAGTCCACACTTTTTTTTATGCATTTGGGGACCTGCAGTCTTGTTTTATGTTAGAACAAACAAAACTACAAGTCTCAGAATTCTAAGAAAAAAAACTGGACTGGACCAGCACATCATGCATGGACCTGGGAAAATTAGCAGGGCTGCTGTCCCCTCTAAGTGGTTTTTCAATATGGGAAAGAGAGGGCCGGTGGGCAGGGAGGTGCACCCTGACTTTCAAGCATGATTCTAACATCTGTGAATAACAGTCTGTTAGAATTGCATGAACATTGAGCAGCTCGGTTTGGGTGACGTGCCAAGTTTAGGGCTTCTTTGCATACTGGATGCGCACAAAATACAGCGTAAATTAGGCAAACATAAATTTACCAATAATTTGCAGCATTCAGTCTTTATTAAAAGTTGCAGAAACCCCCAAAGGTTTGAAAATATGGGAATGCAGTCTGCTTGTTCTCTGGAACACTTTCATATAAAAAAAACTCGGAAAGTGGGCAATAGTTGGCAGCATTCAATTTAATGGAAATTGCAAATTAATGTTAACACATAATTTAGTCTGACCATTTTTTCCTTCTAAATTATTCGGAATTAAACTTTCAAGAGCCCTGTGAAGAGATAGAGACATATATATATATTACCGACTGGCGGTCGCCAGTAGGTAGTTATAGTTAGGACCTTGTTTCTATTCAAAAAGCATTTTATTTTTTCCCAGTAACTTTGGCGCCGGTTGACGAATCTTCGCGAAATTTTCAAAACGTTGGTCTCGCTCCGGTCAGCTCCTATCCTTAAAGTTTCGGGGTGATTCGCCAAGCGGGGGCCGAGAAAAAAGGGGGGTCCCAAAATGCATTTTCTCCATGGTATTTCCCATAGGAAACTTTAGACACGACTACAGCCCGAACTGCTGAACGGAATTACACCAAATTTTGCAAAAAGTTAGCCCTTGGTTCAAAAAGAGACCTTTTTTTTTAAATGGCGTGAATCCGTTCAGTAGTTGCTGAGAAATTCAAAAAATAGGAGTGAAAATATCCATTTCCCATAGGAAACTTTATGTAAGGATACAGCCGAAACTACTGAACGGATTTACCCTTAGTTTTGGCAAAAAAGTACTGCTTGGCTCAGAAAACGACCTTTTCAAAAATGGTGTAAATCCGTTCAGTAGTTGCTGAGAAAATCAAAAATAAAAGTTTTGATATTTAGAGGCCCGATCACGAGCTGCATTCTAATTGGCTGTCAACACTTCAAACCAGGAAGTGTTGGCAGCCATCTTGTGCCTTGGTAGAACCGAGGCACAAGAAATCAGTAAAACTAAGGCGCAAAACAAGAAACGGGGGCAGGGTAGAAGCACCCTGACCCCCTAGGCCTGCTTAGGGGGTCCCAGAAGGACCCCCAGAGCCAGAAAAACCATTTTTTTTATTTTTTATGTGGAATGTGCAGAGGATCAGCGGATCCGGCCACGAAAATTCAAAAAACGAAGCGCAGGCTCTCACGCTTCGTTATTAATTAGCCCCCGGGTGGGCCAAGTCCCGGGGGCATGTACAAAAAATATTTGCGGGGGCCCAGGGGACCCCCGCAGCCCCGGGGACCACCACCCCGGGGGCTTTCTAAAAGCCCCCCCGCAGCCCCGGGGACTGCCACCTCCTGGGGCTTGTTCATTAAATGGGTGGGGGGCCTCCAAGGCCCCCAAGTCCCGGGGACTGCCACCCCCCGGGGCTTTTCTAAAATATTTGCAGGGGGGCTCATGGCCCTCCCGCAGCCCCGGGGACCGCCACCCCCCATGTGGGGGGCACCTCCCCGGGGCACTAAGCATGCAAATTTGGGGGTCCGTTACAGACCCCCGAGCCGCGGGGACCACCACCTCCCAGGGGCTATATTAAATGATGGGAGGGGGGCCGCGCAGCCCCCGTCCTGGAGCCAGTGATGGCCCTGGGACCACCACCCCCCAGGGCCAGCTCCTGCAGTGTCCCGGGGTGCTGTTTGCTCCCGCCCTGCCATTGCAAACTCTGCTTTGCTTCATTGAAGCGAGAGCAGGGAAACCTGCTCTCGCTTCAATGAAGCAAAGCAGAATTGCTTTTTCATAAGGGTAGCTGCATTTCAGCAGCTCCCCTTGTGGAAAAGCAAAGCCAGCTCCCGCAGGACGCGGGGAGTCAGCGGGACCGTGGGGGGATTGGGAACCACCCCACGATCCCCAACAAGAGGCCAGGCCCCGGGGGATGGGGTCCCCGGGGCCATAAGGGGCCCGGGAGGGGGGCCAATGTGCCCCCCTCCCCCATAATACCATTAAAAAACAAAAAAAAACAAAGCGAAGGCCGGCCCGGGGGATGGGGTCCCCGGGGGCCATAAATGGCCTGAGGAGGGGGGCCATGCAGCCCCCCTCCAATTGTTTTTAAAATAAAAAATCAATGGCCATGCCCCACGGGATGGGGTTCTTGGGGCGAAAATGGCCTCAGGAGGGGGGGCCACTCGGCCCCCCTTCCGTTTAAAAAACAATTAAACAAAATAGGGGTCTGGCCCTGGGGGATGGGGTCCCCAGGGCCCAAAAATAGGAAAGGAAGGGGGGCCACACAGCCCCCCTTGTAAAAAAAAAAAAAAAAGACTGGCCTCGCGCCGGAGGCCCCGCCCCCTCCCTGCAGCACTCTGCAAACGCACCCCGTGGCACGTTGTAAGATGGGGAACTAATTTCCATTGAATACTGGTGGTCCCTGGGGGCCAACTAGCCCACCAGTAACCTCCAGTTCCCATTTTACACCTCTCTGCAATGCAACTCTGTGGCACTTACTGGACATACCTGGTGGGTTAGTTGGCCCCCAGGGACCCTCAGGATTCAAGGAGACTTAATTCCCCAACTCAAAACGCGCCACAGGGCGCATTTCCACACTTGTGACATCAGGCCATTCCCCCTCCCTGCACCACTGCGTAAACGCACCCCCTGGTGCATTGTAAATTGGGGGACAGACACACACATTTACTAACAAAAATATAGAATATCATCTGCCTGAGACACAGACACATCCTCACATTCATGCAATTATCCTCAACGTGTATTTAGAATATGTTTATGCATTTTGCTACACAGCCACATACACCCTACAAAATGTATGCAGGAAAGTGAGTCCTTGGCCCAGTTTGAAGAGTCATAGTAAGATGAACTCCAAGACACCAGAGGAAAACAACTCCATATATCATGGTCATAGCTCAGAAGTCCCGGCTTCCCTGGCACACCACCTGCCTGAGCAGGGTCTTACAGAAGCTAACTACTACCAGAACAAGTGATTGTAGATAAGACACAGTTCAATGTGTCATTCACCCATGCTTGCAATCAACAACAAGTTGAGACTCTGATGGACTGGGCATATTTCTTTTTCACACATGAACATTATCAGTCACTGATGCACTACCCAGATAGCCATACCTGCATAGTAGACACAGGCACATCACCAGATAATGATGCTTTCATCAGACACCCCACACAGTTTGCTCCCACGCATTCCATTCCATCAGATACCAACATCTGCAATCATATGGCCCGTCAGCTTACCAGAAAACTATGTAAAATAACATATGCAATATTAAACACATTATGAGATGACACTAGTAGACGTGTGCCTTGAGACCCTTGCGGGTGAGTAGCTGCGCCATACAAACTCCTGACTGATTGATACATCATGTACAGAAACAGTCTTCCACAAAATGAGATAGGTATATCAGACATTCATGTACAGAAACAGTCTTCCACAAAATACACATACATTAATGCAATATGGCACACTATCACATACACTTATACATCAAGGAGTCTATTTACTAAGATTTAACGCTGTGTTTCTGTCACAAAAGTGATGCAAAATGACACTAAATCTTTTTTAATCTAATTTACTTTCCAGCACTGGAAAACACTCCAATGTAGCGCAAAACTGTGCATAGCGCTGCTTTGCATTAGTTAGTGCCTACTGTTTGTAACATTGGTGGTGAATGGGCATTCCCATGCAACCACCCATGGTTTCTGATGCTAAACCCTATTTACTTAAAAAAGTAGACACGGTTTAGCGTGAGAAAATAGTGCCCATTTCAAATAGGAACTATGAAGGAGAAATGCTTTCATTGCTCCTTTCTTTTCCAACTTTGTATGTGTGCTGCACTGTACAGCATGTATACAAAGTGGGAAAAGGTTTCAAGTTAGTCTAAGCATGGTATTTGGTACTGGAAGGATTCCCTTCCAGTACACAAACTATGCTATAGTGCAAAGGTGTGTTTGTGGCACATGGCAGCATATTTCTGTGCCGGTGCTAGGGAAATAGGAGGAGAGTGCCATATTTCTGTAAGTATGGCACTCTCCTGCACCCTCCTACTCACACAGCACAGCATTTGCTGCTGCTGCACTGCACTGTGTGAGAAACGTGTAAATCTGCCCCCAAAACTCATACATACATAACAAGACTGCATCACATATGACCAGATATGTAACTCATCCTCTGTGTGAAACCATGTCAAGCAATGTACTTTGATTCAGGATGCCCCTAGACACATCATCGCAATGGCGCATAGCTGTGCACCAAACATCCAGACTGCCCTCCTCGGATACTCAAAGACAAACTTATCTGTGATCATAACTCTTTCATGCACCCTGACAATTCCAACACTAAAAAAGGGGAGTCAAAAGGGATAAAGATTGGGATGCGCTCCGTCCATAGTAAGATGCACCAAAAACAGATAGAGGAAAATTCCTATTTCATGTGAACAAGGTGAATCCTAATCTTGTCATAGGTTACATCTGCTAGGAAAACACTGCCTAAGTAATGAGATACACAAAGTAACTTGGGGAAATGAAGTTCTGTACCAGTATGGGTTGTTTGGCCACAATAGTAAGAGCTGCATAAAGGCCCAGGAAAGCCTGGGCTTGGGGTATAAAACTGAGAGTATAATGCAAGTCCTACACCCAGGGCCACTGGAATTATGTGGCAGGAAAGGACTAAATTATGTGGCAAGAAAAGGCAAATTATGCAGAATAATGTGGCACATTTTGTAATAGTATTACTTCATTATTTCATCTTTTTTTAATTTGGTAACACTCTTTTTGCATTCGTTGCACCCTATTAGTACAAGTTTAACATCCAAACATAGCAAAATGCAATAGAAAGGTGTCCAGTCCATCTTTGCAAAGGGACTTTCACTTCATGGCAACACATGTCGTCACATTTTTGTAACATTTGAACTGTTTGAGCTAGAAACAAAATCTTTTTTGTTAGAATCTGCAGATTATGCAGTAGTGGATGGAATATGTGGCAAATGCGGCAAATCTATAATAATGCAAACGTTACAGCAGCCTCACAATCACATAATTCTTGTGGTCCTCCATACAACTGAGAGTTTCATAGCAGGGACCCTAACGTTTTGAGAGTCTGACTCAACAGCTTTGTGTTGCACTATGGAATCCAAGGAATTAGAAAGAGTAGTTTGTACTTTGAGTGCATGGCTAGTTTCCATGCCCTGCGCACAACCTGAGTGGAGCAACTTCAAAGCAGTGAAAATCTTCCGGTCATGATAATATAGCTGACAGGCTAACAAGAGGGTGCACCACAGTCTATGGCACCCCAAGAAAGTAAGGAGTCTGTTTCAGCCTCCAAGCACTGCACACATAGCTACCACATATGATTCTCAACAAAGGGGCACATTAGGATGGCGGGCGGAGGCACCTCCACGGTGCTGGCTGTGGCAGAAAATGTCATTTTCCGCACTCCAGCAGAGGTCTTCGCGCCCGCCGTATTACAATGGGCAAACATAGCCCATTTAAAGACCGATGCGGTGCGATGTGAACCACCGTAAATATGCACCCCCCTCCGCGGCGGTGTGAGCCAATAGAGACCCACCGCCATGCGGAATGACGTCCGTCCGCCGTACAAATCAGGATGCCCCAAACAGCCCGTCACACCGGAGCGGAGAAGCTGCCCAACCAGAGATGGCAGATGCACGACAGCGGAGCGCAAAACCAGACTCCTGGTCCCCTCCACCCGGTCATGAGCGCAATGGACCCAGCTCTCCAAGCCTTTCCGGTGCTGTACCTCCTCCACTACCAGCAAGTAATGGACTATCGCGGACAACGCCGCAGGTACACAATCACACAACTCCGCACACAACACACAACTCCTGTGCTGACATACGGTTCCTGTCCACATCAGACACACTGGTAGGGTCATCAGCACAACACACATGGCTCATTGTTACACTCTGACTGTCAAACCCAAGTTGGACCCTCACACATAACCCTACTCTAGCCACCTCACACCTGCAGCACTCAAAAACAGTGTCAAACACACAGAATGGTGCAAATTATGTCCTGTGAGTTCACTGACAACCAATGACACTCCCTGCATCCACAAACATCACACACACACTCAGGGAAGCCTGAACCAATGCAGACACAAAAACAATAGCCAAACACAAACCTCACCAACAACATACAAAGAAGTACAACAATCCCACATATGGTCACCCAAACATTGGAAAGGCAATGGGACCCCAGACATAGCAGGAGTACATAACATTGTTGTAGGAGAGTAGGATCTGCTTCTTATGGTTACCCCCACTTTTTGCTGATGTTTCACTGTTTTTCGACTTTAGTCTGGCTGGGGCCCTGCTATCCAGGGCCCCAGCCTAGCTGCTTCCTCTCTAAATTGATTCCCTGTACCTTAGGTACACTCCAGATTGGATTCTGGGGTACCCTTATAAGTCCCTAGTATATGGTATACTATGTACCCAGGGCATAGGTACCCCAGAGGCATACCAGGGGCTGCAGCATGTATTATGCCAACCCTTGGAAACCTTCCAAAATGACACCACAGGGCTGCTACTGCAGCGTGACTGAGGTGGTGCATGCACCCCTTACTGAGATATAGGTTCACTATTTCTCACCCTATCACTGCACATATAAAGCTAAAAGTCACCCCTATGGCAGACCTTATCAATCCTGAAGGCAGGGTGCTTCGTTTTATGTGAGAGGGTGCCCATGCATGAGCAGAGCCCCTCTGCAACCTTCAGAATCTATTCTCTGGAGTTGTCTGTGATGCAGCCTGCCCATATACTCTAAAGTGCATTATAACCTCGCTGTAAATACTAACTTTGGGATGGCTGCACGGAAACATGTTGTGTTTGGTGTCAAACACCTTGGAATCATACCCCCATACGAGTAACTGGTGTGGGTGTATGATCCGACCATTCTAGAGGGAGAGACATGACAGCACCGGTATACCCGGTACGAGCTAGCAGTGCCCTGGCATCACAAAATGGATTCTGCCAGCCACAGACACAAGTCTGGCCTCCTGCTGCTGACCAAAACTCCGGCAGGGGAGGCGTGGACAATAGGTTTCCTGTCACAGGGAGGTGTTATCACCTCCTAGACAGGCTTTAGTGTATTGGGGCTGGGTGGGTGCACTCCAAGAGTGCTTTGAAGTTCAGTATTGGTGGCACATTTAGGTGCCAATTCCGATCCGGTAAAAAAATTCCCCGTCCGACTCGTATCTGGATTTTTTTCCGTCCGAATCGTCAAAGTAGCGTACAAACTGCCAAGTACGATTCGAACGGAAAAAAGTCCATACGAATCGCATTGGGAATATTTCCCCACACGTCCTCGGGTCGGGAAAAGTCACCGACACGTCCCCGGTCGAAAAACCCACCGTGCGGAAAAATAAAGTCCAACAGCGCAAGTACGATCCCTCCCGTCCTCCCCATTTCACAACCGTACGCAAAAAACACCGTCCGAACCGAACTCCCATAGCAACCATGGAGACATGTGCCCGCATATGCGCCGAACACCCCACCACCCCCCCGCCCGCGTATGTACGCCCCGAACCCCCACCCGTGTATGTACGCACCAAACCCCCACCCGTGTATGTACGCACCGAACCCCCACCCCAGCAGTGTATGTACGCCCCGAACCCCCACCCGTGTATGTACGCACCGAATCCCCACCCCAGCAGTGCATGTACGCCCCGAACCCCCACCCGTGTATGTACGCCCCCGAACCCCCACCCGTGTATGTACGCACCGAACCCCCACCCGTGTATGAACGGACCGAACCCCCCCCAGCCGTGTATGTACGCACCGAACCCCCCCCCAGCCGTGTATGTACGCACTGAACCCCCACCCGTGTATGTACGCCCCCGAACCCCCACCCGTGTATGTACGCACCGAACCCCCACCCGTGTATGTACGCCCCGAACCCCCACCCCAGCAGTGTATGTACGCACCGAACCCCCCCCCAGCAGTGCATGTACGCCCCGAACCCCCACCCGTGTATGTACGCCCCCGAACCCCCACCCGTGTATGTACGCACTGAACCCCCACCCGTGTATGAATGGACCGAACCCCCCCCAGCCGTGTATGTACGCACCGAACCCCCCCCAGCCGTGTATGTACGCACCGAACCCCCACCCGTGTATGTACGCCCCCGAACCCCCACCCGTGTATGTACGCACCGAACCCCCACCCGTGTATGAACGGACCGAACCCCCCCCAGCCGTGTATGTACGCACCGAACCCCCACCCGTGTATGTACGCCCCGAACCCCCACCCGTGTATGTACGCACCGAACCCCCACCCGTGTATGTACGCCCCGAACCCCCACCCGTGTATGTACGCACCGAACCCCCGCCCGTGTATGTACGCACCAAACCCCCACCCCAGCACTGTATGTACGCACCAAACCACCACCCGTGTATGTACGCCCCGAACCCCCACCCGTGTATGTATGCACCAAACCCCCACCTCAGCACTGTATGTACGCACCAAACCACCACCCGTGTATGTACGCACCGAACCCCCACCCCAGCAGTGTATGTACGCACCGAACCCCCACCCCAGCAGTGTATGTACGCACCGAACACCCCCCCCCAGCCGTGTATGTACGCACCAAACCCCCACCCGTGTATGTACGCCCCGAACCCCCACCCGTGTATGTACGCACCAAACCCCCACCCCAGCACTGTATGTACGCACCAAACCACCACCCGTGTATGTACGCCCCTGAACCCCCCCCAGCCGTGTATGTACGCACCGAACCCCCACCCGTGTATGTACGCCCCCGAACCCCCACCCGTGTATGTACGCACCGAACCCCCACCCGTGTATGAACGGACCAAACCCCCCCAGCCGTGTATGTACGCACCGAACCCCCCCAGCCGTGTATGTACGCACCGAACCCCCCCCAGCCGTGTATGTAAGCACCGAACCCCCACCCCAGCAGTGTATGTACGCACCGAACACCCCCCCCCAGCCGTGTATGTACGCACCAAACCACCACCCGTGTATGTACGGCCGTACCCACACCCCACCAGGGAATGTACGGACCGTACCCCCACCAGTGCATGTACGGACCGTAATGACGCCAAAAACACACGTACTGAACCAGGACAAACCATATTTACACAAGGAGAGTCAATTAGAGTTTCCCCACACCACCAAACATGCCCAACAACCCCACAAACATTACATACACTGACCTGCAACTGCCAAACTGCCAAACAGAGGCCCAAAACTCAATCACTCCTCATAACACACCCACACAAATTTCAAACACAGCCACACCCACAAATGGACCAATAAAAATGGACCACACACACAAACCATGAGCCTTTGCAACAGACCCACTGCTGCCAGAGCCCACAGACGACCCACACCACCATACTTGAACCTCACACTTGCATACCTTCACACAACCACCTACACAAACAACCCCTCATCACATTCACACACACACCTCCACTACCACACCCACACACCCACAGCCATCCACACCCACACCCCCACAACCATCCACACCCACACCCCACGCCATGTCCACCACCAAGAATCCAAAGTTCACAAAGGAGGAGCTGGAGATCCTTGTCGACGAAATCCTCAGAGTCGAGCCACAGCTCTTTGGGACATTGGTCAGACAGACCAGCATATCCGAAAAAACGGCCATGTGGCAGAGGATTGTCGATTCTGTGAATGCTGTTGGGACCACCAGAAGGACCAGGCACGAGTGCCAATCCAGGTGGTACGATCTGCGGAGGACGGTCAAGAGGAAGATGACGGACAATCACAACCAGGGGAACATCACTGGAGGAGGGCCGCCCCCCAGACCGGTACAATACCATCCCTGGGAGGAGAAGGTGATGTCCACGCTGGTGGTGGAGGGACTACACGGACTGCCAGGACTCCCAGACCCTGGTGAGTACACAAACAACTCACCTCACATGGGGGGGGATGCCATACACAATCAATCATGCATGCCACCCCCCCAAGCCACCACCGGACACAACAACACTCCACAAGCACACACATGCCACTAGCGCCTCCATGCCCCATGCATCAATCAGGGCCATGCCAAGTCACAGGCCACACAAAACACCAACACAACACAGGATGTGGTCGATGCTGGGAGTGGGGGCATCAAAACTAACATTGAGCAACTCACAAGCACACAACAATGCCCTCAGCCCATATGGCCCAGGGCACAGCCATACAAACTGTGTGTACCCACACAGTACTGTCTTGCCTGCAAATGGTGGCTGCCATGCAGGATGACATGGGTCTGAAGGCACAATTTGCACATTACAGCAGACAATGAAGATGCATCGCTCTGATAGAGTCTCAGCACACACCGCCACAGCAGCAGCCTACACTCAGACACACTGCCCAATGGGTGCCCGGAGAACAGGGACTAACTCACATGAACAAGCCAATGGCCATTCAAAGACTGGCTAACTGTGTGTGCCCAGGAAGCTGGCCTGAGGTGACAGAGGGTGACAAAGAGAGGGAGGGAGAGGGGGAATGAGAGGGAAGGAGACAGAGGGGGACACAGGGAGACAGACAGAGGGAGGGAGTAGGGTGACAGAGGGAGACCGACAGAGGGAGGAGGGTGACAGAGGGAGGGAGGAAGGGAGACACAGGGAGACTAAATCACCCTTGGGAGGTGTGGCCATGTCCACTCGTCAGCCGGTGGACTGTGTGCATGCAGACAAGGTCTGGCAGTGCCTCAAACCCCCCCTTCCGTAGATGAAGACCGGTCCATGTGTCAATCTGTGCACGAGTCCATCCGTGCTGCAGGCACAGACCTAACCACACACCCAGTATACCCACCCACTGTGTCGGTAAGAACCCTGTCACAAATGCTTCAGTCACCTACCTGCAACATCAAATTGCCTTGGCAAAACACCATTTGGCCACGTACAGTGCAACACGTAATGCGCCTCTGCATGGCTCGCTACGCCCGCACACCACACTGCTGACTGTGTACCCAAATAGATGCATCAACTAAGATTGTGTCACACATGCGTAAAGCCCTGACAGCTGTGGCCAAGGGACATACCCATGCACAAGTGCACTGTGAGAGGAATGCAAGACAGATCCAACTACCCAGAGGAAGAGTGCCAAATCAGAAATGCATGAAACATGGATGCCACATGTGACACTGTTAACATTGTCTCTCTCACACACAGGTCAACGTCGACGAACACCCCCCAACACTGGGGGGGAAGTCTCACAGGACCAGGCTCCGCGGGATGAGGACCCCACCGCCAGCGATGACTCTCACCACTCCGTGGATGACCCAGACCAACCTGGCCCCTCTGGTGTCCAACCACCTGCAGCACCTGCGTCAGGTACAACTGTGCCAACCACCACCCCCATTCCTGCCACATCCCAGGAGACGTCCAGGAGCCATGCCCGCACACGACCACCCAGCCAGTCTGCCCAGGAGGGACACGGTCCTCCGGGCACCCAGGAGGAGGCAGGCGGCAACGCAGATGCCATCCCTCAGGGGTCCCGGAGACCCGATGCGCCCACAACGGCAGGCCAGGTGCACGTGGGCAGTGGTGGCGGGAGTGGAGGACGGCGGAGGCGCGAACCTGACCAGGCAGCTCAGGACCCGGTAGTGTCCCAGGTCAGCAACATCCTGGATACATACCGGCGTGACACCAGGGGCATGGACCAGATTGCGTCCACCCTCAATGACATCAAGGGGACCCTCCAGGAGATGAAGACCCTGCAGGCCCAGCAACATGCCTGTCAACTGCAACACCAAGGAAGGATGGAGGATAGACAGGCTGAGCTCGTGGCGGTGCAAACCCAAATGACCGGTGTACTCCGTCGGATTGCCGACAACATGGGCAACCCTCCCTGTGGCACCAGGCGAAGGCCATTACCAGACACAGGGAGGGATCAGGAGGAGGAGGATTCATCCGACGGAGCGTCACAGACATCGTCACGGCCTGCTTCCGAGGGTCCCCGCAGGAAGGTGGGTCGTCCACGAAAAAGACTGTGAGAGTCAGCAGAACATCACCATCTCCCAGGTCACCTGGCCTGGCACCTGGCCCTCTGGCCCAATAGCAGCACATGACATTCTCTGCCACATGGACTTGCTGGTCACTGTCTGACCTATGTTGACGAAGACTGTGGCATGGACTCTGACATTTTGCTACGGCAAGGATACCAACTCCCCCAGTGAACTTTGGATTCTACACTCCCGCTGTGCACCTCTTGTCATCCCCACAAACCCGTACCCCACCACAAATAAATTAATCACACTTACAAGATGATGCCGTGATTCTGCATTATTACAATACATGTGTGTGTCGTAAAGTCAAAGCATGCCTGATCTCAGAATTAACTCCAACCATCCAAACCGTTGGGTCGCAGTCTTGCCCAGGACACACATGGGTCCCAATGTATCATCTGATACAGACATGGAGTACCATACTCACCTGTGCTGGGCCCAACCAGCTGAGTGGTTCCCGCACAACTGTGGCTACAGACACATTCAGGGGAGCAACAGTCATGCGCAGAGGTCAGGGATCATGTGGAGTGACCTGGCTTGCCGCTCCCAGGTATGTCTAGACATGTGTCCCTACCATGTCCTGCATGCTTGCGTCAGGCGGATGTTGAGAATGGTGGCTAGGCCAAGGTTGGATGCATGGAGATGCCAGAATGGAGTTTTGGATCACAGTGCCACATGGTTGTGTTGGGGTTGTGGGCTGCATCATGAGTGTGGGCGTGGATCGAGAAGGTCATCCTGCAGCTGGCTGTGAATCATTCCCCCCATCCCGTTTGGACGTTGATGTGGCCTGGTTGCCCGATGCAGTAGCAGAGCTGTGCAGATGCACTCCGGATATGGACAAGTATCATGGGAGTCGTAAGGCACATGTCCGTAGACTGCAGGGTAGGATTCTACACGGATGTTGTAGTTGCCCTGGGGGATGGTCTCTCTTGCCTTGAGGTGGATGGAACTGTGCATCTTGTGCATAATACAGTTCCCACTCCCTGACAAACCGCTAGCATCTTGTCACTCTACACATAGACACATATGCACCACCTCTGAAAACTATGCCAGACATGCCGCACGCACAGTGGCAACAGGCCACCATTGACAGGGAAGAGGCACCTTGGAGACAGAGGGACAAATTTATTAGTCATGTGTGTTGGAATGACAATGATACTCTGTCAACACATACACAGGTCATGTGGATGAACATGTGGGAGCAACACTGGCACCCCCCATTGCAACACAGATGCTGGTATTCCATTGAACTCGCACACAAGTGACGGATAACAGCTAAACACCCCCTGCTGCCACGGAGAGGCTGCTATACACCATTGAGGCCCTGATGGGGCAATCACACACCATGTCAACCCGGTGCAACCCGTATGTTTCCGAGGTCAGTGTTACACACATTGATGGCCTCATCACAATCCCCAATCCCCTGACACATGACAGTCACCAAGTCTGACCATGGCTCCAGGTGAAGCCTGCCCCATGTCATGTTCCCCATGTAGGATCCACATGTATGCAAACTGAACACACATGAACCGGAGAAGTGCACACAGACTACAAACAATTCACACACCCAAAACGCCGTGAGGCATCCCTTACCCTAAGGAGATTTCAAAACTTGCCCGTGCATGTGACGCAGAATCAGCACATGTTGCTGTGTTCATGAGGAGTAGCAGGAGCACAACAATGCCACCAGCAGACAGCATGCCCATGGACCTGTGGAAGAGAGACACACAAGGAGTCAGCCCAAAGGAGCACATCCGCAAGCATGTACTCAACACGTATCATTTTGTCAACATGACAGGTGATGACCCTCGGACAACATCCTTCCATTGCGCCATCACTCGAGTGACACTTCAATACACACCACTGACTCACTTGGCAGACATGCAGATGGACACACACATTGCAACACATGCCACACACGGCCCAATGCGTGCACACTCAGACACTGGAACTCACCACTAAGCAAAGAAGTTGCGTATGAGCCGACTCCGCATGTCCTCCACAGCCTCCTCCTCCTCCACATCACTTGCACCGTCACCAAGGCCTTCATCCTCCACGGGTGGATGGTCCTGGTCATCTTGATCCAGTATGAGTGGAACAGCTTCCTCCACTGCCATGTTGTGCAGCATGCAGCAGACGATGATGATCTTGCACACCTTCACCGGGGCATATGGGAGTGCTCCGCCGGTCTTGTGGAGGCACCGGAATCGGCTCTTCAGAAGTCCAAACGTCCTCTCAATGACTCTCCTGGTCCGCCCATGGGCGTTGTTGTAGCGGTGCTCGGCAGCCGTGCTGGGGTTGCGGACAGGCGTCATCAGCCATGGCATGTTGGGATAGCCAGCGTCCCCTACAAGGAAACATCATGGACAGAAGTGTGTCAGCACAGGCAGTGAGATTGGAAGATGACGCCAAACACTGAACTGCCAGAGTCTACCCACCAACAATACATGCTCGCTCGTTCCGCAGCTGCAGCATCATTTCAGGCAGCCTGCTACGCCTCATGATGAAGGCATCGTGTGCTGATCCTGGAAAGCGAACACAGACATGTGAAATCACCATGTTGGACAGACACACCACGAGGGCATTAATGGAGTGATAATGTTTGCGATTCCTATACACCACCTCCTGTGCCTGTGGTGGTACCAACGCAACATGTGTCCCATCTATGGACCCAATGACATGGGGCATCCCTCCCAGGGCATAGAACTCACGCTTGACATCTGTCAACTGCTCACGAATTGGGAATTTAATGTACTCATCCAGGTGAACCAACATGGCCTCTAAGAAATCATGCAGAACACGGCTGAACATTGTCTGGGACATGCCCCCGACATCAGCAATGGTATGTTGGAACGTACCCGTGGCAAGGAAATGTAGGGCTGCCATCACCTTCAACTTGGGTGTCAGTGCACTGGGATACCTGTGGCGCGGGAGGAGTTGTGCTTCCAGCCGGCCAGTCAACTCATCAATCAACCGTTGGCTGAATCTGTAGCAGCGTATACAGTCCCGTTCATGCAGGGCAGCCATGTCTGGCATACGTCGAGGGAGAGGCGGAGCCCTGCAGTGAAATGGAAGGAACACCGAAGAGTGAGCACTGTACAACGACATTGTCAATGCACTGAGCACATGTTACACAGCCAATCCACATATGCCACATTCTGAGTCAGGTCTGTGCCACATTTCCTGGACACGTACGCCAGTCAGGTGACACTCCTACCAAGGGACAGCCACTAACGGAGTGGGGCAAGCTCACGATGACATGGCATGAGACTAGCTGTGGGCCAGTGTAAGTGAACATGCACACGCATCACAGGATTCACAGACATCCACACATGTGCAGAAGTAGTATGCGTATGGTACAGACAGGTTGGTGGATGCGATATGCACTGGTCACATGTCATAGGAATAGGACAGGCCACACACATTGCCTTGGAGGAGTACATGTCGAGACAGAACATACATAGAGAGCATGTGGATATGTACTTGTGTTGATACTCCGTGTAGTTGCATACATACACACCTCATGGCAAATCACATATGTGGGCTGGTGTGCGGAACAGTGTGCCATGGCCATCTACACACGGACACATGTTGGCAGCAGCAACTGCTGATGCATTGGACCACACACCTACAGCAAAATCATGGAAACACATGCCACACACATGACATGGTTGCAGCGTGCAACGCAGCCATACACATGTCATGTGTAATATTCCGTGTACCTGGCATCAGGGGACAGGTGCGGGTGTCCGTGACTGGGACATGCAAGTGACTCATGGCTCCACTAGTGTGTACGACATGCACACATGTCAAAGGAGTGCAGGGGATGTGTGGTACAATGCGCACCATCACACACGACATGTGTACACAGCTCATCGTACATGTGCTTTGCCCACACCTCAGGGGCAAAGTGCCACATCACATCCTGACACACCTGTGTCACACACATGTGGTATTGCACAGACAATGCATTGGTGTCCACCCTTGGCAAAATCTGACCGCTCCATTCCTGTCTGTGTGCCGCCTGTCACCACTGACAGGTGTGAAACGCACCGTACATACGCTCTGAGTGCGTGTATAGGGTCCCTGGGCCAATATTGCCGCTGGCGTATGCGTACGCCACAGTAGTACGAACTGTACACGCGCTTGTACGGTCCGGATCACAATATGGGCGCTGGCGTATGCGTACGCCACAGTAGTACGGACTGTACACGCGCTTGTACGGTCCGGATCACAATATGGGCGCTGGCGTATGCGTACGCCACAGTAGTACGGACTGTACACGCGCTTGTACGGTCCGGATCACAATATGGGCGCTGGCGTATGCGTACGCCACAGTAGTACGAACTGTACACGCGCTTGTACGGTCCGGATCACAATATGGGCGCTGGCGTATGCGTACGCCACAGTAGTACGGACTGTACACGCGCTTGTACGGTCCGGATCACAATATGGGCGCTGGCGTATGCGTACGCCACAGTAGTATGAACTGTACACGCGCTTGTACGGTCCGGATCACAATATGGGCGCTGGCGTATGCGTACGCCACAGTAGTATGGACCGTACAAGCGCTTGTACAGTCCGTACTACTGTGGCGTACGCATACGCCAGCGCCCATATTGTGATCCGGACCGTACAAGCGCGTGTACAGTTCGTACTACTGTGGCGTACGCATACGCCAGCGCCCATATTGTGATCCGGACCGTACAAGCGCATGTACAGTTCGTACTACTGTGGCGTACGCATACGCCAGCGCCCATATTGTGATCCGGACCGTACAAGCGCGTGTACGGTCCGTATCACTGCTTGTGGGGTGCCCTAGGGCGTGGAACGCACCGTACCTGTGTGTATATGTATGAAAACACATAGGGGACACATGAGGGACAAGTATAAGGGCCTAAATGCATGATGGTTGCCATGGAGACTGAGTTAGATTTTTGAATTTGAGCACCAGGTGCCCAGCAGAAGTCAGTTTGAAAGAATCTACATTGTTGCAATGTGGATGTTGACTTGACATCATCATCAAAACTGAAACCATGCAAAGCCACACACTGGGGTAGGTTTGAAGGGATTGGATGAAACGTAGGATGCAAATGTGACTGACCAATCAATCTGTACTCCTATACATGAACAGGCCAGCCAGGCATATATAAGGCAGCCAGGTCCCATGAGAGAGCACTTGCCTGCACATCCATTCATCCATGACCACTGCTGCTGATAGTGATTCCTCTGGCACCATGTCCAGGACTGTGGAGAGGTCACAGCCATTCACCCAGGAGGAGAACCTTGCCCTGATAGATGTGATCCTCCCACAGTTCCAGAGCCTGTATGGTCGACCAGGGGTTCAGGTGAGTGCAGACTCCACTAGCTTAGACTGTGCCCCTTTTGTGTGCCAGTGACTTCTGCCATTGTATCCATGTGTGACAGACATGCACTGTTGTTTGGAGTGGGTCCCAGGGTGTGGAAGGCCTCATGTCACCCATGCAGAGCATGCTGTGTTTCCTGTGTGCACTCCTCACTTACATAGTGCCTACTGTGACAATGAATGCAAGGTGCATGCCACATTCTGCCTGCATACTCCTCCTGGGGATGTTGTTTCCACAGTCCTGATGTGATCCTGTGTTCCCCCCAGTGTCACAGGTGTCAGTACCCATGGATGTGTGTTTGTTCAGTGTACCTGTGCTGTGAGTGTCCAAAGGCCTTGTTCGTCCCCTGCACATTGGTGTGTGTGTAAGTCCCCTGTCATGTGGGTGAGTGCATATGGGGAGTGTTGCACACAAGCAGCATGAGGGATGGATATAGCCTGGCCATCCGATGTGAGCAGGGAGCAGTGCTGTGTGCATGCCGTGCTGAGCCAGCCCCACACCTGTGACACCCCCGTCTACTGGCACATGGGCAGAGTGAGGTGTGTACCCGCAGTTGGCAATGCCATGTGATTGTCCTGTACCTGTGTGTGTCTGTGTACTCTGCTGAGGTAGCATCAGTGTGCTGGGGCAGGTGACTGCTGTGAGGTGCTGTACATAATCCTGGTGTAGCCTGTGAGGCACAGTGTGATCCCTGGTCAGTGAGTGTGTGGTACCCCTCATGCCACCCGTGTACTTTCAATGGCACGTAGTGCATTTGGCCTTCCACAGTGGATAATGTCCCTATGACAAAGGTGCAATTAGTTGCATGCATACCATGGCCTGTTCATAAAGAGGATTGTTCTATATGTGTGTCTCTGTGTCTTTGCTCATGTGGATTAATGTATTCTCACTTTTGCATCCTCACAGGTAGGCGCCATTGCCAAGGGGGAGATCTGGAGGGAAGCCGTCAGTGCCGTGAGGGGTACAGAGGGTCGGAGGCGGAGCCTGTCTCAGGTGAGGAAACGCTGGCAGGACATCCGGTGCTGGACGAGGAGGATTGCACGGGTCCTGCTGGGGGACTCACCTGTGAGCCGTAAGAACCGTGGGCGCCGTCGTCTGACCCACATCCAGAAGCGTGTGCTGGCGGTGGTCTTCCCCGATATGGACAGGCGCCTACAGGAGAAGCAGCAGCAGGAAGGGGGTAGGTACATGTTTTTCAGTTGTGTGTCCCCAGCCAATGTAAGTGTGCAGTTGCATGGATACACTGCCAGGGTTTGATTGTGCAGTGCGTCAACTTCTCCACAAAGTAGCACAGTGCTGTTCTCACTCCCTCCCTTCCCCTCCTTGCCATGTGTTCCCTGGTCTGTCTGTAGCCACTCTTGCACAAGGTTATTTAGGCAGGCAGTTCATGCAGGTGCCCAATGCTATCAGCATCATGTGTGGGGGTGATGTGCCACAGGTATGGGGACCTTGCGTGTGCCATGGCCAATTTCAGTCATTGTGGTGTCCATGTCACTTGGCACTGATTGTGAATCACGACATAGGGGTGTGTCTCCAAAATGTACAGCCTTCCAGCATGCATGTCCAATTGTGTGCCCTCTGACATGATGTGCCTGAGTGGGAGGCCTGCTAAGTGCAGGGACGGTTGCTTAATTTGCAGTCATGTCCATCCTGGACCATGGAGGAGTGTGGGCACTACTGTGCCCTGGGGCACCTCTTCCTAGGTATCATGTGCGTCATCCAACAATATGGCCATTCACTGTGTCTTCGCCATGGGTTGGGTAGGGTGGCATTGTACCCTGGGCTCAACTGTTAGGACCTACAGGTTGCTACATGTGTCCACTGTACAGGGGGACCCATTTTGCTTGTGCATACTCACAGTGGGCATTACCTGTGTGTGTTGTTGAGACAATATGATGATGTTTGCCTGTCAATGATGTGTGGACATGCCCACCAGGGGCTGTGTGTGTACAGTCATGAATTAGTGGAGGCCATGTGTTTTCATCCCAGAGTAAGAGGTGTACATACTTTCTCCGTCTCAATGAGATTGTCTCAGGTGTGGGTGGTTTGTGAGTACAAGGCCTACATGTCAGAAGCTTCATCCTCCTTGCTGGGTTTAGCCTGTGTGTGATGTTTGACTGGACATACGCTCAAGGTGCAGTGACCCAGTCATGTTTGGCCTGGTTTCATGTATTGCCTTTGCAGCATGTGGCAAGAGTAAATGGATATGATTCATGCTCATCCCTTTTTGACGACGCAGTGTGGTGCAGGTGCTGTGCACATTTGTCCCCAGAGGCTGGCTCCTCTGTAAAATTTCAGGTGCAGTGATTTGCTGTTGTGTCATGCTCTCCATTGTGTCTCAGTGGCATGGTGGGTCGACAAACTGTGTGTTCCATGGCCTACATGTGTACATTGTTTTGTAGGTGTTACTCCTGTTGCTTTTCAGGCTATGCAATGTGACCTATGTATATTTGACTCATGTGACATATGTGTACAGGTGTCTGATTATCTCCTGTCTCTTCACCTTGCCCACAGCATCGCCGGGGGACACGGAAGGAGACACTAGCACGGACCGGGAGGGGGGATTGAGCACCAGTGCCAGCAGTGCTGTCCTGTCTGGCACATGGAGTGGCACGGAGGCCGAAGGGAGTGAGGCAGAGGACCTGTCGACTGCCAACACAGACTATGACGCAGACGGGTCCGAGGCTGAGCTCCAAGAGGTGGCGGAGTCTGCCCCCCCAGCTGATGGCAGCCCTCCACATCCCCCCGCCACCTCAGTTTCCATCACCGGCCTCCCACCTGCTCGTGGCCCTTCCCTCCGTGCTCGGTCCCCACATGTCTCCTTCCTGCCAGGCACCGCACCCCCTGCCCCTGTCACCACTTCTGCGGTGAGTGCGGAGTCTGTGGACATCCTGAGGCAGTTGCAGGTTGGTCAGACTGCAATGCTAAATGTCCTCCATGCCCACACCCAGGTGCTGACCCAGATGGAGGCATACATGGAGGGCATGTCGGCTGCGCAGTCTGACCAACGGCAGTTGCTGAGGTCCATAGACTCCACACTGACTGCAGCACTGGATCTCCTGCAGCGCTGCCTACCCCCCCCTACCCCTGCACCATCCACAATTCCCACTCCCGTGCCTGTCCCACGCACATCCAGACGTCAGCGTGCACGCACCCCAACAGACACAGGCACCACACCACCAGGGAAGTCGAAGCGCACACCTCCTGTCATGCACACACAGGGTGAGGAAGGCACACCCACTGGGTCGGGGGGGAAACGTAGAACACGCAGCCACAGTGGGAGTCCGCAGTCCACACAACCCACTCCCTCCAAATCCACTCCCCTTAGCTCTCCTGGCCAACAGTCGGTGACAGCATCATCCACTGCGAGTGTGCCCCCCAGCCCCAGGATGACACCACCCCGCAAGCGGTGGAGGCGGGACCCGGCCAGGGGAGTTGAGTCCCCCACCCTGTCCACACCCTCCCCCAGTGGCGCTGCGACCCATCCCTCTGCCCCCCCCCTCCTTGGGGCCTGTGGTTCGATTGGGTGCGGGGGAGTCGCTGGGGGAACTTGCCGACGTGTGCAGCGCCATTCTGTCCTCCACCTTTGGCGCTGGCAACCCCCTGTGGCAGAATCATCCCTCCCTGCACCCACAACACCTACCCTTTCCCCTCCTGTCCCTGCGGTGCCTGTTTCCACCCTCCCCCCTGATGCCCCCTCTTCTGTGGATGAAATGGACTTGTGAACTGTGCAGGCAAGCTAGGGGACACACGTCCCGATGTGTACCCCCCCCCCGGACTTTGCTGCTGGCCTGGCCCATGGCCCTTGTACATAGTGGACATTTTCTCAGAGATATTTTCCTGCTGAATAAAGCATTTTCTTTTGGTTTTGCACACTGATGCTTTCCTGGACTTGCTGTTGGTGCTGGTGCTCCCTGAGTTGGGGTGGTGATAATGTGTTAGGGGTCTGTGAAATGTTGGAGTGTGCTGCTCATGGGGTGTACCCTGCCATCTGCGTGCCATCACAAAGGTCTCTGCCAATGGTATTTGGTCATGTTTGCTCTCACTGTATGGTGACATTGTCCCAAGGTGTGTTCCATCCTCTGTGGAGCAGGCCATTTTCCCTGCAGGGTGTCTCCCAAATGCTGTGCTGTGCTGTGTCTACATTTCCTGGATGTGTGAGGGTTGCCGTTCAATATAGCCATGCTGGCTCAGCGATGGCTCCGCCTGCATCTGGGGTATCACCCTTGTTGGTCACTGAACTTGTTGATGGGGTATATTGTCCTATGTCTGGGCACTGCTGGGAGGACTCTGCACCCACCCCTCCTGTGTCTGGGCACTGCTGGGAGGACTCTGCACACACCCCTCCTGTCTCTGGGCACTGCTGGGAGGACTCTGCACCCACCCCTCCTATGTCTGGGCACTGCTGGGGGTGTTTGGCACACACCATTCTTATTGCAGGTTCGGTGCGTACATACACAGGTGGGGGTTCGGTGCGTACATACACGGGTGGTGGTTCGGGGCGTACATACACGGGTGGGGGTTCGGGGCGTACATACACTGCTGGGGTGGGGGTTCGGGGCGTACATACACGGGTGGGGGTTCGGGGCGTACATACACTGCTGGGGTGGGGGTTTGGGGCGTACATACCCTGCTGGGGTGGGGGTTCGGGCGTACATACACGGGTGGGGGTTCGGGGCGTACATACACTGCTGGGGTGGGGGTTCGGGGCGTACATACACGGGTGGGGGTTCGGTGCGTACATACACGGGTGGGGGTTCGGGGCGTACATACACGGGTGGGGGTTCGGGGCATACATACACTGCTGGGGTGGGGGTTCGGTGCGTACATACACGGGTGGGGGTTCGGGGCGTACATACACTGCTGGGGTGGGGTTCGGGGCGTACATACACGGGTGGGGGTTCGGGGCGTACATACACTGCTGGGGTGGGGGTTCGGTGCGTACATACACGGGTGGGGGTTCGCGGCGTACATACACGGGTGGGGGTTCGGTGCGTACATACACTGCTGGGGTGGGGGTTTGGGGCGTACATACACGGGTGGGGGTTCGGTGCGTACATACACGGGTGGGGGTTCGGGGCGTACATACACGGGTGGGGGTTCGGGGCGTACATACACTGCTGGGGTGGGGGTTCGGTGCGTACATACACGGGTGGGGGTTCGGGGCGTACATACACTGCTGGGGTGGGGGTTCGGGGCGTACATACACGGGTGGGGGTTCGGGGCGTACATACACTGCTGGGGTGGGGGTTCGGGGCGTACATACACGGGTGGGGGTTCGGGGCGTACATACACTGCTGGGGTGGGGGTTCGGGGCGTACATACACGGGTGGGGGTTCGGTGCGTACATACACGGGTGGGGGTTCGGGGCATACATACACGGGTGGGGGTTCGGGGCGTACATACACGGGTGGGGGTTCGGGGCGTACATACACGGGTGGGGGTTCGGGGCGTACATACACTGCTGGGGTGGGGGTTCGGTGCGTACATACACGGGTGGGGGTTCGGGGCGTACATACACTGCTGGGGTGGGGGTTCGGGGCGTACATACACGGGTGGGGGTTCAGGGCGTACATACACTGCTGGGGTGGGGGTTCGGGGCGTACATACACGGGTGGGGGTTCGGCCGTACATACACTGCTGGGGTGGGGGTTCGGGGCGTACATACACGGGTGGGGGTTCGGTGCGTACATACACGGGTGGGGGTTCGGGGCGTACATACACGGGTGGGGGTTCGGGGCGTACATACACTGCTGGGGTGGGGGTTCGGTGCGTACATACACGGGTGGGGGTTCGGGGCATACATACACTGCTGGGGTGGGGGTTCGGGGCGTACATACACGGGTGGGGGTTCGGGGCATACATACACTGCTGGGGTGGGGGTTCGGGGCGTACATACACTGCTGGGGTGGGGGTTCGGGGCGTACATACACGGGTGGGGGTTTGGGGCGTACATACACTGCTGGGGTGGGGGTTCGGGGCGTACATACACGGGTGAGGGTTCGGTGCGTACATACACGGGTGGGGGTTCGGGGCGTACATACACTGCTGGGGTGGGGGTTCGGTGCGTACATACACGGGTGGGGGTTCGGGGCGTACATACACTGCTGGGGTGGGGGTTCGGGGCGTACATACACGGGTGGGGGTTCGGGGCGTACATACACTGCTGGGGTGGGGGTTCGGTGCGTACATACACGGGTGGGGGTTCGGGGCGTACATACACGGGTGGGGGTTCGGTGCGTACATACACTGCTGGGGTGGGGGTTCGGGGCGTACATACACGGGTGGGGGTTCGGTGCGTACATACACGGGTGGGGGTTCGGGGCGTACATACACGGGTGGGGGTTTGGGGCGTACATACACTGCTGGGGTGGGGGTTCGGTGCGTACATACACGGGTGGGGGTTCGGGGCGTACATACACTGCTGGGGTGGGGGTTCGGGGCGTACATACACGGGTGGGGGTTTGGGGCGTACATACACTGCTGGGGTGGGGGTTCGGGGCGTACATACACGGGTGGGGGTTCGGGGCGTACATACACTGCTGGGGTGGGGGTTCGGTGCGTACCTACACGGGTGGGGGTTCGGGGCGTACATACACTGCTGGGGTGGGGGTTCGGGGCGTACATACACGGGTGGGGGTTCGGGGCGTACATACACTGCTGGGGTGGGGGTTCGGGGCGTACATACACGGGTGGGGGTTCGGGGCGTACATACACGGGTGGGGGTTTGGGGCGTACATACACTGCTGGGGTGGGGGTTCGGGGCGTACATACACGGGTGGGGGTTCGGTGCGTACATACACGGGTGGGGGTTCGGGGCGTACATACACGGGTGGGGGTTCGGGGCGTACATACACTGCTGGGGTGGGGGTTCGGTGCGTACATACACGGGTGGGGGTTCGGGGTGTACATACACGGGTGGGGGTTCGGTGCGTACATACACGGGTGGGGGTTCGGGGCGTACATACACTGCTGGGGTGGGGGTTCGGGGCGTACATACACGGGTGGTGGTTCGGTGCGTACATACACGGGTGGGGGTTCGGGGCGTACATACACGGGTGGGGGTACGGGCCGTACTTCCATGGGTGGGGGTACGGTCCGTACATACCCCTACCCACGCTCTGCGTGCCTGGGTACGGGCCGTACCCATGCCTTTGGTGGGTGGGTACGGTGCGTCCCCCCATTGTTGCGGTGCCGTGGGGTCCGCACCGTACACAGGCCTTGGGGGCGTGGCTACGGGTCGTACCACGCGTACCCCTACATGACCCCAGCAATGCTGGTACGAGCCGTACCAAGGCCTTTCTGACGTGGGTACGGGCCGTACCGCCATTGTTGGAGTGACGTAGGGGGATGCGTGGTACGTTCCGTACCCACGCTCTTGCGGCCTGGGTAGGGTACGTACCGGTTCGCGTGACCATCCACTTCCGTTGTGGCGGACGCTTGCGTTGCTGGCCTCGCCCCCACCCCCTGGAAGTGACCAGGCCCTGATGGTCAGGTATGTCCAGGCCATGTGTGATTTGGTACCATGTGTTGGTGTTGTGTGTCCTGCCCCTGCCCCCCCCTTTGCCCCTGGTTGTTGTGCTGACCTTCTGCGGCATCTGCGTCGGTTCCTGTATGCCAGGTGGACTGCTAGGAGGGCAGGGATGGCACGTAGGTTCGGGTCCATGTCTGTTCGTCGCGTCCGGCTGCTCCTTGCGTGTGTCGTCCTGATTTCCCGGCAGTTTTTGGCAGCCGGTAAATATTTTCCGTGCGGGATGACGTCGGTTCGATTCGTACTTCCTGGTTCGTGAAACGTAGGCTGGATGCGTACCGACGTCAGGTCGGCGCCTTTCAGGATCGGAATTGTGTTTAGTTTCTGTTCGGTCGGTGTTTTGTTCGATTCGTACGGAAATGGTGTTTCCGTGCGAATCGTACTTGCATTTTCGGATGGATTTGGCACCGGGTACGAGTCGGACGGAGATAGGGCTCCGTCCGACGGTTCGTACCCGGTTTTTACCGGATCGGAATTGGCACCTTGGTGTCCCTGTGCACAGTCCAGTTCAAACTGGTTGGTGCGAAACTGGACAAAGGAAATGGGTGTAGCCACCCCTCTTTCCAAACCCTCCCATAAGTGGGTCCCCTGAGTTAGTTCAACCCTTTCCTTGGGTATAAAGAAGGAACCCCTGACTACAGAAGATTAGATATCCCTGGATGAAACTGTGAAACGGAATCCTGGAACTTCAATGATCTACACTACGCTAGATGACTGAAGAATCTCCCTTGGAGTAAAGGAGATACTCCCCTGCTTGGCAGGCACCAAAGACGCATCTGCCCAGTTTGCATCTCCGAAGCTCCCGCCGGACTCCAAAGTATTTGCAACACAGGAGGTGGGTTTCCAAACTTCCCAGAGGCTGACCCGAGTCCCCAGCAAAGCTGAGATTTGTAGCCCTTGTGGGTACCTTGGAACCGGAACCCCTGGATACCGTGCACATTAGCAAGTGCATTAGCTTCTCAACGTCCCTTTAGGCTGTACATTGGGTTACTTGTAGGCCAGACCCCGAACACCTTTTCCGCCGAAGATTGCTGGCATACACTCCATGAGTGTTCGGTGAGCTGGCCCTTTGTATTTTCGCTCAAAGGTATATTCGCGATCACTGGTCCGTCAACTGGTGGGTCCCTGTGAAGGCAACACTAACTTTTATTGTGCTTCCTTGGTTGCTCCAGATGTGTCCTGACTCTCCATCGATTGGGGAGTCCCCAGGACCTTGCTGGTCCGCACCGAAGCATCTTTCCTCTTCCTGCGTGGTTGGCTGTTGCCAAGGCTTGTTGTGTCCAATCCGGGAACCGACGCTGCAGCACTCTATATTATTCATGGGACAGCTTGAATCCAGCTCCTGGTCATCGTCAACACCTCTTGGTCCTCATGGCTGAAGAGTCAAGCTTCCCCTCCTCGCACCTGAAGCACCCAACATCTGTGGGCATTTGACTATCGTGCCCCTGGTCACTGGCAATTGACCCAGACTCTGTGCCCTCTGCTTTCAGGTTCTTCATATCTTCAATCCAGGCTTGGATCTCTTCGGACACTTCTCCTCTTCCCGGCAGCAGCACTTTGCAGCATCTCGCCATTGGAAACGACGACGCGACCCAACACCATTTTACACCTATGCACCCGGCTTTCCTGGGTGAGGTAACACGAGTACTCTGATTTTTCCGTGGGTGTTGGCCCTAAAACCATCTAAGTCCAAAAGGGTTTGTTCCTAGTCCACCTCTAAGTGTCCTTAAACTTTAAAATTCCAACCGCTACTTTCCCCATGGAAGCTAACGGATCTCGCGGCTGTGTTCTCACACTGCACACGTCCCCTGTGGGTCCCCTGTGTCACTACCTTGGGTGGTTCCTTGGGGTCCCAGTGATTCTACAGGCTCTATGCCTTGTGTCTAGTCAAGTCGTGGTTCTTATACCACTTTCTTAAAATATGGTTTGGTTCGCCCCTAGGGCCTATCGTATATTGTGCTAATTTACTGTGATATATTAAGTGTACCATATGTGCTTTGACCTCTAGCCTCATAAAGGGACTAGTAGGGTGTGTTTGGTAACAAATACATATATTTATATACATACCTGGTGTGGTTATCCTTTCACTTGGTCATTCAAGAGATTATAGACTGGTAAAACAAGCTGCTTTACATTCCTCCAAGACTTAGCCTGAATGCTGCTCTCAACTAGGATACCTTTCAAATAAGGTTGTCTTTAAAATATCACCTCTAAGGGGTTGTTTGGACTGGTGCAAGGTGCCCACTATAACTAGTGGACAGCATATACAAGGCCAACTTCTCACAATTGTCACTCAGGACCAATGCACAGACACCATACCCCAACACAAATAAGAATTGCATCATCGCAAAACAATCATGAACACAAACTGGGATCAATGGGACAAAAAGCTAACACAGAGACAGCACACTACCCATCAAGTCAACATGGTGTCATAGTGTACCACAAGCATGCACATGCCAATCCTTCTCATTGAAAACTCAGCTGGACATCATGGGATGTACACCAGGCAAGTACACGGCAACATACACTGACAACACTGCATGCAGGGCAAGCATTGTGTGCACACCAACCAAATCAGTAGCACACACATCTCAGGGCCACAACATGTACTTCCACAACACCAATCAGCACAGCACAGTGACAACATCACACTCAGGAAGGGTAGCAGTACCTCAGCAAACACACATACAGCTTAGCCAGCACCCACAGATTCACTACTCAGGTGCAAACAACATGACCATAGGACTGTGGAGCACAAACATTTGCACTACACATGAGCAGCCATGACTGCAAACCAGTACAAGCAAACCACACAGAACTATTTGGGAAACTGTCCTGAGTGGCACATCGGCCCTGTGCACAGCTCAGTACCACAAAGCATAGTGTAACAAATTAAGTGGTGGTAAGGCTCACACACTAGATGTGGTGTACCTGGAGCCTGTGGGCTGTGGTCACTCTCGTCAGATGTAGCCACTGGCAGGGGGGTTGCCGAAGGGACTGGAGCTGGACTCTGAGCCTGTGACAGCTGAATGGCTGCCGTCACTGTGGAGGACAAAGACTGGGCAGTCCTATATAGCCCACCCACGTCAGAATGAATCCCCTCCATGAAGGCAAGTACTTATGCCAACTTCTTGTCATGGTCTTGGAAGGCATTTAGGAGAGTTGTCTGACCCACACACAGCTGGCGGTATAGGTCCACAGCCCAACACTGAGGGCAGATGGGGAGACAGGGGCAGTGGTGCCTGGGGGGAAGGAAACTCTATCCTTCTTACTGATGCAGGCATGGGCAGCACTAGTGGAAGTAGATGGGAGGGTGGGTACTGGATGATGTGTTGTGGAAGAGGAGGCAGAATTCCCACTCCCTGTGCCCGCCAACATCGAGGAGTTACCACTGGCATCAGATGATGTTGAGGTTGGTGTTTCTGGGCGTGATTCCTCAAGGGCACTCCTGTCCCCCTCCTAGGCACTTGGTACATCAGTTTCAGTGAGCTCATGTGTAGCAGTTGTGCCCGAAACTTCACCACTGGTATCCATCCCATGACCTTCTGTGCCCTCAGTAGATGTTGCAAGAGACAGAGACGTAGATTCAGTTTAGTGCCATACACACAAACATCATATGCAAGCAAAGCACAAAACAAGATGATGATACCCCCATGTTGCACACCACCCTGTGCAGTCTGCATGTGCAACCTTAATTCAAACTCAGAACATGCATGGTAACATGCACACTTGGCATTAATGAGCCATGTGATGTCCACACAGACAAATAGCTTGCCCGTGCCTCCGTGTAACCTGACATACAAATCCCTGTGAGCATACCTAGGTCCCTGTATGTGAAAAAGATGTACATCTCAACATGTTGTCACATATGGAGTCACCATAAGGGGACTACACAGAAACAGACTCCAAAATGTAATTTTGCAATGGCCTTGAGCTCCTGCCATCCACTATGTTGTGCTTTGGTGCACGACTATAGTTGCACATTGGTGTCAGATGTCTAGTTCTCACAATTTCGAGGTCAGGCACTGCACATATCGATGAAAGCACACTAAGCTGAGGCACACTGCCGTTCACTGCCATGGGATGTCCATGACTCCCCTAATGCAGCTGATGGCATAAGGCCACAACTCTGCATGCTATGTCAAGGGCCATTACATTGAAGACATGAGAAAGTACAAGTAGCGAAAAAGCATGACAGCTGCACCCAACACAGAGGCCACTTACAAGCCATTGTATCACACTAGAAACATCACAGAGCTATGCACTGGCTCAGGGTTGGAATGCATGCTCTCATTCACACCCAAAGTCACCCTTTCCAAAATACTCACCCCCAACTTGCTGCTGATGGGCCCTCAAACGTCCATCCAGCTCTGGCTGTGTCACTGCCAAGATGTGGGCCATTAGTAGTGTCATGCTCCTGCACGCCAACCTGCCAGTCCGAGGGAGCAGCCCCAGATTCATCTCTGCCATGTTTTTGCTCAGCTGGCAGATGTCATCCCACCTCTTGTGACAGTGTGTGTGCCATCGGTTGGAGACACCCAGAGCCCGCACCTTGCGTGCAATGGCCCTTGATATGGCCTTACGCTGGTGGACTTTGAGCTGCAGGCATGGGAGACAAGAGGGGGAAATTTCAGTGACAGTGGGTTATGTACCACTGTGTCGCAAACCAGCAGAAAGGAATACGCTACTCAAATACGAGTCTAACCATCCCTGCAATCTGAGAGATAACTTGCCATATGGGCAATACTTGCGACTGAGGAGGAATTGTTCACGCAGAGACGACTTCTTCAGAGAGGCAGATTGTCTCACCAAACGACTAAGAGACCGTGGATATATAACAGGCCTGCTTAAGCGAGCAAAGAAGCGAGCATGGTACTGTCCTAGGGAGCAACTATACCAGCCCAAGGAGAAAAAAACTGGAACAGAAGACATTGTGTGTGTCACTACGTTCAACTCAAAAAGCAATGACATAAGGGAGATCATAAAGAAATACTGGAATCTGGTAGCGGATGACCTGAAAACCACTGAACATCCCCTGTTCACATTCAAGAGGAGCAGGAATATCAGAGACAATGTGGTCAAGGCCTACCTTGAACCACCAAAGCCACTTGATTTGAGGAGTCAATTGGGTCTCCCTCCGATCACTGGACACCACAAATGTGGCTCTTGCAAAGCTCGCCCACTCACCATTGAAGGGGCCACATTCGCACACAACAACCAAATACACAAGCTGTCATGGTTCACCAACTGTAACAGCATCAATGTTGTGAACATAATCCTTTGTCCGTGCAATACACCCTTATGTAGGACAAACCACACAAAAGGTGAAATCACACATTCTCCAACATATGAGTAGGATCAGGTGCAAAGTGCAGGGAGCACCCCTAGTGGAACACTTTACCACACACAACCATCCCCCAGAGAGTATCAGATGGAGGGTACTTGAGAAAATCTGCTCCCATCCCAGGGGTGGTTCAATAACAGCTACATTGAACCTGAAAGAATGCAAGTGGATCCACTTTCTTAACTCTGTGGTGTCTGGCTTGAATGAGCATGAGGAAACAGTGAGACAAATGGGGCAGTTATAAAAGGGGTACATTCCAGTATGTCAACACTGAATGGCCAGTGCGTACATCACCACACCCAACATCACTTTCCCTTTGCACTGGAACATGACATTTGTCCATATTTTACACATTGTGAACCACCCATGCCGAATTGCCAAATAATGTAATATAACTTGTTTGTATAGGTTCCATAAGATTTAGCATATCTTGTTAAATCAATGCGCCATTATGGCAGCCGTGTGCACTGACTACGCTGATGTTATAGATGTTGAAACACTGATAATACATCTCACGTTATTTTTAAGCAGATGTACATGCTCCTTATGGTGTTAAATCAGCCTATTACAAAGACCACGCAGAATTGTATTTCTCCCCCTTTGTCTTCCTTTCAACTCCATGATCAGGGCGCATGCTTAATTGTCAAACAATGTACTAAAACTTGTTTTTATAGGTTCAATATATTGTTGTAACATATCCTGTTAAAACCACTCGCTATTATGACAGCCGTGTGCACTGACTGCGTTGATGTTATATAACTCCATGATCATGGCGCGTGATGAAACAATATGCCAGAAATATTTTCCTGATTGTGATTTAGTTTTTAACATTGCCTTTTTAACGTTTCGGCCACTGCATTGAGCCATCACTTTGTAAATTTGCCACTAGCTCGTTTAACAGAAAGCCCTGAAAATAGGATTCGGGCGCACCAAACTCACTCTTAATCGATTTTCACGTTTGATTAGCAACCGGGCTACACTTGACGTAACAGCAGCGTGCATGCTGCCTGGTATGCCGTTTTTAAGGTAGACTAGTAGCTCCTAGATGGTAGGATTTACCCTCTGTGTTGCAGCAGGACTGACGCCTGCTCCTCCGTAGCCGACTTACTCCGCCATTCAACTTAGACTTCAGGTGAGCCGCCGCATCGTACGAAGTTTTGTTAGCGCGGTTGTTCTATAGAGTGGCCAGTGTTCACTTCAAGGAGGAACACACATTGTGTACTAATTGTTACGCGCTCACGGCCCAGTCCCGGTAGAATTAATCACCAGTGCCCCCGCAACGCACATATTTTGTCAGCGCGGTTTTTCACTTTGATGGTTCATACAGTAGGGCCCGGTTACTCTTTGAAGTGTGGGCAAAGCTTATTCCCTGGGAGGATTTTTAGACACTGTAATTACCACTCCTCCCAACTCGGAATGATTTCGTCCAAAGAGTCACACTCTGTAACCATTTACTATAAGCATTACCAATCCTACACTCAGGATGCCTGTAATTATGCTTGACCTCATCGGGCTGCACCCATTGATTTCTGTCGGCTGAATATGAACCACAGCTCAGTGGATGATATGAGTCCTACACACACCTCTGTACGCTGTTTTTCTACACTTAAAGACTATACAGGGTCACGCTATTAGGCTCTACTTATCTTACAACTCACCTTGAATAATGAGCCCGCACCTGAACATTTTACCTATTTATTTAACCGATCAGCGCACCCACTATTGCACCGTGCATCATTCTATTTTACAGACATTCACATGCCAAGGTCCTTGCAGAAAACTCCTGCCAGGAGCCACTTAGGGGCACACGCAGCCAGAACCAACTTTGGTCCAGACTAGGTGAGTGGTCCACCCTAGTCTCCCTTCTTTACACATGGCTAACATGAGCGATCCACATGCCTGACAATCATGTATCTTTTATCCTTAGACTGTAACAAATACGCCCCCTCGCAGACAGTCCTGATGAAGACTCGTAGTGACTACCGAAAGGAGCACAGCGTGGGTTGAAATGTCGATGATACAACAAGGCTCAGACAAAACCAAGGCCCTGCATACCAAAAGGAGCATTAATAGCAACCAGAGCCATGGTTATGAGTCTGGCCATTAGAAACCTTGTCCTGTCCCCTGTATATAAATCCTGAACCACCCTGTATATACTGCACCAATTGTTTTTTCACTTAAGCACATATGTCACTTGAGCACCATATATTTCACCCATTGCAAACAGCTGTTTTTGTATTTTTGAAAAATGAACATATTTGAATGAATTAATTCGGATAAAATGCAAAGTGGATATGCATTTAAAGTGTTATTGTGATTATTCCCGATACATTTGTACATGTGTATAGGCGTGTGCGATATCCATGCCCTGTGAATCAATGGGCATTGCGATACTTTGTGTGCACATGAAACAACTCTTGAGAAACCGACAGAACCACTTTTTGTGATAAAAGAAATGTACTTTTTGGCATTCACATAGTCTGAATCTGTTTTGGGGTTACTCACTTTGTGAATACTGGACAAGTGAACGACTAGTTTAAATCAAGGTGTCCCTAAATGTAAGTTGTGCTGTAAGCTGAAGTTTGATGCCAGTCATTGTTGGCGCTGTGTCAGTCAAAACGTAAGATGTTGGACACATTTCACAGGGGGATTGAATTGACATGTGCCCCCTTTCATCTCACCTAGGAGGTGACCAAATGTGCATCGTCCATTCACAGTGCTGGCGGACATGGAGAATGAGGACGCCATATGGAAATTCCATCTGGACCTACCTACCCTTCAAGACCTATGTGCTCTGTTGGAGCCCCATCTGAGGCCTCGCAGAACCTATCCGACTGCTTTCACACCAACTTGTAAGGTGATGCCAGCCCTGCATTTCTTTGCTACTGGTTCATTTCAGTACACAGTGGCCATCGCAGGTGGGATGTCACAACCTATGTTCAGCATGGCGCTACGTGATATCCTGTCCGTTATGATGACCTACAAGGACAGATACATCCATTTCCCCAGGAGGCATTAATTGGCGGCTGACTTTTATGACCTTGGCCACATCCCTAATGTTGTTGGTGCCATTGACTGCACACATGTTGGCCCGGTTCCGCCACAGGCACGTGAGCACATTTACAGGAATCTGAACAATTTCCATTCCATTTATGCGCAGCTGCTCTGCCAGGTAGATATGATCATCTCACATGTCTGTGCTAGATTCCCCAGCTCAGCCCACAACTCCTACATCCTGCGGAACAGCATCGTACCACAGCTGATGGCAAATCTGCATCCAGAGCATGCGTGGATTGTGGGTGAGTATACAGAGCCAAGTAGTGTGCTGTATGTGTGACATGCTGTTCTCAGGCAGCTACTGTTTATATTACAAGATTGCTCTGTGTATCTCACACCTAGGTGACTCTGCATATCCCAACCGGCCTTGGTTGCTGAGCCCACTGCGGAATCCCAGGACCCCGGGTGAAGTCCGCTGCAATGATGCCCATGAGAGGACATGTCGTGTGGTGGAGCGTCTACTTAAGTCACGTTTTCGCTGCCTGGACAAGACCGGAGGTGCACTGATGTACTCTCCCCCAAAAGGTGTGTCAGATCGTAGTTGCATGCTGCATGCTCCATAACCTGGCCTTGCGCAAAGAGATCCCACTGATCCTGGACGATGATGAGCAGCCGAGGCCCCCGCCTGCAAGCCCACACATGTCCAGTGACGAGGATAGTGGAGAGGAGGAAGGTGTCGACTTGCGTCAACAGCTCATCAGCCGCTACTTCCCTTGAAGGTGAGTGAAAACGTACAACGGTGTCATTGTCTGCTGATTTTGTTGTTGGTGAAAAGGCCTAGGGGAGCTTTTAGACTGCTGCCTGTTGTTGGCTCTGTGCTGGTTGTTAATGTTTCTGGGACAAGGTAGTTATGCTCAGCTACAGGATGTCTATGTCGGTACTGTTGCTCATTGTAATGTGTGCAGATTTGAGTACCTTTATGACAAGTGTTGTGTAATGGCTGTGTTGCCATCACCTGACAAGTGAATGTTGTTCTGTTCTGTTCTGTTTTCCTAGGTCCCTTCAGCCTCTCAAAACTTTGGTGTGTAAGGAGTGTTTATTTACAATGTGTATATGTGACAGGGAAGCGAATATTTACAAAAAGGTAAAAAGAGAATCAATGAGCTGTCAGTGATGTTAGATGAGATAATAGACTAATCGCCACATTGATGTGGTGACACAGTGCAATAGGTGCCTGACATCAACATGGCAGTGGGGATAAGGACAGTCAACAAAGTCAATGGGAAGGTGAAGAGGGGTGCCATCACGGCTGGCTCCTTGACTGGCGTTTGGCTGATGCTTTGCCTCGTGTTCCTCCCTTGGTTTTCTTTGGACGGCCCCATGGGCGTTTGGCAGGGGCGCCTCTGCTGCGGGCTCAGCGGGGTCTGAGGACTCACCCCTCTCTGTGGCTGCTGGGGAGGTGGAGGGACTGTCATCCTGCTTGCCACTAGAGGTAGGTTGAGCTGTTGTTGGGGCCACAGCCCTGTCTCTCAGGAAACCCACAAGCTGGCCCAAGAGGTCCACGATTTGGGCCATTGATGTGTCTATGGACCTCAGCAGCAGGCGGAGCTCACGTGAATCTTCCAGAGCCTGGCCCGTGTGTCCTTGTGTTCGTTCATATGCCCCAAGGACTCTGGCGATGTTGGCCAGGGCTTGGGTCCCAGTGTCCGGTAGATTTTGGCACCCAGTTGCCCTCCCACCTGCCGTGCTGTCCCGGACCTGTGGCGTCACCACTCTATGCACCAACGTACTCTCCCTGCCATTCTCAGATTGTGGGGTGGTGTGGGCATCCTCTGAGGCAGGGACAGGCAACACTGGTGGTGGTGGAGGCCGCACAGGTTATTACAGCAGGGGTCAGCACAGTTGTTGTTGCTTAGGTGGTGGCAGTGGGGACAGTGGGGTCCTGGGACCTGTTGCGCCCTGGCATGCCTGATGGGCCGGCTTCTGGCTCCGCATCCAAGGAATCTAGGGAGTCTGCATCAGAGAGTCCATGTTCGGGGGGGGGAGACTGCCTCTGAAGGTTGGTGTTGTCATCTGCAGCTGTCAGTTCTTGGTCACCTGTGGAACAGAGGGAGAATGGTCTTTGAAGTGCACAAAGCATGTTGTTAGATGTTTGGATGTTACATGTGATACACCACACAGTTTACATTGACATCACTTTGTATGGCTGGACGGTACTGAGCATCATGATATGATGTGGAGGTACATACCTTACTTGTCCTTGGTATGACATGTCAATAGATACCATGCACCACGTACAGACTGTGTGATTACAAGGACATGTCGTCATCTAACGACTAGCAGCATAACAACTTTATGTGAAGCATCTTTGTTGTTTAATCTGCAGGGAAGACATTACATCTGAACATGAACTAGGCATTGTAATCTCATGCATACCTTTGTCATCTCATGTGCTTTGCTTTCATTTTACTACTGACCATGCTTGTTTTGTTTTCATATGGGCCTTGACGCTCTGCCCCCATGGCACTTACAGATAGCATTCCGTGCTGTGCATGATTGTGCCCTGAATTTCTTAAACATGTGATCACACTTTGGTTTCTGTGACAGTTACATACACTTAGCTACCTGCACAATGGAAATGGCTATTGGATCTATGCCAAGTTTGGTGGGATGTGAGGGCTGGTGTGGTCATATGGCTCCATGCTTTTTGGGTGAAATGGTGGGGCGCATGCACTGTCTACTTACCTGTCCTGTGTCACATTTGAGGTGAATTCCTGACACATCTTTCTGGGTGTGTGGTGGAGTGCTCCATCTTACTCAGCTTTGGGACAAGGGGGCCTGGTGGGAGTTGTAGTGCAGGCTTCCCACCCACAAACCCCCCTCTCTGTTGAGATGGTTCCCTCCCTGTGAAGTTGAGCAGAGGGAGGGAATAGGTTACACATGGCTCTTGGGTGGGGTGGAGTGTCGCATCCTGCTCAGGGGTGAGACATGAGAGCATAAGATGGCTACATACCTGTGATTTTGAAGGGAGCAATGCAATGTCTGCCACATGCCTCTGGCTGGGGGGGGGATGCTCCATCCTGCTCAGCTTTGGACAAGGGTGCCTGGTGGGAGTTGTAGTGCAGGCTTCCCGAACCCAACCGCCCCCTCCCTGTTAAGATGGCTACCTACCTATACGTTTGAAGAGAGCAATGCAATGTCTGCCACATGGTTCTGGGTGAGGGGAGTATTCTATCCTGCTCAAGGGTGAGACAAGAGAGCATAAGATGGCTACCTACCTGGAATTTTGTTTAGAGCAATGCAATGTCTGCCACATGGTTCTGGGTGGGGTGGTGGGAGTGCTCCATCATGCACGGCTGTGGGACAAGGGTGCCTGCCTGGTGGGAGTTGTAGTGATGACTTTCTAACCACAAACCCCCTCCCTGTGAAGATGGCTACCTACCTGTAAGTTTGGTTGGTGAAGTGCAATGGCTGCCACATGCTTCTGGGTGGGGTGGTGGGAGTGCTCCATCATGCACGGCTGTGGGACAAGGGTGCCTGCCTGGTGGGAGTTGTAGTGATGGCTTTCTAACCACAAACCCCCTCCCTGTGAAGGTGGCTACCTACCTGTAAGTTTGGTTGGTGAAATACAATGGCTGCCACATGCTTCAGGGTGGGGTGGAGTACTCCATCTTGCTGAGCTGTCATACCAGGGTGCCTGGAAGGAGTTGTAGTGCTGGCTTCCTCACCACAAAACACCCTCCCTGTGAAGATGGCTACCTACCTGTAAATTTGGTTGGTGAAATGCAATGGCTGTCAAATGCTTCTTGGTGGGGTGGTGGGAGTGCTCCATCTTGCAGGGTTGTGGGACAAGGGTGCCTGGTGGGGCTTGTGGTGCTGGCTTCCTCACCACAACCCCCCCTCCCTGTGAAGATGGCTACCTACCTGTAAGTTTGGTTGGTGAAATGCAATGGCTGACACATGCTTCTGGGTGGGGTGGTGGGAGTGCTCCATCGTGCTGAGCTGTGGGACAAGGGTGCCTGGTGGGAGTTATAGTGCTGGCTGCCTTTACACATGCCACCATGGTAATGTTGCTAGCTACCTTTGGGGTGAATCAGAGGGAGTGAATGTTGGATCTGTGAGACATGTCTTGTGGAGAGTGTGGTGTACATTAATATAATTGGGCCTAGGAGGTGTAGCTTTGTAGTTGTGCAAGACAGTACATAGCAGTGTGATGGTAGACATTTGTTTGTACTTACCAGCCTCCACTCCCCCGGATATCCATGTGAGACTCTCTGGATGCAGTATGGCAAGCAACTTCTCCTCTCATGCAGTGAATGTTGTTGGTGGAATGGGAGGGCCACTGCCAGTCATCTGAGCTAGCTGACTGTTCTTGTTGTTCCTCTCTTTCACCTTTTTCTTGAGGTCATGCCACTGCTTCATGATCTCCTTCTTGGTACGCGGGGTGGTCCCTACTGAATTGACTTTGTTGACTATCCTTCCCCAAATTTGTTTTCTGGTGGCTAATGGTGTCTGTTGGACCAGGTTACCAAGCAATTGTGGTTCTACTCTGATTGTCTCATCTACCATGACTGACAACTCATTGTCAGTGAATTTGGGCATTTTCTTCTGTGCCATGGTGTGTGATGTGCAAATGGGTTGAGGTGCAGGTGTGAGGGTGGTGATGTAAGTGGTGTGTGTGGGTGCTGTTGTGCTGGTGAGATGTGTGGTGGTTTGCCTATCCTTTGTGCTGTAGGGTTAGTTCCTTCAGGGGTGGAGTATTGCAAAGGATACTGGTCAGGGAATGGGCTGGTTTTATACTCAGCTATGTGGGTGTGTCAAAATGGAGTATTGCTGTCATCAGGTGTGTTGTGTGGATTGTCGTGGGATTTGTATTTTTTTATTTACCAGGGAGATGTGTGCCGTTGGGGTGTGTTAGGTGTTTTTGGGGGCTGAGCTAATTTGATATGTACACTTGGGGGCCTTGTGTGTTTTTTTTGTCGACCGCCATTATTGTTCCGGAGCGGCCGTGGCGGTGGGTATGCAAAAGCCTTTCCGCCGGCTCTCCCATTGATTACTGTTTGCGATTGTGGCGGTTGAAAACAGCGGATCGTTCCGCTGGCACCTCAATGGTATCCTAATTGCACGTGCGGTCAATCCACTGGCATTGCAGCGGGTTTGGCTTTTCCCGCCGCAAATCCGACCGCCACGGACGAATTTTCACATGCTCCACCCGCTACCGGCAGTCTTTTGTGGCATCATTCTGCCACGGTCGTTTTTTTCTGGCGATTGATCCTAATCGGACCGCCGGTTTTGCCGCGGTAGGTGGGGATGGTTCATTTCCATGACCACAGCAGTCGGAATGGTTTTCTGACCGCCATCCTAATAGACCCCAAAGTTCGAGCTGCAACAAGCCTGAATTCGGCACTCCCAGACTCTTACATATTCAGAGAGCACTAAAACACTCATTACATAACAATGAGTGCAGAAATTACACCCTCCGTTACCGCATGGAACAGTCCCTACACATTTTGCCCAGGTGTGGCCAAAACATTGTTATGCAAGTGTAAATAAGTTAGCAAACAAATCAGCACTCCTAAGTCAAATGTCAAAATTGATCAGACTTCTCCTGCGCAATATGGGGCATATTATCAAGCACAGCGTTAAAATTATCGCCGCTTTAGCGGCGATAATGGGCTTGATAATAAGCCGCAGAGAATTCCAATAGAAGCCCATGTTGACACCAGAACATGGGCTTCTATGGGAATTCTTAAGGGCATATTATCAAGCCCATTATTGCCGCTTTAGCGGCAGTTTTCTGACGCTAAAGCAGCGATAATGTTAACGTCGTTTCTTGATAATATGCCCCCATAAAACGTAATCTCTTCAGTCTAAGAGGCGGGAACAGTGGTGGCTGGTGACATTTGAAAGTGGTGAAGCGTAAAATTGTAGGGGGGGTTCGGGGGGCTTCTCCCCCCGAGACATTTTTGAAAAAGAGTGGGCAAATGGTGCAATTTAAAGCAAATTTTAGAAAGCAAAGTTGTACTGTGCACCCTTCCTGCCAGTATGAATGTCTATGCATTCTGGGCAAGTGGGCAAACATTGAAATGAGCACAAAGAGAGTTCTCCTACTCCCATTTTTATTGTTAATTTACTGCTCTTTGAGACCATTTTCACCACTCCTTATTACATGACATTTTTCCAATTAAAATGTGCCTCAATCTGCTTTGTTCCACCAGTGGAAATTAATCTATTTATTTTCACATGTACTAATGCTGAGCTATCACCCAGCCACTGCTGCCTTCATTCTTCAGCCCCTGCCGCCTAAACTCACAACCACACTTTTGTCTCATCCCCACTTCCTTCCCATCACACTAAGCCCACTGCATTCTTTATTATATTTTGCCAAAAGTATCTGTCAAAATGGCTCCCTAATTCATCTATGGACAAAGATCTTTAAACAAAATCTAGGTAGTAGCATATGAGCATTTACTTCAGTCATATCACCTTTCCAGCTTTTATGTTTGTAAAACCATTGTTATTGCCTTATGTACGGATTCCCTGTGGGGACCATTTTGTTTAAAAAAAGTTATGCATAGTCTGGATGCTGTTCAAGTTTATGTTTTTTATTTTTGTGGTCCAATATGTCTCAAAGAGATTTTGGCAACAATGCTGAAGGGGATCACACAGAAGCTAATGATTTAAGCTCAGCACAGTTTATTTATGATTGCTGAACTTTTACTTATTATTATTACTGTATTTATATAGCCAGGACCAGAGTAGCGGAGTACCTCATATAAAACAAGATTACACAGAACTGGTTAGCAACACAGATAAATAACACTGTGTACAGGTCTAGAAGAAGCGAGATATAAACTACAGATGGTGTCCAAATAGTCATATTTGCTTTTAAGTATACTCCATAGGTGACCTAAGGTGCAACTTGGTCAATGAAATGGGTAGAGCTTTAGTGTTCCTGCTAGTGGTGTGGGAACTTAACAATGCTGAGGTTTAGTACTACTGACTTGCATACAGCTGCACTTACAGGCAGATCTGAGAATGAACAGAAAATCTACTGTATTCTCCTGTTTTTAAAGGCAGCATAGATGGTAGAGAGATTCTGTGTACATTTCACCATTTCTTGGCAATGCGGACTGATTGTAACTATTTCTGTGTGCCTATATAATATGCCGTGTTAAAGGAAAGGCAAGCGCTTGTACGCAATAACACATAAAAATGCAATACATTACTTTCAAAATACAACAGGAGAACAATTACATTTTAGATTTTCAAATATTTCCATAGCACAAGTGACCAAAGATGTTTGGCTTGGTATTTGTCCCTTCACAAAGGATCGTAAATGTCTTCTCAATGCACTCCATAACAGTAAGTAAATTCTAGATTGCATGACACCTCAGAGTAACATTGCTATAAAGGATTTTTCTTCCACCATCCAGGGTCCATTAGGTGCCTTATAATCGAAAATGACAATCTCATCAGCCTAACACAAGTGATTGCATATAAAATCACAATAAATACATATGTAACAAATGGTCTAGCTACATCAAGCACATATATTAGAAACAACTTTGGGCCCTACACTACATCTCATACTTGCAGAGAAACATTTTGCATATATTCACCATTGTTTGATTAGAGTCAGAGTGAAAGATTTCTTACAATGCACAGAAATAATACTTACAGCGTTTGAATACACGTTTTGTTCCATTTATGGAGGGCAAAGAAAAGATATGCGATTGTTGAACTCAGAACTGAACTAAAATATTTGGCAATTGTTAGACCTGGCACATTGGCGTGAGTCTCCCTTCCATTTTTCGCTGTGCCTCATGTATTTTTTTGCTGGTGTTAGTTGCTCAGGGCACTGTGCCACTGATGTCCAGTGCCACAGTGCAAGTGCTCCCTATTATAAATTGATGTATGATTTGTGATTCCATGATTGGTTGGTTTGGTTTACTTGTCAGACCCTAGTACAGTGCACCAGGAGTGCCCAGGGCTTGTAAATCCAAATGCTGCTGGTGGGCTTGCAGCACTGGTTGTGCCACTCACAGAAGCAGCCTGTAAACATGTGTCTAAGGTCTGCCATTGCAGAGCCTGCGTGCAGTCTGGTACTGTCATGCTGACTGGGCAAGTGCACCCACTTGCCAGTCCCTAAACCTTCCCTTTTCTTCATATCAGACACCCCTATGGTTGGCCCAAGAGCAGGGTGCATTGTAAGGACAAGGTAGGACATGCCCTGGTGTGTGTGGCATGTTCTAATAGTGAATTACAGCCATTTTCGTTTTTCACTATTGCAAGGCTATCTGTTCTCCATAGGCCAGAATGGGCAGGTTGGTTATTACATTTCATAATCCTAACTAACTCAGGGAACATGGTAGAAATTCGAATTTAGTATGCGTGAACTCAGAATGATAAAATACATCTTTTAGTGAAGTTGGTTTTAACATTCCGTGTTTGAAAATGCCACTTTTAGAAAGTAGGCATGCTCTTGTCTAACCATTCAAACCTGCTAGGCTGTGTGTATTCCTTTGTCTGGAGTTTGAGTGACAGGGCTGGGGAATTCCAGGAGACAGGGTGAGGTGTCCCAGTGGTGAATAGAGAGATCTGCATCTAGATGGGTGGGAGGAGTTGCACCTGGGACCTGAATAGGGCTGTGCCTGCCTTCCACAATGCCGGCTCCACCTCCTGGGGAGCGGCTGATGTCTCTGCCCTGCACAGTGAATTAAGAGAAGGAATCCTGTCAACAAAGTGCTCCAGAGCTGTACTTGCCTTCCCCAATGCTGGCTCCACCTCCTGTGGGGCGTCTAATATTTCTGCCCTGCACTGTGAAAGGAAAGGAGAAGTCTGGTAAACAGAGTGCTCAGGAACTGGTTTGGACTGGGCAAAAGCCTGGGCTTCAGAGGACAAAGGATTTTGGAGTATAAATATTGGGACCCTAATCCCAAGAAATTAGATCACTTTGGGAAACAAGAAGAACCTCTGCTGTGGGAGGAACCGGAAGAAGCTGAGGAGGAAACAATCCCTGAACCTGGGGGATTGTCCTGCAGTGGTTGCCTTACTGCCAAAGAGAGGAGAAAGGAACTTTGTGTGTACTTTTGCTCAACTTGTGAAGGATCTCCAAGGGCTTGGAAAAGAGCTTGCCTCCTGCTGAAGTCTCAGGAACAACAGACTTCACACCCCAGCTCCCCAGAGTTCTTTGGAAGTGCCTGCTGCTGTTGTTGGGCCTTCTGAGGGACTGCGTGTCACAAGGAGCTGGAAGCGCGACTCAAGAAGGAGAAGCGTGCCGCCGTCGGAGCTGTTGTCGTCGCATCTCGTAAAGTGTGTCGCCGCTGCAGCATCGCATCGAGCGGAAGCATCTCCATTCATCCAGGAAGTGTCTCGCAACACCGAAGAAGCATGTCGCCATCGCAGCCATCGTAGCAGACGCATTGCACCGCATCAAGAGAAGACACTCGCATCGAGGAAGAAGCGTGTCACCATCGCAGCCATCGTAGTTGTCGCATTGCACCGCATCAAGAAAAGCGCCTCGCATCCACGGAGAAGTGTGCCGCCGTCGGAGCTGCTGTCGGAGCATCGCGTAAAGGGGTGTCACCGCTGCAACATCGCATCGAGTCGAGTCTTCTCGCAACATCGGAGAAGCATAACGCATCTGGAAGATCTTCACGTCTTTATTTCTTTGCAACAAAAACTTCATCACATCAACATCGTTGCAACACTTTCGTTGCCCTGCGTGTCGCATCTAAAAGGTACATTGACTTAAAGTGTCGCATTTAAGAACTTAAGAGAACTAAGCAAAATTCTACCATCTAAAGTAACAGTATTGTGTATTTTTGTCGTTTTGTGGTAAATAATTTAATTACCGGGACTTAATTTGATACAGAAACATAATAAAAATAGCTCAGTAAATAAGAGGCAAAATCCGTGGTATTAGAGGTTCGGAATGGGCTTTATTCCAATGGACGATTCGAATCGTTGACTCCAAGTTCCATCACCACGGAGGTTCAGGAAGTGAAGTACATACTTTATTGATAAGTAATCACTTTTATACAATAGGCATTACAGTGAAGCAAATGCAGGAGGCGTAACAATTGATAGTGAAGATAAAACATACATGCGTAGCAAAAGTAGGCGTAACTGGGTGTAACTAAAGAACGTCATCAGGTATGATGTCATAATAGGGTGGTTCCATGAAAGAATTTCGCAATGTCAGCAGAAATACTTGGCAGAAATGCGCGCGCAGCAGCATGACGTGTGATTGACGTGCAACTAGGGGGTGAAGGGGACTTGACATTTAGCTCTACATGTGGCGACAGATGTCTGGAGGGTCAAGTCAACCTAATCCCAAATCATATCTAACATCCTATGTTTAAAGAACTATGTTATCCAAAAGAGAGGTCTCTTAGAGTAGAATCTTATTCTATACTGACTATACTGACTGTTAGTGCGTGTACAAGCATCTAAGTGTCTACACTAGATGCGAGGGCAGAAGTCTTCCATAATAATAGGGCTATGAATTACTTGCATAAAGACAGAGAAGCCGGGCCTTTGCTCGGTAGCTGGAAGAATGTTTACTTAAACTACTAGACAGGAATGCATTGGGCAGGGAGCGGAGCAGATAATTTCGAAGGTGAAATACAGTTTTTGGCAGGCAACAGGCTGATGTCAGGCATCGTGAGCCGCGCAGGGAATGAGACAAAGTTCATGGTCACAGATGCAGGCTCAGACTGGAGCTTTCAGAGGCAGAAGGCAAGAAAAGCTTGATGACAGAATCAGGGGCCTACTTGCCTGGACTTGTAAAATGGCATAAGTGAACCATATAAAGCCGGTGGCCTTTCATACTTAGGAATGGAATATCCGGCCTATTCATGGCGGATCTGAAAGAGGACATGTTGACGGTGGACGCACATGTGTTTGCGTCTTCATAACTGGAACTGGAGGGAACATACATGTACTTGTGATTCATACATGAAACCGTTGGGGTCCAAGATAGGGGACATAACTGATCAGAAAAATCCATATTTCCACATTCCCTCCTTGTCCCCTACTTGCCCGTTAAGAGATATCAATCTTCATCAATCCGTTGATCTGTTCATATAGCATCATTTGTTCTTCTTTTTTCTTCTGGGATGAATGAAATCCTGGTGGTGGAATACACGATGTGGCACACAGACCACAGATCGCTGGTCCACATTGTAGACATAGACAGCAACTGAATAGTATGAGAAAGCCAATACCTAGGAAGGATAGGACCTTCCATCCAAAGGTAGATAATACACTCCAAAACCAACCGGACCAAGTCCAGGTGCCTGGACTCTGGTGTATCTGGCTTACAATCTTATGAAGGCGAGTTATGGCTTTATATACAGATGGCGAATTTTCTGGTATGAAAATGCAACAACTTGATCCGATGACCCTACAAGCTCCGCCCCTATCGGCTAGGATGACGTCAAGGACAAGACGATTTTGAAGCACAACAATCCGCATAGCAGACTGCTCTTCTGTTAAATTGCCTAAGGCGGAAATAGTTTCGTTCACTACTGCTTCAAGGGTTCTAGTTAATCTACGTATCAGCTTACTATTAGTAACGGTACCTATATAGGGAAAGAGACCTTTATTGAAATCTGTGTATTTTTCCCATGCTGTTTCAGTGTAATCGACTATTGGGAGATCTCTCCTTTCTCTATTGTGTACTAAATGAGTATTTCTGTGATAATCAGGAGGAGCTAGGAAAACAGGTGGCAAAAGGAATCCGATGTAGCAGGTACCATCCCAATCTAGAGGCAGACGTATATATGCCGTCTGACCACATATGAAATAGGAATGGCGGGAAACTCTAAATGTCGACTTGCCTTGATCACTAAATTCTATTACAGTGGTGCATCTACTATGGCCCATATGTATGGAACCATTCTTTCTTACACATAATTCACCTTTTACTGGAAATATTGACATAGCGGGCAAAATTGGAGTAGCTTCGGATTCGACATTTAGGATCATAAGATTAAGCGTAAAATTACCTAATCCATACACTTCATTTTCTAGATCAGTTCCTGTTCTTTTGGGAAGTCCCTCCTTGTTAGGGTAGCAGACTTTAAGTAAAACTAAGTTCAAATTTCCCCATACCCAGTTGTCTTGATAAACTGCAGAATTTGAATCTAGGGAATTAATTAAACTAAACCATGCTCCACAGGAGCCATTGTGTGTGAACGGGTATGGAAAGAGAGGTAGAATTCCTTTATAATTCTGATAGGGAGGGAGTCGGCCACATATCCAACAATTTGTAGCATTGCTAACCTGATGGGAATGATGTAACATACTAATAAACGTGTTATTGCGCAGCGCAAATCTATAAGACAACTCATGCGGAGGTAATTCACTAAAAGAATGTTCAGCAGTAACATTATAAACATGTCTAGAAATAGGATAATATATGTGCAACAATATACTTGCAGTGATTATTAAAAGATTTAAGAAAAACAAAATTAATAACGTCACTGTGCAATGACTACGCAGTGATTTACAGTACGCATGTCGTTTCAGTTTTATCCTTCTGTTTCGTTCTCTATACAGGTCTAAGGGATACATGTCAGAGACAAATTCGACCGATTCACCTTGGAGAGGACTTAAACAATCAAATTGCCTGACTGGTTAGACCTGAGTTTTAGTTTGTATAGTTCGTGGCTATTCAGTTCAACCAGAGGAAGTTTTGAGTCAATCGGGGAAGACACGCAAGGTGTGTCATTTACGTCTGACGACAGTCCATGAAATTTCTTGTTATGACTTGAATGTATCCAGCCTTTTCGACCTTCGATCTTCACGGCTGTCCTCGTCGTTAGCAGTACGAGCTGAGGCGACCTCCACCTAGGATCCAGCTGAGACTTCCGATCAAAGTTCCTCACTAAGACCAGATCTCCTGGAATTACGTCATGGGGTTTCACCTCAGTGTTGTCGGGAAAAGCTGCAGCTACCTGTGAACGACAAGATTGTAGTGCAGACATCAAGGAAGCCAAGTAATCTGTCAGCATATTACAGTCAATATCAGTTATTTTGCGTGGTATAGGCGTCCCCCACATATTTGGTGGTCTGCCAAAGATCACCTCATACGGGGATAGCCCTGTTCGAGAGTGTGCTACCATTCTCATGTAAAAGAGTGCAACTGGTAACGCTACTACCCAGTCGACACCTTTCTCCCTGCATATTTTGGACAATCTAATTTTCAGGGTCTGATTATGTCTTTCCACGAGACCTGCTGCCTCGGGGTGTCGGACACAGTGGAATTTCCACTGATAGCCTAACAAAAGTGAAACGTGTTTCATTAGTTCGGATGAAAACGGCTGGCCGTTATCTGAGTAGACAACACGTGGTAAACCGTATCGTGGGAAGAATTCTCGAACTAACTGTTTGGCAGTAGTCGGGGCAGTGTAATCTGAAACCGGGTATGCCTCTGTCCAACGGGAAAGAGCACAGACAACTACGAGAACATATTTGAATCCTCGACATCGTTCCATCTGGATATAATCCATCTGGAGGACTTCAAAAGGGTGATCAGGAGGCTGAAATCCACCCTGTTCTACGGGAATGCTTTTTCCTGGGTTAAACTGACAACAGATCATACAGGTACGAACTTTTTGTTTAGCTGCTGCTCGTAAATGTTTGTTGAACCAAATGTGTTGAATGCTGTCTAGCATAGCTTTTTCTCCTAGATGCGCTGGACTATGTACAGTGTTAATAATGACTTGGACCATTGAATCAGGAAGGAACCACACAGATTTTTCCTTCGTCATCCATCCTTGATCCGTTTGGATCCCTCCTAATTCAGTCCATTTCTTTATTTCGTCTGGTGTAGCATGTGTCTGTATGTCAATTACGTCAAGAGCGGGATCCTTAACCGTCATACAATGTGTTGGCGTCGGGACTATTGTCTTTGTCATGTCGGATGTTTGAGTTTGAGCAGTCTGTTTAGCTGTTTTGTCAGCTAGATCATTGCCTTGAGAAATGATATCAGTAACTTTCGTATGAGCTTTACATTTCATAATTGATATTGCAGTGGGTAGATGTATTGCATCTAATAAGGCATGAATGAGGAGTCCGTGCTGAATGTGTGCACCGTGAAAAGTTAAATAACCTCTCTCTCGCCACAGTACGCCGAAGTCATGTACAACTCCGAATGCATAACGTGAATCAGTGTATATGTTGACTTTTTTATTTGTGGCTTGAATACAGGCTTGTGTCAGAGCGACGAGCTCTGCTGCTTGAGCGGACAAGGTATTTATGCAATTTGTTTCAATGATTTCAGTGTCTGTTGTGACTGCGTAAGCGGCCACTAACTCTCCTGTACCTGTTCTCATACATGAACCATCTACATACAACGTCAGGTCTGGGTCTGACAATGGGACATCTGTCAAGTCTTGTCTGGGTTTCGTCGTGATTGTAATAACTTCAATACAATCATGAGCTAGTGGGTCTGTTCCGATTACAGGTAAAAGTGTGGCAGGATTCAATGTGTTACAGCGTCTGATTTCTATATGTGGCTGAAACAATGTTAATTCGTACCCTGTAAGTCGCGCAATAGTCAAGTGTTGTGTTTGCGTTCGATTCACAAGAACCTCTACTGCATGTGGTACTTGTACTGTCAATGGATGTCCTAACACTATGGCATCGCTTTGTCTGATTGCTAAAGCTGTTGCTGCCACTGATTTTAGGCATGCAGGCAAAGCCTGAGCTACGGGATCTAATGTACTAGAAAAATAAGCACATGGTTTGTGTGATCCTGCTTGTTCCTGTGTGAGTACTGACAAGGCAGTACCTTCGCGCTCTGTAACAAAGAGTGTAAACTGTTTATTGTAACATGGTGTTGCTAAAACAGGTGCTTGGCATAAGGCTTTCTTTAGGCTTTCAAAAGCTTGTGCATGTTCCTGAGTCCAAGGGAGAACAGTCGATGTGGCTGCCTCCTGTGTTGTCAATTGAATGAGTGGTTTTGCTAGAAATGCATACTGAGGGATCCACTGCCTACAATATGAAGTGAGGCCTATGAAAGCCCGCACCTCCTTTTGTGTCTTGGGTATTGGCATATTAGCAATTAGCTGGATGCGATCTGGTGTAAGCTGCCTTCCCTCCTTGGACAGCGAGTGTCCAAGATAAACAACTCGCTGGACACAGAATTGCAGCTTAGAAGGGGACACCTTGTGCCCCTTTTCGGCTAGAAATTGTAAAACTGTCAGTGATGCTTTCTCACATTCAGGTTCGCTTCTAGCGGTGATCAGCAGATCATCGACATATTGAAGCAGGGCAGTGTTGACTGGCATGTGGATACTGTCGAGTTCTCGTTTCAGTGCTTGGCTATAGATGCTGGGGCTTTCTGTAAATCCTTGAGGTGCGCGTGTGAATTTAAAGCTACGTCCATTTAAACTAAATCCGAACAAGTATTGGCTTTCCGGATCTATTGGGACGCTGAAAAAGGCATTCTTGAGATCAATTACAGTAAAGAATGTTGCTTCGGAATCAATAGCTGTCAGTAATGACGAGATATCTGGGACCACAGGGAATTGTGGCACAATGCATTTGTTCAATTCGCGCAGATCAATAACCAATCGATATACCGGCGCGGCCTTTGGATCTGTTCGTTTAAGAATCGGATTTATCGGGGAATTACATACATTGGAGTCTGTTTCCACAACCACTCCTTGGGCTATGAGCTCGTCAATGATTTGCAGTAAAGCCACTACAGCATCTGGTGGTAACTTGTATTGTCGCATTCGTGGTAGTACCACTCCTGCCTTTAGTGTAACTCGATATGGTGTAATATTCATGCAACCAACATCAGTAGGGCCTTGTGCCCATAAATGTGTAGGTAAAGTCTGCAGTCGGGGATCCATGTCTCGAGACACATAGTGACCTTTGAAATCACGTAAAAACAATCTTACTCCTTCCGGAGAACAACATATTATAGCTCCTAGAGCTTTCAGTGTTTTTATACCTAACAAGTTTTCTGGACATGATTTAGTAAGCAATAAATCTGTAGTTCGGGTCAAGGGTCCTATCGTAAGTGGAAGAGGCTGTGATACTTCATTAACAATAGGTTTTCCTGAAAAAACAAGGGAAATATTCTGTGAGCCTGAGAGGGGTGCCCCTGGAACTTCACTACGTTTTATGGTTGTTCGACTTGCCCCTGTATCAAGTAAAAATTTTCTATCTTGGCCTAATAATTCACTATGTACATAAGGTCCTTCTTGGTCTACAGGGACCTCGATAAGGGGTAAGTCAACTTCCCTCTCTAGGCTGGTTCATGCGTATCGTTGATAATCAGGATAGTCGTACTGTGCGGTCTGGTACAGCTGTCGTGTCGTGGTTTGTGTGGCAGCAACAGGCAGCGCTGGTGCAGCTGGCACAAACTGTATAGACTGTTGTGGAGCTGGCATGGACTGTGCATGCTGCGGGGCTCCTTGTTCATTCTGATCCTGTCTAGGTGGCCGTGGTCTTTCCTGTGTTTTACCTGTGGCAATATTACGCTTCAGGACTGGGCAATCGTGTATGTAATGTCCTGGCTGTTTACAATAGTTGCATGTCCCTTTTACAGGTCCTGCTGAATCACCGGACTGTGTCGTACCCTTTTTATGACCTTCAGCTGGAACTGTCTGGGAGACTAGCATTTTCATTTTTGTGTCTTTCATGCGTCTTTGTTCATGTTCTTGTTCCTCTCTAATTCTATTGTGATGATACTGTAACATTTGTAACATTTGTGATGGGGTGTTACCTTGCCAGGTACTCTCGAATTTTAATACTCTATTCTTCACTTGGGGCAAGGAATTTTCAACTAATTTTGTCACAAACAGATGTGGGTATGATTCGCTACTTGCTTTTATGCCACTATTTATACCAAAACATTTTTCAAATCGGGCATAGAAATCACTAGTGTCTTCATCTTGCTTTTGTTTACAGGCTGAGATTGCACCCCAGTCTTCCTTTTTCGTAGTTAATAAACGTGGCAGTACCTGTACTAGTAAACCTGGTAGTGCTTTAGTTTTATCCCCAAGCCCTGCTCCTGCAGTTCGGGCCTTTTCTTCTGCTTCTAATGCTGTCCAGTCTATCTTTTGGTCTCCCACCTCCCACTCTTTTTCCTTGAGTTTTTCATAAATGCCAGCAGGCATTAATACCTTTAATATTGTCATAATGTCGGGATAGGTATACTCTCCCATGAGTAACATGTCTTTAATTTCTCGGTGGAAACCCGCTGGGTCTTTGTCATGACTGGGTACCACTTTCTTCATTTCTAACAATTCTATTTTCGTTATGGGCGTATATACAAATACACGTTTAAACTCATTGTCCTCGCCTTTTATTGGGTGTACTTCTCGTAAGGGATTCTGTCTGTCCATGTAATACGTCGTTCTGTCCTTGATGGGCAGTGAGACATGTTCTGGGCATACAAAAAGAATGTACTGCTTTCTTGATTCTAGTATTTCTCTAATTAACTTAGTACCTGAACCTCTCCATCTATTCGTGAGTAATTCAGTCAATATATCAGGTAAGGGACCAGGATCTGAATGTTGGCTTTTATATAGTATAAGGAGTTGTTGAATCATATAAATCCCAGCTAAACGCTGTTCATCTGGGGTGAGGTTCAAAAATGTGTGTGCTACTGTATCATCACCATATTTTCCGGGACTGTCAACCCAATGAACGGCTGACCTGGCTAATTCTTGTTCATCCATAGAATCGAGTAAATGATAACCCCTTCGTTCTCGGAGTAATTTGTCAGCGGCTTGGAACGAATGCTCGGGGGACCTTATATTTATTATAGGTGTTTGGAAATTCCTGTTATTATCTGGACATATCGGACGTATCGGGTCAGTAAAACATCTAGTACTATTACAAGATCTTCCTCTACCTACATAGGCTATGGTTTCTGACTGTCCTGTGGGCAGTCCTGATCCTTCCTCCTCCTCGTTTTGTTCAAACTGGTCTACCGCTAATCTCTCTTCGTGTAGGCGTTCTATTTCTTTACGGATCTTTCGGCACATGGCTATTATACATTTTTGCCTATCATGTCTCCCTTCTGATATATTCTGGCTCCATCTGGTAAGAGTTTCCATTGTTTCCGGATCTACCCCCGGTCGGTCTTGATTTCTGATCACACAATTTATGAGGAAACGTAACAGTTCCCCCTGTATCTCCACTTTCTGGTATTCCATAGCTCTGTTAATACATTCAGAATCTCGCCCTGTTTGGACAAAATGGTATATATTATCTAGATGCACAGTCATTCCTGGTAACTTCCCTAAATACACCGCAGCTCGTCTGATACGTAATGATGCCAGGATCATTTCGTCCTCTTTGCCGGGCACAGGGTCATATCTACAATCTACAAGAAGTTCCTTAAGCGTGCGGGAATTTATGAGTTTGGGGGTACGTGGATGTGCTGATTCTTGAAAGGTAAGTTTATGTATTCTGGGTGGCGTAGAAAAAATGTTGGTAGCACCTCCGGTAGCCCCATCTGGGGTATCGGGCGTGAAAGGATTCGTTGAACGCGATACAGCAACTATAGGTGTGGACACAGCTGTAGAAGCAGCTGTAGGAACAGATGTGGAAACAGATGTGCTTGCCGGAACTTGTGTCAGGATTTGTTGTTGTAGAGGTACAGATACAGGATCTTGGCGTTGAACCTCCCCGGCAGACGGTCTATGTGGGGCGGGGTTAGCATACTCGGGAGCTGCGTCATCTAAATATGAGGAAAGAAAAACATCTTCTGCGGTTCTAGGATGCCCCTTAGGATGCGCTTTTATTGGAAATAATGGGGGTGGCAAGTCTTTTGGTATCTCCGGAGTAGCCTTAGGTAATCTTTCGGCCAGAAGGGGATACATACCAATCATAAGGGCATTTCTTTGTCTGTCTACTTGTTCTGATTTCACTCGTGTACCTTCTTCAATTAATAGATTTTCTCGGACTTTATTTGAATTCTCTTTATTTTTCTCTTCCTGTCTGAGTGCTTTTTCTGTACGTCTATGAGATTCTTTACGCCATAACTCAACGGCGTCTTTCTGTGACTGTCTAGCTTTCCTTTTCCATAACTCTTCCTCTACTTTCATGATGCACTCTGCATCCCAGGTCCCAGCTGCGGGCCACCTCTGACTTTCTGGTAATTCCTTGGTGTAGTCTACCCATAAATCAAGAAATAATATAGCGTCTAAGCCGTGTTTATGATACATGAAGTACCCTGGAGTGTCCCTAGGAGGAATAGGAACAGCTTCTGCGAGTACCCCTTTTCTAGTTGTGATCTGTCTTAATTTCGAAAAGAGCGGCATATTGAGAACTGATCTGATACTTGATCTTGAACAAACTTAATACAATAAACACAATAATGAACAGTCATTCACACCACAATATGCAGGACGTATTAACACATTTAACATTTAACGTTTAAATGAGCAACAATGATGATGACGATCTAAGGAAACTTAATCACTAAACATAATACTCGGCATTAACTGAATTATTCTGAATTTATATACTTGATATACTAGATATACTGCTAAACAGTACAGATACACTGCTAAAACAGTGCAGACCGGATTTGTGTACCCAAACCCGTCTTGACCGGCACAGGCTATGTGCACGTCAGAACGCCTCCCCAGTAATGGTACTCACCGGGTAGCTCGGAACGGAAGGCCTCGGAACGGAACTGAACTGGACTGGACCGGACTGGACTCGACTCGAAAACTTCGGAACATCGGAAACCTCGGAACTTCGGAACTTCGGAACTTGGTGGGCCTCTGTATACCTCGGATCTTGCTCTCTCAGCTAGGCTCTGGTCGGGATACTTCGCACTTCTCACCGCCTCGTCTGGGTGTTGATCGCAGCCTCAGTCGCCCCCGCTTGACCGGAGGGAGATACAGGAAATCCTGCTGGTACACGTTGTTGTCCGTCCAGCTGTGGCAGGAGACCGGGCCTGCAACGCACCGCCGGCGCGTGAGATGAGAAAGTGTCCCTATTCGGGCGCCATTCATGTGGTAAATAATTTAATTACCGGGACTTAATTTGATACAGAAACATAATAAAAATAGCTCAGTAAATAAGAGGCAAAATCCGTGGTATTAGAGGTTCGGAATGGGCTTTATTCCAATGGACGATTCGAATCGTTGACTCCAAGTTCCATCACCACGGAGGTTCAGGAAGTGAAGTACATACTTTATTGATAAGTAATCACTTTTATACAATAGGCATTACAGTGAAGCAAATGCAGGAGGCGTAACAATTGATAGTGAAGATAAAACATACATGCGTAGCAAAAGTAGGCGTAACTGGGTGTAACTAAAGAACGTCATCAGGTATGATGTCATAATAGGGTGGTTCCATGAAAGAATTTCGCAATGTCAGCAGAAATACTTGGCAGAAATGCGCGCGCAGCAGCATGACGTGTGATTGACGTGCAACTAGGGGGTGAAGGGGACTTGACATTTAGCTCTACATGTGGCGACAGATGTCTGGAGGGTCAAGTCAACCTAATCCCAAATCATATCTAACATCCTATGTTTAAAGAACTATGTTATCCAAAAGAGAGGTCTCTTAGAGTAGAATCTTATTCTATACTGACTATACTGACTGTTAGTGCGTGTACAAGCGTCTAAGTGTCTACACTAGATGCGAGGGCAGAAGTCTTCCATAATAATAGGGCTATGAATTACTTGCATAAAGACAGAGAAGCCGGGCCTTTGCTCGGTAGCTGGAAGAATGTTTACTTAAACTACTAGACAGGAATGCATTGGGCAGGGAGCGGAGCAGATAATTTCGAAGGTGAAATACAGTTTTTGGCAGGCAACAGGCTGATGTCAGGCATCGTGAGCCGCGCAGGGAATGAGACAAAGTTCATGGTCACAGATGCAGGCTCAGACTGGAGCTTTCAGAGGCAGAAGGCAAGAAAAGCTTGATGACAGAATCAGGGGCCTACTTGCCTGGACTTGTAAAATGGCATAAGTGAACCATATAAAGCCGGTGGCCTTTCATACTTAGGAATGGAATATCCGGCCTATTCATGGCGGATCTGAAAGAGGACATGTTGACGGTGGACGCACATGTGTTTGCGTCTTCATAACTGGAACTGGAGGGAACATACATGTACTTGTGATTCATACATGAAACCGTTGGGGTCCAAGATAGGGGACATAACTGATCAGAAAAATCCATATTTCCACAGTTTAATGGTCTTGTGGTAAATCTATATAAAGAATACTTATTTTTTATATAAAACCCGTGTGATGTCCATTTGTAATGTTGTCACTTGGTTACTGTATGTGTTCAAAAATGCTTTACACACTGCCTCTGAGATAAGCCTGTCTGCTTGTGCCAAGCTACCAAGGGGGTGAGCAGGGGTTATTTTAGGAGTGTACCCCCTTTCCCTGACTAAAGGAGAGGGTCCCTATTTGTCACAAGTGCATACCTGTGCCATCTAGAGACCCCCAAGTCTAACAGCATTGTACTGTGTCTGCCCCCCTCCCCACCCAACATCAATCCATGCGACAAGGCCCTAAGGCTAAACGGGCCTACATAGATTAAAAAATGCCCGCCTAGGCCTTACCTTGTGAACTGCCCAACTCCCGCCAGTTCAAAGTAGTCATAGTCCTACTGTCCTAGTACTCTTCCGGACAGCAACCTGTAGCAGTACAGTGCTTCTGTGCGCAGGGGCAAGCAACCAAGACTAGCTCAGCTGTAATGTAATATTGACTCCGATTCGGATTGACTCAGCTAAGTGAGGGATTTTAAGAAGCCTTGTTTGCCCTTGCAGACGTAGATAACTAGGCAGGGCTCAGCTAGCAACTGGAAAGAACTGACAGCTTTCCCATACAACGCCTCATAAAAACGTATTCCTTCATACTTGTTTTTAGTGACAGAAGACAGTTCAAATCGCCGATGCAAGATGAAAGCTGCATTTGTACAAACTGTCTGAAGAGGGAGCATCCATTCCAACAAAAATTAACCATTTGGCAGCTCAGCCATAAGTCTCCTGCTGATTTGGGCTGCTTCACTACAGGATTTGACAATCTTTCTGATTAGCAGGTCTGGGAGAGTACTGGTAATGTGCCGTTTCTTGAAACACGGTTCAAGGCAACGCTACAGCACACCGAGGTCCGGCCTCGCCCTACAATTCCACTGGCCCGACTAACTTCACGAGTGAGGACAGTTCTGACATTCACACAGCCAGTCAGTCTCTTGGTGCTACGTGTCACGTGTGGATTCATTTCTGGAGTTAATGTTAAGTTAGAAATGTGTGCATAAGAACATGTAATGGTGTGCTCCTTGACAAATTTAAGTTAATGGTGGCGGAAGGTTGACGGGTGCGAACAGTGGGTCCCCCACAAAATCTAAACTAAACGAAATTGGTGAGTGTATAAGTGTGGTGGGTGTGTGACTATCTGGGTTGTCACTGAATTTAAATGGTGATCACACTGTTCCTTTGTGACAGTATTGCTAATTTGTGGAAATGTCAGACACTGAGGATATATCTCTATGCTACGATCCTTCCTAAAATGTTACTGCATGTTGTTGTTGGTATTTCCTCTTTAACTGCTTTTATGCGGTGGACAGACTGCTCATATTCCTTGCATCACTCTGCAGGGCAGTGAACGTTTCATCCACCACACTACGGCAGAAAATCAGTTTTTGTAAAAAACAAAAACAAAAATCACACAATACATTCCGGGTTTTTTTGCTTTATTGTCTGTTCCGCGTGCACTGCGCACGAACATTATACAATTGAAACTGGAAGCAGTTGGCTGCAGCAGGAAAGGGTTGGGATTAAGTGCCTGTGCGAGATAACACTTTGTTTATTAAACGTAGTAGTTACACTCTGACCTACACATTTTGGATTCTGTGCTTGTCATGCTTGTGTGTAATAAGTGGCACTGCGTAAGTGTGTGGTAGAGGTGGGTTCCTCACTGGTTCTGTGCACCTGGGGAAAAAGAAAACCTTCTGGTAAAGGCGGGGCTCCTGAAGTCCCTTTTATTGGGCCCCTGAGGGAGTCTAGTGACATCAAACCATAAGTTCAAATGTCAGGGTGGTTTAATGTAACTATGGCCCGTTAACTACGATTGTGTAACTGGGCCCTGCTGTATAGAATAGTGTAATAAAAGTTGCCTGTTGGTTTTCTTTTCTGCTGTCACTCAGTGTTTTCTTTCCCTCCCTTTTGAAAGTTGCTGCCTCGGAGGCGTGTTGTGCTTTAACAAAGAAGTGACGTACCGCTCAGCAGCAGTAACTGAAGGCGCTCATTATAGGAGTGCTTCTGCGTCTACCGAGGTATCACCTGGGTAACTAAATAACTACTGACCACATAACTGTCACAGCAGCGGCTTAAACGGGGAATGCTTCGGGGAGGGGTGGATTCTGAGGGCTACTTACCAAGGGCGTAGGTACCCTTGGTGCAGCAGGAGCAGTTGCACCGGGATTCAAGGTGTGAGGCCTCCTGGGCCATGACGCATGTCTTGTGTTTTTTTATGCTGTATGTCTCTCTTGGTTTATTAATCCAAGGCCTCGGCTTGCCAGCCTTTGGAAATAGCACACACGCCTCAGGGCACCTTGGACTGGCACAGTGAAGCCGATTGTGATACAGGAGGCCCAGCTGTACAGTACCAGTGCATAGCGCAGAGCGTGGGGTGTCTGGTGGCACTGGATGCTCGTGTGACACAGGTGGGGCCGCTGTCCTATATCCTTGCCACGTTTGCACCCGCTGACCCCACTTACCGATTCTTCTAGCTCCTCGTCGTGTGCTACCCTGCGCACCCAGAGTCAACCCAAAGTAAAACGCAGCGAACGGCCTCTGCGGGGAGGTGTTAGTGGATGTCTGTAGAAAGAAGAACCCCCCTCAAAGTGCGTCAGTGACCTTTAGGGCTCCTTGGGTGCTAGGTATCGAAGCGCTATGTGGTTAACAGATTGAGTGGTTGAAGCAGTGCCAGTAACCGAGAGAGTGCGCGGATGGGTGACTGAGAGAATGGGTGAATAAATGGGTGTGTGGGTGAATGAGCACCTTCAGTGAGCTAAGTGGGTAGAATGATTCCAAAGAATGAGTGAGTGAGTCGTGCACCGTGATCTACACCATCTCATGCGGCTATGGCTAGTGCTCCCTGGGGGACAGTCCTTATGAGATGACCCTTACCCCAGAGAGTGCCAGCGTTGTGGCACCAGGGCATCAGGTCCAATCGCGGCACGCAATTCTCGGGGGCGGGGGGGGGTAACATTAAAAACATACCTTCCTGATCCCGATCCTGCGCCGCCTCTGCGTCCAGTTCCTGGGCTGGGCCGGACTCCGGAACAGGACTGAACCAGCTTAGAAAACTAGTCCAGAGCAGGAACAACTTCAAACTGCGCGGCCGGTGTCCCACTCTCATCCAATCCAGACGCTGCATTAGCAGCGCCAGGATTGGCTAGGGCATGGATACGGCCCGCCCACTAGGAGACCGGGGGGCTGCGACACGACAGCCTCTCGGGTTCCCCCCTCCCTCGCTCTCCTGAAGCCGGTATAGTAGTGGCTGACAGTGCGCATGTACGGGCTGGTCATAAAAATGACCAGCCCAAACCCGAACCTGCGCACTATACACCACTGTCAGTGACAGTCTGACTGTCACTCAAACCGAGTTGAGTGCTGCCGTATCCCCGCCCTCACCCCACCCCCTTCAGCGGCCGATTGCCGCGCGCACGTCCCAGCAGCACGAGAGTGGAGGAGTTAAGAGAACTGCTTCATTTGCTTGCTATAACGAATTTAGGGGCGATGTGGCTAGTGGGGCAACGCCCCAGCGCCCCCAATGGATGCACCGCCACTGGGCGGGAATCTACTCAAATTTAACATATATTCAGAGTTTTTGACTCTCGTTAGTTGCTTTTGCCATGCAAGTGAAAATAAAACACCAAAGTGCAGGTGCAATCGAGTGGAGCATGGCTGGGATCATATACAGAACTGTTCAAGGACTGCGGATACGAGTATTAGGGCTCACTTGCAAATGTGAATACACAAGCATGTACAATAGAATGCATACGTTATAAATACACTTGAACATTTTTATGTAAAAGTAACTGTATGGTATTTGAAATGCTACAGATTCAGGGGACTGTGCATATCAGAGAAATGCAGGGAGCAGTCTGTGTAGTATCTCCGCTCATGCCCACAATATAAAACCCGTTGAACCTTTCTTCTCCCACTGTCTGGCATCAAGCCTTCTCAACAGCTATTCCTATTCACACAGGCTTAGAAATCGGCATCAATGGGTGACACAGCTAAACGTTCTGTGGCAAAAAGAAAATGATACCGTACTGCTTTGGTGTCCCTTCCCTGTTCCTAAAAAGAGAGGGCTGCAGCAAGAAGGTGAGAGTGCTTCCTGAAAAAACGAAATACTAATGCCTTCCGACCTCAGACATAATTCCCAGATGCCCGGAGCACGATAATGTTACGTCATCACAAGTTCGCTGTGGCCCCTAAAAGAGACTGCTGCCTTTCAGCAGCTCTATTGATAATACAGCACCCCCCTTTGCTTCACTGAGGGTCGCGAGTGAGTCAGTTGGAGTAAGGCGCAATGATGAAAAGTAACTGCGAGAAAATGTATTATGAAAGTTGTGCACCCTGTTCGTCTCTGCTTCAGAGCTTTGCATTATCTTTGCCCAGTAATGTACGTCACAGACCATTCCGCTTTCTCTGCGGTCATCTTTCACAATGCACTTGTTACACACCGATCTTACTGTTTCCATCGCACAATCATACACCGAAAACAATACCTGGCAGTCACTGGAGCTGCGGAGATAAGTGACTCAGTTCAGGATCAGTTCAGGTCACGTGCTGCACTGTCTCTGGGGCTCACAGTAGCGCAGAGCAGTCTTCATTATCCATTAGTTGTCAAAGTCGGAGCACTCTTTCCATGCCCCTACTGTCAGTATTCTTGCCCCTTTCAGTCTCCTGCCTTCTGCGGCCCACTCATAAATTCTCTGCCACTCTCAACCAGTCTCTGGGCCTCATTTATGTGAAGTGGCACATAGTTGCGTGATATCAGCGATGCGCCACTTCTCAGTGCGCCCTCCTTGCGACACCAATGATGTGTCATATTTACAGTATGATGCATCATGTCGCAAGAAAGGACAGATACGTCTGTCGGCACAAAATTTGGCGCATTGCTGGAGTTGTGTCGGAAGCCTGACGCAACTCCAGCAATGTTCCTTTCACATGGAAAGGGCCTGCGTCACCCTTAAGCCTGCCATGAGGCAGGTGTAAGGTTTTGACGCAATGGCGTCCTAGAAGTGGCAGCGCCCCTCCTACGACCCTTTCTTGCGAGGGTACGCCCACCCTGCATATATTATACCTGGCGCAGGTATAATGTAGCGCAGGTGTTTCCGAAGGGACGCATCTACCTAGATGCGTCACTTCGCAAATATGGTGCAACATGGCGCATGTTTTACGCCACTGGTGCGTCACAAAAAGTGACAAACCGGTGGCGCAAAAGTGACGCAGGTGGCCCCTCTGTATCTAGCTTTCCCCCTCCCACATTCGGCGTAGTCAAACCCCTTCTCGATCTCACATGGCCCTTTGTAAAAATGAAATGAGTGCAAAATGACGTGCTGGCATATTTTTATGAAGGTGTTACTAACGAGCCTGAGCAGTTTTTCATGGGAGCATTCTCAGCAGTGAGGATTTTAGAGAAGTATAAACAAACCCCTCTGTTCAAAACCAACTCTGCACTCTCAATGTCTGTTGAAAAACAGAGAGCTGACTGTGAACTCCCACCTCTGCTGTGTGGGTGCTTCCTGCATACCCAATTATCACCGTCACAGCTCAAAACATGGTTTTGCACAAATTGTTGTAACTTAACTGCAACTCCGCTGCTGCAAACCATGTTTAAGAACAGCTTGCAGAGTTGTAGGGAGGCACAGTGAGGAAACATTTTGTAATAACCTTGCCTATCTGTGCCTCTCTTTTGCTGCCTGTCAGTATGCTTTGTATTTTATACACATTGTTCATAATCCCTCTAACTCCTCCAGGCTGTCACAGTATGAATGTATATTATCAGGCTGCTGAACGCGAGCAGCACGCCACACAGAGCATGTCCGTTTAAAACTCCTTTCTGTTTTTTCCTAAAACCCCCATTTGTTATCAATTTTGTAAGTTGTACCAAGGGAGGGGTTTTGCAGCTTGGGACAGACATGACAGTAATGCAAAATGAGCACAGAAGAGACAAATCTCATATTACTTGTGGGCGGAGCTCAGGGCTGATCAGATCGGCCTGAGCACTTTCAGTTTCAGCATGGTCCCAATTAGATCAGGTGGTGGCCCGGGGTGGGTTAACTAATGCAACACCTCCTTTCTTTGCAGCAGACCAAGGATACACTCTGATGCCATGGGTCATGACTTCCGTGAAGAATCTACAAAAAGAAGCCCAGCGGACCTACAGCCATGCCCTATGTAGCACCATGCCCACCATAGAGCAGAAGTTTTGGAGTACTTACAGCCTTGACATTTCTGGGGGCAGATTGCTGTACTCACCACCTCTGGTGGATGTATGACGTTACAACGCACACTTTTACAACGCATGCACTTACAACGCATTTTTTACAACGCATAATCCATTACAACGCATGACATTACAACGCATGACACTACAACGCATTTTAAAAAAATACCTTTACAACGCATTGCCATTACAACGCATACTACCTTTACAACGCATACCATTACAACGCATTATATTAAATTACATTTAAGGTAAGTATTAGATAGTATAGGGGTAAAAATTACTATTCTAACTCCAGGGGGTGCAACAGTAGGGTAAGTGTTGGATAGTATAGGGGTAAAAATTACTATTCTAACTCCAGGGGGTGCATCAGTAGGGTAACTGTTGGATAGTATAGGGGTAAAAATTACTATTCTAACTCCAGGGGGTGCAACAGTAGGGTAAGTGTTGGATAGTGTAGTGGTAAAAATTACTATTCTAACTCCAGGGGGTGCATCAGTAGGGTAAGTGTTGGATAGTGTAGTGGTAAAAATTACTATTCTAACTCCAGGGGGTGCATCAGTAGGGTAAGTGTTGGATAGTATAGGGGTAAAAATTACTATTCTAACTCCAGGGGGTGCAACAGTAGGGTAAGTGTTGGATAGTATAGGGGTAAAAATTACTATTCTAACTCCAGGGGGTGCATCAGTAGGGTAAGTGTTGGATAGTATAGGGGTAAAATTACTATTCTAACTCCAGGGGGTGCAACAGTAGGGTAAGTGTTGGATAGTATAGGGGTAAAAATTACTATTCTAACTCCAGGGGGTGCATCAGTAGGGTAAGTGTTGGATAGTATAGGGGTAAAAATTACTATTCTAACTCCAGGGGGTGCATCAGTAGGGTAAGTGTTGGATAGTATAGGGGTAAAAATTACTATTCTAACTCCAGGGGGTGCATCAGTAGGGTAAGTGTTGGATAGTATAGGGGTAAAAATTACTATTCTAACTCCAGGGGGTGCATCAGTAGGGTAAGTGTTGGATAGTATAGGGGTAAAAATTACTATTCTAACTCCAGGGGGTGCAACAGTAGGGTAAGTGTTGGATAGTGAAGTGTAATATTATGCGTTGTAATGGTATGCGTTGTAATGGTAGTATGCGTTGTAATGGAATGCGTTGTAAAGGTAGTTTTTAAAAATGCGTTGTAATGGTATGCGTTGTAATGTCATGCGTTGTAATGGATTATGCGTTGTAAAAAATGCGTTGTAAAGGTAGTGCGTTGTAAAAGTTGCGTTGTAAAGGTTGTTCCCCCCTCTGGTCTGTAAAATTAAATTGGTGTGCTGCATGTTGCACAATATATGTGTCAGGACAAATGTGCCATGGACTGATGACAATGGGGAGCAGGAAATGCCGGACAATGAGGAGGAGGAAAATGAGGAGCCTCATCAACCTGGATCTGGACCATCAGTCGCCGCAACACAGCGGAGGGACAACATTATATACAATATGTTCCTCAGAACCATGATGGTTTGAAATCAAAGCAAACAATGATAGAAGATGAAACATTGCTCATCTATTCTTAAATATATATCTGAGCACTACCACTGTGTGTGCATTTTTATTTCAAACTCACAGTAAACACCTAAACATTCACATTTGACCTGCTACTAATTGTCACACAGATAAAGTATGTAGCTATGTGTAATAAGCCGCAGTTAACATCACCTGGTACAAATGAATGAGCGTGCATGCCAACTACCTGTTGCATATTGCCAGCCAGAATTACCATGGTGTTGTAAAGTAACTAGTGTGCAATGACTGTGTTTGCATCTTTCCTGATGCTAGCCATGTACAATGCCTCTCATTTGTGGATGATAGTAGAGGCTACTCATGGTATGATGATTTTGAAGTGTTCCACATAGTATGTGAATGGGAACACACTACCAAAACTACAGTCTACATATGCTACATCAACAACTATCCACATGTCAAGTCCGTTAGGTGGTCTCATATCACACAGACAAATGCTACATACTATACTTTGCCAGTGCAAAAGTGCTGCATGTGAACACCCACTCCTATGCACAAGCAACAGCGCTTTGATGCAGAGTGCAGCTATGGTGTGTTTTTAATAGCCTTAATATCAGCAATATGTAAGAGGTCACACCAAGGCATGCATGGTAATCCACCATAGCACAATCACCATGATTGAGGATCATGTTGGCCACAAATGATGACGTTGTCATTTTCCTGTGGGCTATGACCCTCGGATATGAAATGCAAATAGTCAATCAAATGCTGCCATCCATTCATCTCCTTTTATGTGGGTGCAGTCAATCGCTGCCCGCCTTCAAATTTCATCACAGCCGGATGTCTCCACTGTGGGACGTGGCGCTGTTTGGTAGTAGACTGAGCAGTTGTAGATGTGGGTGCACTGACCCCATGGCAGTTATAGTCTCTTGCATCCCTGGGGAAGCTAACACAATGTCAATGGATGATATGTATAAGTTAGCACACAGGGCACCTCAGGTAAAGTGCACCATTGTGCTACCACAGTGTTTGGGTACTATGCATAGTTTGATCCCTGAACAGGATGAACCCACACAAATGTTCCCTGAAATACACACATAATAAACTAATGCAAAGACTGCAAACAAGTCAGCTCCACCATGCACATCCCCACTCTGCAACCCTGCACATTATTACATGTATTGCACATCCCAACACACCCCAAAAAAACGTTTCACCTATTGCATAAAAACAAAATGACATTACACCATTAAGCATGATATTTTTCAGCTGCTACATTAGTCAAATAGGACGCGTCCCATCCGTTGCGTTCTAAAAACCAGATTGTCCCTCAACAGGCATTTTGTGAAATCATCGCATTGGCTGGTAGAATAAAAGATGATGCATCAGCCAGAAACATGACGCATCCGCCCAGGAAGTGAAATAATGGATAAAGGGAAGTGATGTAATGGATCCTGCAAACCAGGAACTGTGAAACTACTTTCATTTTCACATTAAGTCACAACTTTACTGTCTGAGCTTAGGAGTAGCAGTGTTTTGCTTGCGCTGGAGAGTGGTGTTGGTGGTGTTGGAGCTGGTGTGTTGTGTCTGCTGCCCTGTTGTGTCCCTCAAGTCCATTTTGTGCATATTTGTTGTATATAGTTGTGTATTGTTCTCTGTGCTGATGGGTGTTTGGCTTCAATCATGCAGTTGAACAGGTTTTGTCGCCCCATGAATGACCAGGAGTTTGGTAGCTTCTTGTGGCTGGTGACACATTGCCTGCCTGCCAGTGACATCCACCAACTTAAACATCACCAGGCTGAAGTGATCGGCATGGAGTCAGACATCCTAGATTATCTGGGCATAGAAACTAGTGGAGCAGATGGTAAGTACCCATGATTTGTCTGCTATCCTATGTGACTCAAGTACCCATTGATGACTTGTGGTCAGGGCCGGACCGGGAACAGAAACCGGCCCTGGCAAACTGCTCGGCCGGCCCCCCTGGAGACAGGTGGGGGTGTGGTCGAACTGTTTGCCAGGGCTGGTTTCGGACGATTTCTTTACGGGGGGCTGAAATTGCCAGCCCCGGTAACAAAAACAGACCCCCAGGGGCCAAAAACCAGCCCCCAACCGGGCGGCCCACCGGGGAAATGTCCGGTGGCCACTATGGCCAGTCCGGCCCTGCTTGTGGTAACATTAAGAATGGCTCACATGACTTTTCGCTCAATTTTCTATGCCCACTGCAAATATTGGAAATGCTGCGGCTATAGTGCTGGCATGATCTGAGCACCAGAGCTATCTGTTACTCCCAGGGGGCCACACAAGTATTTGTGTCCCAGAAGGTGATACAAATGAGTTCAAGGGAAGCATTGAGCTGATGTACATGCACATGGCCCATCCTGAGAAATCGTATGATGACAGACCAGGTAGTGCAGCTCTGCTCCAGGGCTGCTCATTTCATAACAGGCATTTGTCAGGTACAGTAATGATGGGCCATTACAGAACATAGGTTACACATAAAGGGGCTTATTTACAAGGCCCTTGTACTGCTGGCAAGTCACTTCTTACAATGTCAAAAGTGATGCACCATCCCAAAAGGGCCTTGTAAATAGGTCCCATAGTAATGTGCTGATGATCCTCCTTGGCATACCTTCCCTGAGTTATCGAGCATCAATGAGGCCTGCCATGGCTTTTACCACTTAACTAGCCTCTGAATGTGGCAATGCACACAACACTGGTCTTGAAGAGCATTACTTATGTAATAGGTATAGTTCCTAAATGTCCACTATGGCTACGCTGTGCTTAGCACTGGCTTGACAGACTACATACCTCTGACTGTATAGCAAATCACAAATGCTGCCTTTGCATGGCTTCATGGAGGTGGTCTTGAGACTAGAGCCACTGGAGGCGTCCTTACATATCAGACTCACATAGTACATGCCTCTAGTATGAGAGGCTCAATGTATGTCAAATGGGACCCAATCACATGGTACTGTATCCAAGGGTTTGCTAGCCTGAATGAGACACATCTAAACCTATATCACACGTGTTAAGGTTCAATTATGTGATTTTTTACTTAGGGATGCATGGAACATATGTGAACAATATCATGCACTCAGCAGCACTGACAGTTACAGTAGTCACCCAACTTAGGGAACAGGTACGCATGAAGTGAGATGTACATTGTCACGTCCACCAAGGCGCCCGCTGCACAATGCGCTTCTTTGACGAAAGCCGCGCTCCATCTCCGCGAGATGCGTGAGATATGGAGGGGTTTTCGGGCGCGCTACAATTCCCGGCATCCCTGATCACGCGCTTGCGCAGGAGGCAAAGCAACGCGGATCCGCCCGGCTATGTAAGCCGAGGAGGCTGATGGAATGGCGCAGATTATTCGATTCAGGCTGCCGAAGGCGGAGGACGTTCCAACGGCTTCGCTGCTTCACAGTTGGCTTTGGTGGGGTAAGGGTGTCAGTGACACCGCCAAGAGTCATACCTTGTATATTCTGGTAGTGTCGGCGTGGTGCCTCACGCCGCTAGCGCTGCTCTGGGACTGTTTGCTTTAGCGGACTTGAGTGACACCGCCAAGAGTCATACCCTGTGCTTCCTTGTATTTCGGCGTTGAGACTCACGCCGCTAGCGCTGTTTTGTGACTGTTGGCAATTGCGGACCGGAGTGACACCGGCAAGAGTTACTAGATGCTCTGTGTCATTGTAGGGCGCTGTTGAATACTAGCGCAGGATAAATTCATAGTTGCCTATTCTAAGGACATTCCGGATACTTCGCATGGACTTCGCTGCTGTACCTCACGTATGGCTGGTATAACGCTCTGGTGTAATATAACTATATGAACTAGTACCAGGTGGTATATTACCATTCTATAACATTCAGCAACTTGTCTGCCTGACTTCAGTTCTCCAACATAATTGTTTTTTCTGTGTGTATTGTTTCGTCTTAGCAGGGGATGAGAGAGAGGTGCTGAGCTTAAGCGTAATTCCTTCTTCCCTTGTGAGGCCCACAGTCACACGGGTAATGGTGGGTAAGGAGCACATGTCCTGGTATTATGTGGTAAAGACATAAAGAAAGATTATTGCTGATGATGTTTATGTATCCACAGTTCTCTGCTGTGTATCACGTATTGGTGGTACGAACAATCAGACAAGCATCCCATTTCTCTTAGAGGGTCAGATGATGATACAATCGTCCTTCTAGTTGTAGAAACATCCTTTGTTTCCTTTACAGGTATATAAGTTGATAGATATGAAGCGCTGGGTACTTCCTGAAAGGAGGGAGCTAAAGGATTGCAGTAAAGTCGGTTAAGTGTTTTTTAATCATCGTTTTTCTCCACAGATCTCCCTCCCTGCTGTCCCCTTCCTTTCCTTCCCCCGATTGACCCCCTCTAGTATCCGTGCTGTTATAGTATATCGGAAATTGAGGTTGTCAATAGGTGGACCCCATTGAGCAACGAACCGATCCTGAGAGGCCTCCGAGGGACCGTGACAAAATAATCTGCCTACTTAAATATACCTCTCCCGGTCGGTTCATTGTTGCGATGGCCACCTTGGAAGACGTCCTAGTCACCTTAGGGGCGCTTCAGCAAGAGATAGTTGACTCCAGGGCAGAGATAGCGGCATCTAGGGCCGAAACCGCAGCCTTGCAAGACACAGTCACTAGATTACAAAGGAACCCATTTGACGCACAAACAGGTAGACCTTGGGGGGGGAGTACCTTTCAGTTTGGATCTTCCTCTGTTCCCTCCCCATTTACAGAGGAAATGCCTACGCCCATTCCTTTGGCCGCCCCCGAGCGGTTTTATGGGGAGGCATCCAAGGTACAAGTCTTTATGACTCAGGTATTGCTACATTTTTCGTGCAAGCCCAAGGCCTTTCCCACCAACCAGGCTAGGGTGGCTTTTATGATCTCGTACTTAACAGGTGACGCGGCTCAATGGGCAGTGCCTTATGTGCGTCGTGACGACCCCCTTCTGTACGATTGGGAAGCGTTTCGTAAAGAATTCGAACTTGTGTTCGATCGTAGGGCAGCTTCCTTCTCAGCAGATAGAGAACTGCTGGAGCTTAAACAGGGGAATAAGGACTTGGTGGTTTACATCAACACTTTCCAACGTTTGGTAGCAGAAACCCAGTCGCCAGAGGAAAAGAGGGCTGCTATGTTTTATCAGGGGCTGAGGGACGACATGAAAGATGTGTTGGCACAGATAGACCCTCAACCCTCCACCTGTATCGATCTTATAAACCTCACCTTATGGTTGGATTATCGCGTAGGGGAACGCAGAGGGGACAGAAAGAAAGTAGAGCATCAGCCTATGAGATTTGAGAAAAGTAGGGGGTCAGGAGTAGGGGTGGCCCCTGCATCAGAACCTATGGACATAGGAACCATTTGAGCCCCACTTACTCAAGCGGAGAGAGACCTCCGACGCAAGACGGGGCTCTGCATGTATTGCGGGAAGAAAGGGCATTTTGTTAAAGATTGTCTGGCCAAACCTAAAACCAGCGTAGGGGCCAAACGAGTTTCTGGCTTGTCCTTAGAGGTCTTGTCGGAAAACTGATTCACCCAGGGAACACAGAAGGGAAGTCCTTGGGTGGGGTGCACATCCCTTCTACCACGAATGCCATAGTGTTGTCGTCTCTACATTTGTTTATGACCATCACCCTTAAAACGAGTGGAGGTTGGCAGGCCTGTGAAGCTATGGTGGATTCTGGTGCTACTGGGTTGTTTATGGATCTAGGAACTGCCAGGCTTTTAGGGATAGAGTTGATTATTAAAGACTCCCCCGAAGAGGTGTTGGCTGTTGATGGGGAAACTTTAAGCACTGGCCCTATTAGGTACCATACCAATTCCATGTCCATGAAGTGCGGGGAAGGGCATACTGAACGTGTATCTTTCAATATCATCAAAGCCCCGCAATATGGAGTAATCCTAGGCCTGCCCTGGTTAAGATTACACAACCCAACCATCGATTGGAAGGATAACAAGGTGGAGTTTAAGAGTGCCTGGTGCAGAGACCATTGTACTAACCCCGGGGGGGACATTGCTTGTAGTCAGGGAAGTCCACAATCGATCGCCACGGCCGCAGAAACTTACGTGAAGTTACCTGCTTGGTATGAAGAATATCAAGATGTGTTTTGTGAGAAATCAGCAGATACTCTCCCCCCTCATCGGCATTATGACTGCCGGATAGACTTAGTCCCAGGCGCAGTTATACCTTGTGGACGATTATATGCACTCACAGAAGCAGAAAACACTCACTTAAGAGAATACCTGGACAAATACTTAGAGAATGGGTTTATACGCCCTTCACGATCCCCGGCAGCCTCTCCTATTTTCTTCATTCCAAAAGCCAATGGGGAAAAGAGAGCCTGCATAGACTTTAGGGCATTAAACAATGTAACGATCAAAAACAGGTATCCCCTGCCCCTGATATCTGTTCTGTTAGAGCAGGTTAAATCGGCCACAATCTACACTCGCCTTGATTTAAAGGGGGCCTACCACTTGATACGCGTTCGGGAAGGTGACGAGTGGAAAACCGCCTTTCGGACCCGTTATGGCCTTTACGAGTATACCGTAATGCCTTTCGGACTGTGCAATGCTCCTGCCGCATTTCAATACTTCGTTAACGAGGTGCTGCGGGAGTATTTGGACAAGTTCGTGGTGGCATATGTCGATGACATTTCGATATATTTCACCACAGAGGAGGAACATAAGGCTCATGTTGGGTTGGTGTTTGATGCCTTGCGACAGAATAAGCTATATTGTAAGCTCAGCAAATGTGAGTTCCACGTGAAAGAAGTGGAGTTCTTGGGAGTGATGCTCACACCCTCTGGCCAAGTAATGTCATAAAGAAAGATCAGAGCAGTGAAAGAATGGGCACGACCTACAAATGTCAAGGAAATCCAATGCTTTCTTGGATTTGCGAATTTTTATCGCCGATTCATTAACCAATTCTCTGCGGTGGTGGCTCCCCTTACCAAACTGTTGCGAAAAAACCAATCATTTCTGTGGACACCAGAAGCAGAGGCCTCCTTTCAAAGTTTAAAGGACGCTTTTGTTACGGCCCCGGTGTTGACACATCCGGACCCGGAGAGGCCATACATTGTGGAGGCAGATGCCTCTGATGTTGCAGTGGGAGCCATACTCTCACAACGTCATAAAACAACGGGCCAACTTCATCCGGTGACCTATATGTCCAGGAAATTAAATCTGGCCGAAACACGGTATACCGTTGCCGAAAAAGAGCTCCTGGCAATAAAAGAAGCTTTTAGCGATTGGAGACACCTGTTATTAGGAGCCAAGCATGTAGTAACTGTATATACCGATCATCGCAATTTGCAGTTTATGAGATCAACTCGGATGCTGTCTCCCAGGCAGTTACGCTGGATGCTGTTCTTTTCAGAATTTCACTACCTTGTCACTTACCGACCTGGGGCAGACAATAAAAAAGCGGACACTCTGTCCCGCAAAGACATCCCTGATGGAACTCAAGTAGAGCACTCACAGTCAGTTTTGGATCCTCAAAAGGTCATAGGAACACTGCAAACTGATACCTTTCTACAGAAAGTAATCAAAGGGGTGAAGACTCCTTACTGGAAGAAATGGTTGCGGGACCACCCGCAGTGGAAGATACTTAAGAGTCTCCCAATGAAAGGCAAGCAGTTATTGGTACCCAATCCAACCTTAAGGAAAGAGGCTTTCCATTGGTGTCACCACACGCACAGTGCGGGACATAACGGGATTAAGAAAACCCTAGATCGCATTTCTCACCAGTTTTGGTGGCCAACAGTGGTGGAAGACACCACGGCCATGATTCACCGGTGTGAGACGTGTGCGACTACTAAACCAGAACACGGGAAGTCCCACGGTTTGTTACAGCCCCTACCGTCAACTTTGGTGCCATGGGAAACCATTTCTATAGATTTTATTGTGGGGTTGCCACTGGATCAAGGATGTACAGCCATCGTGGTAGTGGTGGACAGTCTCACAAAGATGGGACACTTTATAGCCTGTGCTAAAGAACCCTCGGCAGGACAATTGGCCAAACTGCTTTTGTTTCATGTGATAAGGCTTCATGGCCTTCCTGCAAATATAGTGTCCGATAGGGCCCCCAATTCACTGCACGATTTTGGACAGCCTGGTGTAAAGCATTACATATGAAATCATCCAAAAGTACCAGTTTTCACCCTCAGTCTGATGGACAAACAGAAAGACTGAATCAGACTCTCAAGCAGTACCTACGGTGCTACGTGGAAAAGAACACCGACGCTTGGGTGGACCTCTTGTGTTTGGCTGAGGTAGCATACAACAGCGCCAAACACCAATCCACCAACTTTACGCCGTTTTACAGTAATTACGGTTACCATCCACGCTTTATCTCTTTGATTCAACCTGTAAGTATACCTGAAGTGCCGGAAGCACATGACCGGGTAAAACACATTCAACAAATCCTACACACCACTCGTAGAAATTTGGAAAAGGCCTAGGGGATCTACAAACTGAAAGCGGATAAACACCGCCAACCTAACCCTACCTACAAGGTGGGAGATGCAGTGTGGCTATCGACAAAAAACATTCGATTTCGTCGATATAGTGTGTTTAATCCCAAATTTGTTGGGCCTTATAAAATTCTCAAGGTGATCTCGCCTTTGGCCATGAAATTGGCATTGCCCAAGGCCATGAAAATACATCCGGTTTTCCGTGGTCCTTATTGAAGCCCTCCTATACTTCCATAAAAAGGAAACCTTCGCCCATCTGGATCAATCAAGAACCTGAGTATGAGGTGCAATCAATTCTTGACTCGAAAATTAGGGGATCCAAATTGTGGTATTTGGTGTCCTGGAAAGGATACGGCACGGAAGAAAATTCATGGGAACCGGCGGTGGGCATGCATGCACCCCGTTGTGTAAAAGCTTTTCATGACCGGTTCCCCAACAAACCTGGTTCGCGTCAGCGGTCGTTGGGAGAGGGATGTGCTGTCACGTCCACCAAGGCACCCGCTGCACAATGCGCTTCTTTGACGAAAGCCGCGCTCCATCTCCGCGAGATGCGTGAGATATGGAGGGGTTTTCGGGCGCACTACAATTCCCGGCATCCCTGATCACACGCTTGCACAGGAGGCAAAGCAACGCGGATCCGCCCGGCTACGTAAGCCGAGGAGGCTGATGGAATGGCGCAGATTATTCGATTCAGGCTGCCGAAGGCGGAGGACGTTCCAACGGCTTCGCTGCTTCACAGTTGGCTTTGGTGGGGTAAGGGTGTCAGTGACACCGCCAAGAGTCATACCTTGTATATTCTGGTAGTGTCGGCGTGGTGCCTCACGCCGCTAGCGCTGCTCTGGGACTGTTTGCTTTAGCGGACTTGAGTGACACCGCCAAGAGTCATACCCTGTGCTTCCTTGTATTTCGGCGTTGAGACTCACGCCGCTAGCGCTGTTTTGTGACTGTTGGCAATTGCGGACCGGAGTGACACCGGCAAGAGTTACTAGATGCTCTGTGTCGTTGTAGGGCGCTGTTGAATACTAGCGCAGGATAAATTCATAGTTGCCTGTTCTAAGGACATTCCGGATACTTCGCATGGACTTCGCTGCTGTACCTCACGTATGGCTGGTATAACGCTCTGGTGTAATATTACGATATGAACTAGTACCAGGTGGTATATTACCATTCTACAACATTCAGCAACTTGTCTGCCTGACTTCAGTTCTCCAACATAATTGTTTTTTCTGTGTGTATTGTTTCGTCTTAGCAGGGGATGAGAGAGAGGTGCTGAGCTTAAGCGTAATTCCTTCTTCCCTTGTGAGGCCCACAGTCGCACGGGTAATGGTGGATAAGTAGCACATGTCCTGGTATTATGTGGTAAAGACATAAAGAAAGATTATTGCTGATGATGTTTATGTATCCACAGTTCTCTGCTGTGTATCACGTATTGGTGGTACGAACAATCAGACAAGCATCCCATTTCTCTTAGAGGGTCAGATGATGATACAATCGTCCTTCTAGTTGTAGAAACATCCTTTGTTTCCTTTACAGGTATATAAGTTGATAGATATGAAGTGTTGGGTACTTCCTGAAAGGAGGGAGCTAAAGGATTGCAGTAAAGTCGGTTAAGTGTGTTTTAATCATCGTTTTTCTCCACAGATCTCCCTCCCCGCTGTCCCCTTCCTTTCCTTTCCCCGATTGACCCCCTCTAGTATCCGTGCTGTTATAGCATATCGGAAATTGAGGTTGTCAATAGGTGGACCCCATTGAGCAACGAACCGATCCTGAGAGGCCTCCGAGGGACCGTGACATACACATTTTCTGGTGTCAGCATTTAGGAGGGCCTCCATATTGCAACTCCTTACTGAGCATGGAATGTGACTTATGTTGGTGTAGAGCATCATCAAAGTTAGCTACCATTGTGAAATTTGGTAGTAATGAGGTTCCTGAAGTACCTTTGCAAATTGGCCAACAGGTGCATGTTTTGGTTCTTTATATGTATGTTCACTATTGCCGACCTTACCGATGTGTATCATTCAAGCAAGTCAACTGTGTCATTTGATCACTGACAACCTGAAGGGTTACATAGCCAATAGCCAGGCATAGGTACTCTCTTTTGTTGCTTATCAAATATGTGTTCTAAGTTTACAGAAGTGATTTACATGTTATGTCTTGTCGCTGGACCCTCAACTTCCACAGGAGTTGAGGCGGAGAACTAGAAGGACCCAAACGTCACCTGTGCGTGCCTTTATCAATGCTAATTGAGTAGTGCAAGGATTGAGTATGATGTCAGATGCTGTGTGAATTGACAGATTCAATGTACATCTCTATCACAATTGAACTTTTGGAAGGAGATAAAGAGGTCATGAAAAGTTGATGTCTATCAGCCGCTGACTAATGTCAAGGAAAACACTTTGCCAGTCTGGGATGGACTACATGATAGTGGCTTGATCCCAGTGGCAAACTATGCAAATATGTGTGGTAGTAGATACACATCTGAAAATGTATGTTGTTGTGAAGAATACAGAATGCATGTCAGTTGCACATGCTATGATATTGTGAGCATGAAATGAGGGGTGGCATGGTCCACCATGGACTTGCTATAGGTCAACTATGAGAGGTTTCAAATGCCTCTGTATGATGTGTTACATGCCATATCTTCCAGGATTTCTGTATAGGTAGCAATGTGTCCTGATATGGGTCCTTACCATATCAGTTACACTAAGTTGTGAGGCAATACATGTACTTTCAAGACATTACACATCTTACTGTGGCAAATACCTATGGCATAAAGGCCATTTCAGGATGCAGAAGGCACACTAATATAGAGTGAAGGTGACTTGTTCACACCATTTCATGGGTACCAAAGATAATTGTTCCCAAGTATATTCAGTACTGACATGGTCATACCTAGATGTGTCAATGGTGATGCAATGCATTGCGCAACAATTTGACTGCCCTTGCAAGTAGGGCTGAGGACATCTGATGTGATAGATATTAGGTATGTGCATGCTCACTCTAAGCTGCAAGATGAATTTAGGCTGTAGGGCTGCTACTTTACATGTGTAAATTATGTTATTTCATGATTTTGATACCCTTTGGCTGACAGTTATCCTAATTTCTTCAACAGAAAACATGACCACAGAGGAGCTGAGGCAACACAACAAGTGCAAAGAGCAATTCCACCCCCTCCAAAGTGTTGTCAAGGCACACAGGGCAATGAAGAGGAGGTACGAGGATGAGAACTGGGCAAGTAGTCAAGCTTTCCACCAGGACCACCAACCATCAATAAGGGGAGTTCTGCCAGGAAAGAACATTCCGGAACATTTACCTCCCAGCCACCCATACACAATACCTCAACCAGTGGCCCTTTAATACCACCTGGACCAACACCTCACGACACAAGGGTGTCTAGCTCTTTTGAAATTGATATCAAAAAGGACATAAAGTTACGTGTGGCAGTGTTGGAGAATAAGATGGACCAGACCTTGAGCATGTTCCAGGAGACAAAGCAGGCAGTGGCCAACACTCAAGACACTATGGCCACAGGGACCCTTTCTGCCCTTACCCCTGTCCATATTGTTTTATATTGTACATAATATTTGTATAATTTAGTTTAGGTTAGTGTGGTAATAGTGATAGTGTAGGGATGTTGCTATTAGGGGGAAATGTAGGGGTGGGTTAGATTTTTTGTGGTTAGTGGTACTCTATGTGTTTTTTTAGAGTGGTGCTGATGTATTTCTTATGTGTAAAAAATAAAAATAAATACAAGTATAACATTAAAAAAATATACACAAAAATATGCTTGTTTAGAATTCTATTTATAGATAGTTGATGTTTAGGTGTAGTTTATATTGTCCTTGTGTGAAGATGTGTCTTAAGGGGGTTGATGTTTATCAGGTTGGGCTAAATGTGTAGAGCAAGGTAGGATAAGTTAAGGTAGATTTAGATAGTAGGTATGTTAGAATAGTGAGCTAGTATAGGGTAGTAAGTTTTATAATTTTTCATGTTTCTATGGACATTAAATGTCATTGTTTGCTACATTCAGGTCTACGTCATGATTTACTGTGTGGAAGTTAGCATGTGTGCTCAGGTAATGATATGCACATGCATATGTCTTTTCTAGCAGTGTTTAGCAACACGTGTGAGTAGGTATCTTACGTACGGATAGGGATCTGTCTGGTTGGCCATGACTTTACATCTTCTGATAGTCAGACTTTGTTGAGCAGTGGATGTGGCAATCATGATAGAAAAATTTAGAGAGTGCAAATCATTTGTTTGCAAACAATATCTCTGTGTGGGTACATCATGCAACATGCCTTGTAGAGATGTTGTGGTCTGCTGAATGTGGCCAATTCATATGTTTTTGGATTCACACAATGATTGCTGCCCCAAACCCAACTACCCCTCTAGTGTTTACTTGTCAGCCCAATGTTGTATACTTGCAAGTTAATATCTTTGGACCTGGCACTCGTAGGATGACTTTATTCACATTTACCATTGACTGCATGACATTAGTATACCATTATGTTTGCAACCTCCAGTAAGCACTTGCTAGCCATCACACAAATAGTGCTCACAAATTACGTTGCACTCTTGCATTGTCCCTAACTCCACAAAATCTACATATGTCCCATTAACTAATAGTTGGTGTATTTGGCTCACAGATTGCCTAATGGTCAACCAGGTCCTGGCTCCTACAGGCAGACAATACACCGGTATTTCTAAGTGCATTTATTTACATGTGCAAATGTTGAAGTGGTTCACAGGTAAAGTTCATTGGACAACAATCGCAAAGGATGTTTAGAACCAGTGGATGTCCACACAAAGTCCATGTGAGGAACATGTCATGAGATATGTGAAGGAGAGGAGTGCTTTAGTCAGGAGTATGCCCACAATGTCATTAAGGAGGATGGGCCACATTGACAGTCCACAAATGGTCAAGGTGAACAGTGCAAAGTCATGAGGACAGTGACAGCAAATGTTAATCAGCACAGGGATAAGGAGAAACTGGGTGTGTGGCACAAATGCATGCTACTGAAGACTTCTTCATTGAAAAGAGGTACCATCTACATCTTCCTCCTCTAATGTGTGTGGTATCTCCTATGAGGGTGGTGTTGTAGATGCAGCAGCCGAAGGTGGCACACACACATCAGGAGCAGAAGATGTGGATCCTGTGCTGCAAGCAGCATTCATCTGTGCCAACACATGAGGCAGCAAAGCAGCGAGGAGGATCTGCTGGTTTTGCAAAACAGCAGAAACGTTGCGGTGGTTGGCAGCAATGGCAGCTAAGTGAGAGTCCTGCTTTAGCTCCATAGACTCCAAGATGTTTCTTATTGCCCCCAGCTGGTTGGCCACCTCACTAGTCCTACTTTGACAGGGCAGCTGTTGATGCCTCTGCTTCATGACACCAGCGATGTCAGCCAGGGTCTGCTGGAGGACTCTGATGGTGGTAGTCTTGTCCCTATTGGGAGTGAGGCACCCATGGACTCCCATTAGGGTGGCCACCATGGTCTCCAATCCAGCTCGAACCTGCTCTACCAACTCCAGCTGTACTCCTACTGCAGTATGCTGGATGATAATCTGTGAGTCCTCGGAGTCCAGGGGTCTGGGTGGGGTGGCAGGTGGTGCCTGTTAATTGGTAGACTGGGGAAGTGGAAAGGCCACAATGCTGCTGACCCTTCCTGTGACAGGAGATGGTGTCCCTATGCAGTCCAGAAGTTCTTGTAGGGTGTCTTGGTCGGTGATTCACAGGTTGTCATTATCCCCATCATCGCTGAAGTCCTGTACAGGGTGCTGGCTGGGATGTGAGGGTTCCTCCTCTGCAATGAGATTGGGAAATGCTATTGCTGATGATGACATGAGGAATGCTTAGATGTTGACATGAGGAATACAGTTGACAATCAAAATGCAATACATTACAATTTCAGTTCCTCATTGATGCATAGGACAGCTGTTACGCAAGGGTATGGATTGCAAATCGAAATGTATTTTCCTTTAAGTTGACAGAATTCCAGTGTAGTTTTCACTACCACTGTGTACCTACTCTGAGTGGCTGGGCCCTGAAATACTAGTCAGATAACGTTCACCGATGTTCAAGCCATTTTGTCAGGACCAGAGTTGGTTATCTGCAGGGTGTCACGCATCATTTTAATCAGACCCATGCACTTGTATGTGTACATGCCTCATCTGGCTGTTACTAATTTGGTCCTGGCCACAGACCTACTGCCACAAAGTGATGGCACCCTGATCATGCATTGACTATCGTTTGCCTGCGTCACTTGCCTCATGTGTGACCATCTCCAATGGGATAAGATGGCAGGCTGTTATAGAGTGACATGTGTCAGGTAGCACCCCAGATGGTAGTAGTGCTGGGAATGGTGACATGTACCTACTGAGGGGCATGTTCACATAGAAATGGCACAACACGGCGATGCAAGCACTTAAGCTGCACCACCCTGCATCATTCCACAAATACAGGAAAGCACTGAAATCACAAGGATTTTGCATACCCCATCTGTTTTCCCTTGCGCTGGCACAGATGAGACCAGCCAAGCACCAACACAGACACCTGTGTGCCAAGGTGCAAAGGTGCCGCATTGGTGCACAGTTGTTCTTTTTGCAGCAGCGCTGGGGTGAGTGCATGGGTGGCACATATGTCTGTCAATACAGCTCATCCATGCATTTTTGCAATGATGCAGCTCGGCACTGAAGATTTGTTTCCATTGAGGTGCTGTACCTTTTCACAGTAAATTTGGCCCATGTTCCTCTGGTGTACATCACTTACATTCACTCCACACACCCAGCCATATTTATTTAGTGATAGGAGTTCAGATGTTCCCTACCATGGCAATAGACACCTGTGTGGTCTGAGCGTGCATGCCAGGATAGCTGCGTACCATGTAATTTAATCTAGCGAGTATGGCCGTGAGTCTTGAAAGGTCCCTATGTGTAGGTACTACCCATTGCCTACATTTTCCCCACCCCTCAGGTGTGTTGTTTCTCCTGTGTTATACCTATTCTATGCTAGGGACTTTGATGCTAGGTTAATGTGCATGGGTGCAGATTAGAGAGAGGGGTATCTTTCATAGACATGTGGTGCAGAGCAGCACATAGAACTATCTTGCTGCACCAAGCAGTGTGAATAGGATAGTGCAGGTTTGCACTCTGTTTACAACAATACATTTCATCCCTGTCCTTTCCTTTATGGTGGTGCACATTCAGCTGGCTATCACCAATACAGGTAACCTTGATCCATGGTGCAGGCGTGTCTGCTTTGGAGGACGTCTGCTATTTGTGCACCAGCACAGGCAGAAAGAACAGGAATCTGACATATCTTGTACAGATGGCACATTGCTGCCCTTTCCTTTTGACGAAGAATAGCACAGCTAGAAGGCCTCTCACTCTGCCCTATGCTAATATATTGACAAAATGCCAGTGAGCCTTCCATTGATGTCATGTCTAACCATAGATGAGCCAGGTGCCTATCGTTTGTCCTGCAGACAGTGCCACAGATCACGGGGACATAGCTGCCTGGATTGCACGACATTACGTAGTTCCTCACATTGGCCCTTGTTGGGACTTATCCTGTTTCTGATGTAGTTCATAATAGACAGCACTGTCCTGTCCTGCAACTCGAACCACCGACTCCTTGGCGATGACAGTGGACACCTGCTCCTCCAAGGGATCCAGCTCCTCCAGGGGCACTGGACTACCAACTCCATTCCAGATTAGTTGCCAGTTTCTCCTTGTCTTCTGCTTAGTTTCATGCCAGTGCTTCTTGCAGTCTATCACTGTCCTCTTGACTTCAGCAACGCAGTTTACCTTGTTGACTATAGACTGCCATGTGGTATTTTTCCCTTCCCAGTGACACTCTGGACCTGACGAAGAGCTGGTGTTGGTTCTCCGTCACCTCACTCATTCTCCTCCTGACTGAATTTGCACTTCCTCTTTCTCTTTCCCTGAGACTCTGGCTGGTCATTCTGACTGGTAGTGGAGTTGCTGGGGTTGATGTCCTGTGTTGTGCTCACTAGAGATTTATATAGCGCGAACTAGACCTAAGACATCGGGTATCAGAGCGCTTTACATGAGCACCAGTTTCGTTACAGATGGACACATTCATTTTTGTCAGGTACGGAGGTATTAAGTGATTTCCCCAGAACCACAGGGTGTTGAGCGCCGTTGCCGAAATGTGAACCCGGTTCCTAAATTCAAGGTTGACCCCTCTAGCCGTAAGGCTACATCCTCTCCCCAGAACGTCTGGCTGCTCCATTGCTGCTCTCAGGTAAGTTTAACTTTTTTTGCATGTAGCTTTGTTTTTGTGTTTCTTTCCTGATATGTGCTGAAAATTGACATTAGGACAGCTAGCATGCATTTTCTTGCCGCTAATTGGCCGAACGTCACTTTTTGTACCATACCGTGATTTTTTTACTGACTTGACGCACACCTCTGCATCTTTTTCTCTGCCGCTAGCTCTTCCTAATGCCATGTAGCGCCATATTGTAAATGTGAAGCATTAGGATCTGTTGTACCACAGCTGTAAAATCTTTGGTGCTCTAATGCGGTAAAACAGCGGAGCGCCAGTTCCAGTAAATATACCCCGAAGACTCTGTGGAATGGAATGCAGTCAATGAAGCACAGTGAGTAAATGCACAACACTTTCCACACTCCTGTAAAAAGCAGTGTCAACAAAGCATGACCTGCCAGTAAATAATCAGTATCAACGCACCAGCAATGCATTTGCATCTCTTTAGAGCTCTTGAAAACTTGCAACTACCTGGAAACCTGACCCCATACACGAGACATATACTAAGATGTAGGATGGTAGATAGGGAAAGAACCATGAGCACCAACCCAAATACAAGTACTGGAGAAGGGGGGCAAAAACACCCTCTTTATTACACTCTTTCTCTACCGCCTAGTCACCTTCTCCATCTATTACTCTTTCTCACTTGTCCCCAAAGTGTATGTTTAGTATAAACACATAAAACACACTCATAAAAACATAAACATGGGTCCCACATTGCTTTTGCTGAAATGATTACAAATAACAATAAATCATGGCACTGATGTCTGTGTACAGAGCACAACAGTGCAAAATACTATGCCATCAAGGCACATTGAGATTTCACAAAAGAGCACACCAGTGGCACAGAACAGATTCCTATAACAGCAAACACTGTCATCCGAAGCAACAGTGACATGCCACATCACAGTGTCAGACATAAACTGGTAATATCACTAAAGTCCATAAGGCAGTTATGGGCAATGGGATTGCTGGATATAAACACAGCTGTTAATGGTGCTTCTGGTACCGTCATGTGTCATGTCTCTCCCAGTATGACAAGGGCAAATGCAAGTGCAAAAGCCCATGTCTGATAAGATGTTGCCCAGCGTCTAAATCCAGCTAAATCACTGCAGGATAGGTGTCCTACACATCAAAAGAAGACTCGCTCATCTAACTGGGGAGGGCATGCACTGATCTGTAATTGAAGTTGTTGGGTAGGCGGATGGAAAATAGACTGATATGGCAAGGGGGTCCATGTGTCAACAGATCAGTTGGGATGACCTGCTTGGACCAATGAGCAAGGATAGTGTACAGCCACAACTTTCACTTATGCCTGCTCTGTGTAAAATGATGGGTTTGCATGATATGGCAATTGCAGAGACATATATGGCTAAGTACAAAATGACCTGTACACATCAGGATGGGTGTTGAGGATGAAAATGGAGCTTGCACTCAACATACATTGATCCACTACACCCGCCTCACAAGCACAGGCAGTGGGACTAAACACACAACTAATAAGGAAGGGTGTCACTGCATCCAGGAAATACCTATTTCGACCTGGCATCCTTGGTGCAGTATTGCCTCCAATTTTTTTACTTTCAATCCCTTACTTTACTGAACTCATTTTTGTTGGCACTAGCACAACTGTTAGAGTGCTTGTGCTCTCTTCTTAAAACATGAGAAAAATGGCTGATACCCAATCAATCAAAAGACCTTTATTAGAATTTCATAAAATTCATAAAAGTACACACATAAAAACAAGACATTATCACAATATTTCAGAATACAATTTCAAAGCTATTAAAAAAAGCAACACAGCTATCATTCAAGGATTTTCCATCATTTTACGTACACGTGTTATAAGTCTCAGGAAAGTGGTAGTGCGAAAAAATTAGTTCATCCGTATCCAGGGAGAGTACCATTAGACGAGACTCCCCCAATGAAAGGGGTCTTTGTTTCCTAAAATAGGGTGTTAAAAACCAATTGATATATTTTAAATAAAATTTACAGAAGAATAAGAAGTGCAAGTCATTCTGTGTGCTAATACTATCACACGGGCATGGGTTATATTCTGTTGAGTGATGGTAACCCAGCGGAAAACCCAATAAACATTTTACAGAACCAGCCCTTAATCGAAATAACAAAGACCTTTCCCAATTAGACATGGGGAGAATGAGGTAAAGTGGAAATGGTTGTTTACACAAATCGTTCTCCATATATCTAACAATAGTAAGTTTGGGAATTTCCCTTTCGATTCTCTCTGTATCAAAAAGTGCATATAATGCTTCTTTGACCTCTGCCTTGTCTTTAGGTTCAATTCTGGCTGGGTCGGAGAAAAGATCACCTCTATTCACGGCACACAATGTTTTTTGAACTCCAGCGAGCCAGGAAATTAATAGGCCGTGATCACATTTGAGGCAGTCTTTAATTATATCTTGTGTTAATGTAGCTAAGTTATTCCTCCAAATCCTCAGCCACATTAGGACTGGTCTAGATCTAATAAAATCACAGACGTAGGGGAGGTTTATCTCTTTACGGCAAATAAATTCAGAGGATGAGATTGGGGCGCCCAGTAATTTCCTGCAGAAACGGCTCTCTTCACGTTGGATGCCGGGGCTTTTTCCTGAGCCCCAAACCTCAGCCCCATAAGTAGCTACTGGGCTGCACTGTAATCTAAAAAATTTTTAAATGGCTCTAGTGGCGCCTAATTTCTTTGCTGATACCCAATTAGCAAATGCAGGCGCATATTTACAAGAACTGCCTCTAACTTGTGTTAGTTAGAAGCAGTTTTCTTAAAACGGGCCATCGGCGAAAATTTACAATCCGCCACTACAAGGCAATAGTTTAAGGTAGCCGCGGTGGAAACTGCCTTTGACACTAGCTTGAAGGCGACAACATTTCTGATGCTAGCAGACAAGAACTGGCGAAAGGCCAATTTGTGGGCAAAAACCTTACATTAGTTAGCAGAACTTCACCTTTTTTGCCCTAGAGGCAAAAATAGCCAATAAGTCCACCTCCAATGAAAAAAGTTAAAGAAAATCAATGGAATGCAGAATGGAGAAGCCAGGGACAAGTGCAGCACAGATCAACAACCTCCCCAAACCCCCAACAGCCAGGATGACCAGCCAGAGTCCCAGGGGAAGAGGAAATGCAGAATCAGGGCTACATGCATGAAAAGAGGCGCATCGCTGGGGAAAAGCTGTGAGGCATCACTTTTCATAGTGCCCTCCTTGCAACACCACGGTAACCAAAACCTTGAAAGCACGGACAGTCCCCAGGACCCGGAGGCCTGACTGTGCTTGCGTCTGGGACCCGGAGTGGGATGTGGAGGTGCCGTGGAGTTGCGGACCATGGCAGTTGACATTGAGGTGTCGGCTATCGCCCTTTCCCTGGTGGTGAAGTCTGCCAGGTTGCATGGAGACACGTTGCTGACTTGTGTGAGAAGATTGCCTGGTGCCCCTTAGAGCTGTGAACGTTAGCGGCTCTCCTGCGTACCAACGTAGGGAGGTCTAAATTGCATACCACGCACCACCATTACACTGGGGTGCACCGAGGAGATTACCAATGGTGGCCCCTACCTCTCTGCATCATGGGCCAGAGGATATTGTGCTGGCCGTATGCTGTGGAGCGTGAGGCCACTGAGCTGGGCCAAACTCGTGTGGTGGGAGCGCTGCAACTTCACACATAAGGGGGCTTTGTTGCATAACCTGCATCGGGACGTTCCCCAGCAGACTTGGCAGCCACTGTTGTACCTAGGCTTGTGAAGTACTGCCTGGCTGAGGCTCCTGATGGCTGAGTCACAGATTTGGAGAGAGTGCAGTGGATTGCACCACAGTGTCAATGTCCCGGTGATGAGAAGGTTGGACGCATATCCGAGGAGGCCCGGGGGTCTCACCCCTAATGGGGGCTCCTCCGCTATTAAGAAAGAGCATCGCCCCACTGCTCTCAAGCAGTGCAAGAAGAGAAAGCATAACATGATGATAATTTTCTGATATCCTCATGCAATGTTTTATTTGCGGACTGGAGGGTGGGTGGGGCTGCTCCACTCATAGAGCAGGGCAGAGTGGTATGCCCACTCTAGTGCACAATGACTGTTTGGTCGGACCTCTCTGGCCACCCAAAGCAGTCATGCGCACTTCCCTGTTCGCAATGCAGGCTGGATTACAGCCGGCATGGAGAACATGCCCACCCCACAAGCTCCTGGCTGAACGGCTTGTCATGGCGTTCAAGAACAAGCACAATGCCACATTGCAGTGTTGTGATTGGATTAGGGGAGGGAGCCTGGCTGCCTGCTTCCTGTTCCTGGAAGCAGACTGAGGAGTGCAGGAGTACAGAAGACGCGGGACCCGGCCTCGGGGTAAGATTAAAAAATATATATATTTACAACCCCTGCTGCCCCGTGTCCCTGCACCCTCCACTGTCCTTTCCCATGTTTTCCGCCTCCCACCTGTCCAGTTACCCCTTAGCCCTACTTAATGGCACCCACTGTGTGACCATGCACAGCAGGCATACCACTGGTGAGCCAAAAGCAAACCCGTCTGCGTCCGTCCGCCCCTGGACCACGCCCAGCACCCAGGACCCTTCCTCTCTGACACTCCACCACTACAGCACCAGCACCCACCTCAACATCAGCCCTGGACGCCACACCGCCTGCCATCTAGCATCACTGTAGAATCCCCTTGCACCCTGGGCCTGCCAAAACTGCAAACACACCTTCTGCCACATCAGCACACCAGCTCCTCCTACCACCCAGCTGACCAACAGCACAGCCAACCAGCTCAATTGCATCTCCCTCAAAGTGTGGTCTCTCCACAAACACGCAACATAAATCTGGGATCTCCTCGACGCCACGTCTTCAGACATCGCCTTGTTCATGGAAACCTGGAGCAACCTCTGCTCCGGACTAGACATCGCCATCATAATCCACGGCGGCTACAAATTCACCCGCACAGACCTCCCAGAGTGCCCGGGAGGAGGAATTGCCATTGTTTAAAAATCACACTCCGACTGACCACACACTTTAATGACCTGACGCTACCATGGGTCACCTCCACTTCCAGATACGGACCAACCCCAACACCACCCTCTGCGGCACCCTCACCTGTAGACCCCCTGGCCCATGAACTCCCATTCACTGATGCCATTGTAGTCCTCATTGCACCCCAGGCTCTTCCATCCACTGATTACATCCTAATCGTAGACCTCAACTTCCACCAGGACAACCCCAGTGACTAGAACACCACCACCCTCCTGGCAAACCTCACCAACATCAGACTCAAGAAGCTAGTCACCGCACCAATCCACATAGCTGGACACACACTCGACCCCGTCTTTTCCGCCAGGGGGAACTTCAACTACAGTCACACCACTGAACTCTCCTGGATCAACCATCAAACTAAACATCACGCCTTCACCACATCCACTGTACACCACTGCCATCATCGCCCCCCCCAGCCGCAGCTGGATAAAGGCCATTGAAGAACTTTTCGGCAACTCCCTCACCACCACCACCCCACCAACACTTATAGACGCCAACACCGCAGCGTTCAAAGTCCACTGATGGAGCTCCAACTGCGCTGACACCCTAGCAGCTCCTCCGTGTCAGTGGATCAAGAATCTGGGGTTCACAGGCCAACGGTAAAGGTGACAGCAGACACCCTGGAGGCCAAACTAAACTCTATACAAAGGGATGCATCTAGGCATATGCGTGACCATGTGAAGCCCTATACCACATTATACCTACGTCAGGTAGGATGTATGCAGGATAGGCGTTCCCACGCAACAAAGACTCATAGGAGTGGTGCAGTGAAATCTATGAGATTTCACAGTGACAATTCTAGGACACCACTGTGTCAAATCCTTACGCCTGCCTCATTGTGGGCTTAACTGTGACACAGTGCCATAGGGATAGCCCTGCCCCATGGATTGCTGGAGTTGCATTATGCTTGCGACAAAATTGCAGCAATGCATGACTTTAGCGCCAACAGATAAGTCAGGAATACTGTTATCTGTAAATCCTTGCGACCTGGAGTGCCGTACAGTAATTATAGGCTTCCATGGTGTCGCAAGGAGGGGGCAGTGTGAAGTGTGCCAATGCTGTGTTGTTGCAGTGATGCAACAATTTCATGAATGAGGCCCAGGACTACGCCCTATCTTATTATGGGGCGCATTTCTAAGCTTTTGTTTTGGTGCAGCGCAGCAATATTCTTTGCTGCGATGTCCAGTATCAAAACCTCTGAAATGAGGCCCCAAGTGTTTGCACCAATTTTAAGACCAGCTATTTTTTGGTCTTAAAAAACTGCTTCTAACTCAACTTAGAGGCAGTTTTTGGGGTTTTGCACCATGCAAGGAATATTGTGAAGTGGGGTTAGCAGCAGGTTTTTCATAGGAACACCCACCTTGCATCTTATTTTCGCTAACTCTCGCTAAAAGAAGTGGCGATCTTTAAAATTCACGGTTTTGCCAGGAAAGTGCAGCTAACTCCAGTTAGCGGAAACTTGTAAATAAGGCGATAAAAAAATAGCCACCTCAATGTAAAAAAATTGATGGTACGGCGGCGTTGAGTCCTTGTACATATGTCCCTCAATTTCCTTTTAAGTCCCTAGTAAATGCTAATTGGGAGGCCGGGCGGAGCCTCCTCAGATGGTGCACACTTTAGAAAACGTTGTTGTTTCTCCACTTTATATTGTATTAAACTTTTCTTCTATTCAGAGTGCAACCCAGCTGTTGTTTTGCCTTTCTACTTTTAGAAAGTGGGCATTTTCTTAATCCACCTTCCTGTGTGCCTTTGCCATTTGTGTTTTCACCATCAGGGTTTGGAGTGACAGGACCTAGGGATGTGCATACACATTAGACAGACACAAGGGGGGGGGGGGGGGTGAAGTGTGTCCTCCTGCCTTTCCAGGGTGACTCATAGCCAGGCTGATTAGACCTGACTACATTTAGAGTAGTGGGAGGAGTTGTCAATTGAACCTGAATGGACTGTGGCTGCCTTCCACAAAGCTGTCTCCACCTCCTGCTGTGAACCTGAGCCACGCGGAACTGGTTTATGTGTGCCAGAGGAACTTTGTTTGTACCAGCTTCAAGGGAAAATGTGGTATAAATATTGGGGCCCTGACCCCAGAACTTTAGATTACTGCTGGACTAAGGAACCTGCCAGGAAGATGAGCTGGAAGAACTGCCAGGAATACTGCCCCTTGGCTGTTGTTGCTTTGTTGGATTGAACTGCAGTTGTTGCTTCTGGCTTGGGCCGGGAAAGGACTGGACTGTTTTTTCTGCATACTTAAGGCTTCATTTATGAAAACTGTCACATCGCTCGGTGAAAACAGCGATGCAACAGTTTTCTCTGCGCCCTCCTTCCGACATGATGGACACATCATATATACCGTATGACGCATCATGTCGCAAAGAATGACAGATACGTCGGTATTACTGACGTATCTGTCAGCCCATTGCTGGGGTGTATCTGAAAACAGATGCAACTCCAGCAATGCATCCTTTCACATGGGGCAAGCCTCATGTGAGAGGGCCCTCGTCAGTCTTATGCCTGGTGTGAGGCAGGCATCAGATATTGACACAGTAGCGTCCTAGAAGTGGTGCAGTGAAATCTGATAGATTTCAATGTGCCACTTCTATAAGGCTTTTTACCGTGGGAATGCCCACCCTGCATACATTATACCTTATCCAGGCATAATGTAGTGCAGGGCTTTACAAAGTTACGCATCTGCTTAGATGCGACACTTTGTAAATAGGGCGCAACATGGCGCATTTGTCTACACTGCCAGCGGCACAAAAGTGTTGCAAGGGCTCATAGATAAGTCTCTAAGTATCTCCAAGGGCTTGATGTATTGCTTGCCTCCTATTGGAAGCCTCAGGAAAATTAAAGATTGCAACATCTTCTGGGTACTGGCTGTTTCAGCTGCCACAGAGGAGAAAAAGGTAACCCGATGCCGTCAATGACACTTCTGCCGGCTCCATGACCTGAAGGCACTGCAGAGGTCACCTCCGCACTTTGCAACGCAAGCCTTGTCTCACTGACAATGCTCTCCAATGCCACCACATAGTGTTGCTTGCACTGTGACCTGTGGGCACCACACTCTGCACCGCGTCGCTTCACACTGCTGCCCTGGGATCCTCGATGATGCCATGACACCGTCACCAACACCACTGCCTACACAGTGACCTGTGAACACCACTCGGGTGGAGCACTGTCCTACTTCGCACTCCAGCCTTGGTCTCACCGACGATAACACTCCAAGCTGACATCAACTCCACTGCTTGCACCGTGGGTTGGGTGCACCGCCCGTAAGTTACACGGCGTATTGCCCCGTACCACACTGCAGCCTTGGCCCACCAATGCTGTTAACTCCAGTTCGTCAACCGACACTGCTGTCTGTACCGTGGCCTGTGGGCACTCCCCTTCTTTGCACCACAGCCCTGATCTCACAAACGCCACAACTGAGCCTCTGCCTGCACCACGACCTGAGGGCACCGCCCATCGCACCCCACTATTTCACAACACAGCCCAGACTTCTGCCGACACCGGCGCTCCTGACTTCAAACTCACGGACTTCGACCTGCAACACATATGACTGCAAGGGACTGATGACTCCTGAGCTGACTTCTAGAACCCACGCCTGCCAAAGACTGCTCCTCCGGAGCTCCCCGCAATGATCTACACCCTCCATCTCTCAAGGTACGGTTTATGAGTCTCCCCGGCACTGTAGCTGGTCTGCAACACCACGACCAACCTGAGCAGTTGGACTTGTTTGTTCATACTGCTGTGATACCCCCGGACAGAGCTATTGACCTCAAGGAACTGTACATAAAGCCTATGTTTGCATTATTCATATTTTGATAACTGTATGTTGGATTTTTATCCTTTTGGTCTTGTTTTACACCGATAAATACTGCCGGGCAGATTTACAGGAAAATGACGCATCTGTACAGATGCGTCATTGTGGGAGCCGGCCTCGTGGCATGGTCCTGTTTCCCCGCGCTAAGCCACACGAGGTCCCATGCACATCGGGGCTCCTCCATTTTGGATTGCACGTCACTCCACGTGACCACCTGTATGACCCTGCTCTACCCGGCCTCGGTCCCAGCGAGGCCCGACATTGAGACGCCAACCCCTGGCCCGGGGGATACCACGTGAGCCCTTCCCACTCCCGGCGGAGGGCAGTATCGATGGGACCCCCAACCGTCTCCCCACACCTAGGTGTGATCGCCCCCCAGCTCTCTGGGGCCTGGCGCCTCTCCTGCAGGGCGTCTGGCCGCTCCCTACCCGGCCTCTCCGCCCCCTCCGGGCGCAAGGGTCCGGACATCAAAGGGCTCCCGTCCTATATCTGGGGAGACCCGACAACAGGGCAGTAGTTGTATCCTGGAGTCAAGAGCCCTGCTGATCGGATCGCGGCTGACCCTACGGAAGAAGACTCACCCTGAGCCCACCACTTGAGCCCTGCTGACGACGTCGCGGCTCCCCCGTGCTTGAAAGACCATCACGAACCTTGGGGCCCTGCTGACACTGTCGCGGCCCGACCTTGTTGAAACTTACCACCAGAGCCCAGCTGACCTCGTCGCGGCTCGACCGAAGCGGACCTACCACCCGAGCCCTGCAGACGCCGTCGCGGCTCTCCACATCCGAGCCGCTCTGAGGCTAGCATCCAAGGTCTAGCGCAGAGCCCTCCCGTACCTGGTTGGTACTAAGACTGTCCCGCTACCCTACCCTTCTACCGAACATTGAGACTCTGAAGGATCCCTCGATCCCCCTGTAAATATTGAACGTATTACTGCTGATAAAGAACCCAATCTCGCAACAGCTATTGAGTCCTGTGTGGTGGTGTTACTGGGCCTAGTACGATCATAGGAGAAAGACCTCCCCGAGGGGGCTTCTCAGCGGCGCTCGGCTATAACTTTGCGGTAGGAAGGTCCCCGGAATAGTCTCCCCGACTACCCGGTGGGCCTCCCTCCAACAGTCATTTTCCCTGCGCCTCCATGCAAAACCCTTGCGCCACCATGGATGCACTGTATTTACAGTACGGCGCACTGTGGCGCAAGGATTGACAGATGCATCAGAAATTCTGACGCATCTGTTGGCACAAAAGTCACGCATTGCTGGATTTGTGTCGCAAGCACAACACAACTCCAGCAATGCACGGGGAGGCCTATACTTAATACACTGCATCACTCCTTACGCCTGCTCCAAGCAGGTGTAGGGTTTCGATGCAGTGGCATCCTAGAAGTGACGGAGTGAAATCTTGTAGATGTCACGGAGTGACTTCTACGAGGTTTTCCTGTGTGGGAACGCCCAACCTACATTATACCTGATGCAAGTATAATGTGGTGCAGGGTTTTACAAGGTGACACATCTCCCTAGATGTGTCACGTTGTAAATGGCCGCAACGTGGCACATTGTTTACATCGCCGCTGCATCACAAAAAGTGACGAAGCGGCGGCGCAAAAGTGTCGCAAGGGGCTTGTAAATCTGCCCCTGGGTATTTTTTTTAAACTGGTGTGGTGTTTCTTTGTAGTGTATTCACTGTATTACTGTTTGTGATGTGCAAATGCTTTACACATTTCCTCTGGGATAAGCCTGGCTGCTGGTACCAAGCTACCAAGTGAGTGAGCAGGGGTTGTTTTAGACGTGTAATCCCCAGCACTAATTGTATGTTGGAAAAGAGCACGCAGTGAGACTCTAACAGATCAGAGAGAAGTTAACTACTGAGGGACTTCTGCTAGCTAGATAGCCTAGCAGTTCATACAGTGCTGGCAGCGTGTCTAGTTGATAGAATATGCAGAAGCAATTTAGGGGAGTCACTACCTTTGTGCTCGTAACGCCTGCGATTTAAGTATCATCTTAATAATTAACTTTTCAAAGTCAGTGCATCTTTACCTTTTGTTAGTTTTTGTAGCTGAGTATCTGGGAGTTATCATTTCAGGTTTGTAGAAAATGTGAGAGCAACATTTGTTAATAAATATTGTTTATGTGCAGGGGTGGGTCAATGAGCATATGACCTCACTTCCTGTGATGTCTTCGAGGGCATGTTGTGTCACTTTAATTGCAACATTCATTATGATGGCCTGATGCCTCTGATGGTGATTTGGTTAAAGTGGGCTGCATACATAACAAACATTGCCAAAGCCAATAGGTCTCGGCTATGCGAAAGCGTCTGGCTTTATCAATGTATTTTAGCCATGTTGTACAGAAGCACTGCTCGTGTACATCATGGATAAAAGTTAGAGGGAAAAAGTGCTATGACAGGACCAGCCTCATAGCCCCTTTTTCTAACTTTCAGCCATGCCATGCTGCACAGCTGTTCAACATGGCTAAAAGACATTAACAAAGCCAATAGCTCTTTCATAGGCATCAGTTTAGCATATGGTAATTTAAAGTAATTTACACTGTTTAAAGGCCATTTAGCATCAAGTCTTGCAAGACTTGGAGAATACATAATTACATCTCTTCACAGAAAAGTCCTGCCACATGGTAACATTTGTAAGAATGCTTCACTTTCTCTTTGAGGTGAAAACCAAAAGGATATAATAGTTGTAGTATGATTTCACAGTGCTTCAGATATTACCAACCTCTACCATTCAAAATGAATACAAACAGTAACTTATATATTCCTAAAGACATGGGGGCAGATTTATGACGTCTGGCGCATCTCTGCTAATCAGCAGAGATGCGCCAGAAGAGTTGCGACGCATCTGCCCACCCGTGCGCCATCATTGATGCGCCGCATTTACAATGCGGCGCACCGTGGCACTCGGATGGGCAGATGCGTGACGCATCTCCTGTCGGAAAGGCGGCGCATTGCTGGAGTTGCGTCGCAAGCGCGACACAGCTCCAGCAAGGCTCGGGGGTGCCCTATCCCTTACATGCTGCCGTCAATCCTTACGCCTGCTTCAAGCAGGCGCAGGGTTTTGACGCTGCATGGCCTTAAAAGTGACTGAGTGAAATCTTGTAGATTTCACTCAGCCACTTTTAGGAGGCGTTCCTGCGCCGGAACACCCCCCCCCCCCTGCTCCAGAACGCCTACATGTGGTGCAAGGCTTTACAACGTGACGCATCTGCCAGATGCGTCACGTTGTAAATACCCCACAGCATGGCGCAGGATTTGCGCCGCCGCTGCGTCACAAAAGTGACGCAACGGCGGCGTAAATGAGGCGCAAGGGGCTCATAAATCTGCCCCATGATATGATTGGTGATCGTTATCTTCAACATATTCTTTTATTTTGGAATTCCACCGTTTACCTAAACAACCTGGGTAAGCCACCATTTGCTGTATGTTTGTAGTAAATCTATCATACATCACTGATTTACACAGCTACATTTCCATTGCAAAGATTTTCTCACCCCCCTCCAATTCACAAATACACAACAACATGCTATTCAAATTCCTGCTTACAATTGTACTTTTTTATTCTCCACCCTTTACCTAATCTCCCCATGGCTTCAAGCATTTCAAGAACGCGTGTCACACCTTTGTGTGCTATTTACCAGCCCCTGACGAGTTTTTTTTTTAAATTGTTTGAATTTTTATACAGCGCAAACTAGACCCAAAGGTATTGTAGCGCTTTGCATACGCACAAGTTGCATAACACACAGACTCTGTCTAACCCTCTGTTTCTTCGTGGTCCTCCTCTTGAAATTAGCGCTGGGATGCCCCCTTGCTGGGGCAGCTGTGTGCTTTATATGTTAACATAACATTACACGGCGCCAGGTGCCAGTGAGGAGAGGCTTTTATTTTGTTTGCTGCTTTATACAGCGCACAGCCAAACCACACCTCATCAAAACAGCCCGCTAATAATGTCCACTAAGCACAAAAGCTGCACTTGTGGCTGCCGAAAGCAGATTTGAGATCAAAAATAAGATTTAGCATCATACCTGACATTTGTAAAGGAGCCCTTACCTGTTACTGCACAATATTTTTGAAATTCTCAGTTAACAAGTCATAACACTTTTACAGAGTTTCTTTAACTTATATTGCACAGCCGCTGATCAAGCGAAAACTTACAACAAAAAAATATTTTTAATCACATAGGCGAACCATTGCATATACCAATGCTTGTTCATTTTGCCACGTCAACTCTAAAGTAAACTTCCGTTGACAATGACTGTTGGAATGGCCCACTACCATTTAGAGCAATGACCTGCCAGCAAGTCTTACGCTAGCTCGCTGTCCATAAAACATTAACAAGAATACCCTAACCGTTTTAAATTGACTCGCATATTAATGGCAAAACGTGTAAAGTAACAGTCTTGCTAATACATGCGTTCAATAATTTGCTTATATGTGTTTCCTCAATTATCCACCTTTCTAATCAACGTCACAGATGGTTGGGAGTGGCAAATAGGGCTGTCGCGTTTTTTTCTGACCGCTAGATGGCGAACTCCTTCAGGATTCCGATAATCACATTCCCGATTGGAAATCTAAGAGTGGTTAGTTCCTCGCTGTGTCACATTGACTGCCTCCCATGGCACACAGGATGGATTAAGTCTCACTTCCTCCTGCCACTCCCAACAAAGACACGCCCGTGTTTCATAGGCGCTGGAAACAGGGGTGCTGAGGTGCTGCGGGCCCCCCAGAAATAATTAGGCTCAAGTTCACAAAGTGAATGGGCAATAAAAATCCTTTACATTTTGTATTTGTCCTGCCACATTTGCTGCGCATTCAAAGACAAAAGTCAAATATCATGCAATATCTTCCGACAAATTTCTGCTTATTCAGAAACTGGAAAGTTCTTTTATTTCTTTGACTGTAAAGTGAGAGAATTTTGTAAAAGTGATCAAGGTGGCAATCCTGCTGGGGTAAAGGCAGTGAAAGGAAGGGCAGTAGGATGTCAGTTTTGTCCTAACAGAAAACAACATTTAAATATTGGAAAAGGAACTATGCACATATTTCAAATGATATCAACAATTAGGAAACCACAAATGAAACACTTTTTTGTAGTTCTGAAGTGTGATGCAAACAAAGATTTTATTAGGATCAAAACAAATCAAGACACTTTTCTTGGTGATGAGCAAATGTTTAATATTCACTAAACCCCAGTTTCCACACCTTATCATGTTTGCGCTAAATAGTTTTAACAGTAAAACTGTAGTAGTCATTTAAATGGAAACTGTGCTGTCTGTAAATGACAATGCTACTGCTCCAAAATGTATAAGCTACTTACCACCAATTTACAACTGTCCTGCTGAATGGGCGATTCACATTGGCTGCAGTTTTGTTTTTTATGATGCTTATATTTTTCTCCCTATGACCTCAATTATATAACGTTAATGACAGCACCCCAACCATAACAATTGTTTATTTATTTTGCACATTTATAGAGCGCTCTGATACCCGGAGGTGTCCTGGCGCTAGAAAGATAGACTGGTGTGTTGAAGCGTGCTTACTGAGTGAAGAGCCATGTTTTTAGACCTCTTCTAAAGGCCATCAGATTCTGGATTTGTCTAAGCGCAAGTGGAAGATTATTCCAGGCCTCTGCGGCCCCAAGAGAAAAACTCCTGCCTCCCCAGCGAGCTCTTTTAATTCTGGGGACCGTGACCAGAGCCAGTTGTCCTGACCTCAGGGTTCTTGCTGGTTTATGCCAGCAGAAAAGAGATTTCAAGTGCCTAGGTCCCGAATCGTGGAGGGCCTTAAAGACCATGCAGACTGCCTTGAAAATGATTCTTTTACGGACCGGCAGCCAATGAAGCTTGACCAGCTCCTGAGATACCGAGGCAAATTTGGGTGTGTCAGTGATTAGGCGAGCAGCTGCATTTTGCAGAAGCTGGAGCTTACTTAATACGCTCTGCTGGGCGTTTAACATCAGGCTGTTACAGTAGTCTAGGCGTGAGAGCACTAGACCCGTAACTATTGTTTTCCTGTGTTTCTTCTCAAGATAAGGTAATATTTTCCTGATGGTTTTGAGTATGAGATGGAGGGAGGAGGAAAGAGCACTCACCTGGGCTTTAAAGGTCAGGGAGGTATCCACCAGAATACCGAGATTTTTCACTTTGTCCACCGGATCTGGGAGAGGTCCCATTTCGTCTGGCCACCATCTCGGGGACCAAAAGTTGTCTCTGTCACCAAAGAGCAGAACCTCGGTTTTTGAGGAGTTCAGCTTAAGGCAGCTTTGTGCCATCCAGCGGCCAACTTCCAGCATGCAGTTTCTGAATCTATCGGCGGTATTTTCTGTGTTACCGGGAAGGAGGGACACCACAATCTGTGTGTCATCGGCGTACGCCGTGAGTTGAAAGCCAAATGATCGAATCACCGGGGCGAGGGTGGACACATATACATTAAAAAGGGTTGGGCTTAACGAAGACCCCTGGGGAACTCCGCAAGGAAGCACAAAGGAGTGAGATTCGTGGCCGCCCAGCGCCACTGTCTGGGATCTGTCAGACAGGAATGCTTGTAAGATTTTTAAAGCCTTTCCCTGAATTCCACAGGCCCTCAACCGGTCCACCAGAAGCTTATGGTGGACCGTATCAAAGGCTGCCGAGAGGTCTAATAGGATCAGAGCTGCTCTGCCCCCTGTATCCATCACCTGCCTGATATCTTCCATAGATTTGATCAGGGCGGATTCCGTGCTGTGCCACTCTCGGAAGCCGTGTTGGGAAGAGTCCAGTACATCCGCAGATTTGAGGAAGGCACTAAGTTGTGCGTTCAAGTAACCTTCTATTATTTTGGCCGGGAGTGGGAGTCTGGCAATCGGGCGATAGTTGTTCATCTCCGTGATGTCAAGATTGGGTTTTTTGAGCAGGGGTAAAATGGAGGCTTGCTTCCAGCTAGAGGGATATTCCCCTTTCTCCAGCATCTGATTGAAGAGGGGAGTGAGACCCCTGGCAATTGCGTCTGGTGCAAGTTTAGTTATTGTTGTGGGGCAGGGGTCATGAGGGGAGCCTGATTTAATTTTTAGTAGGCGACTTCTCACTTCTTTTTCCGTGATGGGCGGGAAATATAGAAGCGTGGGTTCAGGTCTGGCGGGATCAAGGGCCTCCCTCGGTGAAGAAGTCATCACTATACTATCTAAGGGGAGAAAGATGTTTTCCACCTTTTCACGAAAGAAGGTAGCCAAACTTTCGCAGAGTGAGAGGCTTGCTGGGATTTCAATGGGTTTGGGGTTTGCTAAGGATGCGACCGTGAGGAAGAGTTCTTTAGGGGTATTGGTTGCATCTTCTATCTGTCTCGTGAGAAAGGCTTTTTTCGCTTGAAGGATGGATTCCTTGTAACGCCTTTGTTCCGAATTAAGCGTTTTTTTGTCAGCTTCTCTATAGTGCATGCGCCAGATTTTTTCAAGTTTTTTGCACCTTATTTTATGTTCCCTTATTTGATCTGTGAGCCATGGGGCGGCAGGCTTGGCCCGAGTGGTGTGGATGGTTTTAGGGGGGGCTAAGAATAAACAAGCCCGGTCCAGCCAGGTAGTATAGGTCTTAGCTGCTTCCTCCACATTGTTCGGAAGGGGGGGTAATGTAGTGTTTAATGTGTTATCTAGCGAGTCCCCAGTGATGTTTTTCCATTTTCTCGCTTGTTTCGGGGTGTTTCCCATGTTGACTGGTTTTTCATAAGTGGTGAGAGGAATAGAAAAGTGGATTGCTGAATGGTCAGACCAGAACACTGGTAGGACCGAGGAGACTTTCAAATTGAGCTGATTAGAGAAGATCCCGTCTAGGGTGTGTCCTGCTCTATGAGTAGGATCCATTACTAACTGTGGCATGTCGATCCCAGTCAAAAGGTCGATAAGTTCCTGGGTGTCGGGAGATGTTTTGCTTTCCAGATGGAAATTAAAATCACCCAGAAGAGTGAATCTTTGGGAGCAGGCTACAGCTTCTAGTAATTTACTCAAGGCTGCTAGAAATCTAGTTTTCTCGCCCGGGGGCCTATAAACAAGGCAACCTATGAAAGACTGGTGATTAGAGAGGGTAAAGTTGAATAGCAGAGATTCATCTAGGTCAGAGGGACCGGGTTGAAAGGAGCCTCTGATGTCTTTATGATATATAATGGCTAGGCCGCCCCCTCTCCTTTTGTCCCTATTTTGGGTGTAGCAGATAAAGTCCTGTGGGGTGGCTTTAACTATATCTGGACCTGATGCTGCGTCGGTCCAGGCTTCCGTGATGAAAGCAATTTTTATGCCTGCATCCTGAATGTACTCGGCGACTTCTGAGCTATGCTTAACTAGAGACCTCGAATTAAGGAGGAGGCATTTAGTCAGGGGGTGGTTGGTTATTGGACAGGTGGGCTGGTCTCTTAGTTGCGTAATTGGTAGCCAAAGAGGTTTGAGCAAATGTGACGAGCACTTGGGGCAGTGGGAAAGTGTGGGAGGGTGATTGGTCCCAGGTTCCCAAATGTTGCAGTCCTTACTGGGAGATACGATGTTTAGTGCTAGAAGCGTGTCTGTATTGTAAACAAGCCTGGGTAAGGGGTAAGGCATGGGAGCAGCAGGGGGGCTGGCCCTGGGCGCGGGTCCGGCGCGGACGGGCGCAGACGGGCTCGCCCTTGGCGAGCCTTCGGCGCGCTGTCGGCGCGCCCGCTGCGCTCGTCCGCTGCGCTTCCTCGTGAGGGGGGCCATATAAAGGAGGAAGGGCGGGAGGGGCGGAGCACTGCACTGCTCGGCCGGCTCCCAACCCAAAATGGCGGTACCCTCGGGAGCGGAACGCCTCCAAACGGGGGTTCGAGTGCCCAGAACAGAAAGTGCGGAATTTAAAAAGTCAAAAGCAAACACCAGTGAGCTTTGCTAAAATAGCAGGTGAGATTAAAACAATTTATTTTACAAGAATGCTAATCTGTTCTAAATGTCCCGGCTTCCGCCTCAGGACGCTTGCTTCACACACCGAGACTGTCAAGTCAGTCTCAGGCAGGAAGCGCCTAGTTTTTAAAGGAGGAAGGGCGGGAGGGGCGGAGCACTGCACTGCTCGGCCGGCTCCCAACCCAAAATGGCGGTACCCTCGGGAGCGGAACGCCTCGAAACGGGGGTTCGAGTGCCCAGAACAGAAAGTGCGGAATTTAAAAAGTCAAAAGCAAACACCAGTGAGCTTTGCTAAAATAGCAGGTGAGATTAAAACAATTTATTTTACAAGAATGCTAATCTGTTCTAAATGTCCCGGCTTCCAGCACCACTGCCGTGTTTAACCCATTAACACACATAACATCACTTCTGTTTCTGTCTCTAATTTAGACTTGTGTACAATATTATGTACACCAGACACAAAGCATACGTCAGATTAAGTTGTGTTTAGAACGCCATGTAATCCCAAAATTAAGTGAACGTATTAATACAATTTTTACAAATACAAAAAATACAAATATGTTACTTACATTAACACTCCCCCTGATTATATTGACAAAGCGCACCTATTATGAGAAAAGGAGTGGTGGCAATTGGAGTACTCTCTGTAAATTGAGGTCGAACGCATATTAATTTAAAATGAGCCACTCTTTTGTATCGGGCCTGTGTACATCCGTGGATTTCCACACGCCTATTGGAGTACCCCTTTTGTGGAACGTTACCATCCGAGTATCCACTCACATTCTCTGTCTCTGTTCTGCTCTGTGGGTGGTTGTGGAAGTTTTGGGTCGAAAAGATAACAGTGCAAAAACCAAATCCAGCATTTTTGTTCCACTGTAAAATATAACACACAACGCGTTCTTTAGTTGTTTCCTCATCCTTGTCTGGTCTCCGACGTCGCTGCAAGAACGTCGACAGAAAATAGGAGAAAGTTCTACTAGAAATCTCATGCCAGCTAGATTTACTTCAAGAAAACATCTCTCAAGCTATTTGAAACTTCGCATATGCTTGGTCACATCCTTATTAAACGGAATAAATCACAGGCTTCTTACATTTTCAGAAAGCGGGTGCCATGCAAAGTATCTGGTTTATTACCCTTAATCTGGAATGTTCCCAACGTTGAACAACAGAAAGGAACACCGTGTGCAGCCATTCTAATGACCCCTTTAAGAGGTATAGGCATCTTTCTGCCACTCAATTAATGTACATTTATTTTAATTAGTATTTCACTATTCCCCTCACCTACTTTTGTGGGAAATGCGCGTTTTCATCTCATTGAATAAGTAAATGAAATTAATGTATGCTTTACATTACAGATATTATGGGGCAGATCTACAAGGAAGTGCCGCAGAGTGGCACCGCAAGCCCTTTGGCTGCGCCATGCTGCGTCACTTCCGAAGCACAGGAATGCGAAATATTTACAAGAATATGTAGCATCTCTGTGCTTCCCCCTGCGCTGGCGTACAAACAGCTGCCATGCGCTGGTGCAGGCACCCTTGCACCATGGCGCAAGGATGCCTGAGTCGTGGGGAGATTGTTTTTGTGCAGGAAGGGGCACCTTCCTGCACAAAATCGATAACTACAATGCGTGCTGTACAATGCAGCACGCATTGAAAGAGGAAAAAACGAGGAGAAATGAAAACATTTCTCCGTGTTGCGCCTCGCTATGCCACATCTAGGGTGGTGTAGAATTCAGAAGCATCTCCAGATTTACGATGTCTCGTAAATCTGGAAATGTGTCTTGTTCCATGGGTGTTGCGTGGGAACACCCACAGCAACACCCATGGAACGCCCCTTCAACTCAAAGTGCTGCAGTGAAGGGGCCGTATTTACAAGGAGTGGAAAAGTCACACAGGGTGGCTTTTCCTGTCCTGGTAAATATGGAGGAGCCTCCTGCACCACCAGTACATCACGAAAAGTGACGTCCTGGTGCCGCAGGGGCTCGTAAATCTGCCCCTAAGTACTTCATTCAGTACTCCTACCTAACAAATGTAAGTGTAACAAACAAATATGGGGAATAAAGTATTCCTAACGGCACATAGTAAGCATATAGCAAGTCACTGAGGATTTCTGAGTCCACATAGAGGCAAAGGGCCACAGGCCGAGAGCCCGAGGTCATAGAACTCCGATCTGACTTGAAGTATCCTTTTCATGAAGGGTTAGGAATGTTTATTTCCTTATAAAATAGGGTCCCCGATGCCTCACCTGCAGCCATTTTCCACCCTCTGCTGCAACAATTGTGGAGTGATCCACGTCATGTCTGACGCATTCAGCCTGTCCTAGATTTTTAACCTAATGTACTTTGAACAGCAAAGTCCTAAAATGTTGCTTATTGACAGAACTGACTGAATGTGTAAACTTTGACGTGCTTGGAAGAAGCTACCAGACAACCGGTTTTCAAGCAAAAAAAATTCTCCCTAGGGCAGAGCGTTTCGTGGCTGAAAATATTCAATTCAAACTAGAATTCTGCCATCAACATTCTAAAAGACCCAGGGTTTGAAAAACACCCTCGAGGAACATGACAACAGAGAAAGCAAACACTTGCCATTAAGACACAACAGCTGCCATCAGGGGCTGTATTACACACAGTACCTCAGGGGAGCAAGGGTCACATGCCTTTTGCATCACCAGGGCTTGATGGTATTGTTGAAGGGGACTCAGATGCTTGCTTAGCTCCTTCAGCAATTTTAACCATGGTGATGTACATTTAGCACCCTTGCAATCCCTAGGAGGAGTACCCTCAATTGAATGGGGGTAAAACCCCAGGAAAATTAGGAAATGATTTGCCTATGTACCCATACCTTTTATCATGAGTGCAAAGAACGCTTTGGGCAGCTTGTGCCCTCAGTCACTCCTCTTACGGTGTTGTCTTTACCTCTCTGGATGCACCTTCTCACTTTTCCTTCCAGGCACCACACAGTGCCTTCTCTGCTGCCTGTCTGCACATGGCCATTCAGCGTCATTGCGTCCCAGGGTTTTTCTCACTGTTGCAGTGACCACCTATGGCCACTAGGTGTCACTGCATTTCTTCACGCACGCCTCAATACCCTACTACCTCTGTTGTGCTTTGCTTGCCAGAGTCCTGCACAACACTCGCTGGGGTGGATACAGTATTCCTTTCAGGGTTCCTTTCTCCTGTCACTTGCTGAATGGGGCATAATTCTCTCCGGGGCATAATTCTCACTCTCCTTGTCTTTTCTTAGATGCCTACATCTGTCATTCTTCTGAAGAGGAGCCTTAGCTGTCATCCCTTTAGCTCTGAAAGCAGGCCACTCCATGAAATCTCCCTTCTGCTGCAGCCCTGTATACCAGCATCATTAACACAGTTCTGCTAGTTAGTGCACTAATTGTGCACCAAATAGAGTTGATGCACAGTCAATGAACCCAACACAAGTGCCCCTTGGGAAGAGACACAGGGTCTTAGGGGCTCCTTCTTGCTTTTACCTACAGGTGGCTGCAGTGAGTGACTGTACCCATCTTCAGGGGTCGGGGGGTCCCTTCTCCCCTATAATTATGAAGTCTGACATACCACCTCAGTGAGAGGCCTGTGACATCCAACCACCAACCCATCTTTCACAAATATGCTGTCCCCAGTGCAGACATGAGTTAGCACCTACAATGGCAACAGTGCCATGACTGTAGAAGGGCACACTGTCTTGGTCTGCACCTGGTGCACCCATTAAAAGGGCCCTGTGGCACAGACTGGAATATAGCCCTTCTTCATATTTTTCCAACTTAGGTCAATATTTCACTGTTAACGTCAACATGCAAGACATGGCTGGGACATTTCTTCTGTGGAGGGTATTGTAGTGATCTGCTGATCACCAGTCTAGTTGTGTAGCACCAGCCACTCCCTGAGGGCTGGCTTACACCTACCCCACATCCATCCAGCACAGGCGTCACTGGACATGTGACCCTGGTAATAAAAGGGTCCAGGTGCACGTGTCCTGGGCTAGTTCTACACTATAACTAACTGTGTCTGCGTGGTCATTTTTTAGGCATGAGGGCCTAGGGCCCTGAACATTACATTGGCGACGAGTGGGCTAATCCCACGTGTGCAGCAGCCTTGTTGAGGTGGTTGAAGGGGGAGTGTGTATTGCCCGTGTCAAGGGCACCCCCTGCAGCAGGTTCTCGCGGGGCATGTGAAGAGCCCCGGGGTGATGGTGAGCCGGCGGGAGCCCACCCCGCATTGGAAGAGCCTGCTACCCCTCCGTCTGGCGAGATGTAAAGCCCCGTGATGGCAGAAGTGAAATACGTGCGAGGCCAGACTTCTGAGACGCCATCCGCCGTCGCAGACTGCCAAGGAGGAGCAGGAGTGGCCGCGGCATGAAAGCGGCTGCGGAGTGGCGCCGGCAGAGAAGGTGAGCCTGGAGTGTGGGACAAGGGGGTAGCGAAGTGAGCTATTTGAGGGAAGGACACAGAGTGGAGCAGCCGCCCACTTCCCCTCACCCCGGTGAAGAAAACACTGTGCAACACCAAGCCCGCAGGTTTCGGTAGCAGCGCCAGACCCCCCCTCGACCCCCGTGCAGCGTGTGAGCTGAGAGGCTGCGGCGGTGGGGCAGAGGAGAGAAGAGACGATGTCCGGCCAGGGGCCGATTGGAACTGAGAGGGAAAAGTCCCCAAATGAACTGGAAGAGGCAGCCGCAGGTTCATCCCCCCTCCCTCCCCAACTGAACGGAAGAAATAACCGTACCGGGAGAAGGGAGGAGGTGCTGCTGCCCGGTGAGAGGGCCTCTTGCCATGTGTTGGTTGTGGCTGCCGGCATCTGTGTCGAAGTAGAGGCGTAGCGCCGGCATCCCCACAGGAGCAAAGTGGAGACAGCGCGAGGCCTCTGCGTCAGGTGCACAGCCTGGGCCCATGCTGAAAATCATGAAATAGTGCGGCAGTGCCACCTAGTGGTCGTCGGCAGATACCGTGGAGAGAGAGGAATGTATTAGGAACTCCAATCGGGCAGTGTGCATCAAGTGACTGTGTGCGGCCAGCGCCGTTAAAATGTTATAACAGAGATGTCAGGGCGTGATAGAATTGTCCCTCCCCAAAATGGCGGAAGGTGCATGGCGTGGTTTTTCCCGAAAGAGAAAAGAGACAGACGGAGCTCCTCGGTGAAGTCTGGTGGCGTGTGAGTCACCCGCAGTGTGGTTTCAGGCAGCACCAGTGGAGAAGGTGCCCCGCCCATGAGTGAGGTGAGCAGGAGGCCTGCAGCGGGTGTAAGGTGCTAAGGCAGAACGGATCCTCTGGGTTAAAGGGCCAAAGAGCAAGACGGCTGCTGGGCATATAAGTAACGGTACAAGAAAGGCGCCCATATCAAGTTTGATCTGTGAGAAAATATCAAAATAAAACACCTACCTTGGTTGGAGTGCCTGTGCCGTGCAAGTGAGGTGATGTGGAGCATCGAGGAGCAGCCGAGGTCATGAGAAAATCCTGGTACCGGCACCCCTACAAGAGCGGAGAAAGCGCGAGGCATTGGTTCAAGGAAAATAGCCTGGGCCTAGCTTCAGATAAAGCAACACTGGCAACTAGTGCCCATTCTGTAGTGACAGGAGAAAGGAACCCTGAAAGGAATACTGTATCCACCCCAGCGAGTGTTGTGCAGGACTCTGGCGAGCAAAGCACAACAGAGGTAATTGGGTATTGAGGCGTGCGTGAAAAAATGCAGTGACACCTAGTGGCCATAGGTGGTCACTGCAACAGTGAGAAAAACCCTGGGACACGATGACGCTGAACGGCCATGTGCAGACAGGCAGCAGAGAAGGCACTGTGTGGTGCCTGGAAGGATAAGTGCAAACTAGGCAAGAGGGGAGAAGGTGCATACAGAGAGGTAAAGACAACACCGTAAGAGGAGTGACCGAGGGCACAAGCTGCCCAAAGCGAGTGAACCATCTGGGAAGAATTGCGAACAGAGACTGGAGAACCGGTTCGAGAAAAGTTATGACAGGTGAAGAGGTCAGAGAGCAGTGACTTGTGAAGAGGTCAGAGAACAGTTACATGGGAAGAGGTCAGGGAAAAGTGGCAGGAGAAGAGGTCAGAGAGAAGTGACCTGATCCGAGGTCCGAGAAGGTAACATACAAGATGACAGTGAAGATGACCTACAAGAAGTCGGCAGAGTGGACCAGCAAGAGGTCAGAGAGACGATGACCAAAGAAGAGGTCCAAGAAGATGACCAAGGAGCGGTCTGAGAACATGACTAAGGAAAGGTCTGACAATATTGACCTGAAGTAAGAGGTGATGACAAGAAGAAAATCGCAACGCCAGGTCTGGTCATCGGAGGAAAAGAAGGCATTGTTCTAGGGGTAGGACAAGACCAGGGAGACATGTGTGCATGCTACACGGAGAGGCCTGGGTAGTGAAGAAAAGTAAGAAGAGGGGACCAGACCGCGTCACGAAGGAAAGAAAGAGAAGAAGGAAATTGTGTGGCATGACGCCACTGTGAAGAAGAAAGTTCAAGCAGAAGAGAAGAGTAGAGAGGAGTGTGTGACATGACAACTCGCACACCGGAAGGCAAAGGTGACATGTGACAGAACATCAGAGTACATCGGAGCACAGGGCCTGGAAAGAACAAAGGTGACACTGGGAGAAACATCTACCTAAGAGTCCTCAGACCACCTGGTGATTGCAGAGGTGAGCAGGCTGGACCATTGGTAACACCTACCTTTGGGATGGAAAGGGAGACTGGATGGTGAGAGTGCTCGGACGTCCTGAAGAAGAGGGTCTGACCACTCCACTCCAGACCATGGATATCCAAGGGGCAAAGGCCTCACGGACGCCGGTGGCAGCGGATCCCGACACGAGAGATGTATCCGCAGCTGCTCTTCTGCAGATCCTAGGAGGATGAAGATCACGTGTGAAATGACAGGAGCCAACAATTACCCTTCAGGTGGAGCTAGGGATGCAAATGTTGGACTCGTAGCGCTTCCTCCACACATTCCGAGGGTTGTGTTGGAGTGACACGGCGAAAGGCACCTGTCCAGTAGAAGCCTGGCAGGGAGGGCCTCCGGGACATCCCGTGAGAGGGGAATACCAATGAGAGGGGCATCCTAGTGAGAGGGATTTCTTGACGCTACTACCCCATTTCGAAGAGAGAAGCAAGGCTACCCTTGTGGGAATGCCACAACAACCAGGACTGATTGGTGGAAAGTTACATCTACCCAATCCACCATCACTCCACCTGCCCCTTCAAAGAGAACAGAACAGAAAGAGAGACTTTGGTGTCCACTTCCACATTGTGATCCCCAAGGAGGACTAGATCCGCAAGGCACCCTTACACTGTGCCAAATAGAACTGGTGCTCCCCACTGCTGACGTAACATCATCTATCACCGTGCAAGCAGCTAAAGAGACACAGTAGAAGTTTACGTTACCTTGTTTTATTTTGCTTCTTCTCTCCCACGGGTTTGGACTTTATTGTTTCCTGTTTGAATAAAGCCTGGGAGGGATGTAGTGATCTGCTGATCACCAGTCTAGCTGTTTAGCACCAGCCACTCCCTGAGGGCTGGCTTACACCCACCCCACACCCATCCAGCACAGGCGTCACTGGACATGTGTCCCTGGTAATAAAAGGGGCCGGGCGCACATGCCCTGGGCCAGTTCTACACTATAACTAACTCTGTCTGCGTGGTCATTATTTATGCATGAGGGCCTAGGCCCCTACAGTATTACAGGTATGTCCATGTATCTCTATTCTATGGAAACAACACTCTGGCAGAGGACTTGGACAGTAAGCCTAATGAATGCGCCTTGCTTCGCTTTATCAGCTTTCTCTGTGAGATCCCTCAATAAGTCTACTGCCAATGATGTCTGAGAATCAAGATTTTATAAATCTTCTCGATTTGACATAAATTTCACAAAGTCTGTATTATTTTGCTGACAAGCTATCTTTAGATATAATTATGTAGATTGCATTTTCTGGCCTCTCCTCACAAGAAAGGAAGAAATGGTTGTCTTGAAGGGCAGAGCTAGGAATTTTCTTGCAATTTGGCAAGCAGTGGAACTGTCATTGAGCACAAACAGCTGACAAATGTGCCTGAGAAGATGCTAGAGATTTGATGCACATGCACAGGCAACAGAAACAGGTAGGATTTCCTGCTCTATCTGGACACAAAGGACATGGCACTATAAGGTCTGTACTCGCTGTTAATAAGTTATCACAAAAAGTAGTGAAGACATTTTACTATAAATGTCACTTTACAAACAATTCTTACTAAGAACATGTACAATCGTCATAAAAATATAAAAGTATACATTATAACAAAATTATTAGTCACAAGAAAGGGTGTATACATGAGGAAAAGAAAAACCTTAATACATAATAACAAAATCTTCCTCATAAGAGGTTTCTAAAAACATTTGGACCTATGGGCAAAGCATAATTTGTAAAACAAAAAGTGCCGGAGCCAAGAGTTCTCTTTAGAAGCCAGCAGCCAGTGCAATTAAATGTTGGCACGCCAAATTTCAAGAGTAAGTAATCTTTATTCCACCTCGTGCCTCTATAATCCACTAGCAGATACTCCCTGCCCCTTTATCGAACTCCTGCATGTTCCTTATTTTTCCCTTTGTGTTGGTTTTTCAGTTTTTCTATTTCTCCATCTTTCCATTGTGTTTGTTTTTCTCATTCTTCCTCTTGGTAAACATCTGATGTAGGCAAATAAGTGCTGGTTTCCAAAAATGAGTGTCAATTTCCCCCATTGGCATCCACCGGCTCAAATTAAGCAATGCCTATGGGTCAAATGCAAGACACATTTACACATTTTTGGGGAAGAAAGAAAATATAAAGAAGGGTTGTATAAATTAAAATTATTGTGTAAACAATTTGTTGGAAAAAAACGGGCATATGTAATTATAGATTCCTGACTTTCCTTTAACCCATAGAGATAATGTTTTATTAAAAGAGAGAAACAATAAACTCTGAAGCCCATTGTCTATTTTTGGTTTCAAGCTAGGGGCCTCATTACAACGGCAGTCGAGCTGCACTACAAAAAAGCATTTTGTGCACATCCATGCACAGTGTGCCAGACACCATGAGGTGCCTGGCAAACCTTACATGGCTGTGTGGGGGGGGTGGGCACTACATATACCCCTCAGGCCACTAAGCAGTGTCCCCAGGTGGGACGAGGGCCCTGCTTGGGGCCCCCAAAGTCCCTTTCTGAATGCCTATTCATTGCAACAGGCAGTCCAAACAAGGAAATCCTAATCCCTACGGTGATGCCTGCACAGGCACAGCCTCCATTGTAGGAATTAGATTCCAACCGCCACCCCAATGGGATCTTTGAGCCTGTCAGAGGCGGCGGTCTTCCTGCCCCTACATAATCGCTTTGACCGTCGGTATTGTGATCTGGCAGTCGAGCCAATGCCTTAGATGTCAGGCGGACCGCCACCGACGGCCTGTCGATGGCAGTCCGTCCGACATTATAATGAGGGCCTAAGTTTCCATACTTCAAGATTTTTTTCGTGCCATTATCAGGCTCCTATATAATGATTTATGCTGCCCTGCTGACAAATGCACATGGGATGCATATCATTAAAACTTGAATAGAAACACAAGGACTTCTAATCTGTGCAATTTAGGTCCTAGGATCATTTCAGTTCTTAAAAAATGTCTCCACTAATAAAAACACTGTATCACAAAACCACAAAAAATGGCTCAAGGTCCTTTTTTACTTCCCACAGTACCAACACCACTAATTGTCAAGAAAATCTAAGCACCCTCAAGGGGGTACAATATTGTCCATATATCTTTTTATGCTGGGTATAACATACAACAAAGGCAACCTTTCAATGTATTAGTCCTCAAAACATTATTAGATTACTCATGGGCAATAGGTGTAGACAAACACAGTATCTAAAAATTAGTTGAAATTCAATAAACACATAATAAAAGTTATGATAGGTTTAAAAAGAACCCCTATAGGAAATGATCACCTTAATTTAATACTAAGCTGAGTTGCAATTAGCTCTTCCTTTTATTGCTGCCTTTTTCATATCTACATTGCAAGAACTGAAAGCTCACTATTGAGGCAACTATGCAAATGTCTCGAATCTACAAAATACCAATTAAAACATATCTTTTCCAGCACAACGTTTTGGCAAATATCATTGCTGGATTATTCCATGAAGAAGCCAGTTCATGTAAATATACATGCACCCGAATCCCTTTCATCACTACTTTCCAAACCTTTGTAATTTAGTTGAAACACATTTGTTCTCTATAGCAATCCAAATGTCTAAAGGATGAGGCTTAAATATTAAAAATCAAATCAAAAGGGGAGAGAGAGGTAAGGTTCTACTGTGGGCTCAACCTCCTTTCTAATGCAAGTACCCAAAAAGAGTCCACCCGTACTCAAAGACAAATTAGCTATCTTTCCAGGGTACTAAATAGTATTTAAGAAAAGCAAATTATTTTCTTAAAATAATCCTCACCCACCAAAATGACCCTTGGTGGCATGCTTCTTCATCGGGTTCTTCCTGGCCCGCTGCGGGACGGGGGGTGCTGCGACCGACAGAGACGTGGGAGCATTTTGTAGGGTGTCGAATATAAAGTAATAAGTGATAAGAGTGGGAAGGTCAAACTGGTGAGTTAAAAAAAAATATCTGGCTTCGTGGAAAAATTGTTTTTCTTAACTTAAATATTAAAGACACAATGGCACACCAATAGGCGAGTTTAAGGGCTCTCCTGACTGAATCAATAGTATAAAGTAAGCAATACAAATGTCCTCTGAAAGCAGGAGCAATGTGGAAGACCATTAGCTCCTTTTTAGGATCCCAGGTCATAAAATGAAATAGATTTTTGGTTTTTCCCATCATCTAAAAAAAAATATTCAGTAGGTTTAATGTCCTGTTCCTAATTAGTCAGGTAAAACATTCAAAACATAAAATATTCTAGGAAGGATTCATTTTTACTACTATGAACCAGAATGAACCAGTAGTAACAAAATAGTCCATAAGGGATTATAAATGCACAAGAGGCACCCATATATTATATTAATATGAATGATATTTATTTTTAAAAGTAATCAAACCAAAATGCTAAGCTATGTCTGGACTGTTAATACCATTGTTCTTACTATCAAAGAGATGCTATCTTCAATGGTAAGCTAAGTAAGGTACATGGGGATAGTTATCGCAGTTACATAGGAGGCTTAGGCCATATCTACAACATTGAAAGTATGGGTGTACTTCTAGCATCTATTCAGTTTGTAGGAAGTGTTTCTGTTGGACTTGCCGACTCTGCAGGGTCACTCTAAATGATTTTGTTGCCTTTTGTAATCTGTGCACTTTACCACTGTTAACCAGTGAGAAAGTGCTTGTGCTCACTCCCTAAAACATAGTAAAATTGGCTTACACCTGACTGATCTATTTAATTTACTTATAAATCCCAAATAAAGTAGTATACCTTATACCCAGGGACGGTAAATTGAATGCTACTAATGGGCCTGGAGCAATTATTGTGCCACCCACTAAAGTTGCCATTTCAAACAAGTCTCAGGTCTGCCATTGCAACTTGTATGCAGTTCTAAACTGCCAATTCAATTTGCCAAAATAAAGTTTTGGCCAAGGCTAAACCTCCCTTTTTAATACATAGACATCAACTCTAGGGTGGGCCCAAACAGCGCATATGGCAGGGTGCATTGTGTTTAAAAATATGAACATGTAATTGTAAGTTTTCCATGCCTTGGTAATGAAAACCTCACAAATTTGTATTTTACTACAGTAAGGCCTACCTCTTCCACAGGATAACATTGGGTTACCCTATTACTTTAAAAAAGTGATAACTTTTGTTTGGGAATAAGTCGAGATACCATCTTTAGTGTCTAAAGAATTGTAATTTAACGTTCTCTTTAATGATAAAGTTGTATTTTTTTAGTCACAATTCTAAAAATGCCACTTTCAGAAAGTTGGAATGTTCTTGTCCTAGCCATTTGGTGTCAGCAGCCTGTATCCTGGGTCACATGAATAGGTCTAACTGGCAGTTGGCCTTTGTTTATTGCTCCCAGACATTATCCGAATAAGGGACTGGATGGGTAATCCAGACCTGATGGGAGGGGCGGAGCTATCACCTACCATACCTGTACTTCGACAGAGCTGACTCAGCACTCACACAAAGAACTTCACACTAGCCTTTTGTGACTTCATACATATTAGCACCAGGGCAGGGGAAGGAAGGAAATTTCACAACCATCTGTGAGGGAAAAATTCAAGAAGTTTCTTCCACGTCAAAGATGTCATCCTGTTCAGAACTACAAGGAAACAAAAGCTATCACAACTTTCAAAGTAGCCAATGCCTGCGATACAACCACCTCGATGGAGATAAAATCCCAAACCCCAACGCCAAAAAACCTGCGATGGGCCAAAGCGCGATGAGGAAATTAGCAATAAGCAGCGCCAGGCCTGCAACACACACCTGGCAGGCAGGAAAATTCACACACCCAAACACAAACTGACCAACACCCAAGCACCATGGAGGCAGCCGGAGCAGGCGCAGAGGATGAGCGCAACCCCACAAGCAACCCGGACGAACAGCCCGGGACCTCAGGGACAGGGAAGGGCAAGGACAAGAAGAAGAGGATGACAAAGTTCAGTCCGCAGGCGAACAGGATCATAGTCACGGAGGTGATGGAACACCATCAACAACTATTTGTCACCTCCAATGTGTCATTGGGCACCAAAAAGGGAATATGGCGGGACATCGTGGACAAGGTGAATGCTGTCGGAGAGCACAAGAGGACAATGGACGAGGTCAAGAGGCGATGGATGGACATCAAGCGAAAGACCAAGGAGAAACTCGCAGCCAACCAGAAGGCAGCAATGCAGACTGGAGGTGGGGGCCCAGCGCCACAGCTCATGCTGGATGACATGCAGGAGATGGTGTCGACAGTCATCAGTGTGGATACTGTGGCCGGAGTCGTGGGACCGGACACTGCTCGACAGGACACTACACAACGCAACAGGGTGAGTGACCACCAGGTAGTGGGGGGACGGGTGGAGATGGCCACGATGGCACACATGCACAATCAAACCAGAGCACAGTGCACACCCTCAATGACTCTGGGTCATCGCCCAGATCTATAGACTGTCACAATGTACAATGCCATGCTGTCTGAATGACAACATGTACCATGTGGCTACATACATGTGGACGCATTGCAATACACCATCTCCCCTTCACACTGCAGGGCCACTGTCAACACCACCTGCAGGGCAGTCCCAGCCTCTCTTCACTGATGACGAGGAGGACAACCACAGCATCGACGCACAAGCCCTCCTAGACATCATTGACATCATCTGCGACTCACCTCCAGGATCAGGGCTGTCCAGCTGCATTGAGGAGACCCCACCCACCACCCAATCCACCCAGCTGGAGGCACCCATGGCCCCGGCAGTCTCCGAAGACCCCCAGGAACAACATATGGCCTTCCAACGCCGTCTGATGGAGGGCCAGAGGGAGACGGCTGAGCAGGTGCAGGTGGGGTTCGACCTCATGGCTACCACACTGGACACCATCCATGGGTGTCTAGGCACGCTCCATGGTCTCCAACGAGCCCTGACTGACATCGCTGGAGTCATGATGCGGAGAGAAGAACACCAGTCCACTCAGAGGGGATCCAGCAATACCAGCCGTGAGCTGGCACACTTGCGGAGGCTCATGGAGGACATGGTGCGGATGGAGGCGAAAAGGATGGCATCCATCGCTGCACACCCGCAAAATGTAGCTGGGATCTACCATGCCCTGCAGATCCTAATCATGGCATTGCTGCCACAAGGTGTGGTGATGATGAATGCTGCTGCCCCCACACCATCCACATCTCCACCCCCTGGTGTTCCATTGCCTCACAGTGCGACAGATGTGTCCACTCTGGCACCTGATGTGTCAGTGGCACACAGTGCCGCAGCCAGTACTGCAACACCCACAGGTGGGGCAGAGCACACATCCGGGGATGAAGACGTGGATGGATTTGTAATCAGGAGGCACTACATTCATTTCCGCCACCTGGCCTGTTTCTGCTTGGTGCCACACATGGCCCCATGACCTTCCACTGACCCCCAATACACTCCGATGCACTCACCTTGGACAGTGACATGGACTGCCACATCCTGTTTGATGACCAATGACACGGTGACCAGACTGCAGACTGTACCCTTCCTCTTCCGCAGTACTTGTCATCCCCGGATGGACTCTGGCTGGCCCTCCATGGGCCCATATTGTGTAGTGTGCTTGGCATTGCCCTGTACCGCTCCAATTGCAAAACTGCACTGGATGTGCAATAAACATCCAGTAACGCACTGCTGTGTTATGTCTTTCATCATTCGTGTATGAATGTGTGGATGAATGTAGGGTCAGTGATTTCCCTTGCGTCAAAGATGCTCATCCTGTGGAATGCCAGTCAGAGGGTGCTACATTGCCTATTGTGTTCCGGGTGCTGTAGACACTACAACAGGGACACACGCATCAGTCACTTCCATGTCCGGACATGGACTGAACCATGCCCAGAGCCCAAGAGTCATTGTTGCAAGCCCTGCGCTGGTCCTGCATACGGCAGGCCAGACCACTCCGCTCATGCTCTGAGAGGGGCCCTCATTGCTACCCGTCACAGGTGTACTCGCTGGTGGTGTGCAGGTCACTGGTCTAGTTGCCAGCATGTCACATCCACTCCCTGAGGGGAGATTTGCACACACACCACACCCATCCAGCACAGGCGTCACAGGCCATGTGACTCTGCCAACATAAGGGACCGATGACGTCACATTCCCCTCTGCGAGTGGTGACTGGATGACAGACGCTCCACGGTTCTCAATCATAATGGGCCAATGAGTTGTTGCGCACAGAGTTAGTGGCACCCGAGGCCTTGCAACCATCACAGGCCTACCACCATGTGCCGCTAACTGGGGTTGCACAGGGTTAGTGGCACCCGAAGCTTTGCGGACGGCACAGGCACCCCGCCACGGGACGGTGACTTTCGATGCACTGAGGTAGGGGCATCTTAAGTGTTGAGCGGGTGTGCAGCCTGGGATGATGCCCCGTCCCAACGGTCCAGACAGCTCAGGTTTTGTGTGCCCGGCTGGACCGCAGTGTAGGCCAGAGCCAGTGGGCAGCACGGGCCTACCGCCCCGTGGCATCGCTTCCAGGTTCACAGAGTTAGTGGCACCTATTGGGCTGAGTGGGTGTGCAGCCTGCGATGAGGCCGGATGCACTGGTATGTCCTATGCCATGGAGTAATCAAGACCCTGCAGCAAACGTGAGACCTGGTGGCCTGTGGAGCGGGGCTGCATGATGTGGAGGGTGCCATGTCCGCGGGCCCCGGGCTTGTGGCTTGCGGCAGCACGTGGTGGGACCTCCTGTCTGCACGCCGGTGGTGGAAGGTGAGCAGTGAGGCCTGGGTGTGCATGGGCAGGCATGCTCCGATGGGCACCGGGAGGGGCTGGGGTGCCACTGCCTGGGTGTGCATGGGCGGGCAGGCGATGTTGTCTTGTGCAATTGTGTGTACTGTGCCAATCATGTATCTGGGCTCTGTTTCAGATGACGGGTCTGCCTCAGATCTGTGACCTGGTGGACTGCTATACATACCAGCAAGTGGTTGGAGACACACCGGTGGCAGCAGGTGAACAGTGTGGCCTGGGAGGGGTAAACAACGTTTACTACAAAACTTTTTCCCCACAGGGAATTACAATGTGGTCGTTACAACAACCGCGTTGTAATTCCGCATAACATTACTCCTCAAGTTGGAACAACAACTTGCGGAGGGGGGAGATGGGGTTGGATTTAAAATCCAACACCTTCCCTACTGTCTGCACAGACTGTAGTTGAAGTAGTAAATTATACTATTCCAACATCCAGCGCCCCCCCTCCGCAAGTCGGTGTTATGACTTGCAGGGTAATGGTATGCGGCAAAGACAGACGGTGGCAGAGTCTGTTGGGAGCTGCTTTGACTCGCGGTAAAACTAACTGGGCATCTATGGCGCTGAATGTTTTGTGAATTGCACTTTTAAAAGGTTTTAAAATCACTCACTTTCTTGATTCTGTGCAACTCCTCCACGCCCCGGTCCATCACGGCTTTTTCAGTGCCGATTGAATGGAGGGCAGGGAAGAAAGGAGTAGTGCTTCCGGTCTCCCGGTTCTGGACCCAGTCAGCGGTCTAGTGTGGAGGCGTTAGGGGACTACTTAGGGCGCATGCCAGGAAGTGCGCGCTGCGGCAAAGGCAGAGGGTGGCAGAGTCTGTTGGGAGCTGCTTTGACTCGCGGTAAAACTAACTGGGCATCTATTGCGCTGAATGTTTTGTGAATTGCACTTTTAAAAAGTTTTAAAATCACTCACTTTCTTGATTCTGTGCAACTCCTCCACGCCCGGTCCGTCACGGCTTTTTCAGTGCCGATTGAACGGAGGGCAGGGAAGGAAGGAGTAGTGCTTCCGGTCTCCCGGTTCTGGACCCAGTCAGCGGTCTAGTGTGGAGGCGGGAGGGGACTACTTAGGGCGCATGCCACGAAGGACGCGCAGCGGACGCACGCAGGCGGCGCGCCAAAGGCGCACCAAAGGCAAGCCCGTCTGCACCTGTCTGCGGCCGGCCGGGGCTCGGGGCCAGAACCCCTGCCCACCTTTTAACCGCCTATAATTACACCTCTGAAGAACTTCACATGATGCGCCCCCCTATATCAAACTTATGTGCACATAGTATACAGATAGGTCTCATGGTGCAAAAATGTGATCACTGCCCTTATTCATTGATGATAAACCAGGGGAAATTTGGTAAGGAACACGACTTCCAAATGACACTGGTCAATTGTAGGTCCCTAAGCAAGCATAAACATAAGCTCTACGATCTTCTCATGGATAACCAACCAGACATCATGCTAGTAACCGAAACATGGCTGAACGAGGATTCTGCACCTGATATCCTCGAGGTCCTCCCCCTGAATTATGGGATCTTAAGACTGGACCGCCCTATATGCAGAGGGGGTGGGATAGCTATGATCCATAAACTGTTGATAGAATGCTCCCTGGAGAGGGTGACAGTAGAGGCCAGTGATGTGGGTCTGTTCACTATTGAAGCAGACAATACCCATGTCATTAACGGCCTTTTGATATACAAACCACCTGGTCCAGTTTCACAATTCGCTACCAGTCTTAGAGAATATGTCATACAACTAGCCCTGCAATATGCCAAAGTGCTGGTGCTGGGTGACCTAAACCTACACTTTGACGACAGAGATAATGTCCCAGCGCAAGAGCTCTGTCAGTAGCTGGCCGCGCTTCAATTAGTGCTACAATCCACTCTCCCGACTCATCAGCATGGACACTAACTAGACCCTATTTTTGCCAACTGGGGAGAGCTTAGGGTTGATACTCCGATTCCAGTCCCATGGATAGATCATTATATGATTCCCTTTAGTATTTTGATTCCTAATGCCCAAGCTGTGTTAAAATCAGACACAGGTAGACCCCAGAGGAAATGGGCCAGTTTTTCGGCAACCAAGTTCAATCTTGCTCTACAGCAGGGGGGACCACCAGGAGGGAGTGATGTAGAAACTGCCTGTAGTGCCTTAGATCAACGTATTAGTGAGGAGCTTGACAAGGTGGCACCATGGGCCACCAGTGCTCCAAAGAGACAATCTAGATCCGCACCTTGGTTCAACGAGGAGCTGAAGACAGGGAAATCCTCCTGTAAACGTCGGGAACGAAGGTGGAGAGAAGATTTCTCAGAAAACAGAAAGGCCACATATAAGACCAGTCTCAAGCATTATCATGCTTTAATAAGGAAGACGCGAGCTGCGTACTACCATATGAAGATTGAGCTAGCCGAAAATTCTTCTAGAGAGTTATTTATGATCTTTAAAGAGTTATCGTCTCTTGACAGAATCTCCGCCCCTAGTAATGATTCAGTAGAATCGTGCAACTTGATAGATTATTTTTCTGATAAAGTAGAGAGGATCTACTCTACCTTCCTGGAGGAGGCACGTGACGGGAGGTCTGATAGGACGGGAGCATGTAACATGGAGGAGGCTTCCTGCCTCTCCAGTTTTAACCTCCCCTCCTTGGACGACCTCAAAACCATAGCTTTGAGCATCAAGTCAGGCTCCCCGAGAGATCCTATGAAATCGAGAAATATGAGGGAGAGTATGCACATTTTGGTTCCCTACATTAGGCACCTCATCAGACTCTCTTTTGAGGCATGAGTAGTCCCCCAAAGGTGGAAAGAGGCAGTGGTTATCCCCATAAAAAAAAAACGGGATTAGCGCCAGCCAGTTGGAGAATCTACGACCGATCTCACTCCTACCTTTTGTTGCCAAAATTGCTGAAAAGATGGTCAATGCTCAATTAACAATGCACATGAACCAGGCAAGTCTACTCCACCCCACGCAATCGGGCTTTCGGGCAACATATTCCACAGAGCCGGCGCTGCTTCTGTCCACTGAAACCATCCGCAGACAGGTTGATTCAGGACAAACGGTGGCGCTGATTCTGCTGGACCTTAGCGCTGCATTCGACACCGCGGCCCATCCCATACTCCTGCAGCGCCTTAAGGAAAGTGGACGGACCAACCTGGCTCTGAAATGGTTAAGCTCTTTCCTACAGGACAGGAGTTTTCAAGTATCCCAAGGGCCGTACTACTCCAAGAATATCAGGTTAGGTCAGGGGGTTCCCCAGGGCTCTATACTAAGCCCTACGCTTTTTAATATGTATATGGCCCCTCTGTCTAAAATCATTGAAAAATACGGCATTAGTGTTGTGTCATATGCGGATGACATGCAGCTTGTAGTATCTCTGTCCCAATCTCAGGAAGAAGCTGCTGCTAACTTCTCCACGTGCCTACAAGAACTTACAGTCTGGATGTCTAACAACTGCTAAAAGTTAAATGGCAGCAAGACCGAGGTCCTAATTGTGGGTAAGGCTCCCGCGCTATGGTCACCAAGATGGTGGCCGCAGACTCTGGGTACCACCCCCACCCCAAAGGAGCAGGTAAAGAACATGGGGATGTGGCTAGACTCTAATCTCTCTTTTGATCACCACACCAGGACTGTGGCTGGAAAGTGCTTTGGCATAATAAAAAGGCCTTCGGAAGACCTTAGATGTGATCCCGGTAGCCGCCAGGAAAACCCTAGTCCATGCACTTGTCACCTCTCGCCTGGACTACGGGAATGCACTCTACATAGGCACCAGTAGCAAGAGCGTTCAAAGATTACAATAGATTCAAAACGCGGCTGCCCGCCTAGTCCTGATGCTTCCTAGGAGACCCTCTTCCAAAAATGCCCGAACTACTTTACATTGGCTCCCAGTAAAAGAAAGAATTCTATTTGCGGCCCTATGCATTAGTCAATGGATCATGATGAGGAAAGGTCCAAATTACCTATACAACCTACTGTCCCCCTATACTCCTACCAGGGCCTTACGTTCTTGGGGCTCGGGGCTGGCTCAAGTCCCAGTTATTAAAAAAAATGAGAATGGGGGGGTCGATCTTTTCGCTACCTGGCCGCTAAACAGTGGAACATGCTTCCGCTTGATCTTCGGATGGAACAATCTGAAAACATTTTTCGGAAAAAAACTGAAGACATGGCTCTTCCAGACATAGAGATTCTTTATGTTTCTGCCTGCTTTTTATCGCATATCATGTAGCATCTTCTGGTTGCAGCGCGGGGACACACTAGCTAGTGTAACCAGGTGCTTTACAAGCTCTTTTATTATTATTATTATTAATTACAATGCGGTCGTTGTAACGACCGCGTTGTAATTCCCTGCGGGGAAAAAGACTGTATGATAACGTCATATATTCCCTGGGTGCGCAGGGGCAGCACTCTCTCTCCCCCTCTCTTCCTATCTCTCTCTCTCCCTCTCTTCTTCTCTCTCTCTCCCTCCCTCTCTTCTCCTCTCTCTCCACCTCCCTTCTTGTCTCTCTCTCTCTCTCTCTCTCTCTCTCTCTCCCTCTCTCTTCTTCTCTCCCCCTCTCTTTTTCTCTCACTCTTTCTCTCTATCCCCTCTCCTTTTATCTCTCTCCTTCTCTTCTTCTCTCTCTCTCTCTCCCCCTCTCTTCTTATCTTTCTCTCCCCTCTCTTCTTCTCTCTGTCTCTCTCTCTCCTCCTCTCTTCTTAGCTCTTTCTCTTCCTCTCTTCTTCTTCTCTCTCTCTCTCCCCCTCTCTTCTTATCTCTCTCTCTCTCTCTCTCCCCCTCTCTTCTTATCTCTCTCTCCCCCTCTCTTCTTATCTCTCTCTCTCCCTCTCTTCATCTCTTTCTCCTTTGCTCTCTCTCTCTGTCCTTGCGCAGGACAAACCTTCTCATCATGATTTTTTGTCTTGCAGGCTGTGACCTACGGATTGTCCCGAGGGGAGACGCCATGTGTCTTCATTCCAGTGTTCATTTTAATAAAGTTTCATTTGTTGCTTCGAAAGTGAATGTGTGATGCTCATTTTTGTGATGACACAAGCATGTCACCAGTTGTGATTGTGCGACATCATGCGGAATATTTTGTACATGTTTAGGTGTAGCTGATGTGGCATGTCTTTGGTCGGGGGGTGCTGGGGAGGAGGGGTCCTGGGGGTGGTTGTGGTGGGTGTTGTTGTCCTTTCAGCCCTCCGGGCTGCATGTTCAGTTGCCCGGGTGCATCTGTTGTTCTTCAGGTGTGGCTCTGGGCTGGGCTCCCTTTTGTGGTGCAGGCTGTGATCCGACTTTGCACCAGGTCAGAGCAGGTGTTATTTTCCTACTGCTAATGCGCCTTATTGCCTGTTTTGTGTTCTTATCGCAGTTCTGGCTGGTCGTTGTGAATGTTGTGGAGTAGTGTTGCCGCGGCTTTTGGCACAGGAACGCCTACTCTACATCTCATTAGCGATAGTTGCGGGGGTCATCTGTGGCGATGTGTTTTGCGGCTGCTATCACGGGTAACATGTGCTGTGGGATGTTAACACCAGCTTGTGATTGGGGCGATAAGTTTATCGCTACTTTGGCTGCGATAAAGTGGCGTTGACTCGGCGATTGATCCTTGTGAATATGCCTCTAAATGTCTGTGGTTGCCGCTTTTAGGGGCCTGATTGCAATAAAAACTTTAAAAAATCATAACTCCAGTTCTACTCACTGGAGTTTTGTCATTTTGGTGTCAAATAATTTATAACATTTTACTCAACGGTTTTTTTATTTGCTGTGGGATTGTTCTTGAGTGGTATTTTCATATTATTACTGTTTCATAGCTGTATACTTTACACATTGCCTTCAAGTTAAGTCTGACTTAAGTTAAGTACTTTTAATAATACTCTGGATTCCGTAACTATGCAGTAAATTATTTGTATCAAGAACTCCTTTGCTCTGTGGTCAAGTCCACCTTAATAGTATCATCTTATAGGGAGGGTTGAGGTTCCCTGTGATGAAGCATGCTGCGAAAGCGTCCTTATTTGGTGGCCTAGTGAGGTACACATTATGGCAATCTTGCAAGTCAGAAGATTACTTATACATAAAAATGAAAATGTTTTGCCTTTGGTATGCCACTCATGAGGTGGGGAGTTACACTGCATATCTGAGATAGAGCTTGGTGCACAGTTTAACATGTTAATACTGCCTTAATAGTGCCAGTACTTCACAGCAGGGTGGCTTCACTTGTAATGAAGCAGCGCATTCACTTCTTAGGAAGGCTGCCACACTGCTCATGTAAATGTACACGTTCTTTTCAGCAGACGAAATTGCATCAACATTTTAAAAACGTTATCTTTGGTGCTGGTGCCACAACCTTGTTTCATATTCAAATTACCTAAGCACGTTTTTTTTAATTTCTTTTTTGTTATCCTTCTGTATTTTAATGTTCATTTCACCATAAAACCGTACAGTTATAACAAACATATATTTTCCTTTAAAGAACATGCAGTTCAGAACTTGTGAGACAAGATAAGACATGAACAAAGAAGACAGAAATAAAAAAAATAGCTGTTTGTTTCTTGTACACAATTTACCAGTCAGTGGTGACAAGTATGCTTATCCACCACATCTACATTGGCACTGTTCACAGAGTATCCAAAACTCCCAACATTTCAGTGTAAGGTGGATTTGATATAACAATCAATTCGTTACTTTCCATCCTTTTATTGAGAGAAAGACCACCCATAGTGGGCATGGCATTTTTTCAGACAACCAGCTGCATGCTGGTAATTGCAGTCCGATATGACGTGAGTATAAGCACACCTTGAAAAGGCTTTAGAACAGGGGTCTTCAATCTGTGGGGCGCGACCCCCAGGGGGGCCGTGGAGTCATAGATAGGGGGTCGCGCATCCCGGTCGCACTTCTGCCTGGAACTGGAATCCAAAACACTTCTTTATTTTCACGCCTGCCCTTTCCCCACTGCGGTCTTTAAAATTCCTATGCTCTGCCCTCGCTGTAATCTGTTGCCGAACCTTGACCTCCGTTTTGGCTTGGGGAAAGCCGCACATGGCTATCCCGGGCTCTCGGGTAGGGTGGAGTTGGAGGCGGAGGGGAGGAAGGGGGGAGGCAATCAGACTCCCACCTGCGCCACCGGAAAGACCAATCTTTTGAAACAAAAAGGGTTTTTCGAAGACAAAATTAGCTATTCTTAACAAAAGCTAAGGACCAGACCCCAGAGGTAAATGCACTATGTGCAAATGGAAATCCCTGTGTAGGTCACACTTACTTGCTTCCCTGGTAGTGTGCATGCGGGGACAGAGGCGCAACTAGAGTCAAGTTTCAAGGGGTGGCTGGCTAATCAAACCTTCAAGGGGGGGGGGGTAATTATTTTAGCACTTGGCAGATTGAAGATGCAGGTGCTCTAAGAAGGGGTGAAAGAACAACAAAGTCTCGCTAACATGTAAATGGTCTTTTAAAGACCTGTGAAGTACTCGGGTGAGGCTGCAGTGAGATGGATGCCAGACCACAACAGCTCAAAAACTGTCTGTGTGTGTGCCCGGGAAGCTGTCGAAGCCCAGGCTGACACACGAGGGGGTGGGGGGGGGCTTACGGGAGCTGAAGCCCTTTGAGCCAAATGGGTGTTGCGCACCTGTGCACGGGAACTTACTGTTATCAATTACCGCAATCAGCTCAGTTATCCCAGACAGCTGCCTACACACCTTAACCCCTTCAGTGCCACACCCTTTCCCCGCCCTGTGCCGGGTGTTGCATTAGCGGGCGGGGTTCATGACGAGATAGTCTCGTCATGGGCACAGCGCAACCGCGCTCCATGACGAGACCATCTCGTCATGGGCACTGAAGGAGTTAAAACCACACTGTGCACTGTCCCAGTGGCATCTACCAAGCCAGTTACATTTGGTAAATAGCACGAGTTTCACTTACTGATATCTGTTATTCGATTTTTATTGCAATATTATCCCACATGCTTTTCAATCTGACACTTTCATCTGTGCTTTATAGTTCCCAAAGTAGGCAGTCACACTCCCACCTGCGCCACCGGAAAGAACAATCTTTTCAAACTAAAACGTTTTTTTTAACACAAAACTAGCCATTCTTAACAAAACTCAATCATGTGTTATCACCGAGTATTCAACATATGAAAATAAGGAGAATCCAACTAGAGGCGTGACATGTTGTGTGCTAGGGGTGTGCCTTTTACTTTCTTCCCGAGGTAGGGGTGGGCCAGTGCGGCTGTGGGGAAGACTGCAGGTGCTCTTCCTGCTTTAGAAATGGCACTGCCATCAAGCAGCTGACAGAAGGGCAGTGTGCTTGGTTGGGCCAGAGGAGGGTTTGAAGGGGGGGATAACACTGTAGGGATGAAGGAGAGGAGCCTGGACCGACAAGGCACTGTCTGTGTGTGATTATTGGGTATTGAAAGACAGGGCCACACATACTTTAACTGACGGGAGATGGGGGTATGCGAGGCCGATTGGGAGGCAAGGAGAGAGGTGTGGCGCTAGAGGTGAGTGGCGGGCTGCAGGTGTGAGAGGGGACTGGAGAGAAGGGGTGGATGATGTGAGAGAAGTGAGGAGAGGCAAGGTGAGAGACCTGGGAGGGGTGAGAGGGGAAGATGTGGGAGGTGAGGAGAGATGAGGGTGAGAGGAGACAGGATGGGAGAAGACAGAGGAGAGAAGTGAGGAGGGCAGCAACAGAGTCAGAGAATTCGATTTGAGAGGTCAGGGATAAAGAGAAATGTGAAGAGGTGAAGGAAGTGCGGAAGCACACGAGGAGAGGTGAGTGTGAGAGAAAGGTGAAGGCAGAGAGGAGAGCTACCATTAAAGGGTGAGAGAAGATAGCTGAGAGGTGATCCATGAGGTATAAAGAGAATTTGTTACGACGTGGGTGAGGAAGATCAGTGAAAGGGGAATAGAGGGAGTACTGGGGTGTTTGCTGAGGTAACAGGAGAGAGGAACGTTAGTTCAAGAAGGTGTGGAAGAACAAAGGAGAGATGGGAACGATGAATGGCGGGACTGGAGAAGTGTAAGATACAAATAGATAAGACAGAAATTTGAAGGGAGAGACTTGAGGTGAATGAGAAGTGATGAGGGTTGAGAGAGGAGACGAGGCCAGAGAGGCCATGAGATAAATAGGGGAGACTGTTAGAGATGAGGGGATTGAAAAAACAGAACAGCGAGAGATGATTAAAGGTGCAGTGAGAGGTTGAATGGGGAGAGTTCAGAAGTTGTAAAAAGGGGTGAAAGAAAATTGCCTGCAAAGGGAGAGAGGGATAAAGGGGACAGGTGTTTGTGAACTGCTTAACTCTGCACAAGACCACCAGGGTTTTAAGGAACCCGTGCTGCTCCCGGCCTGGGCCAGGTGAGCTTCTAATGTGGCGATACTGCGAAGTGGAAGGCCCTTCACAAAGGATGACTAGACATATTTCTGTTGTTTATTGTTGTATTTTGGTTATGTACTGGTGAGGTGAAATCTTTGCTTAGTGTTACCCTGTTTAAAAAATGTCAAAATAATGAAGCAATACTATCTCAAAATATGCATCACATAGCATTATTAAAAACACATTTTCACCACACCTCAATCAACCCTCCAGCATAATTTGGCCCTCCCCTGTCTCATAATTCCATTATCCCTGCCTTTAGAGCAGGCTGGCAGTGCCCAAAGAGATGGCCAATCAGGTTAGTGTGTGGGTGTTTTTATGTTTTTGCTGCTTGCTCGCCTATTGTATGGTCTGGCGGACTGATTTTACTGTTAATTTCTGTGTAATTACCACAAATATTGTCTGCAGCAAGCACAAATGCATGCAGTTTCCCATTCCTTGTAAAACACTTATACAGCTCGGCCTTTACAAGTTTAATACTGCCACATAATTTGGTCCTCCCTTGCCTCATAATTCCAGTAGCCCTGCCTACAGGAAAGTCTGGAAGTGCCCAAAGAAGTGGCCAGGAAGGTCATTGTGTCGGCTTTTTTTGGCTGCTTGCTGGCCTGTTTTATGGTCTGGTGGACTGTTTTTACTGTCGATATGTCACCCACAAACCTTTGACTTGCTAAACACTGTTAAATAATATTTCCCCACTGTAAAAATGATTTTCTGTGGGAACTGGGGGCGTGTATGGTTATCGATAATGAGGAGTATCAAGTTCTAGAAATGTTTGTCAGGAGGGGGTCCTTACGTTTGAAAATGTTGACAGGGGGGTCTCGGCATCCAAAAGTTTGAAGACCTCTGCTTTAGAAGGAAACTGTTTCCAATCCGTATAGCACGCTTTCACAGGCGAAAACGCATGCAAACTAGACTTATCAGATCTACTCAAGGAATTTAATAAGGTGCAATCAACAGGGGTAGCAAGCCTACTCAAGGTGTGATTATACTCACCTCGTATCGGACTGCAATTACCAGCATGCATCTGGTTGTCTGAAAAAGTGCCACGCCCACTGTGAGCGGTCTTTCTCTCAATAAAAGGATGGAAAGTAACGAAGTGATTCATTGTAACCTTCTCTGCACAGTCCATGACTAAGAGGCGGAGCAGCCTTGAAAAGTGTCAGACATGGTTGAAATGAAGTGACAGTCAGCTTGCGTGCTTCAGCAAGGTATGAAACCGGATGGTGGGTGAGAGCGTTGAAGTGACCTGTCAGTGCTCGAGGGCTTTTTGTTGGTTGAAATATTGCACAGCTACCCTTGACCGTGGCACAGGAGCACCATTTTCGTCTTCCCTGGAAGTGTAGCTGAAGCCTGAAAAGGCTTTGGAAGGAAACTGTTTCAAATCCGTAAAGCACGCTCTCACAGGCGAAAACACATGCAAACTATACTTTTCACACCTACTCAAGGAATTTAATAAGGTGCAATCAACAGGGCGAGCAAACCTACTCAAGGTGTGATTATACTCACCTCGTATCGGACTGCAATTACCAGCTTGCAGCTGGTCGTCTGAAAAAGTGCCACGCCCACTGTGGGCGGTCTTTCTCTCAATAAAAGGTTGGAAAGTAACAAAGTGAGTCATTGTATCCCTCTGTGCATAGTCCATGACTAAGGGGCGGAGCAGCATTGAAACGCATCGAACATGGTTGAAATGAAGTGACAGTCAGCTTGCGTGCTCAGCAAGGTATGAAACCGGATGATGGGTGAGAGCATTGAAGTGACCTGTCAGAGCTCGAGGGCTTTTTGTTGGTTGATATGTGTGTGTGTATGTATATATATATATATATATATATATATATATATATATATATATATATATAGATATATATTATCTACTGGCGGTCGCCAGTAGATAGTAATAGTTAGGATCGTGTTTCCATAGGAAATCTGAAAATTCTATTTTGAATAACTTTGGCACCGGTTGACGAATCCTCACGAAATTTTCAAAACTAATGGGGCGCTCCGCTCAGCTCCTACCCTGAAAGTCTCGGGGTGATTCGTCAAGCGGGGGCCGAGAAAAAAGGGGGGTCCCAAAACGCGTTTTCCCATAGGACCTTTAGTCGAAGGTACAGCCCGAACGGCTGAACAAAATTACTTGAAATTTGGCAAAGAGGTAGTCCTCAGGTCAAGGAAGTGCCTTTTGCATATATGGAGTCAATCTGTTTAGTATTTCCTGAGAAAATTGCATTTAAAAGCATATAAATATCTATAGCCGCGCACCGTGCGCGCACCCTAACGTGCGCGAGCGTAATTCTGATTGGTTGTTACATGTCAGTCAGAATTGGTCGAAATCAGGAAGTGTCGGCCGCCATTTTGTTTGTTTTGGGTGCGAGAGTGAAAAAGAGAGGTGGCGAACGTGAAAAGGGGGCAGGGTAGAGAGTTCCTGACCCCCTAGCCTTTGTCATGGGGTTCCTAAAGGACCCCGAAGGGTGAAAAAACATTTTAATTTTTTTAAAAAAATATCGCGAGGTGCGCGCACCGTGCGCGCACGGTGAAAAAACTTAAAAAAAAAAAATAATACATACATAACTTAGCATTTAAAAAAAACGTACAAATTCACTTAAAAAACCATAGGTTTCACACACGTTATAGTTAGGAATTAGCATTTAAAAAACCTTGCAAATTCACTTAAAAAACCATAGGTTTCACACATGTTTTAGTTAGGTAGACATTTCACTCATAAAAAACCAATGAAATTCCACCGTTATAGTTAGTTGGGATAACTATAACTCGCGCGACCGCAACTCTATCACAAGGATGATGTCATCAGTGATGTCATGAGGGATGCCACTGACCATGTCATGAGTGATGTAATATGTGATGTCATGAGCAGTGGATTGCGGGCGCGCGATTTATAGTTATCTGAACTAACTATAACGGTGGAATTTCATTGTTTTTTACGAGTGAAATGTCCACCTAACTAAAACATGTGTGAAACCTATGGTTTTTTAAGTGAATATATATATATATACACATATTTACGTTATGTGCAATTTTATTTCTAATTTAAACTTCAGAAAAAATAAGTTCAATTTTATTTAATATATTCAAAACTGTAAACATTTACATTTAAATTACGTTATTAATGTTGTAACATTTCTTATAGTGTACTGAAATTAACATACATATATAAATTAGTTGTCATAAATTTTTTTAATTAAAATATTTTTCCTATTTTTCTTTAAGTTTAATGAACTTCACCTCTTTTCCAATCTACTTTACCAAACATAGCTCTCTGCTTGAATAGCAGGGACCACCACCTACATGAGAAAAATTGCTATAAGCAACTTTAAACTATTACTGTTGGACACGAATGGGACATGGGATAGATCAATAAATCAGAGAGTGCAAAAGGTGGGGACTGCCTGCAACACAATCATTGGATTTGATAAAAGAGTAGGCCATAAGCCAATCAAGGAACTGATCCAGCTTTTAAATGCATGCACCTTTCAGTTGGCACATATGGGGCTAGAGTCTGGGGCTATGCTGTTCATGGGAAATTACAGGTAGCCAAAAACAGATTTTTGTATGGGCTTTTAGCCATTCTGAAAGCCACACTGAGTTTTATTTCCTACCTGGAACTACGAATGGTTTTTGTGGAGGACCAAGTTAACATGGCCCCTTTATTATTGTGGCTAAAGCTATGATAAACTGCTAGGGCTGATATTTCAAGGCAAGTTTTGACAAACTGTCTTAGTTTAGATAAAATGCCTGCTATTCCATGGTTGGCTTATCTAAAAAATAACTTTCATATTTTGGTGTATACCCATCTTTTTGACTCGCCTGGAAATAGTCAAATGAAGTTTTGAATCATAGAGAGAGGTACTCAGACATGATAGATAATTTGATATGAGTTCAGTTATCAGGTACGTGCAAATTTCCATCACCATTGGGCACAGAACCAAACATATCCTGGATTTCTAACCCAGAATACAGATTTTATTTTACCAGACTGAGACTGAACATGATCCATTTTTTAGTAGCCTTTGCTTTAGAAGCCACCGTGTACGCCTTTCTTCCATGTCGCCCATGTGACGCTATCTATGCCCAATCCACAGTGCACTTTTGAACCCTGTATCATACTTCTAGAATGCGCTTTTTACACCCAATACTTCTGCATAAGCTCTTTACTTTCCATAAAGAAGGATTATTAAATCTACAAAGTTTAACTTCACCTGAAATTTGCAGTGCTGTACTCAGCTATATTGTTGCTGCTATTAAATTAAGGAAATATTATGCATTTTAAATTGTCTTATGAGATGGCCTTTTATTATGATGTTATTTGGTTTTGTAAAAACAACAGTTGACGGACAGAATGCAGAACAATGTCTACATTCACCCCAGTACAGAGTTATAGGCCTAAATCCATTGTTTTTATATTCACCACGCCATTCCAGTTTGAACACAGCCATATGCAAATCAGTAATGACCCTGTGCCTCATGGGAACAGTCCAGCCTGAACTGCCAAAGCAGGTCCTCCCTGGACCGCAAACAAGCATCCTAGGACCGGTTTCGAGGTTTCACCCATATTCAGCCAGGATAGCTTGATTCCAGTGGCATGGAGAGCACAGGACCCACGTCTGGGCATACCTGTCCCACTCAGGGTGATAAATATAAAAACAACAGTTGATGGACAGAATGCAGAACAATGTCTACATTCACCCCAGTACAGAGATCTGGGCCTAAATCCACCGTTTTTTTGCTCACCATGCCATTCCAGTTAGAACACAGCTATATGCAAATGAGTCTTGACCCTGAGCCTCATGGGAACAGTCCAGCCCGAACGGCCAAACCAGGTCCTCCCTGGACTGGAAACAAGCATCCTAGGACCGGTTTCGGGGTTTCACCCCTCTTCAGCCAGGATAGCTTGATTCCAGTGGCATGGAGAGCACAGGACCAAACTCTGGGCATACCTGTCCCACTCAGGGTGATATATATAAAAACAACAGTTGATGAACAAAATGCAGAACAATGTCTACATTCACCCCAGTACAGAGATCAGGGCCTAAATCCATCGTTTTTTTGCTCACCATGCCATTCCAGTTTGAACACAGCCATATGCAAATCAGTCTTGACCCTGTGCGTCATGGAAACAATCCAGCCCAAACTACCAAACCAGGTCCTCCCTGGACTGGAAACAAGCATCCTAGAACCGGTTTCGGGGTTTCACCCCTCTTCAGCCAGGATAGCTTGATTCCAGTGGCATGGAGAGCACAGGACCACGTCTGGGCATTCCTATCCCACTCAGGGTGATAAATATAAAAACAAAAGTTGATGGACAGAATGCAGAACAATGTCTACATTCACCCCAGCACAGAGATCTGGGCCTAAATCCGTCGTTTTTTTGCTCACCAAGCCATTCCAGTTTGAACACAGACATATGCAAATCAGTCTTGACCCTGTGCCTCATGGGAACAGTCCAGCCCGAACTGCCAAACCAGGTCCTCTCTGGACTGGAAACAAGCATCCTAGGACCGGTTTTGGGGTTTCACCCCTCTTCAGCCAGGATGGTTTGATTCCAGTGGCATGGAGAGCACAGGATAAATATAAAAACAACTGTTGTTTTTGCATTTGTCACCCCGAGTGGGACGGGTATGCTCAGACGTGAGTCCCGTGCTCTCCATGCCACTGGAATCAAGCTATCCTGCCTAAAGAGGGGTGAAAACCCGAAACCGGTCCTAGGATGCTTGTTTCCAGTCCAGGGAGGACCTGGCTTGGCAGTTCGGGCTGGACTGTTCCCATGCATTATCTAATCTCCAAAATGATAATTCTATTATAATCAAGCAAGCCGATAAAGGCGGATCGATTGTTGTATGGGACACGTCTGACTATACATCTGAAGTAATGAGACAGCTGGGAGACATAGAATGTTTCAGAAAAATCAATAAGGATCCAACGTTTGAACTACAACACTTACTATTTCCAATACTTGAAAAAGGACTCCAACAAGGATTTCTTACTAAAAAAGAATATGAGTTTTTGCAAAATAAAAACCTGAGGATACCTTTATTTTACGTCCTTCCAAAGATACATAAAAATGAAACAGCACCACCAGGAAGACCTATTATATCAGGTTGTGAATCTTTGATGGAACCAATTTTTAAATTTGTCGATTATTTTTTAAAACCATTCATTCATGAAGTTCCATCTTTTTTATGTGACACGACAGATTTCATTAACAAATTAGCTTCAATAAGTTTTGAACAAGATATACATCATTTGGTCACATTGGATGTTGTTTCCTTACATACACAGATACCCCAGGATGATGGCCTGGCAGTGATTTGTTCATATTTGGAAAGTAGACCAAAACCTACTAAGGTTCCAACAGAGTTCATCATGGAATTAGCAAGTTTCGCTTTAAAGAAAAATTACTTCAATTTCAATGGAGTTTTCTATTACCAAGTCAAAGGAGTAGCAATGGGATGCCCTTTTGCACCAGAGCTAGCGGTACTCTTTATGGCTAAATTTGAGGAGAAATGTATTTATAACGACAATCCTTTTTACCAATTTATTGGAAAATGGACTCGCTATACTGATGACGTGTTCATGACATGGACTAGTACAGAAGACAATCTTAAAAAATTCCATTGTTGGTTGAATGGCCGTACTGAAGATATAAAATTCAGTCTGAATCATTCAAAAATAAAGATCCCGTTCCTAGATGTTGAGGTATATCCAGCTGAAAATGGACTGATTACCACCTTATTTAAAAAGCCAACTGATCGCAACAAGGGGTTACGCTTTAGAAGCAACCACCCTAGGAATTTAAAAGAAAATTTGCCCTATGGGCAATTCCTACGAGTGAAACTCAATTGTTTCTTCAATGATGAATATATGTTACATGCAATAAAACTACTTGAAAATTTGAAAAAAAGAGGCTACCCTAAAAAATTGCTAAAAAGGGCGATGAAAAGAGCATGGTGGACCCCAAGAGAAGTTTTACTTGAAAAAAATGAAAAACCACCACTCGAAAGAAGCGTCTGTGTCTCTACATTTTGTCCAAATTCAAACACTTTGAAAAAAGTCATCAATCAAAACTGGCACTTGATAAAGAACTTAGACCATTCATCAAAGCTTAATCCACTCTTTGGGGCAGATTTATGTTGCACTTGCGCCACTTTTGCGCAGCCGTTGCGTCACTTTTGTGACGGAGCAGCGGCGCAAATCTTGCGCCATGGTGCGGGGTATTTACAACGTGACGCATCTGGGAGATGCGTCACGTTGTAAAGCCCTGCGCCACATGTAGGCGTTCCAGGGCAGGTGGGGGCGTTCCGGCGCAGGAACGCCTCCTAAAAGTGGCTGAGTGAAATCTACAAGATTTCACTGAGTCACTTTTAGGCCCATGCTGCGTCAAAACCCTGCACCTGCTTGAAGCAGGCGTAAGGATTGACGCAGCATTGTACAGATAGGGCCCCCCAGAACATTGCTGGAGCTGCGTCGCGCTTGCGACGCAACTCCAGCAATGCGCCACTTTTACGGCACAGATGCGTCACACATCTGTGCCGTTTTTGCCCCATGGTGCGCCGCATTATAAATGCGGCGCATCCATGGTGGCGCAGCTGTGGCGCATAATAATTGCTGCATCCCTGCTGATATGCAGGGATGCGCCAGTTAACATAAATCTGCCCCTTTGCTTTTAAAAAAGATCGCAATATAGCCAATCAAATAGTGCGAGCAGCAATGCCAAAAAGAAAACAAAACACCTTACGAGATTATGTAGGAATCCCACCAGTACGTGGTCATCATAAATGTGGAACCTGTATTTGTTGCGAGTCCACAGAAGAAGGGGTCCTGTTCGAACATAATTCCATCTATTGGAAACATGAATCTTTTACTAATTGTAAAAGTAAGTTTGTCATCTATGGGATTCGTTGTCCCTGTAACCTATTGTATATAGGTAAAACAAACCAAGAGATCCGAATAAGAGTGTCTCAACATAAATCGTGCATCAATAAAAATGTCCAAACAGCGCCATTGGTCAACCATTGGAAAACCAATAACCATTTAATTAAGGATCTTAAATGGACAGTGATCTCGAAAGTCGAACAAGATGAGAGAGGAGGTGACCTTGAATCAAAATTGTCAAGAAGAGAAGCTATGTTGATAGTAAAGTTCAATACAGCCATCAATGGATTAAATGAGCTTTCAGAACTCTATAAATTGAGCTAATAATTAGCTGTCAATACTCTATAAATTGGGGCAATTCCAATAAGTGTCGTGTTTTTTTTTTTTGGGCAACATAACTTAACTGATCCTTTAAGATCAGTTAGGTAATTTTCAAAATACAGGTTTCAATAAAGTTTTTTGTACTCTAATAAGCACCACGAATTAACCTATTTACATTCTTACATCTCTAACCAATTTGATTTTAATATACTAAATGAACAATCCACAATTTGTTTTTTATGTTTTTGAATTATCGAGTCGATTCCAACTATCTATACATGAATAACTAAGAGAGTTCCTCTATATATGTCTAAAAAACTACAACTCCCGTGAGTAAACTACAACACGGCTCAGGATGCAGAATCACGTGACTACAATTGGCGTGAATTAGATCAAATACCGAAAGAATCGAAGTACGCGTGCTATTTAAGGAATTTCAAAATCATGAAGACAAGTTCAACCTAGTATTTATATAGTGGATTAACCAAGACAAAATTGAAAAAATGAGGAAGTCTTTCTCCAATTTCCATTAAACCACAAATTCCGTAAATATAACCAGTTCCGCCACGTAAAGCGACGTGAACAGAATCGGCACGAACCGGACTGCCGAACGCAGCAGGAAAGAAAATCACCATATACTGGAAGGATTCCGGTACGTCCATTAGACTTAGTCCCACTTGAGTAAAATATACAAGTTTAAGCGATGGAGATAATTACAACTCTTGAATTTCTTATAGTCGACGACAAAGAATACAAATATAACCGAAGACTAGTCAGCTTGCTGGATTCAATGAAAATGATTAACAACTGCCGGCTAAAGAATTAAGGTATTTTGTCCATTGATATATTCCTTCAAAAAAAGTATCGTTCTGCTATTACAAACAAATATACTTAAGGCTTGTTCATATTCATTCTCTACAGCTGGTAATGAGATCGTATTGGTCAACTAATAAAAAAACACCTTCCACCAACGTTATTTCAAGTAACGTTTTTTCAAGTAAGTCACGATTTAATAAACTCAGAACAACTTATTTGTTTTAATCAATTGCTAGAAGTGGAAGTAAAAAGTTCTCTTTGACTCCACTTCAGGTATTCAAACAACAAAAGACACACCCCGATTAAAAGCAAGAAAGCAAACTTACTATGTAAGTAATAAATGAGTATAAAAGAATGAATGTGAGATTATAGTTTGATACATACTCAACGCCTGACTCTTGCCCTCCACTATCCGTTTTGTTTCCAAAATTTAGATTTTTCCTGGTTGTTAGATCGGCTGATCTATCCATCATCTTATTGAGGTAATCCAAGTTGTTAATAAGGTCTTCAATTGCATTAAGAGAAATTGGGCGTCTAGCCATACTGAAAAAGTTTTTTTGTTTTTAGTTTACAGGTCCTGATGAGAGCCCCATGATTGAAGGGGTCTTGAAACGTGTAGACCTTGATATTTGGCCATAAGAACTATGAATTCATTTAAAAAGTGTTGAACATAGTGACGACTTTGTTTAGCATTGTTTCTGTGGCTTATAAGAAAAGATTTTTACGATTTTCGAATATAGTTTTGGAGAATTAAGTTGATGTATGTTTAGAATGTTTTAGATGAATGTGAGCAATGACAGATATGTATGAATAGAATGAATGGAGTGAAAAAAAGAATGTTGTGATACGAAACTTGTTATAGTAATATGCATTAATAGCTTGTTGAGGTTTGATTAATTGGAAGGTGCAAAAAAATGGAAAATTAAATAAAAGAATTTACTGATTAATTCTGCGGAAAGAGAGGTCTACGGTCCATTTTGTTGTCTTCAAGATGTTCCCTCATAATTGAATGTGAGTACAAAGAGTAGTTGCAGTATTGGCATTGTTGTTGTTGTTTATCATGTCAGAGGCTTAGCTTTACTGTCTTCAGCCTAAACCCAGTTTTGGTATTGGACTGTTTCCATGAGGCACAGGTTCAAGACTGATTTGCATATGGCTGGGTTCAAACTGGAATGGCATGGTGAGCAAAAAAACGATGGAATTAGGCCCAGATCTCTACACTGGGGTGAATGTATGACATTGTTCTGCAGTCTGTCCATCAACTGTTGTTTTTGTTATTTGATTTTAAAAATAATGTAAACAACATATGTTTTAATCTTCATCTGAACTGTTTTTAAATCTGTGCTTTTATGGTCATATGCATTGGCTGAATAAAGATAATTTTGACTTTGAACAATTTTTGTACATACTATTTAAATAATAAGTACTAAATGTATATATATTAATTTAAATAAAAATAATGATTTAAAGATGGCAAAATCTCACATAAAGAAACCTTTTTGCATTTGCATATTATGTACTAAAAATTACATAACATTAGGAACAAAATTAATTGAAATTCATTTAAAGACTTTCTTAGAAAAATAGTTACACTTATTTTCAAATTAAAAATATACAATATTTTATCAATATACAATATTCATTTTAAAAATATGTATACATTTTAACATTCAATTTAGTTAAATGTAGTTTTAAAAAGAAGAAATAAATATTTTTAACTTAACAACATTTCCATTTAAAGTCACCGTCTCCATTATTTCTTCTGGGAAGATGTTGCAGTATCAACTGTCGGCCATATGTGGTGTTTGACTTACTACTGCTACTTTTTTACCGTAGTAACCTTAGACTCATAAATTGGCTCCACTTTTTGTTTCGGGGGGGAGCCATATAAGCCTACTCTTTTTAGAAACTTTACACTCGTAAATGGTGAATAGCCCAAAGTAATAAAATTACTCAAAAGTAAGAATGTCACATGTAAGTTTATCTTTGAGAATAGGCCCCATTAAATCAATTGACCACCACTTTCTTCTTACTGAAGGTCCATTTAAATGTTTATTATTTAATGGGGGTGGTCATGACAGTGATGTAAAATATTAAAGATCATGGCCCCTAAACATGTGCTAACTGGGCCAAGGAAAATATCACTATTGACTTTTCTAAGCATTATGGTGAGTACCTATCGAAGTTAACTGAACATAAAGTCCTCAATTTGCTCTCTTTTCAGGATATTCATCTGAGAAGAAGCTAAATACTTTTGAGAGAGATCAGGTTCTACCTCTCTATCTTCCCATGTAATGCCTTTTGAAGATCTATTTCTTAAATCTAAGGGGTTGATTATGAAGTCGTTCTGAAACCATTCCGACCGAATTGGTTATGGAATAGTTTGAGACCTCGGGGTGCCTGTCACCTTGTGCATGACAATGCACACAGTGCATTCCCAGCATTGTGGCGGGCGGTGCTGTGAGCACCGCCCGCCACAATGCTGGGAATGGATGATGCCACGGCCACGGTGGCAGTGGCATCCTAATTGGTACCAGCACCGCTAGAGTGGCAGGCGGAATAAAGTCCGCCCGCCATCCTAATCGGCCCCTTAGTGTTTAGGGGGCATATGTATGAAACCAAAATTTAGTCGCAAACGCTGCGAATCGCAAAAAACTGCGTTTGCGACATAATTTTCGCAATTTCATGTGTATGACACACATTCCTAGGAAAAATTAAGAAATCGCTAAATTAGCGATTTCTTAGGCTCCGAAACTGAAAAATAGCGATAATGTTAGCGATTTCTTAAATAGTGATTTATTTGACTTAGCGAAATTCGCAATGAGGATATCGCAATATAAGAAATCGCTAGCAAATGTATGAAAAAGTCGCTAATTGCGATTTTACGAAATTCGCAAATTAAGAAATTGCTATTAACACCAATTGCATGCAGGTGGTAAACTGATGCAAGGTACTTAAACCACCCCACAATGCAACAGACCCAACCACAATGGCAGCAATGTTCGTGATAGCCAGGAGGCTGCGTATTCGGGCACTTGCACAGAGGAGAATGAGACAGGAACGTATATTCAGGCTGCGCATCACTCTGTTCCAGCACACTGAAGAGGACATCTATGACAAGTACAGACTGCACCCACAGACCATAATGGACCTGATTGAGGAGCTGAAACCCTACTTGAAACACCCTACACGCAGGACACAAACAATTCCCACACATGTGCAGGTCCTGTGCTCCCTGCACCTCCTGGCGTCAGGGAGTTTTCGACGGGTAATAGCGGAGGTTGGTCGGGTGTCACGGAGTGCACTTTCGCGCTTCTTACATGCCTCTCTAGATGCAATGCTACAGAGGCTCTCACAGCACATATACTTCCCCACCACCCAACAGGCATTACAGCAAACAAAACTGGACTTCTACCAGATTGCACATTTCCCCCACGTCATTGGCTGCATCGATGGGACCCATGTGGCCATCACACCCCCATCAGCAACCGAATATGTCTACAGAAACCGGAAATGCTACCATTCCCTCAATATACAGATGGTGTGCAACGCAAAGTATATCATCACTGACATTGTCCCCAAATACCCCGGCAGTACACATGACTCTTTCATCTTTAGACACAGTGGAATACATAGACGTCTGAGTGCTGGAGAGTTTGGGGAGGGATACCTGCTAGGTAAATACATGGCACACATCAATACATCCACTACATCACTTGAGGGGGGAGACATTGACTTACCTTTTGTGTCTATCCCTGCAGGTGACAGTGCCTATGCAGTGCGGGACTTCATCCTGACCCCATATCTTGATCCTGCAAATGCAAGTGAGAGGAGCTACAACAGGGCACACAGATCTACACGCAGCGTCATTGAGCGTACCTTTGGAATCCTGAAGAGCCGCTTCCGGTGCCTGCATAAAAGTGGAGGCGCACTGCAATACAGCCCTGAGACCTGCTGTAAAATCGTGGCAAGCTGTGCAATGCTACATAACATGGCAATGAGAAAAGGCACCACAATTGATGTGTCCGATACAGACACATCGGATGACGAGCGCCCTGCTCCCCCTGCCAGACCTGCATCAGGAGTCGGGGCAGCTGCTGGACGCCAGAGACGGAATGAGATCACACAAAACTACTTCTAGGTGAGCAATGATGACATGAGACAAAAAAGCTTGATAATGTGTGCAGTGTTTATTCACACTTAACAATTATGAAAATTGTAGCTGTCCCCAGCACATGTTATGCACACAGTGCAGGTAAGGCACAAGTAACTGTGCACACAGCATAGTAGGGTTACTTCACCCTGTTTGCATTAAGTGTCACCGCACAGTTCACCTCCTTCGGTGACGCATTGGTGGCGTTTGGTGTCCAGGCTGAGTCCCCCCATGGTGTTACCTTGTCCTGCACCCTGTTTGGCACTGCGTCGTCTGTCCCCTGGCAATGTAGGAGTGATGCTGCTCCTACTGGAGGTGTCTTCACTCTCGGCAGAGGCCATGAGTGTGCTGCCACCTGCGTTGGCTGTCTGCAGCTGCTCCACAGCAGTGGTGACCTGTGCAAGTCCTCGGGCTATTTCCTGGCAGCAGTGCGCCATTTCGACCTGCATAGTCACGCTTCTGCGTGTGAGGGTGCTGGTGGTGGTGCAGAGGCGGTTCACGGCCTTTGTATAGTTGTGAAGGCGTGCATTGGCACGTCGGCCAGCCCTATCACTGGCGGCCTGGTTGTGCCTCAAAGTGTTACAAAGGCCACGGATGGCACCTTCCATGGCCATGATGCCCTCCCCCATGTTTTTCTGGTCCTTGTGGATACGGCAGACCTGCCTATTGATTGACCTAAGTCATTTGCTTTGCAGGCGCTGTTCCTGCAGCATGCTATGTTCCAGGCCTGAGAAGACGGATTCTTCGGCTTCAGTCGCAGTGCTGCTCCTGGGCATTGACCTGCGTGTGTCCTGTGTTCGAATCCTTGGCCTTGGTGTGTCCTGAATGGGCATGTGTGACACACCCTGACTCCCCTCTCTCCTGTCACTGTCATCCCCTGTGGCCAGTAATTCGTCCTCAAATGGAGGCAGTGGGGGCACATGTGCGCGCTTCCAGCGCTGGATTGGAATCTGCTCAGTGTCGTCACTGGAGTCCTCAGGCTGTGCAGGCTCCTCTCCCTCTGCGCTGTCTTCACGTGCCCTGGATTGTGCTGTGGATGTAAAGGGGACTACATGAGTGTGTGTCTTTGTCTGCAATTGGCAATCAATAAAGTTCCTACAGTTTGTTTTGGCTAACCTCTGACACTGTATCATTCACTTATCCCCAACCCACATGTTGCATTAGATTTCCTTTGTCTCATGGCCACACTGTCAGACATAGTACTACAAGTCCCATGATGCATTGCTGGGTGTGCTGTGAGACTTGGACTGGAATGACATTTTGTGAGGTTACTATGCGCATTTGGGGAAGTGTGCATGGGATGGGGATGAGTGCAGATTGATTTTGCATGCATCTTACCTTGGCTGCTGGATGCAGGGTCGGAGCTGTCTATGTCAGCTACACCACCGACGCTCTCAGGCAGGAGAGTGGACTCCACAAGCTCCTCGTGGGGTGTTGGCTGTTCTGCTGTGGATGGTCCTCCTCCAGTCTGATTTGCGTCCTTCAGTCTGGCTGCCACCCTCTCCTTCGACCTCTGGCGCATGTCATACCATTGCTTGCGCAATTCTTCAATGGTACGATTGGTCACTCCCACTGCATTCACCTTACTTTGGATGTCAAGCCAAATTTTACTTTTCCTCGCCTCTGGGACACGCAGTGCCTTCTTGCCAAAAAGGAGCTCATGGCTGCACACCATCTCCTCAATGAGGACCTCCTGCTCCTTTTCTGAAAACTTATGCTTCCTCTTCCTCTTCTCTGCATCCTTGCCCTCCTGTTGTTTGTTGGAAGCCATTGCTGGTTGCTCTCTCCTGGGATGCCTCCTCACACTCTCCAAGCAGCCTCTGGGTGTGGCTCAGGTGAGCAGGTGCAGGAAATCACTCCAGTTTCCTGTTTGTGATGTCATCAGGCTGCACCTGTATTGCAGATTCCCGTTTTTGCGATTTATTAATTTGCGATTTTCGCTATTAAGAAATCGCAAATGAGGTTTTTGAGAATATTTTGCAATTTTTAAGAAATCGCAAAATATTTGCGATTTATTTTTTACATCCCACTTTGCGAATCTCAATTTGCTAATCGGTAAATATTGCAAATTGGGATTCGCTAAACTGGAGTTTGATACATATGCCCCTTGGAGATTAGGACAAATGTCAGGATAACTAGCGATAACATATTCCTCTGGAACAATGGCAGAACATTTTTGACACTATCTGGGGAGAACATCCTCCACAATTCATAGTGTCTAGCCTAAAACGTTTATCTGCATTCACTTAAAAAGTATGTATTATTTGGACTAGTTTATCTACAGTTCCACAAGGGTACACACACGCCACATTTCAGCTTCTTTGGGGCACAAGAAGACATCATTAGCATACATGCCCAACACCTTCACATAATATCATTTTGATTATTTAGTTAGCTTGGAATGTACCTGACAAATATTCCCTTATGAGCACAAAAACAAGAGAAGACAGAAGGGACTCTGACTTGTACTCATATATAAATAGAACCCTTCCAATGTGCCCTCCAATACCATGAATATTGGTGCTCCATATAGCCCCAGACTCACCCAAGAAACACGAAGTAAAAGTCAGATCTCTCAAGCTTAACAAAAAAGAATGGACGTAGTTTTAGCCCAGTCAAGCGTCTTTCCAGCATCTCATCAAAAGGAGGAAATTGTTGAGTAATGAGTGGTCCAATATTACTCTAATTTGTAACTACTACACAACCTTATGTATCTGAGTATATAATAATTTAATGGTCTATATCAGATGTAACATTTTTATAGAGAATACTCAAGGCATGTCTTTTAAATGTTCACACTGCTGCTGCTTAAGAACTTCTAAAGCAAAGTACATCTATTTTCGGTTCAATTAGAAGGTGCTTACACTATAGCTCATGTTGTGTTTTTTAAATAAAAGAACATTGGAACTCTTTTGGTTTCCACTCTATACCATGGACTGTGACGTAAGTGTTGGAGAGATGAGATGAGGGCAGGCTTAGAATGTTGAGTTCTGACTTACACGCAGCAAAATAAAGACGTGTACAAACTACACTTCGTGTGTGGTGTGGTTATTGGCTAATACCTGGGCTGGCAGTGTGCTACAAATGGCGACGAGATAGGGGATATGAAGACCATACACTGAAAGTGATCTTCCAGAGAATTTGCAGTGGTCCAGAAAACTGCTCATGCATGCCACTTGTGCTGTGGTTAAAGTGCAGAATCTATGCTGACATTGGTGGAGTCTCAGCACAACACCAGCCTGTATAAAACACTTAAAGAAAAGAAAGCAACATTGAAAGTCTACATGTCATTGGACCAGTAACTAAATTAAATGACTGTGATTAAAAAGTACTGCAACATTATGCAAATTAATGCCATACGCTATACGGAGTAAGAATGTTAAAGGCAGACGCAGCCAGGTTACGAAAGTAGCGCACCGCCTAGTTCAACTGAAATTCATGTACTATAAAACAGAGATTAACTAGGTGTTTGTGAAGAAATATTTAAGCACAAAGTCAACCAAATATAATAACGTTATCTACTTTCATGGACTAGTAGTGTATAAGGTTTATTTACTTACCGAAACCACTAACAACTCATCGTGCAACAGCGTGCTGTGGACTGGCCCAAGAGGGTAGGGTGCTGTACTTGTAGATCAGTCACTCCACCACCGACACTGCCACATAGGGCCCCTTAAAAACTCCACAGACAGATCCAAGCTCCAAAAGTTGTTAAGACTGACCCCGAAGCCAGCACGTCACAAGGAGCTAGAGGAAATCTGCCTGCTCAAGTTCCATGAGAAGTGCCTGATTGACAACTACTGTCTACCAATGTATATACGGCTGCTGCATCCTTAAAACTACCATCTGCATTTGATACAGCCAAGAAATAAAATATTGGCAATAGATTGCATACATGAATAGAGACTTTTAAAGATTTCATAGTTGCAATAGATGAAAAAGATTATAAAAAGATTATAAAGTAACTAAAGAACATGGATGTGAAGGAGTGAAAGAAGCCATGAAAAAATACCATAAGAAGGTCGAGTGACGTACAATCAAACCAAAACTGCCTTGAATGTCAAATTTAATCCAGTGCAAAATGTGGATAATCAAAGATACATATTCAGTCAAGGAGGCCGGAGACCAGGTGAAACCATTGATGAGTCTGTTAAGTGACTGGATGTTCTGGTGAAACACAGTAAATGTAATAAATTTAATGATGAGGAAGCTACCCGCCTCAGAGTAATTGATGGATGTCTGTCAGATTTTTTTCGACGTTGAATGTTGAAAGAAACTCTGAGCCGAGAACAAGTCCTTAAGGCTGACCGCGCCAGAGAGCGTGCTGATTGTCAAGTGACTGTAATGGGGGCCACAGCGCATTAGTCAGGAGCATAAAAAGTAAGCAAAAGTACAAGGTCAAGGGACACAAGGTGATGTCTCCACAGAAAAAGAAAATGTGTTACAGATGTGGACTGTCGTTTCCAGACGAAGATAAATCTCCCGCCATTGGACAGCTATGCATCTGCTGTGGTAAAACAAACCATTTCATGATGACTTGAAAGGTGAAGAGAAAAGTAAGTGTGTCCCAGCATGAAAACAAAATGGCCGACTGAACACTACCTCAGTGACGTTCGATGAGCTATCACAAGGCCAAGCAGGCACACCAAATTAGGCAAATAGACGCCAAACAAAGTCAATCTTCATCTAAATCATCAGCAGAGTTCCTCGTTATCATTTCCAGTGTGAAAGTGACAATGACAACTGTGCAATGTCAATGTTTACTTCAGAAAGGCATGCCCATGTTGGACTAGTTGAATGTGAGGAACAATCCAAAGAGAAGAAAAATCGACATGAAATAGCACCACAAACATTCAAACATTGTTCGAAGATCACTCTAAAGATAAATGGGTGTTCGATATCATTTATAATTTATAGTGGTGTGTCGATAAATATCATGCCTGAAGAGAAGTATCAAGAATTATCTGCATTACCACAACTTACAAAGTCAAAGACCAAAGTATACACATGTCCTCTCTCAACGCCCTCAAAGAGTCATGGTTCATCTGGAGCCAAAATGAAACATAAGAAAATTGTCGTACAAGTGCCTATTCATGTACTTCAAGGAACAGCTTCAAGTGCCTGTTTGCTGAGTTTTAACATTGCTGCTGATATGGGACTGATAGTGGTGAACTACAATATGAATGCTCATCATGAAATTGTAAGTCAATTTCCCTCATTATTTCATGGGTTAGGAAAACTCAACGCAATTAAAATAAAGTTACATATAAATGAAGATGTCCATCCTATTCCTCAAACACACATCCGAGTTGCGTTCCACTTGCAGGATTTTGAACAGAAACTTAAATTGCTGCTTAAACGTGACATCATTGAACACTCCACTGGTCCGACACAATGGGTGTCCCCCAATGTAATAGTGTCTAAAAGGGAAGCTGAAAGAACTGTACACATCTGCATTGACATGTGGCAGGCCAACAAGATTTATCCGGTCTGCGCATAGCTGATATGATAATGCAATTGAATGGTTCAAAGTTCTTCTCAAGGCTCAACGTAAATGAAGGATATTACCAATTGGAGCTTGAAGAAAAATCCAGGTACATTGCAACATTTTCTACGTATTTTGGTTTGTTTCAATATAAGCGATTGAGTTTTGGTGTATCCTCTGCTGCCAAACATTTAAAAGACACCATTCGATGTATCATACAGCCTGTAGTAAATGAATTTAACTATAGTGATGAAATATTGGTCTTCGGAGCTACACATAAAGAGCATTACAAAGCTCTCATGCAAGCATGTCATTTTCTGAATGATGCAGGTTTAACTCTAAATGATGACAAATGTGAATTCCACAAGACAAGCTTGAAATTATTTGCACTTGTCTTTTCTGATGGCGGTATGAAAACTGATCCAGCTAAAGTACAAGCGTTGTCTACTGCAAATCCTACACAAGACATTTCTATGTTAGATCATTTCTTGAAATGGCCAGTTACCATACTAGATAAATATGATACTTTGATATGGTCAGTGCACTTTTATGAGAACTCATGAAAAAGAATGTGTCTTTTCATTGGTCATGAGAATGTGAGAAGAGCTTTGAAAGGAGAAAGCAAGACTTTGAGATTGCCACTGAAATGGCCTACTTTGATCCCAAACTTCCCACAGATGTTGTAGCTGATGCTATTCCTGTTGGGGTAGGCACAATTCTTGCACAGCACAACGGCCAGCCCAATATCTAGAGACATATTGTTTCATACGCCAGTAAAAGCCTGTCACAAACAGAACATGCTTACTCGCAGCCTGAAAAATACAGTTTGGCGGTGGTCTAGGCTTGCAAATATTTCTGTGTGTTTTTTTACAGAAAGCCCTTCACAGTAGTGGCTGATCATCAAGCACTGTTGAAGATAGCCTTCAATCACACAGCCAAAATGCATCCTAGAATTGAATGCTGGGGCTTGAGATTACAAGAATACAACTATATGATTCTTCATCATCCATGGAAATATCAGAATCCTACTGATTATTTTTCAAGGGTGCCATTGCTGGAGCGGGTAGTGCAAAATTTTGTATACCCTCCCCATTAAGCATGTTTATATTAATTAGACTAATTAATTAATTATAATCGAACTAATGGAATGAAGTGAAAATTATTAACCAATCTTATTAATAACTGAAATACACGTGGGATTGCATTTGCATGACTTAATTAATACGTAAAGTAAATTATGTACACATACTAATGATAGATAATTAGAATACTGCATGATATATGTTGCTTTTGTGATGTATTTGTGATTTGTGCTTTATTCAGTAAGTATAAACCGCTTGAGTGTTGCTTTCAGCTAGATAAATACACACACATATGGGTATTAGCAAGGGAATAACATGTATTTAGCCATTTCTATGTATTAATTGCGTTTTCTGTTTCTTTTGCTTAAGTTGACCATTTGGGCCTGCCACAAAATGGCTGCCTCCTGTACCTGACTTGACTGACGACACTACATGAGGTTTTGGGTGAAGTGCGCCTGCGCTAACGCCAGCAACAGTGGCCTCGTCGTGACCCTAACCAGACTGTACCCACCAAGGTCGCCCTGGGAAGCAAGCCAGCTTTTCAGAAGAACAATAAGATGCCTCTTAAAACCGGAACAAGCAAGACTGATGACCTAAGAGACATTTTTCTATGTGAACCCTGTCGGATGATCTCTGATTATCCGATCAGAAGAGCTGAAACCCAATATTTGATACTTTTTGACAATGATTTTGCTAGAAATTATGGTAGAATAGAGAAGTTGTATGGCTTTCTCGTTTTCCTGATGTTATGCTGAAGGAGAGGACGGTGACGCTGCAGGACAGCTGCTTCCCTGAATCTTTGACGGACTGAATTAATGCCCAATTTCCTGATGAACTGAAATTACCAAATTTGATGGACATAGATTTGCGAGACTACCGGATTTGATTTAGAGGACAACAATTAGCCAGAATAGGTAAATATGATGATTGGCGGCTTGAATAAACAAATGATTTAATTTGCATTAATTAGATAAAGATTGAATTGATTATTTACAAAATGAGTTGGGTTGTTTATTCATCGAAAATGTATTGGTTTTGTGTGTTTGTGAGATCCTTGGTCTGTGACAGAGGGAGGGATTTTGTACTCCACGCTGCAGCACCATTACAATGCCCTGGTTCACCATCTAAAAGAGTGGAGGCTCATATCAATTATATTATGAAATCAAGCACTCCAGCTGCCATTTGTTTAGAACAATTGTCACTGCCACTGGTCAAGATGTTATGTTATGTTATGTTATGTTATGTTATGTTATTCTTCATTTATAAGGCGCACAGATGCCACAGCCAAGCGGCGTCCTGGCGCTACAAAGGACAAGCAACACAACCAACACATGTGACAAGCTAACCAAGATCGCTAGACCAAAGGAAACAAGAATGTTTTGACCGCTTTCCGAAAGGGAAGCAAGTCCGGAATGGATCGAACACTGAACGGCAGTGTGTTCCAAAGGCTGGCCGCCAAGACACCAAAAGAGCGTCCGCCCATTCTGGCTTTTTTAAAGCGAGGGACTGTGGCCAAAAATTGACCGGTTGAACGAAGTGTTCTAGCCGGTGTGTAGTAGGAGATGGTCTGAGACAGAATAGGAGGGGAGGCCAGTTTCAGAATCTTAAAAACCAGACACAGTACTTTAAATTTTATCCTCTGCCTAACGGGCAGCCAGTGAAGATCTAAAATGGCGCTCCTAACTGAGCAAAATTTAGGCAAGCCTATCAGCAAACGGGCAGCCGCGTTTTGTACGCGCTGAAGGCGTGTGAGTTCTGCTTGATTGGTGCCCAATAAGAGTGCACTGGCATAATCCAGTCTGGAAAGGATCATGGCCTGCACTATAAGTTGCCTGGTAGAGGCGTCAAAAAATTTAAGGATAGGCCTGAGGCTCTGAAGAACGCCATAGCAGGTGCCCGCAACTTTCTTTGTGTGGGGGGTGAATGAAAGATTAGCATCAAGCAGAATTCCAAGATTCTTCACCTGAGTGACTGGTGTGGGAGTTGGGCCGAGCTCTAAAGGCCACCAGTCGTCTCCCCAAAGATGGATTTCCTTGCCAAGCACTAAGACTTCTGTTTTTGTGGCGTTAAGTTGGAGACGATTGTCGGTCATCCAACTTGCCACCTCTCTAAGAGCTTGTTGAAAATTAGAGGAATTCAGCGTGGTAGAGCCATTAAGAGCCACAGCTAGTTGGGTGTCATCGGCGTAAGATACCATAGTGAGACCCCATTTATTGGCAACTTCCGTCAACGGTCTCACGTACAAATTGAACAGGGTCGGACTGAGTGCCGAACCCTGCGGAACTCCTTGGGAAATCGGGCGAGGGGAAGACTCGTAAGGGGGAATACAAACCTTGAACGTGCGCTCGGCCAAAAAAGAGCGAAACCAACCCAAGGCAGTGCCATTTATACCCGCTTCTCTCAGTCTCTGGAGCAGGATAGGGTGGGAGACTGTGTCAAAGGCGGCACTGAGATCTAGCAGAATCAGTGCCGCCGTCTGACCAGAGTCTAACATAGTACGAAGATGTTCAACCATGGCCACCAGGGCTGTCTCAGTACTATGACCTGCTCTAAAGCCATTCTGGGAAGGATGAAGGATACCTGTATTTAAAAGATGGCCAGATAGGATGTTATTGACGTGAGCCTCAGCAATCTTGGAGACCCATGGGAGCAAAGAGATGGGCCGGTAGTGCTCTGGCTTCGCAGGATCTAATGTAGCCTTTTTCAGTACCGGCATCACCATAGCTTGCTTCCATTTTACAGGTACCAACCCAGTACTGAGAGATAGCTTAATGAAACTGAGAAGAGACGGAAGACACAGCTCTGGCAGATCCCTGAATTGTGCGGGTCTCAGAGGGTCCATTGGAGAGCCCGACTTGACACTCATCACCAGGGAGTCAAATTCTTCCTGAGAAGGCGCAGGAAGCACCAGTAGTGGGCTAGAAGAGTCATTCATTGACGTAACAAGGTAGGAAGAAGAAACAGGGGAGGGGAAAGATCTATAAATCGCCTCCACTTTTTCAACAAAAAATGACGCTAATTCATCACAATGAGCCTGAGAACCGTTACCCAATGTAACGGCTTTTCTGCTAGTTAGCTCTTTAAAAACTTTAAAGATTAACTTAGTTGGATTAGCACTATTCCTGATTTCTAAGGAATAGAAGGAGGCACGTGCTTTGCAGATGGCTCGATGGTATACCTTAATACTGGCTCGATAAACCTGCTTAAGAGTGACGTCATATGCCTTACGCCAAGCTCTTTCAGCCCTTTTACAGGCAACCTTGAGGAGCCTGAGAGATTCGTCGTACCAAGGGCTAGAATGGCCAGGTCTGGTCTTACTCCAGCCCGCTGGAATTAAGGTGTCAAGGGCCTGGATAAGCCAGCTACAAAAATGGTCATATCCAGAGGTGACATCAGTGGGAGGGTCAGGTATGTGTTGCAACAGCAACAGCTGAAAAGCCTCCAGGTTCAACTTCCGCCAAGGGCGTCTGAAACAGACAGATGTAGTGTTTCTAGGCGAAGAAGCTGCCAAAGTAATCCGAATGTCAATAAGAAAATGGTCTGTCCAGACAATTGGTTTCGGTGGCAGTGCTTCGACACAATCCAAATTCGTCAGGAAGGGGTCCAAGGTGTGACCCCCGACATGCGTGGGTCCATGGATTAGCTGATGTAGCCTAAGAGCTTCCAGGTCTGTGAGAAAACTACTCACCACCGAGGATAGAGGAGCATCCATGTGAATATTAAGATCTCCAATAACACTGAAATTGGCGGATCTAAGGGCTAAGGCAGAGACCACTTCTGGGAGGGCTGACCGAAAGGCGCCGTCGGGACCAGGGGGTCTATAAATAACCAAGCCCGAAAACGTAAACTGGGGAGTCAGCGAGATAGCGAAGTGGGCACTTTCACAGCCCGCAATGCTCACTGCGTTCCATAAGCAAGGATAGCATGTTCTTACGACCGCTGCGAGCCCACCACCTCTCGAGTTACGGTGTAAGGTGTGCATAAAGTAGTCTGCAGGCAAGGCAAGGTTAATAGCCGCCGTGGCATTATCGTGCAGCCAGGTCTCTGTTAGAAACATGATATCCGGGTTTTCATCCGTGAGCACAGTAAAAATATCTAGATGATGACAGACTAGGGATCTTACGTTAAGGTGAAGTATTTTGAAGGTGGACGAGCGAGGGGGGACGAGAGGGCGGGTGGCAGAGTTACTAACAGTGACAAGGGGCTCAGGCACCCTAACGGGCATGGGCAAAGGGAGTACAAAGCTGCACCCAGGGCACTGGTAAGGGCCCGAAAGGGGGTCCACAGGACCATGCATACAATCACTCACCCTGTCTCTAAGGCAGCGCAGATTAGCAGCCGTAAACATGGTCGTCCCCCTGCGTAGCCTGCCGAGTCCTGCCGAGGCGCAGACGAGCGCAGACGGGCAGGACTCTGGCGCGACTCCGGCGCAGGGAGGGCGCCCACCACTGCGCGTCAACGCTGCGCGTATGAATGGCTGGTTTAAATGCGCCGCCCTTGCCTGGATAGCCCGTCTACTCCTCCAATATGTCACCCAAGAATGCCCTAGCAGTTCCCAAACTAAAATGGCGTCTGCAGGTCATCCACACTTCCCCAATGACGAGGACCCGCAAAACAGCGGTGAAGGTAACTTTTAGAGTGCAAGTGTGAGGAGCATGATATGATAAAATCAGGGAGAACAAAAATAAGAACCAAAGCAAATACAAAACGGGAGTTTTTAAAAGCGAGTAGCGATTAGCGCTAGCGTTGTTGTCAGGTAGAGCCACAGTCACCCAGTCCAGCTGACGCGAGCGAGTGCCCGGTTTAAATGCGCCGCAAGATAGTGACATGTTAAAGTTGAAAGACATTATTGCTCATCAACCCAGCACTCTGAACCTTTCACTAATGCCAGTGAATGTGAGAAGATACAAAATGTAAGAGAAGAACTTTCAGTGACTCAAGAAGGCCTCATTCTGCAAGGTACACAATTTGTTTTCAAGAGACTCTCTGACAACAAGTATTCCATGTTGCCCATGAGGGACATCGAGGAATAGTTGCCACTAAGAGAGCTCTCTGTGATCGAGTCTGGTTTTCGTATCTCAATGAAAGGGTCAAAAAAAAATTGAAGACTTATCACATATGAAAATATCTTTCATCTCAAGTTATTCAGCAGTCTATGAACATGTCAGAATTGCCACATCATGCTTGGGAGAAGATTGCTATTGATTTATTTGGTCCTCTTGAGAATGGACATCATCTTCTAGTTATTGTTGATGAATGCTCACATTTCCATTGGTAGAAGACCTTTCATCCACTGCATATGAAAAGGTTATCCAAAAGATAGATGTCCTCTTTGTGACATGGGGTGTACCTATAATCTTAAAATCTGACTGTTAGAAATGGGAATGTTAGAAATAAGATTTCTGATTGGCTTTAGCTTGAGCATAAGCCAGGCACAAACCACCGCTCTAGTCAGGGCATAGGAGTTACACACTGAAGATAACCCCTGCTCACCCGCTTGGTAGCTTGGCACGAGCAGTCAGGCTTCTCCCAGAGGCAATGTGTAAAGCGTTTGCACAACACACACATACAGCAGCAACATACTAGGCACACCACAAAAGAAACTCCACACAAGATTATATCAAAAATGGCCTTTGTATTATCCAGAACACATTAGTATCATAATCACACATATACACTGTGCCAACTGGTACCAGGTCATAATTTACAGTGAATTATATACATGACAGTGCCAATCGGGCACTGTCATAACCATCACAAGCACAAGTAGTAAAAATAAACACGACTTGTAACTACTGACGAAATACTGCAATCAGCATAAGCCCTAGCAACATAACCGCATTACGTCTGCATTAAATTAGGCATAAAACACATTATGCATAAATCACAATTAGGAGGGCACCTTAGTGACACTCCCTAGGTGCATACATCACCTTCCTTTAGGGCTGTGCGCCCTCCTGGCACACACAGGTACCAAACCTGACCCCAGGCCAACTGACCTTCTCTGGGGCTCAAATGCCCTCTATCCAAATTGTCAGGGCTCCACTGGGGCGAGGGTGCAATCCACCCTGGCCTCTCTAGAGACCTAAATTATGCCCCTCATATCGCAGCTGCCCGCGCTCCTGCAGTGCAGCTGAGGGAATGACCTTTGGCACTCTCGTGCCCCCTGAGCTCCCACTGGGACTCTAAAACAATATTGCCCAACGTTGCAGCTGCCCGAGCTCTCGCGGTGCAGCTGGGAAGACCGGCACCAAAATGTGCCTTGGGAGCCCCTCCTTCCCGGGGCTCCTCTCTCTCAATAATGGCCCCTTGATTAAATGAGGCCACCAAACTGGCCCTCCCGAGGAATCTCCTGACCATTGCAGCTGCCCGCAACTTCGCGGTGCAGCTGTGGAAAGCCCTGGCACCAATCGTGCTCAGGGAGCTCCAACAAATGCTCCTGTTACAGCCCCACTCACCGGGACTCTTCCAGGACTTGAGGCGGGTCTCGTTGTAGAACACGGCGGCAGCGGGGCGTGGAGCGAAGTCTCCAGCGATATCGTCCCCTCTGCCGGTCCTTCCTCGCAGCAGCCTCTGTCTATTCGTGAGGTTTGCACTTGCATGGGTGCCCCACCCACGATCAGGCAGCCGGTCTGCCTGACTTCCTTTTGTACAAAGAACAACAGAAATGCCAGTACTGATACCTATTTCAAAAAATTATTTTCAAAGACAGCACATTGAAATCAAAACAACCTGGTCTCAAGACCTCTTTTTCCGTCTGACTTAATCAAAATGTATTTATCCACATTACATTTCAATAGATTTCACAATCAAACAAAAGTTTTTCTAAACATTAAAACCTTTTTCAACACCACACATATACTAACAATCAATTCAAATGTGCATATTTTTCCCATTCATAAAAACACTTACATCACACTTATATCCATCCATTCATCAGGTAATAGACATCATTAATACCACTCATACAATCATCATACAATCCAGCGGCAAGCAACCAAAAACCAACTACACACATTGTTTGAGTTGTTTCCCTTTGGCCTATGGTTAAAAATTCCTAGCCTGAGATTACCTATGGATTGTTTTTGGTGTGTAGTTGGTTTTTGGTTGCTTGCTGCTGGATTGTACGACTTGCTGGCAGCAGAATAAAGACATGTACAAACTACTCTCAGTGTGTGGTGTGGTTATTGGTAGGTCAGAAACTGGCCTAGGGGTTCTCCCTTTGATACACAGTGGGGAGCCTTTGCAGAGAGTGGTGCATAGGCCTTGATATTAGTGATATGTATTTTATTAGATGTTTTATGTGTTTTTACATAGATAAAGCATGAGTCCTTAGTGGTCTCAACACTGCCCATATATATGCTCCCTGATTAAAATTTCAAGCTCACTTGTACAGTTATTAAGATGTATCACCTCATATAGTTCAACCTCTCACACTTTCTACTGTGCATGTTTATACCTCGGGTGTGGTTGTATTATGTCCTATATAACTATTTATTACTCGTATGTAAGTGACTATGACTATCATATACGTACAGCTTTCTGACATCCCACTTGAGCCTATATTGCACTATAGAAAATCACAAATAAATAAAATAAAATAAAGAGAGACAAAGCTGAAGTTTTTGCTTGTGTGAAAAACTTTAAAGTTAAAAAATAGCCACTTTGGGGCATATTTATGAGCACATTGTGCCACTGTAACATCACTTTGTGTGACGCTCCGGCGGTGAAACTGCAAAATCATATTTATAAGGACACGCAAAGCCACTTTGCATGGCTTTGAAGGGCGTCATAGTGATGGAGTAAGGGAAAGCAGCGCAAATCGCTGCGTTGCCTTACTCAGAGCTAGGGAAGCATTCCATGGCACTGCGGAGGGTTTTCCCACACTCCACCTATGGATTTTGAGGCTTCCCTAGTTTACAAGATCATGTAATCCTGGGAATGCACCAAAACCTTACGCCTGCCCAGGGGAGGCGCAACGAGGAGAAACAACTTTATTTGTCCTGGTTTTTTGTTCTTTCAATGTGTTCTGCATTCTGCAGCAAACATAGTGCAAGGGTGCCTGCATGCACCACGGTGCAAAGGTGCTTGCGTTGGCACTCAGCTGCCAGCACAGGTGGAAAGGACAAGAATGCACAGTATTAGATAAGTACTGTACATTCCTGCCCTTTCACTTTGACATAGGGCAGCACAGCAAGGTGACTTTGGCCAATCCTTTAACACCCAGTGGAGTTCTCCTTCTCTCAGTGTAGTGCGTGTACCATCCTTGATGTCACACATCACACTCACTTCCACAAATAGCCCTTGTTTTCTACAAAGCAGTGAAGCACCAGACTCACATGTAGAACAAATTAAACACGCTACATATTCAACCACAAACCATTTAGAATGTTTTGAATATTCAGGCAATTGTAAATTTACAAATCTAAAATATGTGTAAGCAATTGGAAATTCCCTCTGGTATTAACTCTTTAAATTAAATATAATACAATCACAGGCCATGGAATTAGATGATGCAGGACACACAAGAGAAATGTTCTAGAACACAGCACATGGACATATCATGAAAGGCAAGTCAGACTCCGTTCTGTGATGTAAATCTTCGAAAGGCAACAAGGGCGACTGAGAGTTCTGCAAAACAATAATAATGGCAAACTGTGCACCTCACAAATATCCCTAACATAACATTATACATCAGAATTTCTTTATATTTAAAGAGATGAGGGGGAGTAGCAGTAACCTTTGAATTTTATCAGCCACATGAAAGTTTATGGTGGTAATAAGATGAGAAGAAATCCATTATAACTTGTGTGCCTCTTCCTGTTTTTACAGTGAATATATTTGTTGTCCTTTGCTGGGACGTGGGGGTCTGCTACAAAGTTACCATGTACACATTGTGGGTCTGTCTCTTCCGTGTTCCTTGATCTATTGTGTGCTAAATCTGAATGCTGTGAGGGCGTGATGTTATCACCAAAGCGTCTCAAAATATTAACCTTTTGGCCCAGATGTACTAAGGTTTTTTGCGGGCGCAAATGGGTTTTAGACTCGTTTGCACCCGCAAAAAAACTGTGGCCCATGTACTAATCCTATTTTGTGAGTGAAAAATCAATTTACAACTCGCAAAATAGGATTAGTGACTCGCTATTAGGAAGGGGCGTTTCAAGGGCGTCCCTTCCAATAGCGACTCCTTAAGCTATGTATGACTGTTTTGCAACTGCAATTGCGTTCGCAAAACAGTCTCAGATTACCATCCTTCACAGAAGGGTGGTAAACCACTCTCAAACAGGAAGGGGTACCCAGGGGACCTCTTCCCCTTTGTGAGTGGCTCTCCAAAAAGTTTTTAATGGCCGGCCTTTAAAAAATGAAACTGAAAAGTTTCATTTTTATTTTTTAAATGCATCCCATTTTCCTATAAGGAAAACAGGCTGCATTTAAAAAATAAAAATCTGCTTAATTTAAAATCAGTCCAAGACATGGGGGTCCGCTGACCCCAGCAGGCCACCATCCCTGGGCGTGCCAGCCATTCCCAAAGGGGTCACAAATTACACTTGCCTCATTAATATGCATGAGGCATGCAATTTGCGACCCTATTGGGTATCGCAAACAGTGTCTCTGACACTGTTGTACATTGATGTTTGCGACTCGCAATTTAATGCAATTTGCGAGTCAGAAACATCAATGGTCGTACATCTGGCCCTTAATGCCTGATTAGGGAGCGTTTTTTCAGGTCAATACTCCTACGGCTGAGGGTCGGATTTGGAAGTTGTGGTTCAATATTTCTGCTCCCTTTTGAAGCCGTGTAAGGTTGTGAGGAAATTGGCAGCTAGTACTGTAGATCCAGCGTCTACTTTCAATAAAATGTTACCTCATCATTTAGCAAATGTTAACAGCAAACTTGCAGCCTAAATGTGTCTTGTTCAGAGACAAAAATACCTATAGCCACAGTGTATGTTCCTATTAATCCAAGTTTTGTGGTCTAATGAGATGGATATCTGGGCCTGGTTAACAAAGGTAAACTTACACTATTATGTAAGTTTTAGGCTTTTTATATTTAGAAACTACAAGTTAATAGTAAGTATACGAGTGCGGAGATTCACAAGTCGGGATGGAGAACATAAAAAGAAGACAGTCCTATCTTATTATGTGCAGAGTTCTCCACCCCGACCGCGGAGTCTCCGCAGTCGCAAACTTATGTTTCATTTGTAGTTTGTGAATACAAAAAAAAACATAAACTTACACAAAAGTGTCAGCTTACCTTTGTGTATCAGGCCCTTTATCTGAGGTATTTTAATACCCTTTTTGGTCCCTTGTGGTAGATTTAGTTAAAAGCTCTCCTCAATATAAGATAATGACAGGCATTTGCCTTTCAGCATCCATGTGAATACAGACTATGGCCTAGAGAAGGAAAGGAGGGTTGCCTGGCTGTCCGGCCACAACATGTGTTTTCTCTCTAGACACAGCCTTGGTAGAAACAAAAACTGATTCACTCAGCAGGATGTGTTGGGGGAATGTTATCAGACAGTACAGGAATCTCTTTGGGGTAGCCTTTATCGAATGTGTTAGTATTAGGGTGAGGAAGATACCAGTAGACATAAAGTGGTCCCATTCGATGTTTCAGCTCAACAAGAAATATGGGAGATCCGCTGTTTCACCATGGTTAATACCTACATCACTTTCAGGTACACATAATTGTACAATCTGTGAGATTAATTTACATGTTGGTTTAAGAAGGCCAGGACAAATATTGTTCTGCAAGTGTAATTTCAAGTAATTCCCAATCATTGTTTTCCACATGCCTCCAGTGGTACTGGAAGCAGAGGTGCAGCCGGTGCTGTAACATAACCAAGAGAGATTTCATCAGGAGAGTGTTCCATATGAGGTCCTTTAAATTATTTTCTGTGACAGCCTCTGACATATGCTCATAGTGGGTCACAATTTAGGTGAAATTAAGCCTGGAAGAAACTGTTTTTGCAAGACGCCATTTGTGTGTTTATGAAGCACATTTGTCTTGAAATGTGCCTGTCTACAAACTGGGGCATTTTATAACTTGAACTGAAATAACACTTGCCGAAATTCAGTAGCAGGAGAAAACAAAAAACATGTCAAGATACTTCTAATCTGCACAGATCCAAACATTGTCTAGCAGTTTCTAAAGTTTTCCAGTACCTATAAATGTATAACCAGTATTAGAAGCACAAATAGCACACAGCGCCTATTAATGAGGGAATGTGAGAAGAACACAAATTTTAGGTAGGGAATGAACAGAGTTAACTCTGACTTAATATTGTTTTTTAATATCTACTTTTTCAATTGAGAGCAAAATCGCTGTTTCCCAAATGACTGTATTTGTAAATCAGGCTGAATACTTGATGATCTCTTTATTCACTCACCTCTGAAAACAGCACCCTGATTCTCAGTTAGTAAGAAGTTTTCTTGTTTCCCCATATGCCCAACCCAGCCCTGGGTGGAGGGTTTTTGATCATATGCTACACTCATTTGTTCAGTGCCACAGGAATTTTTAACCCTATCTCATATGATGTTACTGAGTGTATGCCACAGGCCGACACACCAACCCTGAAAATGTTTCCAGTTCTGCCTCATATTTTTGTTTTCTAGTGCTTACTTTTTTCAAACAATTTTAACCCACATATGAATGAATGAATGGTGAGTGTGTTGCGGTTTATGACACTATGTAATGCTGTGGTATCTGAAAATGGCACTTTTCAGAGGTGCAAATTACTCTGGCATTACAGAGCAAATAAAGAAGGTCTGTAAACTGCACATACCCGAATCAGAAATGTCCATCTATGCAGGCTTCTGTTTGGACCACTCACCCTGTATTCACACAGGGCCTGTGCTCACCCTGCAATCATACAGGCACAGTGCTCACCCTGCAGTCTTGAAGGCGCACCGCTCAGCCTTCAGTCATACAGGCACAACGCTCACCCTGCACCCATACAAGCACAGGGCTCACATTTCACTCACAAAGGCACAGTCCTCATCCTGCACTCAGAAAGGTGCATCACTACCCCTGCACTTATATAGGCACACCGCTCACCCTGCACTCATACAGGCACAGTGCTCCCAGTGCACTCATACAGGCACAGTGCTCCCCTTGCACACATACAGGCAAACCGCTCACCCTGCACTCATACAGGCACAGTGCTCACCCTGCACTCATACAGCTCACCATGCTATCATACAGGCACACTGCTCACCCTGCACACATACAGGCACACTGCTAACCCTGCACGTATACAAGCACGCCGCTAACCCTGCACTCATACAGGCACAGTGCTCACCTGGCATTCAAAGAGGCTCACCGCTCACCCTACATTCATGCGGGCAAACCACTCAGCCTGCATACAGGCGCACCACTCAGCCTGCAGTCATACAGGCACATCACACACCCTGCAGTCAGACAGGCACACGAGTCAACCTGCACTCATACAGGCACACCACTCATCCTGCACTCATACAAGTGCACAAGTCAACCTGTAGTCATACAGGCACACTACTAACCCTGCACTCATACAGGCACACAAGTCAACCTGCACTCATACAGGCACACTGCTCACATACTATACTATAGAATGACAGGCCATACCATATAACACTATGGAATGACAGGACATTGCATAACACACCACAATGCAACCCACCACTAAAAAAACATTGACAAAGCCAATAGATCCCACATACGCGAGACCTATTGGCATCAGTTCCTCTCAGTTAGCGATGCTTTGACTAATAGAAGCTTAAAGACCTGTGACCATCTATGCAAGGGGGTTGCTGTGATAGAATTAATGGTGCTCACATTTTATTTTCTTGCAAATTCTTTTGTGGAAAAAGATTACAAATAAAATAAATGTATGAATTGGCCGGTCAGGATGCTTTTTGAGGCTACCCCGTTGTCGTTGCCACACCTTGACAACCCCAAATTATGGCTTCAAGGAGTAACGTTTTTTCAATTTCAACACTGGTTAAACTGATGTTACATTGTCCAGAGTGAGCAGCTTTTCGTGCTCTGCCTTTATTTATGTTTGACAATTTTGACAAACAATGTGACCGCGGCCGGAAATTGGACTACTTTTGCACTTAGCCAAATTATTCTCTTCGACAGGTAACAACGTTTTTTGTGGGAATAGTTTATGTGTAAAATGTTGTTTGCGACAACCATTTCTGAAACAAAACAACCTTTCGTTACAGATATTTTGTCCTACAGTTTTTAAAGTAAGCAGTGTATTTTTCCACAACTGGGTTCCGTTCTCTGGCACTTTTGTGGCTCTGGTGGGAGCACACATTAGCATCTAGAGCTAGGTGACCCTACTTCCCCCCCGCCCCTAAGTGACAACCCTGCCCACCGCCACATAACTAATGCTTGTAAACAATGCTCTTGATTGTCTCGGGTTCCCATCGCTCACCCCAAAACTCCAGTCAGTGCAGTAGTTCCCCCCTCAACTCACCATCAGCATCCACCGCCTCCAGGTCCTTCCTCCTTTGTAGCCCCTCACTCAGCACTAGGGTCATGTAGTGCCCCCTGCGGGCCTCAGCCACAGTACCTGTGCCTTCAGCTCCGATTGAGTTTCAGCCTCTTTGGGGAGAGGGCTGGCTGGTCCCGGGGATTGGGTCCAGGGCCCCTCAGCACAGCCTTACAGCTCGCAGTACTACATGCCTCAAAGTGGAGGCCACGCCTGGAACTGAAAGTGAAAGCAGCCCCAGAGTGTCAGGTGAGAGCCGCCGCCCCACCCTAGCTGCCATGGTGGCCCCAGAGAAAGGAGTAGAGCTCGGGCAGCCAGGGCCTGGGGATGGGCCTAAGAGTCCTGGAGAAAGTAGCACAGCAGGGGCCTTGGAAGGGCCCAGAACCGGGGGTCCTCGTGGGCTCCAGTTGTGTCACCATCCTGATTACACATTACTGACTTGTGCCTCCAGGGCGAGTACACTCTCGTCCAGGCTCATATACGCGCAGCTGCATCCACTTGGACAGTGCTATAAAAAAAAACTTTCAGGTTAAGTGCTGCCTGAAACTAAGCACTACGGAGCTTTTCATGAAAGTAACACTGTGGGCTTTTCTTTTATTTACTATTAGTGAGGCAGCTGCGCCGTGTAGTAGACCCGACCCTAAGAAATAAGTGCCGGGGCTTAGCACCGGAAAGCAGAGGCACAAAATAAGCACAGGTGACGTGATTTTTACACCGTATCAGATTCATCACAATGCGGCACGTCAAAACAAGATTTCATTTAGGCAAGTTTCAGCATTTCAGTTATGCTAAAGTTAAAAGCAGTCAGAGCAATTTGACGAACGTTTTCCCCAGTGAAGTGTCAGTTACATCAAAGGCCGGCAAGCTTCTTTACTCATCTCACCGCATTGCCTAAGTGTAACAGAATTCAGGAGGCTAGTTCTTGCACGCACTGTACGGCACATAGGAGTGATCCAGCGGCGTACCAACAAGAGATACTCTACTACCTTATACTCACCAGGGCCCATAAACACATAATTGAGTAAACCACTGCAGTCAAAGTTTATATGTGTGATCACAATATCAGGATTAGTTATTCATTAGTCATTATTCCTAGCTAACCTCTCACTGATTAAAAAGTTCTTTCCTCTGGTCGATGGACCATTAGTTGAACTAATTGATGGTGATAATGAACTTTTCTATACTTAGAAGTAAATAACCACAGACTCAGGAAAGTTTAAAGTCTTTATCTAAATGTAATGCATGTGAATCACTTCAAAAATACAGTACAGAAACCATCACTCATAGGAGAGAAAATTAAATTAATTAATCATCAACTGACTTATGCTCAGAAGGGGAGAGGACAGAGAGAAAAGAACATCTGCAAATGCACAAATTTATATTTACCAAGAATGGTGTGAAGACCAACCCCCTGGCCAAAGGGCTGGTAAGGGCCCCCCGGGATAGTTCAGGAGACAAAGACTGCAGGACAGGATTCAGGACAGGATAGTTGACCTCTCTAGAACAGACGATTGCGCCGCACCCCTCTCTGACACTCTCTTCCTCCTCGAGATTCTTCTGCGATCTTCTTATCTAACCCAATTAAATTAGGATAGAAAGTTCTGCTTCAGGCTCTGCATTCAATTCTTCATAAGCATCTCACAGTATCTACACTACCGTGGGAAGTACAATAGTTACCTGCCACGTGTATTATGGGACGATCTCGCCATATGGAAGGGGGAACCTATTGGGGTGCGTATCCCTGCTTCTGTCCGTATTCGTTGCGCCACCGGGACACCACTTTCTGGTGTCGTAAAGGTTGCTGCCGGGATGGGCTGTCAACCTACCCTGGCGCCAAACGAACCGGTTCCATATGGCGAGATCGTTGTCCCATAATACACGTGGCAGATAACTATTGTACTTCCCACGGTAGTGTAGATAGTCAACAGTTTATTAGGGCCTGAAGAATTGCCATGGATCATTAGACCACCAGGCATGAAACATGTTGACCATCACAGAAGAGCATAGCTAAGCTGAACCCTAACGTCAGCCAGCTGCCACTCTGTTTCTTGTTTTAATCAAGTGGATAGCCATTTCTAATAAAGTTCTTCTTTGGACTATCCAACTTGTTTTAATCACACACACTCACATCTACACCACTAGACCCCTCACACACACTACATCATACGGCCAGGAACAAAAGATCTCCGAGAAAGAGCCCCTTTAAGGGTGCCCGTCGGGGATTGCAGCGCCGTCCCGACGAGGAGCAGGTCCATATGATGAAGCATGACACCTAGCTTGCTTGGTGTGTGAGGACCCTAGTTCCGATAAGAGGGATTCCCCTTCCTCTTCCACACGGTCTCTCTTACACACTCTCACTCTCCCTTGACTTTGAGGAACTGCATATCCACTTTCTTCTAACGATTTACTGGGCCTGTATCCTGGACCTCTTTCTTAAGCCCACCAGTGTCCCTCCTTTGATTATTCATTGTATACCACCCATCTCTACTCTATTCCCCTTTATTTATTAATACTTTCCCCGCATTAGCATTAGTAAAATAGCTTGTCTTCGCTTTAACTAAGCAGGTGCCATGCACGCGAGTCTTTAAGACTCTATTTTAGTAATTGCTAAAAACCTTCAACCTTCTCCACCCCTCACAATCCTACATGGATGACACCCAACTGCTACTTACATATAACACAAATGACCACAAGGCTAAGGAAAACTTTGCAGACTGCATGACAGCAGTACTAGGCTGGCTTAAAAGCAACGCCTTACAATGTAATCCCGACAAGACAGAGGTCCTGCTGTTTGGGCCTGACCCCAACCAGGGTTGGTGGGGGGCTTGGCCTTCACACTGCCTGGCTCCCTACCCAAACAACAGTGAGAAATCTAGGGGTAATTGTGAATAATCAGCTATCTTTCAAGTATCAGATCTCATCAGTGGTCAAAAACTCATGCTGCATCCTCCAAATGCTGAGAAAATATACTAAACTGCTTCCCTGGGAGGCCCAAAAAACAGTCAGCTAGGCCCTGATTTTCTCTAGACTGCACTAGACGAATGTGCTGTATTTAGGGCTATCAGAGTCGTCGATACACAGACTTCAAAAAATCCAGAATATGGCCATCTGCCTACTGTATAAGCTCCCCAAACATGACTATCACTCACTACCGTAAGCAGCTACATTGGCTGCCCGTAAAAAAGAGGATTATTTTTAAAGCACTCACAGTGGTTTACTCGGCCAACTACAAAACAGGCCCGGGCTACCTGCTAGCAAGATTGACCAACTATCGGCCTCACAGACCGCTTCCCTCTCAATTTGCTCACCTCCTATCTGTGCCACGTGAAAACAAGAAAAGATGGGGTGGCTCAGCCTGTTCACTACAAGCAGCCAAACTCTGGAAAGTTCTTCCATTGCCCATCAGATGAATTTCTGACAGCAAATCATTCCGCAAGCAATTGAAAATCCATCTGTTGAATGATTAATCAGTCATGCGCCCAGATATGTGCCACATGCCTAGCTCCGGGACACTCACGGAGTAGATATGTGCTCTTCAAATCTCTCTATTTGTTCATTCAAGGGCATATCTCACATGGGTAATGTTAGAATCCGGGTTCTCTGGTTGGCACAGGTAGGTACTTGTGACAAGCAGGGAACCTTTTCTCTAGTCAGGGTAAGGGGTTACACTCCTAAAATAACCCCTGCTCACCCTCTAGGTAGCTTGGCGCGAGCAGACAAGGCTTATCTCAGAGCGTTATAGGTTAAGCATTTGTGAACACATACAGTAACCAAGTGACAACACTACAAATGGACACCACACAGGTTTTTATATTAAAAATAAGGATCCTTTATATAGAGTTACCACAAGACCTTTAAACGACAAAAATACACAATACTGTTACTTTAGATGTTAGAAGTTTGCTTAGTTCTCTTAAGTTCTTAAATGCGACACTTTAAGTCAATGTACCTTAGATGCGACACGCACGGCAGCGAAAGTGTTGCAACGATGCTGACGCGATGAAGTTTTTGGTGCAAAGAAATAAAGATGTGAAGATCTTCCAGATGCGTAACGCTTCTCCGATGTTGCGAGAAGACTCGTCTCGATGTGTCGGCTGCAGCGGCGTCACCCCTTTACGCGATGCGACGACAGCGGCCTTGGCAGCGGCACTCTTCTCCGACGTTTGCGAGACGCTTCCGCTCGATGCGATGCTGCAGTGGCGTCACCCCTTTACGTGATGCGACGACAGCCGTTCTGACGGCGGCACGCTTCTCCGTGGATGCGAGGCGCTTTTCTTGATGCGGTGCAATGCGACAACTACGATGGCTGCGATGGCGACACGCTTCTTCCTCGATGCGAGACTCTTCTCTTGATGCAGTGCAATGCGTCAGCTACGATGGCTGCGATGGCGACACGCTTCTTCGGCGTTGCGAGACACTTCCAGAATGATGCGAGATGCTTCCGCTCGATGCGATGCTGCAGCACCGACACCCTTTGCGAGATGCGACGACAACAGCTCCGACGGCGGCACGCTTCTCCTTCTTGAGTCGCGCTTCCAGCTCCTTGCGACACGCAGTCCCTCTGAAGGCCCAACAACAGCAGCAGGCACTTCCAAAGAACTCTGGGGAGCTGGGGGTGAAGTCCACTGGTCCTGGGACTTCGATCAGGGGGCAAGCTCAGCACAAGCCCTTGGGGATCTTTTAAGCACAAGTTGAAATAAAGTCTTTGTAGTCTTTTCTCCTCTCCTTTCAGCAGCAAGGCAACCACTGCAGGCCAATCCCCCAGGTCAGGGACAGTACTCCTCCTTACAGCTTTCCCAGTTCCTTCTCCTCAGGCAGAGGTTCTTCTTGTCAAGCAGGAACTAAATTCTTGTGAGCAGGGTCCCAATACTTATACCCCTAATTCATTTGTTCCTCTGGGGTAGAGGGGCCTTTGCCCAGTCCAAACCAGTTCTTGAGCACTTTGTTGACATGACTCTGCCTTTCTTTTCAGGGTGCAGGGCAGAGACATCAGCCGCTCCACAGGAGGTGCAGCCAGCATTGTGGTGGCAGAGCACAGCCTTATTCAGAGTCCAGGTGCACTCCTCCCACCCATCTGGATGTCAATCTCTCCATTCACCACCAGGCTACCTAGCCCTGCCCCTCTGGGTTTCCCCAGCCCTGTCACTCACACAAACCAGACAGGCAGATACACATCACAGCAGAGGCGGGCTGAAATGGTTAGGCAAGCAAATACCAACTTTCTAAAAGTGGTATTTGCAAACACAGAATATTAATATAAACTTTACTAAAATATGTATTTTATTATTTTGAGTTCAGGCATACTAAACTCGATTTTCTACCATGTTCCCTGGGTCTGTTTGGATCATAGGATGTAACAATTCTAACAGCCCATTCTGGCCTATGGGAACAGGTAGCCTTGCAATAGTGAAAAACGAAAATGGCTGTAATTCACTATTAGGACATGCCACACACATCAAGGCTTGTCCTACCTTATGCTTACAATGCACCCTGCCCTTGGGCCTACCATAGGGGTGACTAATATGAAGTTAAGGGAAGGTTTAGGGACTGGGAAGTGGGTGCACTTGCCCAGTCAGCATGACAGTACCAGACTGCACGCAGGTTCTGCAATGGCAGACCTTAGACACATTTTACTAGGCCGCTTCTGTGGGTGGCACAACCAGTGCTGCAAGCCCACCAGCAGCATTTGTATTTACATGCCCTGGCACTCCTGGTGCACTTTACTGGGGTCTGATAATTAACCAAATAAGCCAATCATGGAATCCAACCAACATATCTATTTTAAATAGGGAGAACTTGCACTGTGGCACTGGTTGGCAGTGACACAGTGCTCTGAGCAGCTAACACCAGCAAAACACATGAGGCACAGCGACAAAAAGTGGAAGGGAGACTCACGCCAAGGTGCCAGGTCTAACAGATAACTGTTCAAACATAATTCACACAATACAATTATTTTCTCATGAAGACTCTCTACAAGCTGCCAGGGGAAGAGATGATTACTTACCCCTGCATATAATAACTTAGGATTTAAATCCAGAACCTGGGGGTGAAAGATACTTTAAACAGGAATGCAATATCATTTCTGAGTCTCCCTCTGCTGAGGGTACTTAAATTATTGGAGGGAGCTGCATCTTGATCTATGTACTCAACAAGGAATAGTACTAAGAAGGCTAACATTCTCCTGCTGTCACTGCAGATCATTTGCTGACCAGTGATGGACAGGGAATGTGAAAGTAGGCCTGTGGTTGTGGGGAATTCCTCAATTAAATTTCCAAGATGGTTGAAGGATGTTTAGCTCCTCCCATAGTGTTTCAAATGTACTATTTGCAAAGTTTTGATAACAGATTTGGCAGATGAGAAGTTCACATTAAATAATGACTCTTCTTGGAATTTGCCTTTTCTGCAGGGTCACCCCAGACTGTTTTCCTTTTGCTGGACCCACTATTCTTTCTGGTTGTGGATCCATAAGGCCTAACTCTTTATTTTGTGATCTTAAACCTTTTATAATTGACTTTATTTCCAGAAAGCTTGATCCCATCTATGCTCGACTAGGGGAAATTGAGGCCAAACTGGGCAACTTGAACCTCCCTTCTTTGCCCCATTGTGAAGGGCCACCTTTTGACTCATCTGCATCAGGATTGAGGGCACCACTATTAGTGCCTCCTATTGGCCATCTCCAGGCTTCTCGTGCGGGGGTATGCCCTCCTGTTATTAATATTGGCCTGATTGCTAACCATGCTGGCTCAAGCTCCTTGCAACAAAGCACGTCAAGGGAAAGTCAACCCCAAGAGGGCCAGCAAGAACTTCCCATATTCTTTCGGCGGGTTCAGAATGGCCTTCAAGGAGAACATTCTAAAGTTGGGGATACTGTTTACTCTCCCCCCCCCAACTTCCTCCTGATTGTACTCTCTAAGCCTTGGTTTTAAAAAACATTCCACTTGTTTCAAGTACAAGCAAAGAGGATTTCCAAAGTCTAAAGAATAAAGGGGCATATTATCAAGACCGGCGTTAAAATTATCGTCGCTTTAGCGGCAGAAAACTGCCGCTAAAACAGCGATAATGGGCTTGATAATATGCTTTATGGAATTCCAATTGACTCCCATATTAGATGTCCTTCACATCTAACATGGGCTTCAATTGCAATTCCATAGAGCATATTATCAAACCCATTATCGCCGTTTTAGCGGCAGTTTTCTGCCGCTTAAGCGGCGATAATTTTATCGCCTGGCTTGATAATATGCCCCCAAAGGTGGTAAGTTCTCTACTACATTTTTTTGTGAATTTACATCAGCCTCACGGCGGCATCCAAGTGGTACCCATTGGTTATTTTTATAAACCTCCAAACTGGCGCCAGACCTTTCCTTCAAGAATACCTTCTTGTCCTTTTAAATCCTGTGCCAGATATAACACCCCAACGAAAGATACTTTTTATATTCTAGCCACAATAGGAGACATTGATTGGTGCCACTCTAAAGTACCACCGGTATCCAAGGACACAGATTTTCTGAGTTTGATCCAGGCATCTTCCACATTTATTGATTGCAGTATGTTGGGCGCCAATAATATCTACCAATATGTTCATGTTTCTAGCCCAGGAGGCTGTGACCAGCCTCAGTGTACTGGAGGCCCATTGGTAACTCGTCCAAATATGCTCACTGAGAGCACACTTTTCATGGAATATTGCAGAGGCTCCTACAAAAATGTTAAACCCAGAATGGTTAAAGTTAATCAATCAATACGAGATCCCTTGCTATCAGAAAACATGTTTAACAACTGATTCCCACATTAATGGGTTTTACCGGTGTTTACAACCGGCACTTCCATCTTCGGCCGGGAGAGCTAGAGGAGTCCTTGCAAATTTCTTCCCCGTAAAGATGCCAGACCTAAAAGAATGAACATGTTTGTCCTCTCCTCATTTATTGGTCTCTCTTTAATTAGTTCCGGCAGACTTCGACATATTGCTAATCAACTTGTATTACAGTAGCTTTAATTGCACAACAAGGGTTGTTATTGATCCATTGATTGATTTTCTAGGGGAGTTTTATAATCAAATCAAACATCCTGCCTATATTATTTGGGTTGGGGACATCAACATTAGCACCAGGATATTGTCTGGTACTCGTGCTTGTGGAATGTGTAACGAAAGTAATGTCAATGTAACTCACTTTACTCATTCCGTTTATGGGGATGATTTAATTTAAGTATTATTGATTTTCTATCTAGTGTTTGCTTGTAATGCCCATAGTCCCAGTAATTCTACAGTCCCTACATTGACAAGAAATCATGTTGGTAGTATCATCGACCACATCTTATTATCTTCCAAACTCTTGCCCTATTTGACTGGTTTCGAGGCTCTTGGCAGCTGTATCAGTGATCGCAATCCACGTATTATTTTCCTAGATTCTCTTACTCGGGTGCCAAGGTCCAAAAGGGATGATAATTTGGAACTCACTAGGAATAAGGGCCTAAAAATAAAACAGAAAATGGTCAATCTAGCTATCCTTACCCAAACCATCATAAATGACTCTTCTGTCTCCTTTCTGTCTTGTTTGAGTGACAGCGTGTCTTGGGGAAATTATTCGGGCCTATATGACCATCGGCAGGTCAATTTCAAACAATCTTACAATAACAGCTCCCCCAAGAGAGATGGCTTCTTGCCGCTGGTTTAAAGCTGCATGTTCCGCAGCTCATAAAAATGTGTTCAGAGCACTGAACAGCCAACCATGGGTAGCACAGGACGTTAAGTTGCTGAGAAATAACTACCAAACCATACTAGAGGCAAGAAAAAGGAAAATTAGGCTGAAAGCTTGGGTGGAGCTCCAATTGGCCAGGGCTTTGAAAGACACTGCTAAATTCTGAAAAGTGATAAAAATGCCTTTTTTTTTTAAGAATCTGATGCCCCAAATGTATCCTCTAATATTGAAGTAGATGCTTGGGTCTCTTATTATACCAAGATCTTTGCCCCAGGGGTGTTACCATCCGCACAGGGGTTAATTGGTCCTGTGGCCACAACACCAGTGTGTGATTTCTAAAACCCAATCAATATTGATGAAGTTATTACAGCAATTACTAAATGTACCCTCTGCAAGGTGCCAGGCCCAGATGGGGTCTCCGCAGACATTTTCAAGTCCAACATGTCATTATTGGCCGCATTATTAGCAAATGTATTCAGAGCGGTAAGCCAGGGCCCTATACCCAATTCTTGGACAACCACCTCTTTTGTCCCAATATTTAAAAAAGGGGACAGGCCCCAATCAACATGTTACAGACCAATCTCACTTATCGACCCAAGTGCAAAAATCTTATGCCGAGTTCCATTGTGCCATCTTGATAATTGGGCCTTATCAAACAATCTTTTAACTGATGTCCAATTCAGCTTTAGACCAGGACTGGGGCAAAGAGAACAATGTCTAAATCTTTATCTAATACTGGGGAAGTAGACGAGGGCTAAAAATGTATCGGTGTGCCTTGTTTTTTAGATTTGCCAAGTGCATTTGATCTTGTGAAACCCTCTAAGTTGTGGGACCCAAGGGGAGAGTTGGACATAGAACAGAACCTTTCAACCCTCATCTGTCGTTTACATCAAGATTTGACAGTATGGGTCAGATATGGCCCCACCGGTGAATGCTCCCCTTATATTAAGTCTACACGGGGAGTTAGAGAGGGGTGCATCTTGGCCTTGTTCCTATTCTTGTTATACTTCAACGGGGTAAATCAATTTTGATAGAAAAGGGGAAGGACGTCCCATGAATGAGGAAAATGCGGGTACTCATTCTATTGTTTTGGGACGATACAGTGCTGATCCCCCGCACAGCAAACGGGCTCCAGATTTTATTGGATTTATTCCTAGAATTCATAAAGGATCTGAATCTTCAAGTGAATTACACAAAGTCTTTCATAATGATGTGTGGTTGCCTGAGCACGAAGTCTAAGAATTTTGGGGGCATATTATCAAGCCAGGCGATAAAATTATCGCCGCTTTAGCAGCAGAAAACTGCCGCTAAAACGGTGATAATGGGCTTGATAATATGCTCTATGGAATTGCAATTGAAGCCAATGTTAGACGTCCGTCACATTTAACATGGGCTTCAATTGGAAATCCAGAGAGCATATTATCAAGCCCATTATCGCCGTTTTAGCGGCAGTTTTCTGCCGCTAAAGCGGCGATAATTTTATCGCCTGGCTTAATAATATGCCCCTTAGTATGGAGGGTCACACTTTAGCAAATGTTACAATTTGTTATTATTTTTAATAATTCCCTTAGTTGGGTTTTCCTAATAATTTTAAGGCTGCAGCTTTATAATAGAAACATTGCAGTCCTATTTAGATTTGTCAGAAAGCTGCAGAATAAACCAATACCAGAAATGTTGAGCCTTCACAGGTGCTGGTATGTGGGGATTAAGCACGGCTGGAGTTCTTCAAACAGCTGAAAATAGTTTTACTTGTAGATTGCTTTTTGTCCCAGGCAGCACAGCCACTTTAATTTTCCATGAAGAACTAGGGCTGACATATCTAGAAGTCCTGATTGACCTTGCTCCCCAATTACTCTAGACTAAAATTTGGATTACACCTGAGAATGTCTTGACCAGAATTTGACTGTCATTAGATAAAGCCTCCAGACATCATAGCTTTCTTATATAAAAAACACATTTAAGGCATTAGACCTTGGAGATCTGTTTGACAAACCTTTCTTGATTGGACCCAAACATAAATTGATTGTCTAACAATCTTATCTGAATCACTGCATGAACTTTAGTTGGGAAGCTGCTCAGGCCATGGATTCTGTCATTAGGTATGCCTGCATTTCCACAACAGGCAGCATTGAGCCCTATTTAGGGTGGATTGAGAATCCTACATATCAACACTGGTTAACTACATTAAGATTGGGCACTATGCATTTTGAATTTGCCTTTTCATCACCAGGGTTCAGGAAAGGGGAGCTTTCGCCATGCAGGGGCGATGGGTCTTCTATACAGAGCACTTGCCATTTTATTTTATTTTTCACTTTATAAATGGGGCTTAGATACTCCTTTTTAGTGCTGATTTTACGCAAGCCAGATTTTAGAAACAACAAGGAGAGGCTCATATTTTTGCAATCTTTGTGCTCGATTGAACTGTGCTTTACATTATTAAAGTTTATAAAATGTGCCTTTTACAAAAGTTATGGAACTTAAGATATTATTTCAGTTGATGTATTTTAGTACACCTGATTTGTTTTTAATTTTTCATCAAGGTATCCGATGTTGATTTTTTATTTTTAGAACTGATAACTTATGAGCACTGAGTTTGGATGACCTTAAACTTTATTGCAGTATTGCGCTTTGCAATTATTTTTTGTAATTGTATTGCTGACCACGAGCAATAGAGCGAGGATATTTTTAGGTGAAGCTGAGATGTTTAGAATAAACTAATGCAGTGATTGGAGCACATAGCAGAACCAACATGAGGATTTAGTCCTGCAGTGTTTTGCTTTGTTTTTCTTTTTATCTTTGAAGTCCACTCTTATAGGCTATTTATTCCTAATGCCTTTGGCCAGCCGTTTGCTGTTTCGCAATATAATCTATCCCTGCTCTAGGTTATTTTATTTAAACGTTTTTAACTGTTTTTGAGCTTGATATGCCTCTGCCATTTTAAAATCTATTTCATGATTTATGTTTTCAGGCTGTTCACACTTTACTGCCTCGGAGGCCATACTGCATATGTTCATTTTAGCTCTTCCTGCTCTTGTATTAATTTATTACAATTTCAACGTAATCTGTAGCATTCCCAGTGAGCTGTTGAATGATGTATATTTATTGTTAAGCTGTGTATGTGTTATACTTTTATGGCCTATTTGCCGAATAAAGGGCCATATTATCAAGGAACGGCGATAACATTATCACAGCTTTAGCGGCCGGAAACTGTCGCTAAAGCGGCGATAATGGGCTTGATAATATGCCCTTGTGAATTCCCATAGAAGCCCAGGTTCTGGTGTGAACCTGGGCTTCTATGGGAATTCACAACGGCATATTATCAAGCCCATTATTGCCGCTTTAGCGGCAGTTTGCTGCCGCTAAAGCGGCGATAATGTTATCGCCGTTCCTTGATAATATGGCCCATGGTTTATTGATCTGATCTGATTAAATTGACATCCACTTAATTGGCCTTGTCCTGCTGAATATCTTTGACTTCCATTTCAGACTAAGATCGAAGGTAAAATATCCAACCAGGTTGAACTTTGTTTCAATATTTGGCTCCATAGCAGTTGGCCTTAACTTGTGCCTAGGTACCAGTCAAGCAAAACCAGATGACCATGGTTGGCACGTAACACTTTTTGGCCCAGTATATTGGCTCTCCCGCTTTGCTGAGCGGTCCAGTTCAGTCCTACAGTCCTTCATCGTCGGGGAAAAAGGAGACTTTCTGCATCTGGCCACAACCCTTTTTGCCAGTAATTTGCCCAGCCCCATAAGCATGCGATCCCTTCTCGGCCTCCCCAAGTCATCCACCAGAATAACATGACCCTCAGGGATACCTCATCTGGCCTTAAACCTCAGAGACGTGAACAGAGGTATCCGGTAATTGTGAATGATGTGGCATTCCAAGACCATATGGTAGAAGTCCCCAGATTCCCTTTCACATCTAGTGCAGGAGGGGCAACGGAGCCTATGAGACCTCCGCAGGCACCTGGGAGTGTAATAGGCACAATGGAGGAATTTCAACTGAATAAGGTGTAACCGGGCAGAAATGGCTTCAGCATGGGGCAATATATGCCTCTCTCCACTCCTCCTACTCTAGTGTGTGCAGCCATCCCTCTCAGTGCTCCCTCATTGGTGCTAGTGTACAGGGTGAGTGATAAACAAAGGCCTTGTAGACTTGAGAGATACCCCCTCTAGCTAGTGGGCCTCCAAGGATCTTAAATTCCAAGGGGTTGTATTCGGGAGGATCAGTCAGTATCGTATAGTATTCAGAGAATGTATGACGGAACTGGAGGTAACGAAAAAATTGTGACTTATAGAGGGAGAAAAATATTTGCAGGTCCTAGAAGTACTTCATATGATCGCCCTCGCAGACATCCCACAAGCAAGAAAATACAGAAAGCATTCCATCCCTTGAATCCTGCCACCCGTGCCACCTGGTCCAGCCATCTGCCTGTCTACAGTGGGGTCTCCATGGCCACCCTCCAGTCCCACTCCATCTAGCAGAGGGCAGCACTCCAGGTATTAAATACCACTTTGGTGATTTCCGGTAGTGTGTGGTGGATTGGTGTGCCATAGAGATACCCAGAGATTATCAAACCCTATCAAGGAGACCTCAAGCTGAAAGTCTGGATCCGTCCAACCTCCATTCATCCTATCAGTTTCTACAACAGTGTGTGCTGCCCAATGGCAAAGATGAATGCCGGCCATAGCCAAGTCACCCTCCAATAAAGAGCAGACAGATTGGTCGAAGGACATCCTAGAGGGTTTTTTCCCAGAGAAATGTCCTTGCTTGTCATTTCAGTAAACCACTGGCTAGGCACATGGAAGGGGAAATAATGAAGTACGTAAAGGGAGGCATAGAAGGACCATCATTTTATATAGGGCCATTCTTCCCAGGACATCAAGCGAGAGTTTGATCCTTCGGTCGAGGTCTACCTGGACGGCCGGGAGAAGAGACTAAGATTGAGGTTCCAGGCCAGGTTCGGATCTAAAGACATTCAGATCCCAAAGTACTGGAAACTTAAGCCCCCAATCGGCAAGGCTGGGTCCCATGTCTATCAGCCCTGTCTCCCTTAAGAGGGATCAGAAAGGACTTAGGCCAGTTCACAGTGGGGCCCGAAACTTTCCCAAAGGTGTCAAGGAGAGTAAGGAGACGACGGCCCATTCGGGCCGGGTGGGCATAAACAAAAGAATGTTGTTGACTTATAGGGCTATTCTATCTTCCAGTGCCATTACCCTGTCAAACCCCCAAACCTGAGATCAGGAACTCGTGGGCTGCTGATGCATGAGTGTATTCATGTGCTGTTGGGTTCCACACCTGCAGGAATCGCAGAGCCTTAGGCCTGCTGCCAAGCTGGCGAGCCCCTACCCACTGTGGGTGCTACGTTGAAGCCCCAAAGGGAGTCCATATGACCCATAATGTCATTGAAGTCATTGCCGCAGAATTAGCATGCTGGGAGGGAGGGAAATCTCCAAGTACTTTATAGATGACAGTGAAGAGCAGCCAGCTGCTGAGGGATATATACGCTAAGGAGGCTGTCACAAGTGCCATTTATGGGGCCTTGCACCAGCACATATCACCCAAAGGTAGCATATGTGAAAGAGGACACCGCAATTGGCAGGGAGTTCTGCAGGAGCATATCTTGCATGGTAAACTCTGGAGTACCAGTATCTAGCTAGGAGAGAGCAATTCGTACCCGAGAGATGTGTTTTGTTCAACAGCACTCTTTGGGGGCTGCGCCTTTGGAGGAACCATAGCAGCACTCTCTGCTTAATGGGGGCCTAACAAGCCATTAACATTCTACGTCAGAGCAGTAAACGCCGTCATGTTGGGTCAAGTGGTAACGTAAGTAGAGCCCAGTGGATAGGTGTACGTGGTGCCCGTGGTCTCAGAGACCTCTAGCAGACCTCACTATGTGGGTCCAGGATGCAGAAGTCCCATGTAGAAGAGCCATGTTGCAGGGTGTGTGTGCCAAGTACATTGGATAAAACGTAAAAAGTTAAATGAGATAACAAAACCCAGTAACACAGCTGCTTGGCCCCCAACTTTCCCTCCCACTATACTTCTCGCCAACTGAAGCATCTGTCGCCTAAGAACTATTCCCAATGCAAGTATGTGGTGGAGTCCGAGTATTCCATCCTGGGGATTCCAACCTTAGTAGCCCCTAAAGTATATTATGGTGCTGGTGTGCCAAAAAGTATAAAGTAAAACAAAGAGAGTAAATGCCCAAGACTTGTACAACATCAACTGGTCACATATCACTGTTAGCAGCGTGGGCCGAGGCCTCCCAAGTACCATTCCTCTTTGCCCTAGCAAGTCCTGTGTTCATTCATGGTCTGAGTCCAATGTGAAGAGAATCATGGGGGTCAAGGCAGCCCCTGCGGGAGTACTTTCTGTACCCGGAGCCACTGCACCCAGTATTCAGATCATCATGATTGTGGCAGCCGGACGACATCCCTCCGGGGTGACTGATTCAGCCACAGTGGATGTTGTTCAGTGAACCAAGTCCAAGCAACATCCACGTTAAGAAGAAGTAGGTTATGCCCTCCAGAACAACACACAAGTTGTTCTAAAAATACAGCAGGTGTGGACCCCTCAACAACTTCAGGAAAGCAGGCAAAGTGAAGCTTACTATTTTGCCTTCTGTTTTCGGTGTCCTCCACCTGAGCTGTGAAGGTCTTAGATATGGAGAGGAGACAGTTCAGTTTTCAGCTCCCAGACCATCTCTTCCAGTTCCAAGATATGCCCATCCACCTAGGAGACCTGTGCTGTAAGATTGCGGAAATCCTAGTGGCAGAAGAGTCACATCTAGGTGCAGCTCCCCGATCTTGGATTCAGGTGTTGTGTGGGAGTCCTGGATAGCCTGAAAGATGAATGTAGTGTCACAGTTCTGGCACCTGGACAGCTTGGATATCTCCATGCCCCCTTGGTGACTGCCTGTGGGGGCTGTAAATTTGGGGTTGCTGGGGTTTGCCATGCCCATGATGTGGTCAGGGGTCCGATGGTCAAGGAGATCACCACCGGCCCAGCAGCTCTGCTCTAGCTAAGGCATGGGAGGCATGAGCAAACAGAGTGAATAGGTGGCAAAATAGGGCTGGTTGTCCCCCGTCCCTACCACAGTTGCCTAAGATTCCCACCATGTAGGGGTCCAGATGTCCTTCTCTATCGCCTCGAGTCTTCGGTGAGCGCTTGGCCCTCTGGTCTGGTTGGGCCCTACACTGCTATCATGGTTCCGTGAGTCGCTGGAGTCTCGGATAATATATTAGGCCAAGCAGGCCCCCATGAGTGCTGTGTGGGTGGGCCTGTGTTTACCTCATGGCTGCTGATGCTGGTGGGCCCTCTTTCATTTAAGGGAATATTATTGGATTTTCCAATTGATAACTATTAATGATTGCGTTTTTGCATCTTTATAAAATCCAAAGTTGAAAGCTGACAGGCAAGCTTTAGAGCCTCTAGGACACATGGGACTCTGTTAGGACAAAGGTGCCTGAAGTGCAGTTTGCACCAAACCAACTTTGTAATCAAGATATAACAGACTACCAACCAGAAAGTGGGCTGGAGGGATTATTTAGCACTGAAAATTGCATTTTGGAATACAGGCTACTTTAGGATCTTCAAAAACTGCAGGGGTTCCAGAGGTGGGATGTTTTGGGGATATCTATGTAGCGAGGTATAGGTTCCATCAGAAATTAAGACATTTGAGGCACTTCAGAGAGAATTTGAGCTGTCCAAGAGACACTCTGAATATTTACAGGTTAATCAACCACTCTTAAAATATAGTACCTGATACATTCAAGAAGAATCACCACTCAAATAAAGAGTCAGAGCAGTCCACATGAAAATACAAGCTATATTATGAGTATATAAAACACTACTTAATAACTGTCAAGGTACCGGTAACAAACTCAAAAACAAATGTGAAAATTATGTAGGAATACTAGAAGAGGATAACTGGAATGATGCAGGTAAATACCTGAGAAATGTGATAATAAGGATGGGCTTCAGATTGGTTCAACTAAATATACTATACCGAATATATTACACTAGAACATTGTTGATAGGGATAGGGAGAGTTGAGAATGGTATATGCCTGTGGGGCTGCAACACAAAGATTTTATTCATTTACTATAGGAATGTCAGTAAAGATCCAGCCATTGTGTAAAGAGTGTGCCATAGAATAGCCATTTTGAATGGAAAGACCCTGGATTTGAAGTTGCAGTTGATGATACTGGGTTTATGGAGTGACCTAACAATGTCCGGATAGCCACAATTGTTCTGTAATGTTGCATTAAAAGTCACACTAAGAGATTTTGTCAAGTTATGGGCAGGTACTGTTATCTACCACAGGCCAATGGGAAAATGATATAGATCTGTGTGTAAAAGCAAACAAATAGGTACATCAAGGATGTGACTGCCCACAAAATGTCAACAAAAAATTGGCCACTTGAAAGAATTCCTCAATGGGGTGGGACAATAAAGTATGGAATAATGTCTGAAACCTGCTAAAAACTATGAAATAATAAGTAGTAAAACCTTTAATTCTACAGACTGATCTTCAAGTTTGAGATGTTTATAGGTAAATAGAGTCTGGCTGGGGTCAAAGAAGACACACTGTTTAATATGCTCATTTTGCAACTATAGGAATAAAAACATAAAATAAAATATTTATATGTTTTGAAAACAGTGTTATGTTAGCAAATGTGTTTCTGCATCTATAATGTCTTCACTCTCCTACTGATGCTGCACAGCCTTTGACTCTGTTTTTTTGCAACTAAATGTGTTTATGTGCCTAATGATGTTCCTAAATTTGATTTTGCAACTACAAATAATATATGCAGCTAAAATTATGTTCACAGTCGCTTGACGTTGCACAAAGGTAAGTTTGGATTCCAAATTTGATTTTGCCACTAAATGTGTTGTTCCTCTTAAACGCGATTTGTGTTCTAAATGTGATTTGTGCTCCTAGAAAGGTGGTGTGTTCTTGCTGAAGTTGCACAAAGGGTGATTTTGCCTCCTAATTTTCTCCTAAACGTAATAGTGTAATTTTGTTTAGTTTGTTATGACAAGATTACATCTATAAACGACCTTGTACTCTAAAGTGATTTTTGCCCTTAAATATGATATTTGTACTAACATGTGATTTGAGCTTCTGGAAGATTTCCATATACATTCCGATATTGTGCTCCAGGGTGAATTCACACCTCAATGTGCTATCAACTAAATGTGAAGTTATATTGATGCACAACTTTTTTTAATAGTGTAACATCTTACTGTTTTCCCGCTGCTCTAAATGATAACCTATTGCTGCATAATATTGTCCCTACTGAATGTGCTTCGCAAGATCAAAAGAATACATGCTTTTCATGTGATCTTTTGATGGCCACCAAACATAAATCAAAGAGAGCTTCTTATTTTATCAGCTCCAGGATGCATTTAATATTACTCCATAAATACTGTCCTCTCCTGGACCTTGGAAAAGTTCTCTCAAACATTACCGCACTGAGCACAGATGACCAACCTGGAAACCGTAATCAGTAACAAAAACCATAGTCTGAGCATTAAGGGACATATCATCAAGGGCCGGCATTAAAATTATCGCGGCTTCTGTGTCCGTTTTCGGGCGAAAAGCGGCGATAATTTTAACGGCCTATCAGCATGGGCACGCTAACGCGTGAATCCATGCTGTAGCGCCCATTATCTTTTCGCCTCGCCTTGCATCGCTAATGAGATGCGAGGTAGGCGTTCCCATGTGAAATACAGCGAAATTAATTGCTAACAGAGGTTCTCCCTATCAGCAAGGAAATCACTACCCGGCCTAGCGACATTTAAACTAGCGCTAACCGGCTATATCGCAGGTTTCTTACGCCTGCTAATTTTCTGACTTGGCTATGTTTATCATGGGAGGTGGATTATTATGCTGAGTTTACATCTCCCTATCAGCAATGTTTTTATTTAACGCTTTATTTTATCGCAGGTAATCCTGCGATGGTGGCGCTTATCGCCGCTATTGCATGGATTACTATCGCCTCTGCGATGCGTGTTGCTGATAGTGCGCTAACTGGGCGATAGAATCCGGCGATAGATGGCGTTAAGATTTCACACGCTACACGCGGCCAGCGATAATTATCGCTGCCGCTTGGTGATATGCCCCTAACTTCATTAAAAATGCCCTACACTTTTTCAAATAAGACATATTGTCCAGGAACAATATGCTATGCTTTTTTCTTCTTAGTCACTGAGTAGGGGTGCTTAGGACTAACTGGTGATAAATAGTGCACTTGATAAAATCCAATATCATGGTGTTTGATATTTATCTTCTGTGATACTTTTCACCTATTGTGCTTTCAGCCCTTAAAATGGGGTATAAAGTATGGTTTTGCTGCTCTCTGTATCAAAATCAGGCTCTATTTTATATACACAATTAACTGGGCAGTTTAAAAAAATGTAAGGAGTGTTTGGAAGCATTGCATTTCTGAGCCCCTATCTTTACATATAGAGGCCCAGGGGTTACATTTGCCACGAAAGGGGATTTGAGGAAAAGCTTGCACTCCCAACAGTATTGACTGGTATGAACTAACAAACAGTGTTCAATGCAGTATTTTATTTGACAAGAATTCAATATGGCTGGTAACCTCAGATATCAGTGTAGCTTTAAATCCAGACATATTTGTGAAACACTATTGTTATTCAAAGAGGAGATTTTAACATTTTCTCTCAGAACTAGCTTGAAGGTGAAACTCCAAAGATCACAAGAAAGCCGACTTTTTTCTTAGATAAGTTGAATCGTTTAAAGATTGTTAAATAACATCAAGTCAAGGTGCAGAAATAGAAGAGATATGCCAGGCACAGAACTCCTGATTGTACACCTGTAACTTAAAGCATATCTGGTCCTATTTGAAGGTTAGAATAAGCAATTTACGATTAGAGGTAGACAATTTCAAAAATAGGTGCATGTCTAAAGAGAAAAGGTTATGTAAGACTTCTGACCAATGTGTTCAAAATATTACACTTTTACCATTTGTGAGTTAAAGAAATCTTCTCCAAGATACATATATGCCCATCGTGTTTTAAAAATGCAATACATACTGTAAATGATGCTTTAAATGTTTAACGGTTGACATCTTCTGTGCATTTTAATGCCCTACTGTCTCTGGAAAGTCATTACTTTTCTCAAGAAGAGCAGATTATAAATACATTAAAAATATATATATATTTCTGTATAGAGAGTGTCTCATTTCTGACACCATCACTGGATCGTGTTGTTTTTTCCTTGTATACTGAGATATGCAGTCTTGATTTTGTACCATGAATAACAGAAACACAGCAGAACTGCATGATTGAGGCCAATATAAAACGTTGTTAGAAAAAGGAAACACTACGAAAGAAATGTAACCAGTCGTGCTTTCAATGGTCACAGAACACATTAGTGACTTGCAACTTCCTTTTAATGTGCAGTTGAGGGTATATTATCCTATGTTTATAAATAGTACCTGCTTTCTACATCTGTATACTGTGACTTATCTAACACGGACTGTTCCTGCCCCATTTGCCCATAAACTGTGATTTATATGCAAGGCCACTTACAATGATGCAAGTTTCTGCAACATAGTTTTCCGTATATTTATTGATTTGCAGTATTTACCACATATTCCATTGTCTGCTGCATAGACGGCAGAGTTTACCCCCCAAACATTTCTTCCAGCTCAAACGGATCAAATGTTGTAAAAGACCCTTCACAAAGATTAACTGGTCACCATTCTGTTCTTTAATGCTGTGTTTGTGTGCTAAACTGGTACTAATGAGATGAAATATTTTCCCAGACAGTGTTAACAAGTGTAAAATTGGAAAATAATGACGTAATACTATCAACAAATATACCGCATCACGCCACACGATGTGCCTTTTCTTGCCACATAATTTAGTCTTCCCGGCTGCATAATGTTATCCTCCCTGCCGCATATTTCCAGTGGCCCTGTCTATATATCACATTTCTTAAGGTGCACATGCCTCAACAACACTGTCCTCCCCAATACCAAATGAGTGTGGACTACTGGCTAAGAGAGCATTACATTTCTCAGCATCCAGCATTTTCCGCCAGGGAACTCTGCAAAGCATAACCTTCTTCTAAGGTGGAAATCTGCCATGCCGCAGCAAAGGGAATATTATGAATTCAACATTAAAGTAGGTGACTTCAAAAATAGATAAAGAGACACATGAAAGGGCATGGCATTTCAGTCATCTCCACTGCTAAGAAGCCAGGTTTAATTCAGAGAAATTAACTGGCATTTCACAGACTCCGGAGCTTTCTTAGATAATGCGCCATCTGCAAAATGAAAATAAAATAAATTGCTTTTGCCAAACGCCAACGACAAAATAGTCTAATTTGAACGTTAACGTCACACTGAAGCTTAGTCAACCTTTATTAATTTTAACAAGTAGTCCTAATAATCCGCTACACTGAGCAAAAAGCCTTGTGTCATTTCTAATTAAAAGTGACAATCCCCTTAAACCTACCCCGGACAAATGCACTGTGTTTCCAACCAGCTTAACTCTTTAGAAACATATGGTTTAATAATAGATAGGCAGCAGGACAGAGGAGCTCTGATGGCGAGATCCGCGTCTTATGGGTTGGATTCATTACCTGATGCTAATAAGCTCATCCTTAAGCCAATACTGATGAAAAGTACACTATCAAACACCCTGTGTGTATCTTTCACACTATCAAACACCCTGTGTGTATCTTTCACTCTATCAAACACCCTGTGTGTATCTTTCACTCTATCAAACACCCTGTGTGTATCTTTAACACTATCAAACACCCTGTGTGTATCTTTCACTCTATCAAACACCCTGTGTGTATCTTTCACTCTATCAAACACACTGTGTGTATCTTTCACACAATCAAACACCCTGTGTGTATCTTTCACACTATCAAACACCCTGGGCCTTATTTACGAGAAGTGACGCATCGCTGCGTAAAAGCAGCGATAGGTCACTTCTCAGTGCGTCCTTCTTGCGACATGATGGATACGTCGGGGCAGATTTACAAGACCCTTGCGCCACTTTTGCGTCACTTTTAACATGGGAAAAGTGACGTAAAAGTGGCGGAAGGGGCTTATATATCTGCCCCGTCATATTTACTGTATGACGTATCATGTCGCAAGGAGTTACAGATATGTCAGTATTTCTGACGTATCTGTAGGCGCAGAAGTGACGCATTGGTGGAGTGTGTCACAAAAGTGACGCAACTCCAGCAATGTGTACTTTCACATGGGGCAGGCCCCATGTGAAATGTTTTGCGTCAGTCTTACGCCTGCTGTGAGGCAGGCGTAAGATATTGACGCATTTGCACCCTAGAAGTGGCGCAGTGAAATCTTGTAGATTTCACTGCGTCACTTCTACGAGGCTTACTTATGTGGGAACGCCCACCCTGCATACATTTTACCTGACGCAGGTATAATGTAGCGCAGGGGTTTACAAAGTGACGCATCTGCTTAGATGTGTCACTTTGTAAATAGGGCGCAACAGGAGGCATGTTTTATGCCGCCGATGCGTCACAAAAAGTGACGCAACGGAACCGCAAAACTGTTGCAAGGCCTCATAAATAAGGCCCCCTGTGTGTATCTTTTGATACAATGTTACTCTTACTTTAGTCAAAATGCTATCGTGGATATGCGGCACTGGAAAAAATAATGGTACAAAGTTTGCCAACATGAAAGGAATTTACTGATCAACTTTACTTATCCATGATTCGGTCACTGAATGTACTTTTGGTAGAAAATTAGTGGTAAAAAATAAGATCGAAAATATTTGGCGGAAAATTAATGTGGAAAAGAGATTTTTTTAAAGAGGAGATACAATTTTGTGAAAACTGATATTTAAACGTAGTATTTTATCACCAGTGATGATCTGGTCATCTCACCTCACTTCGATCCTGTGACAAAGACATTTCAGCACATATTCTAACGCTAAAGATGGAATATTAATTTAGACTCGGAATGTTTTTGTAGTCAAAAGACAGTTTACTGATTTATTTTCATTTAAGTCACCTCTATCAAATACAATTCAGACTATCTAACAGTGTTAAATGCCCTATTTTGTTTGAAAAGAAATAAATATGGATAGTAACCTCAGGGATCAGTTTTTTATTAAATTTAAACATACTCACAGAGGAGATATTGCCATTTTCTCTCCGATCTGGGAGTAAGGCGTATTTACGGGCAAATTTACGAGCCCCTTGTGCCACTTTTGTGCCGCCGTTGCATCACTTCTGTGACACAGTGGCGGCGTAAACCATGCGCCACATTGCACCCTATTTACAACGTGATGCATCTAGGGAGATGCGTCACGTTGTAAAGCCCTGCGCCACATGAAACCTGCGTAAGGTTTCATATGGGCGTTCCAGCGCGGGGGGGTGTTCTGGTGCAGTAAAGCCTTGGAAAAGTGCCTGAGTGAAATCTACAAGATTCCAATCAGTCACTTTTCCGACGCCACTGCGTCAAAACCTTGCGCCTCCTTGAAGCAGGCATAAGGCGTGACGCACCACCTTATGTATGGGCAGGCTACGAGCATTGCTGGAGTTGCATCGCGCTTGCGACACAACTCCAGCAATGTACCACCCTTCCAATGGGAGATGTGTCACGCATCTGTTTATCCTTGCACCTCGATGCGCCATATATTAAATGCGGCGCATCTGTGGTGGCGCAAGGAAAAACTTGCGTGAAGCATCTTACCTGGTGCATCCCTGCTGATTTGCAGGGATACGCCAGTCGTCATAAATCTGCCCCTTAGTGTTAAAACAAGGCACATGTCTCAGGTCTGTAATGGTGGCAGGGATGAATTCCACTTTGAGCACGTGAGCTCCTCTTACCCGTACCACTGACCAAATCAGAGTTCCATTGCAGCCCTTGTCCCTTTGATAGACAAAGGGGCACTAAGGGCACTTTGCGAGCGCCGTTGCAGGAATGGAGGTCTGCTGTGCCTTACAGGCCTCCGTATCTACCTCAGCAAAGAGTCGTGGAAGGAATGCTGCTTCATAGGTACGATGAGTCAGGGTTTCTTTAAATCCGTGTGCAGACATTTATCGCTCTGCCACATAGATGAATCTTGTACAGAATACAGATCATACCACTGCTTACACTGTTTTTGTGAAGGAACCTGGCCAAAAATACTGGCCTTCAGAATCATAAAAGTATTTACCCCTAATTATAAATGGTTGAGGTGGAAATAATGTACACCAGAGACATTATAGCAGTATTTTGCTTTTTTTTCTTATTTTTAATATAAACTTATGATATTTTCCTTCAATTCTTTTGGCGGCTCAGAGCGCTGGTACCAAGGTTGCATATACGAAAACGTAATGTTGCTGTCACAAGGCAGAAATGACCACTGCAAAAGACTGGAGAAAATGTGCACACCATTAGAATATGTAATATGATTTTCATTTTAGCTTGATAAAAATTAGCCTCATGAAGGCAGTGAATGAATGCAATCTGACCTGGGATAAGTCGAATGAACAGAGGTCTTCATTTTATATGATCTTGGTATTTGTGTAGTGCAATTCGAGCTGAGAAGCACAAGAGCACAAGAATCGAGAATGATTCCAGATTATGTGCATACAACCAATTGGGGGGAGTAAGGGTAATCCTGGGATGTGGCCATAAAGCCGAAGAAGTAGTTTGTTTAGTGCCTGTGTACGTGGGAGGTTGGAGTCATGTACACATTGAAGAATCTCTGCTGCTCTTAAGGAGAAATTAAGCGCATCGTTATTGTGAGTGAATGAATGATTGAATGAATGGAATATATATTGCAGAATTACCTGAAATCATTGCAATCGCACATATATACAGACCACTTACTAACAGATGGCATTAAAGAACACGTGCACCTATGATTGCAAAATATATTTTAAAAAGTGATGAGACCCCCCAATACTTCTGTATTTCTTATCTGTCTAGCTTATAAGACCTCCTCATACAATCAGCTAATTTTTCAATTGTGTATAAAGTTCTTTGGGGCATATCAGCAACAGCTGGCGATAATTATCGCTAAGCGCGCTTAGCGCGAGGATAATTATCGCCGGCTATCGCTGGATTTTATTGCAGAGATAGCGTGCTATCAGCAACGGTTATCTCCAATGCGATAAAAAATCCAGCGATAGCTGCTAAATGTGCGATTATCGCTGAAAATCCAGCGATAATCGCACAGCGATAGGCGATACGTTGATGATAGGGCAGGGTAGTCTCATCCTCAGAATCCACCACCCATAGGCTATAATGGCTTAGTCAGTTTAAAAGCAGGCGTAATAAAACCTGTGATAAGCGCGGTTAGCGCTACTGTTCTCGTCGCTACACAGGTTAGCGATTTGCTTGACAATTGGAGAAATGTCTGTTAGCGACATTTTCCACGTTATTTTAGTAGGGTATGCCCACTTTGCATATAATTGGCGTTGCAAAGATGGGCGTTAGGGAAACCGGCGCTGAGGCATAGGAACACGCGTCAGCGTGTCCTTGCTGATAGTGCGATAGAATTATCGCCGCTTTTCGCCCGAAAACAGATGCTAAAGCGGCGATAATTATATCACTTCCCCTTGATGATATGCCCCTTAGTGCTTTGACTTTGCCGTGGTGAATCTACCCCTCCCCACTGATCGAGAAAAATGTGAATCAGACGAAAATATACATCTTTAAAAAGTGTAGCACCTAGTTGTGTAAGCACTAGGGGGCATATCAACAACAACCGGCGATAATTATCGCTCAGCGCTCTTAGCGTGAGGATAATTATCGCCGGCTAGCGTGAATTTTTATCGCTGAGATAGCGTGCTATTAGCAACGCTTATCTCAATAGCGATAAAAATCTACACGCTAACAGGCTAACGTGAGATTATCGCTGGAAACCCAGCGATAATCACACGTTACCTTGTTGATAGGGACAGACAAACTTAGCCATGATATCCTCCTTCCATAGGATATCATGGCTAAGTCTGAAAATTAGCAGACGTAAAAAAGCAGCGTTAACCGCGGTTAGCGCTGCTTTTTTTGTCTCTAACAGGGTTAGCGACATTCTTGATAATAGGAGAAATGTCGCTTAGCGACATTTCTCCTATTATTTTACTCTGGAACGCCCCCTTTGCATCTCATTAGAGATACAAAGGGGAAGCGTAGAGTAAAAGGGTGCTAACATGCAAATTTGCGTGTTAGCACCCTGTTGTTGATAGGGCGCTAGTTTTATCTCTGCTTTTTTGGCTTTTAAAGCCAAAAAAGCAGAGATAAAGCCCTTGTTGATATGCCCCAAGGTAAGGCAAACAGTTGTCATTGCTTCCTCGCGAGGACGCCATAGGTGTTTCCTGAACCGAGCGCACGGTGCACAAGGTAGGCCTCAGCCCTGCAGGCCCTGTCTTGGAGCTGCAGCGATGCCGCCTGTGACCGTCCTCACATCAAATGGAGAATCCATGAAACGATTGGCTGATTTCCAAGTGCTTTCCTAATCAAAGTCTTTTGAAGCATAGAATTACTATGGGATGCAATGACGCTGAAACAATAATGAGAGTTGGAGTGCAGCACTTAAATATGGCGGTATTCCACTTCACTCCCCTCGCTCACCCCCCTCTTCCTGCCTTTCTCTCTCTCGCTCGTTAACATCTTGACAACAAGACTACACAAGTTCGTTTGCAGAACTTCATGGAACTACAACGAGGTTAACAAGCAGCTTTGCAGAGAAGTTCATACATTCCCCAGAACTGATCCTGAGAGGGACTACAAGATTATCTGTGGCATATTTGAAGAAGAAACAGCATTTCAGCACTCTATTTACACTACACTCTAAAGAGCTGTGCGTAGACTGTCACAGAAGGATAGAAACCTGGGTTCTGAGTCCGAGACAGGGACATTGGGGGGACCAGTGACAGCCGGCACAGGAAAGCGCGGTGGGGAGCGGCGGGGGATGGGTGAGTTGACAGAGGACGGAATAGACATTATTTATTTAATTAATTATACCTATTTGGTCGTCCATCGTCCCCCCGCTGGGGGGACCACAGTCCCGCTTTCCACAGATGCCTAACGTATATCAAGTGGCTCATGTGTATCTTTCGAAACATCCTGAAATGCAGTTATGGATTGGAGGCAATGCTTGTTTGCAAGGAGGAATGAACCACTAATAGTCCTGGGTGATTATATTATGCATGAGACTATATTATGCAATTTGTTGTGTGATCCAGACATCAGGGCTTCATCATTTTTTCAAAGTACAGTAGTTTGTGTTTTCGGCACCAACGTGGGTGTCTGTTTTTATTACTGCCTTAAGGGAGATTCCAGGTTCACCTATTGTAGTGCAGCCTTTAAATGTTACCAAATACCTTATGAGTGACAGCAGACACTACAGGGTTCTGCATGCAATCGTTTTAAATGAATGGTTCCCTATGGTGGCCAAACCTCAGCAGGACTGGGAAGGCTATGGGGCATATTATCAAGACAGCTGATAAAATTATCGCCACTTTAGCGGCAGAAAACTGCCGCTAATGGGCTTGATAATAGGCTCTATGGAATTCCAATTGAAGCCCATGTTAGATGTACATGGGTTTCAATTGGAATTCCATAGAGCCTATTCTCAAGCCCATTATCGCCGTTTTAGCGGCAGTTTTCTGCCGCTAAAGCGGCGATAATTGTATCGCCTGTCTTGATAATATGCCCCTATATTCTTAATACAGAGGCCTGAGTGTGTATGTGTGTGTGTGTGGGGGGGGGGGGGACAGGGTTGCAATCGCGGGACAGGGCAGCCTTTTTAATAAAATTTGGTCTAGAGTGGGGGGCATGTTCCCAAAGGGTTGTGCAGTGTCCATCATCAACTGACATTACATAAATACTACTATGATGCTAAAGTGAATACCCTGTATTTACATATATTTTTGGAGTTGCATTGAAAGGGTTTTAGCCTGTATGAGTCCACCTCCTCCCACAGTAAATGTCAGCAAGGTGGGCCTTGAGCAGGTGAGACCTACCTTTGTTTCTTTCAAATGCAGTGGTAATTAAGAGACAATTTTGCATTTAGCAGGACTGTCATTGTCATCAACCTACCAGTGGATCTATTATTTCTGTGTCTGAGAGAGAGTGAGGCAGTTATCATATGTTCTAAACTCCCTTAACAATATACATAACAGAGAGACTGTTACATCTAAATGGGACTCGCCCACTATGCATAAAACAGTGTTAGCATGCAGCTTATTCTATACTCGGTGGCTTGGGAAAATCATTTTAGATAATATTTTTGGCCAAGATACCTCACCTTAGTAAATGTTTTATGTGGTGCTAAATAGGCCTCACACCCTATATTCTTATTTTTAAATGCCTTTTCATTCTTCACTAGAGTATCTTTTGTTAGGACCGGGCGGGCTTGACACTTGGCAATCCACCAGGTTGTTGTTGTGACGTGAAAATTATTAATATAAAGCATATTCTAATGCATCCACCTGTGTACAAGATGCTTTCTGCCTAGTCATATGCATACTTGTAAAGCTGGGGAGAAGCACTTTCTTTGCAAATACCATAGGATTGGGAGCTGGGAGTTTTGCCATCCAGAATTTGGTGAATAGCGCGCTTTGCCATCCAAACAACTGTTGGTCCCCATTTCACATTTGTGTTTAGACAGAGTTTGAAAGGGCATAACGATGATGCTGGTGTCGTGAACGTGAAACTAATTGTGGAATCCAGGAATACTTCTCTGGTAGGCCTGTGCCGCCTGCTCTTAGTAGTATTTTGAATACAGAATGTGATTATAAAAATTATAGAAGGGTCACAGGACAACCTGTGAATTATTATATAACATTTACCCTTCTTCTGGTGGGTGCGTGTCGACCCTCTATGGTTGCTTTAAATGTGAGAGCCTAAATTCTTGGCGCCCTTTCCCTTAGGCCACAAGGAATGCGTTCAGATACTGATGCATGGGATGACTGACCTACAAAGAGGTTGGTTTTGCTCTCCAGCAGAGGCATCTGCCATGTTTCTTGGGGCAGGGAATCACTATGGAAGTTTTCTCAGAAGTCTTGTCTCATAAGCTTATGTGTACAACAAGTGTTGTAAAATAGGGTGTGGGGACAAATGTGAGTGAACTAGGGATTGGTTAGGGCATGGTTACTCATAGTACGGCCTGCGGGCCGCCAACGTCCCGGCAAGCCTTACTTGGCGGCCCGCGGACCTTGCAGACATCCTACCTGTGTTTTAAAAAAAAAAAATTAAATAGTGTTAGCAAACACTGCCGGGTGCAGCAGCCCGGACTCTGAAACTCAGCTCTGTGGGGGCCGGGGGATTCCAGTGATTGTCAAAGTGGATATGCAGGGGCCTAAGAGGTGAAATACAACAAAGCTTTATTAACATGTAAATGGTCTTTTAAAGACCTGTGAAGTACTCGGGTGCGGCTGTGTGTGCGCCCTGGGAAGCTGGCTGAGTGCGGCTGTGTGTGCATGCTGGGAAGCTGTCCCAGCCCGGGCTGAGGGCTGGCACACACACGGGGTGAGATGAGAGAGGGTGACAGAGGGAGGGAGAGGGAGACAGAGGGAGAGGGAGGGAGACAGAGGTTGACAGGGTGACAGAGAGAGGGAGACAGAGGGTGACAGAGAGAGGGAGACAGAGAGGCGCAGTCTAGGGGAGACAGAGGGAGGGAGACAGAGGGAGAGGGAGGGAGGCAGAGGGAGCGAGAGGAAGGGAGACAGAGAGAGACAGAGAGAGGGAGACAGAGGGAGAGAGACAGAGGGAGGAGACGGAGGGAGGGAGACGGAGGGAGGGAGACGGAGGGAGGGAGAGGGAGACAGGGAGGGAGACAGAGGAAGAGAGACAGAGGGAGAGAGACAGAGGGAGAGGGAGGGAGACAGGGAGGGAGAGGGAGACAGGGAGGGAGACAGAGGAAGAGAGACAGAGGGAGAGAGACAGAGGGAGAGGGAGGGAGACAGGGAGGGAGAGAGACAGGGAGAGAGACAGGGAGCGATAAAGGGAGACAGAGGGAGAGATGGAGGGAGGGAGATGGAGAAGGGAGATGGAGGGAGGCAGAGTGAGACGAGGGAGACGGAGGGAGAGAGACAGAGGGAGAGGGAGGGAGAGGGAGGGAGATGGAGGGAGAAAGACAGAGGGAGAGGAAGGGAGACAGGGAGGGAGACAGAGGGTGACAGAGGGAGGGAGGGAGGGAGATAGAGGGAGGGAGACAGGGAGGCAGACAGAGGGAGAGAGACAGAGGGAGAGGCAGGGAGACAGAGGGATGGAGAGAGGCAAGGAGAGAGACAGCTAGAGATAGAGGGAGGGAGACAGAGAGAGAGATGGAGGGAGGGAGACAGAGGGAGACAGAGGAAGGGAGATGGAGAGAGGGAGACGGAGGGAGGGAGATGGAGGGAGACAGAGGGAGGGAGGGAGACGGAGAGAGGTGGAGGGAGACAGAGGGAGACGGAGGGAGAGGGAGGGAGACAGAGGGAGAGAGACAGGGGGAGAGGAAGGGAGACAGGGAGGGAGACGGAGGGTGACAGAGGGAGGGAGGGAGACAGAGGGAGGGAGAGGGAGACGGGGAGAGAGACCGAGGGAGAGAGACAGAGGGAGAGGGAGGGGAGAGACAGGGAGAGATAGAGGGAGGGAGACAGAGAGAGACGGAGGGAGGGAGAGGGAGACAGAGGGAGAGGGAGGGAGACAGAGGTTGACAGAGGGTGACGGAGAGAGGGAGACAGAGGTTGACAGAGAGAGGGAGACAGAGAGGCGCAGTCTGGGGGAGACAGAGGGAGGGAGACAGAGGGAGAGGGAAGGAGGCAGAGGGAGCGAGAGGAAGGGAGACAGAGAGAGACAGAGGGAGGGAGACAGAGGGAGGGAGACCGAGGGAGGGAGACCGAGGGTGGGAGATGGAGGGTGACAGAGGGAGGGAGGGAGACAGAGGGAGGAAGAGGGAGACAGGGAGGGAGACAGAGGAAGAGAGACAGAGGGAGAGAGACAGAGGGAGAGGGAGGGAGACAGAGGGAGGGAGAGAGACAGGGAGAGATAGAGGGAGGGAGACAGAGAGAGAGATGGAGGGAGGGAGATGGAGGAGGGAGATGGAGGGAGACAGAGGGAGACAGAGGGAGACGGAGGGAGAGAGACAGAGGGAGAGGGAGGGAGAGGGAGGGAGACAGAGGGTGACAGAGGGAGGGAGGGAGATAGAGGGAGGGAGAATGGGAGGGAGACAGAGGGAGAGAGACAGAGGGAGAGGGAGGGAGACAGAGGGATGGAGAGAGGCAAGGAGAGAGACAGCTAGAGATAGAGGGAGGGAGACAGAGAGAGAGATGGAGGGAGGGAGACAGAGGGTGGGAGATGGAGGGAGGGAGACGGTGGGAGGGAGATGGAGGGAGACAGAGGGAGGGAGGGAGACGGAGAGAGGTGGAGGGAGACAGAGGGAGACGGAGGGAGAGGGAGGGAGACAGCGGGAGAGAGACGGGGGAGAGGGAGGGAGACAGGGAGGGAGACAGAGGGTGACAGAGGGAGGGAAAGGGAGACAGGGAGAGAGACAGAGGGAGAGAGACAGAGGGAGGGGAGAGACAGGGAGAGATAGAGGGAGGGAGACAGAGAGAGACGGAGGGAGGGAGATGGAGGGAGGGAGACAGAGGGAGGGAGATGGAGGGAAGGAGATGGAGGGACACAGAGGGAGACGGAGGGAGACAGAGGGAGAGAGACAGAGGGAGAGGGAGGGAGACAGAGAAAGGGAGGGAGATAGAGGGAGGGAGACAGGGAGGGAGACAGAAGGGAGACAGAGGGAGAGAGACAGAGGGAGAGAGTCAGAGGGAGAGGGAGGGAGACAGAGGGATGGAGAGAGACAGGGAGAGAGACAGGGAGAGATAGAGGGAGGGAGACAGAGAGAGAGATGGAGGGAGGGAGGGAGACAGTGGGAGGGAGATGGAGGGAGGGAGGTGGAGGGAGACAGAGGGATGGAGGGAGATGGAGGGGAATGGAGGGAGGGAGACGGAGGGAGGGAGAGGGAGGGAGACGGAGGGAGGAAGGGAGACAGAGGGAGAGAGATTGAGGGAGGGAGATGGAGAGAGATGGAGAAGGAGGGAGGGAGACTAAGGGAGAAAGACAGAGGAAGAGGGTGGGAGACAGAGAGAGGGAGACAGAGGGAGGGAGACAGAGAGGGAGACAGAGGGAGGAGGGCGACAGAGGGAGGGCGACAGAGGGAGGGCGACAGAGGGAGGGCAACAGAGGGAGGGCGACAGAGGGGGGCGACAGAGGGGGAGACAGAGAGGGAGACAGAGAGGGAGGAGGGAGACAGAGGGAGGAAGGAGACAGAGGGAGGAGGGAGACAGAGGGAGGAGGGAGACAGAGGGAGGAGGGCGATGGAGGGAGGGCGACGGAGGGAGGGCGACGGAGGGAGGGCGATGGAAGGAGGGCGATGGAGGGAGGGTGATGGAGGGAGGGAGACAGGGAGAGACACGGGGGAGAGAGACAGGGGGAGAGACACAGGGGGAGAGAGAGAGGGAGGGAGAGGGAGGGGGAGGGAGGAAGGGAGAGGGAGGGGGAGGGAGAGAGAGGGGGAGAGAGGGAGGGAGAGGGGGAGGGGGAGGGAGAGGGGAGGGAGAGAGAGAGAGATGTGTGTATGCCGGGTCTGGTGGCTCAGTGGACGAAGGCGTCTGCTGCAGGGACCTGTGTTCAACCTCGTGGTCACAATTTTTGCTTTAGCCCCGCCCTTCCCCCTCTGACCCCGCCCCCACCGGTGCGGCCCTCGGCCACAAACCACATTGTAAATGTGGCCCCCGAGAGAAAGTTTGTGAGTACCCATGGTTTAGAGGTACCATCCTATTAAATCCTAGTCTGATCCTTGATTTTGGCAAGGAGGATTCATACCTATTTAGGAAGGAAAAGACAGCTCTGGACTCCCCCAACCCATTTCCCCTCCCTGTAAAGGAAACACATTTGAGATAAGGAAGCAGGAGACAAGAAGTGAGAAGGATAAAGTTAGATCAAGTTGGAGAGGAGAGGAGAGTAAATGGAGAAAAAAAATATTTTTGAGCACTGTGTGAAGATCCTATTGTGTATAGCTGTGTATAGCTGTTTTGATTTCACACTCAAAAGCAATTTGCATAGCCACGTTTGTATGTCTGAATAAAATGGTAAGCATATGGAGTTGGTCTTCTTCTGAGTGATTATTCATAATGCCGCAATGGCAGGGCACATGGTTTCATTGTTCAAATGTGCAGCAAAGTCACATTTTCTGCATGTCCCCCCAAATATTTTGCCGTTACCTGGAGTCAACGTTTGATGGTGTTAAGACACTGCACTGTGGCATTGATATTCTGTGTCACAGTACATGTGCTATCAATTACAATGGCACAAGTTAGTTTGGTTTCACAAAGATGGTTCAGTTAACATTCCTATAGGACCATGATAGATAAGATGATGCAGCCAATACAGCTTTGACATGGTTAGGGTAAATATCATCGATCACTGACTAAATATTGAAGGTCAAAATATTGACCTACGAAAATATTGCTGCAAAAGTATCAAGGACAAAAATATCGACATCCTATCTACATTAAGGTAAGTACAAAAATATCGAGAAAAAAAATATCGATGTCATAAATATCGTTAAAAATATTGTTTTGTATTTAAGTTAAAAAATAATGTAAAATAAAGTAAACAATAAATATAATTAAAATAAACATAGTTAAAAATATTTTTAAATGCTTAAAAATTATAATTAATTTATATAATTAAAAAATACATTAAACATATCATACAATATATAATATATATATACTTATTAATATTTTTTAATATTTATTTTAATCACTTATAAATGGTTATTTTATTTTATAAATTATAAATGCATCTATACACATAAAACAATCATATAAATACAAATTAAAAAAATAGATATAACAAATTTAAACAATTAAAATAATTTTTTATCTTTTTTTAAATTAATTATACAGTACATTAGCTACAGTAATACAAAAAATATTAGATAGCGGAAGAAATAAAATTACCATTCCAAACCCAGTGACTGCAACAGTAGGAAAAGTGTTGGATAGCGTAGGGGTAAAAATTACTATTCCCACATTAGTGAGTGCAACAGTAGGGAAAGTGTTGGATAGCGAAGGGGTAAAATTAACATACTTATACATTTTCTTTTTTTTTTTAAATAACATAATAATTATTTAACAAAATATTTATTAATAAATACCTATTAAATTAAATTAAGATTTACTTAAATATTATTAAGTTACTTCCTACCCTATTCCCCTACAAAGACACAATGCGCGACACATAAAAACAACACAATTAATTTAATTATCAATTAATCAATGTAAAAAAATTAATTACCAATTAATAATTATTTAACAATAAATGAATTAACAATCACAATAAATAAACACATATTAACTAATTAATTATATTTAAATTACTTCCCACTCTATTCCCCCATAAACCCACAACCCGCTACACATTAAAAATAGCAAATTTAATTTAATTACCAATTAATCAATTATTTAAAATTAATTACCGTTTAATAATTATTTTACAATAAAGTGATTAAAAATAAAAATAAATAACAAATAATAATACGCTATTTATAATTAATATAATTATAAATTAACCAATTAATAAACATGAATTACCAATTAATAATTAATTAACAATAAAAATAAATAAAACACATATTAACTAATTTGTTATATTTAAATTACTTCCCACCCTATTCCCCTATAAACCCACAACCCGCTCTGATACTAAAACGCAAAATTTACTTTAAAACAAATTACTATTTTCTAAACATGTAATACATATGTTTAAAAATAATGTAAAAACTTAAAAAAAAAATTAAACATACATATAAAATACATACTAAAATACATAACCCAAAAAAACCATCGATATTATTCACAACTATATTTTTGCAAACGATAATATTTACTTATATATACTTCAATATTAAAAAAATCAATATTACTTACCTTAAAGTCCATATTCTGGTCAACGATATTCTTGACTTCGATATTCTGTCCCTACGATATTTAGAACTTGATATTAGTGTAGGTTGATATTTAAACTTCAATATTTTGACTGAGCACCAAATATCATATGTCAGGTCAGTGTCTATTTACCTCATGCACATCTGCAATCAAAATTGATGGCTGCCAAAAACCCCAATGTGCTGTGGCTGGTCTGCAGTTTAAATAGACTATGGTGACACATGGAAAGGAAAAGTGCCTCAGCCATGCATATATTTTATATATTATTATCACCCTTAAACAGCATTGGAACCACATAGGACTGGGTACTTCATGTCACAATACATTTTGGAAATAGTATTCCCTCACAGTGACTAAAGATCTTGAAACTGTTTTCACTATATCGCTAAATAAAGTTTCACCATGAACAGGCCTACTCATAGTTAAAATCCTTGATTTATATATTTGCTTCAGGAAATCCTAGTGAAATAATTCAAAGCGTTTTTTTCTCCATTTTTCAAGTCTAAATTTATGGTGAATGTAGCTTTTGATTCTTTTTGTGAAAAAGTTACTTCCCAAAAATGCACTTGTGCTACCAGATCTCTGTCCATAGAAGACCTGCTCTCCGGACCCAGGTAGGCAACTCATCACTGAGCAGGGATTATCCTCTGGGAGGGGCAGGAACAGTTGGAAGAACAAAGGGACCGTTCTACACAATGGTCCAAATTAATCATTATTTCATGCAACTCAATGCAGCAACTCTTTGCTGCGCTGTATGATCATGAGAGGGCAGGACTGCACCATATCTATCAAGATATGGCACATTCCTGCTCTCTGCCTGCACAGGTGCACAAACTGATACTAAAGGTCAACACAGGAAACCTTGAACCAAAGTACAAGAGTGCCTGCGTTACAGTCAAGATTGTTTTTATGCAGGAAGAGACATCTCCTTGCACAAAAACAGTTCTTTGAGGCGTTTTACTCTCTCTAAATGTGCTGCAGAACGCAGCACATGTAGAAAGAAGAAAAATAAAGAAGAAATACACATATTTCTCCTTGTTATGCCTCTCCTGTGAAGGCGTAGTATTCCACGTTTCCCGAGGTCTACCAGTATTGGTAAATCTTTAAATGCTTCAGAATCAATGGGTGGATCTGTAGGTACACCCACACTCCACACATGGACTGCATCCTTGGGGCAAGGTAATGCAAGGGAGTGATGTTCACTGCCTTACATTACTTCAGATTTACCAAGCCATGCAGGGCCAGACAAGGTGGCCTTGCGTGGCTTGGTAAATCACATAATAAGTTTTGCTTCACCCTGCGCCCCATTGAGTGGTGCAAGGGTGATGCAAAACCCTTGATAGATATACCCTTATGTCTTTAACTTGGAGATACCAAATGGGGCTGGCTGACAATATCTGCTTCCATTCCAAACTAATCCAATCCAAAAGACTTTGGGCATCATTAGGATGGCGGGCGGACTTTGCCCGCCCACCATCCTGATGGAAACGGGACCGCCCGCCATATGTGTGGCGGTCCCGTGGGGGATATTAGGATGCGCCCGCCACACTGGCGGGGGCATCACGCATTTTTAACATTGTGGCGGGCGGTGCTTTCAGCAGCACTCGCCGCAATGCCAAAAGTGCATGTTGTGCATATCCATGCACAACGTGGCAGGCACTGTGCGGTGCCTGCCATGTTGTGCATGCACATGCAGGTGGGTACCATAGGTACCCCCCATGTGCCCCGCCCCACCCTCCAACATCCTGGTGGCCCGCAACGGGCCCCCAACTTGAAAATCTGCATGCCTTTCCCGCCACGGAAAGGCTGCCTTCCGCCTGCATCCTAATATGGATGGCGGTGTCTAGAAGACACCGCCACCATATTAAACCCTACAAGTCGACCGGGCGGAAAAGCGGCGAACAGTCTTCCCGTCCGCCGCGGTCCCCCCCGCCATATTAATATGGCGGGGGAAATGGGTGGCGGCCGGGGAAGGATGTAGGGCGGATCATCACGGCCATGCGGGTGGTGGCGATCCGCCCTCCATCCTAATGGGCCCCTTTATTCGGAAAACACGGTATCCATAAAAGTAGAGCACATACAACATTAACATCACAATAAAACTATTGCAATAGCGTGGTCAAAAATTCATAGTGTGAGGAACAAGAAACAGATAGACTTCACAGTAAAAACAATTGCAGTGGCGTAATCAGAAATTCATAATATTATAAACAAAATACAGAGGGGTTTCATGGATTACACATCGATTTGCGAGCCTCTACAGCTATCCATAAAAAAGTACCAACACGCAAAATCAATTAATCGTTTTCCAATTTAAATATGCTGCTAAGGACATCTGCTAATTGGATAGATAACAATTAAAAAAAAAATTGTATTAACAGCCATTGTGCATATTTTGGGGTCGATTCCGATCCTGGATTTTTTTTTCCCGTACGACTTGTATCCGTATTTTTTTACGTACGAATCGTACAAGTCCCGTACAAACGGCGAAGTACGATTCGTACGTGAAAAATACATACAAATCACCTCGAGAAAAGTCTACGAGACATCCCCAGACAGTTTTACTTACAACTCGTAAAACTGAAGTCCGAGCGTGCAAGTACGATCCATACCGCCCGTCCAAAAACACAAGCGCATGGAAAAGGCCCCGTACGGAGCGAACTTTGTACGACCCCTACCCCGAGTACACTTGTGCCCGGGGTACGAGTCGTACAGCCCCCCCAGCCTCCCACCCCTCCTGCGTACGTCCGCACTGTACCCCCCACCCCCCCTGTATGTGCGGACCAAACCTCCCACGCCCCCCATATGTACGGACCGTACCCCCCACCCCCCCGTATGTACGGACCGTACCCCCCACACCCCCTATGTACGGACCGTACCCCCGCATATATCCGCACCGTACCCCAGGTGTACCCCCCACGTATTTCCGCACCGTAGCCCAGGCGTACCCCAATCCTCGCGTATGAACGGTCCGTAGACGAGGGGGGCGAAGACGCACCCTTCCCTGACCCCTCTGCTTACATTAATATCCTTAGACACCTCACCCCCACCGCCAATCCTGACCCGTGCCTTCATATCCATGTGTAGGTAGGCTAAAAAATGCACAAGGGCCTCGTCCAAGCCATATGCTAAAAGAATGGACCATAAACGGGACCTGTTAACAAAATCGAAGGCAGACGTCAGGTCCATAAAAGCTAGATAAAGTGGGGAGTGCTGTGCAATAGTGCATTTCCCAATGATCAAGTTAAGATTTAAACACTGCTCATTCGTGCCTACTTTGCTCATGAATCCTAATTGGCATAGCTATAGAATGTGATTGTCCTCCACCCAAGATAAAATTTTATTGTATAAAACTCTACCTATAATTATGATACTAGTGGACCATGAATTTGGCAGTGGAACATTTGTTAAATTATTAAAACATTTTAACAGTAGTGGGGCCCAAAAATCAGGTTTGTGTTTGATGAGGTCGTTGGGTAGCCCCTCCGGGCCTGGGGCTTTGTTGCCCACACTCTGACGGATGACCTCCTCAACCTCTATTATCGTTATTGGGACCCTAGATAGAATCCTATGCTTGAAGAGGTCGAGTTCTAGTGCAGGCGCTAAGTATATTGTAGAAAAATGACTTTCCCAGGTTGCACTTGTTATGTTGCAGCTTGTGGGAGTTAACGGCTGTCCCATTGTTTTTAGATCTTTAACGGCAGTCCAAAATGTGCTCCCGTTTTTTGCACTAGCAGCATTAGCAAGCGCATCCCAGTGCTCATTTAATAGTTCTTCCCTCCTTTTAGCGATGGCCGACTTGTACTTCTGCCTCGACAACTTAACCGATTAATTGCTCCTCGGGCTATGTGACAGGGCCTTACGTAACTGCCTATTAGCCTCTGAACATTCATGGTTAAACCATCTGGATTCACGTCGCACTGTAGTGGTTGGTTTTGACAGCAAAGATTTGATGGCTCCACAAAGTTCGGTAAAAGCATTAATTATCTCGGGTATGGGCAGGGGCGTAACACAGGCCCCCGCAGCCCCCGTGGTGCGGGGGTCCCCAAGCTCCCAGGGGCCCCCTCGGCACTGCACTCTGGTTGGAGAGCTCCTGATTGAGCCCGGAGGGGGCCCCTCTACGTACTGTGCAGGGAGGCCCCCTCACTTTTCGTTACGCCAGTGGGTGTGGGTCCTGAGCTAACAGACAACGATTAATAAGGCTCAAGTTATTCCTGACCATTGTACAGAATAAGTCAGTGTTATTAATGCCCCGCCACACCAATCTTTGATTATTCATAGAAAGTGATAGGTTCCTGGCACCGCATTCTATGTTGGGCGTAGGGCCAGGTGATAAACTTAGGACTATTTGGATTGGGTTATGGTCCCCAAAGGTTGTGGGAATAGTTTCTGCTTTAAACAGGCAGACTCTAAGACAGGGGAGATAAAAACATAATCAATTGTGGATGCACAGCCCCTCCCTCTAAATGTTGGCTCCTGAGGAACATTATCTTTTGTTGTAGCAGCGATCTCCATAACATTAGTTAAGTTATGATTATTCAAATAGTCCACCAATTTCTTGCCCCTATGGCAATTTTGTCCACTGCTACATGGCTGATTACTTGGCCAGGGTTGGGGTAAAATTCCAATTGGTTTAAAACCGTCTTTGGATTTTTCAATAGATGCAATAAAATTGAATAGATTTAAGATGGTATGGAGTGAAAATCATTTATATAGAAATTAATTAAGAAAAAAGAAACCCCCTGTAAGTTATTATTATTGGTGTAAACAGTTTTAATGCTACCACCCGCAGCGACGTTTACCCAAATAAATAGTCCCCCAAAGGGTCGACCGTGCTTAGGGATTGTTGCTAAGATGTTGTGGCATTCAAACCCATCAATAAGTAGCCTAGGTTTCTTGGAACAAGAGGATATCCTGCTCTCTTATAAGTTTTAACCAGTCAAGTTGGTAAAGCTTGGAATGCGCCTCGCAACATTCCAGCTTGTTTACGAAGATCTGGGCTGGCCAACACCTTTATTGGTATGTGTGGGCTAGTAGGCTCAATTGCTGGGGGGAGAGATAGTGGTCCAGCATAGAGGTCAGGGATTTCCAATGATGGCAATAGTCAATCCTGGGTGTCCAACCCAGACAGAGCTGAGAACCTGTTGAATGTGATGGGTGGGGGGGTCTCATTAGGGGGGAGACCATGATTTGGTTTATAAAAGTAGCCCAATGGTAGTAAACATATATTGGTGCTATTAGTTGTTGTGGACTCACATGCTCTTAATAGGTGTCTCACCATGGATGGTATGCGAAAATTATAATGCAGTCCCCTACAATGTTCTTTGTAGATGCACCGACCCACCCAACTCTACGTGCCATAATAATGTTATTCATGTCTAGTGAGTAGAACCTCTGGTTCCTCGATAGCCAGTCCTTGCATTTATTACGTAATAGGACCAATGACTCATTCTGATTCCTCTTTAGGGTGGGTACACCAGCTAACACCAAGACATATGGACAGGCAGCAGGTGGAAAGCTCAGGACACCCGGATTTGCTTTTGGGGGACTTCTGCTAGAAGTGGCTAATACATTGCTACTTAATTTGCCGGACAATGGGTTCTGGTCTGCTCCATTAGGTTTGTTGGGTCTGTTCTCACTGCCCACGATGGGATTGGGCTGTGAGGTAGTAACCAGTTCAACACTATTATGGTAATTAGTATGGCGGGTGGATCGCCACCGCCGGCCAGGCGGTGGTGATCAGCCCGCCATCGCAACACGATTTACCCCCTGCCATATTACAATGGCGGGGGATATCGTGGCGGATGCAAAGTGCATCCGCCACTTTTCCGCCGGTCGGCAATCATTCAGATGGCTGGCCGGGCAGAATCGGGACTCAATATGCTGGCGGTGCCTAGCAGGCACCACCATCCATATTAGGATGGATGTGAATCAGGGCCTTTCGAAAGACTGGTGGGGATTCACTTTGGGGGCCCATTGCGGGCCCCCGGGGTGTGTGGGGCTGCACTTGTGGGTTACCTATGATACCCCCTTACATTGCCATGCACAAGGCACAGCAGCACCCGCCGCCACGTTGGAAATGCGGAATGCGACATCTAGGGTGGCGGTCGCATCCTAATTAGTGGTGTGGGACCGCCGCACATCTGGCGGCTGGTCCCAGCACCGCGAGGATAGCGGGCAGACTAAAGTCTGCCCGCCATCCTGCTCAGTCCCTATGTGTGGTACCATACCTGTTAGAGGGGGGTTGAGAGCGTCCCCTGATTTGTCCGTATGTAGTGCACATGCTACTTGCAGTTGCGGGGGCTCTGATAATAGAGGGTTGAGTATCATTAGTTAAGGCGTTTGTTGTGGTAGTAGTCCCACCCCCTCCCTCTTCATCTACTACAGCTTGAAAATTCCCTGCCGGTTGGCCAGATCCCCCTATAAGTAAGGCCAGATTATCTAAACGATCCTGTAATGAGGAAAATTTCACATTTAAAAGTTTGTTAATTTGTTTGGTCACCATCGCAGCAGCAACATTAGCAATAGCATCCCCAAGGTTCTCAAGATCCAATATTGCCTCAGTCTGTGTACCAATTGAAAAGCTCAAGTTCGTGTTAAGTGTTGTCGCAGGGGAGTCAGAGGTTCCAGAAGTGCCAGTGTTTGACAGTGTCTGTATCCAAGCAGAAAGACAGGTTCGAGAGGGGCGGGTGCGGGTTGGCTGTTTCCTTTTAGTACAAATGGGCTTCCCACTCTTTCTCTTCTGTTTTACAGCTGGGATTCCCGAAGGTGCAACAATGTCTATATCTGGCTGTGACTTAACTATCTCGAGCCCACTTATGCTCCCACTTGTAATTGGAAATATGTAAGTGCCATTTCCATTGGGCTGTAACAGAGGCAGATCTTGTGCATGATTAGTTGACATACCTATAAATTCAGCGATATCCGCTCACCCCTCGGTGCCTAGGGACAAACGGCGCTCTGGAGTTCAATTTCTCCCGAGACAATGTTAACCACCCTCTCTAGCATGCTGTTAATGCTATCAGTTATTGGGCGTGCAGGTGATAGCATAGTGCGCTTTCCCATTGTGGCAACTCAAAGTTTACTTTTAAACAATATAAATTGCTAAACTTGCGTGTGCACTTTACAGGACTTTTCAGGGGATGAATAAAGCAACACTCACCCCGTTTTCTCACTGAGTTTCAGATGCCACTTGGAGCTTGAAAGGGGGGTGGCCTGGCCCAGCCTCCTCTGGGTTCTGACCGGCAGAGACAGGCCCGCCATTGCGGGAGCCCTTACCGGTTGATAAGCACCTCCTGGTGCGAGCTGGATGTGGTGTTGGCATCCTCACTGCTAGGGAGGCTGGGGATTGTAGTTTGTGCCCCCCTCGTGGTCTTACAGGCTGCGGCGGGAAAGGAGTACGAGCTGGGCTCCCCTGAAGCCCCCTGCAGGCTCAACAATAAAGGTGGGAGTCTGGAACATTCTCAGGGCACAACTAGACTTTCTGGCTCCACTTCCAGTGGAAAGGGGGCAGCTCTCGGCCCTGATAGAGGGAGGAGATGACATCTAAATAAGTGAGTGGTTTAGGGAAAGCCAGAGCTACTTCTGATGTAAGAATGGCTGGTGATTTCAGTTTTAGGATTTCTGTGAATTTTTACAGCAAAACAAACGGAAGGACTGCAAATGTGGGTGGGCATAAGAAAGGACAGTAGACAGACTTGGAGAGAAGTAATTCTTCAATTAATGGCTACTGCACAGAATAAAACTGACACTTCACCACTACATCCTCAAGCTTGCCTGCATCTTAGAAATACTATATATGAAGGAAGAGGACCCAGCTAGAAGAAATAGCTGAAGGAGTCCTGACTCCAGCTATCACCCAGAGACTGCAACTACTCTCAGAGAGTCAGGTGGCTCACTTCCTATTTACCTGTTCGAGGGAAACAAAAAGCACAAGGATTCCTCACACCAAGAGAGTCTAGTTGACCAGAGAAGACTGACCCCTGCATGGACTGACCCCTGGAGAAACACCTGGTGACTATAAACCTGTTCTATGACTGGACTGTAGGAGTTTCTGCAAATACTTTCTAAGCAGTTGGAGAAAAGTGAGACTTAGTCATTCTTTCCACCTTCTGGGGACTGCAACAAGGTGCTGATGCTTGCATAAGGAGGTCAAGAAAATCAGGTTTGTCCTGCTCTTTGCTTTTCATTACACTGAAAAAAGGTTCCGTAGGTCCTTGCAGTAAGGGTATTCAGGCTCATGTAGCCAAGCCCAACTACAGCTTCCAGCCATGCCTCACTGGAGAATTTAAGAAACAAAAAACTGACTTATTCCACAGGTTAAAGTTTGGGCCAGGGCAATGTGGTAAATCTGTTTCAGCCACAAAGTAACCCAGGGAGGTATGAAATCCAGCTTTGACTGGCTCAGAGCTTTTGGCATCAAAAGCAACAGCTTCACTAGGAGCTCAACAATGTTGCATTCAACTTTGAGGGAATATCAATGTCTTCTGACTAAAGCACAAATTCACCTAATTTCCATTTGTTGAAAGTATGTACAGTCTGTTTCAGGGAAAATTCAAAAGATAGCCAGCCAGAGTAGCCTAGAGAGTACAACAGTAAGGGCCTCTCTTCTCATTGAATCAGGTACTCCCAAATTTATTTGTAGAATAGTAATTATACCACAAATGTCAAATGTCCAACCTCCTAATGTTACATTTACAAATTCTTTACGATCTCATTGGTTTTCAAAATGAGGTGATCGTCATCCCATCCAACTCATCCAGGTTTCTTTAAACAGTTCATTGTTAATACAAAATATGTCATCCTTCCTTGGAAGCAGGAAGAGAATCTTGCAACTTTATCCACCTCCTCGTGCACACTCCACATCGACTTGCTACATTTGTGGACAAAATCATTCATAGAAGGATTAATATTTAGCATAGAGAAGAAATTCCTAAAGATTACTTTGTGCACAGCTAAACAAACTAAACATCATTTCAGAACCAGTGAAGGACAAAATATATTTCTTTCTACTGCCTACATTTTAAGAAAGAAGATCACTCCAGCAAAGTTTTGAGGCCTTCATAGGAAAACCACGAACTGCAAACTGACAGTGTTCCTCAAGAATAAAACACGCTCCATTATAAAGGAAATATAAAGAAACTGCATAAGGAATTTGTTATGGCAAAAGATTCATTATTCTGAATAAACTCATAAACATAATCTGATTAGGCTTATTAATAATAATTATGTCTCTCTCATGTTATAAAGAAAGGAAATATGCATTTCACAATTTCCCAAAGCGTTCTTGTTATTATTATTTCATAATTCTACGTGAAAGCTTTTATAATGCATCATTTCATTCAAGTTTCTCTCGTAATGTTTTAGTCCATATGAAAAAAGAATACTTTATAAAATTTATGCTTCCTGCATGTCTAATGCTGCATTTATTACTTGACGTGATGTGCTTTGTCGTGCACATTTTTCACATAATCTTCTAAAAAATCGCCCATGTTAATAGTTTTCACACCATTAGTCATTTGTTTAGTTAATACCACAAATATGAGCAGATTTGATCGGGCAGGAATATTTTGCAAAACTCTTGCTTCATCATTGTATTCAACTTTGAGGGATTATCAATTGCCTCTGACTAAAGCAAAAATTCACTTAATTTCCATTTGGAACAAGTATGTGAAATGTTGGAAAAATGACAAAAATTATGTAAAATGCAAACCCGGCATTTTGCACTACGTTTTAGCATGAAATGGATCCTTGCATCAATTTTGGACGCATTTTTCACTGACAAAAACCCTTCAAATCGCACATGATGCGAACATCAGCCACTCACAATCTGGTTGTTCTGTTGTTAACTTGATACTGTGATAGGATTTTCCCCTGAACAGACGGAAAATCATGCATTGTTGAGCAGTAACCTTATTTTGAGCATTTCAAGTAATAAGCATAAAGCAAAATGCAGAATTATGCAAGATTACGCCAGTGTAACAAAATATTTCACCCCAACTTAATTTGGACCTCTCCCCACTTGAGGATTTTCTCTTTCAAAAAAGAGACTAAGTTAGCAGGTAAATACTTTGACCAGCATGGCCGCATGGGATACCCAACCCCCAATCCGGCGCAATAAGCATAAAATCATGCCTAGGTCCCTAACAACTGCAAAATCAGTGGCGGCTCCTCCGCTATGGTGGAGGATCGTGGCCCACTGCTTTTAAGCAGTGAGAAACAAAAATTATGATAACTTATTATAATTTTATGCTTTGTGTCCTCCTGCTTTGCGGTGGGCAGGCGGGGCTGCTCTGCTCTCGGAGCAGAGAATGAGTGGTTTGCCCACTCCTGAGTGCGCAATGACTGTTAGGTCGACCCTTGCGGGCTGCCCAAACCAGTCATGAGCACGTCCCCGTTCTCCATGTAGGCTGCATAACAGCCTGCATGGAGAACATGCCCACCGCTCCAGCACCTGGCGGTCAGACCAATCACAATGCTGCATTGCAACATTGTGATTGACTTAGGGGGGGAGCCTGGCTGCCTGCTCCTGTTCCTGTCAGAGTCAGAGACAGGAGAGCAGGAGCAGAACAGATGCAGGACACAGCCTCATGGTTTTTTTTTTTTTTTTAATTCTGATCCCACCCCCGGCATGACACCCCCAGTCCCTCGTGCCTGCTCCATCACCCGTGAGCCATGCCAGCCGCCACTGTGTAACATAAGACATTATATTGATGCTGTACTTTTTCTATGTGCTTTTTGTATTTTTCAATCACATCTTCAGTTCGTCTTTTCTGCTTTTAAATGTTTTAGTCCCTTTTTGCCTATAAAATTTCTCTCGCTTTTATTAAACTAGTTTGATTACGTTTTTTACTTTAATAGTATTGGTATTGCTTAAAATCAACATGCATTATTGTGGGTAATTGTCTAATGAGACCTAATAAGGGTGTGTTTATGAAGTTGGTAAGGGCCTCCTTTTCCAAATGAATAGCCCATTTTCTGACATACAAGCACTGACCGGCATACACAAGATAGAAAGCTAAGATTATGTCAATGTGCAGTGTAGGATTTTGTGAATTGTGTGTGCAGAAAGAACTTCCTCAAAGTCTGGCCCATCCCACCTTCTCAGATAGCTAATAAGCACCCAATGGACGCGTTGTTCAATCTTGTGGAGAAACTGGTCTCCCACTCCTGTTTAGCACTGGTGCCAGGCATAGTGATTCCTTGTTTTCCTTTCTAAACATACTACACAATGCCCTATATTAGGGTATGAGGAGTTAGAAGGAAAAGAGGCCACAGTCCTGATGAATGCCTGAGACCTTGTGATGCAATCGTAGAGAAAAAGAAAGTTGACAAATACAAATAATTACAACTCCTAGCAATCGTCATTTTGAATTCTGTGAATGGAAGTACGGAATACAATACTAAACCATTCCTCCACAGCGTTATCTCATATACTCGTAAAATTGCTGATAAAATCAAATGGTGAATAATGCTGGTGACACACTTACCTTCAATAGGACATAAGAGCAACATAATAAGTCGTTTTTAACTTTAGGGCCCCTAACACAATGGTGTGAAACTACTTCAAAAATAATTTTTGTGGAGTCCACCTTGGAGACTCTTCAGTGGTGTGGAGCTGAATCTATGATAAATCAAGAATGAATCTTTATTGTTTAAGTTAATTAAAAACATAACAATATTTCAATTTCAATACAAAACAGGGCATGTTATAACAAATATAATATACATGTTAAAAGCTGTGGTCACCAGTAGTATATTTGCAGGATATAATTAATCCTATTACATGTGGGAAAGGGTCAGTTTTCCTTTTTGAAATTCAGATATTTGAAACTATCAGTTACCTAACTGTGGACACAACTGTTCACTGAGAAATGTGTTTCACTTCAATAACAGGCTCCAAGGTAGTAATTTGTGATCATTGGCTTTTTTTTCTGGCCAGTTTTGTCTCTGAGCATTGGGAAACAGATACAGAGCGCTCAGAGTATCTGCTCTGACATCTACATATGGTGAAAGATTGGCTATCCGCATGGGTATATTTCAATTTTAGGCACTGCTATAGTAATATGGTGGAGGAATGCATCCGTGGGTGTAAAGTAAAACACATGTTGGCTCCAGTGTGATCTTACACAACTTACATGCATGAATGTGGTTTTAAAAGTATTGTTTAGGATAACTTTCAAAGGCCTGAATAATAGCTGTAAATAAAACTGCAGCCAGCACAGGTCAAAAGAAACTGTTTATGCCATGTGGAAAAGCCTACTTTTACAAAAATTGAGCCATGCCTGGGTGCAAAGCCAAAGGGGAGGTTAGTAGAGGGATAGAAAACACATGGAACTTGCCTCTTGAAGTGGGCTTCCTGCTGAGCAGACCGCAACCTGGAAACAAAAGAGAAGTTAACAGAGAGAAAGGACAAGATAGAGAGAGTCCAGGGGAAAGAGAAGACACAAAGAAAGACTTCCTCCAGCATTCATTCCCAGAAGGAGAAACAGAGGGTTCCAGGGTCTCCGAAGACAAGGAGTGTGGGTGCTGATTTATCCCCTGGAGGAGACAGAGCATCCTAGAGCCAGCGAAATGTAGCGACACTGAACCCGAGACACGGCAAGAGGAGGCTTCATGAAGAGCTGCCGTACCTCCTTGCTGTTCAACGAATCGGAGAGGCGCCTGGCCCCAGCCACCCTATTGGAGGAGAGTAACTTACACAGTTGGGTCAACAGCTGCACAGTTAGCAACATGGGGTAATGGGGGGTCACTGGGCACATGGAAATGTGGTAAAAGCCTAACCTGGGGAAAATTGTGGAACCAATCTGATGCTGGGCAAGGAGAGAGAAAGAATACTTGAAATGCCCAATGCAAGAAGATACACTCAAAAAACCTTGCAAAGAAATAGGATTTGTTTTTGTTATCCACGGTTAGGAGATGGGCAGCACAAAGGAGGAAAGAGAAGGATACTGCCTAACCTCATAACCAGAGGCCCCTGGTGAAAGTTAACTGAAATCCAGTTCTGCAACTCTATAGGAAAGTTCTATCTTATTTTTTTTTGTTGGTTTTTGTGTAGGAAAAGATTAAGATCCAGTTATGCAGTGGAAATGGAAAATAAGAGAGATTACCTCAGGGAGGACAATGGGCCGAGAGGAGGACACAGAGTAACTCAAGAAGGGAGAAGAAGAAAAGCTCAGTTGAATAATGTAGGGAAAGACACAGGATGACAATTTGAAAAGATTTGACAACTTACATGTTCTCCCTCTCTTTCCCTCAGAGTCTCTGGTCAGAATACATCTGCACCTGTGAAGTAAACAGTGTGTCAGAAAAGGGACTGAAAACAGGAAGCTGGAAAGAAGTTAGGGACAAAATAAACAAGCAACGCTAACAAATTAATCATTGGAAATAAAACAAAAGCCCATTTAAACCTTCACCCCATAGCATGGACTTCCATTCCTTATCCGATTTTCTTTTCACAATGCGTAGACATCAGGGAGGCATGACAAATACTGGGCGAGACATGTCTCAGTATTGACAGGATTTATAGTGCTGCATAACAGTGTAGGATGTGGTAACTTTTCTCTAACCTAAATGCCTACTTGTAGATAAAAGTCAAATCTTTCTAAATTTTCTTTTGGCGCACCTACCAAAATAATTTGTGCATCATTACCTTAACCCATACTTTTGATGGAACTTTTGACGATGTCTCCTGGGCGGAAACCTGAACTTGTCTTTATTTTCCGCGGTGCCCGAGCAACCTTGGCTGATGCCCGGTTGAGCTGTCTCTTGCAGCTAAAGAGGAGTTTGGCTCTGGCTCACCCCTTGGCCGGCACCTACCCAGCCGGACATCGAACATTGTTCTCCTTGCCTCACCGTTGTGTTTACTATTTGCATTCCTTACCCCTGTTTGCCTTCTCCCCCTACCTTTCTACTCCCCATAAGACGTGTGTACGCATTAATAAGTAACTGTTGTAACTATGTTACAATTTTCTGATGCAATGTCCTATCTCATGTAAAGCGCTCTGATACCTTCAGGTCTCGCCAGCGCTATATAAAACTTTTCAAATAAATAAATAAATGGGATGATATTGCATACCTCTAATCTGAGGTCCCTCCATGGGACAAACATGCATACCTCTACTCTGAGTGCTGTGATGCACTGGTCCCTTCGTGGGATGATCTTGCATACCTCTAATCTGAGGTCCCTTCATGGAACAAACATGCATACCTCTAATCTGAGTGCTGTGATGCTCTGGTTCCTTCATGGGATGATCTTGCATACCTCTAATCTGAGTGCTGTGATGCACTGGTCCCTTCATGGGACAAACATGCATACCTCTAATCTGAGTGCTGTGATGCACTGGTCCCTTCATGGGACAAACATGCATACCTCTAATCTGAGTGCTGTGATGTGCTGGTCCCTTTATGAGATGATCTTGCATACCTCTAATCTGAGGTCCCTTCATGGGACAACCAATCATACCTCTAATCTGAGTGCTGTGATGCACTGGTCCCCACATGGCAGATCATCTTGCATACCTCTAATCTGAGTGCTGTGATGCACTGGTCCCTTCATGGGACAAACATGCATACCTCTAATCTGAGTGCTGTGATGCACTGGTCCCTTCATGGGATGATCTTGCACACCTCTAATCTGAGTGCTGTGATGCACTGGTCCCTTCATGGGATGATTTTACATACCTCTAATCTGAGTTCTGTGATGCACTGGTCCCTTCATGGAATGATTTTGCATACCTCTAGTCTGAGTGCTGTGTTGCACTGGTCACTTCATGGGATGATCTTGCATACCTCTAATCTGAGGTCCCTTCATGGAACAAACATGCATACTTCTAATCTGAGTGCTGTGATGCACTGGTCCCTTCATGGGACAAACATGTTTCCCTCTAACCTTAGTGCTGTGATGCACTGGTCCCTTCATGGGATGATCTTGCATACCTCTAATCTGAGTGCTGTGATGTACTGGTCCCTTCATGGGACAAACATGCATTCCTCTCTTCTAAGTGCTGTGATGCACTGGTCCCTTCATGGGATGATCTTGCATACCTAGATCTGAGGTCCCTTAATGGGACAAACATGCATACCTCTAATCTGAGTGCTGTGATGCACTGGTCCCTTCATGGGATGATCTTGCATACATCTAATCTGAGTGCTGTGATGCACTGGTCCCTTCATGGGATGATCTTGAATACCTTTAATCTGAGGTCCCTTCATGGGACAAACTTGCATGCATACCTCTAATCTGAGTGCTGTGATGCACTGGTCCCTTCATGGGATGATCTTGCATACCTCTAATCTGAGTGCTGTGATGCACTGGTCCCTTCATGGGATGATCTTGAATACCTCTAATTTGAGGTCCCTTCATGGAACAAACATTCATACTTCTAATCTGAGTGATGTCATGCACTGGTCACTTCATGGAATGATCTTGCATACCTCTAATCTGAGTGCTGTGATGCACTGGTCCCTTCATGGGATGATCTTTCATACCTCTAATCTGAGTGCTGTGATGCACTGGTCCCTTCATGGTACAAACATGCATACCTCTAATCTGAGTGTTGTGATGCACTGGTCCCTTCAAGGCATGATCTTGCATACCTCTAATCTGAGTGCTGTGATGCACTGGTCCCTTCATGGGACAAACATGCATACCTCTAATCTGAGTGCTGTGATGCACTGGTCCCTTCATGAGATGATCTTGCATACCTTTAATCTGAGGTCCCTTCATGGGACAAACATGCATACCTCTAATCTGAGTGCTGTGATGCACTGGTCCCTTCATGGGACAAACATGCATACCTTTAATCTGAGTGCTGTGATGTACTGGTTCCTTCATACCGGCATCTAGAGTGGCATCTCGTCGTGTCCTAATCCTGCCTAATTTAACAATTCTGCAATCGGAACACTGGCGGATCATTCTGAATACGTTACTGCCTCTCTGTGTTCCCGCCTCGCCGAGATATGATCCGCGACATCCCTGCACTGAATCGAATGAAGATGTTGCCCGGGGAATTGTGAGAAAACATCCCGGGGCCGAGAGAAGTTGACAGCCATGTCGCAGGCTGCTGCTCTTACATCCGATAGCGGCCTCCCCCCACCCTCTTTCGAAGCAGGGTTCTGCCAGTTGACTGGGGGAACGAACTCCCTGACGGGAATACCACTTGCCTGCACCATCAGCAAGGTACGAATACAAGTGGAGGGGGAGGGGCCCACAAAACTGAGTCCGCTGCCCTTCCACGACTGGGCCCAGAGACCGGAGCCTTTGCTGGGGAACATATTGTTACCGGCACTAATTTGCACACCATCACTTTGCGGGCAAATACCCCCCTTTTAGTGAGCAGATGCGCTGCATAATGGGGAGCACATCTGAGAGCACGTAGTCCTTCTGAAACCGCGATCCACATTGCGGACATCGGAGGGAGCATGGATAAGTCTCTGTCTCCCCACTACAGAAATTTTAACAAGGAAACATAATCTCCTCGAACTTAGGGGCATACTTTCTACTGCTCTTGATTCAAGAAGCTCTTACTGGAGAACAGCCTGACCTCAAAATGGCCCAAAAAAGAAACCCAATGACAAGGTCTGCCTGACCTTAATGAGGACGACCTGCAACTGAGTTACGGTAACAAAACTACCAATCCCAAGGCAATGAATCCTAACGAGAGCTCCAGTTTAGACATTTACCCTCCAACAACACCTTAACCAATACTTTTGATGGAACTTTTGACAATACCTCCTGGGCGGAAACCTGTAGTTGTCTTTATTTTCTGCGGTGCCCAAGCAACCTTGGCTGATGCCCGGTGGAGCTGTCTCTTGCAGCTAAAGAGGCGTTTGGCTCTGGTTCACCCCTTGGCCGGCACCTACCCAGCCGGACATCGGACATTGTTCTCCTCGCCACCCCGTTGTGTTTACTATTTGAATTCCTTACCCCTGTTCGCCTTCTCCCCTCTACCTTGCCACTCCCCATAAGCCATGTGTACACGTTAATAATTAACTGTTTTAACTATGTAACAATGTTCTGATGCAATGTCCTATCTCATGTAAAGCACTCTGATACCTTCGGGTCTAGTCAGCGCTATATAAAACTTTTAAAATAAATATATAAATCATAGTAATATTTATAATAAAAACCTAAATCCATGGTGAACATAGATATTTAGTAGTTATACTGGAAATATGATTTTGTTAAAATATGCTTTTCTCTGAAAACCTGGACTGTAGTCAGTTCAACTCTGTTAGGCTCTCCCTTCTCCAACACTAATAAGTAACTCAAATGAGGTCTGAAAATAATATTTGTGGCCAGCCATCAGTCCTCTAGTAAGAAGGAAGAGTGAAGTTGATTACAAATCACCCAGCCCTGTTTATCTTGCAAATAGGTAGACATGAATGAAAAGGCCCAAGAAATGTCATTGCAAAGAAGATACTGACAGCCTGACAGTTGACATGTTTATAGCAAACGGAGCTCTGGCGTGAGGAAAGAGTTTAACTGTAAATTGTTCCAGGCAAACTGTCTGCTCTCAACAGGAAGGAGTCTGGCCTCAGAACAGGTTAAGGTTTGTTTTAAAGGATAGCTCCTGTATTTAACAAGACAGCCTGTGTGCGGAATTTGGAAATCCCCTACTGACTCTAAGGTCCTGCCAACCATCAGATGAAGAATTGTTGGAATTGTTTGAAAAATGTTACTGGGATTACAGCAAGAGAAGGCTAATTTGACTGGGACAATCTGAGATTGGGTTTTGCTCAAAATTTCTGAAATCATGTCATTGCACCACTTTGCCATTTACGGTAAAAATAACAGTGAAGATGCCATTTACGTAAATATTTACTGTGAATGCACAGGAACAAAATAATGTGAGAGGCTATTGTTCACAGTGCTTTTGCTTTTTTGCGTAAATGCATCCTTGCACCAAAAATGGATGAATGGATGCATTTCACACTATATAGCACTAATTGACAGATTTGCATTTCATGTAATTATTTGTAATTTTCTTAATTTTTCAGAAATGTCTCAAAATTACACAGAGACAAATTACTAAAATTTCACACACCCCTAGTTAGCAGTCAATACCATTCACTTGTTAGTAACCACTATATGAAAGGCAGCTCATCACCAGCACCACTGAACACAACTGAACTTAAGAAACAATGGTGGTGTTACACCATTGAAGAGCACAGAGGGCAGGAACTGCAATCCCTGATAGTCAAGAGCTAGACGTGCGTCTGCACGGTAAGAAGAGATCTTTCCTTAGTGTCAGAACTTACTTCTCTGCGGCATATGTATGCTTGGAGAGTGTATGGGGATGTCATTCAGCTCCTTCCTCGCTGAGTCATATATAGAACTCGGTCATCATGGAGAATATGGCCGTCAGTTGATTTAAAGAGTAGCGGGAATCAGCAGAGCCATGTTGATTCCAAAACGAAACTGCATAGTTTCCATGCAAACATGGCAGCAATCAATCAATCAATCAATCAATCATTTGTAGAGCACACTACATACCCGCGAGGCTCTCAAGGCGCAGGGGGGGCCGCTACTGGTCAAACAGCTAGGTCTTGAGTAGCCTCCTGAAGGTCAGCAGGTCTTGGGTCTGTCGTAGGCTCAGTGGGAGGGTGTTCCAGGTCTTGGCGGCGAGGTGGGAGAAGGATCTCCCACCGGTGGTTGTTCTTCGGATGCGAGGGACGGTGGTGAGTGCGAGGTCGGCAGAGCGGAGCTGGTGGTTGGGAATGTAGAAGGAAAGTCGTTTGTTGAGGTAGGCTGGGCCAGTCTTGTGGAGTGCCTTGTGTGAGTGGATGAGGAGCGTGAAGGATATCCTCTGGTTGACGGGGAGCCAGTGCAGGTTTCACAGGTGGGGGGTGATGTGGCTGTGGCAAGATATGTCGAGGATCAGTCGTGCAGATGCGTTCTGGATGCATTGCAGTCGTTTAATGAGCTTGGTTGGGGCTCCAGCGTAGAGGGCGTTTCCGTAGTCGAGTCTGCTGCTGATGAGGGCCTGGGTGACTGTTCTTCTTGTATCTGTCGGGATCCACCTGTGGATCTTGCGGAGCATGCGGTGTTGAAGCAGGAGGAGGAGATGGCATTGACTTGCTTGGTCATGGAGAGTGTTGAGTCGAGGATGATTCCCAGGTTGCGTGCGTGGTCGGTGGGTGTCAGGGCTGCCCCCAGTGCTGTCGGCCACCAGGAGTTGTCCCAGGCTGAAGGGTTGGAGCCGAGGAATGAGGACCTCCATCTTGTCCGTGTTCAACTTCAGTCGGCTGATCTTCATCCAGTCGGCGATGGCCTTCATTCCTTCGTGGAGGTTGGATTTGGCGGTGATGGGATCCTTGGTGAGGGAGAGGATCAGTTGAGTGTTGTCGGCGTAGGAGATTATGTTGAGCTTGTGCTGTCAGGCGGCGTGTTTGAGCGGGGCCCCGTAGATGTTGAACAGTGTCGGGAGCGGGGCCCTGTAGATGTTGATCAGTGTCGGGCTGAGAGAAGATCCTTGGGGTACGCCGCAGATGATCTTGGAGGCTTCAGATCGGAATGGGGGAGGCGGATGCTCTGAGTTCTGACGGAGAGGAAGGAGGTGGTCCATTCCAGAGCCTTGTCTCGGATCCCTACGGTGTGGAGGCGTGCGCGTAGTGTGTGATGGCAGACGGTGTCGAAGGCGGCAGAGAGGTCCAGGAGGATGAGGGCCGCAGTCTCACCGTTGTCCAGCAGGGTTCTGATGTTGTCAGTGGCGGCGATGAGGGCAGTCTCGGGGCTGTGGTTGCTGCGGAACCCTGACTGGGAAGGGTCCAGGATTCTGTTTTCTTCGAGGTATCGGGTTAGCTGTCTGTTGACGATCTTCTCAATGACCTTTGCCGGGAATGGAAGCAGAGAGATGGGCCGGAAGTTCTTGAGGTCTCTTGGGTCCGCCTTGGGTTTTTTGAGTAGGGCGTTGATCTCGGTGTGTTTCCAGCTCTCTGGGAAGGCCGCGATCTTGAGGGAGAGATTGATTATGTTGCGCAGATGGGGTGCGATGAAGCTGCTGGCCTTTTTGAAGATGTGGTGCGGGAATTGGTCTGACGGGAAGCTGGAGTAGATTGTGCTCATGGTCTTGACGGTGTCATCGATGCTCACGTTGGCCCAGGCTAGCCGTGGTCGATGGTGTGCGGAGAGTCCGTTGTGTTGATGTCTTTTGGGGCTGTCTGGGTGTTGAAGCTGTCGTGGATGTTTGCTATCTTGCGGTGGAAAAAAGTGGTGAGGGAGTCGCACAGGGCTTGCGATGGCGGGATGTCGTTGGTGTTGGAGCTGTGGTTGTAAAGTTCCTTCACGATGTTGAAGAGCTCCTTGCTATTGTGTGCGCTGTTGTCAAGGCGATCTTTGAAGGAGGTCCTCTTGGTAGTCCTGATGAGCTGATGGTGGTTGCGGATGGCGTGCTTGTGGGCTGCGTGGCTGTCCGGAGTCTGCTCACTGTGCCATTTCTTCTCTAGTTTCTGGCAGGCTCGCTTGGAGGCTAGGAGTTCTGGGGTGAACCAGCTTGCCCCCTTGCTGGTGTCTCCATAGGAGGGTTTCTTCAGCGGGGCGAGGGTGTTGGCGCAGTTGTCCATCCAGCGTCTGAGGCTGTGGGCAGCGTCGTCGGTGTTGAAGGGTTCAGTGGGTGGGCTGAGAGCGAGGTTTGCATGTAGTTGGTCTTCGGTGATTTTTCTCAAGCAGCGGCGAGGGATCTGTTGGGTGCGGTGGTGAGTGGTGGGTTTCTGGTAGGTGAAGTGGATGCAGCAGTGGTCGGTCCAGAGGAGTTCGGTGGTGTGGCTGAAGGAGACGTGCAATAGTTTGCTCTTTTCATCTCTGAATAATTCCATTCCAAGATGGTGTGCCACTGTGATTAATTCAGATGTACTTCCACTTCTGGGGCACTTGAGTACAGCCAGTTTTGTAGCAAGTTTGTAAAAGAACAGAGGGCCTCATTTATGAAAAGTGACGCATCACTGCATGAAAACAGCGATGCGTCACTTTTCATTGCGCCCTCCTTGCGGCATGCTGGGTGCGTCATATTTACAGTATGAAGCATCATGTCGCAAGGAGTTACAGATAGGTCAGTATTTCTGACGTATCTGTAGGCGCAAAAATGACGCATTGTTGGAGTGTGTCACAAAAGTGACACAACTCCATCAATGGGACATTTCACATGGGCAAGTCCCATTTCAAATGTGCCTGTGTCAGTCTTACGCCTGCTTTGAGGCAGGCGTAAGATATTGACGCACTTGCGTCCTGGAAGTGGCACAGTGAAATCTCATAGATTTCACAGCGTCACTTTTACGAGGCTTACTTGTGTCAGAACGCCCACCCTGCATACATTATACCTGGTGCAGGTATAATGTGGCGCAGGGGTTTACAAAGTGGCGCATCTAACTAGATGCATCACTTTGTAAATATGACGCAAAATGGCGCAATTTTTACGCTGCTGGTGCGTCACAAAACGTGACGCACCGGAGGCGCAAAAGTGACGCAAGGGCTCATAAATAAGCCCCAGATAGCTTGGAAACATGGCGTTTTGGTGGGTTTCCATCACATTTGTGAGTTTTCGTCTCTCTTGTATCTTTTTTATTTTCCTCGGGGTTCCTTCACGGACATCCTTTGAGTACTTTCATAGTGTGCTGTTTCTTGGTCCTTTATTTTCCCCTTGTCATTTACACAGGTTTCTATGAATACTTACCATTGGAGCCAGTCTTTAGTTTCACAATCTCTGAGTCAGCAGTCCACATTGCTCGGAGAGGTTTAATGATATCGGTTAGCTATATAATGCCAAATTGGTATTCAAAATCAACCATTCTGATAACACTGGGTTAACTACCCTTTCAGAAGATGACGTTTTTCCTTGTGATGCGCCTGTGTCTTTAACCTGTTTCCTCTCTGGGCCCTTATTCCTGTGTTTTCACGAGGTCCGGTTCATCGGTTTTCTCAATGTACACAGAGATCCGTAGTTTGTATGCTAATGGGAGGAAGGTAATCAGTGTTTGGACAATATCTGGTAGCACTCCCCTCTTATTCTGAATCTTCAGAAAGTTTTGGAAGACGTTTTTTGTTTGTTTTAACCTTTTCTGGGTCACATTCTGGGCACCCATTACACAGCACTATGCATAACTAAATCAAGCTGTGGATATTTGTAGCTTTTTGGCTCAAAAGTGTTTCTTCATTATTATCATGATAAATAGTAGTTTTATTCGGTTAACATAAAAACCATGAAAACATCATAATATATACAATAGTACAGTAAATACATACATGCGTACAAATTATAAAAAACAACAATTTATAAAAATATAATCTGAACCATCCTGGTTTACCTAGATGCTTTCAATCTCCCATAGATTTTTGTGTGCTCAGCACAGCTTTTAAAAAACAGGTGATATTAACAATAATATCATCAGTGAGCAATTGTAAAAACAAGAAGGCAGGTCGAGCTTGTTTAAATTGACGAGCCTTTGAAGGGGAACAATATAACCTTTCCTGGGAATTTCAAAGTATCTGCAAAACACACCAAAGTGCATGGTGTCCTGTATAGACACTTGGGGGCAGATCTATGTTGCAGTTGCGCCACTTTTACGCCACCGTTGCGTCACTTTTGTGATGCAGCGGCGGAGTAAACCCTGCGCCACGTTGCGCCCTATTTACATCGTGACGCATCTATGGAGATGCGTCACAGTGTATAGCCCTGCGCCACATGAAACCTGCGTCAGGTTTCATGTGGGTGTTTCCACGCAGGGGGGGCGTTCCGTCGCAGGAACGCCCCTGAAAAGTGACTCAGTGAAATCTATAAGATTTCACTGAGTCACTTTCCCAACGCTGATGCGTCAAAACCCTGCGCCTGCTTGAAGCAGGCGTAAGGCTTAACGCACCATGTTAGGTATGGGGTAGGTTGGAACAGTGCTGAAGTTGCAGCGCGCTTGCGACACAACTTCAGCACTGCTCCAACCTTACGCCGGCAGATACGTCACGCATCTGCTTATCCTTGCGCCACGGTGCACCGCATTGTAAATGCGGCGCATCTGCGGTGGCGCAAAGGCAAACTTGCGTGACGCATCTTCCCTGGCGCATCCATGCTGATTTGCAGGGATGCGCCAGGGAACATAAATCTGCCCCTTGGTTGCAGCCACAGGGTGTTAATAAGTGTACATTCTCCCAGCCGTTGTGGATGCTAACAGCTGAGGTAACAAGTTTAGCCTAAACTTAGTAAGCAGATATCGATTATAGCTAGGAGTTACAATGGTGAGGTGGGGCTCTGTGAATTGTGTGGTTTTCAACAACACATATTCTTGTCCTGACATCTTCTGAAGGGCTACATGCTCTCTTTCTAATAATCTCTATTTCAGGAAATAATCACTAACCCAGTTACGATCGGCTTTGATAAACCCTCCCCTCCTCCCCGGGTTGCTAAACAGCTCTCCTCTTCCTAGGCTGTCCAATGTTACTTTCACATACTTGAACCAGCAGATACAGTGTGCATAGTTAAGGGAAAAACAATCAAGCAAAACCTCTTTGTTTGCTGGGCTCTTTTAGTCCAAATATCCACCCTGCATGAAAGGGGCAAAGGGCTAACCCCTAATTGTTCATGGATTATATAAGACGGAATACATTGGGGGACACAAAGAAGACGCCTTAAAAATTTATTTTGTACTACCTGTAGACAGTTATGCTTGGAGTGCCCCTGAATGTCACTTCCATAAGAGGCTTTTGAAACACATTTAGTCAAATAAACTTGCATTAGTGCCTTTATCGGCTTTCTGCCCAGTCTGGAAGCAATCCTCCAAACTGCAGTGTTGGTTCTGATGAAGTCAGACTTTTCCCCATTAAGCAGCAGGTGTGAGAAAGCTTTAACTCTCAATAAGGTTTGGGTTTCAACCTTGAAGGTTTTTGTTTTTGTAGATCGGGGTCCTACCACCATCATGTGAGATTTGCCAATGTTAACGCTTAGGTCTAGCTCCTCCCTAAAACCCACAAAGGCATTCATAAGGACTTGAAGACCCCTAGCTGTCTTTGCCATTAAGACTGCATTGTCTGGGTAGAGCAAAACTTGCAGCTTCCGAGCTCCTATCTGTGGGCAATCTGCCCCACATTCACCAGAACCAGTTCAGGTTTATCAATATACAATGTGAACTGGAAAGGGGCAAGAATACACCACTGTCTGATGCCTCTTCTGGTTTTGACAGTGTGAATCATTGTTATATCTAATAGTTGCTACCGTGTGGGCATGGAGGTCCCTCAAGAAATAGATTATATCCCTGTCAACCACAATGTCTAAGAATATCCACCACAGTTTGTCACAGTTTACCCGGTCAAAGGCTGAGGTAAGATCCATATTCGCAAGTTGGATAGAGCCTTTACTAGCCAATGTAAATTTGGTCAAGACCATATATAAATTCAGGCACTGATCAATAGTCGATCTGCCAGGCCTGGATCATACTAAACATTGGATATGATGTCATGTTCAGCAGCCCAGGACAATTATTTATCTAAAAGGACACTTACTGCAACCTTAACAACAGAGTCAATCAGGAAGATCAGTCAGTAACTGGGTTATCCCCGCCACCTTTTTTGAAAATAGGGACGATGATAGATGTAGCCCAAGAGGTCTCACACTAACTGCAGCATTTAATGTGCACATCAAAACTGGAACCCAGGTATCAATGTCACTCCAATAGAGATCGGGTGGGATCCCATCGGGCCCTGGGGCCTTATTTTTAGTCAGACCTAGCATTTCCTTCTTCACTTCGTTCAAGGTGAATGTAAGAAGCAAGGTCCCTACCAAGGGTAACAGGACCTCATGGTTTACAATGTCTGACCCTCTATTATAAACTCCTTCAAAATGTGAGACCCAACTCTCAGCAGCAATGTGATGAATTAAGGAGGGTGCTTTATCTGGGGCAAAACATGGTTGATTAATAATACCCCAGAGTTTGAGATAGCTGAGCGAAGATACAAAAACAAATTCTATAATTGAGGTGCACTCCTTGCCTGTGAAAGTCAGATTAATTTTCCCCAAATTAAACTCGGCAAGTTTATTGAGCGAGCCGGTGTGATCATGCTCATTTAGAATGGAGTTTAGAATGTTCATTTGTAGTGTAAACCCTTCAGAAGTAGACATCTGTGAGACTTGTTGGGTAAGTCTATGAGTTTCTCGCACAGCTGGCAATTAAATATCCTGCTAATATTATATATGATAATATTCAATGGGTTATCTAATCAGGGTGATGACGCTCGAATGGTAGTTCTCATATATTAATGTCTACAATATTAATCTATATGGTGCTTCAGGGTAGGGAGAATCACCCCAATACCTAAATCCAATCCAAAGATCACTGTTATACACATCCTGTGTCCCTAGCACTCGCTATTCTATTATACACGTATGTTAGCTTTTGATAACCATCAAGAAAAAACACAAATGTCTTTCAATGTTTCCTTTTCTTAGATTCCAATTCTTTTATTCTTTTAACCTCAGAGCCAACACGTGCTTAGTCGCTGCTTGATGTAATCCCGCAACTTCGTCAGGGCTAAAAAGTATACAGATAATGGCCACATATGTTATTATTGTAATTCATAATATAGCTGGTAACCCCTCAACTTAGTGACATTTGTGAAAATTCATATATAATCAGATCCATACTGATCCGTGACTAATCAGTGAAAACCCATGCACAGTCAAAAGTATTTTATAATGGCACACATTTCATCATGGGTTAATTTAGATATCAATTGTTTGTGCTATCCTGTACCCTCTCAATGGAGGAAATCCTAATGATCAGCTACACCAAGTAGTCATGTGCTGTTATTCAGTATTTCATTCATATTCCCACCCCAAGTGTACTATAGGGTGTGAGCCATGTAATCACAAGTAATCACCGTAAATTCCCACTAGGAGACATGACACTCTAAAAGACTCTGTAGGTACGAAGGAAGATACAAGGACTGAGGTGACTCGCCTCATCACTGATTACACAACACTATCCCATAGATTGACGAATAGCATGACACAACACTGGCATATTCTCCAGGCAGACAAAACACTAGATAGTTTGATTTACACTAGACCAGCGATTACCTTTCAAAGGGGCAGATGCCTGAGAAACTTATTGAGCCCTAGTTATCCTACACCAGACAAACAAGAACATTGGATGAACACATACATGCTGGGTACCCTCAAATGTGGGCACTGTGGGGTATGTAAATAGGCAATGGACAAGAAAAAATAATTTGAGGGAGGGAATAATAGAACGGATACGATACGGTATAAAATTGACTGTAATACTAAATATGTGGTATACATTATAGACTGCAAGTGCGAAAAGAAATATGTGGGAAGCACCATTAGAACATTGAAGGAGAGAATTAGTGAACATTTGAGAGCTGTGAAAAAAAATGACACCCGCTACTCCATAGCCGCACATTTTTCCGAATGTCCAGCACAAAAGGGATAACACATACTGAAATTCTACGGTATTGATACAATTCCCCTGAACCCATGGGGGAGTGCCAGGGAATTTACCCTATGCAGAAGGGAGGCGAAGTGGATATTGCGCCTTTGAAAGTATGGAGAGGGGCCTGAACACAGATAGTGAACTGCAATATTTTTTAGGTGATTGCTGATCAACATAGATAATCCCTCAGGAAGTTGATTGTTTCCAGAAGGGAAGAAGAGTGGATTACAAATATGTATTTATCTTACTGTAATGATATAAGATCTACGTGTGGATACACAACCTTTAATTCCCTGTTTGTTTCGCAAAAAATTATCTTTGTATGTACTGAAAACATGCGAAATGAGGCATATAAATGTCACTTATGTAAATTATCGGACAATGTTTTTTGAACAACAATAATCTCGAATTAGAGGGAAAGTGCTATGTTATTGAATCATAGGATTATCCAATCACATATCTCCTTAAGCATGTGAAACAAATATTTGAGACTATACCAAGAAATAATTTATTTCTAAAAATAATTGTCTCAGCAGACTCATAAGAACATATTCCTTCATATTACATTGCTAGACATATTGGATTTAGGTTTTTGTGCATGTGTTCTAATGGAAACGAGGCAACTGCTTCCCGACCTTTGTAAAGAGTTTAGAAGTGATTTTTAAAGGTATGCTTTGCAATTGAGGCAGCTGTAGGTGGGGTATGTGTTTGTGATTCCAACTTCAATGTAATTATTCAGATCAAGAGGTTCTCCCTACATAAAATACACTAATCGATGATGGCGCTCACACATACATTTATAACAAGAGGTCATACAAATAAAATCAGTCCATTTTCCATGTTCATTAATTCAGAACTAAAATGGCGCCTTAACAAGACGCGAGCACAGACAAACTCTGACGTACCGCAACAGATTGTGGCTGCTTCCTCATACCGGTAAGATTCTAGATGCCAGGAGTTAGGACATTTATTAACAACAATATGAGGATGTTTTTGAATAATGACCCTACCATTTTACACTTTAGGACATGGTGGAGAACAGAAGGTTACTGCCTATACAGCAGTACTGACTCTCTTATTTCGGGAGCATCTCATTGATTCACCCTTACAGAAGGGTAGCACTCTTGAGGAGTATATGGATGGACCGGGACGGAAGTATAACCGGAAACAAGGTATGTGTTCGGTTATAAATATTAGACATTTTGACTGCACTTTAACACTTGTTTTTATTGAATGTCAGATACTACAATAGCGCTTTCTATTCTATATTTAAAGTTGACTCTTATGACGCTTACAGGTACACACAACTCCCTCAGTTCTAGTGCTCTCTGTTACCACACAGATTCCACCTAGTGGGAATTTACGGTGATTACTGGTTCACACCACATAGTACTCTTGGGGAGTGAATATGAATTAAATACTGAATAACAGCACATGACTACTAGGTTTAGCTGATCATTAGGATTATCCTCCATTGAGAGGGTACAGGATAGCACAAACAACTGATGAGTAAATCACCCCATGATGAAATGACGGGCATTATAAAATACTTTTGACTGTGCATGGCTTTTCACTGGTCAGTCACAGATCATGTTAGATCTCATTATATATGAATCTTCTCGAATTTCACTAAGTTGAGGGATTACCAGCTGTATTGTGAATTACCATAATTACATATGGAGCCATTATCTGTATACTTTTTAGCCCTGACGAAGTTTCGGGATTACACCAAGGAGCTACGAAACACGTGTTGGCTCTGAGGCTAAAAGAATAAAAGAACTGAAATCTAAAAAAACGGAACATTGAAAGATATTTGCGTTTTGTCTTATTGGTTATCAAATGCTAACATACGTGTATTATAGAATAGCGAGTGCTTGGGCACAGGATTGAAATTATATATAATGTAGCCCATTTAGTCCCACCCAGCTTGCTAAGGAAAGAATCCAAGTTGTGTAGGCTATGCAAATGTTGAGAATTTTTAGCATTGTAAACATTTAACAGCATGATTTTTGAGGGTCCCACAAAGGAGGTTAATAAAGCTTGTACAGTGGGAAACCCTGTGTTGGACTTGGCCCTTCTGGCAGGTTCACCCCTGAACTTTTTTTGCTTTTTATTGGTGACTTGGTGTGGTGATTTTTGGTTTCTGCGCACTTTCCCTGTGTCCCAGGGTAAAGTGTGTGCACACTTTGAGTGCATGTGGTGAGATAGGCCTGCCCTCCCATAGGAATGCATGGGAAATGTATGTGTCCCTAGTAGTTCCTGATGCGTGGGGTGTGCAGGCCCGAGTTTGGTATGTGCGGACTCGTGTGATTGAATGCTGCGCGATGATGTGTGCGGTGTGCATGTACCTAGTGTGGAAGTGCCACTTCTAGAAGTGGGCAATTCGGTGTGCAGTGTAAAATGTGTGCCTTGTCGCGCGATTGGCTGGCTGAGGTCATGTGACGGGCTAGGGATTCCCCAGAGTCAGGAGGAGTCACCCGGTGGTGAATAGGGAGATCAGCAGCTAGATGGGTGGGAGGAGTACACCTGGGTCCTGAATAGGGCAGGGATTTCCCCACACAATGCTGGCTCCGCCCCCTATGGTGCGACTGACGACCCTAGCCCTGCCAGTGAATAGAGTGAGGGGCTGAGCACATCAAGGGTGCTCCCCAACCAGCTGCGACTGGTTTTCCCCCTCACCCTGAACCAAGAACAAAGGGTTTTAGTGTATAAAAATGGGGCTGTGTCCCCACAGAAACTGTTCACTTCCAGGATCCTGAGGGGGGCTGCCGCTGCTGGAGGCCAGGAGGAACCGCCACTTGGGACTGCCTTCCTGCCCTGGAGGGCCCAGTGAGCTGGCCCCTGGCCCAGCCTTGCCCCCTGCCCACCTTCCTAAGGACTTTGCTGGACTTTGTGCTTATTTTCCCCTAAGCGCTGGGAGCGCTTTATTTGTATCCCTAAAGCGCCTGGGAGCTTCTATTGGCCTTTAGCGCTGAGAGCGCTTTCACTTTTTATCCCTAGCGCTAGGAGCGCTTTATTTCTGCTAGCCGGTGCCCACCCGGCGTTTGCCCCGTTTTTGCCGATTCTAGAGTCTCCTGGCAGGTGCCCACCCTGCCAGGGACATTGCTGTAACTGTAAGCGGGTGCCCACCCCGCGGAACATTGTTTTATTATCACGAGGGAGCCTACCCCTCTGGTTGCCGAGTTGTAGAATCACCGCCGCGGCCGGGCTTGTAGGAAGTCAGGCAGGCCGGGGGCGGGACTCCGGGACAACCGGAAGTAGGAGGGCGGGAGCCTACCCCGCCTCCTTCCGACGACGCGCAGCTGGACTGATTCCCCTTCGAGACCCAGGCGGGAGCCTACCCCGCACTGGGCCGGCCCGGAGAAGAAGTGGGGCCGGAGGTTCGGCAGGAGCCCACCCCGCCAACTGGCGAAGAAAAGAGAAGTCCGGGAAGCCTCCGTACCCGCCGGTGAGTGGCACATTGGTGGGGACATTACTTTGTTTACGGGAAAGGGTCCTGCCAGCATTCCTTCCAGAGCGGCCCCGCTTGGCAGTGCGCCGCTCCGACGAGGCTTCCTCCCTCCGACCAAGGGACCAGCAACTCGGGGGCATTCTTGTTCTTAGAGCCACAGAAGCTCCAACGGGGGCATTTCATTATTGTTTAGAGCCTGCGAGGCTCTGGGGGCATTATTCTTTTTGAGTCCATGAGAAGGACTCCAACGTTGGGGGCCATGTTTAACAGAGCCCACGAGGCTCCAACGTCGGGGTGCCTTGGTTAGTTCAGAGCCGCGCTCGGCTCTGCAACGTGCTCGGGGGCATTATTTATACCACGAGCCCCGTGAGGCTCCAACGAAGGAGCGCATATTGGTTTAGAGTGCATTGCGCGCTCCAACCACGGGGGCAATACTTGCATAGAGCCCGGACAGGCTCTAGGGGGCATTTCGTGTTGTGGAGCCCAGAGGGGCTCAGGGGCCACAAGTGTTGCGTATTTAGAGTCCAGGAGAGGCTCCAACCCCTGCCATATTTGTTTAAGAAAGCACAGTGGTGCCCCAGCATTTCTCCAGTTGCCCAGCACTTAGTGGGCAACTGCTACGTGTAGGTTGTGCTTTGTGCGCCCTGGTTTGCGCAGCCTGCGCAGGCGCGCCCTGACTCTGCTGGACATAGGGCGTCCTTGCCCCTACAAGGCCAGTTGGCCTAGGGACTGCCACAGGTGGTGGCTTATGTGAGTTTCCCGCTATGGTTCCTAACCTGCACCTCTGAATGTATTTTTATGCGTCATGTGCCTTGTTTTACACCGCTGAATGTATTTTATGCATCATGTGTTTTATTTCCTTACACCGCTGAATGTATTTTAGGCATCATGTGTTTTCCTTCCTTACACCTCTGAATTTTTATGCGTCATGTGCCTTGTGTTTACACCTCTGAATGTGCTTTTAGGCGTCACGTGTAATGTGCTTTTACCCCTGCAGGTATTGTGATACTTAGGTGGTTGTTTGTTTTCTCCTAGTACAGGTGGTGCTAGTGAGGTCCTAGTTCCCTGCGTGACATTCTCCTAAGGTGGTTAGGGTTGCGTAGGTGGTACTTACCTGTTACCAGTAATTACTGGTTGTGTGCTATATATATTTTGTGCTATGTTCTAAAAGTATTATTCCTAAGTTCAAAGAGTGCTAATTCCTGACAGTGGTCCATGTGGCCCTGTCCCCTGTACATATAATCCCTTGTAAATTCTGCCCGTGCCTGTTGGCACATTGTAAAGTGTGTGTTTTTATCTAATGTGTTGTGTATAATACAAAGGCTATTTTTATAGAATACCTTGTGTGGAGTTTCCTTTGTGGTGGGCCTTGGGTGTTATGTTGCTGGGTGCGCGCGCAAACGCTTTACACCTTGCCTCAGAGATAAGCTTGACTGCTCGTGCCAAGCTACCAAGGGGGTGAGCAGGGGTTATCTTTGGCGTGTAACTCCCCAGCCCTGACTAGAGTGGTGGTTTCTGTCTGGCTTTGGCGCAAGCCCTAGCCAACCAGAAATCCCATTTCTAACACCCTGTATAAAGTACTTCAACATACCCTTGAATAGCGTGGGACACAAAAATGATAATCATCCCTTAGCTTGACCTGAACCAAATTCACATGCAGGAGTGAAGAATGACATGAATCTCTCCAGAAAGCTATTAGAAGTGGCCTGTGTCACTTGTAAACAAATTACCTGAACTGCTTCACATAATTAGGCCAATTGGAGTCATTAGATGTTGCTGCAAGTCCTGTAGTCTTCTCATCATATTGATTCAGTAACCTAATTGCGCCACCATGGAAGAGTGTGTCTCCAGCCAATGGTCAACCTTGTTATTAAGTTGCATATGGGTCTCCACTGTGTTATTAAGTAGTGGTGGGACATGAATGAGTGAATATTGCATTTTTAAAGTACAACTGTCACTCCAAATGGAGCATCCTGTTGCTGAGCAGAGAAGCACAGAGTTCATAGCAGCAAGATTGAACATGAGCGAAGATCCGTATATAACAGAGTGGCACAATGAATCAGAGGCGGTGGAGAGCCAAGTTTTCAATTATTTCTTATAAAGCAATTCTGAGCCAATAAATCTCAGATGTCTGGGGAGTTGATGATTCCAGGCCCTGGCCCCCAAGACAGCAAGAAATTTACCACCTTTGGTCTTACACCTAAAGGTTGGAGGTTTGAGAAGATTAGCAGGTAAGAATCTCAGAGTCCAAGTGGGGATGTACTGAGTAAATCTGGAGAGTAGATATTTTTGTCTTGACACTCTATAGGCTCTAAAAGTGAGCAGCAGCATTTTGAACAAGACCCTTTTATGTATTGACAACCAATGACGGGCTTTAGAAGCTGCTGAGGCAGAGGAACGGCATGGCAATTTCAATGCAAGCCTAGTGGCTGCATGTTGCACCTACCTAGCACCGCCATATAGTGGGTAGCCTTGGGGGGTGATGGTAACCTTGGGGGATGAGGCAGGCAGGCTGGCTCGGTAAGCAGGGGGCGGGTCCTTATTAACTGACCCTTACATTCAGTAAAAAAAGACCCTCCTGTCTCCGTGGGTCTTGAAGCTTAATTATCACGTGCCTGATTAGATAATGAGTCTGAGGCCTTCCTCAGTTATCCTCAAGAGGAGGTTAAAGCCTGGGCATGATCCTTTCTTCTCACCTCCATGGGTTGAACTGCCAATTTGCCTGTTGGTGGCAGAGCTGGGTGGCGCGGGACAAACCTTGCTTTATCTTTGGACAATTACTCAAAGATTCCAAGGTGGATGGTGATAGGCTCCAAAGGGTATTTGATTACATTTTCAATTTTTAAATAACATTTATGCAGTAGGTCCTGAGTTTCATCATTCCCCCATACATGACCCTCCAGGCTTGTCGGGGCACCAGAGGATTCAAAGTTTCGAGGGGCACAATGTTTTATTCTGGGACCAGTCCTCTCCTTTTTTTTCCCTCTTGGCAACCAGGAGCATGGGTTCTGGAGATGTCTGCTCCAGTATTATGATTAAATTCAGGGAGGACGGGTGAATTAATACTTGTGTCTGTCTGATACCACTAGTGGCAAGGGTAGTGGTGGTCTCCTGACCTACAGCGCTTAGATGATCCTCGTCCAGAACAGATGTAACGGCGCTAACGGTAGCAGAGGTAGAGATTTGATTGGTGATCTCGTGGCTCACATAAGCATGAGCGTGTGAGGCAAGTTCCTCTTCAACATTAACAGTCTCTTCATTAAGTACCCCCCACAGCCAATGAAAAATAAGTTAGGATGGAGGACTTATCCTGAGCTGGTTTTGGGTTTGTCTCCTCCTTCTCCAAAGAAAATGCAGATAAAGCTGTTTCCTTCCATATCCCCATTTTGTGGAGCTCCTAATTCCCTGCCTGAGACACACCACAGGGACAAAGTAGGCTGGGAGACATAGCCATACCCCAGCTTGATAGGGAAATACAGAAAGGTCTGTTTCGGCTTCCTGGTCAAAGAAAATGGACCAACGCACAAGGAGAAAGGCAACTAAAAAGGGCTAACTTTATGCCAATTAAATATTAAAGAAATGAAAAACAGTCTCACCCTAAATGAATTAACAATGCCTGAACATATAGCCAACAGGAGTGGTCCCTTCCTGCCTCTTCCTGATGGGCACAGGATGGGCCCACCGTTGCCCCAGGCTTTGGCCAGGTGTGTCCCGCTAGTGGAAGGGTACTCCTGTGGTCTTCCCTCTCCTGCTGTGAAGAGCGCTGGGACAGGTAGTTCCTGAATGGTGTAAGCCGCAAGTTTGGCCCTCAAATGCACGGGGCTGTGGCGGCGCAATATAGCGCTAGAGGAAGGGAACTTCTGCACTTCTCCCTCTCCTGCAGTGAAGAGCGCTGGGACCTGTAGCTCCTTAATGCTATCAGCAGTAAGTTCTTCATTATTCAAACAATTGTCTTAAATCGTTCATCACATATTTTCAATGTCTATCCATAAAAAATAACAGACAAAACTGAAAGACCGGTACTTCTATTTATAAAAGCTTCTGTTTTTATAGATTCGCGTATTCATTTCTACATATTTCCATGGTTGATTTTCTTCATTTTTACAAATTTCAATTTCTTTATAACATTTAGCTATGATTTTCACACACATCTAGAATCATCAGGGGACTTTTCTGAACCAATTACCTTCATAATGAGAAAACCTAGAGGCAACTCACCCACTGTGTCCATCCAAAACAGAAAGATGTTCATGCGTGCATATTGAGCTTGCCTGCACTGATAGTAGTAACGATTTGCCGGTTAGAGAACAGATAATGCTTTATACATCGTTAAGGGCCTATATTACATGCTTTGTTCGTATAGAATCATGTATCATGAGTTAATCATGTAGTTGGATTTGCATGATTTTTCAGTTTTAGAGCGCAATAGGAAGTCTGGGATAAATATTCCCTTCATGTTATAGATAGTCAATATCCATCGTCCTTGGCCCCTTACATTCAAGACAAAAGTGCTCCATGGACTAAAAGGGCCTTTGGAGAACCAGTAGAGAACGATCAAACCAGTGGGCACTTGGAACTCTGCCAGAGCCCTGAGCAGAGTTGTTGAGCTGGACTTCTACTGTTGCCTAGGCACTGCTGTCCTGGGGAATGCCCTTGAACATTGCCACCATGAAGAGTGACCAGGAGAGAGAAGTTGTGTCCAAGAAAATTGGGATTTAGAAAAAGTATGACCTCTGAAGGAGCAGGAAAGGCTGCAACTGCTACCCAAAAGTGGTGCAACATCAGGGGCAAGAATGATCTGTTTTACCCTGCTCAGAGATTTATGCCACATTTAACAAGCATTGGCAAAGCCAATCTGTTTCACCTTTGGCACCTCTTATCCTTGCCACTGGTTCTAGCCATGATGCTGAGCAGAAGTGCTTATAAAAGAATGAAAAGAAAAAAGTCTACGACGCGATCCGCCATCATTTTGTAGCCACACTCACAAAGCATGCAGGCATCTACAAAATGATCCAACCATTTTTTTTCATTTTGTTTAGTGAACCGAGTTGGATCAATAAACAAAAAAACAATTAAGTAGGTCAACACAGAGTGAAGGGGAAGCAACACAGGGGGGCTGAAGCAACAACGAGAGAGGCCATGCATGGACTAGACACAGGGGAGGGTAGGCAGGGTGACGCACCACGGAGGGTGAAACAACATGAAAGGTGGAGGAGACTAAACAGCACAGGAGGAAAAGTACACTCTAGGTGGGTACATAAACAAAACAGTTAGAGGTAGTGCCTGATTAAAGGAGCAGTGGAAGGACGCAAGTTCCTCAGACATGCTCCAAGGGAGGGACATGCACAAGAAGCATAAGTGAATGCCTCAAGCATCAAAGTATGAAAAGCAAGCAAACGAGAGTTCCAAGAAAGCCAACCAAGGTTAGGCAATAGGCACTTGTAAGCCCCCTTTACATTATTGTTAGACCTGTCAGTCTTAGGGTGGACTTCCGCTAAACTTTATTTCTTACTCCTCCATTTTTTTTTACTGGTCTCATTTTTGTTGGCATTAGGACTCTGCACTTTACCACTGCTAACTAGTTCTAAAGTTTTCTCTAACATGTGCTAAAACTGCCTTACACCCAATTGGCACATTTAATTTACTTATAAGTCCCTAGTCAAGTGGTGCTACATGTCCATGGCCTGTAAATAAATTCTACTACTGGGCCAGCAGCACTAATTGTGCCCCTACTTAAGTAGCTTGTGAAACATGTCTCCAGCCTGCCTTTGTATCCTGTGTGTGCAGTTTAAAACTGACATTTTGACCTGGCAAGATAAACCTCTTGACAGGCCTAAACCATTCTTTTTAATACATGTAAGTCATCCCGAGGGTAGGCCCTGCATAGCCCAGTGGGAAGGGTGCAATGTAATTAAAATGGTGGATAAGTACTTTTAATTACAATTAATTACAATCAATAAGTGATACCTTATAATTAGGAGAAAGTAGGAATGCCTGAGTTTGGCGTAAAAGGAATTGCAATTTGAAACCCTCTTTAATGCTAAACTTGGATTTTAAGTCACAATTCTGAAAATGCTATTTTTAGAAAGTTGATATTTTCTTGTCCTAATCATTTGGTGCCTGCAGCCTGTATCTTGGGTCACATGACAAGGTGTAGCTGGCAGTTGGTCTTTGTGTATTGCTACTACACCGTGATACAAAGGGGTAATAGGTGTTAGCAGGATGGGCCATCTATGACTTGATAGGGGGAGGAGCTGTCACCTTCCACGCTGGAACATCATGAAAGCTTTACCTCAGCACACCAACAAAGGGTTTTACACTAGTCTGTTGTGCCCACAGACAGGCTGGGCCATGGGCAGAGATGCGGGAAATTCCAAACACCACTAGGGAAGAAAATCTTCAGAACCTTCTCCTACTTCAAAGCTGGTACTAAGTATAAATTTGGACCCCCCAGCTCAAATCTTCAGTACACATGTGGACTTGTGGAAGACTCAGAAGTACTGCTGTCCTGCTCTGCTGAAAGAAGGACTGCTACTTCACTGCCCCGCTATTCTGCTGCCCTGCTGCCTGCTGAGTGAAGAGGACTGCCCCTGCATCTTCAACCCAGGACCACCAGAGTGACTCCAAGAGCTAGTTGGCTGGCTGCTGGTCAGAGCCTCAGGGACAGAAAAGTCTCCAACAACCTTGAACCCAGCACCTGGACTCGGTCTGATGTGAGTCTTTGCCCCCCAAGTGGTGCTACTCCAGTCCTGGATCCTTGGAGGGGAGCCTGAAGTTTGTCTGCCAACCCAGCTGTAGTCTCTTGGGCAGAACCAATGCAGCACAACACATCTCCTCGCAACTCCACATCGGATCCGCCATTGCACGATGCTTCCCAGAGCAGGACTTCACATCGCAGCCCACAGTTCATTGGAATGGCCACTGTGCGACTCATCCCCAATGCAGGACTTCGCGTTGAAGGCATCCTCAACAACAGTGCAGGGCCTCACATCTCAAGCCTGATCAACAGCTTCATCAGAACCACTGATGTGTAGTGCATCCTCAACACGGGACCTCGCATTGCCACCAGTAGCTGGCCGGGACTGCCACTGCATGACATATCTTCAAATTAAAATCTCACAACAATCCGTAACCAAAATGTAAGCAGTGGCGGCTCCTCCGATATGGCAGAGGAACATCGCCCACCACTGCTTTTAAGCAGTGCAAAGAAGCATAAAATGATAATAACTTCTAATTATTAGCATTTTATGCTTTGTGACGTTTTCTGCTGCATTGCGTGTGTGCGGTTGGCCGGGCATGCTCTGCTCAAGGAGCAGGATAGGGGAGGAGTGGTTTGCTCACTCCTAAGTGTGCAAGGACTGTTTGGTCAGCCATCTCGGGCCGCCCAAACCAGTCATGCTCCCTTTCCCTTTTCTCCATTCAGGCTGCATTACAGCCTGCCTGGAGAACAAGCCCAGGCCCCCATTCCCTGGTTGAGCGTCCAACTGGGATGCTCACAACCAATCACAATTTTGCATTGCAACGTAGTTATTGGTCAGGGAAGCCTGGGTGCCTGCTAATCACAACACTGCATTGCAGAGTTGTGATTGGTCAGTGGGGCCTGGCTGTGCTTCCTTCCAGAGAAGAGCAGCAGTGAAGACACAGGACCCGGTGAAACGGTAAGAGTTTATTTTATTTTAAAATGTTTTTTAAAAAATTATGCGCAACCCTTCCATTCCCCTGCTGCCGTGCGACCCGCCCACCACCCCCGAGCCATGCCGGCCGCGACTGGATTTAAGGCATTTTGTTCAGTGTCCCTTGCTTGGCCCCTGTATCTGGCCGGTGCTCCATCATGGTCGGCCTGAACTTGTGACTTATCCCGGTCCGGCGGGACCAGACAACGTCAGTTGGCACTTTGTGCTTCTAAGCACTGTCACGTAAATCTTTCAAATGTCATATCTCCTGTACTACTGATTGGATTTATGTTGCTGTGATCTCAAATAATTGATTACCTTTTACTCTATTTTTCTAAATTGGTGTGAGATTTTTCTTGTGTTATGTTTACACTTTAATACTGTTTCAAGTGCTGCATAAATACTTTACACATTGCCTCGATGTTAAGTCTGACTGCTTTTGTGTGAAGCTTCCAGAGGGTTAAGCATAGGTTAATATGGGGTTGCCTGTGATTTCACCCTGACAAGAGTTGTGGTTGTTGCTTATGTAGGGTTTCACCCCCTCAACCAGTAACCCAATTTCCTGCAGTTCTAAAATGTCTCAAAAGCAACAGCGCATTCACCTCCTTAGGAGAGACCTGAAAAACATGTCAACATATCTTATTTGTATCTGTATTTCTGGGAAGAAGACACTTGTTTATTAACATTTTGGGAGTTTATACTTTACTCTCACCAGTGAGTAATTAAGGGGTGTCACATGTTAATTTTTGTTCACAAATATTTGTTATCCGAATAAAACACTGTCTGTTACTAATCATCATTAATAAATCAGACACACTAAAATATGCTTTAATTGAATAGGTGATATGGTATTTCCTGGTCCTTCCGCTAATATATCAAAACTGACTGGAGTGATTTTTAAGTTTTGCCTGCACAGTACTTGCGCTGTGCTTGCAAAATCTATTGTATTAAAAAAAAATCTTAAAAGGGGCTTGGAGCCTGCCCATTACTTATCTCTAATTACTATTGTCTGGTTTCCACATGGCTACCACGTCACTTTACTTACCATTGGCTGGCTACCACGTGAGTCTTGTTTCTATGCTTCTGGTGGAGCAGGTAAAACAAACTTTTTTATACCTTCTCTATTTTGCATGAAAATACTAATTATGTAACTCTCTAATTACTAAAAGTATATTAATTGGGTGCCGTGTTTAAATTAACCAACTTTACACTTTAATAAACACAAATTACACGCGGGACTAAATGCAAATTGCATGGCAAATAACTCTAATGAATAACTGTGGTACGCATATTAAGGGTAGATTGTGTGGATATAGAAAGTTGCATGGTTATATTGCTTTCTGTGATGTTTGCGTTCCTGTTTGGACGAAATGGTGAGTAATATTGCTTTTAAATGTTGCTATAAGCTAGGAAAATACTAATATATGAAAGGATTAGTGTGGGTTTAAACATTAGAATTTTCATTTCCGTATATTAATTATTCTTTATGTTTGTTTCGCTTAAGTTGGCATTCGGGCTGTAGGAAGGTGGATATCTGACTATGGTTACCCCCAAATTTTTGCCTAGTGTCTAGCTGGTTTTTCGACTTAGTTGGCCTGAGATCCTGCCATTCAGGACCTCAGCCCATCTGCTCTCTCTTTAAAATGGACTCCATGTACCCTAGGTACATACCCAATTGGTTGGATCACCCTGTCAGCCCCTGTACCAGTGTACACTAGGTACCCAGGGCATTGGTGTACCCAAGGCCTGCCAAGGGCTGAAGCATGTATTATGCCACCCCAGGCTTGGCCTAACAATTTGACACAACTGGCTGATCACTCAGCTGGGGTAAGTTGGTGTAATCACCTCTTACTTAGGTGTAGTATACCTATACCTAACCTTAAATGGGACACCTGGTAACCTATAAGTCACTCCTATGGCAGGCCTTAACAATCCTGAAGGCAGAGTGCTTGGTTCCATGTGAGATGGTGCTCTGGCATGAGCTGAGCCTGTCTGCAGTGGTCGGAACAGCTTCCTTCTACTGTTTCCAGATATCGTCATACCATATACTCTTAAGTGCATTATGAACCTCGCGGTTAAATGCTATCTTTGGTTTGGCTTTATCAAAACATGTCGAGTAAGGTGTCATACGAATTGGAATACTAACCCCTCGCCAATTCTGGCGACGGGGTTAGCATTCCACCCTTCTAGAGGGACACGACATGTACAGTACCTGAAACCCGGGTAAAATCAGACATAGCCTCAGCTCCACAAAATGGATGCTGCCACCACAGACACAAGTCTGCCCTCCTGCTGCTGGGAGTCCTTCCAGCTTGGGAGGTGTGGACAAAGGGTTTCCTGCCAGGGGAGGTGCGTGCACCACCCCAGACAGGATTTTGTGTATTGGTCAGGTAGGGCTTGAAAGAAACCAGACATGCCTGTGGCTCACAAGGAGCCTCGGTGCATATGCCAGTTCAAACCGGTCCTGGGGCACACCAGTCCCGGGCCTGGGGCGAGCTGGACAAAGGATTGGGGGTGTAACCACCCCCCTTCCTGGTCCCACCCATAGGGAGGGACCTAGCAGGTAGTCCGGCCCCTAGAATCCGCTTAAAGGTAGGAGCTGTGTCCTAAGACTTCAGACATCCTGGAATCAACTTAAAACTAAGAAGAAGACGGGAACTTCGACACTCTGCTGCACAGAGGACTGAAGCCAATCTCCCCTGTGGTCAGGGAGTGACCACCTTGCTAACGCAAGCACCATCCAGCGAATCAACGTCTGCTTTGCCGCCGCCTCCCGCCGGAGCCCGAGCCCAGAGACTGACAAGACCTGGACCTCCAGACCTCTCACCGCCCGATCCACAGTCCCTGCAAAGAGGAGACCCGTGGAGGCACCGAGACACGTGGAGCCAGCCATCTTGAAACGACTACGACAAGCTGACCAGTGCAACAACCGAGGCTCCCTCCAAGTTGTGCTTTGGGTCCTGAGAAGCCCAACCCTCGAGCAGCATCTGCACCAAAGGTGAGCCCTCCAGCATCTCCACGATCTGCGTGGGGCCCTTCTGCATTTTGCCACTCGACGCGCCTAACCGGTTGCTGGCCCGCTGGCTAGTGGCCATCTTGGCGACGAAATCTACGACAAACACCACTGGTCTGGTTGCTCCAAACTGGCCCTTGCTCCCCTCCAAAGGAGCAGTTCCTCTGACCTTGCTGGTCAGAACCATCAGCTTAAACTCCTTGCCTACAACAATTGCTTTTGCCAAGGCTTGTTTGCTTCGATCAAGTCGCCGACACCGCCGACAGCGAGAGCCTGCGTGGGACAGCTCGTGACTCGACTCCTGGACGTCGTCGACCTTCAGGGACCACGTGGCTGCAGAGTCAAGCTACACCTTCCTTCCTGTTTGCACCCGACATCGCCTGGTACCCACCTGGTGCCACGCTGGTCACTGGCTAGTGACTGTGAACACTGTCCCCTCTGCTTACAGGTCTTCAACATCTCCGATCCACTCTTGGATCCACTGCATCTCTTCCCGACCGACCGCCTGCAGCACTTTTGTCTACAGGCCCCACGGAACCGATAGAAGAAACCCGACGCACTTCGAGGCCTATGCACCCGCTTCCTGTGGGTGAGGTAAAGGTGGCACTCCTGTGCCCAAGTGTAGTATTACATCTCTAGTGCCTGTGTTCCAAATCTTAAGTTCCTAGGTCATCCGGAAGATTCCTTTTGCAGTAACTTTGTACTTTTTACGCACCCATTGAAACCTATGGGAGCACGCGTGTGACTATTTGCTCTGCACACGCCACCCGTGGACCTCCTGGTCACTAACTGAAGTTAGCTCCTTGTAGGCCCAGCGATTCTAGAGGCCCTAGGCCTTTTCCCTTTTCTGTTCGTGGTACTTATACCACTATTTTAGTATATGGTTCGAGTGGCCACCAGGGCCTATCCATATAAAGTGCAACTTCTGTGTATTCTGTGATAATCTTGTTTGACGATTTGTGCTCCTGTGCTCATAAAGAGACTAGGGGTTACTTTGAGAAATAAATACATATATATTTTGAATATATATCTGTGTGGTGTCCTTTCATTGGTATAAAAGGGGGTTACTATTGGTAAAACAGCTGGCTTAACACGCATCACGAGTTTAGCCTCAAAGACTGCTTAGCCTACGCTACCACTAGGGCAGCTAGTCCAAAAAGGTTGACTTACAACCACACCATAAGGGTTGCTTGGCATGGTACAAGGTGGTCACTAGAACTAGTGAACAGCATATACCAGGCCAACTTCTCACATTGGTGAGCAGCGGTTGGATTTGAGCTTGCTGTGTTTTACCATTGTAATCTCTTGGTTACCAATTGAAAGATCACATAGGTACCTGTAGGTACATATAAAACAAGATTAGATATACTTAAGTTCTACTGAACTTAGTTGTTGTAGAGCAAAGGGAGTAGCACACCCTGACTACAACTACTAGATAGGTTTAGTAGGTAAACCCAAGTGTAGGTAGATTGCAACACATACACCCACACTTAAGAGCAATGGCTGGGGCAGAGGGGTCCACTGTACCCATCTCTGTTGAGAGTGACCCCCCGAGGGCACCATCCATCTTTGCTACCCTTAATCAGAATGAGCTCAGGCAGTTGGCAACTCTTAGAGGCCTTAAACAGCCCAAGAACCCTACCTCTGCTGTGCTCAGAGCACTCTTGCAAGATGATGAGAATCAAAGAGAGCTCAAGAGAGCTTCCCAGTTAGCCCCCTTAGGGACAGGAACAGGAGGCCCCCCTTCTGAAGATGCCACTGAGGTACCCCTTTCCAATAGCCATCCCTTAGAGGAAAACCATACTACAGAGGAGGAAAGTGAGGGGGATACAGACAGTGGTGAGGATGAAGGGAGAACTAGCCCAGTGCCAAGTGTTATGCTTGGCCCAGCTAAACCAAGGCTATTGGGGACTGACAGTGGGTTCACCCCACTGGATCTCCCCAGTGGACTTAACACAGGGCTTGGAAGGCAAAGGAATCGCTCAGGTGACTCCAATGCTTCCCATGGCTCTAGAGGCTCTCAAGGTCACTCCAGGAGAAGGATGACCACCCCTCAGAGGAGGGAACATGAGGCCAAGATGAAAGAAGCCCAGCTGAGGATCAGGAAGCAGGAGCTAGAAGTAGCCCTGATGGAAGAGAAACTGAGCAAGGCTAGACAGCATAGAGAGAGTGGGTCTATACCCACTGGTGGCAGCAATGTCCCTAGGGACAAAGATAGGGTCTTTGACAATAGGAACCTGTCCAAGATTGTGCCCCCCTACAAAAGTGGGGATGACATCCACAAATGGATGACTGCTCTTGAGAGAGCCTGCAAAGTGCAGCAGGTTCCTGAAGACCAGTGGGCAGCAATCTTATGGCTCTCCTTTGAGGGGAGAGGCAGAGATAGACTCCTCACTGTTAGAGAAGAGGATGTCAGAAATTACAGAGTCCTGAAGAGTGTCCTAGTTGATGGGTTAGGCTTAACCACTGAACAGTACAGGTTAATGTTCAGAGACACCCAGAAGACACAGACTCAGGACTGGTCTGAATATGTGGAATGTGCCACTAAGGCTTTGGAGGGTTGGTTGCTGGGAAGTAAGGTGTCTGATTATACAGGATTGTACAATTTGATGATGAGAGAGCAGATTTTAAGTAATTGTCAAAACCAGCTTCTCCATCAACACCTGGTAGACTCAGATTTGACCTCTCCCCAAGAATTGGGAAAGAGGGCAGATAAATGGGTCAGGACCAGGATCAGGCCTAAAAACCAGGGTGGTGACCAAAAGAAAGATACCACCAAGCCTCAAGAGAAGGGTGGGGATAAAGAAAAAGAGAAACCTTCCTCAGGGCCCCAAAACTCCACACAGGGTGGCGGGTCCCAAGCTCCCTCCTCTACCACAGCTAAAAAGCCCTACTGCCATGAGTGTAAAACTCCTGGGCATTGGAAAACTGACAGCGGTTGCCCAAGGGCTAAAAACAAAACTGTTCCTCCAATTACTCCTGTCACACCACCTATTACTGTCAGCAGTAATCCCCCAGGTGGTGGGAGTGCCCCCAGAAATCTGGGTGGGTTTACTTGGGGAACACAGGGGGACCCTGGCTTAGCCAATTCCCCTACAGCAACCACTCTTGTCTGTGATGGTGGCATGGGGTTTGCCAACTTCACTGCCTGTCCCAACACTTTGGGTAGGTACAGACAGGAGCCCTACATCAATGGTACAAAAGCTGAGGCCTACAGAGACACTGGAGCTAGCATCACAATGGTGGCCCATTGGCTAGTTCCCTCTGAGCAGCTTTTGCCTGGTTTCTCCTACCAGGTGACTAACATTGATGGCAAACAGAACAGTCATCCCATGGCAGAGGTATGTCTCAGCTGGGGAGGGGTCACTGGCCCTAAAAGGGTAGCAGTGTCCCCAACCTTGCCTGTAGACTGCTTACTGGGGAATGACTTAGAAATCTCAGCTTGGGCTGGAGTTGAACAAGACACCCATTCTAAAATGGTAGGCCTGTCACAAAAGGGTAGGGGGGTTGTGCCATTCACAACCCCTGTCCAAATAGATTTCCTCCCTGAAAAGGTTGGAAGGGCAGTGGTAGCCACAGCCCAGGCACAGACAGACTTCCCTGTAGAGACTGGCAGAGCTGTGACAGTCACAGCTCAAACACAAACTGAGTGCCACCCTGAAAAGGTTGGCAAGGCTGTAATGGTCTCAGCCTATACTCAGACTGACATAGGTGTAGTGAAGCCTGAAACAATGGATCACTCCACGCAAACTGAGAGTAGTGGGGAGGAAGAAAAGTCTCCCTCTCCCCAGACATTAGGAAAAGGTCAGCCTCCTCAGGGATCTGACCTCACCCCTTGTGAAGGAACTGCCCCAGAGGTAGCCAGGCCTGGCCTGGCAGAGCCTCTGATGTCAGTGGCCCCTTCCAAAGTGGGACCCAGTCTGGTGCAGGTAGCCTGCCTCTCTCTACCCTGCCTCAGTCAGCCCAGGGCTGCAGAGGTCAGGGAGGCCAGTGGACCCCCAGAGGGCCCCTGTCCACAAGAACCCCCCAATCAAAAGAATGAGGATTGCCTGGCTAGTAGCCCTAGTCAGGTGATGGGTAAAAACATTCCTGAGGGATCTCCTTTACAGGTAGTTAGGGACCTCCCCCAGAGGGATTCTGTTGGGCACAGGCAAACCTGGGACCTTAGGGCCCCAAACCTGACCTGTCCCTCCAGTAAGCCCACAAAAGGGACCCAGCCTCCAGCTTTAGGTAGCCAGAGGCTGACCCTGAGAGCACAGTGCAACTCAGTTAAGGAAAGAAAGGCATCCATGGTGAAGGATGATTGGAGGAAGCTGAGGTCTCACTTTGAGGACACTCACTTCAGTACTCCATCTCAACACCAGCCTTTTACTTTGCCAAGACACACCAAAGGTAGAGATTCCCTATGGTGGAGACCCTCTGATACCCTTAGGGTGAGGGATTGCTTAGTGGACCATGAGACAGGGGGTAACCATGCCAGTGCTGGTTCCTCCTTATATGGCCACTTGGGCAATATAGGCTTACCTGGTCAAGGTCAGCCTTATCTCCCTTCGTTTGGGGGGGGGTTGTGTAGGAAGGTGGATATCTGACTATGGTTACCCCCAAATTTTTGCCTAGTGTCTAGCTGGTTTTTCGACTTAGTTGGCCTGAGATCCTGCCATTCAGGACCTCAGCCCATCTGCTCTCTCTTTAAAATGGACTCCATGTACCCTAGGTACATACCCAATTGGTTGGATCACCCTGTCAGCCCCTGTACCAGTGTACACTAGGTACCCAGGGCATTGGTGTACCCAAGGCCTGCCAAGGGCTGAAGCATGTATTATGCCACCCCAGGCTTGGCCTAGCAATTTGACACAACTGGCTGATCACTCAGCTGGGGTAAGTTGGTGTAATCACCTCTTACTTAGGTGTAGTATACCTATACCTAACCTTAAATGGGACACCTGGTAACCTATAAGTCACTCCTATGGCAGGCCTTAACAATCCTGAAGGCAGAGTGCTTGGTTCCATGTGAGATGGTGCTCTGGCATGAGCTGAGCCTGTCTGCAGTGGTCGGAACAGCTTCCTTCTACTGTTTCCAGATATCGTCATACCATATACTCTTAAGTGCATTATGAACCTCGCGGTTAAATGCTATCTTTGGTTTGGCTTTATCAAAACATGTCGAGTAAGGTGTCATACGAATTGGAATACTAACCCCTCGCCAATTCTGGCGACGGGGTTAGCATTCCACCCTTCTAGAGGGACACGACATGTACAGTACCTGAAACCCGGGTAAAATCAGACATAGCCTCAGCTCCACAAAATGGATGCTGCCACCACAGACACAAGTCTGCCCTCCTGCTGCTGGGAGTCCTTCCAGCTTGGGAGGTGTGGACAAAGGGTTTCCTGCCAGGGGAGGTGCGTGCACCACCCCAGACAGGATTTTGTGTATTGGTCAGGTAGGGCTTGAAAGAAACCAGACATGCCTGTGGCTCACAAGGAGCCTCGGTGCATATGCCAGTTCAAACCGGTCCTGGGGCACACCAGTCCCGGGCCTGGGGCGAGCTGGACACAGGATTGGGGGTGTAACCACCCCCCTTCCTGGTCCCACCCATAGGGAGGGACCTAGCAGGTAGTCCGGCCCCTAGAATCCGCTTAAAGGTAGGAGCTGTGTCCTAAGACTTCAGACATCCTGGAATCAACTTAAAACTAAGAAGAAGACGGGAACTTCGACGCTCTGCTGCACAGAGGACTGAAGCCAATCTCCCCTGTGGTCAGGGAGTGACCACCTTGCTAACGCAAGCACCATCCAGCGAATCAACGTCTGCTTTGCCGCCGCCTCCCGCCGGAGCCCGAGCCCAGAGACTGACAAGACCTGGACCTCCAGACCTCTCACCGCCCGATCCACAGTCCCTGCAAAGAGGAGACCCGTGGAGGCACCGAGACACGTGGAGCCAGCCATCTTGAAACGACTACGACAAGCTGACCAGTGCAACAACCGAGGCTCCCTCCAAGTTGTGCTTTGGGTCCTGAGAAGCCCAACCCTCGAGCAGCATCTGCACCAAAGGTGAGCCCTCCAGCATCTCCACGATCTGCGTGGGGCCCTTCTGCATTTTGCCACTCGACGCGCCTAACCGGTTGCTGGCCCGCTGGCTAGTGGCCATCTTGGCGACGAAATCTACGACAAACACCGCTGGTCTGGTTGCTCCAGACTGGCCCTTGCTCCCCTCCAAGGGAGCAGTTCCTCTGACCTTGCTGGTCAGAACCATCAGCTTAAACTCCTTGACTACATCAATTGCTTTTGCCAAGGCTTGTTTGCTTCGATCAAGTCGCCGACACCGCCGACAGCGAGAGCCTGCGTGGGACAGCTCGTGACTCGACTCCTGGACGTCGTCGACCTTCAGGGACCACGTGGCTGCAGAGTCAAGCTACACCTTCCTTCCTGTTTGCACCCGACATCGCCTGGTACCCACCTGGTGCCACGCTGGTCACTGGCTAGTGACTGTGAACACTGTCCCCTCTGCTTACAGGTCTTCAACATCTCCGATCCACTCTTGGATCCACTGCATCTCTTCCCGACCGACCGCCTGCAGCACTTTTGTCTACAGGCCCCACGGAACCGATAGAAGAAACCCGACGCACTTCGAGGCCTATGCACCCGCTTCCTGTGGGTGAGGTAAAGCTGGCACTCCTGTGCCCAAGTGTAGTATTACATCTCTAGTGCCTGTGTTCCAAATCTTAAGTTCCTAGGTCATCCGGAAGATTCCTTTTGCAGTAACTTTGTACTTTTTTACGCACCCATTGAAACCTATGGGAGCACGCGTGTGACTATTTGCTCTGCACACGCCACCCATGGACCTCCTGGTCACTAACTGAAGTTAGCTCCTTGTAGGCCCAGCGATTCTAGAGGCCCTAGGCCTTTTCCCTTTTCTGTTCGTGGTACTTATACCACTATTTTAGTATATGGTTCGAGTAGCCACCAGGGCCTATCCATATAAAGTGCAACTTCTGTGTATTCTGTGATAATCTTGTTTGACGATTTGTGCTCCTGTGCTCATAAAGAGACTAGGGGTTACTTTGAGAAATAAATACATATATATTTTGAATATATATCTGTGTGGTGTCCTTTCATTGGTATAAAAGGGGGTTACTATTGGTAAAACAGCTGGCTTAACACGCATCACGAGTTTAGCCTCAAAGACTGCTTAGCCTACGCTACCACTAGGGCAGCTAGTCCAAAAAGGTTGACTTACAACCACACCATAAGGGTTGCTTGGCATGGTACAAGGTGGTCACTAGAACTAGTGAACAGCATATACCAGGCCAACTTCTCACACGGGCCTACTAGGCCGCAAAATCCAAAATGGAGTTCGGAAGTGGCCACCGTTGTGTGAGCGCGATGTCTACTGCGCAGACTCGGATGGCACCGAAGATCTTCAGGCGTCCTTTTGCCCAAGTCACAGTGTTCCTTGTCAAGGATAGGAACGTGGAGGACTGCCAAAGTTCAACCAGTATGACTGAAAGAAAACAAAGGACACCTATTCCAAATAACCATGATATGGATACTTCGGACCCTTTCGCATGAGAACTGTCCCAGCCATAGATGACATCTTTAGTAGAGTATGGGAACCAAAGAACTTTTCGAGGAGTCATCGGAATTTGTAAAATTGAAGGCTCGACCAATCGGAGTCATCTCCAAAGTAGCAAATGTAGTAGCATGATCCAAATTTATTATAAAAGGGGGGTTAGTAGATGGGTGTCGTCATCGTTATTGTTGCGTTCTAGGAGTGTGATCCGAATTCCATTGATCGATTTGCTTGCACAAAGGTCAGGTCCCCGGAGATCTTTGGGACTGTGTCGTGTGGGGCAAAATAACATTTCTCCAGACTAATCAGGTTTCAGCCTGCATTCGATTGGAGAGTTATATCAGAAGAGCATTGATTTATGCAGGGCTAATGGTCGCTAAAAATCAGGATTTAGGTAAATATAATTGTCATGCTAAATTGAGTTGAATAATCAAAATGCTGATTGCGTTAATGAAAGCAGATTAATTAGATAAACTAAACATTGATTAACAGAAAATGAGTTTGTGATTCTTTAGGTAAGGTATTGACCAAAGATTCTGAAGCTTTAAATGTGTTTTAGCGGGATCTAAATCACCATCAACTAATTGGTCCATCGACCAAGTGGTGGAGTTGCTTGATGTTAAAGTTAGGATTCTCCAGATGCTGATGTACATGAGGGAGGTAATATAAATATTTCCTCCTATTGGTAATAAGGTACCCCCCACATGTCCAGCGCTTCTCTTCCTCCTGTGTGCAGATTTGAGTGAGACGTATGAGTGTTGGTGTTAAGGGCCCCACCAATGATTGCGTGCGTGAATGAGTTAGTGTGATGACGGATCTGTGACACAGGGAGGATATGTAAATTTGCCCTTTTACCGCTGGAGCACTTCCTATTCGTCAGTGCTCCTCCTGGCCTCCGGCTTCCTCCTCCTATGCTTGGAGTCTTCATGCATACCGTGGCACTTGGACCAAGTACTGCTTCCTGTGGACAGTGTTCTTCTACTGACCACATGCTTCCTAAGGTAGTTTATTTTGCTTTTACAAATGCACTCTCTAGGAATGCATGTGTCTGCAGTTCATACACCCAAGCCTGCTGTCTTTGCTTTTCCCACCTTCCTTCTTCCACCCATGTGTTTATCCAAACCTCCCACCTCACTCCCCTCATATTGTTTCCCTGTCCCACCACCCTCTGCTTCCTGCTGGAGACCCCCCCCATTTCCCTTCTGGCCACCCCTTCTGTCAAACTTGCACCGTAATGGAGAACAGATGCTGTAGAGATCGTTTCTCTAACTTCTCCTTCTAAAGTTAGGAGGCTTGCTGTTATCTGTGCTTCTCTGTACTCTTTAAGATCTCTGCCTCTTTTACGAACTTTAGTTTTGAGGGCCGCAATATTTTTTCCTGTCAGCCAGCAATGCTGGAATTGAGCCCTGTTTGCAAGAGTTAACATTAGGAGGGCGCTGCAGTCCCGTTTACATGGGGATGTTACATCTCCCTCCTCGCAGCATCCAACTGCCAGGATGTCAGACTTTTTCATGAAAGTTGCTCAGGTGTTTGCAGATACTTGAGATCTTACATTGGGGGAATTATGAGATAAAGTTCACTAAAAGTAAGTATCTGCCATCTGCTCCGAAGCAGGAGAGGAACATTGGGCCTGATCAACAGAACTAACAAGACAAAATCCTAAAATTAGTACCATTTTGGTATTCACAGAAGGCACTTACTCATCAATGAGTAAGTGCCTTCTGTGAATATCAAAATGAGTAAGTGTCTTCTGTGAATACCAAAATGAGTAAATGATAGTAAGTTTAGGATTTTGTCTTAAGTTAGTTCTGTGAATCGGGCCCAGTGTCTGGTGATGGGGCAATATGCGGTCTTTCTATGATAGCAAGAGCTCACTCTCAGTAGATGAATGGCTGCTTTTTAAGCTCTCCAGTAAACTTGTGTTTTCTGAGATGTCACTGGTAACAAAGGTCTACAATGAGAGGCAACAGCACAGGACACTGAACACAGCAAAACAGACCACGGGCCGCAGAATATGAAATAAGAATACACATAATGGAACAGCATTTCCCATTAAGATGTTTTCTGTCCTCAGTTTTGGTGCAGGTTGCTGCTAATAATGCTGAGAACATTTATTAAGTCGTATTTTTTCAACCAAAATGGTGTTTAATGTGCTACTGATGATTTCTTTACCGTTCTGCCCCGCTTTCACCCTGTCCATGTACCAGTGTTCATCTGGCATTTTTGTCCACTGGACTTTGTCTACATATCATTACCACTATTTTTCATACAAACACTCATTAGCTATAGCCCCTGCAGCCTAAGAATGGGCAGGGGTTATTGCGCCTCTTGCAGAGCTCTCTGTGTAACCATAAAGTCACCGTGTCCACAGCTCCCTAAGAGCCATATTATCAAGGAATGGCGATAATGGGCTTGATAATATGCGCTTGAGAATTCCCATAGAAGCCCATGTTCTGGTGTGAAGGACATCAAACCTGGGCTTCTATTGGAATTCTCCAGGGCATATTATCAAGCCCATTATCGCCGCTTTAGCGGCAGTTTCCTGCCGCTAAAGCTGCGATAATGTTAGCGCCGTTCCTTGATAATATGGCCCTAAGATAGGGGCATATTATCAAGCACGGCGTCAACATTATCGCCGCTTTAGCGGCGATAATGGGCTTGATAATATGCCGCAGAGAATTCCAATAGAAGCCCATGTTGACACCAGAACATGGGCTTCTATGGGAATTCTCAAGCGCATATTGTCAAGCCCATTATCGCCGCTTTAGCGGCAGTTTTCTGCCGCTAAATCGGCGATAATTGTAACGCCTTGTCTTGATAGTATGCCCCATAGTTTGGTAAATATGCCTGCTGCAGAGATCTGTGTGTGGCTGCACGTCACTGGTTCTAATGCTGTAATACAGCTCAGGGGGTATCGGATTTTCGATATAGCATAACTCCCTTTTTTGCATCACATTGTATTTCTGAGCTTGGTCTGGGCGAGGCAGTATAGACTTATGTGTAATGTCTGTGATATGCAGTTTACCAAGCTCTTTAAAAGACCAATAGCATATTCTGGTGGTCACAATATTATAGTGTCAAAAATGCTCTGTATCACAGAGGAGTGCTATATAGAAATAATACCACAGAGGCCAGGCTTGCTCTCTGGTGGTTATGAAGGCATGGGTGTCTGATGCTGCATTCCAGCACTCACTTGACATAGGTGGCGGTACCAGAGGAGCGATATATACAAGCATTGGCAAAGCCAGTAGGTTTTGCCTATGTGAGCTATTGGCTTTGCCAATGATTTTAGCCATGTTGCACAGCAGCATGGCTGACTAAAAGCTTTTTTTTTTTTGTTTTAAAGCATTGGTGTAGCCATTGGGTTTCTCCTATGTGAGATCTATTAGCTTTTGTCAATGTTTTTTAGACATGTTGCATAGCACTATGATGAAGAGATGGCACTGTCATGGGTTTTTTTTTATCTTTAGTTTAAGGCCTGTTGCACAGCAGCTCATGCTGCTATGCAATACATCTAAAAAAACATTGACCAAGCCAATAGATTTGGTATAGGCAAAACCAATTGACTTTGCCAATGTTTGTTAATGAAGATTAGGGTCCAAATGTATGAACGTTTTTGCATTCGCAAACGGTGCAAATCAGTAAAATCGTCTGTCTCTGTATGCAAAATAGCCTTTTATGATGTATGAAAGAATTTGTAGTCGCAATTTTAGGTTATCGCAAAAACTGCGATTACCTAAAATTGTTGCTACAAGTAGGGAATCGCAATAGCACATGTATGAAGCATTTTTCAAATGTAAGCTGTACAGGAAAATGCACTTTGCCATCGACTTCAAGTCGACGGTAACTGTGTGCAAACTTTGAAAAATGCACAAAGCTGCATTTTTCAAAGTTCCGTGTAGAGCACACTCATGCCCCTAGGGGCATGCCCTAGGGGTATGTGTGCGCTTTACATGTGCACATTTATTTTTTGGGGGGTGCTTCAGGTGGGGTCTTAGGCTCCCAGGCACCCTTGGCTTTGCATTATCAAATTTGCAATTACTAATTAGGTAATTGCTAATTAGTTAATGTAAAACCATTTGCACCTATGGTCCTTCCGGCCCATAGGAACGAATGTAGTAATATTTCCTAATGCGATTCGCTATATGCCGATTCGCTATTAGGTAATATTAAGGGATCGCAAAATCTTTGGCAATGCCTTACATACTTGGGGGCAGATTTACTATCTTTTCACGTAGCGCACTGCAGCAGCCGCAAATGCTGCGCTGCGTGAAAAGGAGAGAGGAGGAGAGCACCCTATTTACTAAAGTAAGGCACTCTCCTTCCCTCTCACTAGCGCCGGCAGTGAAATCAGCTGCCGTGCATCATGGAGACACCATTGCGCCATGGTGCAAGAGTGTTTCTGTGAGTCTTGAATAGGTTTTGTACTGGAAGGAACCCTTCCAGTACAAAATACTATGCACAGACTCACTTTAACCATTTTCCCACTTTGTATGTGTGCTGAAAAGTGCAGCACACATGCAAAGTTGTAAAAGAAAGGAGAAATGAAAGCATTTATCCTTCCTTGCGCCTACTTGAAAAGGGCGCAGTTTTCTCAAGCTAAACCCAATCTACTTTATTTAGTAAATTGTGTTTAGCATGAGAAATTTTGGGTGGTTGCATGGGAGGGAAACATCGTTTACAACGCGGGGATTACATCACGATGCCATTACATTGCGGTTTTTACAACGCAAGTCGTTACAACGACTTGTGCTAGATGGCGCTCTAGGACAAGGAATAGTATAATTTACTATCCAACACCTTCCCTACTGTAAGTAGACTGGAGTTGGAATAGTAAATTATACTACTCCGAAGTCCAGCGCCCTCCAACGCAAGTCGTTGTAACGACTTGCGTTGTCAAAACCACGATGTAATGTACCACGATGTAAATGTATGCGTTGTAACATCATACATCCTGCATGGGAACTCCCGCTCACCGCCTTAGTACGCCCCCATGGCACATTACTTTTCCATTATTTACAGCGGCTAAACGAGTTTAGTGCTGGAAAGTAAATTGGCAAAAAAAGATTTTGCACCACTTCTGTGATGCAAACACGGTGCAAAATCTTAAGTAAATCTCCCCCATAGCATTTTTGATTACCAAGTAGCGATTCAATAAAAATCGCTATTTGGTAATCGCAAAATTCTCATTTGATGCATGTGTGGAAGCTTTGGATACTAGTCTCCAATTACCTAGTTAACTCGACTCCTTTCAGATGTTCTAACAGTGAGCATGGCCCCCAGTTTTCTCTGAACAGAAGAGCTGCCTGCAATTAGAGGATAGTTTATTTCATCTCTCTACTTATCGCGTCTCTCTTACAGAGCTGCAGACGCACGTTTTATCAAAACGCTAATTCAGTCCCAGGGGTATGGGCGTAATTCATCGCCTGTTTCTGAAAACGAACCGTATGAACGAAATGAAGTTATTAAAGATCGCCAAACCATTTCCGTTCCCCGGACTCTGCGACGCACTCATCTGTCATGCAGATCACCACTCTAACCTGGCTCTCTAGGCGTTCCATTTTAAAAATGACTTCTTTTCTCATGCGCAGGACCTGATCGATTTTGTGGCAGAACTGGGAGCCGGAGACTGATCTCTGCCCCTTTTTTCCCTTCAACCACCTCACTCCCACCATCGCGCCCTCCTGCTCCACTCGGAGTCATGTCGTAAACATCCTGGCTTGGTGTGTCTTCGTGCATGTAGAGCGATCGTTCGACCGCTGCGTAGAAGGCGCTGGCTGGCACTTTTCGGTGTTTGCCCCACGGCACATTACAGATGGCGGTGTCACTGAAGAAGGGAGGGATAGCCTCGAACGCTAATATGGCAGCCTCACAGCCTCTGGCGCTGTTCTGTCTGAAGCACTATCTGTACCCAGATAGGCTCAAATACACACTCAAGCGATTTAGTAGGTGGCCACTGGGTGGGGCAAAAGTGCACATTGATGGTCTTTAATGGTTTGGGATTTAATATATGTTATAAAATAACGTGTCTGTAATGTGGTACAGGGTCGACGATAACATGACTCCTGCTCTGTAATTTTCTCTGGATTGCGATACCATTCACTTGTTACCAGCCCTTCACCCAATTAAAAAAATATGATAAAATAGTCGGGCAGGGACCTGCGTATATTGCTGAGATACTTCAATTCCACCTGTGGTTGAATGTGTTTTGCTCGTAGATGTCTTAAACACCAGCACGTAGACATGTTATTGCTGTGTGGACATCTCGACCTTTCATCCTCCTGATGGGGCTAAAACTAACAATAGCGAGTTTGGAAACATCTACACCAATGTCTAGGGCCAATAACGGATTGTCTTTCATAACTGGCTAGTATTACCATTTTGTTCTCCATAACTTTCCTGTAAGCACATTCAAAAATCCTGTGCTATCGAACCATGGGGCAGATGTACAAGCCCCTTGCGACACGTTTGCACCGCTGTTGCGTCACTTTTGTGACGCAGCGGCGGCGTAAATCATTCGCCACGTTGCAACTTATTTACAACGTGACGCATCTAGGCAGATGCGTCACGTTGTAAAGCACAGCGCCACATGAAACCTGCGTCAGGTTTCATGTGAGCGTTCCGTCGCAGGGTGGGCGTTCCGTCACAGGAAAGCCCCGTAAAACGTACGCAGTGAAATCTACAAGATTTCACTGAGTCAGTTTACGACGCCGCTGCGTCAAACACGCCTGCTTGAAGCAGGCGTAAGGAGTGACGCAACACGTTGGGTATGGATGGCCCCTGTGCATTGCTGGAGTTGTGTCGCTCTTGCGATGCGACTCCAGCAATGCGCCGCCCTTACGCCACAAGATGCGACACGCATCTGTCCATCCTTGCGCCACGGTGTGACACATCTGTGGTGGCGCAATGGGGAATTGCGTGTCGCATCTGTTCTGGCGCATCCCTGCTGATTTGCAGAGATGCGCCAGACATTGTAAATATGCCCCCATGTGTGGAACATGTTGGGCAAACTTGTGTCTGCCGCAGAGTTCGAAGTGGGCTGGGTCTAGAGGGCACCACAAACCCATACTTTTTAAATTTATAAGAAACAGTTCCCCTACTTTTTTGTGAAAAGTCAACCATTTCAGGATGGTTAATTCCGATAGCATAGATCAGAACCCCCAGGATATTGCGGCATAGATTTGCAAATTTAGCAGCACAAAAATGATAATTTAGCAGCACAAAAATGGAAATTTCGCAGCATTATTGCGGCACTATATTCTGCTCGTGATCATTCCATTTCAGCCTTAAATCAATGGAAACTGTTTTAGCACAGTATTTCACTTTGAAATAGGCATGTTGAAAGTGTATAAGAGTTTTTTTTGCTATATTCTCCTTTGTGGTAACATTTTGGAGCATAGGTCAAAACAAGCACAATAGCACTGGGAGACCTCAAAGACATCTCTGACCATGGGGACGTTAGACACCACTGACCATGGAGATTTTGGAGACACCCCAGATCATGGAGATATCGGAGACACCCCTGACCATGGAGACATGAGATACACCCTAGACCATGGACATGTCAGAGACACCCCTGACCATGGAGATGTGAGACACACCCCAGACCTTGGAGATGTGAGAGACACCACAGACCATGGAGATGTGGATAGGTTTCGACGAAGCTCGCAGATGCCTTAGAAACGTTTTTAAGCACCAACATCACTTAAACTACCGACAACGGCTTCACTCTGAAATGCCTCAAAAGGCGAGGTTTGGAAGCGCAGATGTCACTAAAACAGAAGACATTGACTAGTAGATAGTCCAACAAGCAAACACCACTGAACACACACGCCAGCGCTAGTGTTGTTTACATGAACTGTCAGGGAGATGCACTAACGTATATGTGTGATCTACCAGCATCATTCAACAAGCAGACCTCTATTCCATCGGGATGTCATAATTCCAATGGGATGACATTAACATATTGGCCTGAGGTAAACCATGTTTACTATACAGTCCCAAGTGCACCTCTATGTAATAATGGCATAAGGACCTCTGGGTGCCTGGATAGAGGTGCCTGGATATGATGATTGCGATAAAGTGTCCTGGATCATAAAACACGGACCCGCCATCACATAGATAATATGTGGGTCTTGCCTCGGAGTCATGGTAACATAGGGCTTCCGGACAATAGCATCATAAGGACCAGTGAATATCAATAAAGCTACGCCTGGCATGCAGTAACATGGGACCTCAGTGAGATGGTCTTTTAAAGGGCCTGGTAATGTTCGTGACATGCAGCTTCTGCTACGATGCACGGACCTGGGAGGAAAAGGGTCCATGCTAATGCCATAGACACGGAGCTCCCATAGAGGAGTACTGAGCACATGCCGCAGGAGGGGGGCACAGTGGTCTGTGGATGCCAAGACAGGGATGGTAACACCAACACCACAAGGCTCCTTACAATGCCTCACACCACCCATCCACCTCACGCTGCTGGAGGGACCCCACTCCCAGCAGCAGTACTCGCACCCACAGCCGCTCCACTTCTTCCAATGTTGTGCAGCTATCTCGGACACGGATCACTCAGGGGCCGATTCACAGAACTAATCTGAGATAAAATCCTAAATGTACTACTTTTGGTATTCACGGAAGGCATTTAGTAGTAGTAAAGTTAGGACTCCTAAATTGACTACTACTAAACTGAGATAAAACCCTAAACTTACTACTTTTGTTATTCACCGAAGGCATTAAGTGGTAGTAAAGTTAGGACTCCTAACTTTACTACTACTAAATGCCTTTTGTGAATACCAAAAGTCGTAAAGTTTGGATTTTGTCTCAATTTAGTAGTAGTAAAGTTAGGAGTCCTAAGTTTACTACTACTAAATGCCTTCTGTGAATACCAAAAGTAGTAAGTTTAGGATTTTACCTCAGATTAGTTCTGTGAATCAGCCCCTCAGTAACAGGACCGGGACACAGCAAGTGGCGAGCAATATCTGTTATTTATGTAAGCACGACCCTTTGTTAGCCTTGTCAAATAAATAAAAATATCAATTTCACGTCCAGTTTTGTAAAAAGCGCTGACTTTTTACAAAACTGCTGATTTCGCTGTCAGCTGGCATTGTGACGTCAGAACTCATCTGTAATAACTGATAATAGGTGAGTTCTGACGTCTTTATAAACGACTGAGAGTTATAAGTCGCCAATTATAAAGAAATTAGAGATTTCCGTTTATACAGAAATTACAGAATCCCATGTATTATAAGCAATATGTCTACCACTATCAAGTTTATGTATAATGCAAATCATGGTACTCTACTAAAAAATGGATAAATCCTTAACTGATATAGCTCACTCTTATATATGGACATTTTGTGGTAACTGCAGCAAGCTGTATATTCCCTAGCACCATCTGTATTGCATTTTCTTCTGTACAAAGCAATAAAATATTTTTACATTTAAAAAAAAGAGGTGTTGCACTCTACTTTTGACTGCAGATGTCAGTTACTTTGGCACCATAATCTCATCACCACCCAAGATCAATCAAGGAGCATCTTCACAGAATAGGATGATACTGACTTGTATAACCTGCACATCCTGATGAGCGTACTCACATGAGTTGAAGGTAGCTTACAAAACCATCAAAGCACTGGAGATATCTGGCAGCTGAGATTGGCAGCACATGGAGAAAGGAACTAATGGTACATGGTCACCCACAAAGGCACAAACAAGAAGTCACAACAATATGCAGTAATCTAATACAGATGAAAAACATTGTAGCAGGCATAGGCTTAGGGTTGCAAGACCTAAACCTCCAATGGACTACAATGCACTCTCATTTCTAAATGCCTAACAGTGTAGAGGGTCAGTGGGAATGAACATTTCACCATATAAAACTATTTAAAGGAGACATGTTTAACACATTTCAAGAGGCAGAGTGAATAATCGATTAGCTTTAAAGGTGCTTGATCTGTTGGAAAGTGGCCCGTTCCACAGTAGTGGTGTTGTGTGCATCCTACATGAGCCAGACAAATCAATAATCTTTGCTTTAGTTTCTCTTGCTAATTCATATTTGATTTAAAGGATTAATCAGCAAAGCCAGGATGCTGTGTATTCAAACTCCACTAGAACTTAAAAAAATATTACTTGACTTCAGAACAGCTTACTTAGTCCGGATGGCTCCTAATACAGAACCGTGTAGTAGGATAGCATTCACTTTCTCAACCTTGATACACGTGCCATAGTGAACCACCCCTTTTTTTCCCACTGGAACACTATTCTAATATGGCGCCCATTATTGACTACTGACCTGGCAGTTCAACATGACTGCCACCAAATCCTCCTTCCCAAACGTGAGTGAGTGCTCTAGGCCTCCCCGCCTTTATATTGCCTCCCACAATCCTAATGAACACACCCTGGGACGGCCGGCCACGGGTAGGTCCTGCATTAGGAGCCATCTGAACTAAGTAATTACCTTTACGATACTACTGGCGTCCTAGGCACGCGGCCGAATCTTTTGACAATCAAGCTGTACTTTAGGATATGCCAGCGCACTTAGCAGCATACAACCTTGTGTGGTCCACGAACCCCTTGGAAGGCATCCACAACACTGGGACCCTCCACGACTCACCACCTACAGCGCGGGTTGTCTTTGATCCTCTTGCATGCGCTAGCAACATTTTTATCACCATGCCCCAGTGGTAAACAGCATCTACCGTAGTTCAGGCAACACGATCCGTCACCAGCGGCACGGTCTGTCTACGATTCATAAAATCACTGTGCTAACCACAATTTATTAACAGGCCCCAGCGGTAAACAGCATCTACCACAGTTCAGGCAACATGGTCCGCCACCAGTGACACGGTTTGTCTTCGATTCTTAGAATCACCGGCCTTAGCACATTTTATTAACATGCCGCAGCAGTGAATAGCATCTACCGTAGTTCAGGCAACACGGTCCACCACAAGCAGCATGGCTTATCTAGATTCCAAGAAACATCACAATAAGCTTTATCCCCCTTGCACGCGCTAGTCGCACTTTTTTAACAAGTCAGAGCGGTTAAGAGCATTCACTTCTTAAAGCTCTGGCACCTCCTGGTGGTATTGGGGGAGGTGTTTGATCCCTGGTATTCTGGGAGGAGCTTTATCTACCGCACCCGTATATTGCACCACATAACCTGCCAGAACATTTAGCAGGGTTGACCCATTTGGCTCAGGGGCCCACTGAAGGGATTCATACTACTGGGGCCCATAAGTCTACCTAGTCCAGTTTTAGCTCAGACACTACGTGGCAACGTGGGTTGTATTCAATCCACACGAGGAGTTTGCCATATCCCGCACCCAATTGCCCTGCGAATCACGCGCAGCTCTAACCACGAATATGGATACTGTGGCATTAAATGGGCATGTCCATTTCCTTGACCCTACAACACCATGGTTCATCAACCAACTCAGCCTTTAGCAACGCATGCACTGCATGCACAGTAGCTGATCACCCTGATCCTTCAAGCCAGCACTAGGTGCCCTCCTGCCAGCCAATAATCAGCAGTATAGGCCATTAATCACTTATGCCACAAGAAGCCGGCGCACACCAGCGTCTTACACTATTTGCTACGTTGAGATTGGACTGTACATCTCCATCCCCATTACAGTGGCTACCTACTGGCAGCAATTGGTAGGCCTTGCTACACCTAGGACGATTTGCGTCACTTTACCACTTCCTCCTTTACTTTACAGGTTTAGTCTCTCTCGCAACGTCAGCGAGCAGCCCGGCCTGTCCCAGATGGGGCAGAACCCTTCCCCCATTTAGGTGAGTTTTTGTGATGGAGGACCCTGCATAGGACACACGCATGGGTACACAATCATGCGGGCACACCACTACTTCCTCCATTGGGCAGCCCATCTTAGGACACATCACCACATGGCCTTGCCACACAATCGTCAATATGGTGCATGTTTGGGATATGGAATTGTTAATATTTGGACCTTTGTGTCCAATTTTTAATCCTCACGACCATTGTGTTTTTATACTCTGTCCTTTGAAGATGCTCGCTATCCTGTTTTACTTCCCCCCATGATCTCATGGTTCCTCTACCTCTTTGAACCAGGCAAATTCATGATGCTTATTAAAAAAATTTTGATTCATCTCTTACCGGTGCACTCTTTTCCAGAAGATATAATATACCTCTAGTTTTCATCACACATTAGGGCTACTGTTGAGTCCTGAAATTAAAGGGACGTGACTTCTTCTTTTTTTTCTGAACCCCATAAACGCCACCCCCTATGAGTAGATGAGGATACTTAGGTCCTGAAGAAATGAGATCCACACGGACCGCATTGGGCATGAAACATGTCGACCCCTGCACAATTCACTCATTCAAAACCTGAAGCAGGTTTAATTTTCCCTCTCCAGTCCATGACTTTCTAGTCAGTGTTTTTACTCATGGCACAGGTACTCCAGGAATAAACTATCATTGGAGCAACCAGTAGCTATTTTTAACCCCACATACACACACCATCCCACTTCTACTCATTACTCATAGGCTCCCTCCACAACATCTTTAAACTTCACGACGGCAAACCGAGAAGACCTCCGGCAAACAGCCCCCCCTGCTGGGCCCGTTGGGCATTGCGGCGCCGGCCCAACAAGGGGCTGCCCTATGATGAAGCATGACACCCCTCTGGGTGTGTGAGGGTCCTTGCTCCTTATAGGAGCTATCCCTGAACAATCATGCATTGTCTTATCTAGCACCTGTTTGTAACTAACACAACATTCCTGGCCTGTCACACTCTTTCTCCTCTCCCCTATAGGAACAGCATACTTTCTTGTTTTACCACATTTAGAATTTTTTTTGTGCCTGCTTATAATTAGTCCTTTTTTAAAACTTAAAAAATCTGTTTTTCACCAAATTCATACAAGGAGTAACACACTCCGTTATCTGTAATCGTGAGTATATCCAAAAGCCAATTATGTGACAGACAGCTCCACCAGAAATAGGGACTGAGTGCAAATGAAGTTGCCTTCACCCAATGTGACAACTTGTGGTGTGTGGCATTTTTCCCTCTGAACATGCCGCTTGGCTCAGTTATGCGAAGGTGGCTGTTATCCAGCGCTGCAGGGGAGTTGCCTGCCTGGCTAGTTTGGACTCTGATACAAGTGGTATTAGACGAATATGTTGTATCATTTTTATTTCAATGATGTGAGCACAGAGGAGCTACAAGTAGGGAATGTTGCTGTTGGAGCATAGAAGAAATTGATTTGTTTGGTTGTACAACACATTTCTTCTCTGTTAATACTCACACAAACTCATTACTGGCGGGCCATTATCAACTAGCATGTAGGCACTGATTCTGAAGTATGTTAACCTATGCATGAGCATATTATTTATATAGAAACTTACCCATTCAATGTTTTAGCAATTTGGGCATTTGTCAAAGTGATGAATTTGACTTGCTGTGAAAATATCAGTTCGCATTTTCCTCCAATTTCGCGGGCAGTTTTGTAGAAAGCATGACCTTTTTACAAAACTGCCGATTTCGTGATTTCTTTTTGCAAATCGCGAAATTGCTAATTCCTGGAGGGTCTGTTAAATGCTTCAGCTGAAGTGTCAGACCATGAGTCCTGTGCTGTGAAACCAAAGATGGGCAGATAGGTAAACAAGAATTAAACCTTCTTGCCAGGGTGCCTACTTGCCTGAAAGAAATGTAAATGTGCGTAACTGGTTAATCTAAAAATGCAAAGGGTGCTTGGCAGCCGGTATTGATGGAATCACTTGAAGCTTCCAGCTAACACAGATTTATTCTTTTTGTGTGGTAGTGCTAGGAGTTACGTGTGTGCTTTTAAGGGACAGTTATATTAAAATCAATTTACAATATACAATTTTGTGTATTACTAAAATCTATATTTTGTAAGCACCTTATTATCTTAAACCTTTGTATGCATTTTGTAGCAGCCTCTCTTATACTATGCAAGTTTAAAATAATGACATGCATATTCATAGTGCTCTCTGTCACAGCCTGGGACCTCATAGCACTAAATATACACAAGTCACTATTCTCCGATATGCAGGCTCTGACTTATCAAAGGATTCTGATGCCCTTCCATCACATAGGTTGATGCAAGGGCAATTAAAATCCTTAATCCAGATTTAGCCAGCTACTTAAAGCCACCTTCTGTGGCCCTGCGTGGCTTGGTAAATCTGAAGTAATGCAAGGCATTGCAAGTAGCTGCCTTGCGTTACTTTGCAACGGGAAGGCATTACATGGGTGGAGAGTGGATGTTCCCACGCATCCACCCATGGATATTGCTGCCTTCCCTGATTTACCAAGAGTAATAAACCTGGGAATGTGTCAAAATTGTGCGCCTTCCCAATATAGGTGCAACGCGGAGAATTATCTTTATTTCTCCTTGTTGGTTGTATTTCTAAGTGTACTGCATTCTGGAAAATGCAGACACCCTTGCACCATGGAGCAAGAGTGCCTGCGTTGGCACTAGGCAGCACACAGTCAGCTAGCGCATGGAGAGAGCAGGAAAGCGACTTACGTTTGTAAATATGGCGCATTACTGGTCTCTCCATTTGACACAGCACAGAGTCTTGCTGCATTGCACTGCATCAACTAATGAAAAATCTGGTCCTTAATTCTGTGGCTGTCTGGTTACACACACAGACCTCTGCAGTGCAGTAACTAATAGAGGCTCCATAATGTACTATAGGGCATTTTCCACTGATTAACTAACTTGTATTTATTTTTAATTTAACTTGCATGTTATTTTATATGTAATTACCTGGAGGTGAAAGAACAAAAGAACTTACAGAATATATTGATTTTAGCCACACCTTTAACTCCCCTCCATTGCTTACTGACCCTGCCCCCATTGCATGCAGCATCACAGTTCTCAGACTTTTTTAATGTAGTTCGACCCCTGGTCTGGATTCATTTTACAGGTATTGCTACCTATTAACATTTAGCACATTTGCGCATGCTCAAAATTTAGCAGAAAAGTGAACTACTGCACACGAAGTAAACATGATTTCCATAAGCTTAAACAATTTCATTAATTGGGGAATCTGAGAGGAAGCCCAGTCATACAGGAACAATTACATCTACAATGAATACTACCTACAGGTTTCTATGAAACTTTGTGATGACATATTAAGTAAAAACTACTTGGCAATAATTAACATGTTTGGCATACAGTGCACAAAAGAAAAGAAAACTACCCAGCAAACTCAGACTAACAAGAGTAGAGGGTGTACCTGAGCAGTTTGTACTGTCTGCTGTATGAGAGAGATGCAGTGATATACCGCTAAATGAAGGGACCTCCCTAGAACGTGTTGAAGGACTCAAGAGACTCCCATATCTCAGAGCTATTCATAGGCCTTGTGCTGAAATGGAGCCTAGAGAGATGTTGCGGTTGTTGGCGTGGCTGATAACAAACGCTGATTGAGAGAGACATTAAATGTTGGCTCCTATATAGATGTTTGGTTTGAATAATGTTGAGACCTACCTCAGCTGTTATAGGATGTTCTGCATGATAGAATGCTGTGGTGGGTCTTGTGGCTCGGTGGTCTAAGTGATCCAGTTGCCGCATTCCAAATGGGACATGTCCACTCACACTTTCATTCTTCCCAGGTCAACAAAAGGTGTACTCCTAAAGTGAGGAATTATGTATTTGTCAACAGCACCCGGAGACTTCCGTGAGGATAAACGAACCTGTAAAGATAAGCACTCTATGTTTTCTTTCAATTGTGTCCAATGTTTACTTTTGTTATGGAGCTTGATTTTACTCCATAATTTCAGTTTCTTGGTCCAGGATTTAATTTCTCTATTCATTTCCACCGAGATCCAGAATTTTTATCTTCCATTTAAGATTAGCAGATTGACCTGTCTCGTCTACAATGTGCCTTGTCTCTAATTCACTTCTAACAGCCATGGGCCCAGCCAGCTGTTGTGGGCTCAGCCCCTCCACTTTCACTTTCATGAACTTTGAACTGGTGTAATCCAGGAGAGGGAGGCACATTGAATTTACTATTTTATATCTGAGTGAAAGACCTAGAGAGAAACTTTTACCGGTGTGGCAACGTGGATTCTCTGGACCTCTCATTTGAATGAGAAGAAACATGGCTGTGAGAAGCTTCAGGTTGACACTCTGATCAGAGATTTAAATAGAAAATCCAGCCACATGGCAAATCCACTTTCTCGGCCAGCATTTGATGAATCTCCTAAATGGCTTGATTTAGAGTTTGGTGGATAGGTTACTCTATCATAAACATGACGGATATCCCATCTGCTGTACTACAAATGCCATTGGATATAATGCACTTCTAATATGGTGGACAGGATGCCCCTCACATTTGAGTAAGCCGTACTTCAAACTCTAAACCAGGCTCTTAAGTTCAAATAAATGTATTGATTTTAATAATGTACATCAACATTGAATTGGACAAAAAATATGAGTAAGATTTTGAGTAACAATAATCCAATACATATGATAAGTGATGGTATGATAACAAAGAGGTGAAAACAGTTGAAGAAGCCTACAATAAAACAAAAAAGTATAAGAACATATATGGGGCTACTAATGTATAACTATATGAAAAGAATAGTTATCACTCTGGATATGAACATGAATATAATGACCATCTGAGTCCGAATTTTAGTTTAAAATGTAAATTTCAGCTTGCGAGACAGACAGTCGCCTCATTTTTGCGACCTTTTGCTGGTGAAGAAACAATATTACCCACACAGGATTTGGTCATGGAGACCAAAATATTGTCATCAATATGGATTACTTGAATAAAGCTTATGTCTGTATTACATTTATGTAAGTAATCTAGGATTTCCAGCCATTTTACTGGATGACGTAAACCGTTAACATTTAGCAAAGCAATGTTTAATTTACAATTATTAGCCATAATAAAGTATCGTTTGCATATACATTACCATAGAATAAGAGAAAAGTAGAGGACAGAAAAACTGAGTGAAGACAAAAGCAAAAAAATAGTCCCTAAATAAAAACAAACAAACAGGAGGGACAGAATGTATATAACCTCTAGAAGAGGAGCACATTAAAGAAAATAGTGAAACTCCGAAAGCACAGTCCATTAAGTAGATGGAACACCATGTTGCCCGCTGAAGGGAGAAAGGAACAGTAATAATTAAACAGCACAAAAAATCAAGTGTTAGGTATGGAAGAATGTGAGACCATTGCCACTGGAGCCTGGAGATCAAGATATGCAAGTAGATCTACAGGTGATGTGAAAGATTTAGCAACATAATTTTTGAATACGTGCATATCTGCTGGGACGAATAAACCATATTTGCATCCAGTTTCTTGCAAAATGGGACGTAGTTCTGAGAATTGTTTGTGCATGGCAACTGTTTCTTTTGCAAATTCTTGGTGAATGTAGATTTTGCGTCCTTCCATCATTAGTGTTGAAATCTGTTGAAAAGCCTTCCGGAAGTATTATACGATGGTGGTGTAATACTTTGAAGATCACTTGTCATGGCTTAGAATGATGTGGATTGCAATAAGAAGGTAAACGATGAGTCGTGTCAACTTCACATTTTTCAGGAAATTTGTTATTACTAGTGAAGGAATAAGATTTTCCAAAAAGGATCTGCAATTCTGACCTTTAACATTTTCTGGCAAATTGAAAATGTGCAAATTATATTGATGATTTCTATTTTCAAGGACTAAAAGCTGTTTTTTCAAGGTGCGATGAGGTTAGCTTAGGTTGTTAACTGGTCAATTGCAGTCTTACTATCTCTAATTTTGAAGGTATTATCAGATATCTTCATAGCTAGGTTTGCCATGTCCTCTGAATATTCTTAATGTCACAAAATATAGCCTCAGTTTTATTGTGTATGGCATGAATTTTATCCAATATTTCCCCATCGATTCAACATGCAAATCCCCCATTTTAGTTTTTGCAAGAGGAGGAGAAGACGCTTATTTAAGAGACTGAAAGGAGTAAAGAGCCAGTAAATAGCAAATATGAGTGGAATAGATCTTCTTGAAGTAATTGCCAGATATCAAAATCTGCAGAACTCAGCTTTAAGAAGGGGAATGAAAAGTGAAGACAGTACCTTAAAGAGGGAGCAAAGAGGTTGATAGGACCACCTCTCTTTAGCCTTGCCTTCTTCAGGTAGTCCTATGGTGTGCAGTCTCCTTACAAAAATGACCTCATGCAAAATCAGAATCCTCGGGGTTCAGAGGCACCACAAAACCTGGTAAGCACAAGCCAGGGGGTTGACGAAGCGGGGCATGTGCTTTATTTGAATAAAAGCACTTCAATTGGATGTTTAGCAGGCTGAAGCAGAGCTTACGGTGCGTCTGCCATCTTAGATCGAACACGCTCCCGCAATCTCTCGTGAGAGTTTTGATTCCAAACTTTCTTTACTTTCTGAGAGGGAGTTTATTTATTTAAGCAAAACTGTGCCAGTGAACTTTCCACATCTTTTAATCTATCCGAATCAATTTTAATATTAACAATGTGGCCAGTAAAATTGATACTTCCTTGGAAAAAGGATACACTTTTCTGGCATTTTCATCACCCCCAGTCCTCTAACATCACCATGGTACTAACATCATCAAGGAAAGCCGTTCTCTGCCTATTGAGACTTTGAGACTACTGCACTCAAGCCTATTGTCCTATTTGTTTTTTGGACTGATGCTGTTATTTCGTTGAGTCTGAGCACTGGGACTCTCTTAACCAGGCCTCAGGTCTTGTACCCTAATCCCTAAAATATGTTGAAATTGTCAATAACTCTAAGTGGCAAATTTAACTTACCAATAAGTCCCTAATATATGGTACAAATTGTACCCATGGCCTGTACGTTAAAAGTCACTAGTAGACTGCAGTACTCACTTTGCTATCCACTACAGTAACAGTGCAAACATGACTGCAGGCCTATCATTATAGCTTCGCTGTACAGTTTTTAAAACTGCAAATTCAACCTGTAAGAATACCCCCTTTTGACAGGCCTAAACCTTCCTTCAAAAATTAGTAAGTCACCCCTAAGGAGGCCTTACTGCCCATAAGGCAGGGTTCGTAATGTAAAAGTCTAATGTTAAACATGTCTTTATAGTGGAAAGGCTCCAAAAGCTATTTGCTCCATAGGCAAGCACTGGGATACAATATTACATTTAATACAAACCAAAATACAAAAATGGGCAACAATAAATTGCACCTCCTACAATGTTACATGCCCACATACCCTAGTACCAGCTATTGAATGGTACTTCTGCAGAGCAGATAAGTATAGAGAAAACAATATTCGAAGGTGCACCCAGAGATGAGCAGTCTAAAGTGTAAAATGTTTTAGAATTTTATGAACTATTCTTATAATGTACTGTAAAAGACACGGTTGAATATTAATTATACTGTAATGTGTTTCTTTTATTGTACTTTTTATAGTCTATTTATTTAGATCGAATGAGGTTGCTCTATAAAGAAAAAGGAGAAGCAAAAAATATGCCTTGTGCCAAAGGCAATTAAAAAAATGTCCACTATACATAATAACCAAAAAAACACCAATATTATAGTGCCAATTGATATTAATGAATAGACCACCACCAAATTATCAAGACGCGGCCTCATAGGATGCTAAATGACACATTATCATCAACGCATCCGGTTTTATTTCAGAAATGGGGCCCTATTGCTGTGCAACCATCCCATACGCATATACTCAATTATAACTGCCGCGCTTTCTCAGAATTCCAGAATGTGGCATGGTGTATATGCAATAAGTTATTGCCCGTCCCGTAACCAAGTACTAAAATGAATATTCACGACTTATTAAACTTTAACATAGAGCGCCATGTATTCTGTAAATATATCAAAACAATAAATTGTACTTAGTGCGGCTAAGCAGAGTTTGGAAAGCAGGAAAGCTAATCGCTGCATATTAGCAACAATGTTTAAATGAAACTCAATTAGTTGCCTGCCACGCCTAGCTCAAAAGTAGGTTCTGTTGGACTTGACCCTTTTTGCAGGGTCATTCCTGAAATTTTTGCCTTCCTCCTATATTTTTTCTGACCTGTTGTTGGCTGTTTTATGACTCTGGGCAGGGCTGTATTTTAGCCCCCCTGCTTTTTACGCTTTATATTAATGATTTGGGTGTTGTTTTAACCAGGGCGTGCAAGGACACTCCCAGGGCGGGCAAGTATTCCATCCCGGCATTATTATATGCAGATGATGCTGCCTTGTTAGCACGCACAGCAGTGGGGTTACAATGCCTTTTAGATTCTTTTGGTGATTTTATGAAAGCACTAGATTTAAGCGTGAATTTCTCCAAATCGCACGTCATGATTGTGGGCAGTAAACCTAAAAGAGTTAAGACTATGCATTGTGAAGGGCATGTTCGATCTCGGGTCACCAGATTCCCTTACCTGGGGGTTATTTTTGATGACAAGTCTACCTGGGCCCCTCAATTAGCAGCAAAACGTAATGCCTTTGCTAGGTCTACTTTAGCCGTTTTGGATTTTGCACGCAAACTGGGGGTGAAGCCTATGCAGGCCATGTTGAACATTTATGCTGCTAAATGTATCTCCATAGCAACGTACGGTGCTGATTTGTGGGAATTAAAAATGTTAAGGAGCTACAGGTGGTTGAGGACAATTTTTTAAAATCTATTTTATTTCTTCCTCAGTCAACCCCCGGTTATATTGTTCATCAGGAATGCGGGATGGACTATTTAGTGGACCGCATAGCCTTAGCCCCATTATTAAAATGGATATCTATTTGGTTGAACCCCGAACTGGAGCTGAATCGTGAAACTTTTAAGGATTGTACATCGCTTGAGCATGGTAAAGCTATTCCCTGGTTGAATTATGTTAAGAACTTAACCAGAGAAATAGGCCGCCCAGAACTATTTGATCATCCAAACAATTTAACTAAGGGGGATGTGCAATGGGTGAAGGATAATTATAAGCAGCGGGTAATTTCAGAAAGCGAAGAAAAGGAGCTGCTCAAACCCACAGTAAGGGCGCATCAGCTATTAACCACCTCTAACAGCATTTAACCATACTTGGTCATTGTCAATAATATGAATCACCATTGACCAGGTTCCGATTAAATAAATTTCATTTGCTGCTCACTGATTCCCCGGGGTGGTTGAAGGAGAGGGATTTGGAGATTTGTCCTTGTGACGGTTTCTCCATTAAAGATACTGTGCATTTTATCTTTTTCTGTAAATATTTGTCCCCTATTCGCAAAAAGTTCATCATCCCCCTTATTAAAAACAAAGGATTCAGGCAAGTCAAACCTGCTCTATTGTATCTCCAGTTGTTGGGCTCTACCTGGGAGATATTTAATATAGCCAATTTTCTGGCAGTCTCAATGAGATTAAGGAAGAAAATCATGGGGTTATAATATAACAAATGATCAATTCATGAATTTGTATCAGGTGCTATGGATATTGTTTTAACATATGCTTATTTTAACTGTTATTTATAAATGTATGGTCCATGGTGTATTTATACTTTTATGGTTTTTGCTATGAACCGAATAAAGTATTTTTGACTGACTGACTCTGGGCACTTTACCACTGCTGATCAGTGCTAAAGTGCATATGCTCTCCCTATTTTAAATTATTGTACGGATTTGTGATTCCATGTTTGGTTGGTTTGGTTTATTTGTCAGACCCTAGTACAGTGCACCAGGAGCGCCCAGGGCATGTAAATCCAAAAGCCGCTGGTGGGCTTGCAGCACTGGTTGTGCCACCCACAGAAGCAGCCTGTAAAAATGTGTTTAAGGTCTGCCATTGCAGAGCCTGCATGCAGTCTGGTACTGTCATGCTGACTGGGCAAGTGCACCCACTTGCGAGTCCCTAAACCTTCCCTTTTCTTCATATCAGACACCCCTATGGTAGGCCCAAGGGCAGGGTGCATTGTGAGGATAAGGTAGGACATGCCCTGGTGTGTGTGGCATGTTCTAATAGTGAATTACAAACATTTTCGTTTTTCACTATTGCAAGGCTACCTGTTCTCCCTAAGCCAAAATGGGCAGTTTGGTTATTACATCTTATAATCCTAACTGACTCAGGGAACATGGTAGAAATTCGAATTTAGTATGCCTGATCTCAGAATGGTAAAATACATCTTTTAGTGAAGTTGACTTTAACATTCTGTGTTTGAAAATGCCACTTTTAGAAAGTAGGCATTTTCTTTTCTAACCATTCAAACCTGCCTCTGCTAGGCTGTGTATTCCCTGTCTGGAGTTTTGAGTGACAGGGCTGGGGAATTCCAGGAAACAGGGTGAGGTGTCCCAGTGGTGAATAGAGAGATCTGCATCTAGATGGGTGGGAGGAGTTGCACCTGGGACCTGAATAGGGCTGTGCCTTCCCTCCACAATGCTGGCTCCACCTCCTGTGATGCGTCTGATGTCTCTGCCCTGCACTCTGAAAGGAAAGAAGGAGTCAGGTAAACAAAGTGCTCCAGGACTGACCAGAACTGGTGTGAACAAGGCAAAGGCCCCTCTGCCCTCAGAGGACAAAGGATTTTGGGGTATAAGTAGTGGGACGCTGATCTCAAGAATTTAGATCACTTTGGGAAAACAAGAAGAACGTCTGCTGAGAGAGGAACCAGAAGAAGCTGAGGAGGAAACTATCTCCGAACCTGGGGGATTGGCCTGCAGTGGTTGCCTTACTGCCGAAGAGAGGAGAAAGGAACTTTGTGTGTACTTTTGCTCAACTTGTGAAGGATCTCCAAGGGCTTGGAAAAGAGCTTGCCTCCTGCTGAAGTCTCAGGAACAACAGACTTCACCACCCAGCTCCCCAGAATTCTTTAAAAGTGCCTGCTGCTGCTGTTGGGCCTTGTGAGGGACTGCGTGTCGCAAGGAGCTGGAAGCGCGACTCAAGAAGGAGAAGCGTCCAGCCGTCGGAGCTGTTGTCGTCGCATCTCGTAAAGTGTGTCGCTGCTGCAGCATCGCATCGAGCGGAAGTGTCTCGCATCATCCAGGAAGTGTCTCGCAATGCCGAAGAAGCGTGTCGCCATCGCAGCCATCGTAGCTGACGCATTGCACCGCGTCAAGAGAAGAGTCTCACATCGAGGAAGAAGCGTGTCGCCATCGCATCCATCGTAGTTGTCACATTGAACCGCATCAAGAAAAGCGCTTTGCATCCACGGAGAAGCGTGCCGCCGTCGGAGCTGCTGTCGTCACATCGCGTAAAGGGGTGTCGCCGCTGCAACATCGCATCGAGCGGAAGCGTCTCCCAAACGTCGGAGAAGAGTGTCGCTGCCAAGGCAGCTGTCTTTGCATCGCGTAAAGTGTGTCGCCACTGCAGCTGAAGCATCGAGTCGAGTCTTCTTGCAACATCGGAGGAGCGTGCCGCATCTGGAAGATCTTCAGGTCTTTTTATTTCTTTGCACCAAAAACTTCATTGCATCAACATCGTTGCAACACTTTTGTTTCCCTACGTGTTGCATCTAAAAGGTACATTGACTTAAAGTGTAGCATCTAAGAACTTACGAGAACTAAGCAAAATTCTACCATCTAAGTAACAGTATTGTGTATTTTTGTTGTTTAATGGTCTAGTGGTAAATCTATATAAAGAATACTTATTTTTGATATAAAACCTGTGTGGTGTCCATCTGTAGTGTTGTCACTTGGTTACTGTATGTGTTCACAAATGCTTTACACACTGCCTCTGAGATAAGCCTGTCTGCTCGTGCCAAGCTACCAAGGGGGTGAGCAGGGGTTATTTTAGGTGTGTAACCACTTACCCTGACTAGAGGCGAGGGTCCCTTTTTGTCACAAGTGCATACCTGTGCCAACTAGAGACCCCCAAGTCTAACATTGGTGTTCAGCGGTGGGGATTCTGGACTTGCATTTGTGACTCATGTACAGTGATTGGTGAACACTACTTAGTGAGTGCAAACCATAACGCAACCAATACTTGTTGGTAGATTTCTTTTTGGGACTTTCTATTTTTGAGTACTGCCAAGCTTAACCATGGTGGAGAAAGCAGCATCCATAGTCTCTGTTAATACTGAATTTGAGTGGGAAGAAGAGAAAATGGACGGCTACACTACAAAGCAGCTAAAATTCTTCTGCAAGCAATTTAATGATTCTGCTACTGGATGCAAAAATAAGCCAGAGTTATACAAGGTCCAGAGTTATACAAGGCGCTGAGGGCCTGGGTAGAAGCAAGGAATGCCACTGATAATGATAATGCAGAGGAGCAGCTGGATGGGCCAGTGGGTCCAAAAGGAAGAAGAACCCCTTCCCCTGCTGGTAGCAGTGTTTCTTGTAAAAGTCTATCTCCAGAGGAGTTGGCAGATAGAAGAGTGTAGGATGCACAAAATGGAGCTGACCAAGCTCAAGTTATGTAGGCAGTTACAATTGGAATGGCAAATTAGAAAGTTAGCCCTCGAGGAAAAGAAAATGAAAATGGAGCATGAGTTGAGTATGAGGAAGCTTGACTTAGAGCTCGAGAGGCTTGAGGCCATGAGTGTCTCAGCCCAGCAACAAGAAATGTGTGTAGCTCAGAGATTGAGCTTTGCTGAGTGGGAGGAGGAATCCAGCTCAGATGGCAGCAGCAATATTGAATTTTCTAGTGCTGAAAGAGTAGTACACACACCCAGAGATGTGGCACCTGACTTGAAGGAGGGGGTTAATTTACACTAGGAGGTTCAAGGATATGAGGTAGCTCCCGTGGTGCGCAGTGTTCTTGAGGTGAATTGGGAATCTGGCACAGGGGTCCATAGTCCTTGTGGTGGGAGGGATTCCCCCATGGTTGATGTCCTGGTGTATGAGTGTGAAGACCGCCCAGAAGAGTGTGGGTTGAGTTACAGAGACAGTCAGATACTGTGTTGCCAATCTCAGGAGAATGGGGTGGAGTACGTGTGCGAGGCACTGAATGGTGAGGTGAAGGATAATTTGGTTAACCCCGGTGGGGGGCTGTGTGATCCAATTGTGGGAGTGCATATTGTAAGTCCCTATTTTCCAGAGCTATGCCAACACCTGTTGGAGAGTGAGTTCTCTGACCCCAGGGAGCCCACATTGGAGGCAGACCTTTTGGTGGATTCCAGAGGGTCTGAAGAGGCAGTGGGGAGTGATCACATGAAGAGTGGCTCAGGTATCTTCAAACCCAGTGTGGTGGAAGTGGCTCAGAGTAGCCCAGCTAGGTCCTGTAATAGAGAGAGGGGTGTAGGGCCTCACGTCCTGTCCTTAAGGGGAAGGAGTGAGAATGAGTTATGTCCCGGTAGTGCCCAACCTCAGTCTCAGAGCCTGGATGGTTCTTTAAGGGAACACCAGGTGGGGAGCCTAGTCTGTCCTGAGGGGCTGCCCGCTGGGCGGGATCCCCTAGTGTCTGGTGAACTTGGAGGGTCTGTAAGCAGGCCTCCATCAGTTCTGGTGTCTGGCAGTGCCACTCCATTTGGGAGGGTGCAGAAGTCCAGAGTGAGGGGTGAGAGGGGTAAAGAGTCCCCAGTGGAAGAACCAGTGGGTCAGGGGCCAGCCAGAAGGGCTGCGTCATCAGTGAATGACCATGGTGACACCACTTCTGTCCTGGGGGATCTTCGCGCACAGTCAGATGGACAGGGGTCGGGAGATCTACGCCAGGCAGACTGTCACCCGACACATGAGTTATGTGTCACCCTCAGGGGGGACATGCGTGCTCCCTGGGAAGTCCTGGTGCGCCAGGCGAGCGTTCAACTGCATGGGTTGGTCCCAGGGTTGGGAAGCCAGGTTCAGGTGTTGTCTGACCTGGAGGGTGGGACAACTGTAATCAGTGTCCTGACCCATGTTGCTTCTAGGGGTACCACTCCAGTTGGGAGTGTGCAGTACTCTGGAAGGGGGTGCAAAGGGAGGGAGTCCTCACCTCTGACCCCGGTGCAGCCTGAGGGTTTAGACCCTAGGTTGGAGAGCCAGGTTCAGGTGTTGTCTGACCTGGAGGGAAGGACATCTGTAATCAGTGTCCCTACCAGTTTGTCTTCTTGGTGTACCACTCCAGGTGGGAGGGTACAGCCATCTGGAAGGGGGTGCAGAGGGAGGGAGTCTTCGCCTCTGACCCCGGTTCAACTGAAGGGTTTAGACCCTAGGTTGGAGGGCCAGGTTCAGGGTGTCCCCCTGACCTGGATGCCCAGTTGCAGGATAGAACCCCAGAACGGGGGGGGGGAATTGTGCAGGACACCTGCCACAGCTACCCTGGCAATTCTGGAAGGTGGTACCACTCCAGGTGGGAGGGCACGGAGCCGCAAGGAGGAGGACTGGGTGTGGGAGAGGCCACCTCAGTCTTTGGTCCAGCCACCGGGTGTAGGCCTGGAGCTGGTGAGTCAGTGCCAGGATGTCATACCTGACCTGACAGGGGGGAGAATGGACAAAGGGTGCCAGGCACCTGGGGCTACTGCCCCCCGCTCTCTGATGCCACAGAGGTTTGAGAGCCCTGAGAGGCATAAGGCCTGGGTCTCATTCCTGACTACTGTCAGTGGCCCCTGTGGAATTTTACTGTCTGTCTGTTGGGACACACCTGTGAGCAAGTTAAGGTTAGGTGCTGCACAGGTGGTGTCCACGGGTGAGGAGAAGGGTTTCCCATGGGTTAGGTTGGTGGACCCTGAGAGTATGGACAGAGGAATTAAAATGGGTTTCAGATTGGCGTAGAACTGGTACATGCCCCTGCAGTTGAGGGCCAGGTCCAGGTTCTATCGCCCAAAGCAGGGAAGCCCATCAAGGTAGTGATTGGTCTTCCCTGCGTTTTGGCTGGAAGGGGGTTGTGTTGGACTTGGCCCTTTTTGCAGGGTCATCCCTGAAATTTTTGCCTTCCTCCTATATTTTCTCTGACCTGTTGTTGGCTGTTTTATGACTCTGGGCACTTTACCACTGCTGATCAGTGCTAAAGTGCATATGCTCTCCCTATTTTAAATTATTGTACGAATTTGTGATTCCATGATTGGTTGGTTTGGTTTACTTCTCAGAACCTAGTACAGTGCACCAGGAGTGCCCAGGGCTTGTAAATCCAAATGCTACTGGTGGGCTTGCAGCACTGGTTGTGCCACTCACAGAAGCAGCCTGTAAAAATGAGTCTAAGGTCTGCCATTGCAGGGCCTGCGTGCAGTCTGGTACTGTCATGCTGACTGGGCAAGTGCACCCACTTGCCAGTCCCTAAACCTTCCCTTTTCTTCATATCAGACACCTCTATGGTAGGCCCAAGGGCAGGGTAATTGTAAGGATAAGGTAGGACATGCCCTGGTGTGTGTGGCATGTTCTAATAGTGAATTACAGCCATTTTCGTTTTTCACTATAGCAAGGCTACCTTTTCTCCCTAGGCCAGAATGGGCAGTTTGGTTATTACATCTTATAATCCTAACTGACTCAGGGAACATGGTAGAAATTCGAATGCCTGAACTCAGAATGGTCAAATACATCTTTTAGTGAAGTTGGTTTTAACATTCTTTTAGAAAGTAGGCATTTTCTTGTCTAACCATTCAAACCTGCCTCTGCTAGGCTGTGTATTCCCTGTCTGGAGTTTTGAGTGACAGGGCTGGGGAATTCCAGGAGAAAGGGTGAGGTGTCCCAGTGGTGAATAGAGAGATCTGCATCTAGATGGGTGGGAGGAGTTGCACCTGGGACCTGAACAGGGCTGTGCCTTCCCTCCGCAATGCTGGCTCCACCTCCTGTGGTGCGTCTGATGTCTCTGCCCTGCACTCTGAAAAGAAATAAGGAGTCAGGTAAACAAAGTGCTCCAGGACTGACCAGAACTGATTTGAACAAGGCAAAGGCCCCTCTGCCCTCAGAGGACAAAGGATTTTGGGGATAAGTATTGGGACCCTGATCAAAAGAATTTAGATCACTTTGGGAAAACAAGAAGAACCTCTGCTGAGGGAGGAACCAGAAGAAGCTGAGAAGGAAACTCTCCCTGAACCTGGGGGACTGGCCTGCAGTGGTTGCCTTACTGCCAAAGAGAGGAGAAAGGAACTTTGTGTGTACTTTTGCTCAACTTGTGAAGGATCTCCAAGGCTTGGAAAAGAGTTTGCCTCCTGCTGAAGTCTCAGTAACAACAGACTTCACCCCCCAGCTCCCCAGAGTTCTTTGGAAGTGCCTGCTGCTGTTGTTGGGCCTTCTGAGGGACTGCGTGTCGCAAGGAGCTGGAAGCGCGACTCAAGAAGGAGCTGTTGTCGTCGCATCTCGTAAAGTGTGTCGTCGCTGCAGCATCGCATCGAGCGGAAGCGTCTTGCATCATCCAGGAAGTGTCTCGCAATGCCGAAGAAGTGTGTCACCATCGCAGCCATCGTAGTTATCGCATTGCACCACATCAAGAAAAGCGCCTCGCATTCACGGAGAAGCCTGCCACTGTCGGAGCTGCTGTCGCCGCATCGCGTAAAGGGGTGTCGCCGCTGCAACATCGCATCGAGCAGAAGCGTCTTGCAAACGTCGGAGAAGAGTGTTGCTGCCAAGGCCGCTGTCGTCGCATTGGGTAAAGTGTGTCGCCGCTGCAGCTGAAGCATCGAGTCGAGTCTTCTCGCAACATCGGAGAAGCGTGCCGCATCTGGAAGATCTTCACGTCTTTATTTCTTTGCACCAAAAACATCACCGCATCAACATCGTTGCAACACTTTCATTTCCCTGCGTGTCGCATCTAAAAGGTACATTGACTTAAAGTGTCACATCTAAGAGAACTAAGCAAAATTCTACCATCTAAGTAACAGTATTGTGTATTTTTGTTGTTTAATGGTCTTGTGGTAAATCTATATAAAGAATACTTATTTTTTATATAAAACCTGTGTGTTGTCCATCTGTAGTGTTGTCACTTGGTTACTGTATGTGTTCACAATTGCTTTACACACTGCCTCTGAGATAAGCCTGTCTGCTCGTGCCAAGCTACCTAGGGGATGAGCAGGGATAATTTTAGGAGTGTAACCCCTTACCCAGACTAGAGGCGAGGGTCCCTATTTATCACAAGTGCATACCTGTGCCAACTAGAGACCCCTAAGTCTAACAGGTTCCATATACATTACAGAACAATGCCACTAATAATACGGTAACAATTATAGAAGGAAAATATATTGCTGCAGTGTTGCAATGATGTATCAACAGACAGACATGTTGTCTGCCATGCCCAGTTTTTTGTAAGAAAACACATATCTTATTGTGAGCCACACCTGGCTCAAAAGTATAAATTGGCATACGATTACTTGATGGCAATAGGTTGGTCCACTTTATATAAAAATACAGCCAAATTTAGTTCCCAGTCCGAAACAAAGCACTGTTAATAAGAAGTAACCCCATTCCAAAATATATGGTCAACAACACATCTATATTAAAAGGCAGAAAGGCCACCTGAACTTTTAATAGTAATTTGAAATCTCCTTCTATAGCTATCCCAGGCACAGTCTTATGCAATCACCACTGCGCCCATGTTCAACAGCTAAAATAAAGCTCAGTAACAGTGAACCATAGCTTCCATGTGCTAATCACAGAATCCTTACCCATATTCGTGTCTAGTGAATATATCAGGTGTTACTTCTCCCTGGCAGCAAAAACAGTGCGTCCCACTAATCTCTGGCCCATTTAAATACAAAATTGCAGCCCGATGAATAGAATTCACCTAGAATATTGGTAGCAGGACTGGGCCATGGGGATTGGTGCTGAAACACCCCAGACATCTTGGAGTGCTATGGGTGCTCTATAACTTATAATATTTAATACTGTTATTTCTGTCTTTGAAACACCTACAAATTTCCTTCTTTGACTTTGTGGAATATCTATTACAAGCCCAATTCACTAATACCATTGGATTTGTAATAAATATTTAGGAAGGAGTACTATTAGAAAATCAACTTTTCCCTGTCTAATGTGTCTGGAAGTTAATTTGCATGAGCTCCAACTGTCATTAGGCAGCTGATTAGCCTCCTTGTTGAGGTATATAAAACACTCCCATGGCTAAAACAAAGGTCTTGGGTATGTGGATGTGTTCTGCTCCTCTGACAGGATGATCATCTGTGCTTTGCCCAGGAACTTGATTAACTCCAATGAAGCCTACCCTGTCACAGGCAAATGCTAGCTGACACCTGGGCATGGACCTTCATTGCTCCCCCCATCAGGCAGGCAGTTATCACAGTGGGAGATGAGTTGTCTCCCAGAGCCAGTTCGAAAAGACAACAGAGGGCAGGTTGCTCGTTTTCCTGGCTGTACATCTGAGGTGGGCGCATAGGCTAGGCACAAGAGAGGTTCATCATCTTAGATTTAGGCACAGAGACCTACTGTGGGATTGTTTGCAGTAGGGCACACAGGAACTTCTGCAAAAGTGGGTAAAGTTAGTACCGGGATGCGCACCCACAGGCTAACGTCAAGCATAAATGTGGAAAACCTGGGGAAGCTCTTCAGAACACTACTGGACCTGTTAAAGACATAAGAAGAAATGCATTTGCTGTTGAGGCCTTGCGAATGTGACTCATGGGGGTACCCATGGGACCCCTCTTCGCAACCATGCACAGTGTGGCAGGCACCATGGGGTGCCTGCCACAGAGTGCACAATTTTCCCCACCCACCCCTATCTTCAATGGGAGCCTGTGTATTTGATCAGAACACAGGCTCCCATAGAAGTCAATGGGAGTCCGACCAAATGGTATTGGGAACAGTCATAATCGGTCGGTCGGACTACCCGAATCCGATTCGGTCGAAAAGCATTCCAAGACTGGTTTGGTCAGAATGCTTTCCGACCGACATCGTAATTGGCCTCTAAGTCATAAAGTGAAACTTCAGACCAGGCTGATCCTGGTTTCTGTATCTGACCCTTGCTTCATCGTGATCGGCATTAAATTGTGTCTAGCTACCAGTCAAGCGCAACTAAATAAGCACGATTGACGCTTAAATGTTTAATGCATTTTGCCACTATTTTTTTATAAAAACTTAAATCATTTTTCCCATTCATCTTAGTAGGACTTTGTTGTTTTGATGCAATTTTGTTCATTAAATTATTCTCTATTTTTATAAATTGGAGTAGATTTTTATTGTGTTGTGTTTTCGGCTTGTTAACTAGTTTGACTTTTCTAAATGCTGTGCACATTTTCTTAAGTTAAGCCTGTTTGCTCTGCATCATAGCTACCAGGCATTGAACTCTGTTTTAAATTACTGAAATCTTTACTGGACACGACGAGAATAGTGGTATTATTACTTTTAGTGGACTACTGTTGGAAAGTGGGTTATTGGTAGGGGCAAATGTAGGTCTGCCACTGGCAATAAGGCCACTAACACATGGTAGGACTCAGCATAGGTCTTAGAAAATTATTCCTATGCTCAACTCTTGGTAACGTGGCTGCGAGCAGACAAACTTAACTTCAAAGACAGGTATGTAAAGCATTTAAACATACCATGTGAGAAGTTGGCCTGGCATATGCTGCCCACTAGTTATAGGGGACACCTTGCACCAGTCCAATTTGACTCTTATGGTGATAGGTTAAAGACAACCTTTAAAGAAAGCTATCCTAATGGTAGCTGTGGAGAGCAGCCTTCAGGCTAAGTCTTGAAGGAGTGTTAAGCTTATTGTTTTACCATAGATAACCTCTGGAATAACCAAATGAAAGAGTAGTCCACACAGGTATATATATAAAATATATGTATTTATTCGAGAATAATCCCACTAGTGTCTTTATGAGGCTGGTGGTAAAGATACAATTCAAACAAGCATTGATAGTTACAATAAATAGCACTGGAATCATAGGGCCCCAGGGGGGGACCAAACCATATCTCAAAAAAGTGGTATAAGAACCACGACAATTCTACAGACAATGCCTAGGGCATTTAGGGTCGCTGGCCCCTTGTGAAACCACCCAAGGTAGTGAGGAAGGAGACCCACGGGAGACGCGTGCAGTGGCTGAAGCTACTGTCGGGATCGCTATTAAAGCCTAAGGAGAATGTCGCGGTTGAATTTTACAAGATTAAAAACACTTCTAGCAGGAGTTCAAGTTCAATACTTTAGAGTTAAGCTTTTGAAGGGCCCACACCCACGAGAGTACCAAGGTACCACTGTTACCTGCCCCAGGGGAGCCGGGTGCTGGGTTGTTTTCGATGTCGGGTCGCGGACTGATTTTCAATGGCAAAACGTGAAGAACTGCTGCTAGCCAGAAGCGTAGTCGATGTTGTGAAGATTAAAAATGTAGATCTTGAAGAGAAGGACCTGAAAGCAGAGGGGACAGAGTCTGGGTCACGGCACAGTGACCAGGGGGCTCAGGAAAAGGAGCCCTTCAATGTCAGGTGCTTCCAGGTGGAAGAGGTGTAGCTTGGATCGTCAGCCACGGGGTCCAGGAGGCGTCAAGGAAGGCCAGCTTCTGGAGGACAACTGTGCCACAAAGGATGAGGGTTGCTGCAGTGTTAGTATCTGGATTGGATCCACTAAGCCTTAGCAACCGCAACCCACGCAAGAAACACAAAACAGCTACTGGTGCAAACCCACAAGGTCTGAGCAAGGGCTCCAGCAAGGAGACTGAAGAGCAGGCCTGGAGCAACCAGGGGAACTCTTGGAAGTGAAGATTGACCTCCGCTAGGGCCCACCAGTCAAGAGACAAGGGACCGCGGAGGCAGCAATTTGGTGTGTGTAAAGGTGCACCCACGGGTCGCCGGAGCAGGCTAGGGCGTTGTTCTTTGGCACTGGTGATGCTGAGAGATTGGCTCAATAATGGGCCAAAGCACAACTTCCCCACTTGTCGGGATCGGGTGCTGTGCAAGAGGTGGCCTGTGTCCTGGGTATTGGGGATCTCAGCACCCATGGGGTCCATGGTACTGAGCTTTGCTGTGCACACTCACTGGCCTCTGGGATGCTTGGAAACCTACCTCGAGATAGGAAAGAGCCGTCGATGTCAGTAGGAGCAGCGAAGTTCCAACAGGGTCACTTGCTGTGTTTCAGGTGCCTGCCAAACAGGGGGGTAACTCCTTTACCCCAAGGGAGATCTCTTCCTTTAGCTGTGCGGCAGCAAGTCGAAGTTCAAGTCTGTGAAGTTCAAGAATAATCTGAGGCTCTGGGGACCCTGTATTCACCTTTATCCACGGATTAGGGGAGTGTCCAGATCAGAGCCCACCAATGAGAGTTCAGGCGAGAAAGGGTGGCTACAGCCTCTCCCCTTTGTGTGTTTTCCCACCTGGGCAGGGGACAGGATGCCCCTGAACCGGTTTGAGGCGGTGTATGCAGAAGTAGGCACTGGAGAAGCCTACGTGCAAGTCTGAAAGAAATCCTATGGTGCACCCACCCAGTTCCAATCCACATAGTCTGTCTGCGGAGGTGGGAGCACCTCCCGGCAACAAGATCCCTACTGTCCAGCTGCCGTGGCTGGAGTTCTGCCCAGCAACAGGCAGCCAGAGTCGTGTGGGTGGCGGGTAGCATCCATTTTCTACTACGTGTGCACTTTTAAATTGGTGTCTAAAATCTGCCGCTTTTACCATATCGCCCCTCTAGCAGTGGGGAATCATGCCCTCACTCCCATGGTTGGATTGGGGGTATGATTCCTACATGTTTGACACCAAACACGACATGGTTCTGTGCAGCCACTCTCAAGTTATCACGCTATCGCGATTAATTATAATGCGGTTAAGAGTATATGGAATGGCTGCACTACAAACAACCCAGCAGTAGGTTGCAGAGGGGCCATACTCAGGTAGGGGTTCCCCCTCACACATATCTCAGCACTCTGCCTTGTAGGATTAGCAAGGCCTGCCTTAGGGGTGACCTATGAGGATATATGTGTTGTATTAAGTGGGATACAGGATACCTATATCCCTGTAAGGGGTGCAAGCACCATCTTACCCAGACTACAGTAGTGGTCTGGTGGTGTCAGTTTGTATGGCTGTCCCAGGGGTGGCACAATAAGTGCTTTAGCCCCTGGTAGGCCTCTGAGGGGCCCATGCCCTGGGTACCTAGGGTACCATCTACAAGGGGATGATAGGGTGTCCTCAGTATCCAATTGGTATGTACCTAGGGTACTCACATCAGTTTAGGGAGGAAGCAGATAGGCTGGGGTCCTGGATAGCAGGATCCCAGCCAGACTAGTCAAAAACCATTCAAATATCAGTCAAAAAGTTGGGGGCAACCATATAGTCATATTCCACCTTCCTACTCACCATTTCAGTAAATAATTAAGACGCAACACATAATAAAAAACCAAAACCAATTTATTATCTTTAAATGACACCAAAACGCCAAAATGTAGGAAACAGGAGATAAGAATTTTCAAAGATTTAATTAAATATAGCGCTTAGAAGATCATAGCACCATATTTTGATACCTGCTCGCAATAGACCGGACCAAAGTCAAAGTTTCAGGCCGGGCGCGATGGAGCCCTGAGCAGCTACAGCTCCCAGCAGGTCCCGGTTTCTACCTTCACACTTAGAAACTTTTCTGGAGCTTTTCTTCCCGAGGGTCTTCAAAGCTCCCAGCTATTCCGGATCCGGTGAGGGTTCGTTGGCTTGACTTGTGACGAAGTCCTGGTCAACTTTCCTGGAGCGTCCTTAGAAAATATTTAAAGATTGCTTCAGCGGGACAACCCAGGAATCCAGGCCGACACGCGAAGGAAGGCAGGCGGCTTGGCTCTCGCGGTTGCTCCCGGTCACCTTTTCTACGAGCAGACTTAGAAACATTTCTGGAGCTTGTTCTCTCGGGATCTCTTGATGCTCCTCTTGTAGCCGGATCCGGTGAGGGTTCACCGGCTTCAGATTTTCTCTAGTTCCGGTTAATCTCTGGAAGTTAAAGCTATGGAGCTTTTAACGGGACAAACCTGGTTGGCTTGGCCGGCTCACGATGAAGGCAGGCGGCCTAACTGACCAGTTTGAGTCGATCTCTCTATGGAGCTTTTTTTCAAAGTTGCTCCACAGTTCTCCAAAGTTCTTGAACTTCTTCCTGAAGTTCCTTAAGGGGTCCCAATGTATCTCAAACTTACTCCAAGGGTCTGTAAGCTCCAAAATGGTCCTTAAAAGTTGAGGATGTCATTTCCCACAATCCACTGGTACAAAACCCTTACAAATCCCCTGATGGTTCTCCAATGTGTAGATTTAGTTGGTGATGTTCCAGTTGAGCTCTTTTCACCTGTAGCTTTCAGGGAGTCCACTCTTTAGTTCCTTTTCAGCAAAATAATCCACAGGGTTGTCGTTTCAGATGGTGCAGCTTTCAGAGGTCAGGCCTTAGAAATCTTTGCACAGCAAAACTTCTCAGCAGCAGATCTGGAGGGCTCTGCCCCTCTCAGATACTTATTCCAAGTTATCTGGGTCATGCAGGAGGTCACTTCTGACCAATGGGAGCAGGGTAACTCCTCAAAGGTATGACCACATCTTGTAGAGTGTGGCATTATTTTGTCCCAGAGTGCATCAAATCTTCCAAATCCATAATGGCTTATTTTCCAGCAAAGAGGTAAGAGCTGGCTAAACAAACCCCTAGGATGGCTTATTTACTTAGACTCTTTCCCTGCATCTACTAGTACCTTCCTTAATCCTACCATCTGCCTAAGGTGGGAAGTTCAGAGCTGTAAATGACAATGGTCTCTACTCTCCCCTTTGAAGAGCATAGTTTATGATCCTCCCCCTTGCCTGGCATTCCTATGGAACAGCACACTGCCCTGCCAGCAGATCTAGTTAACCCCTGGGGCTCTGTATCACCTCTTCAAGGCAGCCTGGCTAATCCACTTAACTCTGACCAATTAGGGCAGACCGCTGGAAGGCTGAATTTGGACTTACAAACAAGAAAGTCTAATAACTTCTTGTATGTACACTTTAGGAGAAATGCAACAATATGATATTGTTGGATATATTAATACCATTCTGGGACGTCTTTGATTGGCATTTCTATCCCTCTCCTATCAAGAGTTATTAATCCATTACTTACTACCATGTTAACCTATGTAACAGGGGATTTGCAATGGGAAAAATGACTTGGGACATTTTTCCAGCACCAAGACTTACAAACACATACTTTATAAGTACTTGCCTTATATCTACAGGAACCCCACCCCATGTGCAACTAGGGGAGACTTTAGGGGATCTGAATCTGTAGAAAGATTGCAAATTCTCCCTCCACAGTGCTCCTAGTATCAAAGTCAAATTTGAGCAGCACTTTACCACAATATGGGGAGTGAAATGTGAAATGTCACTTTCCCAGGCATATAAAAACTCATTTTATAAGGGTGTACCTTATAAATACCTGACCCCCCACTCCTGGGATACCTAGGGTAGACCTTGGGGGTTTCTAATATGCCAAAACATTATAGGTTATCCATTTTTAAGTGCCCCAAACACCAAAGTCGAGTTTGGGCACAATTTACTTTTTAAAAGCAGTCCTGGCACCCAGTGCTGCTTTTAAACTTACCTCAGGCTTCAGCAGTGCACACATGCAAGTGCAAAAAGAGCTGCTAGCCTCTAAACTGCCATGCCCCAGGGTACTATGGACTTCTAGGTAGTTTCAATCCCCCTGCTCTATTATATACTAAGGGATTATAGGGTAGGTCATGCCAATCACAGGGGTACTCCACCATACCATTGTGTACCCTAGTGTATGTAGGTGTTTTAACTGTGTTCTAATGTGTTTCTTTCAGCATAGCACTGGCCCTGGGCCTGGTTAGGCAGAGCCCAGAGTCAGTCAGAGTCAGTTGCCACCAGCATCAGTCAGCAAAAAGTTGGGGGGTGCCCAGGGTACAGGATGACTTTGCAACATAGCCCCCCCCCCCCAATGAAAGGTGATGGGTTACTAACCTACACCCTGGTAGTCCTCATCAGCTAAGTGGAAAACCTTGGAAAGTCCATCTGCATTTGCATGGGCAACCCCAGGTCTGTATTCCACTGAAAAGTCCATTCCCTGTAGGAAAATACACCACCTTAACAGCTTGGGATTCTCCCTTCTCATCTGCATGAGCCATCTGAGAGGTCTGTGGTCAGTTTGAACACAAAAGTGAGTTCCAAATAAAAATTGCCTCAACTTTTTCAGGGACCACACCACAGCAAAAGCCTCTCTCTCAGTGGCACTCCACCTCTGCTCTCTGGGAAGAAGCCTCCGGTTAATAAAGGCAACTGGCTGATCAAGGCCCCCTTCATTTAGCTGTGACAACACTGCCCCAATCCCTTGCTCGGAAGAATCTTTCTGAACCACAAATTCTTGTGTGTAGTCAAGGGCCAGTAGCAATGGTGCTGAACACATGGCAGCTTTCAGAGTGTCAAAAGCCTTCTGACACTCTGGGATCTAAATCATCTTCTTGGGCCTCTTTTTAGAAGTGAGTTGTGTTAGGGGCCCCACTATGGTCCCATAATTTTGTGCAAACCTTCTATAGTACCCTGGCAGTCTAGGAATGCACTGGACTGAGTCTGGGTAACAAGAGCTGTCCAATCCAAAATAGTTTGGAATTTCGCTTGGAGAGGCTTTACATGGCCCCCACCTACCAGGTGGCCCAAGTACACCACAGAACTCTGCCCTATTTGGCACTTGCTTTCCTTAATAGTCAGGAATGCCTGCTGCATGGCCTGAAGCACTTCCCTTAGGTGGCTTAAGTGATCCCCCAGGTGGAACTATATACAGTCTATCATCCAGGTAAGCTGCACTGAACTGTTCCAACCCAGACAAGACCCTGTTCACCAACCTTTGGAAGGTGGCAGGTGCATTTTTAAGCCAAAGGGCATTACCTTGAACTGATTATGCCCCTCCGGTGTGGAGAATGCTGACCTCTCCTTTGCTTCTTCAGTGAGGGCAATCTGCCAGTAATCTGAATTCAAATCAAAAGTACTCAGGTACTTAGCAACCCCTAACCTATCAATGAGCTCATCAGCTCTAGGTATAGGGTGAGTGTCTGTCGTTGTGACTGCATTCAATCCTCTGTAGTCCACACAGAACCTTAACTCCTTGGGTCCCCCCTGAGGATTAGGTTTGGGTACCAGCACCACTGGACTGGCCCATGGACTCCCAGACGGTTCAATTACCCCCAGTTCTAGCATCTTAGCAACCTCAGCTTTAATGCTGGCTCTGACATGGTCAGACAACCTGTACAGTTTATTTTTGACAGGTAGGATGACACCAGTGTCAATGTGGTGCACACACCACTCAGTGATGCCTGGGGTCAAAGAGAACAGGCCAGCAAACTGCTCCAGCACTTGCTTACAGTCTCTGTGCTGCTGGTCTGTCAACTTGGGAGAGAGCACAACTCCCTCCACTGACCCATCTTGCACATTAGTGGAGAGGAGGTCGGGCACAGTCTCAGTTTCCTCCTCCACACCCTCATCAGTGACCAATAACATGGTCATGTCTGCCCTGTCATGGTGGGGCTTCATTATAGTCACATGCAGGACCCTATGAGGGTTCCTGGGGGTGCCAAGGTCAACCAAATAGGTAACCTCACCCTTCTTTTCCAAGATTGGATAGGGCCACTCCACTTGTCATGGAGGGCTCTGGGAGCAACAGGCTCCAACACCACATCAATTGTCCTGGAGTATACTCAGGCATAGTAGCCTTTTGATCATACCAGTGCTTCATGAGCTCCTGCTTGGCCTCCAGTTTCCTGTTTGCCTTGTACATGTACTCTGCCATTCTAGATCACAGGCCTAGCACATAGTCAATCACATTTTTCTTAGCTTCTTTAAGAGGCTTCTCTAAAGACTCTCTCAGCAGGCTCAATGGCCCCCTTACAGGGTGTCCAAATACCAACTCAAAGGGACTAAAACCAACCCCTTTCTGTGGCACCTCTCTGTAGGCAAACAGTAAGCATGGGAGGAGAACATCCCATCTCCTCCTGAGTTTCTCTGATAACCCATTTATCATACCCTTCAGGGTTTTGTTGAATCTATCAACAAGACCATTTGCTTGTGGGTGATAGGGGTTAGGGAACTTATAGTTGACACCACACTCATCCCACATAGCAGTCAGATAGCTGGACAGGAAGTTTGTGCCCCTATCTGACACCACCTCTTTTGGAAAATCCACTCTGGTGAACACACCAAGCAGTGCTCTAGCCACCACTGGAGCATCAATGTTTCTAAGAGTTATGACTTCAGGGTACCTAGTGGCATGGTCAACTATCACTAAGATGTACCGATTCCCTGATGCAGTAGGTGAGTCAAGGGGACCAACAATGTCCATCCCCAACCTTTCAAAAGGAACCCCAACTACTGGCAGTGGTATGAGGGGAGCCTTTCTTCTTGCCCCCTGTCTTGCCACTGGCCTGACAGGTAACACAGAAGCTGCAAAACTCCTTCACCATTTCAGACATATGGGGCCAGGAGAAATGGTTCACCACTCGGTTCCATGTCTTTGTCTGTCCCAAATGTCCTGCCAAGGGGATATCATGACCCAAAGTCAGGATGAACTCTCTGTACTTCTGGGACACCACCACCCTTCTGGTGGCCTCCTCCTTGAGGTTTCTGGCCTCAGTATAAAGCAATCCATCTTCCCAGTAGAGTTTGTGAAACCCCCTGTCATCACCCTCCTCTTGCTTAGAAGCAATCCGCCTCAAACTTTCAAGGGTGGGACAGTCTCGCTGTCCCTTACTGAACTCCTCTCTGGAGGATCCACCTGCTCCTGTCAGTTCTGCCAAATCTGACAGCTCTGGCAGGGATGGAGTCCCTCCCTCAGAGGCCAGATCCTCCCCATCAGGGTTAGATTCTTCCTGCACCTCTGGAGTTCCCTGGGCTGGCTCACCAGGCCCAGTGCCCTTGTCCTTGGATGCTTGGCCCTTTGTTCCAGGGTCCAAGTGTCCAGCCCCTCCCTTCTGGCTAGAATGTGACCTAGTCACAGCACATACCCGCTCAGGAAGCCCCAATATTTTCACATGGAGTCCTCTCTCCACCTCTGACCACTCAGAGGCTTCAAGATCATTGCCCAGTAAACAATGGACTAGGAGCACCTTTGACACAGCTACCTTCATTGGGCCTGTCACACCTCCCCATTCCAAATCCACCACAGCCATAGGATGAAGTTTGGTAGTACTGTCTGCATAAGTCACCTGGTGAAACTTACCAGGTAACAACCTCTCTGGAGGCACCAGTTCATCCAGGACCATAGTTACATTAGCCCCAGTGTCTCTGATAGCCTTAACCTCAGTCCCATTCACTTTAGGCCTCTGCCTGTACTTGTCCATGTTTGGAGGTAAGGCAGCAAGGGCTGCAATATTCACCCCATCCAGGGACACTAAGGTTGCTTCCACCACCACACTAACCCTCTCTGGGACAGCACTCTCCACCCCTACACTTACACTTGTAATCCCTGTGGATGGCCCCTTAGGGAGGAGCTTCTTGGCGCACACAGCATCTCCTGGCTTATGCCCTGGCTGGTTACAGTCAAAGCACTTACCCACCTTTGAGGGATCAAAGAACCTACCAGGCTTTCCCTGAAACCCCCTCCCTTTGAATTTGGGTTGGCTCAGGGCCACCCCTCCTTGTGCAGGTTTCTGTGGGTCTTTGGAGGACTCCTTAGGTTTTTTACCTTAATTTTCCTGGGTTTTCCCCTGGGAAGGGACTGGTCCTCCTTTCTTCTGGTCACCCCCCTGGTGCTGAATGGAAACCCAGGTTCTCACCCACTCATCAGCTGATTCCCCCAACTCTCTGGGGTCTGTCAGCTTAGAGTCCACTAGATACTGGTGTAACTTCTCTTCTGCACAATGAGTCAATATATGTTCCTTCAATAACAAATTATACAATCCCTCATATGTGTCAACTTTGTTAACAACAATCCAGCCTTCCTGTGCCTTTACTGAAACGTCCGCAAAGTATATCCAAGACTTTGAACTCAATTTCTGGGTGCCTCTAAACTTCACCCAGTACTGTTCTGGAGTCAGAACAAATCTCTTGACTAGGCATGACTTCATCTGCTGGTATGATTGTGCATCCTCTCCCTTCAGGGTCAGGAGCCTATCCCTCCCAGCTACTGGAATCAACTCCCACAGAAGTGCACCCCAATACCTAGAGTGGACCCTACTCATTTTAAGGACCCTCTTAAAAGCTGCTAGCCACCTGTCAATGTCATCCCCTCAGTGTACTTGGGCACTATGCCCTTGGGAAGTTTAGGTTCAAATCTACCACCCTGGACATCTCAACATCCTCTTCACTTTCACTGCCACCATTCATCTTCTCCTCCTCCCTCTCCCATTTTCTCCTAGGCAATTCCAATTTCTCCTTCTCCAAGGCAATCAACTCTAATTGAGCCTGGAGCTGTCTCTCTGCAAGAGATGGTAGTGGTGCCTGCATAAGGGACCCTTCTCCACTCCCACCACCACCTTGGTTCACCTGGCTAACACTAGGCACAATGGAAGAGGTCTCATCCTCACCCCCCTCTTGGGTGAGGTTGGGGGGAACATCCTCCCACCCCCTTGGGTTCTCCTCAGCTCCCCTGACCCAGGCCTGTAGGGACTCAAGCAACCCTGCCTTCCTCATCTTCTTGGCAGCAGGCAGCTCCCTAAGCCTACACTGTCCCCTAAACTCAGAAAGCCAGGGCGACTGACTCCGGAATCTGGGGATCACGGTTCGATCCCCGGCGCCGGTGCCAGATTAGCTCAGCACCATGTGACTCTGGGCAATACCTTGCTTAATCTTCCCGACGGCCCAGAGCGCCTAGAGACCCTTACGGGTGATTGTTTGTGCTTTACAAATGTGGAATATTATTATTATATTATTGTTATAAGCCGGATCCGGACTGGTTGGGAGCTTTGAGTACCCTCGGGAAGAAAAGCTCCAGAAAAGTTTCTAAGTGTGAAGGTAGAAACTGAGACCAGGACCAGCCAGGAGCTGTAGCCACTCAGGGCTCCATCATGCCAGGCCTGAAACTTTGAGTTTGGTCCGGTCTATCGCGAGCAGGTATCACAATATGGTGCAATAATCTTCTAAGTGCTATATTTTATTAAATCTTTGAAAATTCATATCTCCGGTTCCCTACATTGGATTCTTTTTGTTTTAGTGTCATTTTAAAGATAAGAATATTTCCTAATTGTATAAATTGGTTTTGGAATTTTATTATGAGTTTTGTCTTTATTATGTACTGAAATTGTGTTTTTAAATGCTTTCCATACCTGTCTTTGAAGTTAAGCCTGTCTGCTCACAGCCACGTAACCAAGGGTTGAGCATAGGAATCATTTTTTAAGACCTATGCTGAGTCCTACCATCTGTTAGTGGCCTTATTGCCAGTGGCAGACCTACATTTGCCCCTACCATTAACCCACTTTCCAACATTTGGTTCTCAGCGGTGTGGATGAGGACTTGTGTTTAAAAAGACACCTTTCAGTGAATGATTTAAGATTATAAAAATCCTCTAAATTGCCTTAGAATAAAACTTTTGAGTTTGATTTTTGGAATTTGGACTAAACTGTTTTTAATCCATTGTTTTGATTTTTCCAAATTGTTCTAAGTTTGTTGTGTCTAGTTTTTTCTGACCCAAAACTAGGGAACCATGGAGCTGGACCGGGCTAAACTGTCCCAGTTCAAGCTTTCTGAGCTTAGGGGACAGTGTAGGCTTAGGGGGCTGCCTGCTGCCAAGAAGATGAGGAAGGCAGGGTTGCTTGAGTCCCTACAGGCCTGGGTCAGGGCAGCTGAGGAGAACCCAGGGGGGTGGGAGGATGATCCCCCCAACCTCACCCAAGAGGGGGGTGAGGATGAGACCTTTTCCATTGTGACTAGTGTTAGCCAGGTGAACCAAGGTGGTGGTGGGAGTGGGGAAGGGTCCCTTATGCAGGCACCACTACCGTCTCTTGCATAGAGACACCTCCAGGCTCAATTAGAGTTGATTGCCTTGGAGAAGAAGAAATTGGAATTGCCTAGGAGAAAATGGGAGAGGGAGGAGGAGAAGAGGAATGGTGGCAGCGAAAGTGAAGAAGATGTTGAGATGTCCAGGGGTGGTAGATTTGAACCTAAACTTCCCAAGGGCATAGTGTCCAAGTACACTGAGGGGGATGACATTGACAGGTGGCTAGCAGCTTTTGAGAGGGTCCTTAAAATGAGTCGGGTCCACTCTATGTATTGGGGTGCACTCCTTTGGGAGTTAATTCCAGTAGCTGGGAGGGGAAACATCCTTTACCACGCAACCATTACAACCCGGTATGGTTACATCGTGGTTTTTACAACGAAAGTCGTTACACCGACTTGCACTGGAGGGCGCTCTAGACTAAGGAATAGTGTGAATTACTATTCCAACACCTTCCCTACTGTACGTAGACTGGAGTTGGAATAGTAATTCACACTATTCCTAAATCCAGCGCCCTCCAACGCAAGTCGATATAACGACTTGCGTCGTCAAAACCGCGATGTAACATACCGCGTTGTGATGGTACGCGTTGTACCATCATACATCCGCTGGGAGGGATAGGATCCTGACCCTGAAGGGAGAGGATGCAGAATCATACCAGCAGATGAAGGCATGCCTAGTCAAGAGATTTGTTCTGACTCCAGAACAGTACTGGGTGAAGTTTAGAGGCACCCTGAAATTGAGTTCAAAGTCTTGGATATACTTTGTGGACGTTTCAGTAAAGGCACTGGAAGGTTGGATTGTTGGTAACAAAGTTGACACATATGAGGGATTGTATAATTTGTTATTGAAGGAACATATTTTGACTCATTGTGCATAAGAGAAGTTATGCCATTATGTAGTGGACTCGAAGCCGACAGACCCCAGAGAGTTGGGGGAATCAGTTGATGAGTGGGTGAGAACCCCGGTTTCCATTCAGCACCAGGGGGGTGACCAGAAGAAAGTAGGCCCGGTCCCTTCCCAGGGGAAAGCCCAGGGAAATGAAGGTCAAAAACCTAAGGAGTCCTCCAAAGACCCACAAAAACCTGCACAAGGAGGGGGGCCCTGAGCCAACCCAAATTCAAAGGGAGGACATTTCAGGGAAAACCTGGTAGGTTCTTTGATCCCTCAAAGGTGGGTAAGTGCTTTGACTGTAACCAGCCAGGACATAAGCAAGGAGATGCTGTGTGCGCCAAGAAGCTCCCCCCTAAGGGGCCATCCACAGGGATTACCAGTGTAAGTGTAGGGGTGGAGAGTGCTGTCCCAGAGAGGGTACCTGAGGAGCATCGAGAGACCCGGAGAGAAAAAGCTCCAGAAAAGTTTCTAAGTCCGCTCGTAGAAAAGGTGACCGGGAGCAACCGCGAGAGCCAAGCCGCCTACCTTCCATCGCTTGTCGGCCTGGATTCCTGGGTTGTCCCGCTGAAGCAATCTTGAAATATTTTCTAAGTACGCACCAGGGAAGTTGACCGGGACTTATAGGGTAGGTCATGCCAATCACAGGGGTACCCCACCATACCATTGTGTACCCTAGTGTACGTAGGTGTTTTAACTGTGTTCTAATGTGTTTCTTTCAGCATAGCCCTGGGCCTGGTTAGGCAGAGCCCAGAGACAGTCAGAGTCAGTTACCACCAGCATCAGTCAGCAAAAAGTTGGGGGTTATCCAGGGCACAGGACGACTTTGCAACATCTACCATCCACCCCAACTAATAATCCACTTTCTCACACTGTCCCATTTTTATGCAGTTGTTCCAATGCTATTGTTCTTTATTTCTTCTGCTCTTATTAACTGTTTGAGAACATATGGGTTTGCCAACACTATTTATTGTAACTAAAGAGGTACAGATATCCAATTTTGGCACAAAAAATTGCAATATTCCTGTTTCCTAAAATAGGAATCTGGTCTAGTTCTACAAGATTTATCTTTCCCTCCCATGGGTGGATGGACGGAGTTCAGTGCACCAGCACTTGAGTGGGAAGTCCAGGTTATAGTAGTCTTGCCAACCCCACTTGGCATACCTGCCGGTGTGGGGTCTCTGCTTTCTGGTATATGCTCACAGTCCCGTAAAGGAGTCAGGGATGCAGTGGTAATTCAAACCCAATGTTGATCTTTAGAATAGCACACACAAATACTGTTGCAAGAAAATACACAATATATATTTTAATATGTTTATTTCATCAGTCTCATCCTGTTGCCTTGTACATGAGCAATAACCACACAGAATATAATTAAAACAGCAGTGAAAATTAAATGAACATTTCTAACAAGATTTGAATGCTGCTTGCAGTCTAAAACCCTAAACACTACTTCTATGCACTATACTATGAGATAATGGAGTAGCTAACTTTCATCTAAAGTTTCTTGTGATTGAGGCTCAGTTCAGAGCATACCTGTTCACAGCTGTTCAGCTGTAACTACCATCAGAATTCAGCCAGCAGAGAGTGTTCCCTTGGAAGGAAAACACACATCAGTTGGGCTCGGCTCTTCTCCTCTCTCTATTGACTCTAAGCAGAGGAATGGATGCTGTGGCAGTCTGGCAGGACCTCCTCCGATAATCTGGGATGAAGACCTTTCTGGTTCATTGGTTAATACATGAGGCTTATATCTGGTTGACCACTGACTTTCACCCTATGTTGGGGGACTTTGCATTAATTCAGGACAGAACTGGTATGAAACAGCATGATGAAAATATATAAGCTTTGACTATATGTTCATTTTAAACATTCATTGCCAGACCTTGGAAGGCAGATATCATGGAGCTTGTAGCAGACTTGTGTCACCTTATGGTTCTGCGAAGTCGTTGTTTAGACCAATTTACACTTTCACCAATTCTGCCAAAGGAAATGACATGCTGAAAGTGGGCCAAAGGCAGACAGGCTAACTTAACATGTTCAAAATGGAGTCTTGCTTTGGGAGTTTACAACACTACATTTTCACATTTTCTGTTTCAGTAAATCTGTGGAAATATTGGTTGCAAAACACATAATACTATATCAATAATTCTCACACTGGTTTCGTGCCTTTTCCATTTTAGGCATATTACACAATACATGAACAGTTGAGCTGCTTGGTCGCTTGAACAACTTATAAACATCATATAGTGTTTCAGCAATGGCCTGCGCTCAGTACATATAATGTTCACATCTGCTTTCATTATGTTTAGTTAATGGATAGAAATTGCCCTTCTTCTAGTTAGACTTCTAGCTCATTATATTGTACTGTGTTGCATTTGGTATTGTGTATGGTACTGTGTAGCGTTGTGCTGCATGTACAAATCCAGCTTACACTGTAAATATATTTGAGGTATTTTACTGCTACACAGTAGTACTTTGTACACCTAAGTATGGCATGGAAAGTTAAATGCCACTTGTATACTGCAGCGCCTATTGTGCCCTGTATAGCCTGAGGAAAGCAACTTCAACCCTGATGCAGAGTCCTGTCAATATCACCATTTTGACAGGCTTGAAAACCTGATTTTAAATATTAAATAGTTCACCAGGGAGTACACCTTTCTGCCCACAAGGTATGTCAATAATATCTAAGAGGGGAAACATGTGTGACATTTAACACAGCATGTTCCCCAGAGAACAGGTCTAAATTGACATTTTCACTGGTCTGGCAAATAGGCAAAAAAGTGTTTATTATAACTTGATTGGTATCAACTATATACACCATTAAAAGACGTATTTTTATATTTAGTAAAAGTCCAGAGTAATGTTGAATGAGGATTTTTATTAAATGCACTGGAAATGTAACTTTTAGGACGATGGTGTTTGCCTGCTTGAGCTTTCGGATGACTAATGAATTAGCCACTGTCACCCCCTGCCTGCACTTGACATGAGGTGTGAATGAGGTGAGAAATTCCTTCCAGGAGCTCTACAATAGGTCAACTTGATTGACAGGTCAATATGAATGACCATAGATGACCCCTATGAGCTCAGCAGAATTTTCAGGGTGGGAGCTGTGGGTATTCCGCTGGAACAATAGTATCAAATCCTACCTGACAGGTCTCGCTGACATGTAACACTTTGGTGCACTCAATATGTTATGTTACATTGATGTGTATATCATGCTAATCACCTGAGAGGGTATCCGGACACTTAGGCAGGTGTGTAGGTTTGTAATCTCCAAGGTGCTCATACGAAGATCTAGGTCTTCAGCTTCTCGCTGAACTCAAGAAGTGAGGAGGAGGCTCAGGTGCGTTGAAGGAGGTTGTTCCATGTCTTGAGAAGGATGTAGTAGAATGAGCGACTTCCAGTTTTCCATTTGCGGATGCGGGTAATGAGTGCAAATGAGAGTGAGGTAGAGCATAGTTGTCTGGTGGGTTGGTGAAAGGGTATGCAGCGGTTTTCTAGTCCTGTGTTGTGTAGGGTGTTGTATGTATGCTTGAGAAGTTTAAATTGTATGAGCTTGTGAATGGGGAGCCAGTGTCGCTTCCTGAGGTGTGGTGTGATGTTGATGTGGCATGGGAGGTCGAGTATGAGTCTTGCAGCAGTGTTCTGGATGGTCTGGAGTCTGTGTAGGAGTTGCTTGGATATTCAGGAGCAGGGAGTGTTGCTGTAGCCAAATCTCCTGGTGATGAGTGCTTGCGTAATGGTGTTCTAAGGAAACCATTTGAAGATTTTTCACTGCATGAATAGGTGTGGAAGCAGGAGATGCACATTGCATTGACATCAGCTGTCATGTTGAGCTTATCTCCTAGGATGATCCCTAGATTTCTTGCGTATTCTGTGGGTCTGGGTGTTGGTCCTAGCTCCAATGGCCACCAAGTGGAGTCCCATGAGGAGGTCTTTTTGCAGTAGACCAGTACTGCCATCTTTTCGGAGTTGAGCTGCAGGCAGTTGGTTTGCATCCAGTCTGCTACAATGGTCCTTCAGTTGGTGAAGTTGGTTCTGGCAGTGGTTGTTTTGTCTGTCAGGGAGAGGATGAGTTGGGTATCATTGGCATAGATGTCGGTGATAGGGAGCAAATAGCAGGAAAAGGACAATTCTTGTTTGTCTCCTGTCTGGGTACTGCTGTAAACTGTATTTTGGTGTGAGATGTGAGGGAGAGTGTTGGGGATTTCCCTATCACACTTTCACACATGCCACAGCCCTAGGGGTCCAAGTTGACTGAAGAATTTCACCATCCTGAAAATACCCAGACACATGACATTTTGGCCATGTTTGCATTAAAGTAAAGAGGGAATACTGAAAACATAGGCAGGGTTGTGCCTGGGAACCTTTACCACATTGGTTAGGGACTGCCCAGAAATCACCCATTAACTGGGGAAATGCATAATTGTGGCATCCCAAAGAACTCTCCGCTTAACACTTTCTAGGCCTGCGGAAGAACAGAATTCGAATGAACTTGTCGTCTGTGACCTGAGGAACCATAAAAGACTGGATCTGCTCCCTTTCTACCCAGGAAAAAGAAGTGGACTCCAAGGGTGAGTTGGCTGACCTCTTGTGAGGCCACAGGGCCACAACCAGCTGCAAGAGTCATTTTCCATAAAGCGCCCAGCTGACTAGTAGCAACTGGACTTGGACTGGACTTTGCTGTTGGCCTAAGCCTCACACCATGAGAGTCTCTACATGCCTTCCCCTGAGGTCCTAGGGGCCTTAGAAGTGAACTCATGTGGCTTTGGGCACAAGAATAAAGTCTTGAAGCTTTTGAAAACGTTCGCCCCAGGGTTTCAAGGAGACTGCTGAGACAAGTATCTGACCAGCAGTTCCACAGCCTCGGAGTGAATTTCAGCTTTGCCCAGCAGTTGAAAAAATGACAAAGACCCATTCTGCATTATAACTTAAAAAGTTTTCAGCAAGAAATCTCCAAAGCTCTATCGCTTCAGTGGGACAAACCTGCTTCAAGTATTCGGCCTGGGATTCCACAGCTGTGGCTACAATTTCAGCAGTGATCCGCTCCAGGAGGAATTTTCTTATCAAATAGTGAGAAAGTCCCTTTCTACATTGGGGCTTTCAAACTATTTTGACTTTTTGGACTTTCACCGGGACCAATCCACTTAGTGTATCCAACCAGGCTCCATCACGGTTTGCATAAAACCCCACCTAGGTCCTGGTCTACTGCTATAATAAAATATCATTAATGGTTTGCACTTTTTAGCATTGTTTCTACTTAGAACATACAAAATTCATATCTCAGTACCCCTTATAGGATCTTTGTTATTTTGGTGTCCTTTTGGTTATTGTGTCTTGCAAAATTTATTTTTGTTTGATTTGGGATTTTTATTGCTTGGTGTTTTGGTTCTGCATACATACTTTACACATTGCCTTAAATTAACCCCGTCTGTTCTGTGACTTGGCTACCAGGGGGTTAAGATCAGATAAATTTAGTGATTGTGAGGGTTCACCCTGACAAGACTCAGGATTATTCCTTGAGGTGGGCAGATGTCTATCCCAGATGATAATCCAATTTCTTGCATAGGGACTTTCAGCTTCAATCCTCGGGCTTTAGATACAGGTAACATTAAGGACATTAAAAATCTCATCTTTGAAATAATTTTCAATAGGGCCCTTCCCTCTACATATGTAATAATTGCATTGCTTGTATGGCTGTAAAGAAAGCTGTGAACCTATGTTTTCTTCAAATGATGGGTCCTTTTCCCAAACTTCCACCACACCGTCACTAAGCCTCTATTCTTTTAGCTCTAGCTCCCAACATCTTTTGAGAGTCAGGGGATCTTAGCCTTATCCAGCATTAATCCTAAACCATTATCCAGGTCATCAGCCACTGTCATATCTTCAGCAGATTTAGGAAGAATAATATTGCTAATGGAAGCCAGGATCGATTCCGGCATTACAGTGCTTGATTCAGGCATAACCATAGATTGATTCTACTGGCTCCATTATCATACCCACAGTCCCTAAATGTACCGTGCAGTCATCTATAGACTTTTAGTTGCAGGAGAAGCCAAGAGTTGTGTCTTGATGTAGACCATTCTCATCCTTCAGGGTGGATACTCTTTATCACATCTGTGTAAACCTCTTTAATCGTATCCTTAGTTTTCCCCTTTCCCCTTTTCCCGTTCCCATTCTTTTTGCTTCCTTTTTAATATCTTAATCAACATTTCATTCCCATCATCACAGCCTTTCTGACCTGCCTGGGTGAGGCCTTTCCACCCAACCTTGTACTTTGAACTCCCCCTCATTAGGCAAATGCCTATCTATCTCATAGTGGGCATCCACAGTTATTGCATTATGGATGGTGCCATCGCTGATTGGTCTCAGTAGATTGAGATACCCCCTTATTGTATATACCACAGAGGATAAAAGTTGCCCTGGAGCTAGAAGCAGATTCTGCAAAAGCATCTGGAGACTGATTCTGCCAGGGTGATAATGTGTTTGGATTTCAAACAGAGAGACCATACCCAGATTGCCTTTGTTAAAATCCTTTAGTAAATGTGAATGGCTTCATCCATCACTATCCTCCACTTCTCTAAACTTGCAATAACCCTTTGCTCTCTCTAAGTTCCTGAAGGAATCATGACAGTACTAGATTTTTGCCTCATATAGCCATTAGGCCCTTGTAGGACATGGGGTTATTGTTTGAGAGGGATGGAAGCCCCACTCAGGTAACAACCATTATTTTTGTCAGGGTGAACCACCATAATAACCTGTGCGTAGACCTCAGGTAGCATGACACAAAGCAGTAAGGCCTCTCTTTGAGGCAAAGTGTGAAATATTTATGGAGAACACACACAGTAATAAAGTGAAAATGCAACAGAAGAAAAATCTCAAACTAAATTGGAAAACTAGGGCACATTTTAATAAGTAAAATTACGTCATAATGATTAAAATCCAATCAGTATAGCCAGAGATATAACTTTTTAAAGTATTAAGTAAAACCGCCAAAAGGTGTGAAGTGCCAACTGTGGGTATCTGGTCCTGTTGGACCAGGACAAATTCACAAATTCTGGCTGACTGTGATGAGGCATGGGCCAGATACAGGAACGAGTTTGGCACATTGGAAATTGTACCTTATGTCCTTGATGGGCGGTCTGGGCGCATTGCTTTGCGAGGCTTTGTGGCACTCAACTTTGGCTCCAATTATGCTTTCAGCTGTTCAGTGAGGCTTTGTGGGGCTTCGCATCACTTGGCTCTGGATATGATGAAGCCTACAGGTAGGAACTGTATGGCTCTGCAGGGTTTGGACTTGCTCTGTGTTTGATCCAGTAAAGCTTTCAGGCAGTGTCTGTATGGCATGGATCTGCTGGGCTTTGCTTTGCTCAGCATCGGATCCCATGAAACCTTTAATTTGCTTTGTGGAACCCTAAGTTGCTTCATGCCAGATCTGATGGAACATTCAGTTAAGCAGGTAGAAGTGCTATCTGAAGCTAGCCAAAGGACCAGAGGGGTGGCACCTCTGCATATCAGGACTCATTCAGACCGATCAAGTTGGTGTGGTCAGCTGGGCAGTTGCAGGGCAGGCCTCTGAAAGCTTGTTGTGCCCCTGTACCTCACACAGGACATCAGTTAACTGACCCTTGGAGTGACACTGGGTGGCCTGTGATCAAGACAAGCAGGTCCAATGTTCCTTCTTCAGATAGCAAGGTAATCTTTCAAGCAGTCCCTCTGGCAGCAGGGCAGTTGTTCTGAATCTTCCACAGTTCCAGGAGCGTTCTGATGAGTGGTTCTGAAGGTCATATTTTTTACGTGATGCCAGCCTTTGTATGGGGGAATTCCCTGACCTACATCCAAAACTGGTTCTGGTCAGTCCTTCCTCTTTCGTTGGCTTCAAAATGTTTAGGGTGAAAAAAGAAGATCAAACCTAGTGTTAGGTTCCTTTGTGTGTTGTAAGCAGAGCCATTTGAAGTGTAATTTGGACTGGGCATAGCCCCTCCTCAGCGAACCCCTCATGATGGCCCATCCTATCCACACCTTAGGCCCCTTTGTTGAAAGGTTGTTTTGATAGGTGCATAAGAAAGTGCTCATAGAAGTGCTCAAATGATGTGAAAGGAGTAGAAAGGACGTATCTAAAGGTTATAAACAAAAAATAAAAACAGTGTAACAGAACCGTTTTACTTCAGAAACTTTGGAATGCCTCTCCAAAGAAGTGTCTCCAATATTATACAAAATGTATCCACATAAGAAAAAGAGGCCGATTTTATAAAGGCACATCCATCTTTAGGATGATACGAAAAAAGATCCAGGCTCTTATGATTATGACATCGACGTTTTGACCCAGATATAAGATGTGGCAGTTTAGGACCTAGCAAGCAGGTCGTCATCAGGACGAAAAATAAAGCAACCTTCAGTGTCGTTGCACACACTCTTAATGTATAGATGTGCTGGTGGGCTCCTTATCTAGTCTCCTGTGTGGGATAGGATCTTTTACTCTAGGTTACTTTAAGTCATGTGCAGCTTTATTTAATAGCCAGTCAGAGGATGGGGGGCAGTTGTTTTTGCTTTCAGTAGGAACCATGGCAACCTTGCAATGTCACTGGCCCAAAATTTGACAATTGGGATCTTTCACTTGTGGTATCCTGGGGCTACTTTACTTCAGACCCCTAAACTCAGAACCATGTAACCTTTTACCACTTGACTATCAGTGTAATGAAGAACAGCAGACCAAACCTTAATCAGGTATGTGCTTTGGGGTAAAAATTCAGAACTCAGCAACCCTCAAAATGCACTATTCTTTCAGACCAGATCAAACAGGAGTGATTTGAGCTCACAAGACTTCTCCGAACCTACTGCCAACCTTTCACTAACAACATGCAGGGTAAAAGTAGATGCAGGGAAAGGGAATTGGACCAGAGAGAGAAACAGAGACACTGGATATCAAGACACTGCTTGATTGCATGGCTGGACTGACCTGCATTGCAAGATCATTGATAACTACAGATAATGGAAGACTTAGGGCCCACTTTATAGATAGTCGGGTGGCCTGTTTCTCCAACAGGGCGATGGAGTAAATTGCTGTGTCGCTGTAACGGAGATACTGCTCACCTACTTTGGAAATGACCACCAAGCTGGCAATCCTTTTTAAAGCATTGACAAGAACTGCTGTCTCATTGGTACCTATCAATGCTTTTTGCAGTTTAGTGAATGGCTCCATCAAAATGATGGAGCCTTGCACAAACCTGTTTTCTTTTTAATTTTCAAAAACAAAACCCCAAAGCAGGATTTTCTTTCTGAAAATAAAAAAATAAAATATTCCCCTTGCAAAAGGACTTGCAGAGAGCAGCATTTAGCAGTTTTCACTGCCCCTTACTGCCAGGGTGTTCCTGGCAGACACAAGCAGTGAAAACTGACCTCTGATTACACCCATCTAATTTAGGTGGGTGGAATTAGATGTCTGCTTCCGGCCACCCTTACTCCACAGGGTCATTTATGGAATTAATGATGTTATCAACAGAGTAGTCTCAGTAGTGATGAAACCTTCTGTCCATCCAAATTTAAATCTGGCGGATTAACCACTATGTTGGCTGGGAGGGAACAACGTCACTGTTGCAACGGCCCTCTCCACCAACATATAAATCAGGCCCTTAGCATGACTCTGGTACTGACATTGATCAATACCTTTGGAGATCATATCTAATATACATGCTGAGTGACACTCTCTGTATTTTACCCTCTCCTTCTGGAAATGAAACTCAATATTTCTACTCAGCTCCAATATAATTAAAATTGATATGCTAACTACAAACAACACTCTGAGTTTTTAAATTGTGTTTGCGAAAAGAATAAACTTCAATATTAAGCAATATTCCTTCAGTTCTGATTGCATTTAGTGTAATTGTTGACAACTGTAATTTAGAAAGCATTTGTTATTATCATGTGGCTCACCTACACACTTTAACAATCATATGCTTAATACTCAATAAATACACTAATACCATACTTTCTCTAGGAACAAACATTTATATCAGATGTGATTCTAGTAACTGCTCTTGTAGAAGCAATGCAAATGAATATTGAGTTCTCCTCCTAAAGGATGTCTCCTTGAGGAATAAAAAAGTGCAAAATAGAGTTTGTTATCCTGATGGATGACTGCTTCTGAAAACTAGCCAAGTGCAAAACAGGGGGTCACAACCCTATTGAAAGATTACTAAAAAGATAAACAAGTGCATGTTAATGTCATTATATGAGTGTGATTGCAATTACCTCTCTGATTTTAACATGTCTGAAGTGGTGGCTGCTACTGAATGGAGGTGATGGGGCAGGGTGTTGGAGGAAGGAATGAAAAAATATATAAATCACTTACCTGGGTACAGTTTGCGTCTCTCCTCGTCCTCTTCTATTCTGACTCCCGGTCCGAAGCAGGAAGCACACAGGATCCTCTAAGCCAATCACAACTCTGCTGCCACCATGAAAGCAGCATCGTGATTGGTCTGAGCATCGTGGTTTGGAGCTCAGACATGGACTGGTAGCCTGCGGAAGATCTCCACCCAGGCTGTGCAATGCAGCTAGGTTGAGAAAATGCAAAGTGCATTTGACTGTTTGGCCGTCCCAAGACCGTTATCTGTACTTAGAGATTGCCCACCGCTCCTCCCCCTGCTCTGCAAAGAGCAGCCCCGCCCTGCCCCACACCTAGAACTGAGCCAGTATGGATAAAGAAAATTATAATAACATTGCATTATTATAATTTAATTTTTAATTTTTAACTTCTCAGAGAACAGTGGGGCACTGCTGCATGTCTGTTGTCAACATCTGAGAATAACTGACATGAGGATTCCAACTACTAAAGAGCAATTTCCAGCTGCAGCACCTATACATCACGATTCCCCAGTAATTATGCTATGGCCAACAAGGATTGTATGTGGTAAGTGATCACTATGGGAGTTTAATTCTGCAAATCTCACGAGAATCATGTGGCTCCAAGGGGCATGATGTCCTTATCAGCTTGACTCAGGTATTAAGTGTAGCATGTCCCTCTGAGATGTGCTATTTCTGTTCAGGTGGCATCCACTCTCTATGCACATCTTCATCCTCTTCTTGTTCTTAAGATAGGCAAGTTCAAGAGATGCAGAGTAGTACATCACATGGGACAGGCGCCAGTGCTTAATTTAGACCGGTGGTTTCCGGTGCTTGGCACCGACACTTAATTGCCAACACTGGCGCTTGAGACAGTCTGCCACAGGGTGGCGCTTTCTGGCTAATTTAGAGATGTCCACAGCAGCAGTTAATTATTGATTCAACATACATGAGAAATTACTATTGCATGCCACACAAACCATTCTATTTTTTTAAATAATATTTTTGTTGTTGTAGCAAAAGTATTACATTTTCCACAGTACAACATTGCAAAGTACAAAAAAATAACCTGCATAAGTCCCAATACACATATATGACATTCATAATTCCTATTTCATTTTAGGAGAAGAGAAGAATAAAATAGAACATCGTCTAACCAAAGTATGTAACACACAGAAGTATAGAGGATATAGGAACCATTTAATTCCAAACCCGCCAAATTCTTTCAAGTTTAGCATAGGAGCCTACCCTTTTTGCATTCCATTCTTATAGCTTTGTGGGCCTGAAGTATTCCGAATTGTCACACTTGTAGGAGTGTGATGGTCAATAGCTGTGTTGTTACTATCATTAGCAGCAAAGCAGGGGTAATGTGTGGTGCCAGCTACAGTGACAGCCCTGCTACTTATTTTTTTTTTAATTAAGCATTGACTGGCGCACAGTGGTAGGCATGTCCTGTGCCGGAAGTTGACATCAATTTATTTATTTATTTTTTACTCACTTGTATTGCGCAAGCGAATCATCCCCTGGGGGATCTCTCGGCGCATAGGAGAGGAGCACTAGGAAATGAAGGACAGCTTAGAATAGCCAGGTCTTAAGAAGCTTTTTGAAACTACGGTAGTTAGTACAGGCACGGAGCTCATCTGGCAAGGAGTTCCAATGGGTGGGAGCCAGATACGAAAAGGCCCGACCTCCCATCCTAACCTTTCTAACTCTGCAAACGCAGAGCAGATTTCGGCTGCTGGATCTCAGCAGTCGTGTAGGATGGTGCCACTCGAGCTTCCTTGCCAGGTAGGATGGACCCAGCCCATGGAGGGACTTGTGAACCAGGCATAGCAGTTTAAAAATGGACCTCTTTTTTGTAGAAAGCCAGTGAAGTTGACGCAGAAGGGGTAACGAGGGGGTCCGAGCCGGCTTATTAAGAATAAGACGAGCCGCCGTATTTTGGACCACCTGTAACTTGGCGGCCAGGTCCCTCATCCCAACCAGCAATGAGTTACCATAATCCAGTCGGCTAATCAAAAGTGACTGGATAAGGGTCTGCCTAGCCGTGAGCGAAATCCATGGAAAGATCCTACTGCTCATCCATTGCTAGATTGTTATTGATTTTTATACCCAGATTCTTCGCCCAGCCTGTGGGGGAAGGGGCATCTCCTAATTCAGATGGCCACCATTCCGGAGTCCACATCTCCTTTGCCTTACCATATAGGATAATCTCAGTCTTTGAGGAGTTAAGTTGAAGAAAGTTCTTCCTCATCCACTCTGCTATTCTGATCATACATTGGCGAAATTTGGGCCTAGTTACCGCAGGACTTTCCTCAATGGGGACTATCACCTGGGTATCATCTGCATAGGATATGGTTTCAAACCCAGATTCACGGATGATAGAGGCCAAGGGGGCCACTTATATGTTAAACAAAGTGGGGCTCAGAACTGAGCCCTGAGGGACCCCTTTATCAATAGTAGTGGTCCGGGAGCTAAACGGCCCAAGCTGGACACATTTGAGATCGGTCCGCCAAGAAGTTCTGGAGCCATTTAAGGGCCCTGCCTCCGACACCAATCTCTTGCAGCCGGTCTAAGGGGATTCGATGGGAGATGGTGTCGAAGGCGGCCGACAAATCCAATAAAACCAATATCACAGGGACGTCCCTGTCCAGGGACATCCTTATGGTGTCTGTTACCTCCAACAGTGCCGCCTCGGTACTATGTGAGACACAGAAGCCCGACTGGGAGGCATCCAGTATATTGTTCTGCTCTAGGTATTGGTAGAGGTGCTGATTGACCAAGGTCTCCATAATTGTTGCGCAGCACGGCAAAAGAGAGATAGGTCTGAAGTTCTGAAGGTCGCTAGGATCAGCTAGCGCCTTCTTCAAAGGGGGCTTTATACGTGCCTCCTTCCACTTACGCGGAACAGTGGAGGTTGCAAGCGAGATATTACAGACAGATGTAAGAGACTCGGCAAGAACTGAAGATAGTGCTGACATAACAACAGGGGGTATTAAATCTGATGGGGAACTAGATTTTGCTCTAGCTATTACAGAACACACTTCTTCCCTCGTAATGTTAGGGATCAGTTCTAGGGTTGGCTTACTCAGGATCTCCAAGGGTGAAGATTTGTCATATACACCCTCTTTAGGGTCAAAGGAACTATAGATCCTGTCAATTTTATTAATAAAATGACTGCCTAAATCCTCACAAAGTTCCTGAGTGGGTGGGGGAAGAGGATTATTTGCTCTGGGATTGGTGAACTCCTTTACGATAGCAAAGAGCTCCTGAGATGAATTTTTTGCATTCATAATGCGGGCACCCAGATACAGTCTCCTAGCGGAATTACAACTGTTCAGATATGCTCTATGAGCACCTCAAAAGAACAGTTCATCCTGTTCCAACTTGGACCGTCTCCATCTTCTCTCCTTAGCCCTACAGATGGCTTTCTCCCTTCTGAGGCCATTTGAATACCAGGGGGTGGGGGCAGCCCTAGCCTGGATCTTTACCCTCTTAAAAGGGGCTATGGAGTCTAAGGCCTTGGTTATAGCTGCTTCAAAGCGGTCCAAATCCATGTCGCCATTGTCAGCCTCATTGAAAATGGGAGAAATAAAAGCCCTACTAAAGGAGTCCGATGTTACCTTTTTTCAAGATCTACGGAGATCCCTATGAGGGTGTGGGGGGCTGGAAGATTTTCTAGGCACCCACGAGAAGCTAAGAGCTGAATGATCAGTCCAGCCCATGCTCCACGGGGGTTCTACCACCACCTCCTGAATGTTGGTAAAAATGGTGTCTAATGTATGACCCGCCACATGGGTAGCACCAGTGACTCTAGGATAAAGATCAAGAGTCTCCATTGCCGCTATCAAACATGGAGATTCAGTGCTGGATGGTGCCTCCAGATGGTGGTTAAAGTCCCCCACCAGCAAAAACCCAGCAGCCTGAAATATATGAGGGGCGAGCCGTTCCAGTAAGGCGGAACAGAATTCTCTCGTATTGCCTCCGGGGGGATGATACACTAAGGCACCTGTCCATTCAATAGCCTGGGCCCGGAGAACCCTAAATATCAACAACTCCAAGTTTGGAGAGGAGATGGTATCCAGGGTCTTAACATGATATGGAGGGCGCGATGCAATGGCCAACCCTCCGCCCCGCTTGCCCTGTCTATCCAGCCGGACCACAAGTCCGCTGGAAACGCTATAGCCAATGCAGGGGTGGCATCATTGTTTAGCCACGTCTCAGTGAAGAGACCGATGTCAGGTCTAAATTCATCCAATAGGTCCCAGATTTCAGCCTCATGCTTAGAGATGGATCTGACATTCAGGTAAAGCCCCTGAGAGGGCGCTCCTGTCCCTCTTTCTAGGCCCCTGAAAGTCCCCATTGTGGGTTTAGTCCGTAAGGTCTTGGGGGGGGGGGAGGGTGTGATAGAGTATTCAGGAGTGGGTGTGTATCGTCTTTACAGGTCCAGCCACATCCTCTACACCTCCCCGTCAGTGCAACAGTCCCTGACTGAGGTATAATTAGGCCACCAGCACACGGGGCCGAGTGCCTAAGTTCCGCCAGCCTATCTTGTGAATAGGTCAGGCTAGGCCTGGGGGAAGTCTGTGGAGGGGCGGACGGCATTTCCTGGCATCCGGCAGCTTCCGATCGCAGACGGGCACCCCCTGCGCGCGTCCGCTGCGCGGCCGGAAGTGATTGGCTTTTGTACCTGGCCAGTCCGTCCACTGGAGCGCTAACTGCTCCTCTGACCCCCTGCGTGGTGAGCAACTAACTAGAAGACGGACTCTCTCCACAACAATCAATCGGAAAGCCGATTGCGGTGGACCGGAGAGCCGTCTATACAGCAGGAGCCTTCTGCCACGGATCAGGTAAGATGGGTCCAAAACAAAGTTTAAAATTCTGGTCCCCCCCTCATACAAGAAATACAATTCAAAGTACAATTCCTAGTTATGTCGAAAGTTTTCTTTTTTTAAAAAGCAATTCCCTTCTGCAGCGTCTTAAACAAGAGTGCAATCTACTCCGCTGCATGGCCAGAAGTGATTGGCTTTTGTACCCGGCTCGTCCGTCCACTAGAGCGCTAACCGCTTCTCTGACGCCCTGCGTGGTGAGCAACGAACTAGAAGACGGACTCTCTCCACAACAATCAATCGGAAAGCCGATTGTGGTGGACCGGAGAGCCATCTATACAGCAGGAGCCTTCTGCCACGGATCAGGTAAGATGGGTCCAAAACAAAGTTTAAAATTCTGGTGCCACCCCTCATACAAGAAATACAATTCAAAGTACAATTCCTAGTTATGTTGCAAGTTTTCTTTTTTTAAAAAGCAATTCCCTTCTGCAGCGTCTAAAACAAGAGTGCAATCTACTCTCTCCACAACAATCAATCGGAAAGCCGATTGTGGTGGACCGGAGAGCCATCTATACAGCAGGAGCCTTCTGCCACGGATCAGGTAAGATGGGTCCAAAACAATCAATGCAACAAATAATAATAAACAGTAAGTCAAAGTGCAGACATTGTACGAATATACACAGGATGGCATCTGAAAAAACACAATTGTAATGCTTGCAAGGGCTACGGAAACTACATAGGGCGCAAAGTGTGTAAAGAAGAAAAACTCAATAAAGATATACAAGTTGGATTGGATTGGATTGGATTGGATTGGATGTCGATTTGTAAAGCGCGAATTGTTGCCCGAGGGCGTCCAAGCGCTGAAAACACCAAAACCGACCAGAGAGAAAAAAAAAACAAAAAACACAACAGAGGGAGGGGAAATTAAACTGGATGAAATAGGAAGGTTTTTAGTTGTTTGCGGAAAGTCGTGTGATTAGAGTTGGATCTTAAGTGCAAAGGGAGGGAGTTCCAGGCCCTCGCCGCGTTATAGGCGAAAGACCTACCTCCAGATCTGGATCTCCTAACTCTCGGAGTGACTGCCAAGAAGGACTGGATGGATCTTAGGTTCTTATTGGGCCTATAGTGAAGGATTAGGTCCTGTGTGATCATGGGGCCAGAGTTCCAGAAGGACTGGTGGGATATGCACATGGCTTTGAACAAAACCCTTTGGCGTACTGGTAACCAGTGAAGAGAGACCAACCCAGACCTTACTGACTGTCTGCGAGGGATGTCAAGTAGCAGACGTGCGGCGCAGTTCTGCACAATCTGTAGCCTCCTCAATGTGGATTCCAGGGCTCCAAGGTAAAGGACATTATTAAAATCGAGACGAGATTGAATCAGGCCTTGTACCGCTGCTTGCTTGGCTTCCATGGGAAGGAGGGGGAGAATTTTCCTAAGCATCTTCATGATGCCGAAGCAGGTAGCCGAGAGTTTGGTGGCTTGTACGCCAAAGGAGAGAGAGTTGTCCATCCATATTCCCAGACTTTTTATGCTGTTTTTGGGAATAGGTATGGGGCCCATACTGGGTGGCCAAAGGGTGGGCGGGAGGCTGGGGACCGAGTTGCCGAGAACCATGAGCTCGGTCTTATCTCCATTTAATTTTAAAGATGATTGGGACATCCAGGATTTTACCTCCTCTAGGCACTCTCTGAGGCCGCTCTGTACAGGGAGATTGGTCTCCTGTGTCAGGGAGACCACCAGCTGCGTGTCGTCCGCGTAGGAGATGATCTTAATCCCAAACGGACGGACGACATCAGCTAGTGGTCTCATGTACAGGTTAAAAAGTGCCGGGCTCAGAGAGGAACCTTGGGGGACGCCGCAATTCAGGGAGATGCTGGTGGAGACTGAATCACCATCAAACACTTGGAAAGATCTATCTTCCAGGAAGGACCGGAACCAGGTCCACGCTTTGCCCTTAATCCCGACCTGGGCCATACGGTCCAGCAGGGTGACATGGCTGACCGTATCGAAGGCCGCACTAAGATCAAGGAGGATCACTGCCACTGATCCTCCCTGATCTAAGATTTTCCTGGCCTCCTCGGTGACCATGAGGAGGGCGGTCTCGGTCCCATGTTTAGGTCTAAATCCGGTTTGGGTGGGATCCAGGAGCAGATGGCTTTCTAAAAAGTTGGTAAGCTGGAGGTTTATGTATTTCTCCAGGACCTTGCTCGCCCAAGTACTGTGGCTTAGTCACAGGGGGCCTCATATATGAGAAGTGACGCATCCTGCATGAAAGCAGTGATGCATCACTTCTCAGTGCGCCCTCCTTGCGACATAATGGATGCTTCATATTTACTGTATGACGCATCATGTTTCATGGAGTTACAGATACGTCAGTATTTCTGACGTATCTGTAGGCGCAAAAGTGATGCATTGCTGGAGTGTGTCAGAAAAAAGTGACGCAATTCCAGCAATGTGTCCTTTCACATGGGGCAAGCCCCATGTGAAAGGGCCTGCATCAGTCTTACGCCTGCCATGAGGCAGGCGTAAGATATTGACGCATGTGCTTCCTAGAAGTGGCGCAGTGAAATCTCGTAGATTTCACTGCGTCACTTCTACGAGGCTTACTTATGTGGGAACGACCCCCCCCTGAATACATTATACCTGACGCAGGTATAATGTGACGCAGGGGTTTGCAAAGTGACGCATCTAGGTAGATGCGTCACTTTGTAAATATGGTGCAACAAGGCTCACTTTGTACGCCACTGGTGCGTCACAAAATGTGATGCACTGGCGGCGCAAAAGTGATGCACTGGCGGCGCAAAAGTGACACAACGGCTCATAAATAAGCCCTAGGATGTTTACAGTTCATTTAGAAATGAAAAAAGAACATTTCACACATTGATGAATATTACAGTAAAATATTTTTACCACAAATATGATGCCAATTTTATTTTCAATATCTCATAGGCCGCCTTTTTTGGCTTTGAAAACTTTCCCCCAAAATTAAGCTTTCAACAAATGACCATAGTTGTGCCTTTTACTTTAGGTTTCCTTGCAGTCTCTCAAGACCAAAAGCATTGAGGGCCCAGCTCACAAAGGCATTTTTGGCTGTCTACTTTTATTGCCAATAATGATTTCATTTACGTCTGTGAGGAATTCAGAAAAGGTTTCCTGACAGGCACAATTGGTTTAACTAGTGAGGGTTTCTCCATCACAACTGCACAATATTCTAAAGTAGTAAATCCCGTGCGAAGGGTGGGAATTAGGATGAACAAGGTGTGATTTGCAGTGTAAGTTTGTGAACGCCCACAAATACATACTATTGTGGGCATTCACGAACTAAAGTCGGCCTCTTCCCTCCCATCTAATGGTAAATGGTAAAGTGCAGCCAAGGAATGGGAAGGGGAATTGACCAACCCCAGAAATGGTGGGGGTGCAGTGGAAGACTGACTTCAGAAGGAAAATGTTTTTCTTGCAGTGGAAGTGAAAGATAATAAAAGAAAATCTGGTTTTGCAAATTTGCCTACATTTCCACTGTGCAGAATTGTACACTTTGGGGCCGATTCCGATACGGGTCGGAAGGGCACCGAATGCGATCCAGCCAGAAAAACTACGAGCCGTACGTGTGTTTTTCGCCCGACTCGTACAGCTGTACAAGCGAGCAAGTATGATGCGAGCTACGTGAAATTCACCAACCGAGTCGTTTCCGGGTCCGAACTGCTCCGTATGTCTCGGTCAGAAGCTAACCATGGCGTGCAATGGATGCGATTTATGACAGAGCCAGTACGATGCATGCTTCGGACAGCCTGTGCAAGCCGGAGTGTCCAGCTCGCAAAACGTCAGGGTGGTTGCCTTTGGGGGTCCTCGTCGGACCCCTGTCACCCGCAGCCCTACGACTCGGACACAGAGGGAGACCCAAGAGTCCCCCCAACACCGACATGTACCCACTGTAGGGGGCGCCCTTGCTCGAGACGTACCCATTCAGTCAATGGGAGAACATGTACGCGTCGTATGACCGGCTCCCATTGACCTCTATGGGAATCTGACCGAACCGAGTCTGGCAGCATACGGCCGCATCGTACTTGGTCGGACTGCAGGACTCCGGCTCGGTCAGAAAACACTCCGGATCCGGCTCAGTCGGAGTGCTTTCCGACCCAGATTGAAATGGGCACCTTTGTGCAACCCAACACAGGAGTAATACAGAGCCTAAAAACATGTCTTATGGTGTAGTAGTATGCATGGAATTCTGTGCTAGTCACAGCTTTCAATGTGCGCTATTACATCTGCTTTTTTAATTGAAAAAAATATATAAAATTACATGCAGGCAAGACCAGACATCTGCCTGTACGTTTACATTTTTATTTGTGATTTGGCAGCAAGTGACCAAGACTCCCGGGTACCATAATAGCCAAGCCTGTGGAGCACCAATTTCCCCCAGGGTAACCAATTCTCCACTCAAGGAGGCTTATGCATCTGGGCTGAATGCTGTGCCTGACTGAACATTGCTTAGAACTTTCTTTATTTGTTTTTTAAAATAAAGAAAAAACATTTTTTAAATCATCGAGATCCGGTGTGATGCTACTTCTTCCTGGGTTCTTTCTGTTTATCCAGCAATTGTGTGGCTGTTAATGTTAAATCTTCCTTTTCTGCACTGTTGATGCACCTGATGGCATGCTTCAGCAGCAGCAGGTGACCATGCCCTTCCATTGGGGCACTTGTGTACTTCACCTATGTGCTGACTGCTTCACTGCTTCCTCCATGCAGTAGACTCTCTGGAGCAGCATGGCCCCACTGGCCTTTCCACTGCTTGGGACCCTAACAGATGTGGCTGGGTAAAGAAGCTAAGGGATCCATTAGGATGGGGGGCGGACTTCAGTCTACCCGCCACCCTAGCGGTGCTGGGATCGGCCACCAGTGGTGCGGCGGTCCCGCACTAGCAATTAGGATGCCACCGCAACGGTGGCGGCGGCATCCCACATATATTGCATTCTGGCAGCCGGTTACTGTAAGCAGCACCCGCCATAATGCTATATATGCATGTTGTGCATTGGCACTTTATGCATGCCAATGTTGGGGGGTACCATGGGTACCTCCCAAGTGCAGCACCCCACCCCTCTGGGAGCCCACAACGGGCCCTCAATGAGAGCTCTGCATGCCTTTCCATGGCACCGCCACCATATTGCAGGCCTTTTCTGCCCGATAGGCAATCGTGATGATTGCCTCCCTGCGGAAAAGCGGCAGACGGTCTTTCCGTCCACCGCGGTACCCTCCGCCATGCTAATGTGGCGGAGGGTAAAAGGCTGACCGGCGTGGTGTTTTGACGTGCGTATCACCACCGCTGGTAGGGCTGAGGCGATCCGCAAGCCATCCTAATAGACCCCTTAGTTTCTTCTGCTCTACCAGCACTGCTTCTTTTAAGTGTGGGGAACAGAAAGCAGGGTGTGCAGACAAAATATCGAGTTGGAAATGTCAAACTACAGAAATATTGAGTCCTAAATATCGTGAGTCAGAAATATCGACAGCAAGAATATTGTGGTCAAGAATATCGATGTGAAGGCAAGAAATATTGTTTTTTATAATATAGAAAATAATTTTTAATTAGTGTTATATATTTTAGTATATATTTTAAATGTATGTGATGTATTTTTTTTGTAAAAGTATTGTTTATGTTTTTTAATATATGTGTTACATTTTTTGTCGTTATCAATTTTGTTTTAATTGCATTTTGCATTTTTTAGTTCCGTAGCGGGTTGTGGGTTTATAGGCAAATAGGGTGCTAAATAATTTAATTATAATAAATTAATGATATTTTTTTATTTATTAATATTGATTTTATAGTGTTAATTGTGGGAAGTAATTTATTTTTGATTAAGTAATAATTAATGATTCATTATTATTAATTAATTAATTGAAAAGTAAATATGGAAATTGTGTAATTAATTTAAGTTGCGGTCGTGGGGTTTGTAGGGTTAAAGAGTGGGAAGCCATTTATTTTTAATTAATTATTAATTAGTTGTTTATTAATATTAATTATTTGGAAATTAAATATGGAAATTGTGTAATTATTTTAGGTGTGGGTTGTGGGATATATAGGGGTAAAGTGTGGGAAGTGAATTAATTGTTATGTGTTTTAATTAGTTGTTTAAAATAATAATATTGATTTAATTGATAATTAATTATGTTATTTTTAATTTGGATGTGCGTTGTGAATTGTGTGGTCTTATAGGGTAGGATGTAAATAAAATAAATGTATGTAATAATGTTTTTGTTTATAAATAATATCTAACTAAAAATATTTGTTTGAAAAATATTGTAATATGTTATTAAATATAATATTTGTAGGTATTTGTGATATGTATTTAACATTATACCATGCTTTTAATTTTTTTAAGTTTTTAATATTAAATATATTTGTAGTTACATTTTTAACATATTTATATATTTATTTAGTTTTGTAAATATTTTTAGTAGTTGTTGATATTTTGTTTGTTTTTCATTTTGAATTGACTGCAGTGGGAATACTAATTTTTATCCCTTTGCAATCCAAAACTTTCCCTACTGTTGCACTGACTGGAGTGGGAATAGTAAATTGTATCCCCCTGCTAACCAACACTTTCCCTACTGTTACACTAATTTGTGTGGGAATAGTAATTTTTATCCCTCCGCTATCCAACACTTTCCCTACTACTGGACCTACTGGGACGGGAATAGTAATTTTTACCTCTCCGCTATCCAACACTTTCCCTATTGTTGCATGCATTTGAGTGAGAGTGGTAATTTTTACCCCTCTACTATCCAACACTTTCCCTGTTATTGCACTCATTGTAGTGGGTATAGTAATTTATACCCCTCTGCTATCAAACACTTTCCCTACTGTTGCACTCATTGGAGTGGGAATACTAATTGTTACCCCTCTGCTAGCCAACACTTTCCCTACTGTTCCACTGACTAGAGTGGGAATAGTCATTTTTACCCATCCGCTATCCAACACTTTCCCTACTGTTGCACAGACTGGAGTGGGAATAGTAATTTTTACCCCTCCGCTGTCCAACACTTTCCCTACTGTTGCATTGACTGGAGTAGAAATTGAAGTTTAAATATTTTTAAATAGTTTCATGTTTTAATTAATAATAGAATGTTTTAAAAAATAAATGTTATGTTGATGGTTTATCTATTTATATTTATTTGTTACATTTTTATATAATTTCAAAATTATAAAACATTAAAATTATTAATTTATTAATTGTTTTACAGGAAATATATATAATAATTATTATATATGTGTTTCACTTTTTTAAGTTAAGTTTGTTTGTTATATTTGTTACAATGTATATTAAATCTATTTTTTAATTAATGTTATTATTTAATATATTTAATATTTCTTATTTTATTATATATATGTATATGTATATACATATAAACGATATTTTGTACAGCTATATTTATGACATCGATATGTTTTTTCTCAATATTTTTGTACTTACCATTATAAATATAGGATGTCAATATTTTTGACATCGATATTTATGATTGGATATTGTTGTATGGGGATGATTTGGGTATTGATGTTTTGTCAGTGAACCGAAAGCAGTGTAGTCAGTGGGCCTGAAATCTGTGGGTGCCCATCATCACAAGACCATTCCACTAAGGCATGGGGATTTCTCATCTCAGTCCCCTATCTCTATAGAGGTGGTAAAATCTGAAAATAGCATGGATCCACTCGATTTCCCTCTGGACCGCCCAAGTCTACACAGGTTCCCTAGGGGTGATTGACTAATCCCACTTGGACCATTTCATTACAGCAGATACTCCTGATCCTCAAGGCCATCTTACAGTGAAGGAAACACAGCACTGAAGCTTCTTTTTTGGCGAGAACTCCATACCCATTTGGCCTTTTTTTGCCATAAGGATTTCTACTTACTGATTCTGGTGGCATCCTCCAGTCACCATCATTGATCTTCATGGGTCTTCTAACTTCCAAAATATTGTGGTACATTTGCTGACACAATGTTTAACAGCATTTGCCACTGCTACTTTGTCCTCCTGAGAAGCAGCTGCTTTTGGGGCCTGTACCTCCCATTCTGTCCGGCCCTTTAGGTCCCCTGACCTTGGGACCTCCTGCTAGCAGAACCCCAAGGTCCTCCATGGCAGGTCACACTCTCTGTCTTTTCTCAATAAACACCCAGGTCCCAAGCCTCTTGTATGGTGCCTGTATGTCCAGCAGGGGTCTATAGTCGCTACTCTGAGGCACCCACAAACAGAACAAGTCTGGAAGAAATTGCATTGTTAGTTGACTGGGGTGTGGGCCCTGGTCAAGTAGCAACCACAGCCCTTGTCAGGGTAAGGCACTTGTAAACCCCAAATTAACCTGTGCCCAACCCCCTGGTAGCTTGGCAACAAGCAGTCAGGAATAACTTAAAGGGAATGTGTAAAGGATTTGTGCAACACTTCAAACAGTAACACCGTGAAAACACACCACAGCAGTGTTAGAAAAATAAAGCAACGTTTAATAAATAAAACAAGACCAAAATGACAAAACTTCCATCAGTAGATCCAGAATTATTAATTTGTAATGAACAAATTGCAATATAGCACCTAAAAGTGTAAAGCGACAACCACAGCTATCAGATCATGCTGGACTGGAAATTAGGCTGACCGCGATGGAGCGTGGGTCAAATACATTCCCAGATTAGTCCAGCTGAAGTTTTACCTTCTCAAATTTTGTGCTAAGTGTCCCATTCACATTGGAGAGAATTGCAGGGAGCAATGAGTGTGTTGTGGGCAGTGCTCAGTGTGGTGCGAAGAGCCGTCCGGGTGCCATGGACGGGCAGACTTCAGCTTTGCGGTGGCTGTCCTTCATGGGTGCTTGATGCTTGCTGTGTGAAGAGATGGGCTGGCGGCGGCTTGAGTTGAACTTCTGTGTGAGCGGCGTGGCTTAGCGTTCGAACGGGCCGGTTCGCTGTTGGGAAAAGCCCAAAAGCTTAATTCAAAGAGCCCATGAGCCACACCAAAGGTCGAGGACTTGAGAGGCACCACAAGGGGGTCAGTAACTCACAGCAGCTGGGTCAAGGAGCTGATTGGAGAGCCATTTATGTCCCTGAGGCTCAGTTCAGGAGGCCAGCTGACTAGCCCTTGGAGTTACTCTGCGGTCCTGGGTTCAAGATGAAGTTTCGGGTCCAGTTCTTCTTCCCTAGGCAAGAAGGCAGCAAGTCAGCACAACAGGGGAACAGTTCCTTTAGAGCAGCAGTCCTTCAGAGGGGCAGTCCTTATAGCAGCACAGCAGTCCTTCCTGAACAGTATTCACAGTTCCTGAAGATTTGGTGTCTGATGTCCAACTTTTTTACCATATTGCACTGGTTCTGAAAGGAGGGATAAGCTTCGAGACTGTGGCTTTGAAGTGCAAAGAATTACCTGCCTCTGCTTCCCTGGTTCGAAGTGGGCTGAAGTGACAATGCAAAGCTGTTAGGCCCTCCAATCTACCCCCTATACTGCCAGCAGATGGTCCATCCAGGCAGACCTAATCCCTCTATTGTGTGACTGTGTGACTGGGAGGAATTCACAAAGTCTAACTGTTAGATACACCCAGTCATGTGACCCAAGTCAGGCTGCAGGCACCAAATGGCCAAGGCAAGAAAATGCAATCTAATGGGGTAACCTAGTGAACCTTAGGACCTGGGTAACAATTAATGCCTAAAAAACAAGGCCCAGTCGGTACTGGAAACAGTTTTGGGGAACTATATTTCTTTAGGGAACCCAAAGGCATAACTCAATACATGATAAAAGAGAAAACAAGGAGAAGAAAAACACATAGCCACGACACACGTTTCCGCACACAGCATGTAGTATGTCAATGGTACAGGAGACAATCTATGTACATGTCAATGAAGGTTGCTCCAACATGTGCAGAAGTGTGATGTAAGTGCTCACACGGAGTGACATGTGAAAGATAAAGTGACTAAAGATAAAAATACAATAAAATGAAAAGCACAGTGCTCAAGCCACCGGCCAGCTGTCTGAGAACTCAAATGTAATCCGATTCACATAGGACAACTAAGAGGATTCTTTAGAAGTCCAAAGGAGGAAGTTGGGCTTTGTCCAGACAACTAAGAGTCGTTGATGTTAAGACCATATATAAAGCAATTATTTAGAACCATCAGGGAGGGTCCTCATCAGGATGTGGGGGGTTGAGCAACCTTTGTGACAATGGCAGGGATATATTAAAAGCGAGACCTGGCATGTGATTAATAACCGATAGTGTGCTATAATTAATGCAAAGGATCACCCTATAGTGCATGAAACAATACTTTCTCTCAAAGAGGAATTTATCAGATGTAGTAGGATGGCAAGCCTGCTTGTCTTGTCAGTATCTGCATATAAGATAATGTAACTCAGTACAAGGTTTTCGATTAGCAAACATCAGGTACAGAGTGAACATCATTCAGCCACTCATCTATGTGCACCCAGCTCCAGTTGCACAAAGTGTGGTAGGAACCCTTCAGATAATTGGGTCGGTAGAATTACTAAATGGGACAAAAACTTGCTTCAGAAACTGTCCCCAAGCAAAATATTCAGTGTAAATTAAGCAGGTGGGCAGGGAAACACTTACCAGCATTTGCTTGTTGTTGTGGAAACCCTTCCTTCGATACGCCAATATATCCATGTTTGAGTGACAACAAGGTTTTCAACAGTTTTTTATTAATTTGCCAAAAACATAGCAGCAGCAAAGATGGAATGAAAGTTGATTCCATGCCATGGGGCAGTATAGAACTCTCTGCCATCGTATATCGAGGCATGAATGAGGGGAATAATCAGAAGCGCCTTGTCGCTGGTTATTAGTATGCAAATAGGACAATAATAGCGCAATTTGTCTTTCAGATACATTGTAGCTTTCCCCATCAGAGCTTTGTGGTTAAAGCAACATATTTTGAAATCAGTGTGCTTTCTGACAGGAAGCCAATGTAGGACTCTGAGAACGGGTGCAAAGAGAGAGCCTGCTGAGGGGTTACAAACTGGCTGTGCAGCCGGATTTTGCACCACCTGAAGTTTGGACAGAAGGGTGTCATTCACTGCCATAAACAAAGAGTTGCTATAATCAAGAAGGCTGATTACCAGAGCCTGGACCTGCGTTTTCCAAGTGGATGATAGAAAAAAAGAGAAAACTTTCCTCAAAAGCTGCATGGTAGCAAAGCATGTTCCTCTTATAGCGGCTATGTGACTTTTCATCGACCACTCCTGGTGTATTTTAACACCCAGATGTTTTGCTGATTGGCTTGAGAAGGGGTCTAACCCAAGTTTGGGAGGCCAACACTCAGGGTACCAAAGGTGTCAGGCTTTACCAAACAGCAGAATTTCAGTTTTCTCCGTGTGCAACAGAAGACAGTTCTTTGACATCCAGGTGCAATACTCCTCATATAGTACCGAAATTGATGCTTAGCACTGTAATGTCCTTACCCAGCTCTCAACTGGGTATCATCAACATAAGAGATTACTTCAAAACCAGAAGCTTCAACAATCTGAGCCAAAGGATCAACATAGATGTTGAACAGCGTCTGGCTCAAAGACGAGCCCTGCCGAACTCCTTTATTGATGGACCCAGAGTTATTGTTTGTGTCCGGCTGTCTAAAAAGTCAGCGAACCATTGAAGAACATTACCTCTGACTGCGATCTCATGCAATCTGCTAATCAATATTGCATGAGAAATGGTATTGAAGGCCACTGAAAGATCTGACAGCAGAAGCATAGCAGGAGTGCCCGCATCCAAAGAAAGGGGGATGGTATCTGTGACTGCAATCAGTGCAGTCTGTATGCTGTGGGCAGCTCTTAATCCTGAATGGGAGGGATCAAAAATTGCAAGATCCTCCTAAAATGACATGAGCTGTTTCTTAACATATCTTTCCAGAATTTTCCCCAACACCAAAAGGAGAGGTATGGGACGATAATTAGACAGACTTTTGGGATCTGCGTTAGGTTTTTTTAGTATAGAGGAGACCAGAGCAGTCTTCCAAGTTAATGGTAATTTAGCTGATCTAAAGAGAGTTTGAATAGGGATAAAATGAGATGGAAGGAGCTGGTAGGAGGTGGTAAAGTGTGCAGAGTACTATGCCAACAAAATCTAGGTCAGGAAAAGTGGAAGTGGGAGGCAAAAGGTTGGGGGAAGGCCACAGTAAGGCTGAAAGGTTTAACAAAGTCCAAAATGTCTCACGGGTGTGCCCTTCCCTCATCGAATCCATCCTCTACCGGTCCTAAGAGGGAGTCAGGGAGCTAGTGCAACTAGACTTGGAGACAGTCAACTTCAATGCAGGAGTTTAAGTCCAGAGTCCACATTCCAGACAGTGGTTCATCAACCATGCTGAATCACTCTTCTCTCTTTCACCTTTTGTTCTCAACCCTTCTTTCATGTATAGGGGTTTATAAAAGGTAGAGGGGAGTTCTATACCCAGAGAATCACCTAAGAAATACTGTGATGCCACATCATCCTTTCCCCTGTAACTGGAACGTTATGGAATTAGCCCACTGGCTGTTCAACCCCTTGAACAGTATGATGTGAAGAAAGAGGATTATAGCCACATCCAACAATACAGTCCATGTCTCCTGTGAATCAAGTTTTGCCAAATCAAATCTGGTTTCTTCCCTTCTACTCTTTAAAGAATCCTCCTGTGGTAGATGGAGCAAGAAGCGTGCCTGTCCTCTCTTTGCTCCATATGGGAACATCTTGCTATTACTTGACATACAGGTGCTGTTAGTTAATCAGATGAAACAGATTTCGCCTCTACCCCATTCCTCTACAAGGAGACACATAGGGGTTTATTATGATGTAGGGCGGATCGCCACCGCCTGCATGGCGGTGGCGATCCACCCTACATCATACCCTGCCTGCCACCCATTTCCCCCTGCCATATTAGTATGGCGGGGGGACCCTGGCGAACGGAAAGACCGTCCGACAGTTTTCCGCCGGTCGACCGGGCTGAAAAGTGTCTGGATATGGTGGCAGTGTCTGCTAGACACCGCCATCCATATTAGCATGGGAGCGGGAAGCAGCCTTTATGCAAATTTTGCTTTCGGGGGGCCGTTGCGGGCCCCCAGGGTATTGGGGGTGTGGAGGGTGCACATGGGGGTTACCTATGGTACCCCCTACATTGTCACGGACAAGGTGGCAGGCACCACACGGTGCCTGTCACCTTGTGCATAACAATGCACAATGTGCATTCCCAGCATTGTGCCGGGCGGTGCTGTGAGCACTGCCCACCACAATGCTGGGAATGGAGGATGCCACCACCATGGTGGCGGTGGCATCCTAAATGCAGGTGCGGGACCGCCGCACAACTGGTGGGCGGTCCCAGCACTGCTAGGGTGTTGGGCGGACTAAAGTCCGCCCGCCATCCTAATAGGCTCCATAGTATCTTCTTGATTGGCCTATTGCTTTAGGGGAGCTTTAATCTGCCAGCTAAGCAGTAGAGCTATTTAATTTCCCTAAAACGCAGCTAAAATATTAAATCCAAGTAAGATTTGCTCAGGAAAATATTACAAAGTTATTCATAGATTAACTAACTTTTGGAAGTTGAAAACATTAATATACGTTTGTGATCCAGGAGTCGATTTGAAAGACACACAACAAGCTTTATTCCTTGAGCTAATCAAAAGTTAGCTTTTAGGCACCCTCTTCCCAAAGTGGAAAGCGGTTTAAACAATAGTGATTATTACCACAGCCAAAAAGAAAGAGGGCATTTCTTCTTGGATTCCCAATTCAATTACAAAGCCTTACTAGGCCACAATCAATTTATTTTGTTTACTATCTATTTTACCACTGTGTGGAGATTCCAGGTTGAATCACATAGCTTTCCTTGCTCAGATTGTACACATGTGGACACGTGCAGAAAGTGAGAGATGCACTAATGATTTAGATAATAAAAATGCAATCATGTTCCTGTATGTATATACCTGGAACTAAAAGGGGGAGAGGGTAAAATAAAAAGATCAAATGGGGGAGATTTGCCAGAGGCATCTTCAGACAGAAAATGTTGTGTGCAAGGCTCAAATAGGAAACCAGCAACATTAGTGAGGGAATCTAATGCTTATTGTTTGCATCTTTGATATAACCATAGTGGCAAACAGAATTTAGCACAGGTGTCATGTCAGGACTGCTTACCCTATCTTCCTGACCTCAAACTGGTCTCCAGAGTGCTGAGGCAAGTGGTGGAAAGGTAGCTGCTGATTTGCCTCCTCTGCTAGAACCCAGTGGATGCAATAACAGATGATGCCCTGGTTACGTACCAGTAATCTTCATTACTCCAAGTATTGTCTTCCTTGCCACATGAGTTACAAGGTGAGTTTCCGCTCCACACCAGAACCCTCCAAAGGGAAATCAGCATCCCATGTCTCCTATCACTCCCCACCATGGCCAACCAACATCACCCTTGACCCGGTATAGAGGGAGGGTCGGCCCACTCCACTTCCTGTAGAACTACCAAGCCCTAAGAACCAATGACGCCAATAGAAAAACAGGGAGGGAGGGATGGGAACTCATGTGGGTAGGAAGGCAATACTCGGAGTAATGTAGATTACCTGTAAGTAACTGGGGCATTACCTCCTCGTAAGTCTTCCTTGCCACCAAAGTTACAAAATGAGCACATACCCAAGCCCAGCGGTTTCATGGAAACTCACAAGAAACCATAAACAATGGGATGATGCAAAACAGCATGTTTAATCCAAAATGGAAAACAAATAGAAAGCAGCCAAAAAGAAGCACAGAAGGCGAGAATATCTAGAGCCGGAAGAACCAGCCCCGAGAACGGTCTCAGAAAACCCCCCAGCAGAAGTACAATCCAATACTACCCGGTAATGGTCCATGAACATGTGAGGGGAGGACCAGTTTGAGGTCCTACAGATATCTTCAGTAGACACCCCCTTGAACGAGGCCCAGGAGACAGACAGACCCCTGGTAGACTGACCCTGCACCCGGGCCGACACCTCAGAACCCTGAGCACCATAGGCCAGCAAGATAGCCAGCTTGATCCATCTACCTTGGGTGGAGAGGGAAGGATTTTGAACAGAATGGACAGGACCAAAAGTGACAAACAAGTTGTCACAGCAACAAAAAGAAGCAGTCCGCTCCAAATACAACAACACAGCACGCCGGACATCCAACAGTGAGAGAGCAGAATCCACCTCCGAACGAACAACCAGAGGGAAAGTAGGCAAAACCACCTAATGGGAACGGTTGACAACCAAAGCGACCTTGGGCAGAAACTTAGGATCCGGGCGCAACACAATATGGTCCAGCAGGATCCGCAAGAACGGAGGAGAACGCAGAAAAGAACCCAGCTCCCCGATCCGACCAGCAGAGATGATGGCCACCAAAAAATACACCTTCATGGTGAGGAATTTGATATCCACGGACCCCAGGGGGTCCAAAAGAGCCTCCTGAAGGGCCAGCAACACCAATGGAAGATCAAAAGATGGCACAAGGCAAAAAGCCCTAGGACGTTGCAAAAAGCATCTCCGAAGCAGCCAGGCCACCAAGGTATCCAACCCATCCAACAGAGGACTGTGGAAAGCCTGCAAGGCCACCCACTGAGCCTGCAGAGTAGAAGTGGCCAGGAACAAAGCAAAGCTGTTGGAAAGTAAATCGAGCACCCTCATCGGATCTACAGACACAGAGTCCAATCCTTTCAAAACACACCACTGAGAAAAGGACCCCCAATGGCGAGAATAGGAAAAAAGAGTAGCTGGGTGGCAGGAGCCCTTAAGCAACTCCACCATCTCCAGGGAGCAACCCTGAGCCAGAAGGTTCATCCTTTCAAGGGCCTGGCTTGAAGATGAAGACGACGCAGACCCCTCCCCCAGAAGTGGATGGCCCCACAATGGAAATGGAAGATCCGGGATTGCCTAGCACTACTAGATGGCAATCTCCCTCAGAAGAGGGAACCAAGGCTGGCAAACCCAGCCGGGTACCAGCAACAGAACAAACGCCCTGTCCTGGCGAATCTTGCACAGTACTCTTGCAATCAAAGGTATCGGAGGAAAAGCTTAAAGCAGGGAGCCTGGCCAACTGAATGACAAGGCATCCAGCCACCATGCCTCCACGCACGGGAGGAGTGCGCAGAAGCGAGGCAGGTGAGCATTGTACTCATCCACAAACAGATCCACCATTTGGCTACGCAAACCGGACCTGCAACAGACGGAATAAAGGCACCGTCAGGGAGATGGAAGACCCTACTCAGGCGATCTGCCAAGCAGTTCTCCTTTCCCGGGAGATAGATTACCCTGAGTGACAACACCATCCGCTCTGCCCAGGATAGGATCTCCTTTGCCAGGAGCCAAAGGGAGCGAACCCTGCAAACCCCTGATGATTAAGGTAGCCCATCACCACCCGATTGTCTTCCAGGACTAGAACATGATGCCCCCGAAGGGCTGGGGCAAACTCCAGACAAGCCAGATGAACTGCCTTCATTTCCCGGGAAGTTGGATGAGCAATTTGCCTGCAGGCGATCCCACCTATCCTGCACAGACTGGAAATCCAATGTCGCACCCAGCCCAGGAGGCTGGCATCGGTCATCACCACCTGGGAAAGGGACACCAGAAATGGAAGACCCTTGATGAGATTGGAATCCACCAACCACCAACGCAGATCTGACCGAATCTGCGGCGACACAACCATGGCAGATCATAATCCACGGAACAAGGAGCCCACCGGGACAAGAGATCGTTCACCAATGGGTACAGATGGAAATGAGCCCAGGGAAGCACATTGTTAGATGCTGACATCAACCCCTGCACCCTCAACCACTGATGGACAGGGGCATAATGCAAGGCCAGGAGACAACCCAGGTCCCTCCACAAGGTTGCCCTCCATTCCACACGCAAGAACACCATCCCCTTGACGATGTCCAGGTGACCACCAATAAACACTAAGTCCTGAGGAGGCTCCAGATGGGATTTCTCATGGTTGATCAGGATCCCATGACGAGCAAGGACCTCGCAGACCCTCTGGACGTGAAGACTCCCGTTAGAGAAAGAAGAGGCAGAGATCAGCCAGTCATCAAGGTACAGGAATACCCAAATCCCTTCCCTGTGGAGTATCCTGACCAAGGGGGCCAACACCTTAGTGAAAACCCTAGGGGAAGAAGACAAACCAAAAGGTGGTTACCTGGAATTGGAAGTGCTAGAACCCCACGTAAAACTGGAGGAAACGCTGAGAAGAAAGGTGGGCGGGAACATGGAGGAAGGCATCCAGGAGATCCAAGGAAGCCCCCACTTCCCCCTGATCCAACAATGGAAGGATTTCCTGCAAACAGAGCATCTTAAATTTAAAACAAGGGATAAAGGAATTCACCCTCCTCAAATCCAATACTGGATGGAAACCCCCAGAAACTTTTCTTACCAGAAACAGGATGGAGTAAACCCCATGAACCCTCTGACAAGCTAGAACAGGACGAATGGCCCCTTTGTCGAGAAGATCTTGAGCACCTGCCAACAGTGCCTCCCTCTTTTGCATGGCTGAAGGCAGGGGAGTGAAAATGAAAATGTCCAGAGGAAAGTAGTCGAAAACTATTGAGTATCATTCTCTCAAAATCCGCAAAGCCCACTGATCTGATCCAGAACCTTCCCAGGCCTTGGTGAAAGTCAACAGTCGGCCCCCCTACCGGAGTCCTGACCGCCGGGACCTGAGGATAACCAGGATTTGGACGCGGGGTAGATTCAGCCTGCTGAGACCGGGATTTGTTGGAGAATAGGGTGCCCCAGCTGCGATTTCGTCCTCGAAAGGGCATGCCCCCTAGGTGTAGATGGAGCAAAACCCTTCTTGGGACCAAAGAAATGGCCTCGAGAAGTATGGACCGTGCGAGCAGCTTCCTGTCCTCAGCAGATTTTTTCACCATATCATCCAGGGAAGAACCAAGCAGTTTGGTCCCTGAAAAAGGAATCTTCATAAGAAGGGCCTTCTGGGCAGCGTCCACCTTCCAATGATGCAGCCACACCTGACGATGAGCCTGAATAAAGAGCCCAAGGTATCGAAGGAGATATCTGATAAAAACCTTGTCTGCTGCTCCATGACCGCTAGGGTAGGCAAGACATCAACCCCCTGCTCCAACAGCTCAGACAGAGATTGAAAGTTCTTCAACAGAGACTGGATGGTACAAGACAAATAGGTGGAAGCCCTAATGGAGAAGTTGGCGGCCGCATAGGAACGCTTAACTGGCGCTTCTACTCTCTTATCGACAGGATCCAAGAGAGAGGCATTTTCCAAAATGATGGAACCATGGGATGCCAAACCTGCCATTAGTGTATCAACCTTCATGAAGATGGAAAATCCTTGATGAAATCCTGAATGGCGTAGCGCTTACAGAGGTTACGTGGGAAAGCCTGCTTGTCAATTCCTGCCACTCACTGTCGATCACCCTTTTGACCGAGGAATATAAGGGTATGGACTGGGGCTTCTTCATCTTATACTGCATGAAGAAGTCCTCCGCCAGCTTCTCAAATGGAGGAACCAAAAAGGCCATGTTGTCTTTGATGTACTGTAGGACCTCTTTCAATTCCTGGCCCTGCACATATTTCCCTGTAGGACTTGGCCTTTCTGGTTAAAGTTCCCTAAACTTTTTGTTTTCCCCCTAGACCGTTTTCCTGACCTAGAGGTGCGAATTTAGATGCTTTGGGTACTTTGCCACTGCTGATCAGTGTCAAAGTACAGGAGTTCCATATGTAAAATGTATAGTGATTGGTTGGCCATGATTGGTATGTTTGCCTTACTAGTAAAAGTCCCTAGTGATATGCACTGTGTGTGCAAGGGCTAGTAATGCAAGGGCACACAGAGAAGGGAACTCAGGCCTTCAGAGTAGGGCCTGCACGCAGAATGCTAAATTAGCATGTTGTCCTGACAAGTGCAACCACTTGTCAGGCCTGACATTCCCTTTTACATACTCATGGGGCACCCCTGTGGTAGGTGCCAGGTAACCAGTGGGCAGGGTGCACTGTAGGTAAAAGGCAGAACATGAACTGAGGTGTGTGTTATATTCTGGCAGTGAAAAACTCTCCATTTCGTTTTACACTGCTGAAAGGCCATTCTGCCCATAGGAAAGAATGGGGGAGGCTGGGTGTTGTGTTTTGTAGCCTAGTTTCCTGTCAGTTTATAATGGAGAGTTGACGTTTGTTATGTGTGAACTCACTGTGTCATAATGCATCTTTCTGTAAAGGTGGTTTTGTCACTGTGTTTGTAAACCACTCTTTAAGAAAGTGGCTGAGTTTTGTGCTCTGCGCATGTCTGTGTGTCACTGAAATGTGGATTGTCTGTCTGGAATTGAAAGGTGAGAGGAGCTGGGAAAGGTCTTGACCCAGGGAGGGGTTGAGATAGCACCAGGCTGCCCTGCATCTTGTGAGTAGGGGAGGAGAAGCCCAGGAGGTGAAAAGGCTCGGGCTGGTGCTATAAACCAATTGACCCATCTCCTGCTGAGTGATTAAGGATACAGACCCCCAGTATCAAAGGGAGAGAGGTTACACTGGGAGGGAGACACCCAGAACTGATTTAGGGAGGGGTCAGGGACCCCTGTGCACATACAAACTTCAAAGATATTAAGGGGTATAACTATGAGAGCTGAAACCCCTGAACGTTGGAATGAAACAAATATGGATTGAGACTGAAAAGGCTTCGACCCATTCTGTGGTCAAGAGCAACCTCTGCTAAAGAATGAACAACTGATGTGACTGTGGTGGATAGACCTATCCTTGCTTTGTGATCTGGGGCTGGTCTGCAATTTGCTGTTCTAACTAAGGAAGAGAATGTTGGGACTGTGCTTTGAGGCGCTGGCTCCCCCTGCTTGAAGAACACTGTGCTTTGTGCTGTGTCTTGTAACCCCAAGGGCCCGAGGTGAGCTGGGCCCAATGTGAGCTGGCTCCCTGTTTGGAAATACAGGATCATAAAAGTTTCCAGAGAAGTACCAAGCAAAGCAGTGTGCACGTGCTTTGGGCCGCTTGAGACCCTCAGAATTTGTGCCTTGTGATCGTGGACACGCAGGAGTAAGCTAAGTCTAGGATGCGCAGAGTGCGTGTCATGGTGTGGGCCAAGATGTTGGTGAGGAGCGTCTGGTCGTGGTGTGCACAGGGAGACGAAGCGATGCTCGAACGTGCAAGGGTGTATTTCATGGTGCAGCTTGGGTGCGACTGAAGAGTGCCTGGGCCTCGTGTGCACCAAACGAAGAAGTGAGTCTTGGACAAGCTGGGTGCATTTCATGGTGCAGCCGGGTGTTGGTGAGGAGCGCCTGGGCCTCGTAGGCACCAAAAGAAGAAGTGAGTTTCCGACGTACACGGGTGCGTGACGTGGTGCAGCCAGGGCATTAGAAAAGAGCGCCTGGACATCGTGTGCACCGGAAGAAGAGGTGAGACTCGTACGCGCAAGAGTGCGTGTCGTGGTGCAGCCAGGGCATTAGTGAAGAGCACCTGGAAATGAGGCGAGACACGAACGAGCATGGTGCGTGTTGAGGTGCAAGCGGAGCGTTGGTGAAGAGCGCTGGATCATCGTGAGCACCAGAGAAGAGGCAAGTCTCGGATGCGCGGTGTGCGTGTCGAAATGCAACCTGAGGTGCTGGTGAGGAGTGCTGGGTTAGGTTGTGCACCAAACTGAAGTAAAGTCTCCACAGTGCTGAGGGTGGGGGTCGGTGTGGACTGAGACCGCCGGAGTGAGGGCCAAGTCATCGGGCCCTCAGAGTCCATCAGTAGCAGTCCGGACCAGCAGCCACGGAAGAGCGGAGCCGCTGGCCCGAGTCCGCCAAAGCCTGTGACAGAGTTCTGGATCTAGGCCCAAGTCGCTGGAGGAGAGTGGGATCGCGGGGAGGAGAGTGGGATCGTGCCCCTCCAGGTAATGTGGATCAACACTCGGGTGGGGTGCGGGCCCGGAGGGACACTCTCTCGGCCTCGTGCTCAGTCAGCTGCGTGAGCCGTTGCTTTGGCTCGGATCTCAGCCCATGCTGACCCAGGACAGGGCAGTACTGGACCCGGAGTGGGAAGCAGTACTTTATGTGTCATCATTTGATCCATAACGAGGGCACTGTTACTGCAGCATGTAAAACTGTTGTATTACACTTTGCATTAATGCTGCTAATGAACTATCGAACTGTCGCATGACGCCTGACCTCATTTGTGCCTAATGAACTTTATGCTTGGTGCGCTACGCACTGCGTTATTTCTCCCTTGCATATTTTTTATTGTAACATGGCGCATTGTCTGATTTTGTCAGTGCACAGTATCTGAGTATAACGTGGGGCAGTGTATTAATTCTTAATTGCACCTTACAGGATTGTAGCGTGACGCATTCCTTTGTTTCTTCCTGGTACACGGCATGATGGTGGTGATACACATTGCATTATTCCTTCAATTGCAAAGTACATGACTGTGGCGCTATGTATGGTGTTATTTCTCTGTTGCACAGTATAAGAGAATATTGTTACGCATTGCAGTATTGTTTCCTTTTGCAACGTGTGTGTTTCTAGCAATATGACTGGTCTAACCTTTTGGGAAACGGTTAGAGCAGAGCTTAACTGTTGGTTAGACGAGGTGGTTGGGATTAGAACCTACCAACCCACCGGAAAGAATCCTACCCATTCTTATATGTTGATTTTGTATCGTGTGGTCATTTCGTATAATTTCTAATATAAAGATTATACTCATTTATCAATACAAGTGTGGAGTCTATTTGTGATGACATCATGGGGTTATTGTGAGCGTGGTTACACATACTGGACACTCATGCCTTGGAGATAAGCCTGGCTGCTCATGCCAATCTACTAAGGGGGTGAGATCCTCCTCCTCACACTCACCCTCAATGCAGCGGGGAGGATCCAGGTGCTGTTGTTTGGGGGAAGAGGGGCCAGTGTGCTCTTTAAAGGCTGCTGCTACCGCAGCCTTAATCTTGGACTGGATAGCCTGAAGAGACAGGGAATCAGCAGCAGGCTGAGAGCTGGGCCCTACCACCACTGAAAGATCCTCACCAGGCTCCATTGCTGGGACACACAACAGGAAAAAAAGCAGGGAAAAACACCCGCTCAAGAGCTACCTGGCAACCCGAAAGAGGACTCACTGTCCATTTAAATATTCCACTAAGTTGTGAAGAAGAGAGGAGTAGTACAAACCAGCCACCAGCACACATTGCCAGGCAACCCAATTAAACGGGAAGCCAGCTGTGTGATGCACCGCCCCCCCTGGAGACAGGATAGGCAGGAAGACCGGAGGTCATAAAGAACTCCGGGTGCCCTACTGCTGCATCAGGATAAGAGACACGAAATCGAGCGGTTGGCGTCCCATGCACAAAGGGCAGTGGTTGGCCTGCTCTCCCGGTGCCAGCCTGTGAGCGAGGCATGAGTCGCGCCTCCCTGCTACCTGGCAGAGAAGGAACTGACCGGGAAGCTGGGCACACAAGTCACCGCATTCTCGCTGAACAGCTGAGCCTTGGAGCTCGCTAGTCACCAGAGCCCGCTCGTGCTGGGCCACAACAGCAGCAGAGCCCCATACCCCAAAGCCTGCTAGAACAGGGCAAAAAACCACAAGGTGTGGGGGGTGCGGAGGACACCCCAGGAAATGAGCACACTCGGGTAGGGCCTCCTCCCCAGGGTTGTGGGATCTGCTAGAGCAGGACCTCGCACTTACCTGAAACGTGCACTTGGAGAGTCAGCGCAGACAAAAAAATCAGGAAGTGGGGTGGACCAACCCTCCCCTTATACTGAGTTAAAGGTGACGGTGCTCGGCCATGTTGGGGAGGGATGGGAAGCATGGGATGCTGATTTTGCTTTGGAGGGTTCTGGTGTGGAGCTGAAGCTCACTTTGTAACGCTGGTGGTGAGAGACTTATGAGGAAGTAATGATCATCAACTAGCTCCCTTCCATTCCCTGGGCCTTCGATGACCACAAGATAACTGTCAAATGGTGGCTAACACAGCAGCATTCCTTCCCACACTCACCAGTGTGGAACACAACTGACTATAGTTTGTGAAACCTCCCCCCTCTCTCCAACGTTAGGATCAGTGTACCCAGGGATGAATGGGAAGGAAAGTCAATAGTGAGATGGGAGACACTGGCAAATGCTAGGTATTTGAATTTAAGATTCATACCTGGCAAGGGACTGATGAGAGATTGAGGAGGGTGGCAGAAATCCAGGTAGCATTTCAATTGCATGTCAATGATACAGAGAAGGTAGATGGGAAATGTAGCAGAAAAACATACACTTTTTCTTCTTTTTAAATTAGATGTATGTTGCAGGGGAATCGCTAAAGATGGTGAAGGAATCTGATACAATTGGAGGTTATGAACTTTATGTATTTAGAGTTCTGTGGGAGGTTAGGGCTGAAAGGCAGTGCTGGGGAAGTACTGGAAGGCTTCAATGTTTTGCAGGAAGCCCTATTTTCCATCAGTCCTTGTTAAATTACTGCTATCCCACTTAACAATTGAGCCAAGGCATAACATTTGGGGATGTGACACAAGAGGGACTTAACAACTTAACTATAAACAAGTCTTTGTCCGGGTGCTGAATTTCATAAAAGGTAGTTGAGTTTCACTCATGTTGTCTATGATGTTACCTGGAACCCCTGGGTGAAAAACACCTCCATTGGTGACAGCTGTCTGTTGTAATCAAAGAAAGATGTCCAATTCCAAGGTAGATTGGATAAGTATATTTATTGAAATAATATGTCATGTAGAGCCCCACCAGGAGTAGCCTCCCTGCTGCTCAGCCCCCACCAGGAGCAGCCTTCCTACTGCTCAGCCCATACACCAACTGCCAACCTCACTCACCCAACATTCCACAGCATCATGACACTCCAACATTCCACACCACATTCACACTGGCTGAGCAGCAGGCATAACACATCTCCCTTTCCTACAGTGAACAAGAACACAATGCAATAGTTCAAGGAAAATACACAATGGAAAAAGTACATGCCTAGAAATAACATGAGGACCCAGTGCAAAAAGTTGAAGATGACTGAAAGGGGATACAAGATAAAGATCAGAAGAAAAGAAAACACAGTACAATGGGCAAGCAATTTAACATCAAAATCCAAAGAAAGCACAGAAGAATGTAACAGTTGACTTGAATGTTAACTTAAGATACAAAATGATGGAACATCACAATGCCCACCCATGTACTCACATAAATGTAAATAACAAACAGGGCAAAATAAAAAGACACTTACCCACTCCTTCTCCCTTTCCACACAAAACCAAACAAACCTGCACTCTGCTACACCAAGCGTAACCAACCAAAACCCCTTATGCCACAAACATACCAGCTGGCCAGGCTGAAATGAACGTGAACACACAGGGAACCAAGGCTTAACAAAGCAGAGAGGTCACCCCACAACAAAACAATACACAAACTCCACTCAACAAAATGTCAACACAAATGGGTGATAACAAAAGTCAACCACCAACCACAAAAAGGTGACAGACATGAGTGACTCTTATAAAGTCAACTTTTACACAACGCCAAATAGGTGATCTGCCTAAATCAACTATCACCCACACACATAGTGGGAGACGAGAGAGGCTTAGCACCAAAAGCCTTCTCACACACACACCACCAAAAGTGAGGGCTCCACTTACTCCACAACAACGCCATGGTGGTAACCCAGAGTGACTCAATAACAAAAGTGATCTCACACACAACGCCAACAGGGTGACTTACCAAATCAACCCATATCCATAAAGGTCGTGGAAGACCAGAGAAGCTTAACCGGAAGCAACAGTGTTGGATCAACGTGAAGCTCTGGTGCGAAAGGTTCAAGCCTCAAGTATTTTAGCCTTAGCCTTTTAGGCTTTTCTGGCGGCAGCTGATCACCATCCTCGTTGTTGCAATGACCTACACTGTCTTCCTTTTGTTTGGTAACTGCTTCAATGCAGGTGCAGGATATGACCTCACACTGGGAACTCTTGCAACTCCCTGTCTATGACTCTGTTAGCCAATTTCTTGCTCGGTATTACAAGCAGAAGGGTTGGTGTTTTGGAATTCTTCTTTCAAAATGTGTTCTTTTGAATGACTGTGGTGTGTGAGGGTCACTCTGGGTTACCACCTAGTTGTGGTTGTGGGAGACTTAGTTGAATCTCCTACTGAGTGTGTGTTTGTGAGTTGATTTTTATGCTTGAAGTCACTCTAGGTTATCCCCTTGTCATTGTTGTGGGAGTTTGTGCATCTCACTGTTGGGGGTTTGTGTGAGAGTAGACCCTTAGGTTCAGAGCCTCTCTGGCCTACCACTATTTTGGTGGTTGTGGGTTGACTTAGGTGTGTCAACCTGGTGGGCGCTGTGTTCGAGTTGACTGGCTAGGAGTCACTCGGCTCTACCACTTTTGTGTGGTTTGTGGTTGATTTAGGTTTCAGCCCAGGTTTTGGGTGTGTGTAAGTCACCCTGTTAGTGTGGTCTTTGAGTTGACTAGTCTTTAGTCACTCGCGTCTACTACTTTTGTGTGGTTGGTGGTTGATGTAGGTTTCAGCCCTGTTATTCGGTGTGTGTAGTCACCCTGTTGGTATGGTGCTTGAGTTGACTGTTTTTAGTCACTCGTGTCTACCACCTTTGTGTGGTTGGTAGGTGAATTTTCTTCACCTCTAGCTTTGGCGTTGTGGTGAAGGGTTGCCTGTGTGCTTGTCCTCCCTTTCCTTCCTCCTTTATAGCCTTGGGGTTGGTCTCTTGTTATGTTTTGCTTGCTCTGGAGGGTTATCTTATGCACTGTTGGGGTTTGGTTCCCTGTGTGTTCACGTTCATTCTCAGCCTGGCCAGCTGGTATGTTTGTGGCATTTGTGGTTTGTTGGTTGTGCGTGGTGTAGTAGTTTGCTGGTTTGTTTAGTGCTGTGTGGAAAGGTGGAAGGTATTTGTTTGCTTTGTGTGGAAAGGGAGTGGTTGTGGGTAGGTATTGTCTTTTTGCTTAAAGACTTATTTTCCTTGTCCAGTTTGTTGTTTTCAACATTGTTAGTACATGGGTTGGCCTTGTCATTTTTCATTATTGTACTGCTTTTTGTTCACATTCATGTATTTTGTCACTTTCTCCTGTGCTTTGCTGCATTTCTATGTTAACTTTCTAACCCATCGTACTGTGTTTACCTTGCTTTTTATCCTAACTGGTTTGCCCATGACCATCATCAGGTCTTTGCAATGGATCCTCTTCTTATTTCCGTGCAAGTTATTTTTACCAATGTGTGCTTTTTCCTTGGACTATTGCATTGTGTTTTAGTTCACTGTGAGGAAGGAGACGTGTTGTACCTGCTGCTCAGCCAGTGTGAGTGTGGGATGGAACATTGGTGCGTGATGATGCTGTGGAATGTTGGATGAGTGAGGCAGTCATTTGGAGTATGGGCTGAACAGCAAGAAGCCTGCTCCTGGTGGGGCTCTCTGTAACTTTTTTCCTGAACTTCTATCATAATAAATACTACCTTAAGTTACCCTGGAGTTGGGTGTTCTTTTGCTTACAACACTGTCCAGCTCTAATTCTATGAGGCCTAATCACAAAGCCATATATATGAGTAAGTGAAGCAGTACTCCTGTGGTACTTCTCCTCCAAATCTAAAATGTCTTTGCCCCAAAGAATATGAATTTAGAATGTTAGGGCAACAGGCATATATGATTGTTATGGAACGAAGACAAGTGGTTGATAATAAAAAGTATTTATAAGTTAATCAGATTAAAGTATTAAGGCCCAAAGGCATACAGAGGGGAACAGGTCAAGTACAGATAATAAAGTCCAGTCGAATGACCAACATTCCATGACATCACATAAATACCTAAGCAGTGTTCTATGATGACATATCAAGCCAGAGGTGATTTGATAGGACAGTGGAGAGGAAATGCAAATGATAAGAAATATTACAAAAATAGAAATAGAAGTAGTTAAGGATACATACTTATGAATAAATGTAAATGTACAACAATGATTTTACAGATAAAAATGACCAGTCCTCTATTCACCAGTGGCGTGAAAATAGCCCCTGCAGCCCTCGCATTGCAAGCCCATCCCCGCACCCCCCTCCGAGCTCCAGGGGGCCCTCTCTGGCACTGTGCATGGGTGGTGGGGCCTCTGGCCATAAAGCTCCTGAGTCTGGAGCGTGGGCGGGGGTGGGGCTGGGGGCTCAAGTTTTGTTACGCCACTGCTGGGACCTTTTACTAATAGTCAGTTGGACACTTTAAGGCCAATTCACAAAAGCATTCATGAGAATGTGTAGTAGTACTCCAGTAATACCACCTCACATACTAAATGCTTCTGTGAATTAGCCTTTCTGTTTCTGAGGAAGGCAAGCAGAGGGCGATGAAAAACGGTGACCAGACAGAAACACGAAAAGCAGAGAGTGAGAAATAGGCGAAGAGAGACAGAGGGGCATATCAGCAACAACCGGCGATAATTATCGCTAAGCGCACTTGGCGCGAGGATAATTATCGCCGGCTAGCGTGGATTTTTATCGCTGAGATAGCGCGCTATTAGCAACAATTATCTCAAAAGCGATAAAAATCCTAGCGCTAACTGCCAAACGTGAGATTATCGCTGGAAACCCAGCGATAATCCCACGAAGTTTGGCGATAGCTTGCTGATAGGGCCTCACATACTTAGCCATGATATCCACCTTCCATAGGATATCATGGCTAAGTCAGTTCCAAAGCAGGCGTAAGAAAGTAGCAATAACAGAGGTTATCGCTACTTTTCCTGTCGCTATGCTGCTTTGCGTGAGGCTTGATAATAGGAGAAATGTCGCTTAGCGACATTTCTCCCGGTATTCTGGGCAGGAACGCCCACTTTGCATCTCATTATAGATGCAAAGATGGTTGTTAGGAATTCAGGCGGTAAGGCAAGGTTTCACGCGATAATTTTATATCGCCACCTTGTAGATATGCCCCAGAGTGGTAAGTACAACTTGCAACATATTATATAATATAGGAGTTTTTACAACTCTAAAATGCAACTTATCTATTATTATTAGAATACAACCATTTGTTTTTATTCCAAAGTAGACTCCGTTTTGAGTGTTACATTTTGACGATAGAAATATTCCGGGGCAGATTTACAAGTCCCTTGCGCCTCATTTACGCCGCCATTGCGTCACTTTTGTGACGCAGTGGCGGCGCAAATCCTGCGCCATGGTGCGGGGTACTTACAACATGATGCATCTGGGAGATGCGTCAGGTTGTAAAGCCCTGCGCCACATGTAGGCATTCCTGCGCAGGGGGGGGCGTTCCGGCGCAGGAACGCCTCCTAAAAGTGGCTGAGTGAAATCTACAAGATTTCACTCAGTCACTTTGAGGCCCATGCTTCTTCAAAACCCTGCGCCTGCCTGAAGCAGGCGTAAGGATTGACGCAGCATTAGCAAGATAGGACCCCGCAGGGCATTGCTGGAGCTGCGTCGCGCTTGCGACGCAACTCCAGCAATGCGCCACTTTTACGGCACAGATGCGTCACGCATCTGTGCCGTTTTTGCCCCATGGTGCGCCGCATTGTAAATGCGGCGCATCCATGGCGGCGGAGCTGTGGCGCACAATAACTGGCGCATCCCTGCTGATATGCAGGGATGCGCCAGTTATTGTAAATATGCCCCTCCATTCATAGGGGCAGATTTACAAGCCCCTTGCGCCACTTTTGCGTCACTTTTAACATGGGAAAAGTGACGCAAAAGTGGCGCAAGGGGCTTGTAAATCTGCCCCATAGTGTTTACAGACTCAGCAAAAGGTCAATGAACTTTGCAGTGCGAAAGATTACCTTTGTTATAATCAATATTTCTGCAGTACACGAAAAGATATTGAATAACTAAGGGGCATATTATCTAGCCAATACAATTATCGCCGCTTTACCGGCAGAAAACTGCCGCTAAAACGGCGATAATGGGCTTGATAATATGCTCTATGGAATTCCAATTGAAGCCCATGTTAAATGTGAAGGACGTCTAACATGGGCTTCAATTTTAGCTGCAGTTTTCTGCCGCTAAAGCAGCGATAATTTTATCGCCTTGCTTGTCAATATGCCCCAATGTTCCCAGCCAACTCAATATCTAAAGCTGCACTCAACAACAGACTCCAGTATATTGTTCCTTGTTGTTTCCAGCGTACGTGCACTTGTTAAAAAACATAAGACCATCACATTTGTCTGGAGGTGTAATGTGACGTGCCTATAATTTTCAGGAAAATAATAAAATCATTCGCAGAGCGTTGCATCTCTCCTTCTTTTTTCAGAATAGGTAGAAGCAAAATGTCTCTTACATTTATTTTCTCTCCACACATCAGCTTGTCAGCTTTTTCTTGGCAAAGAGGAACAAAGCAGCGAGTGTTTGCCATTCTAATGTGCAACGAGGAACACCCACATGTCTGCTTCTTCAGTCGCTTTCAGCGCCGTCTGTTAGACAGGCAGCACCCTGTCGAACAATGACACAAGCCGCATGGAATGTTTAACTAATACATATGGATGACGTCTTGCGGCGCATTCATCGGAGTGGAGTGCAGCTACGCAGATTCTCAGCGCTCACTTAATTTGAGACATGGCAGTGTTTTCACATTATTAAAGTTGTGTTTGTTCCTTTAAAAAACATAAGAACACTTTTTCTGTTGGTGGTTATTTACTAGAAAAAAACACGTTCCTTTAAAATTATTTGGGAAATGTGTTTTGCAGTTTAAGTCTCCCAATTCCAAAGCTTCATTGTTCAGTGGTTTCTCATTGTTTTGTTTAACATTTGTTTTCCATGCTGTGATTGATGGCTGTGGGGTGGTGTCTTAGGGTTGAAGCTCATGAAATAAGTGAACAGTGCGTGTTTAATAGGAAGTATTACACACAATAGTGCATACAGCACCCAGTACCTTCTAGCCCTTAAAAAAGAGATTCCACCCTGGCCTCCAGTAACAAACAGAAAGTGGAGATGAGGACATTGCCACTCGGAAAATAGGTTTATGGGTTGTTCAATACCAAATACAAGTACATACAGAGAAAGTTTGTGGCATTTAAGAACCAACACGTCTAGAAGCAGAAAACGTTGCCACCAGAAGCATTTTATGTTGAGCAAATTAACTCAAGCGTCTTAAAGTCTATAGTTGATTCACCCAGTTCTCCAACAAATGTGACCTTGTTTTAAATGGCGACCAAAATTCACATTGTCAGCCTAGGAGATCTCCAGGGGCAGGGAAAATATGTCCCATTAAAAGGTGACCATTAAAAATGAGGAATAACTTGGAGAATCCATAATTTCAAGTCATATTCTCTGAGGTGATTCCTTGTTGAGCCCCGGACTTCTACCAGGAGAAATTGGCTGACTGGGTGAAATTGAACAGATCTGTAGTTGTCCCATTGATCCTTTAATTCCAGTGGGGTATAACTGTATAAACAACGAGAACCTGCAATTAGAAGTCTGTACAACACCAATATCATGTAATGCGCGTGTGTAATACACTAGCCACCAACCATTGCTCTCCGGGACAATTTACCATACAGAGACTTCCTGATACTGCAGAGGATATCACAAAAAATGTTTTCCTCTGATTACATTTTCTCAGCCAGAAATGTATTAATCAAATCTATAAGAGGAGCTTGGTTAGGAGAGACAATCTACTATGGGGCATATTATCAAGAACGGCGTTAAAAATTATCGCCGGTTTAACGGCAGAAAACTGCAGCTAAAGCGGCGATAATGGGCTTGATAATATGCCCTGGAGAATTCCAATAGAAGCCCATGTTGACACCAGAACATGGGCTTCTATTGGAATTCTCAAGGGCATATTATCAAGCCCATTACCGACGTTTTAGCGGCAGTTTTCTGCTGCTAAACTGGCAATAATTTTAACTCCGTCCTTGATAATATGCCCCTTGGTTCTCAGTCAGAGACATTCTTCTAGAGACAGAAAGAAATGTCAAAAAGAGAATAGATGCAAAGACCGACCACCTAGATACCATTGAAAAAGGGGAACAACCTTTACAACGCAACTTTTACAACGCACTACCATTACAACAAAACTGTTACAACGCGAGTGCATTGACAACGCAGGACATTACAACGCAAGTCTTTACATCGACTTGCACTAGATGGCGTGCTAACATTAAAAATAGTGTAGTTTACTATCCCAACACCTTCCCTACTGTTACGTGGACTGGAGTTGGAATAGTAAATTACACTTTTTTAATGTTAGCACGCCATCTAGTGCAAGTCGATCTAAAGACTTGAGTTGTAATGTCCTGCGTTGTCAATGCACTCGTGTTGTAAAACTTTTGTTGTAACAGCATGCGTTGTAACAGCATGCGTTGTAACGTCATACATCCATTGAAAAATATTGAAAAACACATACAAATATTTTCTCTATCCCATTACTAATCCTTGCCTTTAAAAATGGCAGTGAGCTTAGATTTATGAACAGATAAGCAACTTAAGGACTTCAGTAAGATGTTTTATAGAGCTTTCGGAGAGTTTGATTTTGACCACTTCAAATATCGATGCTTTTCGGTCTGCATTTACATTACTCCTCTGCAAAACATTTGGGGGCATATTATCAAGCAAGGTGTTAACATTATCGCCGCTTTAGCGGCAGAAAACTGCCGCTAAAGCCGCGATAATGGGCTTGATAATATGCGGCAGAGAATTCCACCAAAACATGGGCTTCTATTTGAATTCTCGGGGGCATATTATCAAGCCCATTATCGCCGCTTTAGCGGCAGTTTTCTGCCGCTAAAGCAGCATCAATTTTAACGCTGTTTCTTGATAATATGCCCCTTGGGCCCTTGTCACTACAGCTGCTGCATGGATTTCATCCATTGTTTACCTCTGGTGGAGTCTTTTCTATATGAAGAACTTCCATTGTTTGCTACAGCTAGAGTCGTTTTGTGATGCCTCACAGAATGCCCAAGGATTGAGACACTGTGGCTCAGCCCATATTTGGTTCTAAGTTGTCAGACACCTTTAACATAGCAGTCAGAAGCTACTGGGCCTAAACTTAGTTTTGAAAAATGTCCCTCTCTGAAGGGTCACCCCAAAGTTTTTGCCTTCCTTCTCCTATTTTTCTGACCTTCTATTTGTTGGCCCTATGACTCCCAACACTTTACCACTGCTAACCAGTGCTATAGTGCATGTGTTCTCTTCTCTAAACCTAGTAGATTTGGTTTACGCTTGTTTGCCACTCACTTCTTGATGCAGACTGACCAGAGGTCCCTCAGGTGGTTCATGCAAATGAGGGGTGAGACTCCAAAATTGTTGAGGTGGTCCATTTCCCTATAGGGGATAAACTTCAGGGTTGAAAACAGACCTGGGATTGACCATGCAAATGCTGATGGTCTATCTAGGTTCTTCTGCCTTGGTGATAAGAACTCGCTAGAAGTTGGGTAGATTTCCCCACTTTCAACACAGGGTACACATGTTACACCTGTCATGCTTAGGGTGGTCTTCCCTCAAACGTTTTGCCTGATTACCGTCTCTTATAGCTGCATCTTTTTATTGGCTTTAGGGCTCCAAGCACTTTACCACTGCTGACCAGTGCTAAAGTGCATGTGCTTCTTCTCTAAACATGGTGCCAATGGTGTATACATGATTAGCCAGTCAGTCAGTCAATAAGTCTTTATTCGATTAACATCATAAAAGACATACTATACATGTTAAAAAAAATTCATATAAAATACAATATTATATTACAATACAAGATAAAAATATTAAAATAACGTAAGATATTTCATAATAGTCGAATGATTGAGACATAATGACTAAACATAGTAAAAAATTAGTAAAACACACGCCAGACTAACCTAAAAGTCCATAGTAATAGCGCTAGTTTAAAACGGCTGAGACCATGTGGGACACATATCAAGGATTGAGTTTCCGTACCCTAAGAATCCACGACCAACTAATGAGTTTGGCAACACCTATTACAACAGGTTTGGATGTGTCCGTTTTCAAAATTCTACTTGCAACCTGTGCAGAACGTGTGCTCATTAATCTGCAAACGGGACGAAGCCATACACGTCTAGGAAGAAGGTAGGTTGGACAACAAAAGAGAAAATGATCCATAGATTCGATCATATCCACACAAAAGGGGCACTTATCGCTACCAAGAGGACTCCAGCTTTTAGTGAGTCCTATACATGATTAGCATATTTTGTTTATTTATATCTCCCTTGTAAAGTGGCATACACATACAACCCACACAAGCAGCCTTTCAAACCTGTCTCCTGCCTGCCATTGCTAGGTCTGTGTGTGCAGTTTACTGCCACTTCGACTTGGCATTTAGAACCACTTGCCAAGCCTTAAACTCCCTTTTTTATTACACATAAGTCACCCCTAAGGTAGTCCCTAGGTAGCTCTAAGGGCAGGGTGCTGTGTAACTAAAAGGTAGGACATGTACTTTTAAGTTTTATGTGTTGTGGTACTGACAAACAGCTACATTTGTTTTTCACTACTGTGAGGCCTACTCCTCTCATAGGCTAGCACTGGGAATCCCTAAAACATTTCTAAGCTGTAATTCCTTATTAGAAAAGTGTAGGTGCACCAGGTTTCATATCTTCGTATTGGTAATGATAAATTCTCTTCCTGATACAGTTGGATTTAACATTACTGTTTTAGAAATGACACTTTTAGAAAGTGGAAATTTCTCTGCTCTTACAGCTTTGTGTGCCTTGAAGCCTGTCGCCAATACACGTCTGGGATGGGTGACAGCTACACTTTGTTCAGCCCCTCTAGACAGCCCCAGAGGAAGGGTGGGTGTGACAGAAAACTCATCTGCATTTGTCTATATTTTGATAGCTCTTCCTGGGCAGGAAGCAGGAGGGAGGCCTACACTTACACCTGAAAATGCAGTGCCCTGTGTCACACACGAAGGGCTGGTTACCCATTACTGATGGTATGGCGCCAGCGCTGGGATGAAAGGAGGACCTGTGCACTTCAATAGCTTGCTTTGAAGTTACCCCAACTTCAAAGGCACATTTTGATATAGGTACTGGGGCACTGACCCCACCAAGACAGTACAATACTAGACCTGTGAAGAACTCTGCCAGGAGTAGGGACTGTCATGCTGCAAGGATTACCACTCTGTCTGACTGCTGCACTGGAGGAACTGATTTCTGCTTTTCTGAGCTGTCCTGCTGCCTGCTGATCTTTGTTCTGCTGATGAGAAGGACTGCACCCATCTCACATGAACTCAGAGTGACTCCAAGGGCTTGTCGGCTTGCTCCCTGTTCTGAAGTCTCAGGGCCATCAAAGACTTCCTGCAACTCTGCAACAGTGCTTGGACTCTGCCATCTGTGAATACTGCCCTGCCAAGTGGTGCCAGTCGAGTCCTGAGCCCTTGAAAGCCGATTTCTGTTGTTCAGATCCATCAGAACTGATGACTTTGTGCTGATGAGAACTGACCCGGTGCCCTTCAACGCAGACGCAGTGCCGATCCAAGGGCACCCCTACGTGGCTTGAAGGTGATGTGGGACCCAACTGTGAGGTTCGACAGTGATGCAGCACTACACCATAAGGGGTTCTATGATGATGTGGGACCCGACTGCGAGGCTCGAAGACAACGCATCGACCAACTTTGTGAATCTGAACCGATACATCGGATTTTCAAATCTGAGGATTGCTCCATCCAAGGTACTTTTTCAGCGAACTCTGTGTGAATCCTGTAGCCAGCCTGCTCTCCAAAGCGGGCGGCCTGAAATTTTGATTTAACTGTGTCCAGTGTGACCTCATTACCCCTTAAGCGCTATTTGATTCTAAGCACTATTTTTTTATTTATTCTTTTAAAAATGATTACTCCACTTCTGTCTATTACACTATGGTTGTTTTGGTCTTGTTTAACTCATAAAAGTATTCTCTATTTTTCTAAATCTATGTGGAGTATTTTTGTGGTGTTTTCATTGTGTTACTGTGTGCCTGTGTCGTACAAATACCTTACACATTGCCTCTTCAGATAAGCCTGACTGCTCTGTGCCAAGCTACCAGAAAGTGAGCACAGGTTATATTTAAGTGTTTATCTAGTTTACCCTGACTAGAATTGTGGTGCGTACCTATGCCAACTAGAGACCAACTTTCTAACACTCAGTGAAGAAGAGTCTTTCACCTTGGGGCCCCTGTACTACAAACCCTCAGATGGGGAACAAAGTGCTCCTTTTAGGACTCTCAGGGTGTTGAGGCAGGGCCCTTCAAGATTAACTCAGGAAGGTGCTGTGGGCTAGAAACCCGCAGTCAGCGCGACACAAAATATGACTCAGTAAATCATTGTTCAGCCAGTGTTTATTTCATTAAAAAGGAAATGTACTTTAAAAGAAAAAATATATAAGTACTCTACTAAAGTTAAAGATCAGAGCCTGTCAGTACCCCTTTCAGTGGTCCACGGGGCAAGCAGGAGCTACTGGGCTTAACCATGGGAGGTGAAGCCTTTTACTCCTGATGTTCCAGGACCCCACCTTCTATGAGTCCTGATCAACTGGACTAAGTACCACTTTAGCTTAAGCGCTGGATTCTCAGTGAAAGAGCAGGTTGAGCAGTCCAAGGCTTCTTGGTGGGGGAGGTAGATACTGGAATGTGAACATAGGTTCACCACTCAAAATATGTTCAATAGCAGCTATAAAGAATTTTCCGGTCAAATACTTTCTTTATGAAAAAAGGGGTATTTACATACAAATGTGCAGTGAAATAAGGTGTACACTACCAATACACACAGCTTCCTGTGGTCAGGGCTCTTCTATTTAATAGGCAGGTCTTAGAGTCCCACTTCCCTCTCACTAGTGGTAGTGGTTATTCTTCATTTATAAAAGGCAACATTCAGGTTAGGTCTCACTATTAGTATGAGTGTCAGGAGTCCCATTCCAACTGTGATAAAAGTCAAAAGTCTTGCCGCACCTGACGTGCTTTGGAGCTGAATACATTTTCCAGGGGCTTTTTGGCCTGGTGATCAATCTCACCTGCTTCAGCAAGAATGGCGTGACCAAAGTTTTGGAGGAGAGCGGCAGTGGCTGCTGTTGGTGAATAGCCCTTGCGGGTCAGAAGTGGCAGTGGCTGGGCATCCACAGTGCCTCATCTAGTGAGATAGTAAGGTCTTCTGATCCTTCTCACCCCTGGGGTTGGTTCTTGCTTTTCTGATCCTCAGTCAAGGCTTGAGCACGCATGGGTCACCACAGTGGCCTCTCCTCACAATGACGGCTTGAACCAGGTGACATTCCTTGTCCTTTCTGGTGGCTGCACCTGGCATATAGGGTCCCCAACCTTATTCCACATATGAGCGACAGCATTATCAACACAGCAGTAATCTTCACATCCGCCCCACCTGGCATATGAGGTCATCAACTTTCCTCTGCACATGGGCTATGGCCCTATCATCACAGCAGCCCCACCTGGCATACGGGGTCACCGACTTGACTATGCACATTGGCTATGACCCAATCGGCATGGAAGCAACGCTGATCATGGCTAACTTCACAGCGGCCCTCTCTGGCAAACGGGATACCTGACTTGTACCTGCACATGGGTGACAACCTGATTTGTGAAACAGCCATCTCCTCACACTTAGCTACAGGGATCCATTCTCCAGGATCCTCCACTGGACCTTGCTTTCTCCAGCATTCTCCTATTCCTCACAGGGCACACTGGTCTTGACAAGAAGCAGGCATCGGTGCACCAGGCTCCAGAGGCAAGAGATCATGAATGTACCTGGGTGATGTCTCCTCACCTAGCTAGGAGACCGGCAGACCTTAGCCTCCTGCCCTTAGCAAAGGCAAAAGTCTTGCCGAGCTTCTCCTCCTTGCGCAGCCCAATTGGCTGCTTAACATTTGACAATTTTAGGGGCCTCATGTTCCCCTTCTTCTCAACTTCCAAACACCAAATGTGGTTAACGTCTGAGTTTTTAAAATTTGTGTTGGGAGTCTGCTTCCATTTGAAGAGTCCTCGCCCCTGACCTGACCTTTCTCCAGAAAGCAGTCCGTTACAGCAGGAGTGACTTTAAATCTGAAAGTTCCACAACACGTGCCATGGGAGTATATAGAGATTCACAATTGATTGTAGCCACAGTGATATCTGCATAAAAAGGTTAACTCAGAACTCCCAGCCCTAATCTTTATAATTCTCTTATCAGACCAATCTCCTTCCTGATATGTGCCCAGGCCCCTTTCAAGTGACGTCCCTCTGAATAAAGGAGCAGTCTTTGAAGTGTACTCAAGATCCAGGCTCTTCTTCCTCCAGTGTGTGTGTCCCACCCAGCTCACAGGAATGCAGAAATCTACAAATATTACTGGAGGAATTCTTCTACCTCTTCATGCTCCTCCAGTCAGTCCGCGGTCTCCCACAATGGAACCCTTAGTCATCCATTTATTGCACCATTCACATGCACTTGTACACTCAGCACATGCATACAACACATAGGTGCTGTAGTGCTACATACTAACATGGTGTAGGCCTAGGGTAAGTTAAGCACACAACAGCAGAACTTTACATGAGCGAGCCTGTTGGCCTTTCTCCAGTGGCACAGGTAAAAGGGCCAGCTCACTTCACCATGCAAGGGACGTTTTGGTTCCAACATATCTGCTTCAAAAGAAGCCTCTCAAAGTAACCAGGATGCAAATTAAAAATCATAAAAATGTATCAGAGACATGTAACCTCCTAATTTAGTGTGTTCCCCTTATTTGTGAGGTACCATATGACAAATATGTGCACTAGCAGTGTCTAACCCTAAAAACAGCTATACGTCTATGTATCCCTATTATAAACCACATACAGGGTTTTTCACTAACTAAAATGTGATTCTATAGGCTATGTCATTTTATTATACTAATTATTACAGTTGTACAGCCCTTGGAAATACATTCTAACACTAATAACATAAGATTACTGGCTTTGCCTTTATATAATGAACTGTACCTCCTTACAAGGAATTACACCAAGATGATTGGCTTTATCATAAACAAAATGTCACCACACTTAAGCATACCCATCAGCCTTAAACACTTATTTTTCCTTATTTGACTGGCTGCCTAACAAGCAATCCAGACATCACACCAAAATTATCCTTTACCCCAATGCCTTCCAGCACTGAACCCAGAGGGCATATTGATTGTCCCTCTAGGGAGGGCTAGTGTTGGTCACATTTCTCCTTATCCTGGGAGCTCTGTTGAGCATGGTGCTGCTACGAGGTGGACTTTTATACATGCTTATCAAGGGCACCCATGCTAGAATATGCTCATTATTTTTTCCTGTCCTCAGGACTTGAAGGGCTATATAATGGACCCAATGCAGCATACTATGTTCTTTTTACTTTTTCTTGTATATTGATGTGACTCACTACTGTTGTCAATGTTTACAATGTCAGTACCTCTGCCCTCACTGAGCACTCAGAGATTTCTCTTAAAAAGTGATGAGATGGTCTCAAGGGCCCAGCAGTCTGTCGCACTCTGTTTCCAGGTGCAGGACAGACAAAAATGTTTTCCCTGTTCTCTTGTCTGCCCATGGGATTCCTTGAGCGTGGGAAAAAGTTTTAACCTGGCAATATCCTCCTGTAAAGAAGGAGTTATATTTCAATAGAGTGGGCTCATACAATGCCACCCTACGGGGAATGCACATAGAAAAGGCTTCACAAGTGGCTCAGACAAAATGCACTGGGGATTTCTTGATGGCACTAGACTCCCCAGCCCTGAGGCTCCTGCAGCTAAAGAAACATGTGAGCATTAGGTTTGGGCGGTGAACTCCGCTCCGTTCGCGGAGTTTGCAGTTTTCTGCACTCCACGCTCCGCGGAGCTCGTGGTGTGAAGAAAACGCCGCTTCGCGTAGTGCCAGTGAAGTTTTTTCTCTGCTTGAGCTCGCGAGCGGTAAGTTCATGAGCACGAGCTGCCACTCGGGTAAAATTTTTACCCGAGCGGCAGAAAAACCTGCCCAAAGAGCAGTTCCCACTACACTCCGCCACTTGCGGAACTTCACAGAGTTTTTTTGTAACTTCGCTGAGTTCCGCGTAGAAAAACTCCACGAACAACGCTCAGGCTTAGTGAGCACCAGTGGCTCCTTAAATTCAAGACACCTCGGGCTGTGTCAAACCAGTATGGACAATGTTTGGATCATTTTGCTTCAGATAGTGGGCTTTAGCCAGCTGGGTTTCCTGACCCCTAAAATTTCAAGTGGAATCCTTGTAGACCATCAATCGGCCTAACATCACTGCCGTCTTCTCCATCAATAGGAAACCGAGCTATGGGGGCTGACTTGTCTTTCTTTGTCATTCTTTCCAGCCCAGTTGGTCTACTGACCTGGTGCACTGCTCGTCAGTGCCCCCCCTATGTCCTTCACAGCAGACCACTACCCCTTCCTATACCCACCAAACATCCAGGTCTTTCTCAACTTGCAAGGTGACAGTTTGCAACAACAAGAGTCGTCAGTGTCTGATCCCAGGTCACCTACAGCAGAACCAGTACATTCCAGTGCATACCTGAGCACACTTCTCATGCAAATGGGCACATACATGTGCCTTCGTGTCGCTTTTACCTCAGCTGCATAGAGCAGATGACCGTATTTTAAAAAGTAGACACTGGAAGTGACGTTCAACCATGCTACAGATAGGACTTCAATGCATTCTTTTTTTTAAAGGAGTTATGTTCAACCGAAAAGGACTGAAACCAGGGTTCCAAAAATGAAACAAAACTAGAGCTTTCCTTGGAAAGAATTCATTTCTCTACACAGGTGACATGTCTTGTGGCACTCCCATTAAAAATAGTAATGGTTGGCCCATGTTGTAGGAGCTGTTACCAATATTTGGCTTATTTTAGGTAAATTATGGTGCTTAGGGAATTCTCCAGAGGCAAACCATAAATCTGCTAATTGTAACTTGCTTCTTTAACACATTTTTAGAATTTTATATCATGTTTACAATATCTCTTTACTAGAGTAATGACCTGATGGTTGCAATATCGTTTGCTGTGCTCTAAGGTAGAGGACCATTATGTAGTCAATGTCTTGTTTTGAATTATAAATATCCAATCATAAACATCCAATCATAAATATCTGGCATTAGAAGCAGATGAGTTGTCTGCAATAGTGCAAAAATAAATTATATTTGGGAGGCTCTACATTTCAGGGATGAAAATGGAAACCAAGTTCTATTAAACTTTGCAAACAGGGTATATATTCTATGAACTGTATCATTTGACCTGTGAATGTCTGATATGTGAGACTGTGCATGTATTCATGTTTAGCCCGGGGTGCCAGATTTTGAAATTGTGCGTAGGGTCTAGCAATGTTTTTATTTATTGCTTTTGAAACCATTCCATATATGTATACTTATTATCCCCTGAGTTGTCTTGATATCATTTGGTACTGATATTGCTCTAAACAGTGAATGTAAAAATATGTTATTTTAGCAGTAAGACGGACAATGCTAATACACAACCATTTTAGCGAATAGGTGGAACTTGTGGAATGTGACTCTGCAGAATTCTGTGGAGTTACATAAAAACCCTGTGAGATTCTGCAGAGTTCTACCAATGGGTGGAAATAGGCACGCCGAGCTGTGATTTAGCGCTGGTGGCATGCTCCACTCAGAAAAATCAGCACGAATGGCACCAGGTGGCATGCCAGAGTGCACAGTTACTCAAGTTAATTTTGTTGCGCCTGGGGTAGATTTTTTACTTGAGCGGCAGCCTTCTGACCATGAATAATTGTGAACGTCCGTGACAACTCACATTAGAAAAATCCCACTGGATGTCCTCCTAGCAACCAGAAGTCAAGTTAGGGGAGGCCAAATCTTGCTCGGTCTCACCAACTTACCATTCTGGAGCCTCACGCAAGAAAAACTTCCGCCATGCGTCAATTGGAAGAATTTGGTCAGAACTCCAAGTTACAAGAGTAATGCGGAGTCACCAAATTCTGTCAGTTCCGTCGGTGGAATGGAATTTTCTGCCCACCGATAAACTATTTGTCTTTTTTTTTTATATATATTACCAGTTGTTACACACAAGCAAAGCTCAACAGGAGGCATGAAAACAAATTTGTCACATGGTTAATGTGTAGAGTTACAAATGTACCCTTGGTATAAACATTTGTGACTGAGAATCAAACAGGAAATTACATAAAATCGGAAAGACGTCAAACAAGTCCAAGTTAGCTTCAACCTAATAAATTTGGCAATAGCCAAAGCCTGAAGACACTATAATGACTCAAGGCATGGCATGAAAAGAAATTAAAGAGTTGGTAATATTATTGAGAAATTTTACTCTGAACCACACTCCATGGTCTGAATATTTTGGGGCAGATTTACAAGAAACGGACGCATCTGTAGCAATGTGTCAGTTTCCCTGCTCCAGCCTGCGATACCCTTGTGCTGTTGCAGGGATTCTGCACATGCACAGAACTATGCGCAGGAAAATGGGACCTCAGTGTATAGGGGCTAAGCCTTCCCATCACCTTAGTGGCCACGAACCCACGACCGACTAGCTATAGTGTCTCACTCGCTCTCCTACACAATCATGAAGATGCAAATGGTTAGACACCTCAGAACACAACACTCCCGGATCTCTCAGGAATCGCGGTAACAAGACACACCTTTTCGCTCCCACTCTCGTACCTGTCCACAATAAAAACTGACCGAAACACTAATATACTTTAAAGTGTTTTTTTCAACTGTCGTGCTCTGAAACATAGTACATGAGCCACAACCAGCAGCAAAATTCATTATATCAATACAGTTAGCATTGCAACAAGAGATGTAGGAGGACGGGGATTCTTCCTCTTGGAATTTGGGGCCCTCACACAACCGGCTGGGTGTCATGCTTCATCATAGGGCTGCTACTGATCAGGTCCGCGCTTCAATGCCTGACGGGCTCCCTATGAGGGGCTCTTTGGTGGAGATCTTTTATTCCAAATTGCTGTTTGGTGCAGTGTGGGTGAGGGGCCTAACCAGTGTAGATGAGTGAGTGGAGATGTGTAACCTGAAGGAAGTTTAAAACAGGTTTGGAAGTACCAACGAAAACAATTTTAATCAATAGGTCTCCCAACCTGATTAAAAGAAACAATGGCGCATGTCTGAGGTTATGTTTCAGGTAGGGCGCTCTATTGTGTGGACTGCATGTTTCTCGCCTAGTAGTCAATCAATCTGGTGGCGATTCATCAGGACCTTATGAAATAAAATCTATCTACACACGGGTGGTTATATGGTGTAATCTACCTCTTTAAACCAGCCTAACACATACTATGTGTAGTACCTGATAGAACATGACCAACCCCAGTTGGGTTTACTTCATCAATACCCGGCAGGTATCACACAAGGAATTTCCCTATGTAGTTTGCTGATCCCGGCAGAAGTGGGTAGGTCAGAGAGCCTGTACCTGATTCAGCACAGCCCATTAAACCCACAGTGATGCCAGTGTGGGCTTTAATGTAAAATCACACAGAGGGCATCTTAGAGAGGCCCCCCTGAAAAACAACCAGCCCTGGTGTGGTTCCTGAATAGCTGCCCACTATTTGCCACACTATTTGCCACCACCAGGCAGATTTCTGAACCCCTGGTTAGAGAGCATATGTTCTCTGGGTTCAGAAGTGAAGCCCATACTGGGCACAAGTGTCATGCCACCTCCCCCAGGATGGACTGGTCCACAAAGTGAAAGCTTCAAAGACCTGCCACCTTTGTAAGCTATCCCTGCCTTTCGCTGCATCCAGCAACTGGATCCCGCCGGTTCTTACCCCACTTTGGGTGGGAGATTCGGCAAGAAAACCTAATAAGAAGGAGAGATGTGCCCACCTTTGCCAACCCCATCCCTCAGGTGGGAGAGGCGAGGTGAAGCACACATCTCTGTCCTCTCCGTCTTGAAGATGAGGGACCCAGACAATTAGAGCAAGGCTCATGCCCCCCTCCCACTGGATGGTGGCATAATAGAGGGTGTACCTACCCCAAGGAAGGGACCTGGAAGTACACCTCAGAGTACCTGAGGTGTACCTCCATCTCTGAACCCTCCAACTTACCTGCACTGCTGTTGGTTCCTCCAGGAAGACTTCCTGGACCGAGCCTGCAGCCAAAATCCAAAACCAGCAACCCCGGTAGGATTGCATTTGGCTCTCAACACCTCGAAAGCAACCTGCACCCGGCCACCCCTACTCCGCTGGTGGTGTGGACTTGGTGCTGACCTGGGACCACCTATGCTCTGACCTTAACCCTAGGAAAATGGCTCCCAAGAATCAGTTGTCTGGCCGTGATCATTCCTCAAATGAGGTACCCCCTAACCCAATTGGCTAACATTGGCCTCTGCCCTCTGCCCCCGGCCGCTCTAGTGTCGCTGGTGGTGCAATTTGAGTACCTAACTCGACCTTGGGGACTTTGGTCCTAACCCCAAAAATCCATACTTGTAAGTAGTTTAGTTACCTTTAAACCGTTAACACTCTTTTCCCATAGGAACCAATGCAACGAGTTTAGTGTCTTTAAAATCTGTTGACCTACTGTTTTGTATGTAAAGAAAGTAACTATGCTTTATCCTAAGAATTGTCATACTTACCTGTAAGTAACAACTTCCAGTGTATGATATCTCAGTATATCACCTCAAGTACTTAAAGTAACTGAAAAGTAATCCAGGAGTAAGCAAAAGTAATCTTACTGTATTTTGAACTATTTTAAAATTTATACATTACAAACCTGTAATCGATTCCAATAAAATCCACAATTGCATTTCTGTGTACAGCCTTGCATTTAAAAGTATGTCTTACTTGTCTGTGCCAACTCCTGCTTGGTTCTACAAAATAAAATATTAGTATAACTTTTTATACTTAACTAATTGATCTGGATTCTGTCTCTCAGTGTGTGCCCTAATTGAGTGAATACAATAAATGCTTATCACACCATCTTAATAAGCTTAACTGCTCGCCCACACTACCACAAAGTGAGCTATAGGTACTTATCTAATTTAGCCTCTGCTATACCTCTGGGGACTCCCTGGACTCTGTGCACACTATGCCTTACTTTGGTATAGTATTTACAGAGCCAAATGCCTACACTGGATGCTTATTCGAACAGCCAAGTCTTGAGGTCCATTTGGAATTCTGTAGTGGTCCGGAGGTGTGTGGGGAGGCTGTTCCAGGTCTTTGCTGCAATGTGAGAGAAGGAGCATCCTCGAATTCTGCTTGGGTAGTTGCGGGGAGTATGGGCAAGTGAAAGGGAGGCAGAGCGTAGTCTTCTCGACGGTTAGTGGAAATTCAGGGGGTGAACGTATATGCAGGTCCTTTGTTTTGTAGAGCTTGTACATAGGTCAACAGTTTGATTTTGCATCTCTTCAGTACGGGGAGCCAGTGGAGTTGCCTGAGGTGGGGTGTGATGTGGGTTCACCGGGGAAGGCTGAGGAATGCTGAGGATTAGTCTGACTGCGGTATTCTGTCTGGTCTGAGTGCCTCATTTACAAGCCTTAGCAACACTTTTGCACCGCCGGAGCATCCCTTGTTTGACCTTCCACTGACACAATGTGCCACAGCATATTTACGAGGCCACTTTCATGGCTTTGGAAATATGTGCCCCTTTCATGCAAAACACTGTGTGTAGCTGTGGGTGTTCCCACTCATGATCCATGGAATCTGAAGTATTCCCAGATATATGAAGACTCGTAAACCTAGGAATGCATCAAATTCTAATGCCACCCTAGGGGTGGTGTTAGGGAGGTGCAATGAGAAGAAATATCCTTATTTGTGGGATGCATTCTGCAACACATATAGAAGGAGGAAATCACCGCCATTGATTAAAAGGTGTCCCTTCCTGCACAAAATCAACCACCCCCACAACACTGGCACCCTTGCAACATGGTGCCAGGGTTTCAGCGTTGGCGCTGAGCTGTTCTTTTAGCACCAACGCAGAAGTCAGTACAGGAATGCACTGTATTCTTGTAAATATTGAGCATTCCTGCACTTCTAAAATGAGACATCATTGCGCTGCATAATTGATTGCGGCTCTGCGCTGCACCATTCTCTTGGAAATTAGGTCCTGAGCTCTCTGTAAGAGATGTGCGGTGATTCCTATGTAGAAGGCATTGCTGTAGTCCAGTGGGCTGATGATAAGGGCCCGTGTCACTGCGTGTCTCGTGTGTAAGGGTAGCCACTTGAAGATCTTACGTGGCATGCGCAGAGTGAGGAAGCAGGCAAAGGAAACTGGGTTGATTTGTGATTTCATGATGAACTTGTTGTCAATGATGATTCTGAGTTTTCTGGAATGGGTGGACAGAGTGGGTGCGGGTCCTACGCCTGATAGCCATCAGGAGTCATTACATGTGCTGCTGCTGTTGCCAAAGATCAATACTTCTGTCTTGTCTGTGTTCAGCTGCAAGCAGTTGTTCTTCATCCAGTCGGCGATGCTTATCATGCATCTATGGAAATTGGTTCTGGTGGTGGTGGGGTTGTCGGTGAGTGAGAGGATAAGTTGGGTGTCGGCTGCATAGGAAATTATGTTGAGACGGTGGGATCTAACAATGTTGACCAGCGTGGTCATATATGCATTGAAGAGCATAGGGCTGATGGATGGGCCCTGGGAGACACATCAGGTGATCTCCTTGGGTTAAGAAGAGAAAGGTGGGTGGTGGATCCTCTGGGTTCTTCTGGTGAGGAAGGGGATGATCCATCTGAGCGCGTCACCTTGGACGCAGATGTGGCGGAGTCTTTTGATCAGTGTGCGATGGGATATGATGTTGAAGGCCTCCAAGAGGTCGAGGAGGATCAAAGCTACTGTTTGTCCTCAATCAAGGAGAGTTCAGATGTCATCCATGGCTGCAATCAGGGCAGTTTTGGTGCTGTGATTGCTGAGGAAACAGGATTTGGAGGTGTTGAGTAGCTGGTTCTGTTCCAGGTGTGTCATGAGTTGATTGTTGATAATCTTTTCCAGTACCTTCACTGGAAATGGGAGCAAGGAGATGGGCAGGTAGTTTTTGAGTTCGCTTGTGTCTGTGGATGATTTTTGAGTAGTGGTCTGACCTTGGCGTGTTTCTAGGCGTCGGAAATGTTGTGGTGGTGATAGAGGTGTTGGGTAGGGTGATGAGTTCCTGGCCGATCCTTTGGTTTCCGAGGTTGAAGATGTGGTGTGGGCATGGGTATGGGGGAGCACCAGAGTGGATGGATTTCATGGTGGAGGTGGTGTCCTGGGTGGAAAGGTTGTACCAGGTGGTCAGTGTGTGGTTGTGTCGGTTATGGTGGTGATGTATCTGTTCAGGAAGTCTGTAGGTGTGGGTTGGGGTTTGAAGTTTCTGTATGTTGTTGCGATTTTGTTGTGGTAGAAGTGGGTGAGGTTGTCGAACAGCTCCTTTGTGGGTATGAAGTTGTTTTCACTGACAGCTGGGTTGGTGAATTCCTTAACAATCTTGTTCCTTGGTGTTGTTGGCATTGGTTTTAATGCATGTGGCAAGGGTTGCCTTCTTTGTGGCCCTCAGCAGGTGGTGATAGAGGTTGAGGGAGGTCTTGAAGGCTGCTCTGATGGAGGTGTTCTTGCTGGCGAGCAATCTCCTCTCCAACAGTTTGCTGTCCTCTTTCACTTTTCTGAGGTCTTGGGTGTACCAGCAGGCATTTTTAGAGTATTTTCTCTGGATGTGGCTCTTGATGGGGATGATGCTGTCTGCATGATTGGTGATCCAGGCATTTAATTTTTTCACTCCCTGTTCGAATTTGGTGGCAGTAGCAGGTATGGAGGTGTTGAGGGTGTTCACCCATCTGGTCTCTGAGTTTTTGCTCCACCTCTGGTGAGGGGCTTTGGTCAACTGGGGGGTGGCGGTGTGAGGGCTGGAGATGCTGAAGTGGAAGATGGAGTAATCGGTCCATGTGAGTTCTGTGACAAGGCTGTATTTGACTCAGTGACTGGAGGTCAAAATTGGGTCCAGTATGTGTCCTGCGGTGTGTGTAAGGTGTGGATGATGTGGGTCAATCTGAGGCTACTCATACTGATGAGGAGGTTTGTGGAGTTTTTGCTGTTGGGGTCATCAATGTGAAAATTTAGGTCGCTGAGGAAGATGTAGTCCTTGGAGTCTAAGGCGAGGGGCGCAATGAAGTCTGCGATGGTGTTGCAGAAGCTGGAGTGCCGGCCTGGGAGTTGCTATGCAAGGGTGCCTCTGATGGTTATCTTGTCGTCCATGTGGAGCTTGAAGTTGAGATGTTCCATGGGGGTGGTGGTGTTGTCTGTGGTACACTGTATGGTCTCTTTGTGGAGGATGGCTGTTCCTCCTCCCGGCTTGTTGATGCGGTCCTGGTGAGTGTTTTTATATCTGTCACGGATCGTTGTGGAAATATCTGGGGCGGATGCGGGACTGAGCCAGATCTCAGTGAGGAAGTCGATGTCAGGTGCAATGGTGGTGATGAGGTGCCACAATTCGGTGGAATGCTTGAATATTGAGCATGCTTTGAGAAAGACATATGCAAGTTGGTGTTTTTGTTCAGCTGGTGTCTGTGATGTGTTTGGATGGGACTGGTTGGTAAGCTGGTATGTGCGCAGTGGCAGGTGATGTGGCAGTAGGTGCAGGTGAAAGGTCCTACTCTGGTGCGTGGGTCAGAGCAGTGGCAGTGTTTGTTGCGGCATAGAGGGTGTAGAGCTCATGATGGTGTATCTTCGGGGATGGGAGGGCCAGGGGTCATGGCGCTGGGCGAGATCCATATTCAAAATTACAAGAGCAACCCTTATGTCCCTGCGAACCGGGTAAGTACAATGTACTGCAAAAACAATGTTCACAAGGAACTGATTTAAAAATAATAATCTATTGTATACAACATCGATAGTTGTTTTTGAATTAATCTCTCACACAGGAATACCAAATCAATGGTCAACACAGTAAGCCTTCACACGACTTATTGAAATTTACCAAGCCTCAGCCGAGGTCTTTATTTTAATACAAACAATCTTGTTGAGAAACATATAAAAAACATTCTTTATATACACAACTCCTCTTTTTCTTATATTCACAGTGCAAGGTGACCCCAGTGAAAAAAAACATAACCTCACAATTATAACAGAAAAATACAAACAAAAGTGTAGAAGGTTATTGGAAAAAATGTAACAAGGACAGTTTATAAACAATATGTAATAATTCAATTAAAGCTGTCTCTTATTTTGTTGTCGACGGCCTTTCGACCCACTTCTAAATACCGGGTCTCATCAGGACTTAGATTCTGGGGACAGTGTATACCATACAGTTGTCCTTATCGGATCCAGTATGTGTGAAGATATAGGGATGAGATAATGTACATCCAAACTTGGACTTTCTATACTCCTTCCGCGAATAGGGGTCAAACCATACACCGAATGTATTGGCTTTCTTGAGTTCCTTATTATTATTTCTTCGTGTATGAGAAATCCAGTAGTACACTCATTGGGTATTTCCCCATTTAATGAGTGTACTACTGGATTTCTCATACACGAAGAAATAATAATAAGAAACTCAAGAAAGCCAATACATTCGGTGTATGGTTTGACCCCTATTCGCGGAAGGAGTATAGAAAGTCCAAGTTTGGATGTACATTATCTCATCCCTATATCTTCACACATACTGGATCTGATAAGGACAACTGTATGGTATACACTGTCCCCAGAATCTAAGTCCTGATGAGACCCGGTATTTAGAAGTGGGTCGAAACGCCGTCGACAACAAAATAAGAGACAGCTTTAATTGAATTATTACATATTGTTTATAAACTGTCCTTGTTACATTTTTTCCAATAACCTTCTACACTTTTGTTTGTATTTTTCTGTTATAATTGTGAGGTTATGGTTTATTTCACTGGGGTCACCTTGCACTGTGAATATAAGAAAAAGAGGAGTTGTGTATATAAAGAATGTTTTTTATATGTTTCTCAACAAGATTGTTTGTATTAAAATAAAGACCTCGGCTGAGGCTTGGTAAATTTCAATAAGTCGTGTGAAGGCTTACTGTGTTGACCATTGATTTGGTATTCCTGTGTGAGAGATTAATTCAAAAACAACTATCGATGTTGTATACAATAGATTATTATTTTTAAATCAGTTCCTTGTGAACATTGTTTTTGCAGTACGCTGGGCGAGATCCAGGCACGGTCAGGGACAGACAGGTAAGCCTTTGGTCCTGGGATTGGTGGCTTCTGTTGACGGGATGAACAGTGAGATGGAAAATCCGGTAGGGAAAACCCTAGCAGCAAATCCCAGGCAGCTGCGACGTCACTGAATCAGTCTGGAACAAGCAGGAACTGGAGGCCACAGGCAAGTGGCATTCTAGGTGTCCAGGTGCCACAGACCCTAAAGATTAAGCTGTGCCCCATTTACTTCCGGTTGTTCCACCCTCCACCGCATACACACTGATGTATTCATATGTATGTATGTTATATGTGGTTTTTTTGTGGGAACCAATCCAATAAGTAGTGGACAACATTACAGGGTAAAAGGCAAAGGTAAAATAAATGAGTGATTGGAGGTTAAGATAGGCTCTGAGAGTGGGAAAGGCTCGTTGTAGGTATTGCAGCATGCTCAACTGATTTAAAAATATAAATAAATAAAAATGAATGAAAAAATTATCCCATTGGCTTTGGTGATTTTCACTTTTCCCAATTTAGGTTTAAATCCACTGAAATAGATGGCTGCCAATTTCTTTTACGAAATCATTCCAGTATCAATGAGACGTTTAGCAATACTTGCAAGATAACGTTAAAGAAGATTGTGTGATCATTTCAGAGCTTGTGCAAAAGACGGAATACAACTATCTTTGCTAATTCAGTTCTTGACTTTAAAGATGGAAGAAACTTATGGATGTTTGACTCAGCTGCGAGGCCCTCCATTTATTCTTCAAAACTTTCATAGAAATCAATAGCTGGAATGCAGCGAGATTAGCTTTGTAGTGCTGAGCAGCCACAAACCAGAAGAATATCTGTGTGCTCATTAGGCGTGATGAACTGTCCTGTGTCTGCCTCCCTGAATGGAAAGAGCCTCTGTGATATTTTACAAACTGGAAAACAGCCTAATGCTTAACAGGGTAAATATTTGATGCCGCCAAGGAGCAGGGGAATGGCTTAAAGGCATGAATTCATTTTATAGAAATCCACACAAAATCACCTATGTGCTGCGCATTTTAAAATTGTACACATAAGGTGGCTCTAAAATGAAATAGTGTATTCTCCTGGAACCTGTAAGATGGGGGAGGTGCGATGCAATAGTAACAATGTTAAAGCACATTATTCATGTTTAGATGCTTTGGGGCATAATATCAAGACAGGCGATAAAATTATCAGCACTTTAGCGGCAGAAAACTGCCGCTGAAACGGCGATAATGAGCTTGATAATATGCTCTATGGAATTCCAATTGAAGCCCATGTTAGATGTGAAGGACGTCTAACATGGGCTTCAATTGGAATTCCATAAAGCATATTATCAAGCCCATTATCGCCGTTTTAGCGGCAGTTTTCTTCCGCTAAAGCGGCGATAATTTTATCGCCTATCTTGATAATATGCCCTATGTAAGTAAGAATCTGTGGAATAAACACAAAGTAATTTGTAGTTATCCTGAATATAAGTCTTTTTCCTTTTATTATACAGTTAATTAAAACTCTAACATACAAACATCATATTGATACTTAATCAAAATTTAAGGATTCAAAATTGTATGCATATTATAAAATCTAGCAATACGAAATAAATGTCAATTCCAAAAGCAGCATTTCAGGTTGATGGCAATATATCACAATTAGCCGTTTAGTCCGAAAGGAAAGTGTATAGTGTGGAAGGCAATACCAAAAGTGTCCCAATGCTTGTTACTGATAGTTAACTTTCATCAAAGTTCATTTGTACAATAAGAATAGAACTTGTCTGTTTCTTAGTGCTGGGCATTGTGCAGTGCAGTTAAAATAATGTTAACAAACTTCCCAGCCCTTGCTAGAACTTGGGTTGTATTATTACTGCAGCACAAATCAGATGCTTCCCTGCAATGTCTCAGTAACTTTTCCCGATAGACTGGGACCAGTAGACGTCGATAGCAAGATGAGGGCAACAACATAGCAGATATGTCTTTTTAAACCAACAAAATGAACTGAACTAGTTTTACTTCATTCTATTACTGGCAAACTGATTCCCATGCAAGGTGGTCTTAATGAAAGAATCGTCGCAGAAAAGTAACACATTCTAATGAAGATGGCCCAGAGCCGAGGAATCACGCTGCAGGCACGCCCCAGATCAACTTGGCACTAAACTGATTGCATGTCAGCAAAGACTCGACTTTTTTTTCTGAATCCCTCAGAAGGGCTTTTTGTTCCCTTTTGAAGAGGTAACAAACTGGGGGGAGCGTGGCTTAAAGTATTAGCGAGTTGGTTAATTTAGCGCAGAGGCCAAGAAAGGCTGAACAGAGCCCCATATTGATGCTAAGATTAGAGAGTCTGCCGCGCGCCCTGTCTAAGTCGTTCCCTCGCTGTCGCCTGTGGTCCCTCGTGTTTTAATCTCATTTGTCTGATTGGAGCCCTGAGGGAGAGGGAATCACCGCAGCGTGTCCCTTCTGCTCTGGTTTCACTTTTATCTTTTCATCTGAAGAGCTTCACAAAGATGGCCGTAGTGCCAACACGTAGTAGATTTTACCGCATGTTTACCTATTTATTGCATGTGTACAGCGTATTACATAGATGAGAACTGCGTAAGACCCCCTAAAACGTTTTATTCTTGACCCGTTTAAGGAAAAGTGGCTTAAACACACGCTCTCCATTTTAGTTAAAGTCGCGCTACGTGTTGCTCGCTTGTATACCGATATATGCATTGAGACACAAATGCGAAGTCATTCTGCCAAAAGCACGCACTTGTGGCAGTTCCGGATTCGCTACAGCCATTCGTTTTGCCTTTTAAGTCTCCACACATTCATAATTGAGTGTAACTTAATAAATGCTTAAACACCACTCGCCCCTTCTTCTCGGCGGTAGCCTGTCTTGTAGCCTCTCATGTCGTTACGGTCTACTTTTCAACAGGCCCATGTCCTAATACCGAGTGTATCAAATCTAATGCTACGGTGCATTGTGGGTCGCCCCGGTTGGTCGTGTTCTGAGGCCTTGCTTCCGTCGCCGGGTGAATGGTGGCCGCGCCGATGCCCCGCTGGTGGCCTGAATCGTCACAATTTGTTCCGGCAATCGGCGGCATCTGCTCCTGTGAAAGGAGCGTGGAGCGGCGGGCAGGGCTTTGGGGCTGACCTCCGACTGAATGTGACAGGCCGGGCCCTTTCTGCCGGCCCGTTCGAGCATGTGCAAACAGATCCGCTGAAGGACAAAATGCTCCAGTGATTTAACGCACGTTTTCTTCTTTCTGCATTTTTTATTATTCCTTTCTCTCTCTCTCTCGCTCGCTTTTCCTTGTTAGAAAAGAAACAGGAGAGAGGACAGCCGGGGTACAATCTTAGCAACATCTGTTGCCTTTCACTCCAGCCCTGGTTGAGCACAATATCTTTTGAAAGAAGTGGTGACATTTTAGTGAAAGGGAAAATAAGGTTTCAATAGGAGCGGCATTTGGGCCTGTTTCCCAACAAGCACAGTTGGGGTTTCTTTGTGGCTGTCACTCAGCATCTCTTTGTGGGCATGTTTTCCCTTTCTTTTCTGATGAAATTGTTGGAAAACAAATCTTTAACCTATTACCGAGTTTAATGGACTTGCATCTGAGGAGAACAGGTCTGTGTTTTTTTTTTCTTTTTCATTCTGGGCTACATTCACAATACCGAAGTGCTTTAGACAGCAGAGGAACTCCTAATGCTCAGTTAATAAGAAGTGCGAAGGAATGTGTGGGCAGCATTGATTCACATCTGTTTGTTTATAATTTCCACATCTTGTTGACTTCCACACAAAGCGGCCAATGAACTTGACAAATGGTTTAGTATTCTAACGCATTTCAACATCAGTTATACTTCTATAAATAAATTTAGATAGACAGAAGGATGTACGTATATGCACATACAAACACCAATACATCCATACAAACTTCCCTCCATACATACATATCGTGGCTTAGTAAGGGTTCCATGAGCTCTGACGCAAGCAAAGAAAACTGGTTTACCTCTAAAAGTAGTTGTAAATAGGTTGCTGTGGGTCACTGAGACTTCTGATCTAGGCCCCGGTGCCATTGCAGCCGCTGCACTATTGATAGCCCCCCCTGACAGCTATATACATTAACCTCTGCTTAATCGTAGATGTTTAACTGTGGTATTTTCTCCTCAAAGATACATTTACAAAGCTATCCTAACCTGTCTATCCACGCTATGGCTGTCAAAACATTTTTACATCTGAAGCAACAGTCTACCAGGTATGTAATGGGTATGTAATTTAGCATATACTGACCCTTTAGGTGTATGATACTTAATATTTTTTTTCATTGGCACCTATTTATCCTATTGACTTTTTTTTAAGTCTCCGTCTATATATAGAAACATGCCAGGGCGCTGAACTGAAGATGTTCTAAGTCGTTTAATATGCATAGAGATTGGGAACACAATTTGCAGGAAATCATTTTGAACTCATAAACCAATAGGAATACTGAATTTAGGCAAAGCAATGTTAACCTTCTTATCCAAGTACAGTAATATGCTACTCTTGATATGTACAGAAAATAATCAGCACTGTATAGAAGGAGCGGGCGGGAATGGCATTAGCATTTGTGGAAAGTTGTGAAAATAGGGAAGAAGCATGATCGGATGCACATTAGTAAACTAGCCATAAGGCAATCACCCTCGCTGCCCTCAATTTAGGAATGACCTCAAAACCTGGCTCTTCGACTGAACTGCAGAACGCATAACTCCAACACCTTGAGACCATAATGGGTGATTAGCTCTGCTCTATAAGAACCCTGATTGATTGATACGTATATTTAAGTATTGTGCAGAGAGACAGCAGCTAGAGAGATGGGAGTGCTCATAAACATCTGGGTAGTGGGATGTGCGGCTGAGCGGCAGGACATCTGCAGTACAGCCAAAAGCAATGCAGTGGTGGGATTGGGTACCAGCAAAGGAGTAGTCAAGGGGGAGGCTGACCAAATGCGTACATGACCTTTGCTAGAGACCAGTTGGTTTTTCTAGGTCCCCCATCATCAGCGTATGTAGCAGGACTCCATCTCCCAGAGTCCCATGCCTGACTTGTGGTCCTGCAAATCACTACTGTTACAATAAAGCACTTGCTACCACTCATTGGAGTCATTTCTAGGGGCAGGGCAGGTGTTCTGAGGACACTAGCAGCAGAGACTGTTGGGGACTCCACTTCAAAGAGGCCCCACCCAACCTGCAGTCTTATCCAGTACTTTTGCCTTATTAATGAGCACATAACAGGATGTATGAAGATGAACCCTTGAGCAGCTGCCTAGGCAAAGCCTGGTTCAGGGATGTCTTTTCAGTGCTCACCTGAAAAGAGAAGGTAAGAAGGGAGGAGTGAATCTTTGCTTCTTCTCAGTGTATTCTCTCACACAACCATGCAGCATATTCTATTGGCAATATTGAAATAAAGAAGAGTTTTTAATAATCAGAAACGTATTATTGGCACTCATTTTTTCTTGGGACCATCTGTCAGGGGTATGATACACAGCATTGATGACAACGTCTAAAATGAAACTGCAATCCCGGCCCAACGATATCAGCCAGAAAAAGAAAAGGGGTCATAAAGAACCCATTGAAAAGTTAAAAAGCAAATATTTTGTGAATAATGAAAACTTTAACTGTACTGAAGATCTCTTGCCAACCTCAAAAATAATAATATCGATGCCACCTTGTCTAGATTACCAAATGTAGAGGTCATAATGTGTTCCAACTCAACTTTGTGGGCAACTCTGAGGATTGCAGTTTCTCACACCTTAAAAGACCACAATAAAATTCCTGATATTTGAAAGCTTATTTTGTTTATGGTTAACCTGAATCCCTCTCCAGACAGCTTGGGGGCATATTTATAAGAAATTCAAGCACTGCACCTTGCTGTGCTGTGCTGCATGGAAAGAGCAGGAATGCGCCATATTTAATAGAGTACAGCACATTCCTGCCTTTGTTCCTGCGTTTGCGCCATTTTGTCTGCCTAGTGCCATCGAAGACACCCTTGCACCATGCTGCAAGGGTGCCTGTATTGCATGCAGGATTATTTTTGTGCAGGAAGGGGCACCTTGATTGATTGACATGATGTAAAATGTGGACCATCATGAATAAAATGGGGAAATGAACCAGCACTCCTTAACATTTTCATGGCTGTGGTGATATTCAGCTAGAAAAGATAACTAAAATACATTTCCCTCAATAAGTTGTGCAAAGCAGAGGTGCATAGTGCTTCTTCATTTTGGAAATTAAAATGTATTCATTTATGAAGATCCAGTGGCTGATAGACTAAAGATAACCCCCCTGTTTTTATTTGGATAATGGAGATCTTCTTGAATAGCTAATACCCGTCAATGTCTAGCAACAACATTTGCCTACTTTATGGATGACGGTTAGAGCAGCAAAAACAGCTGGTCTTGTGAATGTTTGCCATGCCTGTGTATCATATCCACATTCAAATGCAGCGTTCTACTCAGTGCTTGTCCTTGCTGGACCTAACACTTATTGCTAGTGCATGTGTCAGGAGATTTAGAGTGTCATGTGCCTTAGGTACATTCCAATCCAAGGCTCCGAGAGATACTAAGGGCCTGCCTCTGCCAGAGCACTGAACCAAATGTTCAAATTTGACTGAAACTGACCTTTTTAGGTGCCTGAGGAACAAAGAGGAGTTAACATCATCCACAAGTTCAAATTACATTTCAGCCCATTACGCCACACAGTGAGTACCTAAACGTCGATATATGGGATTAAGTATAGATTTATTGTAAATTTAGAGCCAAGTTGATGTACCCTAATCTCAAGAATATGTTGTAAAAATACAGAATCACAACTGGCAGACAAAATTGTCTGACAAAGTTAAGTCTTGATAACATGGAGCATACAAGAAATTCAGAACTGACAATGCAGAAAAAGAGAAACAGAATTTGGTGGTCAGTATATTGTTTTTGATCCTCTCGCCTACACATGAGGATATCTACGTTATCTAATGAAACCTAAATTAAGTAGCACTAGTGGGGAAATCCTAATTAGATCCAATAAAGAAGGAAGGTTTCAGACTTGTACAGACTTCTGTAGAAGTTCTCTAAATCAGAGATATTGAATTGCATAAACCCACACAATGGAAATATAGCAAAGAGGTCTGTACCCCTCAAAGTCTACAAGGAATCTGCCTAAAGCTAAGGTGTGACCATCAATTAAACCCACACAGATAATTCGAGAATCCAACCGCATGTGTTTCATACTTTTTCCTTGCAGTTGAATTCAAACCTCCCCCATTGCGAATTCCTAATTAGTTTTTTAGTAAATTGGATGGGGTTTTGAGTAGTTCTATTTGGGGCTATAAGAAATCAAGACGTGCTATTGGTCTAAAGAAGCTTCCGTACAACCAGGGAGGTTTAGAACTCCCTGATTTTAAATTGTATTTTTGGGCTACATTTGTTGGTCGTCTGCGCAGTCTCTTGAACCCAGATAAAGCGGATTTCTGGCAGTGGCTTGTTCTTGGCCCAGAGAGCCAGATTTTTTTATATGGAATCAATGACCCTAACTACTTTAAACATGTACGTTTCAAGACTATTAGAGACTGTGTTTATATATGGCAGGGCATCAAGGCTAGGACTTCTTTATGTCTTATACATGATAAGCTTCCTCTTTGGGGCACCCCGATGCTGCCTGGGATATTTCAAGATCCTATGGGCCTGCAATGGACAAAGTATGGTGTGTACTATCTCGGGCAACTGTATGACTGCAATGGTTTTAAATCATTTCAGAACCTACAGCTTACGTTTGATATCCCTCAGCTGATGTTTTTTTAAATATATTCAGATAAGGGATTATCTTGTTAGACACTTAGCTATTCGGAGTGTTTCAGACTCAGAGATGTGGGAGTGCTTGTGTGCTCAGAACCGGCAGGCCACCATCAGTAGGATGTATCGATCTCTCTGTCAGCTTAGATTAGATGGTTGTGAAAAATTAGCGTCAAGATGAAGCGAGACCTTAGGGATAAATATTATTATAGGAGAGGTGAAGACTGCTTTTGAAACCATAGCATGCTCTGTACATTTGGTTAATCTACGACTGCAGCAATTTCTGACAATCTGCGCACTTTATCATACCCCAGAGAGGATCGCTAGATGGTCTCAAGGTGGGTTTAGACAGGGGGGAGGTTTACAGAGGGGTGCGCTGTAACTGCCCCAAGTGTGGGCCCTATGCAGCTGATATGATTCATATGTTTGTTACGTGCCCAGCTCTAAGTCATTTTTGGGAGAAGATATTATTTGTATTAAACTCCGACTTGGGGTCCGAATATACACTTACGATAGCTGAGGTCAGCATAGATCTATAACTGCAATTATGTTAGTTGCTGCCCGGCTGGTGATCGCTAGAGCCCGGATTTCACCCAAACCTCCCTCTGTGACGGAATGGTAGTTAATTGTTACGGAAATTGGCGAAAGAGAGAAGGTTTTAGCTAAAGCAAGGGGTATCCGTGCTTTGCAAAAATGTGGTTCTATATGGTGCTGCTTAGATGACTCATAGGCCAATTTTCTGATGGGATTAGTATGTGTTTCTTATTTTTGTTGTTTCAGTATCTCTTGATTTTCAGATAACTTTTTTTCATATGCACATTTTAATGTATACTCATATTCTACCGATAATCTATTTCCATGCTACCACTTCTGTATATTCTCCTCCTTCTCTTTCTTTTTTCTCTCTTATATTGTAATATTGTGGATCAGAATTTTTTTTAATGTATTTCTTTTTGACAATAAAAAAATGTCACCAAAAAAAAAAAATTCAAACCTCCCCTCTTGTGGTACACACATCAGAACGTCGTTGGATTTTTCCCAATTCCGTATACAGCATAGGCAAGGGTCCTCACTTTGTTCATTAGCTCCTGTCATACTTGCCAAAAGTACTCATCCTGAGCCTCACCTTCTCTCATACACAATGTGCCTTTCACTATCTATGAGATCATGTATACACACTCATTTAAATGTCAGATTATAAAGTAAATGCACCTTTAGTATCTGGTCCCCTTTACGTTAATGATATTAAAGCACACAAATATATGATACCATGTGAACGTATATATGGCATAATCAAAATGTAAAAGGATCGAGACAAATTTATGCTGCTCCATCACCTAAAGGGGGCTACCAGGGTTTGTGAATTGTTTTGATGAGGATGCAGATACTGACATTCGCTCTTGAGGTTCCTGGTCCTAACAGCTAGCCTAGTACTGAATTCTTCCTATGCAGAAGTTTGCTTACTACTATTGCCTATATAGAGCCTAAAGACGCTTATAGTTTGGCTCCATAGTTTGTGATCATTGTAACATATATCCATAAAGGCAGGGTATATTAATCTGTTGGGGGTACAAGGAGTGTCACCTTTCACCATTTTAGGGGATTGGTAGAAACTTGCAAAGCATTCAATTTGCTACTTCTGGTCACCATGCTTACATACCAAGTTGGCCACACATTTGATATTATGTTCTTTAAATGTGTTTCCCTCATTTGATGCACCTATAGTCCTAACTTGGTCAAATCACTTTGGGTAAGAAGTCATATTGTCCCACGCTCAATTTCTTAAGGGTAGTAGTGGGGCCTGAACAAAATTAAGCCTTCGGAGCTTATAGGAATTTTGATGGAGTTGCAACCAACTCTTTGTGTTAATCTGGATCTAGATCTGGATTCAATTAAGTCATGGAATCAGGATGCCACCAGCAGGTTAGGACTTTTTAAATATTCAGGCCCATAGTCATCATTTTATCATGAAGTGCTGCAAACCACCTTACTGTGCTATGCCGCATGACAGAAAAAGGACGGCAATGCCCTGAATTTAACATTATGTGGTGCATCCTTGTCCATTCCTTGTGATGGCACACTTTTAGCTGCCTAGCGTCAATACAGGCACCCTTGCATCATGGTGCATGGGTGCCTGCGTTGTAGGCAGGATTGTTTTTGGGTAGGAAGGGACACCTTCCTGCACAAAAACAATCCTGAGAAGCCTTTTCCTCTTTCTACATGTGCTGCATAATGCAACACACGTAGAAAGAGGAAAAAACAAGTAGAAGAACAAGATACTTCTCCTCTTACACCTCACCTGGGGAGGCATAGCATTTTGACGCATTCCCAGGTCTACCACTAATTGTAAATCTGGGAATGCACCAAAATCCATAAGCGGATGCATGAGAACACCCATGCTCCACACATGGAACGCCTCCCGGGGCCAGAGTAACACAAGACAGCAATTTTCACTGCCTTGCATTACTCTAGATTTGTAACGCCATGCAGGGCAATGCAAGGTGGTCTTGCATGGCTTGATAAATCTCACTTAGCTTTTACTTCACCCTTGCTCTTGTGTGACGCAAGGGCGATGCAAAACCTTGATAATTCGGACGCTCAATATCCAAGCAGACACAGCCCTGCACTCCCTGGTTTTGTGCATCGACATTAACTTTTAAGAAAGGATGAAAAAATGTGAATGCAAATGTGGTATGCAGCCTGATAAGGCTGCTTTTGACTCTTATAAAAAGCTCTTAAGCAGCATCATCAAAATATTAAGATTATCCTGCTTTCTATGCCTATCAAATTGCACCTGCCAAGAACTCTTCACATGAAATTTCCAAAATCAACAAATCCTTCCTCTGCCCTAAAGCTTGTAAACCAGCTATTTGAGACATAGTGAATTTATGTTAAAAAACAATCTACATTCAAGCCGGTCCTTTCACTACCTTTAGCTACCGCAGGCACTGAGATTAGCTCCCAGCTTGACATCACATCTATTTGTCAGCCTAACAAATCTCTGCTTAGTTCAACAGAACAAATTATAGCTACATCACACATTGACATTTTTTCTCAGTCCACTGCCACAACTACATGTGTTTTAAACAAATTCAGTCCTATTTACCTGGAACAAACAAAATATGCTCTTTTTCAATGCACATTGGGGGCACTAAGTGATTCATGTCCTCCATCAATTCTTTGCTAGGTGCCTGAAATTATTGCTCCAGTGTATCATCAACTCTTTGATAACTCCCTGGAATTGTCAGATGTCCCATCTTGCTGGAAAAACATCTCCAAATCTATCCATCCTATCAAATTGTTGCTCAATATTGCTGCTTCTTCCTCTTTCCAAAATGATTGAAAAGTTGGTTAATTTGAAGCTGGCAGCTTATCTGCAAAAGAACAAACTTCTACATTATACCCAATCCTTTTGGAGGTTATTGAGTTGATAAGTGTGGATTTGGCCCTTCCTGCAGCGGCATCCCCAATCATTTTGTCTCATTCCTCCTATTTTTTACTGAATTCATTTTTTTCTGGCCTTAGGACTCTGTGCACTTTCCCACTGCTAACCAATGCTTAAGTGCTTGTGCTTTCTCATTAAAACATGACTTATAACAGCATATTTAGTTTACTTGTAAGACCCTAGTAAAGCTGTACTACATGTACCCACAGACTTTAAATTGAATGCTATTAGTGGGCCTGCAGCACTGGTTGTGCCACCCACTTATGTAGCTCTTTAAACAAGTCTCAGGCCTGCCATTGCAGAGCCTGTGTGTGCAGCTTTGCTCTGCCATTTTGACCTGGCAAAATAAACCTTTTGTCAGGCCCAATCTTTCCATTTAATACATATAAGTCATCCCTAGGGTAGGCACTGGACAGCCCAATGAGAAGAGTGCAATGTATTGAAAAAGTAGGACTTGTACTTTTAAGTTTTACATGTCCTGGTAGGGAAAACCTCTTAAATAAATTTTTCACTGCTGTGAGGCCTATCTCTCCCATAGGATAACATTGGAGCTGACTTATTACAGTTTATAAGTGTAATTTCCAAATGGGAAGAGATAATCAGGCTGAGCGGAGCCCCTGCAGTTCTGCTATGCGGAATTCCATAGCGTGGCCCAAAACATCGTGAGCTTTAGCTGAATTCCACAGGTGGGCGGAGCAGCTCGATGCGCCCATTAGCAGTATGGTTTTGATGTTCGGTAGCATGATACGCGTTCTTGCACTGGAAACTGCATGCGAACGGTACCACGCAGTCCGCATGGTTATGGCCGATTTGTTTTCTGTTCTGTGCATGGTGCTGGGGCCTGTTTTTCAATCCACCCTTAATCTTTTTAATCCTCCCCCTATCTCACTCATCCACCCCTCATTTTCCTGTAATTTATCAGCTTGTGTCTTTGTGTTTGTGTATTTTATATTTTTATAATTTTGTGTGTGTTTTTTGTGACATTTTGTACTTTTATTTTGGTTTTCCCTTTACTTTTTTAGTTTTTATTTCCTTTCTTCCTACCTTTTCCTATTTCTTGTTTTCAATCACCCAGTGCAATGGGTGAGCAGGGCGAGAGAGGGAACAGCGGTGCCAGTGAAGCAGCAAGCCACACACCTTGTGGTTGTTGGCGCCACCAAAGTGTGCAGCCCCATACCATTTTTTCTGAGGTGGAGGTGGAAATACTTGTTTTTTCTGTGTAGCGTCACCTCTCCTCAATGCTGGCAGCAGGTGGCAGGGCTGAAACCAGCTAGACCCTGTGGGAGCGTCAGCTGCATTGGATGAGGTTGCACCTGTGTGTGCCCAACAACACTTTAGTACAGCTTACCCAACAGAAGTTGATGCACTGCTGGGTGGCCATTATAGACTGCAAGCAGGATCTGCTCGACCTGCTAGGCATTGAGATTGCGGGGTTCGTGAGTAATTATTTGTTGCATTTGTGTTCTACAATGTCATTATTTTTTCAAATAGCATGCTACTCACCCAAGTGTGGACATAAAGACACTACTTGTAAATGCCCATTGAGAATTCCCAAAGTCATAAACATAGACGTTTGGTCGTAGTTTATACCCAATTTCTTAGTTTGCCTTTGTGAATTGGTCCCCATATGTCCTTCATTGACCCTAATTCCACCCCTTTAGTGTGCCTCAGTGACACACAGTCATCATAGCTCTGGCCCTCCATTACAAAAACCTTTTGTGTGGTTGACTCTCTGGCTTTTCTGACATTGTTAACCAGCAAAATGCCCAAAGTGATATTTTTGATGGAAGCTGCTGCAAACCCAACTGTAGTGACGTATTGTGGTTGTATTTTGTTTAAAAAAAGGGGCTATATATCTGACATCTAAAAATGTGTAATGTTTTTTTCTAGCTGAACAGACCACCACTGGTGGGTGCTGCGCCTGTTCTGCAGGTGAGAAAGCAGTTGGAGGGGGAGACACAGTAGTGGCAAGGAGATGGGCGGTGGTTAGTCTCATTGTTTTCTTATTGACAATTACTATTATACTCACTGCAAGGGCATCGTGATTTGTAAACCCCCCACCTTAGCAGCCACAATGATGGTGGAGTTCTTATAGCCTCTTCTATCTGCATCTCAGCAGAATAAAGTCTTATAATCTATACTAAAAATGATGGGTTGAATGAAAAGGGAAAGAAGGATGCAAGGCTAAGAAAGGATGGGTGAAATGGTATATTAGTGAAAGGATGTGTGGGTGGGTGCAAGGATGCGTGGATGGGTATATGTTGAATAATGGGTGAAAGGATGGTTGAAAGAGAAGATACTGAATGGATGTATATATGGATGGAGGGATTGGAAATGTTGGTGAAAGGTTAGATGAGAGAAAGTAAGGCTTAAATGGTGGGTATCAAAGGGTGAATAAATAGAACAATGAAAGGATGAATGGGCAATTGCTTAGATGAAGAAACAAGGAAGCTTTTCTGGAGAGGGGTATGCTCATCTACTTCACCTGCTTGGTGTTGAAAGCTCTAGTTCAAAGTGGGGGGTATCTTAATTTTTGGTCTACTCTCTTAAGTCACTGTATTTGTTAGGCGAGGCAGAAAAGGATCTCACCCATCATTATTCATAACCTCCATCCCTGAGTATGGCATTTAGCCACCCATGACCTAAGTGCAGCACAGTCCATTTCATCACTGCAATGTTGGCTGTACTATATGCATATGCTTCAGTTAATGCAGCACAATGGTTTCAAACCATTGCAAACCGAAAACGAAGTGTTTCCCTTCCCTCTCAGTGCCCACTCAGTCACCTCCTAGGACTTCACTCCTTTATTCTTTCCTACGTTCTGTCCCAGCCTACCAAAAAAATGAAATCATTCCTTTCCCTGTACTACAGTGCATCTTTTTTCCCTCCATCTACTTATAGCAGACAGGATACCACATTTTATACCTGACGTGTGTGACATAGTATCTTAGCTATTATTCTTCTGCCCATTGTGAGTCAGGGTAGAATTGAAAAGCATTTTGAGAAGAGAAGGGCCACTGGAATTTAAGTAAGATAATTGTCCATTACAGCTGCCCCAGCTGCAAATTGCACAGAGTAGCAAAGTACCTCACGTGCTGGCTAGTATGCATGCCTCCATTATTTTATCAGGAAAACTTGTAATCCATTGTTCATAATGCTGTACTCATAAATGAGAGGTAATTTATTTCTATTTTTCCATACATAGTATCTGTTTAGCGTTTTACTAGGAAAGCCTTTAAAAGAATGAAAAGTCACTCTTTTTTAATATAGAGTTATGGTATCTGTCTCAATTCCTTTCGGCCAGTCAGTGCTTTTTTATGTGAGGCAGGTGTGGATAAAAAATGGTCCTATGACTCTCCTAATCACATCAAATTCCAATGGCCCGAGGGGACCTACAATTTACTGCTACTCTGCCACTATTTATTTGAAGCAATTGTTTCCACAGAGCATGGTTTACATTTTATTTTTATTTTAGTTTTTTCCCCCTGATATAACTTCTCCTGCTGTTCCACCATCTGTACCAAGATTGCCAGAATTAGCAGCCTAGCGGCGGTGGCACAGACTAGAGACAATCTAGCGGTAGTACCATTGGCTGGTGGTGCTGAGAAGGAGGAGGCCAACGCAACTGCTGCTGTCCACCGATCCAGTTCCACCAGCTAGCCAAAGCCTCCAACCAACAATATCACTACCAGCACCACCACCAGCTGTCCGATGCCCTGCTAACCACCACTGCTGCCATCTCCCGCTCAGACCACCAATTTCAGCACCATGTCCTGCAACATATGGTGCAGCTTGAGGAAAAGGTGTCCAGAATAGAGTAGAAACTTGACTGCCACATGACCCACATTGAGAACGCCCTCTTCTAAAGCCCATTTAAAATTTTTAGTTTTGGTGAAAGAGACTTTTGTTTGGCTGGAGAGGGTGGGAAAGGAAGATGAGACCTGGGTTTGGACTTTGGACACTTCATTTTTGTTTGGACATTGGATGGGGACAGGGAGATTTGTTTTCAGAGAAGAGTGGGCCTGTTGTGGGTGGAAGGAGTAGGTTTTATAATTGTTAAAAAAATAAAAAGGGAAAAATATTTTACTTTACTTATGTCTCAAATCTTTGTTTTGGTGTTTTACTTTGCACTGCTACCTTTTAGCATAGCTTGTTGTTTGATAAAACGTGCTTAAAAAAGTGTGTACCAGTTAGTTATGCCCTTGTCCTACTAACCCTTTGTAACTATATTGACCACTAGGGGGGATAGCCATTGACTATATTGCGTACAACAACCTAGATAAGCATCATCTTCAGTAGGTTAGTAACTAACTAAACTAGTTCACTTCACTCCATAGTTCTCTTATCGTCTTACTGCAGGGTTTCTCAAGGTGCCATTTTATGGTGGTGGTATTAGTAGCGGGCTAGTATGCTATCAGGCAAGGAATCACAAGCGAGGTCACACTCCCACCTGGGTAAACTCCAACTGTGGGATTGCTCAAAGGATTATCCATCATAGGCAACTGGATTGAAAGAAAACACAGAGTTAGTGGGTATAATATTTAGATCGTAACTTTAGAACGACTGTATGAGACCAGACTACCATCATGACACAACAAAGAAGACATGCTATGATAAATAACTAGCAATAGTAACTTCTTCTGAGCAATGGGGAACTTGCTTTTAATTAAAAATAAGCTTGCAAAATCCTCTAGCCAGGAGAAGTGAACTCAGAGTCAGGAGTGGACAAGGGTAAGCGTTTAGAGCTTTATGCAACAAACCACAAGGCCTGAATGATGATGTTGAGGAATAATGCATGGGAGTGTAAATGGGGCAGGTGTGGGTTACTGCTCAGGTAATAGAAGATCCTGCAGTGAGTTGGTGTCACTTTCACACATCTGCCCCACCGAGCGTGTGTGATCTATTTATTTTGAAAAATTAAGTCACATCTCAGTAAATAAAATCATACAGCCTGGGAGAAGAGGGTTATGGGTTTGATGAATAGATGGGAAAGGGGATTTAGGAGAAAGTGTGACAAAGACAAACACCACACAATTACAATATTCATCAGGGCAATGAGCAGTACATTATCATCAATCTGTTGTGGAAGGAAATGAAGGAATGAGTATGACACAGTTCAGTTAAACCCATTGCAAACACTCCTTCAAACCCAGAGACCAAAGTTATCGTTATATATCTAAATGTTCTGTTATCTTGGTTTGAAAAATGCAAATTATGGAGGAGTGAAGTGAACCCACACAGTTCTAAAAAACGATTGTTAAAAGCAAAATGATACTGTATTGTCAAATTGGGTCGTACATCTTCATTCTTCTGGGATTATCCGTCTATCTTGGGTGCCTGGCTGAAGCTGTCTGGTAAGGTAAGCAAGAGTGTTAAGGAGGTTTGGTCTTTTGTGCAGGACAAGAGAAGACTTGCAGATTGTAAAACAGAAATGATATTGTAGAGTCAAGGAAAAGGATACAAGATACGTTTCATGAGGAGTGTACCAAGAAGACCCAGAGGCAGATAAAGAGCATAGTCTGTTGTAATCATTTATTTTCTGACTCATGTGCAATTGATAATCTGAGAAGTGAGATCAAATTATAACCAATCACGTACATGTGGCTGCATGTACCGGGCTGATTAATTTCACATTTTTCATCATAATCATAACATTTAGCCAAGTGTGTGCATCATGTGATAATGTGATATCACATGTCTGTCTCTAGTTACTTACAACAACAGGCCCTCACCCAGCCATAACCACACAATAGTGGAGTTTCATATTTGAGCCAGCACACACACTCAGTATCATTGCATTTCCTAAATTAAAACACCTCTCACCAGTCCATAGATCTGAGCATGCCTCTTAGAGTCATTGTCATGTTTGTTTACCTGAAGTTAATAATTTCCTTCTTCTGGCTGTTGTTGAGGTAGTCCTGCCCGAGTCCTTCAATCATCCCCTGAACTCCAGTAATGAATCAGTTTAACTCCGTCCTGACCAAATTTAAAGAGATTAACCTGTAGTTCACTACTGTTGATTAACAAGAAGAAAAACCTGAAGTATTTTTTTGTGTAGATTTGTGATTGTTAACTAAACGGACTGGTCTGGTCAATGAAGATTGAGAACCAGAAAAAAGGAGTGGCCCTGGCAAGCAAATCTCAGTAAGTGTGTAAGGGGAAGGCTCAGTCACCTTCAGGAAAATGTATCTCACATCAGGCCCCAAACATTGCAAATCATCATAATCAAGTTTACAAATTTGTTGAACTCCCTCATTCACTTTCTCCCACCACATGAATCATCAATCATCGCTCACCATCACTCAATAGTATATGACTCACTCGTGCAATTGTTACCTGTTCCAATCCAAGCACTGTGATACACAATTGTATCTCCTCTTTGTTGCAAGCATTAAATATTGGGCAGTGTTATAAATCAAATGTTATGAGGTAGTCCTGCTAGGGGATGAAAAAAAGGATAGGATTGGGATAGAGGCAGGCATCGTCTCTCCAATGTCCTTGAAGGGATTGGGGGGAGGCTTCTCCACTGCACACTGGTCCAACTCTAATCAGGCCATACATATGCCGAAAATGAGGGGGCTGCTTAAGTCAGTCAGACAAAAACAAATAAAATATAAAATGTTCCCCTAGCTATATACATTTTCTTTGGCAAAACAGTTCAATGAAAAAACGTTCTAGTGTAGCCTACTCAGTAGAGTTTGTCCTCACACTCAGGTGGTTTGCCCAGAAGTTGATCAGCTAACGCACACTGAACTGAGTCTAACCAAGTACCCTCATCCTCCTCCTGTGGCATTTCAGGAATAGTGTAATTCAATGGTATAAAGTGTTGGTTAATTTTTATTATGTTCAATCTCTCCATGTTTGGAGGTGAGAGACTGGTCCTTCTGAATGTAACAACTGTGCCAGCTGCACTGAACACACAGTCAGCAGACACACTAGCTACCGAAAAAGCCGGATACTTAATTGCCAGCCTGCTGAGCACTGGCCATTAGTGCATCTTTCCATACTAATACACCAATGGGTTTTGAAGGACATAGACCTCTTTTAGGTCATCCAGATACTCCTGGGATATCCTCTCAATGGTAATTGGTGCTGCCAATTGCTTGACCTCTTTTGATTCGTCTCTACACTGGACTTAAGACCTACCACTTGACACATGGCAAATGCAGAGGTTTAGTTTGTGTTCCCATTGTTCTTCTTGTTGCCGGAGTTTGATGCTGGTGTTGGCATCTATGAGACAACAGAAATGCCCTCGGAGGAAGTTGAAGGAGGCACCCAAGAACTTTCTTCCAGGAGTGGGACTCTCATTTTCAGTGGTTCTTCTTCCACGACTCCGCCTCCCTCAACAATCCACATCTTGTATTGTGAAATATCCCCTTCTGAAAAAAGGAATTATAGTAGGCAGTATTGTTTTGCAAAAAGGATCAAGTATTGTTGCAAAGATGTACTCTTTGGATGCCACTATGTCTTTTTGCAGCTCTCTATTAGCAGCCAAGTGAAGGAAGAAGCCCTCAATCAACTCATGCGTATCTTTGTTTTCGTTCTCACCTACGAATGCAAACCTTTCAGATACCTTTTTTAACTGGTTCTGTGGCAGATGCAACAACAGGATAGCTTAACCCATTGTACTGTTCACCTTGCTGCCTTCCTGTGTGAAAACCTCAAACGTAAGTAGCACCTCTGTCAGGCATTTGACTATGCCACATTTGTCCATCTCAATGGTCATGCTTTTCCTAGTTGCATCCCCTCTTTGCGTGACATACTCATTGATCAGTATGTACCGCTGAAACAGACGTTGCAACATGTAATAGTTCGAGTTCCAACATGTATGAGGGTTTTAACTGGTACTCTACTCACCTGGTCCCAACTGTGGAGAAGACACTGGAGTACATGCTCAACCTCCTATCCCTCTCATAAAAGCATAAAACCCAGGGACAAGACTTCTAAATCAAGCACTGTCCTAAGGGAGAAGGGACAAAATGAGAAAAGAGAGACTTGCAATACTGGATATGCTTTGCGGTGATGCACATTCCTTAACAGGATGTGCCACTCCTAAGAGCTTTTGTGTTTGCAATGGTAGGGATGTATGGTTTTGTGAAGGTGCAATACACTGGAAACAACAAGAAAAGGGAGCTACCATCAGTACACTAAAAGGCCTTCTTATACATTTTCATTGTGTTAACTTTAGTAACTTTCACTTACATGCTTCTTCTACAATAAGACATGAAAGTAGGAAAATCAGGTTCACAGATATGTATCTCTAACACCCTCAAGGATGAACTCCCAATACTGATTGGAGCCTCTGACACTCCCAGGATAAAACTTGAATCATGTGTTGGAGTTACTGGCACTCCAAAGTTACACCCAAAACATGGGTTGGAGTTTCTGTCATTCCCAAGGTTATATTCGAAACATGAGATGGAGCTTCTAGCACTCCTAAGGTAAACTAGAAACACAGATCGGAGTATGACACTCCCAAGGTAAAATTAGACACACAAGTTGGAGTATGACACTCCCAAGGTATACTAGGAACACAGACTGGAGTATGACACTTCCAAGGTATACTAGGAACATTGATCTCAGTACAAGGATCACACATTAATCAAACACACTGTGGATAGTTCTCTAGGCATTGCTGTTCATCAGAAAAACACAGATCAAAACCTTTAGTCATTGTATGCAGAGAGTTCAAAGGCCAAGGTTGCAGGAAGGGTCCGGAGCAAGAAAAATCAAGGTGAACTGGAGGGAAGTCACTGGAAGGAAATTTGAAGACAGGTCTATAGTCTTGAAGATGCCGATACTCCAGCATGCTTACTATTATTAAAGGATAGTATGCATGTTAGACCTGGCCTTTTTGCAGGGTTATTCACAAACCTTTTGCCTTCTTCCTCCTATTTTCTGACCCCCTTTTTATTGGCTTTATGACTCTGCGCACTTTACCACTGTTAATCATTGCTAAAGTGCATGGGCTCTCTCCTTTAAACACTGTATGATTGGTTGACACCTGCTTGACAATTGAATTTACTTGTAAGTCCCTTGGGCAGTGGTATCCATGTACCCAGGGCCTGTAAATTAAATGCTACTAGTGGGTCTGCAGCACTGCTTGTGCTACCCACAGACGTAGTCTTTCAAACCTGTCTCAGTCTTGCCACTGCAGGGCCTGAGTGCACAGTTTACTGCCACATTGACTTGGCATTCAAAACTACTTTCCAAGCCTTAAACTCCCCTTTTATTATATATAGTTCACCCCTTATGTAGGCCCAAGGTAACCCCATGGGCAGGGTGCTATGTTAGTAAAAGGTAGGACATGTGTCTTTATTGTGTGGCATGTCCTGGTAGTGACAAACAGCCTATATTGTTTCTCAGTACTGGGAGGCCTACTCCTTTCATGGCTAACATTGCGAATTCCCTTATATGTGTTTAAGTAGTAATTCATGATCTGAAAGGAGTAGCATTGCCATGTTTGTTATGTTTGGAATAGTGATGATAAATCCTGCTTACTGGTCTAGTTGGATTTCAAATTGCTGTTTTAGAAATGCCACTTTTAGAAAGTATGCATTTCTCTGTGCTTATGTCTCTTTTGTACTTTGCTGCATGACTCCAATCCCCACCTAGGCGTGGATGATATCTACACATTGTGCATACTTTCCAGACAGCCATCACGCAGGAAGGGTAGGGTGTGACAGGGTTACATCTGCATTCATCTGCATACTGATGATCTTCCTTGGCTGGGAGAGAGAGGGCGTTCACACTTTATATTTGTATAGGCTGTGTCCTGCCCACATACAAAGGGCTTATTTACCCCTACTAATGTGTGAAGATAAGGCTGGGGTTTACAGGGAGTGGTTTGCACTTCTGGGGTTTCATTGAGGTTTCCCCTTTAACAAGGATGATTTTGAGTATAAGTACAGGGGCTCTGACCCCATGTTTTCAGAGCACTATTTGAACTGGAACCAAGCCTCTGTCAGAAGGACTGGTGTGCTGCGCAAAGGACTCATCTGGACTGCTTTTCTGCTGTTACCCTGCTGTCTACCACTGGCTGGGTACCCTAAAGGACTCCCTGGATTTTTTTTTTTGTATTTGCCTGCTGCTCCATGACCCTGTTCTACTAAGGCACTGCAGTGTTGTCAGGAGGAACCGTCATATGAACTTCTTGCTTAGTGTGTGCCTGCCTGCTTGCCCTGTGTCCCCCCCAAGTGTTCTCCTGGGACTGGTGGATTCCCCAGTATTAGCTTGAGGGACTCTGAGTCTGGCCCTCTCAGGCCCTTCCATCAGCGCTAACCTTGGGCGGAGTTCACGTAGTCACGCTACGCTGAGTTCCGCGAATTGGTAAAAAAACTCCGTGAGCTACACAGAATTCTGCGAGCACGCGGAGTTGCTTGTTCCGCTCGTTTGCGATGCGTTTTTCCTGTTCAGGAACGAGTATTGTGTGTTCGGGACGCAGTTTGCGTGCTCTGGGGGAAATATCTTGCCAGTGGGTGCGGCCATCTTGTTTTTCACTTGTCCTACCTGTTCCCAATGCATATTTCCTGTTCGTGAACGCAGATGTCCGATGGCACATCCAAATGACGTGTTCGCGATCGCACAATCTTGCGGGATCGCGCGGCCAGCTACCAAAATCTCGTGGCGTACGCAAACGGATAGGGAAACTCATTGGCGAACACAGGGATCCCAGTAAGTCGCTACCGCGAACGCGAACACGCTTTTTGAAAGTGAGAACCTGGGAAAAACTCCACTACGCCGCGGATTGCAAAGTTTTCGGTAACTCTGCATTTTTACCGCCCAGGGTTAATCAGTGCATGGTGGGTGCTTCATTTGTTTATTGATCATTTGGCCAGAAACTAGTGCATGGTGAGTACTTAATTTTTTACATTGTTGGCAGGGCTAGTGTGTGGTGAGTGCTTCCTTTGCATTTTTGCAGGAGTTAAGCTGATGTCCTAGGATGGCAGAGGCGCGGACACACACCCAGCCTGATTGCCCAGGCAACAGGGAGGGCACAGTGATACCACACTTCTTTCATTCCTCAAGACGTGTGCTCGGTGACCAAGACCCTCTGGCACTAGCCGTGCCCCTCTTCAGCTGCGCTGCCTGCCATGAGTCAAGTAGCAATGCAACACTATATGCCTCACGATGAGGGCCCAGTAACCGGGGCCCGCTGATACTGCCAGTAAACTTGCCTCAATACCACTGTTGGACTGAACCATGCTGCAACGCAACTCCTCCTGCAGGCACTTCATCCCCCACTGCTGTTAAGGGTGCCCTCGCCCAAAGGCAGTAAAGCTGTCCCATGCCCCTTCACTGGAAGCTATAGAAATCCTATCAGGTCACCTATGTGTCCCCCTTTTTAAGTTGTGCAGTTCCAGCTATACCGCTCACTTGTGGGTAGCCAATTCCTAACAGGAGGTCTCTCACGCACAGATGGCCACAAATTATTTGCTTCTATTAAAAGAACCTCACCAGGATCTCCGGGGACTTGGCTACTCCTGCTCTTGCACCAAAGGAACCCGGTTTTTGATCCTAAACAGGATCACTGTTACACCACAATTACCGTATTAAATGTAATGGGTGAGCAGGTGTCCCTGTACCCCACTCAGGAGCTAAATCACACCTTTTTCTTACAGGCTCAGAGGAATTACTGTAACCCCACTAATAGGAGGTCAGGGGTCTCTGCTCCTATGTGACTTATCGTTACTGACGTGTTATGGTGAGATCTTGTGACCTATGTATTATTGATGATATTTGGTGATTTGTGTGATTCCTTTACTGTTTTATAAACTGATTAACATTGCAGGCACTGATGCTGATATATAATGTATGTTGTCTAATTTTTGCATTGCCAGGATAACGAGTACTATTTCAGTGATGACGTAGTGTGCACAGTATTTATGATTCATGTAGTTTTGGCTATATGTTTTATGTACAATATGCAATTGATATTTTTATATAATCCTGTGTGGAGTATCATTTCTGGTGTATTTATTATGTTACTGGTGTGAGTGTGTTGCACAAATGCCTTACACATTGCCTGTGATGATAAGCCTGACTGCTTTGTGCCAAGCTACCAGAGGGTGAGAGCAGGTAATCTTTGATGTGTAACATACTTGTCCTAGCTAGAGAGGTGAGTTATGCTTGGCTTAAGTGCATAATCTAGCCATCCAGAAACCCAGTTTTCAACATTGCACTAACCTGATATCAATTTCTTAGCCCACTACTTCAACCTATCCTAAGTTCTAAGAAGGTCTCGAGGTCTTGACTCAGAAAGTCACTGGTGAACAGGAGTAGGTAAGCAGGAGGCGGAGACTAAGGATGTGTTGAGGTAGATGGAGCATTAAGGGTAATGGAATCAATGATCGAGGGGAAACTGAAATAAGTTATCATAGCACTACATAAAGCTCCACAGGGGCAATGGGACAAGAGCGAGGTCCACTAAACAGAGGGTGCATGAGGGGGTCATGACATTAGAAGGGTGAATGATCCTCAGTAATTTTCAGGCTCTAAAAGAATGGCTGAAATGAGTGCAGATCTTTCTGCAGGTGGTCGGTAAGTTGCTGACTAGGTTTTCTGTTTGAGGAAGTTCTGCACAACGATGATCATGAATGTGCCAAATACAGGGCCCTGAAATATTTACCATCTGCTATGGACTAAACCATATTACTGCCAATTTCAATGGCAATAAATCCAGTTCTGGAAACTCTGGGTCGCAGCCATTCAAACACCTTGCTGTTAAAGTCTACCAAGATGTCTGCAGCTGGGATTTCTCCATGGAGAACATGACTACTTTTTGGGCCGCCAAAATCCCTTAAAAGTTACTTCAGTGCTGAAATCTGAAGATATCTGTTGCGTATCCCCCACAAAAAGAGTGCAGTTATACATATGTAATCAGTGGCTTGAAAACTGGTCCATGTGTTTGTTGTCAAGTGGATAGTGTGAACAGCACTCTGCTGCAAAGCTTGTCTAACCAATTGCAGTGCATTGTGATGAAGCGCTGGAACAGCAGCTCTGGCAAAATAGGCCCTGCTGGAATCAAGCTAGCCTGGCTGATGAAAGGTAATACCCAGAAACCGGTCCCAGGAAGCTTGTTTCCAGTCCAGGGAGGACCTGGCTTGGCAGTTCGGTCTGGACTGTTCCCATGAGGCACAAGGTCAAGACTGATTTGCATATAGCTGTGTCTGAATTGGGGTGACAAAGTGATCTAAAGAACGATGATGGATTCAACCCAGATCTGTGACTGGACGTGAGTTTTTGAAAAGTTTCAGTGCTCTGTCCATCATCTTCTTGTGTTTGGCTTTGTTCACCCTAAGTTGGCAGGGTATACCAAGACGTGGGTCCGTTGCTCACTTTGCCACTGGATTCAAGCTAGCCTGGCTGATGAGGGCTGTTAGCCCAAAACCGGTCCCAGGATGCTTGTTTTCGGTCCAGGGAAGACATGGCTTGGCAGTTCGGGCTGGACTGTTCCCATGAGGCACAGGGTCAAGAAAGATTTGCATATGGCTGGGTCCAAACTGGGGTGGTGTGTTGAGCAAAAGAATGATGGATTAAATCCAGATTTTTGTGACTGATGGTGAATGTTTGCATTGTCCAGCATTCCGTCCATCAATTGTTTCTTTTGCATTTGTCATCCTAAGTGTGAACGGTATGCCCAGATGTGGGTCCCTTGCACACTGCACCACTAAATTTAAGCTAGCTAGGCTGATGAGGGGTGATGCCAGTAAACCGGCCCCAGGATGCTTGTTTCCAGTCCAGGGAAGACCTGGCTTGGCAGTTTGAGCTGAACTGTTCCCATAAGGAACAGGGTCAAGACTGATTTGAATATGGCTGGGTCCAAACTGGGGTGGTGTGGTGAGAAAAAGAATGATGGATTAAATCCAGATCTTTGTAACTGGGGGTGTATGTTTGCATTGTCCAGCATTCCATCCATCAATTGTTTCTTTTACAGCAGTCGTTCGCCAGCCAAAGTGACATGCACACTTTGAAGTTCTCCACCCAACGGTCTTAGACAGGGCCTGAAGGAGCATATATATCCAGCCTGCTCCATCCAGTCCTGGTCCTGCTCTAATGCCGATTACCATCATGAGAGCAGCATTTGGATTTCTTAGGGAAGATAGCTTGTCGACTTGTGCTTGGAGCCGAAGACTGCAAAGGAGGACACACAGTGGACGCAGCCTGGGTAACTAACATTTATTTTATTTATAGTGTTGCTATAATGCATTCCAGTGATTCAGGGCCTGATTATGATGGCAGACAGACTGCCACCGAGAGGCCGTAGGTGGTGGTCCAACCGCCGACAGCCCCTCGGTTCAACTGGTTAGGGAGAAGACCACTGCCTCCTCCAGGATCAGTGATCATGAGATGGTGGCAGTCGGATTAGTAGTCCCAAAAGGTGGCAGTGCCAAGATAGCCACCTCTGTCAGGGTTACGATATCACTTTCTGATAACCTTTTTATGGCAGGAAGATTGCCATGAAAAGGCTTATGGAAAACAGGGCCCCGTCTGTCGTGGGCCACTGTAAATTGGCCCTGAGGGATATTTGTGGTGCTTCGACACACCTCCATGCACTGTGGGCCATCCACGAAATGGTGCATGGCACACAGGCCATGAACACACAGGAATTGCTCATTTTATGGTGGCTTGTGCTGCGGCCCTTTTCCTTGACGGCAGCACAAGCCACTGTGATAAGGAGCACTTTGGGACCACCAGACCAGCAGTCGCATTGTAATGCGGAAGTCAGGCCGATGCCTACTTGTCGTGCAGTCTCCAAACAGCTGTGATAGTGTGCGGCATTCTGACCGACAGCTATCGTAATCAGCCACTCCTGTTATCATTCATTGCACAGATTGCCACATACGATTTGGCTCAGGTTCCCAGTGGTTTGTTATTCTGAAGCTAGTAAGCAATTCCTATTGGTATGCCATATTATTACATATACCTTCTTCTCCTTTAATATTGCTAAATATATCTAAACACAATTTACTTATAAGTGAACGCCTAAACTGCCTGCGAAATTACTAGCCTGTGAAAACCCTAATGCAAAAGATCTGAACCTAGAGATAGTGGTTCACGGCAATACTGTGACATTCGCTGTAGTATTTAGTTCTTCTTCCATTTTTATACTGTGCACTAGCAGAACCACTAACTGGGGATCAGGGTGGGTTTGAGGAACTTCGATTTTTGATTACGATCGAATCGACCCGCCATTTTGTAACCCGCCGCCATTTTGTGTTGCCATCACTCAGGCAGCACGGCGAACGAAGTCTATTCTGCTTTTTCCCATAGCTTGGTGTCAAAATACGTCCTCGGCCTTGTTTGCGAGGCTGGTGTTTGGACTAGCTGAGTACACTAATCCGTGTCTGGCTTTCCTAATCCCTGTTTCAACTATCTGTAGGCTCACACCATTCTTTCCCGATCATATGTTATCGACTGGCCTTCACTGTCTCCTGCTAGCATTCTCTTGTGTCATGCCTGTCCTCCAATACACACAAACGTATCTCACCACCTGCAAGTCAGTTGTAATCTGTTAATAAATTAAGTTCGGGGGTGGGATGACAAACACAGTTGGAGGAGAGGTCTCTTCGAGTCATCTGATCTTTCTGTTTTCGAACCCTTCTTACTGGTTCCGCTTTGTTTTCCACTTACCCTATTGGCTCTTTTCTTCTTTGCTTGGGGCGTGTGTTTTTGTTAATAATTCTGTATTGTATAGTATTTAATCTGATGCGCCACAGAGTGAAGTGGCAGTCTCCTGAGAACCTACTTTGTGTACTTCTAGGATAACTGTACTAGCTGCAGCTAAATAAATCCAATCTTCTAACGCCGACAGAGTGTCCCGTGTCTCTGTGTATCGAAGCAGGTGAACCCAGAAGATGGAGGGCGTACCCTGCGCCGCCAGGTCCAAAAGGTTCTGGTTCTTCAATTGGTGCCCAACGTGGGGCGGCTTCAGTGGTACCGGTTCTGCTCGAAGGTCGTGAGGAACCTCGCAAGAAAATTCCGGAGGGTTCGCGAGCCACACTAAGCGACCCCTGTATGTCGAAAGTGGTCCGAAGGTCTTTTGCAGCTTCCTGACGGCTACTGGCGACCGCTACCCTGACTGCTGCCCTGCTTTGGCCCATTCCTTTGGTGATGTATGGTAAAGCGAGAAGATAGACGGGCCTCTGTTGGTGGATGAAGACGTCCTTAGTTAAGTTAAGTATTTTCGTGGGTCACGCCCACAAATCTTGGTTCTTTGTTTGATGTCCTTAGGGTACTTAGATTTAGTCCTTGCAAAGACTAAAGCCGAGGGTAAGTGCATTTGTGCTGCGTAAACTGAGTTTTACTCCCTTGAAGTTTGTGAACAGTCCGGAGACATTGTGAAATGCCTGGTCTGACTAAGTTTGGAAGAATTTGTTGTCTTGGTTGTAATAGGGACTCCCGACTTGAGGACTCCTGTCCGATTCCTTCGGTTGGAACTCCCACATATGAGCTCTACTCGAAACATGGTATCGGCCCCGTTGCCTTTAACGAGACATGGACTCGATACACGAAGAAAGATAGTGTTCTCAAATGGCCAGAAAACGGTAGTTTTGACTCTGATGTGTTAGATAATTTAGAAACAGTTTTGTTCAAAAGAAAAGCCCGGCCGGCAATGTTTGACTCTCTTCGCCTTTGGCGTAAGGAAGCCAAACAGAAAGAAATTAAACAAGCAAAACGAGCTAGGAAAGCACAGGGTATGACGATTTTACAGGCTGCCCAACAGTTCAAAAATGATGAAATTGACAATGCGACTGAAATTTCAGAAAGACAACATCGTATGGCGATAGATAAATGCTATCCGGTGTTGCCTGTTTCTCCTTCTGATAACAAGAAAGATATAGAAGAAGATCCCCTAACGTCTCATTTATTAAGGTTGCCTCCGCCCTATGTTCAAAATGCTAATGTGCCTCAGCCGTTACAGCCTGCTCAGTTGCTGGTAGTACCTCCGCCGGTTCCGGCTCTTCAGCATTTGCCTCCTCCAGTACTACCGCCCTTGCCGATTTTACCATTAGTCTCAGCTTCTCAGCCTTCATCTCCTGATCTTAGCTCTCCTTTGCCTTCTGCTCCTCCTGTAATTTCTAGTTCTTCTCTTGAAAATTCTCCTAATATTCTGTCTCCAGTTCTGATGTCTAATTCACCGTTTATGCGTAAGCGTCTCACAGATTCTGTTCCTAGTATTTTGTCTCCTTTCTTTGGAGCTCTTAATGCGTCTCCGGCTTTTGCTCGAAGACAATCTCGTAGTCAGTTCCCAGATTTCGAGGAACGAGAGAAGCTAGATTCTCTGGCACGAAAATGGATCAAGAAGGGTCCACATTATAGTGTGTCTGATATTATGCCTACCTTTTTGCAATGGAATGCACCTACACAAAGGTATGTTTTTAATGTAATGTGCGATATTCTCATTAAAGAATGGGAAGATGTGAGTTCGAGTCCGATCTCACAAGATTTATTAGATGTCCAAGCCGATTTTGAAAAAGGACTTATTGTAGGTTCTAAAGTTGAGGAAGCTGTAAGGACACTCATCTCTTATAGAACCTTATTGTTCTCCCAGATTTTTCTTGATTCTGATCCGTCGATTAAATTGACATCGAAAAATTACCCTATGAGAGAAGTTCCTCCAGTTTGGAAAGAGGAAGTTGCGGCAGCAGGTGCTAATCCAGCCATTCCAGCTCACTTTCAGCGTATATGGGTACATGTACCATGGAAGAGATCTGAAGTTTGGCCCTTAAGCAGACTCTACCAGATCCTCGTAAGAACCCTGCAGATTATTATAAAGAATTATCGCAGACAATTGATGCTTGTATTATGAATCTGGCAGATATTGAAATGTTAATGGGTAATGTAGTCCCACAGACAATATGGGCAAAGATTCGTAGAGAGGATCACGCACAGGAACTGGGTGCTACTTGGGATGTCATAGCTGATACAGATAGAGACCAAGTGGGTGGTGCAAAACCTGATGCTTTGATCTCGGAGCTTCCTGGTAGAATCATTACGTTAATGAAAACTATGATGCCTGCTTTAAGAGTGAATTGGGATAAGCTAGCAGCATGTAAACAAAAGAAAGATGAAAGTGTCTCTGATTTCTTTACTCGTTTCGAAGAGACATTCATCGATCATAGTGGTCAGGACATGGCTACCGAGGGTGGACAGCGACTATTCGTGGACAAATTTGTATTCAATTTGCTTCCCGAGCTGTCACACAAATTAAAGGATTCAGAAAGTTCTTGGGCTGTTTCTTCTTCTGCCTAGATATTGGCTACTGCACAATATTACGAGAGTAGGGACAAAGAAGAAAAAGAAAAGCAAGAGAAGAAGACGAAAGATTTAAAAACGAAGGTCCTCTTGCAACAAGCTTATCCGCCACGTTATGTTCAGCCTCAGACTCAACAGCCACCACAGTTTCAGTGATTGTACCAGAAACCTGAGCCGTACATTCCGCGACCTTTGTTAGGTCCTAATCAATGTTCCTATTGTAAAGAGGAAGGTCATTTTAAGAATAGTTGTCCAGTTTTATTGCAGCGCAATGGATCGTTATCTGCTCCACGAGGTCGTGCTGGCCTCCAGTCAGCAAACAGAGGTAGAGGTATGTTGACTCAAGAACAGCGTGCCCTTCCTTCTCCTAATTCCATGAACTACTTTGATCAGCAAAATGTGAGATCCACTCAATATTATAATGAGGACCATTATGTTGAAGGCGAAAATGAGAGTCTTCATGCTAACTAGGACAGCCATGGACAAAGTAGAGGAGTTGTGCCAATCCCAGTAGATCAAAATGGCCCTTATGTTAACGTCACTACACTGGGTGTATAAGAGCCATTTCTTCTAGATACTGGAGCAATGAGAAGTTCTATTATTCATTCTAAACTCCCTGGCGCACCTTTGTCTGGCTTAACGAATGTTTCTGTAGGATTCTCTGGCGCCCCTGTTCGCAATCCGGTTTCTTGTCCTTTGCCAATTTCCGTTGGTCCTTATGACTTGGAAGCTTCACTTTTGTTAACGAATGGTTGTGGTGAAAATCTGTTGGGTCTAGACCTATTGAAAAGGATGCATGCTACCATATATTGTTCTCCTTCAGGCGTACATCTCACCCTGGGTCAGAAGTTGATCTCTCCAATGTATCTGTCTAAAGATCAGTTTCCTCCTGAGTTGCTTTCTCTTCTGACAGCACTTTGGGCCACAGGTCCGAACGATGTGGGTTGTCTTGAGATACCGCCTTATGTTGTTACTCTCAAGCCCAATGTTGAATTACCACGTATTGCACAATATCGAATTTCTGCTGAAGGTGAAAAAGCGCTTTTAGAAATCATTCACGATCTAATTTGCAAGGGTGTGGTCGAAGAAACAAGAGGCAACACATGCAATAGTCCTATTCTTCCTTTTCTTAAACGTACTGATCCTTCTCGGCCTCCTGTGTACCGGTTTGTGATTGATCTGCGAGAAGTAAACAAAATTGTGATTCCACAATTTCCTGTTGTTCCAGATATTACTGCCTTGTTGACTGTGATACCTTACACAGCGACTTGGTTTTCTGTTATTGATCTAAAGAATGCCTTCTTTAGTATTCCAATTACAGAAGAGAGTAGGGACATTTTTGTTTTTTCTCTTGGAGGCTGAAGCTTCCGATTTAAGCGCGCACCCCAAGGGTACTGTGAAAGTCCCTCCATTTACAGCCAAGCTTTGAAATGTCATCTTGATACTTTTCACTTGCCGTCTGGTGCCGCCCTTATCCAATACATGGACGACTTGTTAGTCGCTGCCGATTCAGAAGATATCTGTAAGGATGTCACTGTTGCACTATTGCATCACTTGTTTAAGCTGAATCATAAGGTTTCACCTTCCAAACTACAGTATGTTTGTCGAGAGGTTACCTACTTGGGTCATCTCCTATCGAAGGAGGGACGACGATTGACACCAGAACGAATTCAGGCGATTGCTCGAATGTCTGTGCCATCCACACAAAGGGAAGTACGTGCTTTTATGGGAATCACTTCTTATTGTAGACAGTGGATCCCTAACTTCTCTTTGATCGCCAAACCTTTGTTGGCACTCACTTTAAAAGATACGCCTCAGCCCCTTCCTTGGACTGAAGAGTGCCAAAAGAGTTTCACTGATTTACGTACTGCTCTGTGTTCTGCTCCTGTACTGGGTACCCCAGATTACACTAAGCCTTTTATGCTGTATGTTCACGAGAAAGAGGGTTGTGCATTATCAGTCTTGACACAGCAATTTGGAGATAGACAGCGGCCATGTGCTTATTTTTCGGCTACGTTCGATCCCTTAGCAAAAGCATTGCCTAGTTGTCTCAAAGCCACAGCAGCCGCAGCGATTTCTATCCGACAGTCCGCTGGGATAGTGTTAGATAACACTCTTATTGTCATGGTGCCACATGCAGTGGATACCTTACTAAACAGAACAAAGACACAGCATCTCACGAGTGCAGGTTTAACTGGTTACGAGCTGACGCTATTAGCTAGTCACGTACACATCAAACGATGCAATACTCTGAATCCAGCTACTTTGTTGCCCCTTCCTAATGAGGAGAGTGTTGACGATCAGCATGATTGTTTCTTCCGTACTGAGGAAAAGACAAAAGGAAGGATTGATTTGAGAGACACACCATTAGAGAATCCAGATGGGACTCTATGGGTAGATGGTTCTTGTTTTAAGATGCCTAATGGAGATACGGTTTCAGCCTATGCTGTAACTACTTTACATACGATTGTGGAAACTGCGCGTGTTAGACACAATTCAGCGCAAGCAGCAGAATTGATAGCACTGACGAGAGCTTGTGTACTATCAAAAGGGAAAAGAGTGAACGTGTACACTGACGGTCAGTATGCCTTTGGTGTCGCATTCATTTTTTGGCGTCTCTGGAAGGAAAGGGGTTACCTAACTTCACATGGCACTAAGATACAGCATGGTCAGTTAGTGACTGATCTCCTTGAGTCACTTGCTTTACCTGTCCAAATAGCGAAAGTGAAGTGTAGTGCTCACAAGAGGATAACGGATGATGTTGGACGAGGAAATGCGTTTGCTGATGAAACAGCAAAGAAAACAGCGAAAGATTCAATGAGTCGAATGTAAATGGCAGTTCCTGCGAATTGGGTCAGAGAGAGAGGAATGTGTGAGAATACAGTGGAAAGCGTGAAAACGATTCAGAAAGAGGCTACAGAAAGAGTGATAAGCAAGTGGAGAGAAAGTACGGGAATGTTAGATGAGATGGGTTGTTGGGTAGAATTATCCGAACATCAACGTTGGTTGTTACCGGATGCTTATGTACTCCCAGTGGTTACTATGGCTCATGGTTCAGCTCACCTTAGTGCAAAAGGCATTTGTAAACTCCTAGCTCCAGTTTGGCAGAATGAGAATATCCCGAAATGTGCAGACAACGTAGTAAAGCATTGTATTGTTTGTCTGATGTATAATCCAGGAAAGGGAACCTCCACTCCAGCAGGTCACTTTGCTCCTCCGACATACCCATTTGAAGTGTTGCAAATCGATTACATTCACATGGATCGATGCAACAACCTCAAATATGTTCTGGTGGTAGTATGTGCCTTTTCGAGATGGATAGAAGCATACCCTTTGAAAGACAACACAGCTTTATCCACAGCCAAAATCCTTCTGAAAGAGTTCTTTCCCAGGTTCGGATTGCCACGCATTGTCTGGAGCGACAATGGGAGCGAATTTGTTGGCCAAGTCATGCAGAAAGTTTGTGCAGGTCTTGGAATCAAGCAAAAGTTCCATGCGGCAAATCATCCCCAATCAGCAGGTTTAGTAGAATGCTACAATGGGACTTTGAAGTTAAAGTTAGCGAAGATTCAAGCAAGTACGGGACTTAATTGGCCTGATGCTTTGCCGTTAACTCTGCTATCCACCAGAACTGCAGTACACTCTCGTCTGGGACTTAGCCCTTACGAAGTGGTGTTTGGCCGTCCGGCCTACGTATGGGGAATACCTCGTCCTAAAAAGTTCTCAGATTTGCCCTACCCAATGTTAATTGACTATTTGCATGACCTTACAACTAAATTGCATGTCCTTCATCGACAGGTTCAGAGTGCTTTGCCGGAGGCTTCCACAGATCCAGGTCACTCCATCTGTCCAGGTGACTGGGTCTGCATCCGCAATTTTCAGAGGAAGAAGAATTTGGAGCCCAGATGGTGGGAGCCCTGAATGGTCCTTCTCACAACAAGGACAGCAGTTAAAGTTGAAGGAAAGAAAAATTGGATTCACGGTGTACACTGCAAGAAAGTACCTTTGCCCTTGCCTTTCGATCAGTGGGTTCGCAGAGGGGTTGGTGACTGCAAAGGCGAAACAGTTCCACAATTCGTACCCTTTAGCGATGCACACCTGAATGGGACATTGTCTGAGAAAGAGGACGACGACATTTTACAGGAAGCGATTCCATTGCATCGTCGCTTAAATACGACTGAACCAAGAACATTGTTTCAAGATCAGAGTGTTCTAGGGAAAGAGCGCTACCATCTTCGACCCAGACAAAAGAACATTTGAAGACTTTTTTCCTTCTCCCTTGTGTAGTGTTCTGTTTAGGTTGCAGGGTCATGGTAGGAGTCTAGGTCACGACCTGAGTAGTGACAATAGGTCTGCAGGATCTTTCAGTGTCATAGGACGGTGGAGCATCGTGACTTTAGTGATTGAGGAAGATTGCCGTGAGCATCCACTAGTGAAAATGGAAACTACACCAAGTATTGAAGAGAGAAGAAATGAAACAAAGAAAGCATCTTGTAAAATAATGTACAGTCGTTACAGTATAACCCTATGTGTTTTGATATCATTATGTATTGCTTTGGCGACTATTGGTTGGATAGTTTATGTTTTGCAGCCAAGAAACACCTCCCCTTCCTCCTCTTTACCTTCTTCTACTATCTCTCCACACCTCTTTCATACTTTTCCTTCACATGAACTTGTCAGAAGAACCGAGTATTACAACAATTCCTTCGTCCAGCTAATACACCAACATCAATTAGTGGTCAACACAACTGATTGTTGGGTATGTGGTCTTATGCCGCATACTACTGAAAAAGGAATACCATATTTGGTTCTCCCTTTCTCCTATGAGGGTTCCGCTTGGGCATTCTTTGTTATTTTCTCAAATGCATATCAAAGTAAATTCAGACGGTCTGTTGCTTCACAAATTAATTATCCGGATTTCAGTCATAGTTCTTTGATTAAGGGTATGGTGGTTATGGCTAAAATCATGGAGAATAGCAAGATTTCTATTGATGAGAGAAAAGCCTACACTAATTGGAACATCACCCAATACATGTCGAGTCTTAATAATAAAATGGGAAAGGAGAAATCCTCACCAATCTGGACTGTACCGCATCAAGGTAACTTCTGTTTAAAAATAAACGAACGCTCTTCTGACACTGCACCAAAAAGTAACTGTTCCTACACATACATTTATTCCTCTCTGAACTCACCTCCTCTAATACCGCCACAAGGCACCTATTTCATTTGTCATGATAGAGCTTATACCTGGTTGCCAACGGGTTTCTCTGGTACCTGCTACATAGCTTCCCTTCTTCCCCCTACTTACACTGCTTCTGCCAATTATCCCGAACCCGTCTCAGTCGAGGAATTATTGATTCGAAAGACACCACGGGACAAGAAGGAGGAGATTTCCTTAAAGGTTTTCTTCCTTTCTGGGGTCCAATGGCCAACAGCAGAAATATAAGGCAACTGGTCCGTGTTGTGGAGACTACAATAGACATCACTGTAGGAGCCTTGAGTAATATCACGGCGGAACTACAGGCGGATCGTCTTATGACCTTACAAAATCGAGTTGCCTTAGACTTTATTCTTGCCGATCGTGGTGGAGTATGTAAATTGATCGGGTCAAGCTGTTGTATTTTCATTCCTAATGACGCTCCGACAGTATACCAAGCGATTTCCAAGTTGCATATAATCTCCGAGTCTATTCATCAGGACGAAGGAGATTGGTCCTTAACGGAATGGTTTTGGGGACTACTGTCCAAATGGGGTTGGAAAGTATTGACATTCCTTGGAGTAATCTTGACAATCATATTTTCTTGTTGCCTTTGTATACACTGTGGTCCCGCTATCTGTGATCTTTGTGCTACCATGTGCATTTCAAGACCCAAACCTCAAGTGACAGAAAACATAAGGATGATGTTACAACAACAGCTTGATGATCTCATGGCTATTGATGTGGACTCAGATTAACGTGAGTCTATCTTGCCTGAGTTCTGGCAAAAGGAGGGTCTGAGGAACTTCGATTTTCGATTACGATCGAATCGACCCGCCATTTTGTAACCCGCCGCCATTTTGTGTTGCCATCACTCAGGCAGCACGGCGAACGAAGTCTATTCTGCTTTTTCCCGTAGCTTGGTGTCAAAATACGTCCTCGGCCTTGTTTGCGAGGCTGGTGTTTGGACTAGCCGAGTACACTAATCCGTATCTGGCTTTCCTAATCCCTGTTTCAACTAGCTGTAGGCTCACACCATTCTTTCCCGATCATATCTTATCGACTGGCCTTCACTGTCTCCTGCTAGCATTCTCTTGTGTCATGCCTGTCCTCCAATACACACAAACGTATCTCACCACCTGCAAGTCAGTTGTAATCTGTTAATAAATTAAGTTCGGGGGTGGGATGACAAACACAGTTGGAGGAGAGGTCTCTTCGAGTCATCTGATCTTTCTGTTTTCGAACCCTTCTTACTGGTTCCGCTTTGTTTTCCACTTACCCTATTGGCTCTTTTCTTCTTTGCTTGGGGCGTGTGTTTTTGTTAATAATTCTGTATTGTATAGTATTTAATCTGAAGCGCCACAGAGTGAAGTGGCAGTCTCCTGAGAACCTACTTTGTGTACTTCTAGGATAACTGTACTAGCTGCAGCTAAATAAATCCAATCTTCTAACGCCGACAGAGTGTCCCGTGTCTCTGTGTATCGAAGCAGGTGAACCCAGAAGACGGAGGGCGTACCCTGCGCCGCCAGGTCCAAAAGGTTCTGGTTCTTCAGGTTGCCATTTGACACTGCTGGATATTGCTAATGAAACGACACTGGCTCCAGCAGTGGTGGACCAGGAGGTTTCTGTGGGCCACATACTTGGGCATGACAGGCAAGGGAAAAGTGTGCTTCTTGGGAAGCTTGTCTTCCTTAAAAGCATCTCTCTCATACTCTTTGCTGGTACAGAGTCCCTACTGCTTCGGTCATTTTGTGTTAGACCACTGGTCCTTAGAGACCTCCTTCAAGCCTGAGCCAGCATCTCTCTGAGCATGGTGACTCCAAAACCCTACATGTCAAATTTCAATGGTTGGATGAATCCATACTACACAGGTCCTCCAACAATGGGACCCATGATGAATATACCAGCTCCCCCTCCTCCTTTTTTAGGGAGGCGCCCGAATTCAAGAAGAGGAAGAAGAAGGGGTGTTACATGGGACGACCAGGAAAGACAGGTACCTACCCGCAGCATGTCGAAGGAACAAGCCGGGCCAAGCTCAGCGAGTCACTGGTAATAAATCTTACGGATCTAACGGTGACGACTGAAGAACTAAAAGTTCTAAACAAAGGTTTAGGCTTTGTTCCAACACCACCCCTAGACATCTTCAAGACACGCTGTGAAATAGCAGAATTCTGCAGAAAGATCAAATTAAAAGCATTCTTTATGAACAAAGAAGAACAAACCTCTGAGTACGATACCAACTTGAGACCTAAATCTTCATTCTGTCCCCCAGCACACATGGTTCCAGTGGAAATACAAGCATTTGAACAGGCAGTAATGAAAGAGGTGGAAAACATCAAAACCACAGACAAGAAACACTATGTAAACATGACTAAGAAAGAACAGAGAGCCCTCGAAGATCTACGGAAAAATAGTGACTTAGTAATAAAACCAGCAGACAAAGGAAGAGCGGTAGTGCTATTGAGTAAAGAGGGGTACAATAAACAATGCCTAGAATTACTTGCCGATCAGAGATTCTACAAGAAACTCACTACTGACCCAACTGCAAGATTAAAGAGAACCATAGACCTAATGATAGAAGAGGCGGAAATAAACAACTGGATCTCTAAAAATGAAGCAGATTTCTTGAGAACTAACAGTCACATAGTACCCTACTTCTACTCTTTACCAAAAACTCATAAAGATAGAACACCTCCACCAGGACGTCCCATTGTTTCGGGAATAGGGTCGGTGTTAGAACCACTGTCGCAATTCGCCGACCATTTCCTTAAACCACTGGTACAAAGCACTGCTACATACCTAAAAGACACATGAGACCTTCTTAACCTACTTGAAGGCCAGGTATATGACGAGACAACTATGTATCTAGTAGGACTCGATGTAGAGAGTCTCTACACTAGCCTACCTCAACAGAAGACTGTTAGAAATGGGGGTCTCTAGTTGGCAATGGCTGGCCACTGTCCAAGTAGGGACCCTTCTTCCTAAGTCAGAGTAAGCAGCCTACACCCTTTGACAACCCCTGCTCAACCCTGTGGTAACGTAGCACGAGCAGCTAGGCTTATCTCAGAGGCAGTGTGTGAAGCTTTTATGACCATACACAGTAATATAATGAGGAACACTACAAATGGACACCACTCAAGTAGTTATGATAAATAGGTATTTTTATATAGACTTAATCACAAGACCAATAACAGTAAAAATCCACAATACTATAAAAATATAATTACTTTAGAAATGCTGCAAGGAAAAATAGTTCAGGATGCACAAAAAGGTGGTTTAGTTCAAGGCAGTGGTCTCTGCGACCCTTTTACTCACAAAGTATCTGGTTCCTGGGGCAAAGCAACAAAAATGTTGCTAAGGCGTTGTAGCGTTAAACTTCCTCACGCTAACCAGCGATGCGTTGAATCCTTACCGCAAGGGAGGATGATGCGCTGGGTTGCGGGCAGGACAAAGCGACAAACTTCCTCACGCTAAGCCGGTGATGCGATGAAATCCTTGCCGCGAAGGGAGGATGATGCACCGAGCCTGTTGCGTGTGCGATCTTGCTGCGTTGACAAAGATGGCGCTCCGCGAGGAAGCGACGATCCGGATTCGATGCGGGGAAAATGGCGAAAGCTCGGCGTCCGCGCTGCGATGATCCTGTTGCGATGATTCTCAGATAGCGGGCGTTTTCAGGCCCGCTGACAGGAGCTGCGATGATTTTCAGATAGCGGGCGTTTTCAGACCCGCTGACAAACGATGCGATCTTCTTCGGGGATAGCGAGCGCTCGGCGACAGCGGTGCGGCGATTTTTCTCACGCTCACCAGCTGCAGCGGCTCGCTAACGGAGGTTAGCGACGATTTTCAGCGCTCTCTTCTCAGCAGTAGAGCTAGAGGCCCTGGAACACACAGGAGCCTCACCTGCAGATAGTAATCCTCACTGGGAGGAAACAGGAGGCTGATGATGGAGTCTGATGTGCCTGAGACTCCAGCAGGAGGCTAGCTCTCTTCTAGCCCTTGGGTGATTGCTGAAGCACAAAAATAAAAGTCCAATCAAAGTTCTTTTCCTCTTCTTGAAGTCCAGTAGTACCAGCTGCAGGCCAGTCCCAGAAACAGCACACAAGGACAGTCCTTCTCCTGCAGATTCTTGTAGCCACACGGACAGAGGTTCCTCTTGTTATCCAGGAGCAATACCATTTGTAGGGGTTTGTGCACAAATATTTATACCCCCGAAGTCTTTGTTCTTAGGAGCCACAAGTCTCTGAACCCAGCCAGAACCAGTTCCGCCCAGCCCTGGAGCACTTTGTTGATCAGGCTGCATCCTTCCTTTCAGAAAGAGGGGGTCTGCCTCAGACGCACAGTGGGAGGTGGAGCCAGCATTCACCTTGCCAGGGACAGCCCTATTCAAATGCAGGAGCTACCCCTCCCCTCACACCAAGGCAGGACGCTCTATTCAACCCAGGTCTGACTCAGCCTGCCCTGTCCCTTCAAAACCAGACAGCCAATACACAAAACAGCAGAGCACACTGGAAGGCTTTGGCAAGAAAGTACCTATACTCTAAAAGTGGTAGTTTCAAACACAGAATATAAAAATAACCTTCACTAAAAGATGTATTTTAATATTCTGAGCTCAGGCATATTAAATTCGTTTTTCTACCATGTTCGGGGGGTCAGTTAGGACTATAGAATGTAATAGCCAAAACCTCCCATTCTGGCCTATGGAGAACAGGTAGCCTTACAGTAGTGAAAAACGAAATTGGGTGTAATTCACTACTAGGACATGCTACACACATCAGAGCATGTCCTACCTTACACATACAATGCACCCTACCATCGGGGTGGCTGACATGATGCCAAGGGAAGGTTTAGGGGCTGGGAAGTGGGTGCACTTCACAGCCAAGATGGCAGTTCTGGACTGCACGCAGACACTGCAGTGGCAGGTCTGAGACACACTTTACAAGCTGCTTCTGTGGGTGGCACAAACCAGTGCTGCAGGCCCACCAGCAGCATTTGGTTTACCAGCCCTGGGAACACATGGGCCACGCTACTGGGGACTAACAGGTAAACCAAATAAGCCAATCAGGGATATACCAATTCACATAGTCATATTTACAAAGGGAGAGCATATGCACTTTAGCACTGATCAGCAGTGGTAAAGTGCCCAGAGTCATAAAGCCAACAAAAACAGGTTAGGAAAAATCCAGGAGGGAGGCAAAAAGCTTAGGGATGACCCTGCAAAAAGGGCCATTTCCAACACAACCCCCTTCCAGCCAAAACGCAGGGGAGACCAATCACCACCTCGATGGGATTCCCTGCTTTGGGCGATAGAACACGGAACTGGCCCGCGACTGCAGGGGCATATTCCAGTTCTACGCCAATCTGAATCCTGGTGGAGCCCTCTGTCCACACTCTCAGGGCCCACTAAGACAACCAATGGGGAACTCTTCCCCTCACCTGTGGACACCACCTGTGCAGCACCTAACCCTAGCTTGCTCACAGGTGTGTCCCAACAAAGAGACAGCAAGCCACAGTTCCCACGGACAGTAGTCAGCGATGAGACCCAGGTCCCATACCTCTCAGGGCTCTCAAACCTCTGCGGCATCAGAGAGCGGGGGGCAGTAGCCCCAGGTGCCCAGCACCTTTTGTCCACTCTCCCTTCTGTCAGGTCAGGCACGCCACCCTGACTCTGACCCACCAACCCTGGGCCGGTGTCCAGCGGCTGGGTGAAAGACTGGGGTGGGCTTTCCCACACTCGGTCCTCCTCCTCACCTGTGGAGGTGCCCCCATAACACAAACTGGTAGGGGCACTGTTAGCAGTGGGCCCTTCCTCCAGGTCAGGGGGGACACCCTGAACCTGGTCCTCCAACCCAGGGTCTGTACCCTTAGGCTGGGCCTGTGCCTGGCAACCCAGGACTTCTGGGGGAGTATTCCAATTCCCCCCAAGGAAAGCACCCTCCTCTAGAGCTGTGCAACAGTCTGCCTGGCACACCAGGACTTCCTGGGGAGCACACAGGCCCCCCTTGAGGGAAACATACCCCTCCACCAGATCAGGGCCTTGATCCTGCAATCGATCTACCAACCTGGAAAACCCCTCAGGTGGCACCGGGGTCAGAGGCGAGGACTCCCTCCCTCTGCACCCCCTTCCAGTATACTGCACCCTCCCACCTGGAGTGGTGCTCTTAGAAAAAAAAATGGTTGGGACACTGCTTACAGTTGTCCCTCCCTCCAGGTCAGACAACACCTGGACCTGACTTTCCAACCCAGGGACCGACCCCTGCGGCAGAACAACTGCCTGGCCGACCAGGACTTCAAGGGGTGCACACAACATCAACCCCACGGGCAGGACACCACCCATCGATGCCCTTCCCTCCAGGTCAGGAATCGCCTGTACCTGGCCTTCCAACCCAGGGACCATCCCCTGCGGTTGAGCAATTGCCCGGCAAACCAGGACTTCTTGGGGAGTACTAACACCCTCCCCGAGTGTAACACATAACTCCAGTGTTGTGTGACAGTCTGCCTGGGGCAGATCTCCCGGTCCCTGTCCACCTGACAGGGCGCGAAGATCTCCCAGGACAGAAGTGGTGTCACCATGGTCACTCCTCTGGTGCTCAGTCCTTCTAACTGGCCCCTGACCCACTGGTTCTCCCACTGGGGGCTCCTTCCCCCTCTCACCCCTCAAGCTGGACTTCTGCACCCTCCCCCTAGGAGCGGCACTACCAGACACAAGAACTGATGGAGGCCTGACTACAGGCACTCCCAGCTCACCTAACCAAGGGATATTCCCCACAACTGACGGTCCATCCGGACAGACTAGATTCCCTACCTGGTGTTCTCTCATGGAACCATCCAGTACTGGATACTGAGGTGGGGCCACTTCGGGACCTATCCCAGTCTCACTCCTGCTCCCACGAGACAGGATGTGAGGCCCTACAACCTCCTCACAACAAGGGGACCTAGCTGCATCACTCCGGACCTCTCCCACCACTCTGGGTTGGAAGACCTCTGAACCACTCCTATTAGGGTCATTCCCTAATGCCTCTACAGAGCCTCTGGTACTCACCCAGAGGTCTGCCTCCTGTGCAAGCTTCCTATGACCAGAGAACTTGCGCTCTAACAGGTGTTGGTTTAGCTCTGGAAAATAGGAACTCACAATATGCTCTCCCACAATTGGATTACACAGCTCCACGCAGGTGCTAACCTTCACCACACAATCCAGTGCCTCACATACGTACCCCACACCACTCTCCTGAAATGGGCAAGACATTACATGACTGTCTCTATCACTCAACCCACACTCTTCTGGGCGGTTCTCACACTCATACACCAGGACTTCAACCACGGGGGAACCCCTCTCCCTGCACCTCACATCTAGAGTCGGTAGGGTGTCCTTCCCCTCACTAGGACTATGGGCCCCTGCGCTAGTTCCCCAATCCACCTCAGGGACACTGCTGACTAATGGAGCTACCTCATATCCTTGAATCCCCTGGTGTAGATCAACCCCCTTCTTCGAGTCAGGTGCCACATCTCTGGGTGGGTGTACTACACTGTCATCATTACATAACTCAATTTTGCTGCCACCACTGGACCCCACCCTCACTGGTGAATCCAGACATTTAAAACTGCGCTCAGGGGATAACCTACCCTCCAGAGCTAACTTTTCCTTTACTGCTACCTGCGCTAGGTGTGCCTCCAGCTGGGCAATCTCCATTTGGAGCCTCTCTAACTCCAGCTGGTTCTCCCTCTCCCTCTGTCTGTCCAACTCCTCTGGGGACCATGAAGGGGATTGGGCACTACTCTGGGCACTAGACCTAGCAAGGGACTCCCTACCTATGGGACCCTCCCACCTGTCCACCAACTCCTCTGGGGACCATAAAGGGAATCGGTCACTACCATAGGCACTAAACTCAGCAAGGAACTCCCCATCTCTGAGATATTCCATAACACTTTCTCCATCCTCTTCAAATTCTCCAGAGCCACCCTCAGACAAACTACCCTCTTGGTAGGTGTACTGGGACTCCAAGAATCTCCATCTGTTTTGCTGCCAAAGCCTCAGGGATGTCTGCAAGGATAGCTGAGTCTCCTTCCTACTCACTGCTAAACCTCTCTCCTCACAGAACCCCCTTAGCTCCTCTAGACTGTATGTCAATAGGTCATCTATGTAAAAGGTAGGTCTCATTTCAGCAAGACCCATTGTAGCAATAACTGGCAATAACGATCAAAAATAGAATCAAAAATCTCAAAAACGTACGTGGTTATGTTATGGTCTGCACTCACTAGTAGTGTACACTATAATTACTGTATGCAATCATAAATGCAAGTCCAGATCCTCACCGCTGACCACCAATGTTAGAAATGGGGGTCTCTAGTTGGCAATGGCTGGCCACTGTCCAAGTAGGGACCCTTCTTCCTAAGTCAGAGTAAGCAGCCTACACCCTTTGACAACCCCTGCTCAACCCTGTGGTAACGTAGCACGAGCAGCTAGGCTTATCTCAGAGGCAGTGTGTGAAGCATTTATGACCATACACAGTAATATAATGAGGAACACTACAAATGGACACCACTCAAGTAGTTATGAAAAATAGGTATTTTTATATAGACTTAATCACAAGACCAATAACAGTAAAAATCCACAATACTATAAAAATATAATTACTTTAGAAATGCTGCAAGGAAAAATAGTTCAGGATGCACAAAAAGGTGGTTTAGTTCAAGGCAGTGGTCTCTGCGACCCTTTTACTCACAAAGTATCTGGTTCCTGGGGCAAAGCAACAAAAATGTCGCTAAGGCGTTGTAGCGTTAAACTTCCTCACGCTAACCAGCGATGCGTTGAATCCTTACCGCAAGGGAGGATGATGCGCTGGGTTGCGGGCAGGACAAAGCGACTAACTTCCTCACGCTAAGCCGGTGATGCGATGAAATCCTTGCCGCGAAGGGAGGATGATGCACCGAGCCTGTTGCGTGTGCGATCTTGCTGCGTTGACAAAAAAGGCGCTCCGCGAGGAAGCGACGATCCGGATTCGATGCGGGGAAAATGGCGAAAGCTCTGCGTCCGCGCTGCGATGATCCTGTTGCGATGATTCTCAGATAGCGGGCGTTTTCAGGCCCGCTGACAGGAGCTGCGATGATTTTCAGATAGCGGGCGTTTTCAGACCCGCTGACAAATGATGCGATCTTCTTCGGGGATAGCGAGCGCTCGGCGACAGCGGTGCGGCGATTTTTCTCACGCTCACCAGCTGCAGCGGCTCGCTAACGGAGGTTAGCGACGATTTTCAGCGCTCTCTTCTCAGCAGTAGAACTAGAGGCCCTGGAACACACAGGAGCCTCACCTGCAGATAGTAATCCTCGCTGGGAGGAAACAGGAGGATGATGATGGAGTCTGATGTGCCTGAGACTCCAGCAGGAGGCTAGCTCTCTTCTAGCCCTTGGGTGATTGCTGAAGCACAAAAATAAAAGTCCAATCAAAGTTCTTTTCCTCTTCTTGAAGTCCAGTAGTAACAGCTGCAGGCCAGTCCCAGAAACAGCACACAAGGACAGTCCTTCTCCTGCAGATTCTTGTAGCCACACGGACAGAGGTTCCTCTTGTTATCCAGGAGCAATACCATTTGTAGGGGTTTGTGCACAAATATTTATACCCCCAAATTCTTTGTTCTTAGGAGCCACAAGTCTCTGAACCCAGCCAGAACCAGTTCCGCCCAGCCCTGGAGCACTTTGTTGATCAGGCTGCCTCCTTCCTTTCAGAAAGAGGGGGTCTGCCTCAGACGCACAGTGGGAGGTGGAGCCAGCATTCACCTTGCCAGGGACAGCCCTATTCAAATGCAGGAGCTACCCCTCCCCTCACACCAAGGCAGGACGCTCTATTCAACCCAGGTCTGACTCAGCCTGCCCTGTCCCTTCAAAACCAGACAGCCAATACACAAAACAGCAGAGCACACTGGAAGGCTTAGGCAAGAAAGTACCTATACTCTAAAAGTGGTAGTTTCAAACACAGAATATAAAAATAACCTTCACTAAAAGATGTATTTTAATATTCTGAGCTCAGGCATATTAAATTCGTTTTTCTACCATGTTCGGGGGGTCAGTTAGGACTATAGAATGTAATAGCCAAAACCTCCCATTCTGGCCTATGGAGAACAGGTAGCCTTACAGTAGTGAAAAACAAAATTGGGTGTAATTCACTACTAGGACATGCTACACACATCAGAGCATGTCCTACCTTACACATACAATGCACCCTACCATCGGGGTGGCTGACATGATGCCAAGGGAAGGTTTAGGGGCTGGGAAGTGGGTGCACTTCACAGCCAAGATGGCAGTTCTGGACTGCACGCAGACACTGCAGTGGCAGGTCTGAGACACACTTTACAAGCTGCTTCTGTGGGTGGCACAAACCAGTGCTGCAGGCCCACCAGTAGCATTCGGTTTACCAGCCCTGGGCACACATGGGCCACGCTACTGGGGACTAACAGGTAAACCAAATAAGCCAATCAGGAATATAACAATTCACATAGTCATATTTACAAAGGGAGAGCATATGCACTTTAGCACTGATCAGCAGTGGTAAAGTGCCCAGAGTCATAAAGCCAACAAAAACAGGTTAGGAAAAATCCAGGAGGGAGGCAAAAAGCTTAGGGATGACCCTGCAAAAAGGGCCATTTCCAACAAAGACCTTAGATACTCTTTAGAATATCATATTCTCTGGAACATGGAACCACCATACACCTAGACATTTCGTACTGGAATGCTGTAGGATGGCACTCACAGAGAGCTATTTTGCATATGAAGGGATGCTGTTTGGCCAATGCCACGGTACATCTATGGGTAGTACCTTTGCCCCTAGTGTAGCCGGGCTGTACGTTAGCACCTTCGAGCAACAGTTTATACAGAATGAAAGCAACCCTTACCAATCACACATACGATTCTGGCGTCGTTACATTGACGATATAATCATGATATGGGAGGACTCACAGGAAACTTTGGATACTTTTCTAACATGGATGAATAGCAGGGATGAATGCTTGAGGTTTACATGTACGTCAGACAGGAAAAAACCTGACTTCCTTGAAATAACCATCTACACAGAGAATAATACTCTGCAGACCAAAACATATTACAAACCTACTGCACGCAACAGCATACTCTCGTACAACAGCTTCCACCCCAGGCCCTTGAGGGAGAACTTACCTTACAGCCAATTTTTACGCCTAAGACGTAACTGCAGTACTATCGAGAACTACAAAGATCAAGCCAAAAATCTGGAAATGAAACTACACCAGCGAGATTACCCAAATAAAATCCTCAAAAAATGCCAAAAGAGGGCACGTAACCAAGCGAGAGAGAGTCTTCTGGAAATAATACCGAAGACACCACCTCCAGACCTTCTAACATGTGTTACAACTTACAACACCTCCACCAACACTGTGAAGAAAATAATAAATCGCAATTGGAGAGTTCTAACCTCGAATACCCTACAATGGCCTAAAACTAGGTTCGCTAACAAAAGGACACGAAACCTGAAGGACCAATTGGTACACACTAGACCAACCTCGATCAAGAACAAAGAGAGTATAACAGCAATCTGGAACATGAGTCCCATCACGGGTCACTACCCATGTGGGTCATGCGTTGTATGCAAGCTTACAACAGCCACTAAAAAACTTGAATTGTTACCCAACTTCATATGGACTCTTCGGCATCACACGAACTGTAACACCAGTCACGTGATATACATGATTACTTGTCCATGCAAGAGTAGGTATATAGGCATGACATGCCGAAAAGTTAAACTCCGCATAGGAGAACACAAGAGCAATGTGAACTGTAAAAAAGCTACAACAAAAATGAGCAAGCACTACATAGAGAAAAACCACAGTTCAGAAGATCTTAAGTGGGTGGTTCTGGAAACCTTACACGTGACAACTAATAATGCTGAACGCGTTTTGTTCGAAAAAGAACAACGTTGGATACACCGTCTCAAAACAGATACAGAAGGGTTGAACGATTTTATCCCATGGCATACACTGGCGTGACATCTGGTGATAGGCGAATCCAACTAATGTTCCAGTTTCAGAGAGGATAACAGAGATCGGTCTCCCTATGATGAACCTGTCAACTTATAGTAAATCGGAAACAATATCCCTTCACTATCTGTAAAAGAACAGCCAATGGAACAATACATTTTGAAATATGGTCTCTTTTTCCTGAACAACAGCGATTAAATCGCCATCAAAATTCAGGTTTAATGATCGGAATAAAGACCAATCTCTCTTTGATGAACTGCCAAATCTCGAGATATTAGAGACAATTGACATTCTTCTTCCACATCCAGAAGAATCACTAAAAGAAAACTGTAACCTGCAATACAGTCTTTATTTCTTTAAAAACGATCATATTGCCAACCAAAATGCCAACCATTATGAGATTATGAGAGTCCTTTCTCAGTCTTTAAGCTTTGACAAAATATGTAAATACGAACGATACGCGGCCCCGCGTTAACCGGGATACCGCGAAAAGAGTCAGCACAAGTTGCGTGTAAGGAAGAACCGGTAAGCCCTTATTCCTTGGAACCACGAGGCAGAAGACAAACGCGGTAAGAGTCCATTTATTAAATCACATCTAATCCTACAGGAACAGGTTCCCTGATCTCTGATGTCCCGAGGAAGCCACAACGAGGCATCTAGAAAGGTAATTGAGGTTGAACGACGCTAGCTCAATTTAACTAACAGCAACGGCTCTCACGGCATAACTGGCAGCTTGTTCTTTCCGATAACCGCGCACATATTTTCCATCGAGATTAGAAAGCGCAATTGTACTTTCTTAACTATTGACTGAATGACACACATTTGATATTCGCATGATTGCCTCGTACATCAAATCAAAGTGAGTTATTGTTTTCTTGCTTTTTGTGCTAGATTTGACATCCCTGCACACACGCATAGCCTAACAAAGCGCTATCGTAATCATGCCTGTTACTCGCATATGAGAAAACTTCATTAACATCCCTTCCCCACCAGCACACACGCTAGCCTCCCCAAGATTGCTCAGAATGTTTTTTAGCGCGCCAAATTCCCTGTTGAATTGTTCATTTGATAGCATGATCAATAACAAATTATGTTATTACTGTCATAGCTTAATTTAATCATGTAGGACAAATGGTCACTATGTTATTAATGATGATTAGAGGGCACAACGACTATAACATATATAAATAATTTCAATTTATTTACAGAGATAATAACTCTTCAAACGAATTAACATATAAGTGACTACCTGATCACTCAGAAAAGGCGGCAGAACACGCCCCCTTCATACCCTGGTCCTGACGAAAGCCTTAAGAATGAGAGAGAAGGCTGAAACATGTTGACCTTATTCACTGATGCAATAGACCAGTAACTTTGTCTATTACAACATCATTTTCGTTTTAACTTCCCACTTCACTCGCATCCTTAATAAAATTTTGTAGTTTTTTGAGTGCAGTAGGGAATTTTAACTTCACCACATTGAGCACTTCGCACATCCCTCTTTTCTCTTTTTGATACCTGGACGCTACTGTGAAATCAGTTGGTCTACCTCCAGGTGGAGGACAGCATACAAACAAAAGAAACCCAATGAAGATGCTGTGACAGTACACGAAGGCGGAGAATCAAGATACACCGCCCCCGACCTGTGTACTCATATGAGGGTTTTCTATACAGTTTCCCAAGAGCAAAGACCCTGATATTACAGGACAAGTGATCCATTTTCCCTCAACTTGATTATTTGTACTACCATTGGAAGCCGGATGAATTATTGCTTCTCATTCCCTCCCCTTTGATATTTACGACTCCAAAATGGTATCAACTGTTCCAAATGATGCCCTCTATGTGTGTCAGTTTATATGCAAAAACAATTATTCACTAATAGCTTAATAAATAATCAGTAACTAGATCTACATCCAAAGAATAAATCACTAAGAACAATAAATGTAATAGCAACATGTAGGTAAAACAGAGTCTATGTCTGTGCACTGTAACAATCAGTTTATTAAATTCAATCAGAGAAAGCATGTGTTTTTGGTCAATAACATTTTGGTGCAAAATAGTGGTAGAGGAGAAAAGAGAGTGCTTTGTTTCCCAGTGAGTACACAGATGAAAGAAAAAAGTTGGTGCACACATAGAGAGTGTAAATAACAAAGGAGGCATGGCTGATTTGTTTTTCAGTCAGATGTACATTGTTCTAGGTAATTTTGTTGTATAATATAGTGGCAAGCATTTATTATGCTAATTTTGTGTGTTGTATCGTCAACTGTGTTTCGATATTTTTACAGATGTAGGGGTCTCACTTGGACAGACTGGACAAGGGACACCTTTGTGAAAAAATAAATAAATAAGAATTAAAAATAACAAACTAAATGGAGGGAACTGAATCTATAGTGAACTGGGGTATGTAATAAAAGTACCTGGAAGTAGCTTGAGAGGCTGCAGGATTCAATGAGTGATACAAGTAAATACCCGGGGGAGGTATAACAAGCACATTGCATTAGTTAGAGTACAAGTATTGTAATATCGGACCGAAGAGACTCATGTGCAGAGTTCCACAGGAGTTACTCAATTCAACACTCTTACACATATCAGAGGGCATTCACAAGTATCTTCAGGTCACATGGAATCAATAAAATCTCCTATGCTGATGATACGCAGCTCATTCTATCCCTGACAGAGGACACCAACACCACCAAGTACACTTCACAACCAGCATGATCAGCATAGCGAACTGGATAAGAGAGAACTGCCTGACACTCAACACAGACAAGATGGAAGTGCAGATTTTTGGGAACAAGAGCTCTCCATAGGATTCCTGCTGGTGCCCTATGGAGCTAGGCCCCACACCAACCCAGATGGAACTAGCCAAAAACCAAAGAATCATCATGGCATTGCAGGTTAATGAAAGTACATCCTCCTGCTTCCATATCCTTAAAATATGCTGTAAAAAGTCAACAAGTGGCTCCCCAGAACACCAGAAGCATTGTCATGTAAGCCCTCATCACAAGCAGACTGGACTTCTGCAACACACTCTACACTGAAGCCTCCACCTACCTCCTCCTCAAACTCCAGATCATCCGGAAGACCGCTAGGATCATCTTCAACTACCCACACCATACTCACTTCACACCTCACCTCAGGAACCTCCACTGACTCCCCATCCAGAAAGCTGTCACTTCAGACTGCTTACTCAAGCATACAAGGCACTGTCCAACATAGAACTCTCTTACCTCAACCATCGTCTACACTTATACCAACCCACCAGACAATTGTCCTCAGTCTCTCTTGCCCTCAGACACAGCCCCCACACACACAGAAGCAAAACCAGTGGTTATTCTTTTTCCTACATTCTAGCAAAGACATGGAATTACCTTCCCAAGCACATCTGAGCCTCATCCTTGCTTCTTGAATTCTGCAGAAGCTAAAGACCTGGGTCATCAACTAACCCTGTTCCTACTCACCTGCTCAGTGCCTGGATATCCTCCTAGGTGACAAGTCCTCTTTACAAATCCACATAACATGGACATGATAACACTGTATTATTGCAGGGAGAGTGCTCATCAGTTTGATAAGAAAGGATCTCACCAAGAAGAAAGAAGTGTATTAATTTAATGGATCTTAATGGTGAGGACCTGGTGTATAAATGGAATCTGTTAGCATTATGCACTGTGTGGTAGCTTGTAACTGAAAAATTACACTTACAATAAATATACAGCCAAAGGAATCTTCATGTAGATGTATCAGTGAAAGGAAACTTACCTTTTACTCACCAATAATGACTCCAGAATCATAGTGGACAAGAAGAAGGGACACACCCAGTATCATAGCTTAATCCAATGTTTTCTAGTGTTTACCAAAACCAAGATGGACATCTGCTGTTTCAATTGTCATCATATTTAGAAGTGGGTGGAACTCGCAAAGTTTAACTCTGCAGATTTCCATGGAGTTACCTAAAAATTCTGCAAGATTTTGCGGAGTTCTGCAAGTAGCGAAATTCCAGTCCGTTGTGCTGCTTGCTCTGATTTTTGGTGCCAGGAGCTTGTCCCATGCTGTAAAATCAGCGTGAGTGGCACCACAGGGCAAACCAGACTGCACTGCTGTTTTCTGCTACTTGAGTAGATTTTCTACTTGAGCTGCAGCTTTCGTAATGCAAGCAACAACTTTCTCAACATGATCTGAAGCAACCAGCTGCGAACGCCCGTGTTCAGAAATCTCAACTGTAGGCAATGTTGCATTTTTTTTTCTTGCTCATGCTCGCCATATTAACATTGGTGAGCCACATATAAGAAAATCTCCACCATGTGACGGCTGGCAGAGGTTTTGCTGAACTCTGCACTCCAAGCGGAGTGGGCAAAACTCTGCAAATTCTGCTGGTTTAGTGGTGTTTACCACCCACCCCTAGTTTTATCCATGTTGCTGGAGATAGGTTTCTCTAATTGGCAGAGGTATGCACCTTGTCCAAGTAGGGACCCTTCCATCTAGTCAGGATAAGTGGATTACACTTCTGAAATAACCCCTGCTCATCCCCTTGGTAGCTTGGCACGAGCAGTGAGTCTTATCTCAGAGTCAATATGTAAAGCATTTGCACTTAACACACAATAATACAGTGAAAACACTACAAAAGGACACCACACCAGTTTTAGAAAAATAGCCAATATTTATCAGTGTAAAACAAGACCAAAACAATAAAAATCCAACAGGCAGTGATATTAAAATGAATATTGCAAGAATAACCTTGAAATACAGTTGCTTGAAGACAAACAAATCCAATGTTTCAGACTGACCGTGACATCAGGGACCAGCTATGGTGTTGGGAAGTCCCTCAAACAGTATTGGAAATGCAAGGCGTCATGGACCTTGCAATGAGATCTGAAGACGTGGCATGGGCAGGTGTCAGCTTCTGAGGTCGGTGCAGGAGTCGTCAGGCTCTTGAAGTCACACACGTTGCAGATTGAAATCTGTGAGGTTGAAGTCAGGAGAGTGGACATGGGCAGGCATTATGGCTGCGGTGTAAAATGCAGCAGTGCAGCATGTGGTGGCCTCAGGTGGCAGTGCAGGCAGCGGCTCTGTGACAGTGTCCAGCAGTGTTGGTGAGACCAGGGCTGCAGTGCAAAGCGGGGTGATGCTCGCTGCGGTGCTGGCAGTTTATGGTGCTAGCTGTGGCGTTATCGTTGCAGAAACGCTCTAGTCGGCAGACAATCTGGAGTTGATGATGCTGGCATCGGTAGGCCCAGGCCGTGGTGTGGGACAGGGTGGTGCATCAAGTAACTTATGAGCAGGGTCCTCAGGTCATGTTTCAGGCAGCAGCATCTATGTTGGCGTGGAGCGGCATCATCGGGAACACCAGGGCAGCAATGTGAAGCAAGGCAGAGCGAAGTGTGGTGCTTAAGGTGCAAGCAGCGGTTCGGTGGTGGCATTAGTCGGTGTCCTCGGGGGGACCAGTGTTGCGATGCGAAGTAGAGCAGTGCTCTCTGCGGTGCCAACTGGCCACAAAGCCAGCAGCAGCATCATTGAAGGTGTTCAAGAAGCAGGTACCCAGAGGATGGTAACGTCTTTGCTGTTCCTGAGACTTTTTGAACAGGATCCAAGCTGTACCTCAACTACTTGGAGAAACTACCGAAGATAAGTTGCAGAAAGTTCAGTCCACTCCTTTCACTGACCAAGACAGAAGCAGCCACTGCAGGCCAACACAGCAAAGCACACAGCCAAGTGGTAGTTCCTCCTGCCAACCTATCTAGCTCTTCTCCTTGGCAGGTTCCTTAGTCCAAAAGAGTTCTAATGTTCTAAGGTCTGTGCTCCAATATTTATAGCACTTTGAAGTTTTAGGCAGAAAGTCTCTCGGTCAAGTAGGAACCAGTTCTGTCCTCTCTAGTCCAGCTTCACTAGAGAAGGTGGAGACAGCATTGTGCTGATCAGACAAAGCCTATACAGATGCTGGTGAAAACTCCTCCAACTAATCTAAATGCTAAAGGTCTATTCAGCCCGACTGTGAGTCACACAGTAAAGGTAGGACACACCTCAACCCCCCCTTGCGACTTTCTATTGTGAACGCACATCGAAAGCTTCTGTCCCTCCAAAACCAGACTATTATTATTATTATTATTATTATTAGCACTTATAAAGTGCGCGGCTACTTCCAACGGAAGTGTCCCGGCGCCAGCTTCCTATTTGAGGGGGAGGGGAGAGCCAGGAGGAACACTGTCTTTAGGGCAACCCAAAAAGCCAAGTTTTCAGGGCCTTCCTAAAAGGCAATTCCGCATCTAACTGTCTCAAATCATTAGGCATTGTATTCCATAACGTCGCTGTTTTGACGGAACTATGAATACACAACCAGGCAGAGTCACACGGGATGGTTAAGTAAGAAAATGCCCACTTTCTAAAAGTGGCATTTTCAAACACGCAATTTAAAATCCACTTTTTCTAAAACGTATTATTAAATTATGAGTTCAGAGAGCCTAAATTCCACTCCTCCATCTTGTCCAAACTGAAAGTTACACATGTAAAATGTTACAATGCAGCTCCAATGAAAGCCTATGGGACAAACAGCCTTTCAACCGTTAAAACCATTTGCTGCTATTAATATTTAATGGGGTAGATTAACAAGCCCCTTGCGTCACTTTTGTGACGCAGCGGTGGTGTAAAAATGGGGCCCATTTACAACGTGACGCATCTAGGGAGATGTGTCACGTTGTAAAGCCCTTCATCACATTATACTTGCATCAGGTATAATATATGCAGGGTGGGCGTTCCCACGCAAAGAAGCCTCTTAGTGATTTTACTGCGCCACTTCCAGGACGCTACTGCGTCAAAACCTTACGCCAGCAGGTGTAAGGAGTGGCGCAGCACAATAAGGATAGGCCTCCCCATGCATTGCTGGAGTTGCATCGTGCTTGCGACATGACTCCAGCAATGCGTGATTTTTGCGCCAACAGATGCGTCTGAATTTCTGATGCATCTTTCAAACACTGAGACACAAGGGTTTCTCAGGGTGGCGCAGGGAAAGTGACGCATCTCTACAGATGCATCACTTTCTTGTAAATCTGCCCCAAAACGTGCGATAATGGACTTGATAATATGCCCTTGAGAATTCCAATAGAAGCCCATGTTGACACCAGGACATGGGCTTCTATGGGAATTCTCTGCTGCATATTATCAAGCCCATTATCGCCGCTTTAGCGGCAGTTTTCTACCTCTAAAGCGGCGATAATTTTAGTGCCGTTTCTTGATAATATGCCCCGAAGGCTTTCCAAAACACAGCGTACCGAGGGGCATATTAATAAGGAACAGGGAAAATTAACGCTAAGGGCGCTTAGCGTTAATTTTTTTAATGCCCGCTATCGCTGGATAATATCGCCTGGTTATCGCGTTATTAACACCGCTAGGCAATAAAAAATCCAGCGATAGCGGCATTTTGGGAGGTTATCGCTGGTAATGCAGCGATAAAACTAAACAATGATAGGGACATCCTTGTTGATAGCCCATGGTGGACTTAGCCATGTAATCCACCTCCCATTGGATTACATGGCTAAGTCTGAAAATTAGCAGACGTAAAAAAGCAGCGTTAACCGTGGTTAGCGCTGCTTTTTTTGTCTCTAACAGGGTTAGCGTGAAGCTTGATAATAAGAGAAATGTCGCTTAGCGACATTTCTCCTATTATTTTGCTCTGGAAAGCCCACTTTGCATCTCCTTAGAGATGCAAAGGGAAGCGTAGTGAAAAAGGGTGCTAACATGCGATTTGGCATGTTAGCACCCTGTTGTTGATAGGGCGATATTTTTATCTCCGCTTCTTTGGCTTTTAAAGCCCTTGTTAATATGCCCCCAAGTTCCATTGATGCGTTGCGTTGTGTGAAAGTTTAGTAAATCTGGGCCATAATACGCAACTGGCGAGTGAATAATAGCAAATTGTGCAACTTTTTAAAGCCCCGAAGTTCTAAAAGTCTCCCCAGACGATCACTGATGCCTGCGCCTTGAATTAGAGCGAGCTCTTTAGCAGGTAGCAGAGGCCCCTCGCTGGCATGCATCACAGAAGACACACATTTGGAATATGAAGCATAGAAACCCGATTGCCTCCATAAATCTCGGTTTGCATTTTAATTGCACCCTAATGAGTAACATTTATCTACATATATTTGATTTCTTGAATAAACAATGCTGTACGGTTTGCATATTTAACTGATTTATTTTTGCACACCGCGTTTATGGCATGTAAATGGATGTATATCACATAATGAACCACTATTAATAAAACCACCTCACATCACAGCCCTGTTTAAAGGTAAGGTGTAATTTGTTGTAAGATATTGCCAGAGTCATTACAATAAGCATGAATTTCTTCTTGGAGCCTGTTGATTAATCAACAGTATATATTTTCACGAAAACATGCCCATGGTTCACAATGTCAGTTGTGCCTGTAAAATAATATATTCAAAAATCAAAAATAGTTAACCAGTGAATCTTAGCCTTAGGTAATAATGACATGATTTGCTGATTTTGCATGAAGATCCTGAGATCTGAAGAAATTTCCTTTAGCTGACAGTAATTCTTTTAAAAAACATCCCGTTCTGTGTTGGGGGAATGGAGCAATAGTTCCCGAGAACATTTTCTGTGACAAAGCTGATACGTCGACAACAGCAGCTTTCCAGCATACAAAAAGTAACTGCCCACAAGTAGAAAGTTTACATTTCGGTGGTAATTCCCGGTCTGATAATTTATCGAGGCAGTAGTAAATCCTCCAGTCGAAGGTTGCCTGCACGTGGAAATTCTGCCATCAAAAATACCTCCAGCACCATCTTTTTCCACATTGTACCTTTTTACAGAATGTTCATAATACTGCACCATATCTTTCATAAGCACAGCCCACTTCATCACATCACACACAACACCCCTACATTGTACTCATATTCTACACCAAGAATTTTAAATTCACCAACTGGTTACTAGAACCATCGAATGGATAGGCCACATAATTGTGGCTATATCTGCCCAAGAAACCTGTTAGCTGCAAATGGTTTCTGCCCATACTGAGGGTGAGTATCACTAGCTGATTCTCACACACTATAATTTCAAGGTAATTGGACTGAGCATGTTTACTGCCAGTGTTCACCTTTTAAGATAAAGCTGTTGCAGCACAGTTAGGATAATGGACACTGGGCTAGTTACATGGGAACCTTCGACTGATCCAGAGCCGCCGGCCTCCCCCCACCCAGCAACTTGAGACCCTCACAGGTGAGTAGCGCGCATTATAAACCCTTGATTGATTGATTGATTGATTGATTGATTTGCGATTGCATGTGTGCACATGTGCAGGCCGCACATCAGAAACTATCGTCACCCGCAGCCTGGTAGCTGCACAAAGGCAGTCAAAATAACCCCTTTGACAGGCCTAAACCTTCCTTTTAAATATTAATATTTCACCCCTACATAGGCCTTATCGATAACAAAGGCACGGTGCTTGGTATTTCAAAGTAGGACATGTAAAGGTTAATTCTGAACATGTCCTTACAGTGAAATATCCCCAAGACATATTTGCACTGTAGCAAGGCTGGCTACTCCCATAGGGAAACACTGGGCTACATTATTAGATTTAATAAATTAATATTCCAGATTGGTAGTAGCTATAGAAATATTTCAAGACCCATTTTTATAGTTATCCAAAATCCGGTTTAATTATTACATCGAATTTTGTCTAACTATTAAGCAACAGGAACTTTTAAAAAGTAAAAATGTTCCTGCCTAACTATTGTAAACATTTAACCATCACTTGGCAGATGGATGTCTCCCTTGTGGTGAGATGTGGATTGCTCCAAGACACAGGACAAAGGCTTGGCTGTAGGAAAAGTGCTGGCCTGGGGGCTGTGCCCATGGACTAGTCAAACTTCAAAAAGTCCTATCCTCTCACAAGAAGATGAAGTTAACAGCAGGCCTGCCCCCTTCCTTTGTCCCTCTAGCAAACGTGGCTGCAAAACCAGCGGGAGCTGCCCCAGAACTGGTTTGGAGTGCCCACAAGGGACAATATGCCCATTACCATAGCCACTCCTCTGGATGCGGGGGGCACCGGGAGCTTTGACTAGGGCAAGAGGGGTTCTGCCATATTGGATTGTTGCAGGATGCTATGTAGGATATTTGGGAGAGGGGTAAAGGGATGATGAGACATGCTAGGATTGGCCAAGGGTGCCGGGTCTCTAGACCATTCCACCCACATGTATAAACTCTTGCACACGGGAGAAACAGTGAGCAAGACCCTGGAACTAGACAGTGACTACCCCAGGATCATGAACAACTGGAAGGCAAAGCCACCTGTTGCCCCTGAAGGACTTTGACTACAGCTAACCCCAAGGACTAGGTGTATCTCTCCAGGGTCAGTGGTGTTGGCCCCTTTATGCCACCTCAGGAACATCTAGAGTAAGATCTGGACCGTGCAGCCACTCCAACTGCCCTCTTAAGACAGCCAGGAGATGCTGAGGCTTGGCAGTGTGGGCAAGAGGATGTTCTGTGGTCTGACAGCAGATGGGCTGTGCAAGATTGTCCTGCTAGCAGGAGAGGAGCACCAGGATCCAGGAAAGGAGTAAACTGGTGCAAGGAGGCCAGTAGAGCCAACAAAGTGCAAGCTTCTAAGGCCAGAATGCTGGCACTCACCACCAGGATCAAAATTAGTTACTGATTGTCAAAATAAGCCCAACAGGGCCTGGTATGGTCCTTTACAGAATGTATCTTATGGCCCCCACATGAGAAACAGAGGGCGAGGGGCTCCACTGCTACTTTTTTCTTTTTCCCCTATAGGGCCAGGAACCTGGGAGTTCGCTCAGCTTTATTTAATTTTAAATCTCAGGAGGGACTGGTTTGCCTGGGTCCCCTTCCCCAAGGAATGCCTGCCAGGGGCCTATTTCCATATTTTTCTGTTTTTGTAGCACCTCAATCTGGACAAAGTGCTGTAGAGGTCTGCCCAGGAACATTTTCAGAACACTTGCTGTAAGTCTCCTGGGTCATGGAATCCATGCCTCCCCCCCAGGAGAAATATACATTGATTTAAAGCATTTGCATTTCCCATAATATTATATAATGGTTCATCATCAGAATGTATTGTCTCAACATAAGCCAAAACAATTACATAGTACTAAGAATTCTGTTTATAAAAATTAAAATTATAAAATTCTTACAACAGTTAAAATGCATCACCATTTCATATACTGGCATCTTTAAAATAACTCATAAGTAAATAAAACACTGCACAATCTAGCAAACCCAATTTGCTTGTGAGATCAGTGGGAGTAGCTTGCTTGACTAATACCAGTATTCCCCACGCTGCCTACAAGTAAATAGGGGCAACTTAAAATGAGAACAGGAATGCAAACACAATATTGCATATATAGAGAATTATAGCCTCATGTTCAAGGTGGTGGTATTGATCAGCCTGAACATGAGACTAGCAAGACCCATTGTTCCACAATGCAGGAACCTCTTGTGATTGATTCAATAGCTAAATTATGAGGCCTAAATCTTGAAAAAGAAAGACTCTGGCACATGTTGTAAGCATTTTGATTTTCAATGCTTTATTGACAAGTTAGTTGATAAACAATGCAATTTGTTTTGATAATGATCAATGGATTTAATAAAGGGGTGTTTGCGGTAAATCTTGCATCCCGTGGCAGGCACCCCATGGCGCCTGCCACACTGTGCATGGTTGTAAAGAGCGGTCCCATGGGTACACCTACATGCCCCAACCGGGGGAACTCTGGGTGAAGAGGGGCCTGCTATGGGCCCCCAAAGTCAGTTTCTGACAGCTTTTTTGTGTTGGAGGTACTGATTTGGAAAGGCTGTCAGAATCTGACATCGTAATCGGTCAGTTGGAAACGGTGTCCATAGAGATGTATGATTTGGCTCCGAACAACTCGGGGATTCCGAATTCTGATCGGAACCGAGTCTGACATCCCAAACGGTTTCCCTGCAACGTAATTAGTAATTCGGAAACTTCTCTGATTCAGTCAGAAACATAGCTTCCAAAACGGTTTAGGGAAATCCGAATGTCGGTCGGAGACTTTCCTTCCGTCATCGTAATTGGCCCCTTAGTCGGTACTCAATAGACCGATACACTACAGACTATGAAACTAACTTGAACTAGACTCAGTAAAAGAAAAACACTATTGACTTCCTTCCCTTCTGAGACAATGTCAGTAATTCAGGTCCAATAAGAGAAAGCTGGGGTTTTAGTATGATGATTTCACTCAAAACATCAGTGTTGGACTTGGCCCTTTTTGCAGGGTCATCCCTGAACTTTTTACCTTCCTCCTATATTTATTCTGGGCTGTTGTTGGCTGTTTTATGACTCTGGGCACTTTACCACTGCTGATCAGTGCTAAAGTGCATATGCTCTCCCTAGTGTAAATTGATGTATGAATTAGTGATTCCATGATTGGCTGGTTTGGTTTACTTGTCAGACCCTAGTACAGTGCACCAGGAGTGCCCAGGGCTGGTAATCCAAATGCTGCTGATGGGCTTGCAGCACTAGTTGTGCCACCCACAGAAGCAGCCTGTTAAAGTGTATCAAAGGCTTGCCATTGCAGAGCCTGTGTGCAGTCTGGTACTGCCATGCTGACTGGGCAAGTGCACTCACATGCCAGTCCCTACACCTTTCCTTTTCTTCATATCAGACACCCCTCTGGTAGGCCCAATGGCAGGATGCATTGTAAGTATAAGGTAGGACAAGCCCTGATGTGTGTGGCAAGTCCTAATAGTGAATTGCAGCCATTTTCATTTTTCAGAATTGCAAGGCTACCTGTTCCCCATAGGCCAGAATGGGCAGTTTGATTAGTACATCCTATAATCCTAACTGACTCAGGGAACATGGTAGACATTCGAGTTTAGTATGCCTGAACTCAGAATGATAAAATACATCTTTTAGTGAAGTTGGTTTAAACATTCTGTGTTTGAAAATACCACTTTTAGAAAGTAGGTATTTTCTTGTCTATCCATCCAAACCTGCCTCTGCTAGGTTGTGTATTCCTTGTCTGGAGTTTGAGTGACAGGGGCTGGGGAATTCACGGAGACAGGGTGAGTCAGCACAGGGCTGAATAGAGAGATCTCCATGTAGATGGGTGGGAGGAGTTGCACCTGGGACCTGAATAGGGCTGTGCTTTCCCTCCACAATGCTGGCTCCACCTCCTGTGGTGCGTCTGATGTCTCTGCCCTGCACTGTGAAAGGAAAGAAGGAGTCATGTCAGCAAAGTGCTCCAGGACTGACCAGAACTGGTTGGACTAGGCAAAGGCCTCTCTGCCTTCAGAGAACAAAGAGAAACTGTGTATAAAAAGGGGACCCAGACCCAGGAACTTTGGATCACTTTGGGAAACAAGAAGAAACCTTTGCTGGGGAGTGAAACCAGAAGAAACTGAGGAGAGACTATCCCTAAGCTGAAGTGCTGCTTGGGAGAGAGACCTGCAGTGGTTGCCTGACTGCCAAAGAAAGGAGAAAGGAATTTGTGTGCATTTTCATTCAACTTGTGTAAGGATCTCCAAGGGCTTGGATTAGAGCTTGCCTCCTGCTGAAGTCTCAGGGACAACAGACTTCAACCACCAGCTCCCCAGAGCTCTTTGGAAGTGCCTGCTGCTGTTTTGGGCCTTCTGAGGGACTGCCTGTCGCAAGGAGCTGGAAGCGCAACTCACGGAGAAGAAGTGCGTCGCAGCTGCTGCCATCGCATTACTGAAGAAGGGTGTTGCCGCTGTAACTGTCGCATTGCACCGCACCACGAGAAGAGTCTCGCATCGAGGAAGAAGCGTGTAGCCGTTGCAGCAGCTGCCGTTGCGTCGTGGATGTCGCCGCTGTAGCTGTCGCATTGCACTGCATCAAGAAAAGCGCCTCGCATCCACGGAGAAGCGTGCCACCGTCGGAGCTGCTGCCGTCGCATCGAGCGGAAGCGTCTTGCATCGTCAGAGAAGAGTGTCGCCACCAAAGCCGCTGTCGTCGCATCACTGGACAACGGTGTCGCTGCTGCAGCTGAGGCATCGAGTCGAGTCTTCTCGCAACATCGGAGAAGCGTGCCACATCAGGAAGATCTTCATTTCTTTGCACCAAAATTCCATCGCATTACCATTGTTGCAACACTTTTGTTGCCCTGCGTGTCGCATCTAAAGGTAACATTGACTCAAAGTGTCGCATTTAAGAACTAAAGAGAACTAAGCTAAATTCTACCCTTTTTAAAGTAACAGTATTGTGGATTTTTGTCGTTTATGGTCTTGTGTTAAATCTATATAAAGAATACTTTTTTTTTATATAAAACCTGTGTGGTGTCCATCTGTAGTGTTGTCACTTGATTACTGTATGTGTTCACAAATGCTTTACACACTGTCTCTGAGATAAGCCTGTCTGCTCATTCCAAGCTACCAAGGGGGTGAGCAGGGGTTATTTTAGGAGTGTACCCCCTTACCCTGACTAGAGGCAAGGGGTCCTATTTGTCACAAGTACCTACCTGTGCCAACTAGAGACCCCCAAATCTAACAATCAGATACAACCCTAGTAATAAAGGGCAGGATGGCTCCACTGTGATGTAAAACTTTGAAAGACATAAACGTGGGCCCAAATTTACCAAGATCTTGCATTGGTGTTGCGTCACATTTGTGACACATCCCTAATGCAAAATGAATATAAGTATATACTGAGCTACACAAAGTCAATTTGCGGAGCTTTGCTTGGTTTAGTAATTACAACATAATGCAAGGCACTGTATAGCATAGCATAGCATTGCTTTACATCGGGTAGGCGTTCCTGTGCATCCGCCCATGTATTTTGCAAACCCAGATTTACAAAGACTTGTAAATGTGGGTTTGTGCTAAAATGTTGCGCCTATTCAACAAATGGTTTATGAGTTAAAATACCTTTTTTTGTCAGCGTTACTTCCTCTTTCCATGTGTGCTGCATTCTGTAGCACACATAGAAAATTGAATATGCCTGTAAGGATTGTTTTTGTGTAGGAATGTATCACTTCCTGCACAACAAAAACAGTCCTGCCCATAACACAGGTACACTTGCACCATGGCACAAGGGCACTTACATTACTGCTAGGCAGCTACAAGTGTGCCAGTGTTTAGTTGGATCTGTACAGCACAAAATCTTGGTAAATAAGGCACTGTTCAGCTCTCTCCTGTCCATGCAATTTAGCGCAACAACTTGCCTTGCTGTGCTCCACTGCATGAACTATTAGTAAATATGCCAGTGGATCCCTTGAAAGAGTATGAACAAAAACATGCAACACTATCATTAAGATTTTTCAAGTTGCAAAACACGTTTTGACTTTTAGCTTACTTCTTAGTACATTCAGGGCCATATGTACAGAAATAGCGATGACCTAATTACGATTTTCTGTGAATTGCAATTAAGAAATTGCTATTCCTAATGTATGAAACATTCAGTTTCATTCAGCGATTCCTAATGGGAAGCAAATAGACCTACCTCATGAATATTAATGAGGTAGGTCTCAATTTCCGACCCATCAGGATTTACAGCAATCACACGGATGGTGGCTAGCTGGGGACAGCAGACGACCATATCTGTGATCGCTTATTTAATAAAGCAAACTTTTTTTTTAATTCAGCCCATTTTCCTTAAAGAAAAATGGATGTGTTTCAAAATATTAAATGATAAAATTTAAGTTAAATGTTTTTAGCTGCTCTTAAAAAATATTTGTTTCAACAATCGCAAAGGGGAAGGGTCTCCTGAGGACCCCCTCATATTTGCAAACCGTTACTACCACCCTTGAGGTGTCAATATAAAATGGATGATTTTTTACCTTAATTCGGTCGCAAAACATTCACACATAGCCCTGCAATTTGATATTTGGAAATTAAGCCCTTAACATACCTAAATACCAAAATCACTAAACACAAATTGTGATTCAGTTACATGTTGCCGAATTGCAATTTGTGCTCTGTCCATATGGAAAAACATTTTTGCAGTCGATAACGCCCTGAATCTGTGAAACGGCTGTTTCCAACTGCAGAAATGGTTTTGTACTCATGGCCTCAAATTATTGAATAGCGAGATGTGAGCAAAGAAAATATAAAGCAATTTCTAGTCTCATCGAACCTTTGGTCTGAGAATCTGCTTTACTTGACAGAATATTTTTTTAATCCTCTGAGCCTGTCATTCTTAATCAATTTTGGTAAGATCTAGGAGGAACCTTATAACTTCAAAGGCTCTGCAGAAGACACAATATCTAGGTTGCATTCCTATTGGAATCAATTCATAAAATACCACACTTGTGTAGCTGACATAGGTTAGAATAAAGGGACACAGAGCCTTAACTTTACGTAGGGAACACCCCTCAGTGAAAACAAAGGTGCTGCTCATAATGCCACTAGTAAAATAGGGAGGATGCAAGTTCTTCTAACCACCTACCAATCATAACCATAGAGAAAATAATTCCATAGCCTCTTCAGAGGGAACACTTTCTCAGGCCATAAAAAATATTTGATATCTTCATACCCTCTACAAAAGAGACCCTCCTTTGGGTAAACCCATATTTTGCAGACCTGAGCATGCCCACCATGACCTCAAAAGAACCAAACATCCAAGAAATGTCTAATCTCTAAACAACATAAAGCAGGCAACATAACATATATCAGTGTAGTCTAAGGCAGTTGTTTCTCCCCAACATGATTGTACATTTTCCCACATAAATTTGTTAAGATTGTCATGCTTTACTTTTGGGCGAGAATTATTGAAAAGAGAGGATTCCGGTCCATGTCTGCCTAATTAGCAAGACAGAAATGTAACTTGTGTCCCACTGCTGCTCAAATATTTAACTTACCATCAGATTTCTCAATAGAAAGAATACATCTTTGTCATCATTTAACATGATGCTAATAATCATGTACGAAGATCTAGGTTCAGTCACAGGAAGCACTTAGAGCTAAGCCAGCTAGATGGCTCAGCAAGTTAATGTGTGACACTGAAATTCGATGTGAACTGCAGGTCATTATTTTAAATCCTGACGAGTTTAACTCAACCTTTCATACTTCGGAAGTAGCTTTATTATCTACACTTAAAGTAAGAAATAGTAACGCCTATCATTTATAGTACTTAGAAATAACAGAATTGTAGAATGGAGTGTTTATAAAAAACCTGGTATTCTTATTATAGAGAAAGTGCATTTGTATAAATGCAAGTAGCAAGACACCTTTACTATAATATTAGCAAACCTAAGGAAAAGATCCAAAATAAATGAAAAGAAGCTTAATTATGAAGTTGCAGTGCATTGATGTTAGAAATGGGGTTTCTGGTTGGTTAGGGTATGCCCCTCAGCCAGGCAGAACCCCCCACTCTAGTCAGGACAAGTCAAATATACAACCTAAATTAAGCTGTGCTCAAACATTGGTAGCTTGCCGCAGAGCAGTCAGGCTTAGCTTAAGAGGCAATGTGTAAAGCATTTGGCAACACTTATCACAGTGAAGCAACGAAAACACCACAAAAAGACTCGACAAGGATTTTGAAAAATAATATTTCTTTATCTCAATAAAATAAGACCAAAATGACAAAAATCCAATTAATATATCATATATCATACTGTTAACCCCTTCGCTGCTGGGGCCTTTTCCCCCGTGATAAGCCTTTTTTGGCTATTTGGGGTAGTTTGCGCTTAGGCCCCTGTAACTTTTTGACCACATAAGGTATCAACGCCAAATTTGCGTCCTTTTTTTCCAACATCATTGGGAATCTAAAGATATCCAGGGTTTGTGGATTCCCCTGGAGGGGACCAAGAAATTAGCCAAAATACAGGTAAATTTTGTTAGTTTTTGGAAAAATGGTAAAAAAAGGTCTGCAGATGAAAGCCTCTGGTTTTTCCCAGCAAATTGTATCAACAAAGGGGTTGTGGTGCTTAAATCACCATTTTTCCAGATTTGAGGGACAAGCAGACTTTTGTCAGAAAACCAAAATGTTTTACACAGTTTTGGCATTTTTCTGGGACATAGCATTTTTTGCTATTTTTTGTGCTTTCAACCTCCTTCCAGTTAATGGTAGAAATGGGTATGAAAGCAATAATGGATCCTATAAAGCTATACATTTTTAAAAAGTAGACCCAATTCTGAATTCAGCAAGGGGTCAGTTCTGTAGATCCTTCAAGGTTTTTTCATATAAACTAACAGTTAAATATAGGAAAAATTGAAAATCTGTTGAAAACAACAGCCATTTGTGCCAACGTTTTCACCTGTAACTTCTTCTAACTGTGACAGCTGTTTGAAAGCAATATACCGTTACATCTGCTAGACCTTTCTGGTTATGGGGATATATAGGACTTGTAGGTTCACCAAGAACCGGATGAACCCAGAGCCAATAACTGAGCAGCGTCTTGCAATGGTTTTTCATTATGTTCCGGGTATATAGCAATTAATTTGGGAAAATATATACATGGAAAAATCGGTATGACAGACACCTATGTATTTCAGAAATTGGAACAAAATATAGAGTTTAGAAACAGTAGATATTTGCACATTTCCAAAATTGTTAGTACCCATACTAGCATGAGACTTATAGGTCATTTTTCAAAATGACTTCTTTTTCACGCATTTTCTTTCATTTGGAAGGCAGAAATGCATTCAAAGTCAATAGGTAATAACAGTTGATCTACAATTCTGTGCTACCCTAAGTCTCCCAATAAAAATAGTACCTCACTTGTGTGAGTAGGCCTAATTCCTGCGACAGGAAGTGGTCCAAAACACAACATGGACACACTTTATTTTTACAGTGAAGACTGACCCTTATTTTGCAAAGTGCCTAGTTGTAGATTTTGAACCCTAGCTTTGCCGGCACCTAGGAAAACATAGCAAAACTATACATTTTTGAAAAGTAGACACCCAGGGGTATCCAGGATTGGGTGACTTGTGTTGCTCTCACCAGGTTCTGTTGCCCAGAATCCCTTGCAAACCTCAAAATTTGTCCAAAAAACACATTTTCCACACATTTCTGTGGTGGAAAGTTCTGGAATCTGCGTGGATCCACAAAATTCCACCCAGCCCGCGTTTTCCAAAGTCTTTTGAGAAAAATGGTACCTCACTTGTGTGGGTACGCCTAGTGCTCGTGAAAGGAAACGTGGACACACCACATTTTTCTGGCTGCTACTGCGATGGAGTAAGGACGTCGATCAGATTGTTTCCAGTTGTAAAAATCACGCTGTGCCCTGGATTGCCTGATTCATTCAGCCAACTTTTGCCACAAATACGGATCTCAATATTACGTTCCATGGATGGTTTGGGCGCCACCGCCATGGTCTATATCTACTGAATAACGGGAATTGTCCTTAGCTGGCCCTTGTCATGTTACGGGCATTGGTGTAACCAGGTTTTGGACTCCAATTGAGCATTGCAAGAGTAATAAGGGTCACTTCACCCGTCCCCTTGTTCTGAGGAAGATCCGCATAGCTGAGGTATTAAAGTCCCACTTTTGCCAATAAGCCGGAGGGAAACATCAACGCCACCCCCTACCGCACCTGGACCAATTTCCCCTTCCCCATTACCCCTGTTTACAGCCTTAAGGAAAGTCTCCTTACAAATTCAAATGAATACTTCGCATGTGGCCATGTTGCATCTAACTGTTTATTGATTATCAGTTTTGTACAGTCTTGTAAATATATGCCCTTTACTTTTCTACACACTTTGAGCTCTCTTGACTCCTAAATATACAATTGAGCACTCCTTCTTACATGTTCCCTAGAACATTTTCCTACCTTCTTGACCCTCTAATGAATGTTCCTTTAAATGACTAAATAAATATATTGTAATAATACTTAGTGTTTTTTTCTGCACATTTATTTTCACGATTTACAGACGTTTGGGAGCTGATTAATGTAAGTTCAAATAAATTGTAATTCTGTTAATCTAATTCTTCCTTGAATAATTGGTCCAGGACTATTGTTTCTTTATAATCACTTGTGTGGGTAGGCCTAATGCCCGTGACAGGAAATGGCCCAAAACGTGGACACACCACATTTTCACAGTGAAAACTGACCCTATTTTTGCAAAGTGCTTAGCTGTAGATTTTGAACCCTAGCTCTGCCGGCACCTAGGGAAACCTAGCAAACCTATAAATATTTTAACATTAGACACCCAGGGGAATTCAGGATGGCGTGACGTGACTAGCTCTCACCATGTTCTGTTACCCAGATTCCCTTGCAAACCTCAAAATTTGTTAAAAAACAAACATTTTCCTCACATTTCTTTGGTGGAAAGTTCTGGATTCTGCGTGGATCCACAAAATTCCACCCACCCAGCATTCCCCAAAGTCTTCAGAGAAAAATGGTACCTCACTTGTGTGGGTAGGCCTAGTGCCCGTGAAAGGAAACTTCCCAAAACGCAACGTGGACACACCACATTTTCACAGTGAAAGCTGACCCTTTTTTTGCAAAGCGTCTAGCTGTAGACTTTGAACCCTAGCTCTGCAGGCAAATAGGAAAACCTAGCAAACCTATACATTTGTAAAAACTAGACACCTGGGGAATTATTGGAAGGTATGACTTGCATGGATTCCCCAACTTTTTCTTACCAAGAATCCCCTGCAAACCGCAAATTTAGCTGAAAAATCACTTTTCCACACATTTGTGTGTGGGAAAGTTGTGGCATCACTGGGCTGACACAAATTTCCTACCACCCAGCATTCTCCCAGGTCCCGCAATAAAAATGGTGCCTCACTCGTGTGGGAGGCCCAAGTACCCACGACAGGAAAGGGCCCAAAACTTATTGAGGCGACATCAAAATTGCCTATCACAAAACGACCTGATTTTGCAAGGGGGGGTCAACTGGGTTTTTGGCCCCGTGCTCGGTGGCCAGCTAGTCAAACCTACTAAACCCACACATTTCTGAAAACTAGACACCCAGGAGATTCCAGGGAGGTATGGCTTGCATGGATCCCCCAACGTTTTCTTACCCAGAATCCCCTGCAAACATCATATTTAGCTGAAAAAATCACTTTTTCCACACATTTTTGTGTGGGAAAGTTGTGTCATCAGCCGGATAACACAAATTTCCTACCACCCAGAGTTCCCCCAGGTCTCCTGATAAAAATGGTGCCTCACTCATGTGGGAGGCCCAAGTACCCACTACAGGCAAGGGCCCGAAACGTATTTAGGCGACATCAAAATTGCCTATCACAAAACAACCTGGTTTTGCAAGGGGGTCACCTGGGTTGTTGGCCCCCTGCTCGGCGGCCAGCTAGGGAAACCTACCAAACCCACACATTTCTGAAATTTAGTCACCCGGGGGATTATAGGGAGGTATGGCTTGCGTCTATCCCCCAACTGTTTCTTACCCAGAATCCCCTGCAAACAGCAAATTTAGCTGAAAACATCACTTTTTCCACACAATTGTGTGTGGGAAAGATGTTGCATCACTGGGCTGACACAAATTTCCTACCACCCAGCGTTCCCCCAGGTCCCCCAATAAAAATGGTGCCTCACTCGTGTGGGAGGCCCAAGTACCCATGAAAGGTAAGCGCCCAAAACATATTGAGGTGACATCAAAATTGCCTATCACAAAACGACCTGGTTTTGCAAGGGGGGTCACCTGGGTTTTTGGCCCCGTGCTCAGCGGCCAGCCAGGGAAACCTACCAAACCCACACATTTCTGAAACCTAGACACCCGGGGATTCCAGGGAGGTATGGCCTGCATGGATCCCCCAACGTTTTCTTACCCAGAATCCCCTGCAAACCTCAAATTTAGCTGAAAAAATAACTTTTTCCACACATTTTTGTGTGGGAAAGTTGTGGCATCACGGGGCTGACACAATTTTCCTACCACCCAACGTTTCCCCAGATCTCCCAATAAAAATGGTGCCTCACTCGTGTGGGAGGCCCAAATACCCGCGACAGGCAAGGGCCCAAAACATTTTGTGATAGGCAGTTTGGATGTCGCCTCAGTATGTTTTGGCTCCTTGCCTGTTGCGGGCACTAGGCCTACCCAAGTGAGGTACCATTTTTCTCGGAAGACTTTGGGGAACGTGGCATGGATGGAATTTTGTGGATCCACATAGATTCCAGAACTTTCCACCACAAAAATGTGAAGAAAATGTGGGTTTTATTACAAAGTTTGAGGTTTGCAAGGGATTCTTGGTAACAGAACCCTGGTAAGAGGCACACAAGTCACCCCATCCTGGATTCCCCTTAGTGCCTAGTTTTCAAAAATGTAAAGGATTGCTAGGTTTCCCTATGTGCCGGCTACACTAGGGCCCAAAATCCACAGGTAGGCACATCCTGAAGAAAATTCAGTGCCTAGTGGGCTTTCTGCCGCCCTGATTAGGAGGAAATCAAGGGCTACTTCCCCATCTGCCTCCTAGGGGGGCAGAAAGGCTGTGGCATCTTTTTTTGGGGGGTGGGGGCATTGGCATGCCCATTCTGGGCAACCCCCACTCGTACCTATATAAAAAAAATCCCTGGCACTTAGTGGGCTTTTTGCCCCCGGGGGCAGATCAGGGTCTATTGCCCCCATCTTTCTCCTGGAGGGGCAGAAAGTCTTTAGTTTTCTTTTGGGGGTAGGTTGGGGGCATTTGCATGCCCATTCTGGGCAGCCCACACCCCGGGCCTATAAAAAAATAATCCCTGGTGTCTAGGGTGCTTTCTGCCCCCACGGGGTACAGAAACATTGGAATTGTGTGGGGGGAAGCATGCCCAACTTTGGCAGCCCCACCCCTAAATTAATCATAAAAAAAACCCTGGTGTCTAGAGGGTTTTCTGGCCCCCGGGGGGCAGATTGGGGGCTACTGCCCCATCTGCACCCAGGGGGGCAGAAAGACTTGAATGTTGTGGGGGGAGGGGTGGGGGCATTGACATGCCCATCTTGGGCAGCCTGAGGAACTTTGATTTCCGATCGCGATCGAATCGACCCGCCATTTTGTGCTCCGCCGCCATTTTGTGTTGCCATCACTCAGGCAGCATGGCGAACAAAGTCTATTCTGCTTTTTCTGCAGCTTTGTGTTAAAATAGCCCTTCTGACTCTATTTGCAAAGCTGGTGTTAGGACTGGCCGAGTACACTAATCCCTGTCTGGTTTTCCTAATCCCCGTCTCAACTATCTATTGGTTCACACTATTCTTTTCTGGCTTTATCTTATCGTCTGGCCTTCAATGTCCTCTGCTAGCATTCTCTCATTTCACAACTGTCCTCCAACACACACAAACGTATCTCGCCACCTGCAAGTTTGTTACGAATCCGTTAATGAATTAGTTTGAGGGAGGGGTGACAAACATAGTTGGAGGAGAGGTTTCTTCGAGTCATCTGACACTTTTGTTTTCAAATCTCTCCTATTGGTCCTGTCCTGTTTTCCAACTTTCCTTATTGGCTCTTTCTTGTATGTTCTGGGTGTCTACTTGGTTAATGTATATGTTACTTATATGGTATATAAGGTTGTGTGCCACAGAGTGAAGTGGCAGTCTCCTGAGAACCTACCTTGTGTACTTCTGGGATAACTGTACTAGCTGCAGCTAATACATCTGATCTTCTAACGCCTAACAGAGTGTCCTGTGTCTCTGTGTAACTGAGCAGGAGAACCCAGGAGATTAAGGCGTACCCTGCGCCGCCAGGCGCAAAAGGTTCTGGTTCTTCAATTGGCGCCCAACGTCGGGCGGTTTCAGTGGTACCGGTTCTGCCTGAAGGTCGTGAGAAACCCCACAAGAAAATTCCGGAGGATTCGCGAGTCACATCAAGCGACCCCTGTATGTCGAAAGTGGTCTGAAGGTCTTTTGCAGCACGGTTACTCCTTCCTGACGGCTACTAACAACCGCTGCCCAGACTGCCGCCCTGCTTTGGCCCTTCCTTTGATGATGTATGGTAAGGCGAGACGATAGACGGGCCTCTGTTGGTGTAGGAAGACGTCCTTAGTTAAGTATTTTCGTGGGTCGCGCCCACAATTTTTTCCTTTGTTTTCTTAGCATTTGTGGTCCTTAGATTCGACTATTGCAATAGCCAAAGCCGAGGGTAAGTGCATTTGTACTGCGTAAACTGAGTTTTACTCCCTTGAAGTTTGTGAACAGTCAGGTGAAATCGCGAGATGCCTGGTCTGACTGAGTTTGGAAAATTTTGTTGCTTTGGTTGTAATAGGGATTCCCGGCTTGAGGACTCTTGTCCGATTCCTTCGGTTGGAACTCCCACCTATGAGCTCTATTCGAAACATGGTATTGGCCCCATTGCCTTTGACGAGGCATGGACCCGATACACGAAGAAAGATGGTGTTCTAAAATGGCCAGAAAATGGTAGCTTTGATCCCGATGTGCAAGATAATTTAGAAGCAGCCCTATTCAAAAGAAAAGCCCGGCCGGCAATGTTTGACTCTTTCCGCCTTTGGCGTAAGGAAGCCAAACAGAAAGAAATTAAGCAAGCAAAACGAGATAGGAAAGCACAGGGTATGACAATTATACAGGCTGCCCAACAATTTAAAGATGATGAAATTGATAATGCGACTGAAATTTCAGAGAGACAGCATCGCATGGCAATAGATAAATGCTATCCGGCGCTGCCTGTTTCCCCTTCTGAAAACAAGAAAGATATAGAAGAAGATCCCCTAACGTCCCATTTATTGAGGTTGCCTCCGCCCTATGCACAAAGTGCTAATGCACCCCAATTGTTACAGCCTTTTCAGCCGCCAGCGGTACCTCCGCCTGTTCCGGCTCTTCCGCATTTGCCTCCTCCAGTAGTACCGCCTTTGTCAGTGTTACCATTAACTTTAACTTCTTTGCCCTCATCTCCTGATCTTAGATCTCCTTTGCCTTCTGCTCCTCCTGCAATTATCGGTTCTCCTCCTGTCAGTTCTCCTAATACTTTGTCTCCAATTCTTATGTCTAATTCTCCGTCTGTGCGTAAGCGTCTCACGGACACTGTCACTGGTATTCTATCTCCTTTCTTTGGAGCTTTAAATGTGTCTCCAGCTTTTTCTCGAAGACAGTCTCGTAGTCAGTTCCCAGATTTTGAAGAACGAGAAAGGTTAGACTCTCTCGCACGTAAATGGATCAAAAAGGGTCCTCAATACAGTGTGCCCGATATTATGCCTACTTTCTCACAATGGAATGCACCTACGCAAAGATATGTTTTTAATGCAATGTGCGATACTCTCATTAAAGAATGGGAGGATGTGAATTTGAGTCCGATCCCACAAGATCTGTTAGATGTTCAGACTGATTTTGATAAAGGACTTGTTGTGGGTTCCAAGGTTGAAAAAGCTGTAAGGACACTTATTTCTTATAGATCCTTATTGTTCTCTCAGGCTTTCCTTGAATCTGATCCGTCGGTTAGGTTGAAACTGAAAAACTATCCCATGAGAGAGGTTCCTCCAGTATGGAAGGAAGAGGTCGCAGCAGTAGGTGCTAAACCAGTTATTCCTGCTCACTTTCAGCGTATATGGGTATATGTTCCATGGAAACGATCTGAAGTTTTGGCCCTTAAGCAGACTCTGCCGGATCCTCGTAAGAACCCTGCAGGTTATTACAAAGAACTATCACAGACAGTAGATGCTTGCATCATGAATTTAGCTGATATTGATATGTTGATGGGAAATGTAGTCCCACAGACAATATGGGCTAAGATTCGTAAGGAGAATCACGCACAGGAATTAGGTGCCACTTGGGATGTTATAACTGCCACAGATAGAGACCAAGTGGGTGGTGCAAAGCCTGAAGCTTTGATTTCGGAACTCCCTGGCAGGATTATTACATTAATGAAAACGATGATGCCTGCATTGAGAGTTAACTGGGATAAACTAGCAGCATGCAAACAAAAGAAAGATGAAAGTGTCTCTGATTTCTTCACTCGTTTCGAGGAGACTTTTATCGATCACAGTGGTCAAGATATGGCTACAGAGGGTGGACAGCGATTATTTGTGGACAAATTCATATTTAATTTGCTCCCCGAGCTGTCACGCAAATTGAAAGACTCTGAAAGTTCATGGGCTGTTTCTTCTTCTGCCCAGATATTGGCTACTGCACAATATTATGAAAATAGAGATAAAGAAGAGAAGGAAAAGCAAGAGAAAAAGACGAAAGAATTAAAAACGAAGGTTCTCTTGCAACAAGCTTATCCTCCTCGCTATGTTCAGCCTCAGTTTCAACAGCCTCCGCAGTTTCAGAGGTTGTATCAAAAACCTGAATCATACATTCCGCGACCTATGTTAGGACCTAATCAATGTGCCTATTGTAGAGAAGAAGGTCATCTTAAGAATAGTTGTCCGGTTTTATTGCAGCGCAATGGAGCATTATCTGCTCCACGAGGTCGTGCTGGCCTCCAGTCAGCAAACAGAGGTAGAGGTCGAGGTGCGTTGACAGCGTGCCCTTCTCCCAATTCCATGAACTACTTTGATCAGCAAAATGTTAGGTCTACTCAGTACTACAATGAAGATCATTATATTGAAAACGGAAATGAAAGTCTTCATGCCAACTAGGACAGCCATGGGCAAAGTAAGGGAGTTGTGTCGATTCCAGTAGATCAGAATGGACCTTATGTTAACGTCACTACAATGGGTGTTTCAGAGCCATTTCTTCTAGATACTGGGGCGATGAGAAGTTCCATCGTTCATTCTAAACTCCCTGGGGCACCTTTGTCTGGCTTAACAAATGTTTCTGTAGGATTTTCTGGCGCCCCTGTTCGTAACCCAGTTTCTTGCCCTTTGCCTATTTCAATTGGCCCTTATGATTTGGAAGCTCCACTTCTCTTGACGAATGGTTGCGGTGAGAATCTGTTGGGTTTAGACCTATTGAAAAGAATGCATGCTACGATATATTGTTCTCCTTCTGGTGTACATCTTACTTTAGGACAGAAACTGATTTCTCCAATGTATTTCTCCAAAGATCAGTTTCCACCTGAATTGCTTTCTCTTCCAGCAACGCTTTGGGCCACGGGTCCGAACGATGTGGGTTGTCTTGAGATTCCACCTTATGTTGTCACTCTTAAGCCTAATGTTGAATTACCGCGTATCCAGCAGTATAGAATTTCCACTGAAGGTGAAAAAGCGCTTCTGGAAATCATTCATGACTTGATTCAGAAGGGTGTGGTTGAAGAAACGAGAGGTAACACATACAATAGTCCTATTCTTCCTGTTCTTAAACGCACTGATCCTTCTCAGCCACCTGTATATCGTTTCGTGATTGATCTCCGGGAGGTAAACAAAATTGTTGTGCCACAGTTTCCCGTAGTATCGGATATCACTGCTTTGTTGACAATGATACCTTCTACAGCGACCTGGTTTTTTGTTATCGATCTAAAGAATGCCTTCTTTAGTATTACCATTGCAGAGGAGAGTAGGGACATTTTTGGCTTCTCTCTTGGAGGCCGAAGCTTCCGGTTTAAGCGCGCACCTCAAGGCTATTGTGAAAGTCCCTCCATTTACTGTCAAGCTTTAAAATGTCACCTTGATACTTTCCATTTGCCGTCTGGTGCTGCTCTTATCCAATATATGGATGACTCGTTAATCGCCACTGATTCAGAAGATATCTGCAAAAATGTCACTGTTGCATTGTTACGCCATTTGTTTGATCTGAATCATAAGGTTTCACCTTCCAAACTACAATATGTCCGTCGAGAGGTTACCTATTTGGGTCATCTCCTATCAAAGGAGGGACGACGATTGACACCAGAACAAATTCAGGCGATTACGCAAATGTCTGTGCCATCCACACAAAGGGAGGTACGTGCCTTTCTGGGTATCACCTCTTATTGTAGGCAGTGGATCCCTAACTCCTCTCTAATAGCCAAACCTTTGTAGGCACTCACTTTAAAAGATACGCCTCAGCCCCTTCCATGGACTGATGAGTGCCAAAAGAGTTTTACCGACTTACGTACTGCTCTGTGTTCCGCTCTTGTATTAGGTACCCCTGATTACAGTAAGCCTTTTACGCTCTATGTTCACGAGAGAGAAGGTTGTGCGTTGTCAGTTTTAACACAGCGATTTGGAGACAAACAGCGACCATGCGCATATTTTTCGGCTACGTTAGACCCAGTAGCTAAAGCATTGCCCAGTTGCCTCAAAGCGACAGCAGCAGCAGCAATTTCTATTCGACAGTCTGCTGGAGTAGTGTTGGATAACACTCTTATTGTCATGGTACCACATGCAGTGGATACCTTACTAAACAGAACGAAAACGCAGCATCTTACGAGTGCTCGTCTAACTGGACACGAGCTGACGCTTTTGGCTAGTCATGTACACATCAAACGATGTAATACCCTAAATCCAGCCACTCTGTTGCCCCTTCCAGATGAGAAAGGTGTTGAGGAGCAACATGATTGTTTCTTTCGTACTGAGGAAGAGACAAAAGGAAGAATTGACTTGAAAGACACACCGCTAGAGAATCCGGATGGAACTCTATGGGTAGATGGTTCTTGTTTTAAAATGCCTAATGGAGATACAGTTTCAGCCTATGCTGTAACTACTTTACATACAGTTGTGGAAACAGCACGTATTAGACATAATTCAGCTCAAGCAGCAGAATTGATAGCTTTAACGAGAGCATGTGTACTGTCAAAAGGGAAGAGAGTGAACGTGTACACCAACAGCCAATATGCCTTTGGTGTAGCGTTCAACTTTGGGCGACTTTGGAAGGAAAGGGGATTTCTCACTTCACATGGCACCAAAATACAACATGGTCAGCTAGTGACTGATCTCCTTGAGTCACTTGCCTTACCCACCCAAATAGCGATTGTGAAGTGTAGTGCACACAAAAAGATTACAGATGACGTTGGTCGAGGAAATGCATTTGCAGACGAAGTAGCAAAAAAAGACAGCGAGAGATGCAACAAGTCGAATGTATGTGGCGGGTCCTGCAAATTGGGTTAGAGAGAGAGGAATGTATGAGGATACAGTGGAAAGTGTAAGAGCAATTCAGAAAGAGGCTTCAGAGAAAGAGTTGAGCAAGTGGAGAGAAAGTACGGGAATGTTAGATGAGATGGGTTGTTGGGTGGAATTATCTGAACACCAACGTTGGCTGTTACCAGATGCCTATGTGCTCCCAGTGGTTACTATGGCGCATGGTCCAGCCCACTTAAGTGTAAAAGGTATATGCAAACTTCTGGCTCCAGTGTGGCAAAATGAACAAATCCCAAAATGTGCAGACAATATAGTGAAACATTGTATTGTTTGTTTGATGTACAACCCGGGAAAGGGAACCCCAACTCCAGTGGGTCACTTTGCTCCTCCAACATATCCATTTGAGGTGTTGCAGATCGATTACATTCATATGGAGCGATGCAACAACCTCAAATATTTTCTGGTGGTAGTATGTGCCTTTTCAAGATGGATAGAAGCATACCCTCTAAAACACAACACAGCCTTATCCAGAGCTAAAGTTCTACTGAAAGAATTTATTCCCAGGTTTGGTTTGCCGCGCATTGTCTGGAGTGACAATGGGAGCGAATTTGTTGGCCAAGTCATGCAAAAAGTTTGTGCGGGTCTTGGTATCAAGCAAAAGTTCCATGCGGCAAATCATCCACAATCAGCGGGTTTAGTAGAATGCTACAACGGTACATTGAAGTTAAAACTAGCAAAAGTTCAGGCTAGTACAGGACTCAATTGGCCCGATGCTTTGCCATTAGCTCTGCTGTCCACCAGAACTGCAGTACACTCTCGTTTGGGACTTAGCTCTTACGAAGTGGTTTTTGGCCTCCCGGCTAATGTATGGGGAGTCCCTCGCCCTAAGAAATACTCAGACTTGCCATATCCAATGTTGATTGACTACTTGCATGATTTTACGACTAAATTGCGTGTTCTCCATCAACAGGTTCAGAGTGCTTTACCAGAGGCTTCCACAAACCCAGGTCATCTCATCCGACCAGGTGACTGGGTCTGCACCAAGAATTTCCAAAGAACGAGAAATTTGGAGCCCAGATGGAGGGAGCCTCGTTTAGTACTTTTGACCACAAGAACAGCAGTTAAAGTCGAAGGAAAGAAAAATTAGATTCACGGCGTGCATTGTAAGAAAGTGCCTTTGCCTTTACCCTACGATCAATGGGTGCGCAGGGGCATTGGTGACTCTGAGAGTGAGAAGGTTCCACGATTCGTACACTTTAGTGATGCACGCCTGAATGGAACATTGTCTGAGAAAGAGGACGACGACATATTATAGGAAGCAATAACATCACATCATCGCTTAGATACGACCAATCCACAAACATTGTTCCAAGATCATAGCACATCTGGAAAAGAACGATATATTTTGAGACCTAGACAAAAGAACACTTAAGATTTTTCTCTCTTGTGTAGTTTTCTGTCCCGGTTGCAGGGTCACGGTAGGAGTCTTGATTGTGACCTGAGTAGTGGCAATAGGCCTGCAGGACTTGCAGTGTCATAGGATGGCAGATAATCATAATTGAGTGATCGAGGAAGATTTCCGTGAGCATCCATTAGAAAGATGGAAACTACACTAGGCAAAAGAGAGAGAAAGGATGAAATGAAGAAAGAATCCTGTAAATTAATGTACAGTCGTTTTTATATAACCTTATGTGTTGTTATACTATTGTGTATTGCTCTGGCGTTAATAGGTTGGATTGTTTATGCTCTGCAGCAAAAAGTTGTCTCTCCTTCTTCCTCTTCGTCTTCTTCTACTGTCTCTCCACATCTCTTTCATACCCTTCCTCAACATGAACTCATTAGAAGAACTGAATACTACAACAATTCCTTTGTCCAGTTGTTACATCAACACCAGTTAGTGGTCAATACGACTGACTGTTGGGTGTGTGGACTTATGCCACATACCACAGAGAAGGGAATGCCATATTTAGTTCTCCCGTTCTCTTATGAAGGTTCTGCTTGGGCTTATTTTGTCATTTTCTCCAATGCCTACCAATGTAAGTTCAAACGCCCCATTAGTTCACATATTGGTGGTCCAGATTTTAGTCATAGCTCATTAATTAAGGGAATGGTAGCTATGGCTAAAATCATGGAAAATAGTAAGATTTCCATTGACGAAAGAAAAGCGTATACAAACTGGAACGTCACCCATTATGTCACTAGTCTTAGTGATAAAGTCAAACAAAGAAAATCTCCACCAATTTGGACGATTCCTCATCAGGGAAATTTCTGTCTGCAAATTAATGATCGCTCTTCTGACACCATACAAAGAAATAACTGTTCCCACACGTACGTTTATTCCTCTCAGAACTCGCCTCCTCTAGTGCCATCTCAGGGCACATATTTTATCTGCCACAATAGAGCTTACACATGGTTACCAACGGGTGTTTCTGGTACCTGCTATATAGCTTTCCTTCTTCCCCCTACATACACCGCTTCTGCAAACTATCATCAAAACAGACATGGCAGAGGGATTATTGATTCGAAAGACACAGCAGGACAAAAGGGAGGAGATTTCCTCAAAGGATTTCTTCCTTTTTGGGGTCCAATGGCCAACAGCAGAAATATAAGGCAACTGGTCCGTGTCGTAGAGACCACAATAGACATCACTGTAGGAGCCTTAAGTAATATCACAGCAGAACTACAGGCAGACCGTCTTATGACCTTACAAAATCGAGTTGCCTTACATATTGTTCTTGCAGATCGTGGTGGAGTGTGCAAATTGATCGGGTCAAGTTGCTGTATTTTCATACCTAATGACGCTCCGACGGTATACCAAGCTATCTCCAAGTTGCATATAATCTCACCAGGACGAAGGAGATTGGTCCTCTTCGGAGTGGTTTTGGGGACTACTGTCCAAATGGGGTTGGAAAGCATTGACATTTCTCGGAATAATTTTGACCATTATTTTCTCCTGTTGCCTTTGTATGCACTGTGGTCCCGCCATCTGTGACCTATGTGCTACTATGTGCATCCCTAAACCCAAATCACCAAGAACAGAAAACATAAGAATGATGTTACAGCAACAGCTCGATGACCTCATGGCTATTGACATTGACTCAGATTAACATGAGTCTATCTTGCCTGAGTTCTGGCAAAAGGAGGGTCTGAGGAACTTCGATTTCCGATCGCGATCGAATCGACCCGCCATTTTGTGCTCCGCCGCCATTTTGTGTTGCCATCACTCAGGCAGCACGGCGAACAAAGTCTATTCTGCTTTTTCTGCAGCTTCGTGTTAAAATAGCCCTTCTGCCTCTATTTGCAAAGCTGGTGTTAGGACTGGCCGAGTACACTAATCCCTGTCTGGTTTTCCTAATCCCCGTCTCAACTATCTATTGGTTCACACTATTCTTTTCTGACTTTATCTTATCGTCTGGCCTTCACTGTCCTCTGCTAGCATTCTCTCGTTGCACAACTGTCCTCCAACACACACAAAAGTATCTCGCCACCTGCAAGTTTGTTACGAATCCGTTAATTAATTAGTTTGAGGGAGGGGTGACAAACATAGTTGGAGGAGAGGTTTCTTCGAGTCATCTGACACTTTTGTTTTCAAATCTCTCCTATTGGTCCTGTCCTGTTTTCCAACTTTCCTTATTGGCTCTTTCTTGTATGTTCTGGGTGTCTACTTGGTTAATGTATATGTTACTTTGCGCCACAGAGTGAAGTGGCAGTCTCCTGAGAACCTACCTTGTGTACTTCTGGGATAACTGTACTAGCTGCAGCTAATAAATCTGATCTTCTAACGCCTAACAGAGTGTCCCGTGTCTCTGTGTAACTGAGCAGGAGAACCCAGGAGATTAAGGCGTACCCTGCGCCGCCAGGTCCAAAAGGTTCTGGTTCTTCAAGCCCCCACCCCTAAATTAAATGTAAAAAAAAAACCCTGGCGTCTTGTGGGCTTTCTGTCTCCCCAGGGGGGCAGATTAGGGCTACTTCCCCATCTGCCCCCCGGGGGGGCAGAAAGACTCTAATTGTGCAGGGGGTGGGGGCATTGGCGTGCCCATATTGGGCAGCCCCCTCCCCTAATTTACATACTAAAAGAATTCCCTGGTTCTAGTGGGCTTTATGCCCCCCCGGGGGAGGCAGATTGGGGGCTGTAGACCCATCTGCCCCCCAGGGGGGACAGAAATACTGAATGATGCCAAAAAATATGGGGGAGCATAGGCCCTTGTCCAAGGGACCGCTCCCCCCTCCCTGGTGCCTAGTGGGTGGATCCCTGCTTGTGAATCGCCCCCCTGGGGCAATCCCCAAGCAGGGATCCACTAGGGAAGGGTACCATTGAAAAGGGGAGATTCTCCCCTTTCCAACGATACCCCTCCCATCTGTTTTGGTGCTCGAGGGCTGAGATAGCCCCACGACTACCAAAACAATGAAACTGAAACTAAGGGGTCTATTAGGATGGCAGGCGTACTCCAGTCTGCCCGCGACCCTAGTGGTGCAGGGACTGGCCGCCAGTGGTGCAGCGGTCCCGCTGTGCCAATTAGGATGTGACCACCACCATGGCGGTCGCATCCTGTATATTTAACATTGTGGCACGTGGTGCTGTATTCAGCACCCGCCACAGTGTTAAAAGGGCATGTTGTGCATTTGCATGCACAACGTGACAGGCACCGAGTGGTTTCTGCCACCTTGTGCATGCAAATGTCGGGGGGTGCCATGGGTACCCCCCAAGTGCAGCCACCCTCCCAACCCCCTGGGGGTCCGCAACGGGCCCCCAAATGCATTCTCCGCATGCCTTTCCATGGCGGAGTCTACGCCTTGGAAACGCAAGAGACCACCATCATCGTAAAACGGATGGCGGTTCCACCATATTGCAGGTCTTTTCCGCCCAGTAGGCAATCGGGCGGATTGCCCACCGGCGGTAAACTGGTGGACGGTCTTTCCGTCCGACTGGGTCCCCATTGCCATCCTAATATGGCGGGAGAAGTGTTAGGTGGGCGGACGGAAATGGCGGGCGGATCGCTACCACCCTACGGGCAGTTGCGATACGACCACCATCCTAATAGTCCCCTAAGTTTCAGTTTCATTTTCATTGCAATGACAACAGCGCGCCATGCGCACGATCAGCATTGCAATAAAAATGCAAATTGGCCTCGGGAGGCTGGGGAAGCTCTTCCCCAACCTCCCGAGGCCAATTAAAAAAGGAAAACCCCTCAGCTGTCTGCAGCAAAGAGATTTCATGCCCCTGTCCTCATGACAGGGTTCTCGTCATGAGCACAGGAGCACCAGTGCTCATGACGGAATCATTCTGTCATGATCACCGAAGGGGTTAATATTGAGAAAGGTGATGTCAATATGAGCAACGATATATCCATGTATAAAAACAAAATTGCATATTTATTGACAAATGTGCCCATTGTGAACTCCACATCAACCCTGACTAAGAAATTCATGGTTAGGCAGGCCCTGAGACAAGGCCTGAGGTTACTGTTTGACAGATCACAAGTCGGGTAGCAGTAGCCAGCATAGGGAATCTGAGATCGATCCCACAGGGGGTACAGCAGCACCACAATGGTTCAGGAAGATTGGCCCCAATAAAGCACACATAGCCAGAGGGGTGAACGCATTCCCAAAACAAAATAAAGTCTGATACCACATGAATTTAGAAACACTTAGCCAATCAAGACACAGCACACACAGTACACGCAATGATCACGCGCTTCCCATGCCGGACATCTGGACACGTTATCCACTGGCCTCATTGTGTCCAAGCAAGGCAGAGGCCCACCAGAATTCCTCGGTTTTCAGTCAAAATATTGAGTTTGAAGTGTTGACTTAAACCAATATCGAGTTTTAAAAATGAAATATCGACAGCAAGAATATCATGGTCAAGAATATCGACTTTAAGATAAGAAATATCGATTTAAAAAATATAGGAGTCATTAATGTTGTTTGCAAAGTTATAGTTGTGTAAAATATTGATGTTTGAATTAGTATTATGTATTTTAGTATATATTTTAAATGTATGTGATGTATTTTAATGTATGTGATGTATTTTTTGTATAAGTATTGTTTATGTTTTTTAATATATGTGTTAAATGTTTAGTAGTTATTAATTTTATGTTAATTAATTGTGTTTTTTAGTTCTATAGTGGGTTGTGGGTTCATAGGGGAATAAGTTGGGAAGTAGTTTAATTATAATACATTTATGGATATTTTTTATTTATTAAATTGAGATTTTATAGTGTTGTGTTTTTAATTTTTTGGGGCAAATTTTATGTGTGGGTTGTAGGGTTTATAGGGGTATAAGGCGAGCAGTAATTAATATATAATTAATTATTAATTAGTTGTTAATTAATATTAATTAATTGATCTTTAATTATGATAATCGTTAATTAATTTTAGGTGTGTGTTGTGGGGTTATAGAGGTAAAGGGTGGGAAGTAATTAATTTGTAATAAATTCATAATTTGTTGTTGATTAATATTAATATTATTGAATTCATTCACAATACAAAATTGAATTTGTGCAGTAAATTTTAGTTGTGAGTTTTGGGATTATTAGGGGTATAGGGTGGGAAGTCATTTATCTTTAATTGATTAATCATTAGATGTTAATTAATAATTAATTAACTGATGATCAATCAGGGTAAATGCTTACATTTTTTGGGGGTGTCAGTTTTGGGTTTGTAGGGGTACAGGGGCGGGAGTAAATTAATTTTCGTTAGTTTATAATAAGTTGTTATATACTATTTTTTATTTGATTGAAAAACAATTTTTATTGTGTAAATAATTTTTTACAGTTTAATTTTAGGTGTGGGTTGTACGGATTATATGCGTAAAGGGTGGGAAGTTAATTATTTTTATGCATTTTGATTTGTTTTTTAATTAATATTATTTGTTTAATTGATAATTAATTATGTTAATTATGCAAGTACATATTTTTCATTTTAGATGTGGGTTGTGAGTTGTGTAGTGTTATAGGGTAGGAAGTAAATAGACTATGTTTATGTAATAACTAATGTTTTTGTTAATAAATAATTTCTAAATAAAATATACATATGTTTGAAAATTATTTTATATTTCATTTAAGACAATATTTATGTGTATTTGTGATATGTATTTAACATTATATTATGTATTTGTTTAAATGTTTAATATTCATATTATATATATTTAAATTTTTTACATATTTATATATTTTTTATTTACTTCTTTTTAAAAATATGTTTTTTTTGTTTGTTTTTAATTGTGAACTGAATGGTGTGGGAATAGTAAATGTTATCCCTCCGCTATCCAACACTTTCCCTACTGTTGTACTCACTGGAGTGGGAATAGTAAATTGTATCTCTCCGCTATCCAACACTTTCCCTACTGTTGCAGACACTGGAGTGGGAATAGTAATATTTATCCCTCTGCTATCCACCAATTACCCTACTGTTGCACTAATTCAAGTGGGAATAGTAATTTTTTTCCATCCGCTATCCAACACTTTACCTACTGTTGCACTGACTGGATTGGGAATAGTAAATTTTATGCCTCTGCTATCCAACACTTTCTCTACTGTTGCACTCACTGGAGTGAGAAAAGTGATTTTTACCCCACCGCTATCAAACACTTTTCCCACTGTTGCACTCATTGGAGTGGGAATAGTAATGTTTACCCATCCATTATCCAACACTTTCCCTACTGTTGCACTGACTGGACTGGGAAAATTAAGTTTAAAGATTTTCAAATAGTTTCATATTTTAATTTAATTTATAATAGAATGTCTTCTTTATTAGACTTTATGTCACTGAAATATATATATATTCACTGAAAAAAACAAAGGTTTCAGGGGCGTTATATTTAGGAATTGGTATTCAAAAAACCTTAGAAATTCACTGAAAAAAACATAGGTTTCAGGGGTGTTATGGTTAGCTGGACATTTCCCTCGTACAAAACCCTAGAAATTCCCCTGTTATAGTTAGTTCAGCTAACTATAACTCGCGCCCCCGCAATGCACTGCTGATGACGTCACATATTACATCACTCATGACATGGTCAGTGACATCACTGATGACATCACTGATGACATCTCAAATGACATCACTGATGACATCATCCAGTGACTGCGTGTTTCTGTAAATTTTAAATATGTTTTATATATTTATAGTGAAAGGCCTGTGGAAGAATTAGTGGCTGTACAAGTGTGTGAATAGATGATTTTCTAGGTGCGTAACTGACTCTATAAGTGAGTCATTAAATGGATCTTACTGCAGACTAGTGACTAAACTGTGTGAATGTCTGTATGTTTCTGTCTGTGGTGTATAAGTGGCTGCATGGTTTTGTGAATAGCTATATGAGTGTCTATATGGGTTATCGATTGGTTGTCTGAGTATCTGTATGGGTGCCTGAGTGTTTGTGTGGGTAGGCTGTGTGTGACTCTGTGCATAGATGTGTGAGCGGGTGATTCTATGGGTGCATGGTTTTAAGAGTGCATCTGTGATGAACTGTATGGTTGAGTGAGTGTATGTATGGGTGTGTTAGGGATTGAATGTATATCTCAGTGGTACATTTGTGACTAACTACATATGTGAAAGGCAGTATATATGCGTGGAAGAGTATATAAGTGAGTATATGTGAGAGTGTGTGATTGTGAGAGTGGCTGTATGGATGAGTGTGTGCTTGTATCAATGATTGTATAAGAGCGTAAGAATGTGGTACTATTTTTATGAGTAAGTGAACTTGAGTGTGTATAACTGCATAGGTGAGTAAATGGGAGTGTGATTAATTATTTGCATGACTGACTAGGTGTGACAGTACCTCTATGGATGATTGGTGGTGTGTGAGTGTCTATGTAGGTGTATAAATGCATATGATAGTCTTGTACTGAGTGACTGTAAGTATGAGTGACTGCACATGTGAATGAGTGGAGGTGTATGTAGACCTAAGAGTTAATAAGTGGGATGTCATTTGAGATATCATCAGTGATGTCATCAGTGATGTCACTGACCATGTCATGAGTGATGTAATATGTGACGTCATCAGCAGTGCATTGCGGGGGCGCGAGTTATAGTTAGCTGAACTAACTGTAACAGGGGAATTTCTAGGGTTTTGTACGAGGGAAATGTCCAGCTAACTATAACGCCCCTGAAACCTTTGGTTTTTTCAGTGAATTTCAAAGGTTTTTTAAATCCCAATTCCTAACTATAAAACCCCTGAAACCTATGGTTTTTTCAGTGAATTTCAAAGGTTTTTTAAATGCTAATTCCTATCTATAACTTATCTCTAAAGATATCATGAAAAGCATTCTTTTTTCAAAGTAGGGTGCACATTAGTTTTGTGGAAAAGCATCTTTGTGATTGGTTAAGAAAAAGCAGTTTCAACGTGGAGTACATATCATTGGATAAAATTTGCTCAGCTCAACCACACCTGCTACTTGTATTTGGAAGGCACTGTTCGAACTTAAAACAATCGTCAAATTTTAACCTGCACGTGTCATTAAATGTTCAAGAAAATGTTACAAAAAAATATCGTTAAGTTTTAAAAATTGATGAACTTTTAACCTGCACGTATTGTAGAATTTTCTAGAAAGTGTGTTGATAGAATACGTTGCACTTCTGACTTCTATTTGTTGTTGAATATTTAAAAAACGGTTCATATGGAAAATTAAAAAGAAACCAATGGAGAAGTTTTGAAACCTACAAGAATCAAGGAACTATTCTAATTTATTCTTTACATGTATTTATGTGTGCAGCAACAAAATTATAGACACAACAGCACTAGGAAGAGGAAGAAGCAGAGAGTGGGGGGAGGGGGGAGATTGGCAGAATGGCACACATGCACAATTAAGTACAACACGCATATAGACTAACAATGGCCAAAATGAAACACACCAACAAGGAGCACAAGTCACACAATCCGCCAATATCACACCACTGAACGAGCATAGAAGTGAAAACCACGCTGCATTCATACAGGATGTGTACAAAGGCCAGTCGTTGGTGTTGTGGGATGTCTGCGACCATGGTCATCATGGATGAGATGGCCAGCACGTGGCACATGGGCGAGTTCACTGTATGTTACATTGCCAAACAGCTGCTCCTCCCTCACACGAGCCCCCACACTTATGTACGGTGCGCTGTTGTGTCGTGCACTCGTACGGCACACCATTGTAATGCCTATTCACGCATGTCCTGCTGCATTCCAACTACACCATCAGAGTGCCGTTTGGAGGTGGTGCATGCCACTTTACAACATCGACTGCTGCGGCCCTTGTGGCAGGCCACACCAGAACACAGAGACATACTTACCGCACTTTCTGTACACGGACATGTCCGAGACACCCCGTTCCCCTTGCCGAATAGGCACACCCCTGCGCTGACCTGTGTACCCCGGACCAACACACGCCGGTTGTACATGCAGGAGGATGCGTGCGTAGCTACATGTCCAGGCTCACTGCCAAAGCTGAGGTGACAGCACACTGTGATATTGCAGGGCTCGTGCCTATCATGCTAACACAACAGGGACACACTTGCTCAGATGCGGGTTTGGGAGGCATTGGCGGCCCTGAAGTTGTTGCGATGAGACTTGTGGCCCTCATGGGTATCCCTGTATCATGCTCATTGACTCTATGGCACCTGTGGGTGTTCTGGTGTGCCTCTTGGCTGTGTTCCCTTTCATGGTGCAGGTAGTTGTCCTGCTTAACACCAGCAGAAAGCAGGTGTAAAATCCCTGGTGCTAACGTGTCTTACCGCCGGAATTTGTTTCGCATTGCAATTGGTGTGAAAGTTGTGATGTGATTCTTTTCGTGTGCAGAACAATATACAAACTGAGCAGTGTATCTCGTCAAGATCCAGCACCTGACGCACTATTCCCAATTATTATATAAATACAATGAGATTTCCTAATAGATTTTGTGTGTACACTGTAAGTGCAGCCAATACCTCAGTGCAATTCAATACAGGATTTTAGTATTTAGAATAAATTGGAAAGGTGCACCTTGTGTCTTTTTGCACGGGAACGGCTACTCTCCATTTCATTATCAGCACTTTAACGGAAGTAAAGTTGAGATAAATCTAACACACTATTCAGAAGTTGGTGCAAACTGCAGATATCACCAGTATTCCAGCGATAAGTGCCCCAAAATTTAACACCATGGTGGACTCCATCAAATAACAGTAATAAGAACAAGAAAGAGTCACACAGCAGTTAAGAGAACAACCAAAAACGTTAATAATTCTTTTTTCAAACTTTATTTTTTATAATAATAAATATATAAACGATAAACTATTTCTAAACTTTATTTTTTTATTAACATATATATGAACAATAAACTAATAAACAAAATGTAACAACAATAATATAAAAAAACAAGGCGGAACACTCCTGTGGGAATCATGGATGTCGACGACAGACCTGGAAAATCAGAAAGATTGTTAAAAAAACAACAACATGGTATTCTCAACAAAATACCACATGAAACAAATCACAGATATATAAAATGCATACAGCTAACAAAATTTTATAAGTTTAACTTACAAAAACTGTAAATATTGCCGCTTTAAAATATTTACCGAATCTGAGGAATTTTTTTTGCAGAAGGCACCATGCCCACAACGTTTTTCTTCAGTGGTAAGGACATTTTTTACTTTTCCCAAGGGGCAAACAAGGACCAATGCCACCTTCATAACTCGCAGGATTTGCCAAAGAGTTCTGTTACGAGGGGATCCTAACAAAAAATACTTGTGCGGCACAGCAAGTATCATGAAACACCTAAGGACCCTTCATCCAAACAATCTTGCACGAGAAAAGTGCAAACAGATGAAAAACACTCCTGTTCTGTATCTGTAAAAAAGAATCACAAATAAATGTATATTAATAACTTTCAAATTTATACTATTCCATTACTCTACAAACACATTTTATATAAAAACTGACTATGAAACTATAGCCCTGAACCACAAGTGTGACGATCGTTAAAACACTACATGCATAGTGCATACTACTTTGAAGCAGTTCATGCCCTAAAGCCTACCTCACTAAAAGACTACATGCTAACTGACTAAATGATTACAGTACTATAAGGAGACACACTGGGTGAGTGACAGGGTGTTTGCTAGAAGAGTATGAATACTAACTAGGGAATTGAAGATGTGAAACACAACTGTGTAGGTGATTAGAGGACTGCATCCATACTGCATAGGCATTTAAAGCAGTCCATGTGCTAAGGCCTGGCTCACTGCATCAGTACTTGGGAACTGACTGAATGATTAGAGTTCAGCAAGGAGAGTGCCTAGCTGAATTTATAAGTGCTAGGCTTTTCGCACAGAGAATGGATTAGTACTTGGTACTGAATGGGTCACTAGAGGAGTGCAAAGGCAGTGACAAGTGCTGGACTGTATGGATACTGACTAGGAAATTGAAAGTGTGAAAGACAAGTGTCTAGGTGGTTAGAAGACTGCATGCATAGTGCATAGGGGTTTGAAGCAGTCCATGTGCTAAGGCCTGGCTCAGTGTATGAATACTTAGGCACTGACTGAATGATTAGAGTACTGCAAAGATAGTATCTTGCTGAATTTATAAGTGTTTGGGTTTTAGCACAGTGAATGGATTAGTACATGGTGCTGAATAGGTCACTAGAGGACTGCAAAGGGAGTGACAGGGTATTTCCTGGAAGTGTATGGATACTGACTATTGAATTGAAGGTGTGAAAGACAATTGTGTACGTGGTTAGAGGACTGCATGCATAGTGGATAAGGGTTTGAAGCAGTCCATATACTAAGGCCTGGGTCACTGGATGAGTACTTGGGTACTGACTGAATGATTAGAGTACAGCAAGGAGAGTGCCTGGGTGAATTTATTAGGGTTTGGCGAAGTGAATGGATTAGTACATGATGCTGAATGGGTCACTAGAGGAGTGCAAGGGCAGTGAAAGAGTGTTTGCTGGAAGTGAACGGATGCTGACTGGGGAATTGAAGGTGTGAAAGACAAGTGTGTAGATGGTTAGAGGACTGCATGCATAGTGGATAGGGGTTTGAAGAAGTCCATGTGCTAAGACCTGGCTCAGTGCATGAATACTTAGGCAGTGACTGAATCATTAGAGTACTGGAAAGAGAGTGTCTTGGTGAATTTATTAGTGTTTGGGTTTTAGCAAAGCGAATGGATTAGTACATGCTGTTGAATGGGTCTCTAGAGGACTGCAAAGGAAGTGACAGGATGTTTCCTGGAAGTATATGGATACTGACTAGGGAATTGAAGGTGTAAAAGGCAAGTGTATAGTATGTTAGAACACTACATGCATACTGCATAGACATTTGAAGCAATCAATTTGGTACTTAGAAACTGACTAAATAAACAGACTACTTCTAGGACAGTGCTTAGGTAAAACTTTTACATTTTCAGTTCTGCCACAGTGAACAGAATAGTACATGGTACTGCACCTTAGTGTCAAACCCTGACTCATTTTATCAATGCATAAGCAAAGACTAGCTTCTAATGCTACTAAAACTTGACAACATGAGAGGTTTTAAATTAGTTATCTGTCAGCAAATACAAGATGTTACCAAATGCTTCTCTCACAGTGGTTCCCAAATGCACACAGACTCACAGTGTGATTCTAGGCAACAACCACTATACCTAGGAGTTTACCAAAAATCATTCACTACTGTGGAAGTGGTAAGGGAACTGCACACAATCTTCATATTTCAGGACTACACTTTTATGTCAAAGCCTAACTCATATAATCAAAGCATAAGCAAAGACTGGCTTCTAATGCTACTAAAACTTCACAACATGACCGGTTTTAAAACAGGTATCTGTCAGCAAATACACGATGTTACCAAATGTTTCTCTCACAATCCTTACCCAAATGCACACAGACTCACAGAGTGATTTTAGACAAGCAACACTATCCTAGGAGTTTACCAAAACTCATTCACTAGTCTGGAAGAGTTAATGGTACTGCACACAATCTACATATTTAAGTACACCACATCAGTGTCAAAGCATGACTCATTTAATCAACGCATAAGCAAAGACTGGATTCTAATGCTACTAAAACTTCACAACATGACAGGTTTTAAAACAGTTATCTGTCAGCAAATACATGATGTTACCAAATGCTTGTCTCACACTGATCCCAAATACACAATAACTCACAGTGTGATTCTAGACAAGCACCACTATCCCTAGGAGTTTACCAAAACTCATTCACTACAGTGCAAGTGGTAAGGGAACTCCGCACAATCTACATATTTCACGACTACAATTTACTGTCAATGCCTGACTCATTTAATGAAAGCATAAGCATAACTGTCTTCTAATGCTACTAAAACTTGACAACATGACCGGTTTTAAAACAGTTATCTGTCAGCAAATACACGATGTTACCAAATGCTTCTCTCAGAATCCTTACCCAAATGCACACAGACTCACAGTGTGATTTTAGACAAGCAACACTATCCTAGGAGTTTACCAAAACTCATTCACTAGTCTGGAAGAGTTAATGGTACTGCACACAATCTACATATTTAAGTACAGCAAATCAGTGTCAAAGCATGACTCATTTAATCAACGCATAAGCAAAGAATGGATTCTAATGCTACTAAAACTTCACAACATGACAGGTTTTAAAACAGTTATCTGTCAGCAAATACATGATGTCACCAAATGCTTCTCTCACACTGATCCCAAATACACACTAACTCACAGTGTGATTCTAGATAAGCACCACTATCCCTATACCAAAACTCATTCACTCACTACAGTGCAAGTGGTAAGGGAACTGCACACAATCTACATATTTCAGGACTGCACTTTTCTGTCAAAGCCTGACTCATTTAATCAAATCATAAGCCATAATGCTACTAAAACTTCACAACATGACAAGTTAAAACAGTTATCTGTCAGCAAATACACGATGTTACCAAAAACTTCTCTCACAGTGGTTCCCAAATGCACACAGACTCACTGTGTGATTCTAGACAAACAACACTATCCCTTGCACTATACCAAAACACATTACTTCATCTAGAAGTAGTACTACATTTTACTATAGAAACATAACATAACTCATTTCACAAATTCATAAACAATGACTGGTTTCTAATTCTACCAAAATATAAAACCAGCACAGTTATCTGTCTACAAACACATGAAAAACACAAATGCTTATCACAGAATGGTTTCTACATGCACACACATTGTAGAGAAAAAAAGTACTCCCTACACTTTAGCAGGAGAAATACATTAGTCTGATTAAAATCAAAATAGTCTACATACATCCTCTCACAATTAAATAACTCATCTTTCAAGTTCTTTTGTAGATTAAGAAGTATATCAATAACTCACCATATTTTCTTTTACAGAATCTCTGCACTGTGCACCTCTCAGGAAAAACAAAGAATGGAAATGTTTCCCTTTCATTTTCCACACATATACATGTAAACATCAAATCACAATCCTTCACACATAAACTCAAAAGCAAATACACATTTCTATTCGTTAAACATTTCAACCCTTTCCAACTGAAATACATTTCAACCCTTCCCTCAATCTGCCTTCTGTCTGTTACCATAGAAACAGCACATGGAACACTGCACTGAGCTCACAGGTCACAAGTTCAGCACACAATGTTCCTACACAAGACAGGAAGTGTGCTTGACTTTTCAAAATATCAGCTTATCATATATAATGTTCCTTACAATCTGTTTTTGTTAACCAATAATAATCATACCTTTAAAAAACAGAAATATACACCCTACCTTTCAGTGTAGAAAGTAGTCATACAACCAATGATTTCTTGTCTTTTTTCAAAAAACATTGTCGTGGATCCGCACACCCAACGCGTGAGAATCCGTGCACCCAACGCGTTAGGAAGCGTGCACCGTGCGCGTATTTCGCCGTTTAAAAAAAAAAAAAGGGGGGCCCCAGAGGGTTCTTCTGGGACCCCCTAAGCACCTCTAGAGGGTCAGCGTATTTCCACTCTGCCCCCTTTATATGTTTTACACACTTATTCCCCTTGCTTCTTCAGCCTCGCTTCTACCGAGGCTGAAAATGGCCGCCAACAGTTCCTGGTTTCGAATGTAGAGAGACACTCGACAGCCAATTAGCATTCAGTGCGTGATCGGGAGGGTGCGCGCTCGGTTCGAGGAGGGTGCGCTTATGGTGCAGATACGGTCCGCGGATCCTCCACGGCCATAGATATCACTAACTTTTTTACCCTCATTTTTTCAGGAACTACTGAACGGATTCACACCATATATGCAAAAGGCACAAGTCCAAACTGAGGACTACCTCTTTGCCAAATTTGGTGTCATTCCGTTCAGCGGTTCGGGCTGTAGCTGCGACAACAGATCCTATGGGAAATTGCATGGGGAAAACGCGTTTTGAGACCCCCCTTTTTTCTCGGACCCCGCTTGACAGATCACCGCAAAACTTTCAGGGTAGGAACGGAGCGGAGCTGGCCAAAAGTTTGGAAAATTTCGCGAGGATTCATCAACTGGCGCCAACATTATTCCAAATAGAATGTTGCGGATTTCCTATAGAAAATAGGTCCTAACCATAACTATCTACTGGCGACTGCCAGTAGATAATATATATTATATATATATATATACATATATATGTAACATCTCTTTATACCAGCATTCACCAGCCTGATGGTTTAAAAGCAGTCAAGCACTATCTGGGCACCAGGCAAATCCATATGTTTAATCATAACAAAATGCTGCTGGCCATGATTTCCTTTTGCCTGTATAACAACTTCTTCATGTTTGGCAATCAATATTTCCAACAGGTCAGAGGTGTTGCCATGGGAGCCTGTTTTTCTCCCAGCTATGCCTGTCTCCATATGGGCTGCTGGGAGGAACAGCTCCTCTATGGTCAGCACAAAGACATATTTGCCAAACATGTGATTCATTGGTATCGCTACATAGACGATATTTTCATGATATGGCAAGGTACTAAACAACAAGCTCTTGACTTCATTGATGTGATCAATCTTAACACATTAAATCTCAATTTCTCCTCTGAAGAAAGTCAGGATAAAGTGTTCTTTTTGGATGTTGAAATTGTTATCAATTATGGCAAACTCATGACACGCCTCTTTAGGAAACCCACTGCAGGTAACACCGTGCTGCATGCCACAAGCCATCACCCAGTGCACCTCATACGCAGCATTCCCTACGGGGAGATGCTGCGTATCAGGCGCATTTGCAGCACGGAGTTAGATTGTCTCAGGGCACAGGAAATGAGCAAACTGCGATTTTTAGCCAGGGGTTACACAACCTCCACAATTGACAGTGCAATTCACAAGGCTAACTGTTTGTCTAGAAATTATGTCTTGTTTAACAAAGCATCCACAGCAACATCAGTCGAAACCAAAGAGCCAGTTAGATTGATCTTGACGTACAATCGCCAACACCAAGCCCTCCGCAAAATCTTAAGGAAAAATTGGAGCTTGGTTTGTAATGACCCTGTCATTGGGGATCTAATGGCAGCGAGTCCGGAAATTACATTCAGGAAAGCACGCTCTATGAGCGATGCTTTAGTCAAATCCAGTCCTGAAATAGGCTCTAATAAAACATGGTTACAGTCAAGTAAGGGTTTTAAGAGATGTACTAGCTGCAAAGCGTGCAGACATGGCGTCAGCAGAACGGAGTTTCTAATTCCGTTCTGTGACATTCCTCGACCTATCACCAAACTACTTACTTGCAAGACTGCTTTTGCTGTCTATGTGCTGGAGTGTCCATGTGGCCTGCAATATGTCGGTAACAATAAATTGCAGGTTCACAAACGGATACGCCAGCACATACGGGCAATCAATGGGAGTGATGCTTCCTATCCAGTTGCACGCCATTTCAAAAAACAACATGATAATAAAAGTGAACTTCTCAAGTTCTTTGTCATTGATTTGGTACTCCCCTTGAGACGGGGAGGCAATAGAGAATCGTTGTTGCGTGCACTTGAAACCAGATATGTCTTAGAATTAGACACCAAGACACCACAGGGCCTTAATTCTAGCGAAGATTTTTACACTTGCCTTTAAGTTGATTCAGTTCATGACTTCCAGTATTCTTAACGTGATTTGTGTATTGGTCACACATCCTGCATTACCTATTGATTTTAACACTTTTATAACACTCTTTTATCACGTTTTTGCACTTTGCACAATATACTGTACGAATTTTTTGCACTCAGACATAGCTAGGTTGATGTCCAATTTTGGACTGATGATTCAGATACATGTTATTTGGTCAGAAACATCTATAGGCACTTTTACAACTTTTTTGGGATAGGCTTCCAAAATTTATTTACATCGTATATAGTTGAAGCCGGCAAGTGTCTTTTAGCCATGTGTGTTAGCGGCATTGTGGGTCCAACTTATACTGTTGGACTTTACCCACTTGGGTTAAATATTCAATTGCCAATTTTGCACAATATTTGCCTGTTTTGCACATATAGGAGAGTAATTTTAAAATTCAAACGTAATTTTTAAAATCTTTCCCCTTTTAGTTTTACCTTCAAATTATAATGATTACACATTTTATGCGTATGTAATTTGTTTATAAGGATTTAAATTAACTATTGTGTGTGTAATTATGATGTTGCCCATTACCAGTGGTGATTACCAGTATATGTTTTTGCAGCATGTATTTTCTCTATGTCTAACGTGCAAAGTTTGAATTAGCCAATTGTGTCATTGTTTCAATTAGCACCAAGCACTTTAAAAAAGCGAGATCGCAACTCCCATGGCGTCATGTGATCAAGGCCTCTGGAAGGCTGAAACGCGTCATGCAGGCATTGCTGTGAACGAAATAAAATAACTACTCACTTGCAATCTGGGTCGGTTCTCGTCTGTTCCTGTTTCCTTAAAGATCGTGGGTGTTCAGGAGCTCTTCAGGTGAAATCCCCGTCTCATATATATATATATATATATATATATATATATATATATATATATATATATATACTACCTACTGGCGGTCGCCAGTAGGTAGTTATAGTTAGGACCCTGTTTCCATAGGAAAACCGCAACATTCTATTTTGAATAACTTTGGCACCGGTCGACGAATCCTCGCGAAAATTACAAAACTAATGGGGCGCTCCGCTCCGCTCCTACCCTAAAAGTCTCAGGGGGATTCGTCAAGCGGGGGCTGAGATAAAAGGGGGGGTCCCAAAACACGTTTTTCCCATGCATTTTTCCATAGGACCTTTAGACACAGCTACAGCCCAAACGGCTGAACAGAGTTCCTTGAAATTTGGCAGAGAGGTAGTCTACAGGTCAAGGAAGTGCCTTTTGTAGGTTTGGTGTAAATCTGTTCAGTAGATTCTGAGAAAATAGCCTTTAAATCAATATATATATCTGAGCCAGCTTACGGTGCGCTTACCGTGCGCTTACCGTACGCGTACGGTGACGTGCGCGAGCGCGATTCTGATTGGCTGGTAGATCTTAGTAAACATTCGAATCGGTCGAAACCAGGAAGCGGCGGCCGCCATTTTCTATCTCGCACTCTGAGGGGGTGGAAGAAAAACAAAGGCAAAAAACATATAAAGGCACTGTTTAGACTGCTCCCAACCACCTAGCCTTGATGGAGGTGTCCTCAAAGAACCCCCAAGGGCAAAAATGCAATTTAAATTTTTTTTTAAAAATCGCCGATTACGCTTACCGTACGCTAAAAAAAATGAAAAAAAAAAAAATATCCATATTCTCCACAACCCGTGTGCAAATGGTGGCAGAAGGGCACCATTTGTGCATGGCATATAATTTTACCATCGCACAACAAAAAATCAAACAATACCTTTCACAACAAAGCGCATAATATGTCCTCCATGCGCGCACGGTGCGCGAAGCGCACCGTGCGTACATGGCCCATCCAGCGTAACGTGGACACGCGGTGCGCGTAGCGCACCGCGTTCCCACCCAGCGTGCAGGGCACTAACTGCGTAAAGTGGGTGCGCGTTGCGCGAAGCCCACCGCGTGCTCACTGTGCGCGCACGGTGCGCGAAGCGCACCGTGCGCGCACGGAACGAACTGCATTAAGTGGGCGCGCACGCCACGAATGGCGTAAAGTAACTTAGCATTTAAAAAAACGTACAAATTCACTGAAAAAACCATAGGTTTCACACACGTTATAGTTAGGAATTAGCATTTAAAAAACCTTGCAAATTCACTGAAAAAACCATAGGTTTCACACATGTTATAGTTAGCTGGACATTTTACTGATAAAAAACCAATGAAATTCCCCCTTTATAGTTAGTGCAGGCAACTATAACTCACGCGACCGCAATCCTCTGCTGATGACATATGTGTCTTTATGAAAAAAAAATATTTGTAATATATGTATAGCTAAAATTTAATAGAAGAAGACATGGGCAAATAATTGTCTAAATACAGTATTAGCATCAGCAGAGGATTGCGGTCGCGTGAGTTATAGTTGCCTGCACTAACTATAACGGGGGAATTTCATTGGTTTTTTATCAGTAAAATGTCCAGCTAACTATAACATGTGTGAAACCTATGGTTTTTTCAGTGAATATATATATATATATATATATATATATATTATCTACTGGCGGTCGCCAGTAGATAGTTATAGTTACAACCTAGTTTCCATAGGAAATCTCAAAATTCTATTTTGAACAACTTTGGCGCCGGTTGACGAATCCTCGCGAAATTTTCAAAACTAATGGGGCGCTCCGTTCAGCTCCTACCCTGAAAGTCTCGGGGTGATTCGTCAAGCGGGGGCCGGGAAAAAGGGGGGGTCCCAAAACGCGTTTTCCCCATGCATTTTTCCATAGGACCTTTAGACACAGCTACAGCCCGAACGGCTGAACAGAATTACTTGAAATTTGGCAGAGAGGTAGCCATAAGGTCAAGGAAGTGCCTTTTGCAGGTCTGGTGTAAATCTGTTCAGTAGTTCCTGAGAAAATCTAAAGTAAAATCATATACATATGTGGGCGGAGCCTAACCACACATCTCATCCTGAGATCTGATTGGCTGTCAGCACTTCATCCAAGAAGTGTTGGCAGCCATCTTGGGACCAATATACATGATAGCACCTCATTAAAAAGCATTGCAGTTAATAGAAGGTTTAAAGACTTTAGTTACATTATAAATCATTTGTTGATGGTACCATACTCATTTTAGGAAATGTGGTATGTTCTAAGGTGATTTCACCATGTGAAAAAGCCTTCTGCTGGGATATCATGATTGAGAGAAAAATATTTTCTCGTGCTTTTCCCACAGAGGTTTGGAAGGTGATCTATAAGCTAAACTGAGAGCTTATTTTCTGTAAATTCACATTATCTTTCTCAGTCATGTGAGAATGAAGTCTGACATTCTCAGTAAAACATGTACATCCAAAAAGGGCAGAGACTGTCAGTTGATTCCTTTGTGTTCTACTGCAGCTTCCCAGAGTGTTCCAAAGAACAACTAGAGCGCTAACAGTCCTACTTATGATAAACGTATGGCACACCGAAAGCCATCTTGCTTGGATTAAAGTGGTAACTCTTAAAACATTTAATTTAAAAAGGAACAAAATGAGGGGGTTCGTTTTTCCATAAAAAGTATGATTAGTGCTGCAGAAAGAAAAATTAGGGCACATTTTGAGTGACTTCTCAAATCCTCTTCTATTTCATTAAAAAATTCTGACATGCAGACTGAAACATGCACTTTCAATACCAGCAGCAGTTTTCCCTGGTGAGCAGTAGCTTTACTACAGTGATCTAATGAGCAAAAAGAGTGCTAACATTCTGAATTTATGGCAAATGTGTGACACATCTGAATACCTTCATGATGGAATCAAAGTAAAAAACTGAAAGCATTTCCTACTGAGGAGACTGCAGTACATAAGGAAATTAGGAAACTTCATAACAAATAAGTCTCCTAAAATGGCCACCAGAGACAAAAGTAGCCCAAATGTAGCCCAAATATCACCCAGATGTAGCCCAAATGTAGCCCAATGACAGAAGTGTGCAAAACACTTATTTTTTGTGTATTTGCAGTTTTATATAGTGCAGACTTGTCAGGTATTGGAGTGCTTTACATGAGCATCGGTTACATCACACAAGAACAAACTCATTTTGGTTGTAGACATGGGGAGACTAAGTGATTTGACCAGAATCACAGAATGTCGAGCTGAAGCAGAAACTCCAACCTGGTTCCCCAGTTGCAAAGTCTGCAGTTCTAGAAGTAACACCACATCCTCTCCCCTAAGTGCAACATTTAATCAAGTGGTCAACTGGATAAAAAAACATAAAGATAACAAATAATTTAAAAGTGCTTTGTCGCTATTTGAAAACTCAGAAAATATGTCCTTATTTTAGTCTTTTAGAGCACTGACCATAATTTTGATGCCAATAAGACGCTCTCATATATGTAATTTCTCAAGGAAATGCTCTAGGTATTACAGTTTTGATTACATCAAGATGACGTCAGGCGTTCCAAACTTTTGTAATATATTTTTTATAAAATATTTACTGAAAAGGTTGTTGTAACTGGTATCTGCAGCGCAGCTCCCTGGCACATACTGGAGATGCCTGTTGGGCTAGTTGGCCCTCAGGGACCCTCAGTATTGAAGAGGAATTAATTCCCCAACTTACAACTCGCCAGGGGGCGCGTTTGCAGAGTGCTTCAAGGAGGGGGCGTGGCCTCCGGCACGATGCCAGTCTTTTATTTATTTTAATTTTTTAAGAAGGGGGGCTGTGTGGTTCCCCTTCTTATTCTAATTTATTGGCCCTGATGACCCCATCCCCCAGGGCCTGTCTCCTAATTATATTTTTTTGACCCCAATCCCCTGGGCCGGCCACTGTTTTTTATTATTTTTAAAAAATATATATTTATAGACAGACCTAGGACATGCTGGACAAACCGTACGTACCTATCACCCTGACGATTTGCGTGATATTCATTAAAAGGCGACTATGTATACAATGAATCCACGTGGAATGTATTTACACCACTAGTGAAGCTCTGACATGTCTGATGCCCTACCGTGCCTAATCCCGGTAGACACCCTTGTCGTTTATTTATACAAACATGGGTAGCTATTGACGGGCACATTTAATACACATGCACACCAAGCCATTCAAAGGGGATTCGACAAAAATTCGACCAAAACTATGCAAGAACCCCCCTCACGGTTAATAAAACACACATCCACTGCCGGATGTGTAATACTTTTTATTTTACTCTCTGGAAAGGGGACGAACATCACTTGAGAGTCACAGCGCGCTCCTGGCAGAGCCCAATGCTGTGTTACACCCACCATTGCCTGCTGAGTGCCACACACCTCTGTGTTGTATTCCACCAGCTAGTGCATATGCTATGACACTCTCTAGCCCATGTGCACTGTAACACCACCCCGTGAATATGTCATGCCACACTTGTCTTCGCACGGGTTATATTGCCCCATGTAACGTGCCTTCCTCGATGCCTATGTTATAACGCACAGTGCTATGCCATACATATTACAATCTGGGATCCATATCTTTGTCACAGTGCATATGCAACGTTACACTCCCCAGCACATATTTTATATTACAACTTTAGAGACTAGTTAGGTTACACAACACTACCCTGTGCATATTACACTCCAAGGCGCATATCGCATAGCACGCGCTAGTGCCTGTGCTATCTCGCGCTCTCCAATGAATCTGTCATTGCGCACAATGTATTGCATATTATATTTCATGCCCGGTTCATCTTATATCACACTTTTTGGTGCATAGTTTATACCATACACTATATCTAGTTTTCATTTTCAATCGTGCTCTCAGGACTATGTTCTATATAACACTGTGTTCACCTACCCTTTTCACGGGTATTACATTTTGCGATAGGGGGTGTTTCTGCCAAGTGAGCCCAGAGTCACAGTCACAAACGTCCTCTTCTTCCTGAATAAAAGTGAGATTATGCTGCATACTTGTTCATATTTTAAGTAGTTCGCACAGACACACGTTTTAAAAACAATAAAGTTCCTAATACCCGTCTTCTCTGAACAGTTAGCTTGCTGCCCCATCCCCTCCTCCCTATCCTCTGTTGTGTGAATCCATGGACGGACGGGGCCTGAGGTGACGTGTGCAAACACGCACTATGGCACGTTTTAAATTGGGGATATAATTTCCCTTCAATACTGAGGGCCCCTGGGGGCTAACTAGCCCACCAAGTGCTTCCAGTAAGCGCCACAGAGCTGCATTGCAGAGAGGTGGTCGAGGCCGTGCCACTTTTTACACCTCTCTGCAACGCAGCTCTGTGGCACTTACTGGAGGTACCTAGTGAGCTAGTTGGACCCTAGGGACCCTCAGGATTCAAATGAACTTAATCTCCCAACTAAAAACAGTCACAGGGCGTGTTTACACAGTGGTGAAGGGAGGAGACGGGGCCTGAGTTAACGTGTGCAAAAACGCCCTGCGGCCTGTTTTAAGAGGTAGTTTTAATCCCCCTGCCCTATTATATACTAGGGGCTTACAGAGGAGGTCATGCTAATCACAGGGGGACCCCAACGCATAATGTTCCCTAGTGTATGTAGGTGTTTTCACTGTATTCTAAGTGTCTTTTAACATAGCACTGGCTCTAGGACTGGTTAGTCAGACTCAGTTACAACCAGTATCCGTCCGAAAAAGTTGAGGGTACAGGATGATTTTGCAACAAGGCATCTTTCTGCTCTTCTTTTTGTTCATTCTGCACGTTATCCTTCTTCCTGCACTTTTCTTCGTCTTTGAGGACTTCTGTTGCTTCTTTCTGCACTTCTTTTTTTTCTTTCTGTGCATTTTTTCTTCTTTCTTCACATGTCCTCTCTCTGTAGGCATAGTAAGAAATTAGCATTTAAAAAACCTTTGAAATTCACAGAAAAAACCGTAGGTTTCTGGCACGTTATAGTTACCAGATACCATCATGTTACCAGATGACAACATCCAGTGACTGTGTGTTTTTCTGAAAATTAAATATGTTTTATATATGTATATCTCAAGGTCGATGGAAGAATAAATGGGTATATAAGTGTCTAAATGGATGATTTGTTTTTGAAAAATTGATTGTGTAACTGACTGATTAAGTATATCATAGTGAATACATGGCTTAGTGAGTAATGTTTAAATATGTAAATATCTGTATCAGTCTCTCACTTTGTGTATAAGTGGCTGCATGAGTTGGTGAGTAGCTACATGGGTGTCTATATAGGTTATTAGTTGGTTTTTTGAGTATCAGTCTGAGTGTCTGCATGGTTCAGTGAGGGGTATTACGTAGTGCATAGGTGCATGAATGAGTGACTCACTGTTTGTATGTGTTGAAGACAGCATGTGTGCAGGACTGTATGGGTGGATGAGTGTGTGTATGGGTGTGTTAGTGAGTGAATGACTGTCTCAAGAGTGTCTTTATGAGTAACTACATATGTTTTAAACTAGTATATGTGACTATTGGTGTATATAAGTGAGTATATGTGAGAGTGAGAGATTGAAAGAGTTCCTGTATGAATAAGTATGTGTTTCTATAAGTGATTGTTTAAAAGACTAAGTATGTGTAAGTTTCCGTAGAAGTAAGTATGGTGGTGTGTGTATAACTGTATATGCAAGTAAATGTATGTTTGATTCTTTATTAGCATGAGTGACTATGTGTGTGAGTAACTCTATGGATGAGTGGCATTGTGTAACAGGATGTATAGGTGTATGAGTACATATGATGAGTGAGTACATGTATGAGTGACTGTATAGGACTGTTGGTGAATGAGTGGATGTGTATGTGGATCTTAGAATTACTGAAAAGGTTGTTGTAACTGGTATTGGTATGTCCATTGTTTTGAAAATTTTAGTCTCTATTTTTGAATGTGTGTATCAAAGGTTATATTAGGGTGAGAGGAGGTCTGCCACTCTATCACAAGGATGATGTCATCAGTGATGTCATCAGTGATGTCATTTGAGATGTCATCAGTGATGTCATGAGTGATGTCACTGACCATGTCATGAGTGATGTAATATGTGACGTCATCAGCAGTGCATTGCGGGCGCGCGAGTTATAGTTAGCTGAACTAACTATAACGGGGGAATTTCAATGGTTTTGTACGAGTGAAAAGTCCAGCTAAATATAACACCCCTGAAACCTATGGTTTTTTCAGTGAATATATATATATATATATATATTATCTACTAGCGGTCGCCAGTAGATAGTTTTAGTTAGGACCGTGTTTCCATTGGAAATCTGAAAATTCTTTTTTGAATAACTTTGGCGCCGGTCGACGGATCCTCGCGAAATTTTCAAAACTAATGGGGCGCTCCGCTCAGCTCCTACCCTGGAAGTCTTGGGGTGATTCATCAAGCGGGGGCTGAGAAAAAAGGGGGGTCCCAAAATGCATTTTCCCCTTGCATTTTCCCATAAGACCGTTAGTCGAAGGTACAGCCCGACCGGCTGAACAGAATTACTTGAAATTTGGCAAAGAGGTAGTCCTCAGGTCAAGGATGTGCCTTTTGCATATATGGTGTCAATCTGTTCAGTAGTTCCTGAGAAAATTGCAGTTAAAAGTACATAAATATCTATAGCGGTGCCGTGTGCAAGCGTAATTCTGATTAGTGGTTACATGTCAGTCAACATTCGAATCGGTCGAAATCAGGAAGTGTTGTCCGCCATTTTGTGTGTGACAGTGAAAAAGAAAGGTGGAGAACGTGAAAAGGGGGCAGGGTACAGAGTTCCTGACCCCCTAGCTTTTGTCAGGGGGTCCCTGAAGGACCATGAAGGGTGAAAAAAACATTTAATTTTTTTTTAAAAAATCGCGAGGTGCACGGCGGAAAAAAAATAAAAAAAATAGAATTAAAAATCAAATTTAAGTGTTTAGATGTTAGGTGGCTCTAAAAAGAGCCGTTGTGGTAATAGAGGGACAGAGGAACAGAAAAATGGCAAAAATTATAGGGTGCCGCACGTGTGCTGCTGTATCTTGCTCTCTATTAGGGGAATGCTGGTGTCCCCATAAGAGAGAAGAGCATTGCTCGCATTGCACCGTATATGCACCATCTTAAACAGAGGGTGTATATCGAGAGGAACAGAAGCAGGTGAAGCTGCCGCCGCAGATGAAGTGCTCGGCTGAGCTGCCGATGATGTGCTCGGCTGAGCTGCTGCGGATGTGCTCGGCTGAGCTGCTGGAGGGTTTTCTCTAGCAGCTCGAGCATAAGCCACAGGATGTACATCTCTAATGTGCCTGATCATAGTGAAGATACTAAAAGAGTATTTTTTTTTAGGAACTCCTCTTGATAAGACACGATCACAAAGAGTGCAGGTGACTTTTGGAGCATTCACCTTCTTCTGCCCCTCTGGAAAAGTAAAAAATTGCCATATAAAAGAGTCTTTCTGTTTCCTCTGTCTCTGTCTCACAAGGGTCTCCTGCTCACTCCCAGAAGATGACTGCTGCGCAGCCATTCTCAAGTACTGGAGTACTGGAAAAGCTGCTCAGCTCCTTCTCCCAGGGAATCAGAAGTAATAATGAGGGGAGTGGGTGTGGTGTTGGAAGTTTCTGGAACTGAAACTACTATAAACCAATGAAAAGTGTTGTTTCTTAATCACATGACCTAAAACTACTATAAACCAATGAAAAGTGTTGTTCCTAAATCACATGACTTGCCGTGCGCGCACCGTGCGCGCACGGAGCAAGCGCACATGCGCGTACGGAGCACGCATGCATGCACGTACGGAGCACGAGCGCTTGCGGGGACGCGCATGGAGCACACACGCATGCGCGTATGCGCATGGAGCACGCGTGCATGCACGTACGGAGCACACGCGCATGCGCATACGGAGCACGCACGTACGGAGCACGCACGACGTACGCATGCGCACGTGGAGCACGTACGCATGCGCACACGGAGCACACGGACAAAAACCCTTAAAAAAAAAAACATTTTTGAAAGTGTTTATAAGTTTATAGAAGTTATTAACTATGCTGTTCAACTCTATCCAAATTTAAAAAAAAAAGGAGCCATTCCATATTACAGGATAAAGTTAATCTATAACTATATATATAGGTAGCTTATTGTAAAATAAATATTTAAAAAATATAATAATACATTTATAAATTAGCATTTAAAAAACCTTGCAAATTCACTTAAAAAACCACAGGTTTCACACACGTTAAAGTTAGGAATTAGCATTTAAAACTTTTTTGAAATTCACAAAAAAAAACCATAGGTTTCACACACGTTATAGTTAGGAATTAGCATTTAAAAAACCTTGCAAATTCACTGAAAAAACCATAGGTTTCACACATGTTATAGTTAGGAATTAGCATTTAAAAAACCTTGCAAATTCACTGAAAAAACCATAGGTTTCACACATGTTATACTTAGCTGGACATTTTACTCGTAAAAAACCAATGAATTTCCCCCGTTATAGTTAGTTCAGCTAACTATAACTCGCGCGCCCGCAATCCACTGCTGATGACGTCACATATTACATCACTCATGACATGGTCAGTGACATCACTCATGACATCACTGATGACATCTCAAATGACATCACTGATGACATCACTGATGACGTCATCCGTGTCATAAATTACCACATCTTCTCACATGCTAATATAACCTTTGATACACCGACTCAAAATTTCAGAGTTCCATTCTCAAAACCATACATACTCCAATACCAATAACTACATACCCACTTATTAACTTTTAGGTCTACATACACCTCCACTCATTCACCTGTACAGTCACTCATACTTACAGTCACTCCATACAAGACTATCATATGCATTTATACACCTATATAGACACTCACACACCACCAATCATCCATAGAGGTACTCTCACACCTAGTCAGTCATGCAAATAATTACACTCCCATTTACTCACCTATGCGGTTAAACACACTCAAGTTCACTTAATCATAAAAATAGTACCACATTCTTACGCTCTTATAGAATCATTGATACAAGCACACACTCATCCATACAGTCACTCTCACAATCACACACTCTCACATCTACCTACTTATATACTCTTACACGCATATATACTGCCTTTCACATATGTAGTTAGTCACAAATGTACCACTGAGATATACATTCAATCCCTAACACACCCATACATACACTCACTCAACCATACAGTCCATCACAGATGCACTCTTAAAACCATGCACCCATAGAATCACCCACTCACACATCTATGCATAGAGTCACACACACCCTACCCACACAAACACTCAGGAACCCATACAGATACTGAGACAAGCAATCAATAACTCATATAGACACTCATATAGGTATTCACAAAACCATGCAGCCACTTATACACCAATATACAGAAACATCCAGACATTTACACAGTTTAGTCATTAGTCTGCAGTAAGATACATTTAATGACTCACTTATAGAGTTAGTTACACACCACAGAAAATCATCCATTTACACACTTGTACACCCACTCATTCTTCAACAGGCCTTTCCCTATATATATTAAACATATTAAAATTGTTCAGAAACACATACTCAATGGGTGATGTCATCAGTGATGTCATCAGTGATGTCATTTGAGATGTCATCAGTGATGTCATGAGTGATGTCACTGACCATGTCATGAGTGATGTAATATGTGACGTCATCAGCAGTGGAATGCGGGCGCGCGAGTTATAGTTAGCTGAACTAACTATAACGGGGGAATTTCATTGTTTTTTTACGAGTGAAATGTCCAGCTAACTATAACATGTGTGAAACCTATGGTTTTTTCAGTGAATTTGCAAGGTTTTTTAAATGCTAATTCTTAACTATACCGTGTGTGAAACCTATGGTTTTTTCAGTGAATATATATATATATATATATATATATATATATATATATATATATATATATATATATATATATATATATATATATATATATATTATCTACTGGCGGTCGCCAGTAGATAGTTATAGTTAGGACCGTGTTTCCATAGGAAATCCGCAACATTCTATTTGGAATAACTTTGGCACCGATTGACGAATCCTCGCGAAATTCTCAAAATAGGTGGGGCGCTCCGTTCCGCTCCTTCCCTGAAAGTCTCGGGGGGATTCATCAAGCGGGGGCTGAGAAAAAGGGGGGTCCCAAAACGCGTTTTCCCCATGCATTTTTCCATAGGACCTTTAGTCCGAGCTACAGCCCGAACGGCTGAACAGAATTACTTGAAATTTGGCAGAGAGGTAGCCCTCAGGTCAGAGATGTGCCCTTTGAAGGTCTTGTGTAAATCTGTTCAGTATTTCCTGAGAAAATAGCCTTTAAATCAATATATATATCTATAGGCGCGCTCCGAGCGCGTACCGTAAGCTTACCGTACGCGCACGCTGCCGTGCACGAGCGCGATTCTGATTGGTTGTTAGATCTCAGTAAACATTCGAATCGGTCGAAACCAGGAAGTGTCGGCCGCCATTTTGTCTCTCGCAGTCTGAGGGGGTGAAAAACAAAGGTGGAGAACGTGAAAAGGGGGCAGAGTGGACAGTTCCTTACCCCCTAGCCTTTGTCAGGGGGTCCCCGAAGGACCCCCAAGGGCAAAAATTAATTTTAATTTTTTTTTTAAAAATCTCTGAATGCGCGTAGCGTACGCGCACGGCGTAAACGGAAAAATTCCGCGAGAAAAATTCCGCGAACTTCGCGTAACTATTACGCGTACCATACGCGCACGGCAAAAAAAAATTTCAAAAAGGAAAGCTTAAAAAAAAATAAAAAAAATTGTGAGGTAAGGTTGGCTCTTAAAAGAGCCGTTGGGTTAATACAGGGATAGAGGAAAGAAAGAATGGGAATATTATGAGCGTCTACAAACGTGCTGGTCTATCTTATTGTTAATAAGGGAAACACTGGTCTCCCCAAAAACAATAAGACCACAACACGTTGTACACCTCATTGAAACCCTCCGAAATCGAGGGTTAATGTCCAGAGGAGCAGAAGAAGGTGATGCTCCCACCTCAGAGGAAGGGCTCAGCTGAGCTGCCGATGATGTACTCGGCTGAGCTTCTGAAGTTGGGCTCCGGTGACTTACTGAAGAGTTTTCTTCAGTATGTCGAGCAAAGGTCCTGGGATGTTTATCCCTAAGGTGTCTCATCATAGAGTGATTTCCAAAGGAATACTTCTTCCTTGGATCTCCTCTAGATAAAACACGGTCACAAAGTGTGCAAGTGACCAATGGAGCATTGACCTTTTTCTGCCCCTCTGGAAAAGTAAAATACTCCCAAACAAAAGAATCCTTTTGTTTCCTCGTTCTCTGTCTGATGATGGTGCTGCTAGGCTCACTCTCAGAAGAGGTCTGCTGCTCTGCCATTGTACCTCAATGTCAATTCAGCTCCTTCTCCTAGGGGATCTCAAGCAGTAATGAGGGGAATGGGTGTGGTGTGGGAAGTTTCTGGAACTGAAAGTAGTTTCAACCAATGAAAAGTGTTCTTTGTGGATCACATGACCTACCGTGCGCGCTCCGTAAGCTTACGGTACGCGCTCGTAAACAAGTACGCATGCGCAAACGTGACGCTTACGGAGCGCTTATGGAGCGCGTACATAAGACACACTCGCGCATGCGCATTACACGCCCCTGCGTAACCGCGACATTGCTTCTGCGCAACGCGCATGCGTGTACGCATACGTCACGTACGTATCACGTAAGCGCACTGTACTTATGACGTACGGAGCGCGTAGCGTCAGCTTACCGTACGCGCATCGTATCACGTAAGCGCACCGTACTTATGACGCACGGAGCGCGTAGCGTCAGCTTACCGTACGCGCACGGCAAAAAATGCATAAAAAAAAAATACAAGTTTCAAGAGTTGTAGAAGATAATAACTGTGATGTACAACTGTATGTAAACATTAATTTTTACAAAATTAACCATTCCATAATGCAGGATATAGTACATATATTATTTTATACATAGGTTGGATATTATTTTGTACCAAAAATCTCAAAAAAAAAATTGCATTTAAAAAACCGTACAAATTCGCTGAAAAAACCATAGGTTTCACACACGTTATAGTTAGGAATTAGCATTTAAAAAACCTTCCAAATTCACTGAAAAAACCATAGGTTTCACACACGTTATAGTTAGCAGGACATTTCACTCGTGAAAAACCAATGAAATTCCCCCGTTATAGTTAGTGCAGGCAACTATAACTCACGCGACCGCAATCCTCTGCTGATGACGTCATATATTACATCACTGATTACATATGTGTCTTTCTGAAAAATAAATATTTGTAATATATGTATAGCTAAAGATTAATGGAAGAAGACATGGGTAAATAGGTGTCTAAATACAGTGATGTAATATCTGACGTCATCAGCAGAGGATTGCGGTCGCGTGAATTATAGATGCCTGCACTAACTATAACTGGGGAATTTCATTGGTTTTTCGCGAGTGAAATGTCCTGCTAACTATAACATGTGTGAAACCTATGGTTTTTTCAGTGAATATATATATATATATATATATATATATATATATATATATATATATATTACCTACTGGCGGTTGCCAGTAGGTAGTTATAGTTAGGACCCTGTTTCCATAGGAAAACCGCAACATTCTATTTTGAATAACTTTGGCGCCGGTCGACGAATCTTCGCGAAATTTACAAAACTAATGGGGCGCTACGCTCCGCTCCTACCCTGAAAGTCTCGGGGGGATTCGTCAAGCGGGGGCTGAGATAAAAGGGGGGTCCCAAAACGCGTTTTTCCCATGCATTTTTCCATAGGACCTTTAGACACAGCTACAGCCCGAACGGCTGAACAGAGTTCCTTGAAATTTGGCAGAGAGGTAGTCTACAGGTCAAGGAAGTGCCTTTTGTAGGGCTGGTGTAAATCTGTTCAGTAGATTCTGAGAAAATAGCCTTTAAATCAATATATATATCTGAGCCAGCTTACCGTGCGCTTACGGTGCGCTTACCGTACGCGTACGGTGACGTGCGCGAGCGCGATTCTGATTGGCTGTTAGATCTTAGTAAACATTCGAATCGGTCGAAACCAGGAAGCGGCGGCCGCCATTTCGTGTGTTTCACTCAGAAAAAAAAGGGTGATAACTTGAAAAGGGGGCAAGGAAGAGAGTTTCAGACCCCCTAACATTTGAAAGGGGGTCAAAGAAGGACAGAAAAGTACAAAAAAAACATTTATTAATTTAAAAAAAAAATCGCGGGGTACGCGTACGGTAAGCTCACCGTACGCGTACGGTAAAAAAAAAATAAAAAAAAGAAATGAAATGCAGATTTAAGTGTTTAGATATTAGGGGGCTCTAAAAAGAGCCGTTGTGTTTATTAAGTGATTTTTTAGTGGTACCTACAAGTAAGTACCGATGCAGAGTCTAAGGTTCAAGAGGAAGACTCTGTTTCCTTCATCAGTGAAGTGTACACCATCTCCTCTATAAATGTCTTGCATGTCGTAACGCAAGTTGTTGTGGTAAATGGAACCCATACCATAGTCACGGAGGAAAGCAGAAACAGATTTGTTGACGTGCTTTCTTGCTTTGTCAATATGTGGACAAAAATGATTGGACCAGTTCCATTTTTGCCTTTGGCATATGTTAGAAAACACAAAGGCAGTTTTAGGGAAAAGTGAAAACAGTTGTGCAAAGGTCTCCTTCATAAGCATTTCCAGACCTACCCCAGTCAAAGTGCCTAGGTCATTGCCACCACAGTGCACTATTATGAGGTCAGGGTGTTGGATTTGCATGAAGGATTTCACCAATGGCATCAATTGGTGCCACTTTAACCCTCTGTGACCAATCCATTTAATGTCTACATTTGGCAAAGCAAGGTCTCTCACCATACCAGTTTTCTCTGCATACTTTTCACTCCAGAAGACATAGCTGTGCCCTACAATCCACACTGTGGACATCTTCAAAGGAGAACTGGATGCACTCAGGAGGTGTAATTCAGTAGAATGGTAAAAAGAAATGAAAGACAGTTTGGAAATGGGGGCATACATATTTTTTTATAAAAAAAAGAACTGATTGGCTGTTTCATACCATTCTACAAAAAAAAAAACTAGGCTGTATGTGTAAATTTATAGAAGCATGTTTTGTATTGGTACAGAAAAATGTGTTACCAAAGAACAGTACTATGGATTTGCTGTTAGGTTTGAAAAGTCAAGCACTCCTGCTCTTTGGAAATGAAACATTGTGTGGTGAACTTCTGACCTAACTCTACACAGCAGTGTTTCAAGATCTGTTGCTATGGTAGCAGGCAGAAGTCAAGTTGGGGCAAGGGTACTAGGCTGAAGTCAAGTTGGGGGAAGGGTACTTTTGGAAAAGGGTTGGTTTTCAACCAATAGAAATGTGTGATTACATTTGAAAAAAAGAGGAAAGCACTGAGATTTGAACCTAACATGTATATGTGTGGAAAAATAGAGGGAAACTTTGCCATTATCTGGTTCTGCTGAGAGGAGAGAGGTGTACAGAACAGAGATCCTGGCTCTGATAATCTGCTGTTTGAGTGCCACATTTCTTTCACAACTAACTAATTTTAAAGGTGAGTTTAGAGTTTGAGAGGGGATGTATATGGTAAATTAAGAAATGAATAATAGAATTGGAATTCCTTTTGTTGAAGTTGTGTTTATCATTTTCTGTTTTGGGTGAAATTTAAATGTGAGGAACATGTAAAATAATATGGACTATGTTTTCACGATAAATTAAGGTGTACTGGTATAAATAAGGAATACTTTTAGGGTTTGAGGTTGCACTCAGTAATGCAAATACATTCAGCATCACTAAGGCTGGTTGCCCTTGCTGGAGTGTAGTCAGTCACCCAGGTTACACATTTTGCTGGTCTCAGAAAGCTGTTTGGTATTGCTCTGGTGATTTTACATTTGCATTAGATGGAAAGGGGGAGGTATTTTTTTATGCAGAAGCAGAGTCTTAGCACACAGCCAGCTGCTTATCCTGTGGAATCATGCACAGTATTCACAACCGAGTGGGGTTTGAGGTTTCAGTCAGTAATACAAATACATTCAGCATCACTAAGGCTGGTTGCCCTTGGTGGAGTGTAGTCAGTCACCCAGGTTACACATGTTGCTGGTCTGAAAATGTTGTTTGGACATGTGCTTTTTTAAGAATCTGAAAAGTGGATTCATAATGTGTCAGTCTGTAAAAGTACTTAACACTTGCCAAAAAAAAGAGTAGTAAGTGTGCTTTCAAATTGGCAAAGAAATTTCGTTTTCAGACTAATATGAAAACATGACTCTGTGTGCAAATATGAATTACAGGCAGAGATTTATTGCGTATTGCTCTGGTGATTTTACATTTGCATTAGATGGAAAGGGGGAGCTATTTTTTTTGTGCAGAAGCAGACTCTTAGCACACAGCCAGCTGCTTATCCTGTGGAATCATGCACAGTATTCACAACCGAGTGGGGTTTGAGGTTGCAGTCAGTAATGCAAATACATTCAGCATCACTAAGGCTGGTTGCCTTTGCTGGAGTGTACTCAGTCACCCAGGTTACACATGTTGCTGGTCTGAAAAAGCTGTTTGGACATGTGCTTTTTTAAGAATCTGAAAAGTGGATTTAAAATGTGTCAGACTGTAAAAGTATTTATCACTTGCCAAAAATAAGAGTAGTAAGTGTGGTTTCAAATTGGCAAAGAAATTTCGTTTTCAGACTAATATGAAAACATGACTCTGTGTGCAAAGAGGAATTACAAGCAGAGATTTATTGCGTACTACTCTAGTAATTTTACAGTTGCATTAGTAGGAAAGGGGGAGCTATTTTTTTCTGCAGAAGCAGACTCTTAGCACACACCCAGCTGCTAATCCTGTGGAATTATGCATAGTATTCACAACCGAGTGGGGTTTGAGGTTGTACTTAGTAATGCAAATACAAACATGTAAAATAATATGGACTATGTTTTCACCATAAATTAAGGTGTAGTGGTATAAATGAGGAATACTTTTAGGGTTTGAGGTTGCAGTCAGTAATGCAAATACATTCAGCATCACTAAGGCTGGTTGCCCTTGCTGGAGTGTAGTCAGTCACCCAGGTTACACATGTTGCTGGTCTCAGAAAGCTGTTTGGTATTGCTCTGGTGATTTTACATTTGCATTAGATGGAAAGGGGGAGCTATTTTTTTATGCAGAAGCAGACTCTTAGCACACACCCAGCTGCTTATCCTGTGGAATCATGCACAGTATTCACAACCGAGTGGGGTTTGAGGTTGCACTTAGTAATGCAAATACATTCAGCATCACTAAGGCTGGTTGCCCTTGCTGGAGTGTAGTCAGTCACCCAGGTTACACATGTTGTTGGTCTCAGAAAGCTGTTTGGTATTGCTCTGGTGATTTTACATTTGCATTAGATGGAAAGGGGGAGGTATTTTTTATGCAGAAGCAGACTCTTAGCACACAGCCAGCTGCTTATCCTGTAGAATCATGCACAGTATTCACAACCGAGTGGGGTTTGAGGTTTCAGTCAGTAATGCAAATACATTCAGCATCACTAAGGCTGGTTGCCCTTGCTGGAGTGTAGTCAGTCACCCAGGTTACACATGTTGCTGGTCTGAAAATGTTGTTTGGACATGTGCTTTTTAAAGAATCTGAAAAGTGGATTCATAATGTGTCAGTCTGTAAAAGTACTTATCACTTGCCAAAAAAAAGAGTAGTAAGTGTGCTTTCAAATTGGCAAAGAAATTTCGTTTTCAGACTAATATGAAAACATGACTCTGTGTGCAAATAGGAATTACAGGCAGAGATTTATTGCGTATTGCTCTGGTGATTTTACATTAGCATTAGATGGAAAGGGGGAGCTATTTTTTTTGTGCAGAAGCAGACTCTTAGCACACAGCCAGCTGCTTATCCTGTTGAATCATGCACAGTATTCACAACCGAGTGGGGTTTGAGGTTGCAGTCAGTAATGCAAATACATTCAGCATCACTAAGGCTGGTTGCCCTTGCTGGAGTGTACTCAGTCACCCAGGTTACACATGTTGCTGGTCTGAAAAAGCTGTTTGGACATGTGCTTTTTTAAGAATCTGAAAAGTGGATTTAAAATGTGTCAGACTGTAAAAGTATTTATCACTTGCCAAAAATAAGAGTAGTAAGTGTGGTTTCAAATTGGCAAAGAAATTTCGTTTTCAGACTAATATGAAAACATGACTCTGTGTGCAAAGAGGAATTACAGGCAGAGATTTATTGCGTACTACTCTAGTAATTTTACAGTTGCATTAGTAGGAAAGGGGGAGCTATTTTTTTCTGCAGAAGCAGACTCTTAGCACACACCCAGCTGCTAATCCTGTGGAATTATGCACAGTATTCACAACCGAGTGGGATTTGAGGTTGTACTTAGTAATGCAAATACAAACATGTAAAATAATATGGACTATGTTTTCACCATAAATTAAGGTGTAGTGGTATAAATGAGGAATACTTTTAGGGTTTGAGGTTGCAGTCAGTAATGCAAATACATTCAGCATCACTAAGGCTGGTTGCCCTTGCTGGAGTGTAGTGAGTCACCCATGTTACACATGTTGCTGGTCTCAGAAAGCTGTTTGGTATTGCTCTGGTGATTTTACATTTGCATTAGTAGGAAAGGGGGAGCTATTTTTTTATGCAGAAGCAGACTCTTAGCACACATCTAGCTGCTGTGGAATTATGCACAGTATTCACAACCGAGTGGGGTTTGAGGTTGCACTTAGTAATGCAAATACAAACATGTAAAATAATATGGACTATGTTTTCACCTTAAATTAAGGTGTAGTGGTATAAATGAGGAATACTTTTAGGGTTTGAGGTTGCAGTCAGTAATGCAAATACATTCAGCATCACTAAGGTTGGTTGCCCTTGCTGGAGTGTAGTCAGTCACCCAGGTTACACATGGTGCTGGTCTCAAAAAGCAGTTTGGACATGTGCTTTTATCAGAATCTGAAAAGTGGATTCAAAATGTGTCAGACTGTAAAAGTACTTATCACTTGCCAAAAAAGTAGTAGAAAGTGTGCTTTCCAATTGGCAAAGAAATTTCGTTTTCTGCCTAATTTCAAAGCATGACTCTGTGTGCACACAGGAATTGTTTTTAGATATTTAATTTGTGAAGGTGTTATTGTGATTTTCACTTCTAGAAAAGGGGTACTTAGTATTTTAAGATTTGAAAAGATGATAAAAAATGTAGTAATATATTTAAATAAAAAAAAGGAATTTTTTTTTAGTTTTTTTCAGGTATTGCTGAAGAGCAGTGAACAAAATTTAAGATGCCTACAAAATCCAGACTAAGGAAAAACCACAAAAAAAACTATATTTGAAGACAACTGGAGGACCTAAGTTAGTTGGAGATGCTCATGTTGGGAAAAAGAAAAAGTCTTCTGGTAAGCAGACAAAAGATTTTTTAAAGAACATCTTCAAAAAAAGGAAAAATGTACAAAATGTCTGTACTGGAAAGAATGTTTTCAATAGAAAAGAACAGGAAAAAATTGAGAATTTAGTTAATGCAAATATACCTTCTGCAACAATAAAGATTAACTTAAACAGAAAAACAGCGTTTAAAGAGATACGTAGAAAAATGTTTCAGAGAAGAGTTATGTCCAATTTGATAAAGGATGTGAAGAAATATAAGCAAAAGGCAAAATATTATAAGAGAAAAAAAGAAATTGAAGCCATTGCAGTAAAGGCATTAGAATTAAAAAGGAAACTTTTCATTTTAATTTTGAATAGGATGCGTACATTAGATAAAATGGTTAATGTACTGAAATCACAATGCAAAAGGAAAAGAGAAGTGAAAAGAACAAACTTTTGTAAAGTGTTTTTAGGAGAATGGATGCATAGTTCAAGTAGTGAACCTTTTTTTAATGAAGAGAGTTATTTTCAAAGTAATAGTTTGCTGCATGCAGTTGACACCAGAGGTCGTGCTTATGAAGTGAAAAATGGTTGCATAATGGAGAAGGAGATAATGGTTCCAAGAGATGAGGTACAAGTGATGGCGGATGAGGCTATGGGGAGACGTCCTAAAGCCCCAGTGTACACTTGGAATTGTAGTAGTATTTGCACTGTGCGTCAGGAATCTATTGATAAATTTCGTGAGTTTCTAAGAGAATATAGTAAAAAAAAGTGTTAAACAAAAGATTCAGGTGCTTCAAAGTCTAGATCCATGCAGAGTGAGAGAGAATACTGGTCTGCAGGGTCATTCTCTGGCTTGTCTATCTAGAAAAGTGTGTAAAAGTGTTTTTCATCATCTTAGGATGCTGGCTGTTCATCATACTGAAATGAGAAAGTTTGTGAGACGGTTGTATTTTGCTAAAAGTCCAGCAATAAAGTTAGATGAATTAAATAGGGCTCTGTTCCGTGGATCGGTATCAGATGTAGAGAAGGTTATTGATGAAATTCAGTTTTGTTACTTTGGTCCTGAACAAGACAGTGCAGAAAAGGACACAGTAAATGAGGAAGAAGTGGAAGAGAATGTAGAACCCTCTGTAAGTAAAACATTTAATGATCACATAACACAATTTGCAATAATCTCTAATGAAAGACCAAATATAACTTGTATTTGTTGCCGCAGAACTCATTATAGAAAACAAACTAGGAATGTTGATCTCTACAGAAAAAGTGAAAATGAAGATAATTATAAGTGGAAGGATTTTGCCACATATATATTTCTTGAAAATTGTTTTGAATTGGGTGAAGATCAGCGTATTTGTAAATACTGTTACAACAAGTTAGAGGAAAATAGAATGTCGACCAGAGCTGTACATAATAATTTAGAATTGGATGTTATTCCTGCCGAACTTTCTGAATTAAATACATATGAGTCTATACTTATTCAATGTGTTCATCCGTTCCAGACCATAGTACGTATGGAGCCCAAAACTGGTAAATTACCTCCTTCAGATTTACTGAGAGGTTTAAAAGGTAGAGTGGTGTATTTGCCCTTGGATTTGAAAAAAAATATGGAAACTATTGATGCAGATACTTTGGAAACTGAACCATTAGTTATTCTGGTTAATGGTGTACCTACAAAGAATAAGAAGATTTGGCAGGAGCTGGTGGATGTACGGAAAGTACAAAGAGCAAATTTGTATTTGAAAAGGAATAACAAATGGTATGAATCAATTTATATAGAAGAAGAAGAAGAAGATTTACAAGAAGACACAGAAACACCAACTGGACAAATTGAAAAAGTGGACAAGTCAAAGGAAGAAGAAATTTATGAACATTTTAGCATACATCCTCTTCATTCAAAAGAAGTTATGGGAGACAATATTGATCTCTTTCAGATGAAGAAAGCAAAAGGAACTCCCGTGAGTGTATGGGAGGAGAGCTTGGAAGCTCGATGTTTTCCCCAGCTGTTTCCTAAAGGAAAAGGAGGACGATACGATGAACGTCCAGAACAGATTCCAGCTTCTGAGTATCGGACTACAAGACTATATGCAGAAGATCCAAGATTTCGACAAAGTATTCCTTATTTGTTCCATCTTTTATTTGAAAGCGACTTGTCTGCATTATCATATGCAGTAAATCACATTTTAAAAAGTGGAGTACATTTACAAAATGTGTCTGCTAAGGATTTTATGGAGAAAGTGCAGCACCGAGATGATCATTTGGAAACACAACTGATCAATCTGATGGCTTGTCAGCGTGGGACAAATGAATATTGGTACCGACGCCATGGTGAATTAAAATGCATGTTACTAAATTTAGGAACACCAACATGGTTCCTTACCCTAAGCTGTGCTGAGTACGCTTGGGATGATTTACTGGATTTTCTACGAGAGGCAAATTCAAACATTAAAAACATCGAATACAAGACAGCAGGAGAACTGTGCTCATTGGATCCGGTTAATGTTTGCAGATATTTCAATCATAGATTTGAGGCTATGATGTCCTTCATCTGCAATAAAAAAAATCCACCTCTTGGAGAAGTAGTGGATTTCTTTTGGAGAAAAGAGTACCAGGCAAGAGGTGCTCCTCATATTCATATGCTGTTGTGGATCAAGGATGCCCCAAAGTTTGGAACAGATACTGATGAAGCAGTGTTATCTTACATTGAAGAATATGCAACATGTGCTATACCAAAAAGCACAGAAGAGAAAAAGTTAAAGGAGCAAGTTTTACGTTTCCAAAGTCATCGGTGTGGAAAATACTGTCGACGGAAATACAAGAGCAAAGATAAATACTACACTAAATGTCGATTTGGATTTCCTAGACCTGTTATTTCAAATGGAAGAGTAAACAGTTTTATGTCATCTGTGAGACATACTATCACAAGAAAATCACCTAAGAATACCTACAACCTAAAAAGAAAAGAAGAATACAAAAATATAAATGACTACAACCCAGTCATTTTATCCATGTGGAATGCTAACATGGATATACAGTATGTATTCCATAGCTGTTGCTCGATATGTAACGTCTTACATTACTAAATCTGAAAAAACTGAATTGAAAGAAATGTGGGAAGAGATTTCTCACGAGAAGACTGTCAGTAAGAAGCTGTACAGTTTCAGTTTAAAGATGTTATCGCATCGAGAAATTGGATCCTACGAATGTTCAGATAGGTTATCTTCTGCAAGTCTCTACTCGAAATCAAGAAGAATAATTTGGGCAAGTTTAGGCCTTGCAGCAATGAGAAATCGGGTACTGAAATCTGTTGGAGAAATTGAATATTTGGCCGAGAATGACCCAGAAAGTACAGATATTTTGAAATCAAACATGTTGGACACATATTATCCCAAAAGAAGTCATCATCTGGAGAACATGTGTCTCTATGAAGTGCTGCAGAACTACATTTATTCACGGAAAGCCGCAGAAGACATCAACAATGGAAAATATAAAGTCATTGGTGAGGAAGGATGTTTGGTGAAGCAAACAAAAGGAAGTTTGATAAATCACAGGAAGCTGAGTTGCGACACTACTGACAAAAAGGAATTTTACTACTTGGCTCTTTTACAGCTGTTTAAACCATGGCGTACACAGGATGAACTACTGGGAGAATTTCAAAGCTATGAAGATTCTTTTAATGCTTGCAAAGACAACATACAATGCAGTACATTCTCAACTTAAGTGCAAATGTTAAATGAAGAAATTGAACAGGAAACTACAATTGCAGCTGAAGTAGCTAGAGACAGTTCTCAAGACAGCCAAAGTTCAGGAACACTCAGTCAAGATCCCCTAGGACAACCAATCGTTGAAAATGAAGCATCAATAGCCATGAATGAAGTGGAAACGGCTATGAATCAAGCTCAAGAAGAATTTATAGACTTACAAAATTTGGAAAGACAACTCAATGAAGAGCAGCAACAAATTTATGAAGAGATCAGAAACAAAATTGATCACGGATTTCTACATGAAAAAAAAGAGTGCTCATGCACATCATTTCATCCAATCAGGATGTATGTAAGCGGACAAGCTGGAACTGGAAAAAGTTTCCTAATAAAAGTCATCAGAAGCTACCTACAGCAAAAAACGGATTCTACTTTGTCTTGTGTGGTTACTGCTCCAACTGGGTTAGCAGCATATAACATAAAAGGAATCACCTTACATCGTTTGCTAATGTTACCAGTGGAGCATGAGAACAAAATACAATACCACAAGCTAACTGGAGAAGCATGCTTGGAAGTTTCAAGAGTATTGAAGAAGATGCACGTTCTCATTATTGATGAGGTGAGCATGGTATCAAACTTAATGCTTGCCTTTGTGCATTTAAGAATGCAGCAAATTCTAAGGACAGACTATGACGTGTTATTTGGTGGAAAACATGTCATAGTTTTTTGGGATCTTCTACAACTTACTCCAGTTAAAGGACAACCAGTGTTTAATACTGTGACACATGAAGACACAAAGAAGTCATTGGGAAGCATCGGTAATGCAAATATTTGGTCCTTCTTTGAGTACAAGGAACTTACTACTAATATGAGGCAAGCAAACGATGAAGAATATGGAAGTATTCTGAAAGATATCAGAATTGGACTACTGACTGAAGCTGGCACAAAAGCATTACAGAGTCGGTTGTTACATAATTTATTTCCAAAGGAAGAAATAGTTGCAGAGAAGATATACAAGAACATTGCAGAAAAGAAAAGTGTCATCTGCTTAATGCCAACTCTACGTGAATGCTCAATATTCAATGAGGAGCTTTTGAAATTGGAAAAGGAAGATATCAGGAAATTGGAAGCAGTGGACAAAATTCAAGATGGAGGAATTACTATCACATTAACAGGCACACTGAAAAATAAATTGGATTCACTAGAGAAGAACATTTCCAAAACTGCTGGATTAGAAAAAAATCTATATGTTTGCATGAACTGTAGAGTATTTTTAAGGAGAAATTTGGATATTGAAAAAGGTTTAGTTAATGGAGCTATGGGAAGAGTTGTGGGTTTTATTAATTATCAGAAAAAAGATGGAATTGAATGTTTAAAAATAAAATTTGATCAGATAGAAGAAGTTATAGACATTTGTCGTTGTACAGTTCGTTTTATGCTTGTGAACGACTTATATGTACAAAGGAAACAGTTTCCGTTTTCTCTAGCATATGCTGTAACTATTCACAAGTCTCAAGGATTGACTGTAGATTGTGCTTTTGTGAACATTGGTTCAACTGTGTTCAAAGAAGGTATGGCTTATGTAGCTTTGTCACGAGTGAAAACATTATCTGGTTTATTCATGATAGACTTTGATGACTCAAAAGTTAGTGCTGATACAAATTGTGTAAAGGAGTATAATAGATTAAGAAGAACCTATGCTCCTCATTTAGGTCAGTATCCTGTGTTAGAGAAACGTGTAGTTTGTCATAAAAGGAGAAATGAGAATATCTGTAATGAAGATGTAGAGAGGAGGAAAAAAAAGAGGAGTGATGTAATTGCAAGCAAAAAGAAAAAGGAAAATGAAGAAGAGGTTGTAGGATGTCATTTTGAAAATAGCTCTGGTGTCAACTGCTACGCTAATGTAGTGCTGAATGTTGCATTTTATCTGGAAAGTGTGCAAGAGCAGATAATAGTAAATCAGAGAAAAAGATTCTGTTCTGAGTTGAGTCTCCTTTTTCAAAAGCTGAGTAATGATAAAACTCAAATAGAAAGTGCTACTGAAATTAGAAAACTTTTAGATGTATGTTCAGGACGAACACAGTTTTCTCAAAATGTACAGCAAGACGCACAGGAATTCTTGATGTTTTTTCTTCAGGTACTGGAAGAAGAAGGGGTTCCCATTGAAAATATGTTTGGTGTCTCTTATAAATGGGAACATAGTTGTGAAAACTGTTACAATACATGTGGCTCTAATGTTGATTCTGAAAGGTTTATTTATTTAACATTGCCAGAAAGTAAAACAGCCACTTTTGCTAAATTAGTTAAAGATGGTAATCATAACATGGAATGCGGTGAGTGTCAATCTGAAATGTTTTCAATGTTAATTTTAAAGGAATACGGACAGTATGTAATTTTAATGATGCAACGATGTAAAGCTGATGGTTCAAAAATGGATACTTTAATGAAGAAGTTTACAGGACAGCAATTATCAATTTCAGGAAAAACTTTTGTAACGGTTGCAATAATTTTCCATGAAGGACCTACTGTTACTTCTGGACATTACACAGTTTATCTTAAATGTGAAAAAGGCTGGACACTGTGTAATGATTCCCAATTGATTTTCAAGCAACGTTTGCCTTTTGATTTAGCAAATTCCTATCTAATCTTCCTGAAACCAAAATTTTAGAGAGACTTGGCAAGATCTGTACAAAACAATTTTTCCATTTTATTGGATTACCATTGGAATTTTCTAAAAAAATGATTTTTCAAATTATCATTTGGCCTAATGGAAAGGTAACCAATTGTAATGTGGACTTTTTTAATTTTTAATGAATCTTTCGAAAACCAAAAATTTAGACAAAATCGGTAAAATCTGCACAATTTAAATTTTGGAATGTTATTGGATTGCCATTGGAAATTTATTCAAAAAAGATTTTTAAAATTACTATTTGGCCATGAGGAAAGGTAAACAATTGTATTGTGGACTTATTTAATTATTAATTAATCTTTCGGAAACCAAAATGTTAGAGAGAATCGGTAAGATCTGTAAAATTTAAACTTTAGAATTTTATTGGATTACCATTGGAAATTTAATCAAAAAAAAAATTTTAAATTACTTTTTGGCCTAAAGGAAATGGAACCAGATGTATTGTGGAGTTATTTGAGATATAATATTTTTGTGATTATACTTCTGAAACAAAATTGTCAGACGGTATTTTAAAGAAATAATTATTGATATTAGATGATATTTTTTAAAAATATTATGCATTTCTATAATGTTATGTTTAAGTAAAAAGAGATTGTGGGCTTTTTTAAAACAATCTTTGAGATTGTTATTTTTTTTTTGCCCGCTGTTAAATGATGAATGCAATTGCTTTCACAAATTATAGTGAAATGCAATATATTCTGAAAACAGCAAAAAAAAGGCAAAATATTTTTGAAAAATATGTAAATACGTGTACTGTGTTATATATTGATTTATTAAATATTAATACTTTTTTCTTTTTTTTCAGATTGTGAAAGAAAATTTTTAAAAAAAAACCAACCATTTTTTCAAGTAATTTCAATTACATTTTAATTAAAAATTAAATTGTTGGGTGGGTCAGGTAAGTGAGAAATTAGATGGTCCCTTTCTTCCACTTTATCTCAAAAAGATTTTTAGTATTTAGTTATTAATTCCTCAAGGATCTTGAGATGTGGTAATTGATTTTTAGTGTTTTACCGTAAAAAAAAAAAAAAAAGTTTTAATGAAAAAAAAAAAAGTTGAGAGGTAAGGTTGGCTCTTAAAAGAGCCGTTGTGTTCATGCAGGGACAGAGGAAAGGAAGTATGGGAACATTAGCTGGTTGGACATATGTGCTGGTCTATTTTGTTGTTAATGAGGGGAAGACTGGTCTCCCTATGAACAATTAGACCATGGCAAAATGAACACCGCATAGTAACCCTACCAAACCGAGGGTTCGTTTCCAGAGGAACAGAAAAAGGTGAATCTGCCCCCACAGAAGGGCTCTGCTGAGCTTCCGAAGAAGGACTCGGCTGAGCTGCTGTGGATGTGCTTGGTTGACTTACTGAAGGGTTGCCCCTAGTATGTCTAGCATGTGTCCTAGGGTGTACATCGTGAAGGTGTCTCAACATAGTGTGATTCCCGAAGGAATACTTCTTGTTGGGATTACCTCGCGAAAGTACACGCTGGCACAGCTTGCAAGTCACCAAGGCAGCATTGACTTTTTTCTCACCCTCTGGAAAACTGAAATACTCCCATATGAAAGAGCTCTTCTGTTTCCTCCTTCTCTGCCTGATGGTGGTGCTGCTAGCCTCACTCTCAGTAGAAGAGTGCTAGTCTGCCATTGTATCACAAAGACAAGTCAGCTCCTTCTCCTAAGGGATCACAAGCAGAAATGAGGGGAATGGGTGTGTGTAGGAGAGTTCTAGAACTGAAAGTAGTTTCAAGCAATCAAAAGTTGTGTTTCATGATCACATGACTCACCGTGCGCGTACGTTACGCTTACGGTGCGCTTACGGTGCGCTTACGGTAAAAGTACGCATGCGCGTAAAAAAGACACGCGCTCGTGCGCATGCGCAAAACAGTCACTCCACAACACTTCCGCGTAACGTGCGCGTGTAGCGTACACGCCTACGTGCCCCACGCGCAGTACGCACGGCTACGCAAATTGCGTAACTATACGCAAACAGAGTAGATGAATTACGAACATTGCGTAAACCGTACGCTTACCGTACGCTTACCGTACGCGCACTAAAAAAAAAAATATATATATATATTTTCTATGTTATACTAATATATCTTACCTGTTTGGTAAAAAAAAAAAAGAGAAAAATTGATATATTGCAGATTTATTTTTTTAAAAAAAATAGTATTTTAAGAGAATAAAAAGATTTTAAAAAACCATGTTTTTTTTAAAAAAAAAACACATTTAATATAAGAATTTATAATAAAAAAATCATACAAAATCAATAAAAAAACTATGGGAATCACATATGTTATAGGTAAGAATTAGCATTTAAAAAACCATACAAATTCACTGGAAAACCATGGGATTCACACACGTTATAGTTAGAAATTAGCATTTAAAAAACCTTGCAAATTCACTGAAAAAACCATAGGTTTCACACACGTTATAGTTAGGAATTAGCATTTAAAAAACCTTGCAAATTCAGTGAAAAAACCATAGGTTTCACACACGTTATAGTTAGCTGGACATTTCACTCGTAAAAAACCAATTAAATTTCCCCGTTATAGTTAGTTAAGCTAACTATAACTCGCGCGCCCGCAATGCACTGCTGATGACGTCACATATTACATCACTCATGACATGGTCAGTGACATCACTCATGACATCACTGATGACATCTCAAATGACATCACTGATGACTTCATCCAGTGAATGTGTGTTTTTCGCAAGGTTTTGCAAGGTTTTTTAAATGCTAATTCCTAACTATAACGTGTGTGAAACCTATGTTTTTTCAGTGAATATATATATATATATATATATATATATATATATATATATATATATATATATATGTATGTATATATGTATATATATATATATTCACTGAAAAAAACATAGGTTTCAGGGAAGTTATAGTTAGCATTTCCCTTGTACAAAACCATTGAAATTCCTCCGTTATAGTTAGTTCTGCTAACTCTAACTTGCGCGCCCGAAATCCACTGCTGATGCTTCATGACATGGTCATTGACATCACTGATGACATCACTGATGACATCTCAAATGACATTACTGATGACATCACTGATGACATCATCCACATGACAATCAGATACACATCATACACTAGTATAACCTTTCATCACTCACTGTAAAATACAGAGTACCATATTTGAATTCATTGACACACCAATACAAGTTTCTAAACACCCACTCAGTGATTCCTAGATCTATACACACATCTAATCACTTACCTATAGATTCACTCATACATGCTGTCAATGATCAATAGAACACTATCAAATATACTTATACACCTATATCGACATTACACACCAGCACACATCCTATTCACTTATGCAGTCATCCTACTCGCTTATGCAAACAATGCATACTTACATTTAGTCAGCTACACACTTATACAAACACCACTTCATTTATTCATATAGATAGTAACTCATACTTAGTGTGTTATAAAATCATTATTACAAGTATAAGGTTATCCATACAGTCACTCATACAATCACTGAGTCTTATGTATACTTGTTTATATACAACAACTGTCACATACACTGTCTTTTATTTTTCTAGTTTTTGGACATGTACCATTGAGAGATACGTTTTTTCATCACCACACCCATAAAGATATTCACTCACCCAAACAACTGTTATAACATTTAGTCTTAACCTCATATACCTACTGAATCAACTATTCACACATCTTTGGGCAGTCACACACCCCCCACCGAACCACACACACATTCATTCTCCCACACAAATACTCAGTTAACTAATCAATAACTAATATAGACTTTCACATAGCTAGTAACCAACTGGTGCAGCAGTTTACATAACAACTGACAAAGTGATACAGATATTCACACAGTTTAGTCACTATCCAATATATTTAGTGAGACACTATAAATTAGTCAAGTAAACACTCAATCACACTGCTACTAAATCCTCCATCCAGATATTTATATTTATATATCCACTCATTCTTCAATGCAGATTGCTATATAGATATAATACATATTTAAATAACGAACCAAACCACATTCACTGGATGATGTCATCGGTGATGTCATTTGAGATGTCATCAGAGATGTCATCAGTGATGTCACTGAACATGTTATGAATAATGTAATATGTGACATCGTCAGCAGTGGATTGCGGGCGCGCAAGTTATAGTTAGCAGAACTAATTATAACAGAGGAATTTCAATGGTTTTGTACGAGTGAAATATCCAGCTAACTATAACAGCCCTGAAACCTATCTTTTTTTCAGTGAAATTCTAAGGTTTTTTAAATGCTAATTCCTAACTATAACATGTCTGAAACCTATGGTTTTTTCAGTGAATATATATATACATACATATATAAACATATATATAATCTGCATATCTATATAAATACAAATATAAATGCATGCATACATATACATATATGCATACATATGCATGTTATGTACATGAAAGTTTGAAAAACACTAATAAAAGCAAAGCTAAAAAGCTACCTAATTACAAACAGAATTGCTTTAACTTAAACGATGGCGAGACCTATTGCATTTTCAATGCTTGTTTACTTTCGTTCCATCAAGAAAGCATTCAGATGTGTCACACATTTGCCATAAATTCTGAATGTTAGCACTCTAGTTGCTCATTAGATCACTGTAGTAAAGCTACTGCTTACCAGGGTAGTCTGCTGCTGGTATTCAAAGTGCATGTTTCAGTCTGCATGTCAGAATTTTTTAATGAAATAGAAGAGGATTTTAGAAGTCAAAATGTGCCCTAATTTTTCTTTCTGCAGCACTAATCATAATTTCTATGGCAAAATGAACCCCCTCATTTTGTTCCTTTGCAAATTAAATGTTTTAAGTGTTACCATTTTATTCCAATCAAAATGGCTTCAGGTGTGCCATACTTTTTCATAAGTAAGACTGTTAGCTCTCTAGTTGTTCTTTAGAACACTCTGGGGAATTCTGTCATTGGGCTATGCTTGGGCTACATCTGGGTGATATTTGTGCTACATTCGGACTCTTTTGCCTCTGGTGGCCATCTTGGGAGACTTATTTGTTATGAAGTTTCCTAATTCCCTCATTTACTACAGTCTCCTCAGTAGGAAATACTTTCAGTTTTTTACTTTGATTCCATCAAGAAGGCATTCAGACGTGTCACACATTTGCCATAAATTCAGAATGTTAGCACTCTAGTTGCTTATTAGATCACTGTAGTAAAGCTACTGCTCACCAGGGAAGTCTTCTGCTGGTATTGAAAGTTCATGTTTCAGTCTGCATGTCAGAATTTGTTTATGAAATGGAAGAGGATTTCAGAAATCACTCAAAATTTTCCCTAATTTTTCTTTCTGCAGCACTAATCATACTTTCTATGGCAAAATGAACCCCCTCATTTTGTTCCTTTTTAAATTAAATGTTTTAAGAGTTACTACTTTATTCCAATCAAGATGGCTTCAGGTGTGCCATACTTTTGTCATAAGTAGGACTGTAAGCGCTCTAGTTGTTCTTTAGAACACTCTGGGAAGCTACAGTAGAACACAAAGGAATCAACTGACAGTCTCTGCTATTGTTGGATGTTCATGTTTTACTGAGAATGTCAGACTTCATTCTCACATGACTGAGAAAGATAATGTGAATTTACAGAAAATATGCTCTCAGTTAAGCTTATAGATCACCTTCCAAACCTCTGTGGGAAAAGCATGAGAAAATAGTTTTCTCTCAAACATGATTCATGATATCCCAGCAGAAGGCTTTTTCACATGGTAAAATCACCTTAGAACACACCACAATTCCTAAAATGAGTATGGTACCATCAACAAATGATTTATAATGTAACTAAAGTCTTAAAACCTTCTATTAACTGTAATGCTTTTTAAAGAGGTGCAATCATGTATATTGGTCCCAAGATGGCTGCCAACACTTCTTGGATGAAGTGCTGACAGCCAATCAGATCTCACGATGAGATGTGTGGTTAGGCTTTGCCCAGATATATATATATATATTTCCTTTAATATCTAAAAAACTACTGAACGGATTTACACCATTTTTGTGTGCCAATGGCTACATCTTTGCCAAATTTGGTGTAATTCCGTTCAGCAATTCGGGCTGTAGCTGCGATTAAAGGTTCCTATGGAAAATTGCATGGGGAAAACACGTTTTGGGACCCCCTTTTTCTCAGCCCCCACTTGTTGAATCACCCCGAGACTTTTAGGATAGGTGCGGACTGGAGCGCCCCACCAGTTTTGAAAATTTCGCGTAGATTTGTCAACCGGTGCCAAAGTTATTCCAAATAGAATGTTGCGGATTTCCTATGGATAATAGGTCCTAACTATAACTACCACCAGTAGGTAATATATATATATATAACCTATCCTGTTGTCAACTATTAGTAGAATTAGAACCCAGTCACTGCTTATGCATTTGCAGAATGATTCCGGCATTCACAGAAGGAGTGCTGTAGTCAAATGTGTAGAATTTATGCGGATACCTAACCCCTTCCAGACTGGTGAGTCTCTTCTGCTAAAGTCCAGGGAATAGTCTTGTTTGTCTAGAATCACACTGTAAGTTGGTGTCCACTTGTGCATCCATTGTGACAGAAGCATGTGGTTACTTAATCTCTTTGCTGACACATAACTGCTTAAAAACCTATCCTGTTGTCAAATATTAGTAGTATTACAACCCAGTCACTGCTTAAGCATTTGCAGAATGATTCAGGCATTCAGACAAGCAGTTAAATAGTGAAATGTGAAGATTGTATGTGGTCACCTAACCCCTTCCAGACTACTGAATCTCTTCTGCTAAACTCTGGGGAATAGTCTTGCTTGTCTAGAATCACACTGTGATTCTGTGTCCACTTGTGCAACCATTCTGACAGAAGCATATCGTTACTTAATCTCTTTGCTGACACATAACTGCTTAAAAACCTATCCTGTTGTCAACTATTAGTAGTATTAGAATCCAGTCACTGCTTATGCATTTGCAGAATGATTCAGGCATTCACAAAAGGAGTGCTGTAGTCAAATGTGTAGAATGTATGTGGACACCTAATCCCTTCCAGACTAGTGAGTCTCTTCTGCTAAAGTCCAGGGAATAGTCTTGTTTGTCTAGAATCACACAATGAGTCTGTGTCCACTTGTGCATCCATTGTGACCGAAGCATGTGGTTACTTAAACTCTTTGCTGACACATAACTGCTTAAAAACCTATCCTGTTGTCAACTATTAGTAGTATTAGAACCCAGTCACTGCTTATGCATTTGCAGAATGATTCAGGCATTCACAGAAGGAGTGCTGTAGTCAAATGTGTAGAGTGTATGCGGTCACCTAACCCCTTCCAGACTAGTGGGTCTCTTCTGCAAAGGTCCAGGGAATAGTCTTGCTTGTCTAGAATCACACTGTGAGTCTGTGTCCACTTGTGCAACCATTCTGAAAGAAGCATGTGCTCACTTAATTTCTCTGCTGACACATAACTGCTTAAAAACCTAACCCGTTGTCTATTATTAGTAGTATCAGATCCCAGTCACGGGTTATGCATTTGCAGAATGATTCAGGCATTCACACAAGCAGTGCTGTAGTCAAACACCGTAGAATGTATGCAGACACCTAACCCCTTCCAGACTAGTGGGTCTCTTCTGCTATAGGGAATAGTCTTGCTTGTCTGCAATCACACTGTGAGTCTGTGTGTAGTTTTAGAATCACCGTGACAGAAGCATGTGCATATTTTATCATTCTGCAGACATAAAAGTGTTTATAAACTTATCGTTATTATAACTATTAGCACTATGAGAGCCCAGTTACTCTGTATGCAGTTTGAGAATGAGTCAGTCATTCAGAAAAGCTATGGTACAGTAAAAAGAGCACAATGTATGCAGTCCCTTAACTCCTTCCAGACTACTGAGTCTCTCTTACTAAAGTCCAGGGAATAGTCTTGCCTGTCTGTAATCACACTGCGAGTCTGTGTGTACTTTTAGAATCATCTTGACAGAAGCATTTGCTTATTTAATCTCACTGCAGACATATAAGTGCTTATAAACTTATTGTGCTGATAACTATTAGCACTATGAGAACTCAGTCACTGTGTATGCACTTGGAGAATGAGTCAGGCATTCAAAGAAGCAGTGGAACAGTCAAATGAGCACAATGTATGCAGTGCCCTAACTGCTTCCAGACTACTGAGTCTCTCCTACTAAAGTCCAGGGAATAGTGTTGCCTGTCTGCAATCACACTGTGAGTCTGTGTCTAGTTTTAGAATCATCCTGACAGAAGCATGTGCTAATTAAATCTCTTGCAGACATATAAGTGCTTATAAACTTATTGTGATAATAAGTATTAGCACTATGAGAACCCTGTCACTGTGTATGCACTAGGGGAATGAGTCAGGCATTCAGAGATGCAGTAGAACAATCAAATGAGCACAATGTATGCGGTCCCCTAACCCCTTCCAGACTACTGAGTCTGTCCTGCTAAAGTCCACGGAATAGTTTTGCCTGTCTGCAATCACACTATGAATCTGAGTGTAGTGTTAGAATCAGCCTGACAGAAGGATGTCCTTATTTCATTTTTCTGCTGATACATAAGTGCTTATCAACTTATCTTGCTATCAACTAATAGCAGACTGAGAACCCAGTCACTGTGTATGTATTAGGAGAATGAGTTAGACTTTCAGACAAGCAGTGGTACAGTCAAATGTGCATAATGTATACGGTCACCTAATCCCTTGTAGACTATTGAGTCAGTCTTGGAAAAGTCCAGGATATAGTCTTTTTTTTAAAAAGACACTGTGAGGGTGTGTGTACTTCTACTATCTAATTTCTCTACTGTAGCAGCCTGTGAACCCAGTCACTGTCTATGCTCTTGGAGAATGAGTCAGCATTCACACAAGCAATGGTATACTTTGCTATGAACAAGCACTATTATATAAAAAGGAGAAGGAAATAGAAATTATTGTTGAGAAGGCTTTTGAATTAAAAAGGAAACCAATTCATTATATGAAGGCCAAAAGTAAGAAGAAAAGAGTAATTAACAGAAAAAAATGTTGTGATTTTTTTTGGGTGAGTGGAAACACAGTTCAAGTTCAGAGCCTTTCTTTAATGAAGAGAGTTAATTTCAGACCAATAATTTATTGCATGCAGTTGATACCAGTGGTCGAGCTTATGAGGTTAGAAATGGTTGTCCAATTGAGAAAGAGAAGATGGTTCCCAGAAATGTAGAAGGAGTGATAGCTGATGAAGTTCTAGGGAGACGTCCTAAAGCCCCAGTGTATACTTGGGATTGCGGTAGTATTTGTAGTATACGACAGGAATCTATTGATATTTTACGCAATTCCTTATGAGAATATAGTTTAAAAAAAGTGTTAAACAAAAGATTAAGATGTTGCAAGGACTAGATCCTTGCAGAGTGAGAAGAAATACTGGTTTGCAAGGTCATTCTCTGGCTTGTCTTTCTAGGAAAGTATGTCAAAGTGTTTTTTATCATTTCAGAATGTTAGCAGCACATCGTTCTCAAATGCGGAAGTTAGTCAGAAGATTGTATTATGCAAAAAGTCCAGCACGAATGGTAAATGAGTTGAACAGTGCTCTTTTGCGAGGGTCAGTATCAGATGTGAAGAAGGTTTGTGATGAAATTGAGTTTCGTTACTTTGGTCCTGAGCAAGAGAGTGCAGAAATTGACACATTAATAGAAGAAAATGTTGAAGAGAATGTGCAACATACTAGTACAAACAATTTTGAAGAACAAATTACAAAGTTTAAGGTGATTTCAGGTGAAAGGTCAAATTATTCTTGTATTTGTTGCCGGCGAACTCACTATAAAAATCAGACTAGGACTGTTGATCTGTATTTAAAAAGTGAAAGAGAAAATAATGATAAGTGGAAGGAATTTGCAACTTATTTGTTGGTAGAGAATTGTTTTGATTTGGGGTCTTATCAGCATATTTGTAAATATTGTTATAATAAATTAGACGAGAATAAAATGCCCGCTAGAGCTGTCCATAATAATCTAGAGTTGGTAACTATTCCTCCAGAACTGATAGATTTAAATATGTATGAGTCTATTCTGATTCAATGTGTGCACCCATTTAAGGCTGTTGTTCGTATGGAGCCTAAAACAGGTAAATTGTCTCCTACAGATTTGCAGAGAGGATTAAAAGGAAGAGTTGTATATTTACCTCTAGATTTAAAGAAAAATATTGAGACTATTGGTGTAGAGAATGTAGTAGGTGATCCAAGAGTTATTCTAGTTAATGGAGTTCCTACTAGGAGTAAGAAAATCTGGCAAGAATTAGCGGATGTTAGGAAAGTACAAAAGGCAACATTATATCTGATAAAAAAACAATGATTACTACAAAAATGTGTATGTGGAAGAAGAAGAAATACTTTTAGGAGATGATACTGAAACGTCAACTGGTCAAATTGAAAAAGTGGACATGTCCAAAAGTGAAGAAATCTATGAACATTATAGTGTACATCCACTTCATTTGAAAGACGTGATGGGGAATACTATTGAATTATTCCAAATAAAGCAAAGGGTACTCCCATGAGTGTATGGTAATAAGGTTTGGAAGCTCGTTGTTTTCCGCAGCTGTTCCCAACTGGAAAAGGTGAACGATATGATGAATGATCAGTGCAGATTCCTGCATCAGAATATCAGACAACAAGATTGTATGCAGAAGATCCAAGATTTCGACAATGTATCCTATATATATTTCATATTTTGTTTGAGAGTGACTTGCCTGGACTTTTATATGCAGTTAACCACATATTAAAAACAGGAGTACATCTTCAAAAGGTTTCAGCAAAGGAATTTATGGATAAAGTACATCAGAGAGACGACCATTTAGAATCTCAGCTGATTAATTTGATGGCATGTCAGCGTTTTACTAATGAGTATTGGTACCGTCGTCATGGAGAACTTAAATGTATGCTGAGGAACTTAAGAACTCCTACGTGGTTTATTACCCTAAGCTGTGCTTAATACCCTTGGGATGATTTACTTGAATTTCTTCGAGAGGCAAATTCAAATCTAAAAAATATTGAATACAAGACACCTGGAGAATTGTGCTCTTTGGATCCTGTTAATGTATGCAGATATTTCAATCATAGGTTTGAAGCTATGATATCTTTTATCTGCAATAAAAAGAATCCTCTTCTTGGAGAAGTTGTGGATTTTTTGGGGAGAAAGGAGTATCAAGCGAGAGGTGCTCCTCATATACATATACTGTTATGGATCAAGGATGCACCCAAATTCGGAACTGATTCAGATGATACTGTTTTGTCTTTTATTGAAGAATATGCGACATGTGCTATACCAAAAAGAACAGATGAAAACACTTTAAGGCAACAAGTCTTACGATTCCAAAGTCATCAATGTGGAAAATACTGTTGATGAAAGTACATGTCTAAGGAGAAGTTTTATACCAAATGTTGTTTTGGATTTCCACGTCCTGTAATATCCAAAGGAAGAGTAAACAGTTTTATGTCAGCTGTGAGAAATACCATCACTAGAAAATTTCCCAAAAATACATACAATTTGAGAAGAAGTGAAGAATCAAAATATATCAATGATTATAATCCAGTTATTCTCTCAATGTGGAATGCTAATATGGATATTCAGTATGTTGCAGATAATTCCATTTCTGTTGCCCGGTATGTGACATCTTATATAACAAAATCAGAAAAGACGGAGTTAAAAGAAATGTGGGAAGACATTTCTCACAAGTAGAGCCTTAGTAAGAAATTATACAGTTTCAGTTTAAAGATGTTATCCCATCGTGAAATTGGAGCGTATGAATGCTCAGATCGGTTATCATCTGCAAGTTTATACTCAAAATCTCGAAGAATCATTTGGGTGAGTCTAGGTCTTGCTGCAACGCGAAATCGATTACTTAAATCTGTACAAGAAATCGAATATTTAGCAGAAAAAGATCCGGAAAGTACAGATATTGTCAAAACAAACATGTTGGACATATATTATCCAAATAGAAGTCATCATCTTGAGAACATATGTCTCTATGAAGTACTGCAGTACTACACTTTTAAAAGGAATACTACAGAAAACATAAATGAAGGAAAATATGCAGTGATTGGTTCCGAAGGATGTTTGGTGAAACACAGGAAAGGAAATTTGATAAATCACAGAAAACTGAGTTGTGATACTTCTGATAAAAGGGAAATTTTACTATTTAGCGCTTTTGCAACTCTTCAAACGGTGGTGTAGAGAATTGGAATTACTTGGAGATTTTCAGAGCTATGAAGATTCCTTCAATGTTTGTAAAGATACCATAGAATGTACAGTTTTTCCAAATTATCTAAAAATGTTGAACGATGAAATTGATCAAGAAGCTATTATTGCAGCTGAGATTGCTAGAGACAGTTCTCAGGACAGTCAAAGTTCTGCTCCACTGAGTCAAGATCCACTAGGACAACCAATTCTTGAAAATGAAGCGGCAATCGCCATGAATGAAGTGGAAACAGCAATGCATCAAGCTCAAGAAGATATTATGGACTTAGGAAACTTGGAAGAACAACTAAATGTTGAACAGAAAGAAATATATCAGCAAGTGAGACAACAGATTGACCATAGATTTCTTCATGAAAAGAAAGAATGCACAAGCAAATCATTTCAACCTATCCGAATGTATGTATGTCAGTGGTCAAGCTGGATCAGGAAAAAGTTTCTTAATTAAAGCATTGACTAGTTATCTACAGAAAACAACTGACTCACATTTGTCTTGTGATGTAACTGCTCCAACTGGGTTGACAGCACACAACATTAAAGGAATTACATTACATCATTTACTTATGCTACCTGTAGAGCATGAAAATAAATTGGAATGTAATAAACTATCTGGAGAAGCTTACTATGAAGTTTCAAGAGTGCTAAAGAAAATGAAACTTCTCATTATTGATGAGGTAAGCATGGTCTCAAACGTAATGCTTCCTTTTGTGCATTTAAGAATGCAGCAAATTCTTAAAACAGAGTACGATGTCTTATTTGGAGGAAAACATGTAATAGTTTTTGGAGATCTACTGCAACTTACTCCCGTAAAAGGAAAACCAGTATTTAAAACACTTGTGCATGAATACACCAGAAAGTCTTTGGGAAGTGTTGGAAACGTTAACATTTGGTCATATTTTGAATACAAAGAACTCATTAAAATTATGCGACAGGCAAATGATGCTGATTATAGAACTATTCTTCAAGATATAAGAATTGGAGTACTGACAGAACATGGCAAACAAGTTTTGCAAAGTCGACTACTTACAAACTTGTTTCCAGATGAAAATATAGATCCTGAAAAAATATATCAAAAAATTGCAGAAAATAAATCTATAATCTGCTTAATGCCAACAGTGCTCGAGTGTTCTATTTTCAATGAAGAACTTTTGAAGCTAGAAAATGAACAAATATTAAAAATGAAAGCCATTGATAAAATAGAGCATGAAGGAATCACTATTATTTTGACGGAAAAATTGAAAACAAAATTGGATCCTTTAGAAAAATCTATATCTAAAACTGCAGGTTCAGAAAATAGTTTTTATGTATGTTTAAACTGCCGGCTTATTTTACGGCATAATTTGGATGTGGAAAAAGGTTGAGTAAATGGAGCAATGGGAAAAGTTGTTGATTTTGTTAATTATCAAAAAATAGATGGAATAGAATGTTTGAAAATCAAATTTGATCAGATTGAAGAAGTAAAACAAATTGCTCGTTGTTCTGCTCGTTTTTTGCTTGTTAAAGATTTGTATGCTCGTGGAAATGAGTTTCCTCCTTCTTTGGCATTTGCAGTGACTATTCATAAATCTCAAGGTTTAAGTGTGAACATTGGAAGTACCGTATTTAAAGAGAGTATGGCATATGTTGCTTTGTCCCGAGTCAGAACTTTATTTGGATTGTATTTGATTGATTTTGATGAGAGAAAGATTAGTGCCGATGCAAATTGTGTAAAAGAGTATAATCGGTTAAGAAGAGTGTATGCTCCCAATTTAGGTGAATATCCTGTATTTGAAAAGCGTGTAGTAGGTTGAAAAAGAAGATATGAGAATATCTGTAGTGAAATTATAGAGGAATAAAAAAATCAAGATAATGTTGACATTGCAAGGAAAAAGAAAAAGGACACTATGGAAGAGATTGTTGGGTATCAGTTAGAAAATAGTTCAGGTATCAACTGCTATGCTAATGTGGTGGTCAATGTTGTTTTTTTTTCTAGAAAGTTTGCAACAGCAAATTATGGAGAATCGTGAAAAAAGATTTTGTTCCTTGTTGCATTGTATTTATGAAAAATTGAGAACTGATAAAAGGAAAATACAAAGTGTTTCTTATATTCATAATCTTTTGGATATATGTTCTGGTTCTACACAATTTACACAGAATGTCGAACAAGATGCTCAGGAATTTCTAATATATATGCTTGCAGTATTAGAAAATGAAGGAATAGAAATTGAAAATCTTTTTGGCCTTTGTTATAAATGGGAACATCAATGTGAAAATTGTATGTTTACATGTAGCACTAACATAGACACAGAAAGATTTATATATTTGACATTACCAGACTGTAAAACAGTGTCTTTCAACAAACTAGTTAAAGCAGCAAATCAAAACATGGAGTGTAGCCAATGCAAATCAGAAATGTTATCAACATTATTTACACAAATATTTGGACAATATATAATTTTAATAATACATCGTTGTACAGCTGATGGAAGAAAATTGGAAACTTTAATTAAACATTTTGTAGCAAGTCAACTATCAATATCAGGAAGAACTTTTGTAGCATTAGCAATTATTTTCAATGACAGTCCTTCTACAACATCTGGACATGACACTGTCTATTTAAAATGCAATAAAGGATGGACATATTGTAATGATGCTCAATTTGTTTTTAAACAACATTTGCCTAACGAATTACCAAATTCCTACCTAATATTTTTAAAGCCAAAGTTGTAATAACATAATTCGGCCTATTAGGAATATCTTAAAATGTATTAATACAATTACTATTGGACAATTTCAGTAAAAAGGATTTCAGGAATACCATTTGGCCCAGAGGAAAGGTATAAATTTGAATTAAGGACTTTTTCTTGGACATTCTCACAGCATATATTTTTAAAGAACATCATTTAAAGAACATGGAAATTAAAAAGAATTATTCATTGAATTATTATTTCAGTTCTTTCATATTGTAGTAAGAAAATTCTCTTAGAAAGAAGCATTTTATATACGTGCGATTTGTATTATATGGTATGTTATTGAGGATGTTGTTTTTATGGAATGTTGAGAAATAGCTCAGTATATTGATAATATTTTTCATACACATTTGGTTTTTATTAAACAATCTTATTGATTGGTTTTTTTCCCCGCTGTTATGTGATGAGTAACATTGAAATCACTGTTTGTAGTGAAATTCAATATATTTTGAGAACAGCAAAAAAGCAAACAAAATAATTCATATAATGTTAAAATTATGTTGTGTTATAAAGCGTATAATATTATATATTATAACTGTATTTTTTTTTCTCTTTCACAGATTCTAATTGTAAAGTACAACATTTTCAGAAATGTAAATTATAAAAAACAAGTAAAAAATTGTTAAGCATTTTTTTAAATATACTACTATCAGGGTAAGATTAAGTAATGCAAACACTATCAATGCACTACTACATCCAGCTCACCACTATGTGTATAAACCTTGAACTAACTACTATGTCAAGTAGTACCTATGCAATATAGGAATCCTCGTGTCTATCCCATGCATTTCTTCAATTTTCCAAACAGCACTATCTATGTATGCTATCAGTCTGCCAAAACATAAGCACTTATAAATTCAGCATGTACTTTCTTTACAACAGTGAAATTAAACAGAAGGATTAAAACTAACTATTAAAACAGACAATGGGCTGCATTTGCACACTGGTGAACAAAGGGGGGGACTGAGGTGACATGTGTGCAAACACACTCTGTGGGCGTTTTAAGTTAGGGGATAAAGTACCCTTCAATTCTGAGGGTCCCTGGGGGCCAACTAACCCACCAGGTATGTCCAGTAAGTGCCACAGAGTTGCATTGCAGAGAGCTGTAAAATGGGTCATGGCCTCGGACCACCTCTCTGCAACGTAGCTCTGTGGTGTTTACTAGCGGTACATGATGGACAAGTAGAACTCAGGGACTTTCAGAATTAAAGGAGACTAAATTCCTAAACTTAAAACACGTGACCGGGTGTGTTTGCACATGTCACATCAGGCCCCATCCCCTCCCTTCAAAACTGTGTAAACACGCCCTATAGCCTTTTTATGTTGGGAGATTAAGTCACCATGAATCTTGAGGGTCCCTACAGTCCAACTAGCCCACTAGGTATGTCCAGTAAGAGCCACAGAGCTGTGTTGCAGAGCGATTTAAAAAGGGGCACCGCCTAGTCCACCTCTCTGCAATGTAGCACAGTTGTGCTTACTGGAAGCATGTATTCTCTTTAGAACAGTAACATTATTTTATTAACCAGTCAAGTATCAAAACAATGCCTTAAACAAAAAAACTATTACAGCTATAATATTCTGTGCAGTATGTATGCAGACTTCTAATCACTTACATAGAATTGATACACTCATTTAAATACTCAGTAACTAAGCAGTCTAGTAAACCTTCTGTCTGTCCTGAGCACTTGTCCATTTACTCATTCAGCAATATGTATGTATCCTATCACTTTGCCAAAACCTAACCATTTAGAAATGTATCTTGCACTCTCTTTGCAGTACTGAAATTATTCTAGTTATTTCTTATATACTTAGGGTTTGGCCTAGCCTCTAACCCTAGTACAAGTGAATTTCTTTATATACTATGCATGCAGACCTGCAACAAGCTGCAATGTATTAATACACTCTTCAAAATACCCAGTTAATACCTATGTAGTGTTGGAATCCCTCTGTCATAGGATCCCATGTGACCTGAAAAAAAAAGATTTGATTGGTTCATAAAATTTCCCATTGTACCAATTGAAGGAGCGCAACCATTTTAATCATTGTTGTTGGAGCATATTTGGAGAGATATCTCTGTGCTTACCTCATGTCACTGTCATACAATTCTTCAATCAACCAACCAGCAATATGTTCTCATTATATCAGTCTGCCAATACCTAAGCACTTATGGCGTAGATCTAGAAGCACCCTGTACCAACAATACTTCACTTTTTGTAACATACTGATGGCAAAAGCTTTTCTTCTCCTTGTAAATATGACCTCTCCATACACAGCACTTTGCATTAAAAGGGCGTTTCGTAGGTGTTGCTGTGGATGTTCCCACGCAACACTCGTAGAACAAGACATATCTCCAGATTTATCATATATCATAAGTCTGGAGATGTGTGTGAATGCTGCACCATCCTCCAGTTGGTGTAGCAAGGCACAACAAGGAGAATTGTTTTCATTTCTCCTCATTTTTTCTCTTTCAATCTATGCTACATTGCACAGCATACATTGAAAGAGGAAAATGCCTTTACTGGTTCTTTTTGTGAAGGAAGGTGCCCCTTCCAGCACAAAAACAATCTCCCCACGACACAGACATGCTTGCACCATGGTGCAAGGATGCCTGTGTTGCTGTATGCCTGCAGTTTGTGCAGCAGTGCAGAGGGAAGCATAGAGTTGCAACATATTTATGTACATATGTCGCATCCCTGTGCTTCGGAAGTACCACAGCACAGTGCAGCTAAAGAGCTTACACTGTCACGCTGCAGCATTTCCTTATAGTTCTGCACTTATACATTCACCATACACCACTAATACATTCTTTCAGTCAATTATGCTCTACACATACATTCAACCAAACTTTCACACACTATCTTACAAATATAGTTCTTTTTTTTACCAGAGAAATTAGTCCTGAAAAGAACTTTTTTTTTCTTCTTTTTTTCTTTTATAATTTTTTTGTATTTTTCGGAACAATTTTGTAATTTTTTTGGTGTTTTTTCAAAATAAAAATAAAAAAAACTTCAGGAATTATGTGGCATTCCAAAAAAAACAAAGCAAAAAAAAAACTAGCAACGATGGTTCCGTTGCGTAGCACAAACTGCTTTGACAAACTGCTCCCCAAAAGAAATAAGTTTGTTGCACTTCACTCAGTGCTGTTTAAGAAAAGCAAATTCAGGGCGTATGTCGGGTGGTGATGCAGCTGTTGATGCTCCAGAAGTACTAGGTACTGCAGGTGGAGGGTTCCTTTTTGCTCTTCTACACTCCTCCCGAGCCAGATTTACCGGATGTAGGGTCTTTAGGTGTTTATACATGGAAGCAGTACCACAAGAATATTTCTTTTCGGCACTACCTCTAGATAAGGCTCGCTGACAAATCCAGCAGGTGACCTTAGTGGCATTTACTTTCTTCTTCCCTTCTGGAAAACTGAAGAATTTCCATACCACCGACTCTGGCCTTTGAGGACGTGGCGCTTCTGGCAAAAATTCTTCTTCAGAAGAATGTTCCTCTTCCTCTTGCTGCTGTCCTGAGCCATGTTCTTTTTTTTAAAAAAAACACCCCAACAAAATGGTGAAATTAGGGTTCTTCAATGCACAGAGATGACTCTCCACAGATGCTCAAAGAAGAATGATTGAAATGGGTGGGGTCCTTCAACAGTTACAATGAGAAATGTTATGAACCAATCAAATCTTTTTTTTTCAGGTCACATGGAATCCGCGCACCCAGCGCTTATGAAGCATGCACCCGACGCAACTTCGCGAAAATATATTTAAAAGTAATATAACTTTATTACAAATAGAAATATATTATTTTTATGAATACCTTAGATAATTTCTAGCCATAATATGTATATTAAAGACACACATATATCATTTTATAACATAAAAACTTTTGCGGGAGTTGCGCACCCAGCGTGCCCCACATATGACATCATGCGGGGCCCACCACCGTGCAAGCATCGCGTACATTAATGCGCATGTGTTGCGAATTAGCAGGAGCAGGAGTTGCGCATCAGTCGCGTACCTATCACGCACAATACGTAATATTATACGTATATCATGTAACTGGAAAACACGCACCCGTCGTACACCATACGCGGATCCTTCACAACTTTTCCAATATGGAGGCTGTAATACACACACCCATCGCATTAGGTACGCCTGGGGTGCGCGACTCCAAAATGTCCTTTTTTTAAAAAAAAAGAAAATAATGTAAATATGTTAAAATAAAAAAAAATTACAGTATATTTCCTTTTTAATTAAAAAAAAAAATGTAAACAAATTTCAGAAAAGTATATAATATTGTTTAATAAATAATATATTAACAAATTAACGGTTTAAAGAAATCTTCAAATTGTGCACAAAAAACATAGGTATAACTACTTTTATAATTAAAAATTAGCATTTAAAAAACCTTAGAAATTCACTGAAAAAAACATAGGTTTCAGGGGTGTTATAGTTAGCTGGACATTTCACTCGTACAAAAGCATAGAAATTCCTCCGTTATAGATAGTTCTGCTAACTATAACTTGCGCGCCCGCAATGCATTGCTGATGATGTCACATATTACATCATTCATGACATGGTCAGTGACCTCACTAATGACATCACTGATGACATCTCAAATGACATCACTGATGACATCACTGATGACATCATCCAGTGAATGTTGTTTTGTTTGATAGTTAAAAATGTACTATATATAGCAATCTGCATTGAAGAATGAGTGGATATATAAGTGTCTTGATGGAGGATTTAGTAACTGTTTGATTCACTGTTTAAGTTAGTAATTAAAAGTGTCTCACTAAATACATAGGTTAGTGACTAAACTGTGTGAATGTCTGTATCACTGTCTGTCGTTGTGTAACCTGCTGCATCAATTGGTCACTAGCCACATGAGTGTCTATATTAGTTATTGATTATTTGGCTGAGTATTTTGTATGGGAGACTGAATGTGTGTGTGGTTGGGTGGGGGGGTGACTTTGTGCAAAGATGTGTGATTGGTTGATTGACTTGGTGCATGAGTTTAAGAGTGCGTGTGGAAACAGTTGTTTGGGTGAGTGAGTGTGTTTATGGGTGTGTGGATGAGTAAATATATCTTTCAGTGGTACATCCCCAATAGAGTAGAAAAATAAAAGGCAATGTATGTGACAGTTGTTGTATATAAATAAATATACGTAAGAGTCAGTGATTGTGTGAGTGACTGTATGGATGAGTGTTTACTTCTAATAGTGATTTTATAAAACACTAAGTATGAGTTACTATCTGTATGAATAAATGAGTTTGTGTTTGCATAAGTGTGCAGGTGAGTAAATGTAAGTGTGACTGATTGTTTACATGAGTGAGTAGGATGACTGCATAACTGACTAGGATGAGTGCTGGAGTGTCAATGTTGATATTGGTGTATGAGTGCATTTGATAGTGTTCTATTGATCAGTGACAGCATGTATGATTGATTATATGGGTGAGTGAGTAGTTTTGTGTGTAGACCTATGAATCAGTGAGTGGGTATGTAGAAACTGGTATTTGTGTGTCAATGGTTTCAAAAATGGTACTCTGTATTTTAGAGTGAGTGATCAAAGGTTCTTCTAGTGTGCGATGAGGTGTGTCACATGGATGATGTCATCAGTGATGTCATTTGAGAAGTCATCAGTGATGTCACTGACCATGTCATGAATGATGTAATATGTGACATCATCAGCAGTGCATTGTGGGCGCGCAAGTTATAGTTAGTAGAACTAACTATAACGGAGGAATTTCTATGGTTTTGTGCGAGTGAAATGTCCAGCTAACTATAACACCCCTGAAACCTATGGTTTTTTCAGTGAATATATATATACATATATATATATATATATATATACATATATATATATATATATATACAAATTGTATATACGTTTAAAATTATAAAATACATTTACATTATTAGTTTAATAATTGTTTTAAAGTAAAGATATATTGATCAATATTAATTATTATATATGTGTTTTTAAATTAAGTTTATTTGTTATATTTGTTAAAATGTATATTAAATGTAATTTATTTTTAAGTACATTTTTATTTTTTAATATATTTAATATTTATTATTTTACATATATGCACCTGGGCGCTTTCTCCGGTCTGTGATCAAGCCAACCAGCCAAAACGTTAGACAAACGGATGCAAGCGCTGCAGTGAACTTTGAAAATAAAGCTACCTTCACGTTATTGGGCCTCACGTTGCTTTACGGTCCTGTGTGGTTTAGTGGGCTGCTCCGTGCCCATTTGTGAGGCCGCCCTGCAGAGTCTGGAGCTCCGGAAACGGGGGAACACTTTTGCTTCTTTTTTGATGTTTATTGAGGAGCTTGACTCACACGCGCCCCCACCTACAAAGGAGATGCCACTAGTGCAAAAAGATAATAGGCGCGTGGAAGGGATTCAGACAGGAGTCTTCCTGTCATGATTGTGCCGCGAAGGCTGCCTTTTTCGAAGTTTGAAAACTCTATGAACATTGCGGCAAGGGCAGTACTCACCTGACTGTTGATGTATAGAGTCCCATGACAAAACCAGTGCTTGTGCCTAATATCATTACCACTATGGAGTCAACATTAGTGGATTTCCAGCACGCATTGTAACAACCGTTACAATGCACTGTGGGACGATGAGTTCAATGCTTACAGCCACGTGACCATATTGTTTAAATTCACGTCCAAGCGCACCTGGGCGCTTTCTCCGGTCTGTGATCAAGGCAACCAACCGAAACGTTAGACAAACGGATGCAAGCGCTGCAGTGAACTTTGAAAATAAAGCTACCTTCACGTTATTGGGCCTCACGTTGCTTTACTGTCCTGTGCGGTTGAGTGGGCTGCTCCGTGCCCATTTGTGAGGCCGCCCTGCAGAGTCTGGAGCTCCGGAAACGGGGGAACACTTTTGCTTCTTTTTTGATGTTTATTGAGGAGCTTGACTCACACGCGCCCCCACCTACAAAGGAGATGCCACTAGTGCAAAAAGATAATCGGCGCGTGGAAGGGATTCAGACAGGAGTCTTCCTGACATGATCGTGCCGCGAAGGCTGCCTTTTTCGAAGTTTGAAAACTCTATGAACATTGCGGCAAGGGCAGTACTCACCTGACTGTTGATGTATAGAGTCCCATGACAAAAGCAGTGCTTGTGCCCAATATCATTACCACTATGGAGTCAACATTAGTGGATTTCCAGCACGCATTGTAGCAACCGGCAGAATGTACTGTGGGACGGTGAGTTCAATGCTTACAGCCACGTGACCAAATTGTTTAAATTCACGCCTGAGCGCACCTGGGCGCTTTCTCCGGTCTGTGATCAAGGCAACCAGCCGAAACGTTAGACAAACGGATGCAAGCGCTGCAGTGAACTTTGAAAATAAAGCTACCTTCACGTTATTGGGCCTCACGTTGCTTTACTGTCCTGTGTGGTTGAGTGGGCTGCTCTTTGCCCATTTGTGAGGCCGCCCTGCAGAGTCTGGAGCTCCGGAAATGGGGGAACGCTTTTGCTTCTTTTTTGATATATATATATATATAACAATATTTTGTACAACTATATTTATGACATCAAATTTTTTTTCAATATTTTTGTACTTACCTTTATAAATATAGGATGTTGATATTTTTTACATCGACATATATAACTCGATATTGTGGTATGAAGATATTTTAGGTGTCAGCGAACCGGATGCCTCATCCTATACTTTAATTAAGGCACCAAAGGCAGAGGTACACATTCCTTACTAAAATGGATCACGGACTACATTTTATTATATTCAATGAACTGTAAAAAAGTCAGTGTTAGACCACTTGTAAATTGGGACAGTCCTCAGACCCTATGCCTGTGATTGTGCTACCGGACTTTTTTGCCAAACGCCTCTAGTCTCTTGCTTTTTTCAAGGTATTTCATGTTCAAGCAACATTTTGATGAGCCACGACCGGAATTGATTGGTACCTCAAACCCTACTGCAGTCAAAGGAAGGGGACCCCACCTGGACAGATTCATATTTGTGCAACAAGGAATGTGAGCAGACACCGCAATTAGTTGGAACTTCCGCTGAGTCCATGGGGCAGAGGTTCATCCTGAAACAGCCCTTACAGAGGGTAAGAAACTACATCAGAACCTTAGTAAAGCATGTGGCATATAGCAAACTAGGGAGAAGCATAAAAAAGATCACCTGAGCTCCCTGCCACTGAGAGAATCTGACATATTACCTATTTTTTATGTCCTATCTAAGTAGTCACAAGGCTGCCTCGGAGGTGGTCACCTTTTTTCGATAGTCAGCACACTAGGAAAGGTTACTATTTATTGTATTTGTTGTCAGAGTTGACACCCTAATTTTATTTTTTAGTCAAAAAGGGTTTCTCAGTGACACCGGTTTATTAACGCCGTTGGTCTCGGAAAGAACTGAGAGGTGTTGGTTGTTTGGACTGCTGGGCATAACACAGATGGTATGCTTTTTCCACTGGGTGTGACACAGGCGGTATGCTTGGATCTTTGGGTGTGACACAGATGGCACGCTTAGCCCCTGGGCATGAAACAGGGTGTAATTCGGACACTTAGGGAAAAGATGTGGACCTGGGAGATTAGGTGTCATTTGTGTTTGGCCAAGAGGGGCCTGTGGTTCTCGAGTTATTCCTTTTTCTGTGAACTATTGTTATTGTTATTGTCCTGGAGCCGATAGTGACAGACTAGCAGGCTCACTTATCCTTGAGTACCGCACAAAGCTTCCCCAGATCAGAGGATAGTATGTGCTAGGAGCAGGCTGAGAAATTTATTTTGACAAAGTCATTTTTAATCTGTCAGTTTTTTAGGTGCTGGTCACTTGGACCTCCGGGCATGATACAGATGGAATACTTAGCCCTTGGTGTGATACAGGGTGCAATTGTTTATGTGAGATATATGTGTGATGCTGTGGTGCTGTTCATTTCCTGCAAATTGTGTTTTGTCCTAAGTACTGTGTTTTGTTGATGACTCAATGTTTCATATGAAGATGCTGCTATTTTTTACCAACTAAAATTGATGCCAGTAGTCAATATCTTTCAGATACTGCTTTACAAAATTACACTTTTATGTTGCAACTCTTCAAATGCATTGCTGTTTGCGTTTATGAAATGTTCATTTGTTGATGCATCTGTACATAGCACTGAGCTCATTGGCACGTAATTAGAAACAGTAAACCCCATGTTTATATTTTACCTACGATTCAGATCGAAACCAAAACGTCTCTTGTCCTCTGATACTACTAAACTTATCATGGATACACCATTGAAACATATGCAAACCCAGCTCTCCACACAGACTAAAAAATGTAATAAGGTTTGCCAAGAATGGCATGCACACCTTAAAATGTGTGTACTTTTGGAAAAAAGATATTCCCGTGCTTAGAAATGTTCTTTTATTTTACGCTGATGTTTTGAATAACCTAATTTTTGTACTGATTGATCAAGGGTTCACCACCATTTGGGGTTGAACACACAAGTGATTTCTTCTATATAACATTTAAGTGAGAATAGCTAAAAAAAATCCCTTGTGGGCACCTTTTACTTATCATTTGTGCACACATGAAGGCACTTACATTTTCCTGACTAAACGAGGAAACGTTTGACACTAACATACTTGAACACATGAGAGCATACATGCAAACCAACTACACAGGTCAAAATAAAGAAAGATAAGAGAGAGGCATTATTAGAACTATGGGCAATCTTCGAGGAGGCCCATATTGACAATCCTGCACTGCAGATAGTAAACAAGGCTACAGCACCTCCCCAACATATGTAGGTATGGAGGTGCTCTCACCCCGTCTCCTCGCATTACAATACTCTTACTTTGTCAGTTGAAGAAGTCTGCACCCCCCACTGAACGACGAGCAGTTAGGCCCAGGCATGAGGGACTAGCAGGCCAGCAGGCCCAAGCAGTCACAGAGCAACCCCATGCCTGTGGGAGTCAAGGTCCAACTCTGTTGCTAATCCCCAAGGGTGGGATTGGGCGTCCAAACCCCAAGGGGAGGGCAGTCTATCGTGGGGGCAGGGCACCTCCAGACCAAATACTTATATAGCAGGCACCCAGGTTCCTCCATCCAAAGTCAAATGAGACGGGTTACAATCACCAAGTTGAAAGGTGCCCATTCTCTGGCACTCAGCCCAGAATCCATGTTTCCTGAATGGCATGTAGTGCCAAGAGTGCACCCCCCAAAAAAACGAGAAGCCTCTACAAGATGTAGTTCCCTCTTTCAGTTCTAAAATGAGGCTGTCCTCAAGTGGCAGGATCCAAGAGTCCTGTATACCTGGGATAGTGAAGACTCTACAACCTCCACAGCACATGCACAAAAGTCAATAAGTTGCAAAGCGCCTTCACTTTCAGCTTTTTTAGAATATCCGAAGTTCAGTCACCATGCCATACCTCTAACATGGCCCACTAGTTGAAACTCCCTAGCCACAAGCCAGGAACCGCAGATCCAAAGACAACTGAGAAGAAGTAGAGGGGGTTCCTTGGAAAGTGGAGGCTGCAAAGCCTATCACAGCTCCAGGTGAGAGTAGAACACAGACTGAGCTCACACCCGTATCAGGCCTCTCAATTTCCCAACGCACCAGGCCTCAGATACACCATCCAGAGAAAGCAGTAAGCCCGACCTCGAACACCACAAGGCCGTGATCAGGGATACATGGGAGCTATGGAATGACTTTCTGACCCCCTTTCGCCTCATGATAAGCAAAAAAACAGATCACGCAAGCTCTGGGGAAGTGCCCAAATCTAAAAAAAAATAGCTCAAAGTTAGCTCAAAAAGCAAAGCCTCTAGAGAAAGGGCAGAACCAAGATATCTGGTGCCATAAGGGAAGGGCACGTTGCACCCTGCAAGCTGAAAGGCACATGATCCCGGGAATGTTGCAACCACCAAAAACACTTAACAGCGACACACCCCCTCGTCGTACTCCAGTGCATGTTTAGGTAAAAAACAGCCTGGACCCGTGGCGCCTCAAGGCAAACATCAGGAGAGACAGGGTCTAAGGAAACCTGCGAAGCTCATAAAACCCTAGTTAAAAACTGATAGATCCATCCACATAATCACACAAATAGTCCATAAAACACGAATCCAAACACCCAGCTAAGTACAAGGACTCAAAAAGTAGATTCTTTTACCTGATTACCCATACACCACCTTTTAGATTTTAACCATCAAAAAGATACCACAATCGGGCCACCCTCCGATGCCTCACTAAACAATTCTATAAATAGAGTGTGGAGAACACACCCTGAGGGAAATAGAGGAACCCCTAAAGACAACAATTATTAACCATGGCGGACATGCAATGTTTTTTCTGAATTAACAAACAAACCCAAAAGCTCCCATGTCATCCCCCAACATAGATCTAAAGAATGTAAATCAAACTTGCAAACTGTACTGTGAACTTTTTTGATTGACCTGTTGAACAAAAACATCTGACAATCAGAGGACCACATCCGAGACCTGCCATGTTCAATCTCAAGTTATGTATTTTTGCTCTTTTATATACCCTCTGTCTAGTTTGGGTGCTACCACACCTATTCGTTGACAAAGTGCTGCATGGACAAAGGGAATCTGTTCACTATCACAGTGCTTGCGTAGGGATAGCTTCCATGTCAGTTATAAATATACTAACCCAAACACTAGCATTCCACATGCACTACACCGCTCCTTTCTACACAACATGTGGTATCAGCACATGACTGCTGTGAGCTCCAAGACATCAGCCAGGTTGTGTTATGTTTGTTTGCTGATACTCTGTGCAGTAGATGCAGATAGACTTTGCCTATCTCAAGAGAAAGCCCCTGAAAAAGCAAAATGCCTTATACACTTGTACCTATGCAGAATCAGGGCCAAAATCCAGCCCAACAAGGTACAACCTCAAAGAGTAGTAGTGAATCTGACCTGTTACGAGATCAACCCAAAGGCTCTATACCATTTCATTGAGCCTAGTGGCATTCAAACTGGATAGACAGAATGAGCAGGAAGGTCACCATAGGGAGGGTTACTGTTTGGCCCTGAGACTTCCCAGAGAAGGGATACTTGGAGGTAGCAAAACCATCAACTCAATGCACAAACACATCTGCTCCTGCCTCCATTTGCAGTTCAAGGGTGGCCCTTAATGTATCCAGGGCAGTCTTCTTTAATATCAAGTGGGCCCCCAAAATAGAGTTTCTGTGTAGGGTCATCCAGCTCGATGATATGAAGAGAAACGTGTTGCAAAGGGGAGGATTAAATGAAAACATAGACACTCCATGTCATGAAATCTGGGATACTGAAGTTTTTTGATACACTTAGCTAGATGGCAAGGGGCAACCCCTAATTGTACAGAAGCTTATACTATATTTCTTATGCTTCAGAGGTGAAAAACACTTTCATTGGGCAAAATGAAAACTGTGGCATGATCCTGCACATTCCTGATATGGAATGGGGCACCTCCACGTTGATAGATATCTACTGTCAGTGCAGCAGCCTTGCCTTCACTCAGCTCATCCCTGGATGGTGCGGACTCTGCTACCTCCTCACCATACACACCCCTACCCTGGTCATTCCCAGAGAGGAACTATCGGGCTTGTACCAGCACCCGCTAAGAAAAAAGACAACCTTGCTGCATCAGGCTTGTGAAAAAAGAACAGCATATATTTTTGACTGAGTATAGTACAAGGAAATTTCAGAAGAATTTTGACTTTTCTTGGACTCACAAGTATCAGCCTAAGGGTCCGTACCCTTCTTCACCGTGCAGATGTAAACCAATGCCCGCTGGCTTCAGATTACCAGATGGGAAATGCTTAAAATGATGAACAGCACTGAGCTTGGCCTTAAATTGATCAAAGAAGAACTGAGAGCAATCCGCCTCATGGTGATGCCGTATTGGTGTGTGTTAGACTTAGGGCCATATGTATGAAGGTGTTTTGCGATTGCAAACACTGCGAATTGCAAAAAAAAGGTGTTTGCGATCACAAAACAGAGATTCCTGTGTATGAGAGCCATAGCGATCGCAAAATTGCTAATTGCAAAATTAGCGATTAGCAATTCTGCGAGAAATCGATTCTGCGAATAAATTTGCGGAATCGCTATCTCAGCCAACCAAATAGCAAAAATCGCACATAAGTAATCTCTAATTGCGAATTCTCAAACTGAAATGCATGAAAAAATCGCAAATTGCGAATCCCCGAAATTCGCAATTTTGCTAATCGCAATTAACACCAAGTCTGAGCAGGTGGTAACTAGGTGCAATCTATTTAAAGAGACCCACAATGCCACAGGCCTTTTCCACAATGGCTGGGCTGTATGTGATAGCCAGGAGGCTGCGAATCAGAGCTGCTGCACAGAGAAGGAGACGCCCGGAAAGGATCTTCAGAGCGCGCATCACCCTGTTCCAGCGGACTGTGGAAGAGATCCATGTGAACTACAGGCTGGATGAAGACAGCATCCTGGACTAAATAGCGGCGCTCAACCCATACTTGAACACCCCACACGCAGGACACACACCATCCCCACCCATGTACAGGTCTTGTGCTCACTGCACCTACTGGCATCAGGGAGTTTCCAGGGGGTAATAGCCATAGCAGGAGGGGTCTCTCAGAGTGCGCTGTTGCGCTTCTTCCACGCATTCCTTGATGCAATGGTACAGATGTTATGGTGTACTTTTATGATCCACAGAGATCGAAATAAAGTCATTGAATTGCAATGGTACAGAGGCTGCATCACCACATCCAATTTCCCAGCACACAACAGGCACTAGACCAAACCAAGCAGGAGTTCTACCAGATTGCACAATTCCCCCACGTCATTGGCTGCATAGATGGGACCCATGTCGCTATATCCCCCCTCACAGAACGAGTATTTGTTCAGGAATCACGAGTCCTACCATTCCCTGAACATACAGGTAGTGTGCAATGCCAAGCATATCATCACTGACATCATAGCGAAATACCTAGGTAGCACCCACGACTCATTCATCTTCCGCCACAGTGGGATTCACAGATGAATCACAAATGGTGAATTTGCTGATGGCTTCTTACTAGGTAAACACATTGGTAACAAGGACACACCAGTGAAGTGCAACAGCGACAGTACAGTGTTTAACCTGATTCTTCTCACCCTACAGGTGACAGTGCGTATGCTGTCCATGACTACATACTGACTCCGTACCTGAATCCTGCCTCCGCTGGGGAGCGGAGGTACAACAGTGCCCACACAGCCACCCGCTGTACCATTGAGAGGACCTTTGGAATACTCAAGAGACGATTCTGCAGCCTACTTAAGAGTGGAGGGGCACTACTTTACAGCCCCAAGACCTGTTGCAAGATCGTGGTTGCGTGTGCCATGCTGTACAACATCGCCACCAGGAAAGGCACCCCAGTGGAGCTCACAGATTCGGAATCATCAGATGATGAGGGGCCAGCTCCAAGATGCAAGCCAGCTGGTGTTATTGACACGGCTGCCAGGTGCCAGAGGCGAGATGAGATCACACAGAACTATTTCTAGGTGAGAAATGATGACACAATGCTACAGATTGGTGCAAGACTGTGTTTTTATTTCCTTTCATTCAGGACAGTTACCATCACACAGCCTGTGTTGCATACTATGTTGGTCTAAATGTCCCGCACATGTTGAACACACATTGCAAAAATATCAAAATTAACATGAGTCTGTGTGCAATGGGTTAACTCACCCATTGCCATGTGCTAGTCAGGGCTCCTCAACGTCGGCGTTATTGGCTCGTAGCCCCTCGCTCAGAGTGCACAGTGCCCTCTCCTGAAGCATCGGCAGCCCTACCCTGACGCACACTACGACGCCTGTCCTGTGGGAGGGGTGGAGTGATGCTGCTCCTGCTCGATTGCCCATCCTCCTCCAGTGAGCTGAGGGCTCCTGTGCCAGCAGTGGCTGCTGCCCGCAGCTGGTCCACCCCACATGTGACCTACACTAGTCCCCTGGCCACGTCCTTGCAGCAGTGTACCAACTCATGCTGCATGCTGATGCAGTGACATGGCAGCACTGAGGTGGCAGAGGACAGCCGGTTAACAGCCCTCGTATATAAGTCCAGGCGTGTGTGGAGGCGCTGTCTTTCCCTGAGCCTGGCTGCACGGTCTTCTCGCATCTCAGTGCATAGTGCCTCCAAGGCACCTGTCAGGTCCATGAAGCCCACCCTCATTTGTCGCTGAATTGCTTTTATTTTTTTTGTCTGCAGGCGCTGTACCTCCAGCATGTTGCCCTCAAGCCCTCTGAAGACCGTGTCCTCTCCTGTGGCAGCTGGGCTTGTGGGCGGCCGTGCCTTGTGCCTGGTTGGAATAGCTGGAATGGGAGGTGCAGGGGACTGTGCTCTGTGGTGTGGGTCAGAATGGCCCTGGACTTGATGCTCATCGTCATCTGTTTCCAGTGTTTTACCTCCAGTGGTGGCAATGGTGGTACTACGATACGCCGTCTGCATTTTGCTGGGATCACTGGGCTGCCTTCCTCCTCCTCCTCTTGTCCTGAAACTTCCACGCTGTGGGATTCATCCTACCCTCCTGCCATCGTTCCCTGTGTTTCTGGGGGTGCTGTGGACGTAAATGCACACATTAATTTGGTGTCCTGTCTTGCATTGGTCATGCAATAAATTACACTGTTTGGAGTTACATGGGTCCTATCTGTCTGTATTTTGCCTTTCCTAATACACACATACTGATTGACCCTTGCTGGGTGTCACAGCTCCACTGTTTGGTGTACGTGACTACACATCCCAAAATGCATTGCTGTGTGTGCTTGTGTGCATGCACTGGACTTGCATTTCTGTAAGGTGCCTGGGTCTCTCCTGGGTGTGTGGGTGAAGTGGGGAGGTAGCAGGGGTGTGATGGCATGCTTCTTACCTTGTCGGGGGTCTAGGGTCTCGGAGCTGTCAAGGTGTGCCACACCACTCACCCTCTCTGGCAGCAGGGTCCCTTCGACCAACTCCTCCAGTGGTGTGGAATCTGTGGCAGTGGACGTCCCACCACCGGTCTTTTTTGCCTCCTCCAGCCTGGCAGCAACCTTTTCCTTAGACTTCTGGTGCATATCGTACCAGCGTTTTCTCAGGTTTTCTAATCTGCAGTGGGTGATGCCACTGGAGTTGACCTTTTCCTGGATGTCTGCGCAGATTCTACGTTTGCGGGTCTCTGGCACACGCAGGGATTTCTTTCCGAAAAGCAGCTCATGGCTCACCACCATCTCTTGGATGAGCACCTCCTACTCCCTTTCAGAGAACTTCTGTTTTCTGTTCCTGGGTGTGTCCCCCTGGTGCTTATTCTGTGTGGCCATGTCTCCTCTCTCAGTAGCAGTGCACTGGTGCCTCAGCCCTCCTTTCAGCCTCTCACTCTGCTTGTGAAACTCAGGTGCAGCATGAGTAGTTACACTTCCTGGTTGTGATGTCATCAAGCTGCACCTGAATTTTAGATTCGACGATTTGCGATTCCTTATTTGCGAATTCGCAATTAAGGAATCGCAATTTGGCGATTCGGATTATTCTTCTGTGAATATTTGGGAATCGCTAAGTGTTTGCAAACTTTTGTTTACATCAGGTTTAGAGATTCTCAAATTGCGATTCGCAAATAATCGCATTTTGAGAATCGCTAATGCTGATTTTGATACATATGGCCCTTAATGACCACAATAGAGGGAAGGGTGTGTGCAAAGATTAGTAAATCCTGCTGCACATTTATCCCAGGCAATGACCTGGATAATGGGACATTGACTCTTGCCATCCAAGCACGGCACAGTTTTCAAAGAGACGTGCGTGAGGTGGGTGCTGCCCCTGAGCAGGAGTGGTTTTCAAATTCGTTCGCCTGGCTCCCTCAATGGCTTTCCAGATTGTGCATGTCATTGTTTTCATTTTGTTGTTTGTGTGCGCCTCCGTGCAATTGGGGATTTCCTGCTGTAAAAATGCAGCCCTCAAATTGGAGTGAAATGCAAATAAATAGGAACGTAATAATTGTCAAAGCAAAAGAACAACAGTTTCCCAATAAACTAACTGTCATGAAGTATGGGTCAGATAGTGTAGTTGAAAATTGAACTAGAGGGGAGAATGTTAATATTGACAAAGTCAATGTCAATTTGAATAATGATACATCCATGTAAGAAATCAAAAGCGCACCTTTATTGATGAATCTGCCGTTGTGAAGTCCACATCAACTCTGACTCAGAAATACGCGGTTAGGCAGAACCTCAGGCCCAAGCCAGAGGTTTCTAATTGACAGATCACAGGTGGGGTACCACGTAACTAGCATGCAAAAGCACAAACAAGAAATCCCAGATTGATCTCACAGATAGGTGCAATAACATCACAATGATCTAAGGAGATTGGCCCCAATAAGGAACATATGGCTGGGGTGCATGCTTTCCCATAAACACACTAAAGTCAGATGCCACATAAAGTTAGCAACACTTGACCAATGAAGATATAGCACACAGAGTCGATACAGTGATTACATGCTTGCCATGCTGAACATCTAGACACGTTACCCACTGGCCATATTGTGTCCACGCAAGACCAAGACCCACCTGGATTCCTCATCCAATACTCTAATTTATGGCTCCAAAGACAGAGGTACACATTCCGTACCAAAAAAGGATTGCTGAAAACATGTTATTACATTCGATGAACAGTATAAAAGTCTGTGTGAGACCAGTTGTAAATTGAGACAGTCCTCAAACCCTATGCCTTCAACTGTTCTCCGGCCACATTGTTTAATTAAACCAACTGTTCTTCTTCTGTCAAACGCCTCTTGTTTCTTGTTTTTTTTTCAAGGTATTTCATGTTTAAGCAACAATGTGATATTCACTAATAAACATGGGGTGCTTCAAGATACATAAGCATTCAGTTAGGCATAAATTGTGGTGATACCAGAAGTCAGTGCACCTTCATTGAGATACATACGGTATTTCAGAAGTTCATTGTGAGAGGCGCATTGTGGAACCACTCAGGTAGGAAGTCGTTGAACACAAAGGGGCAGATCTATGTTGCAGTTGCGTCACTTTTACGACGTCGTTGCGTCACTTTTGTGATGCAGCGGCGGCGTAAACCCGGCGCCACTTTGCGCCCTATTTACATCGTGACGTGTCAGGTTTTATGTGGGCGTTTCTACGCAGGGGGGGCGTTCCGTCGCAGGAACGCCCCTGAAAAGTGACTCAGTGAAATCTATAAGATTTCACTGAGTCACTTTCCTAACGCTGATGCGTCAAAACCCTGCGCCTGCTTGAAGCAGGCGTAAGGCTTGACGCACCATGTTAGGTATGGGGTAGGTTGGAACAGTGCTGAAGTTGCGTCGCGCTTGCGACACAACTTCAGCTCTGCGCCAACCTTACGCCGGCAGATACGTCACGCATCTACTTGTCCTTGCGCCACGATGCACCGCATTGTAAATGCGGCGCATCTGCGGTGGCGCAAGGGCAAACTTGCGTGACACATCTTCCCTGGCGCATCCATGCTCATTTGCAGGGATGTGCCAGGGAACATAAATCTGCCCCAAAGTCTGTTTTTAGATTGACCAGGTAACCCCTGCTAGCAGCGCTAGCATGTAGGGAAGTGTTTTGAATTGGAAAACAAGTAATGTCACAATCCATTTTAAATTAGCAAGAAGAATTGCGGCCACTTCCTTCAAGAGGAGTTATGGTACTGTTTCTTGTTGTTTTCACACACGACCACCCCGTGCCTTGGAAGCCAAGAGATCAGATGGCAGTAAGGATAATTTCCGCTCCGTAGTGTGGTGGTGGCTTACAAATAGGCCACAAAGGTCTGATGGCACAGTACCTAAGGGTCAAAATCCCCACTCCGGCTATCTGCGGGTCTTGCGCACGGGGCCTGCAGTGCAGGAAGACACTACCTGAGGGTCGAAATCACCACTCTGGCTATCAAAGCGAAGACTAGCTGGGCTCCACACGATCCCAGGAGCACTGGCATGTTGGCAGCTCCATTCTGCGATGCCAGTGGCCTATATGTGGGCCAGGTTGGCGCGAAGCACAGTATACAGATGCAGGAGAGGCCTGGGAAAAACCCAGCCATGATCGCAATTTTGAAAATCTTTGTGCTCTGGGAACCTGGCCAAAGTGTGTCAAGTCCTTGTGGTTGTTAGGCAACCAACAGGACACCAACACCACTCAGGGCGCTAGCTGCTCACTGTGACACACGGGGAGAACCCGGCATGATGCAGGCAGACTCATGGAGAGGCACTGTGATGCCAGAGCGATAGTATACACTGCACTCAATTTCTCACCCACTTCCCGAGGTCTTTGTTAAGGTGCACGGCTGCCAGACTCAAGATAGAACAGAGTCTCACATCAGTGTTGCGCAGGTGGAAGGGATGAAACCTTTTATGACTGAGAGGTCTTGTAGACAGGAAGCAGGTATGACAAGTCCTTGGACTTCTTGGGGGGATTGGATAAAGAGAGCATGATCCTTCCTCCCTCACTGCAAAAGCAGCAAGCAGCAGGCCAACACAGCAGAGCACAGTGTAGAGGGGCAGTCCCTTTTGACAACACAGCAATCAGCTTGTAGTAGGCCAACACAGCACAACAGTGGCAAAGTGCCTGTCCCTCCTGGCGTCGTAGCATCTCTTAGTTGCAGAGTCTTCTCAGGACCCCAAAGTGAACTGAACTGTGGGTGTTAGAGATCTAGTACTTATACCAAAATGTGCTTTTGAAGTGATGGGGACATCAAAAGTGGCCTTTGATCCTAACAAGGTCCCTGCCCTTCCTTTCCTGGCTCCAGACATACTCCAGGAGAGTATGCAGCTGTTTGTGGGTGGGGTCAGGCACAGCCCTATTCAGGTGTCAGCTCCGCCCTCCTAATTTACTGCAGGAAGACCTATCAGCCTGATGATGGGCAATCAGAATGCAAATGACACACCTCAGCTCCCTTAGTGTGACTGTCTGGAGGGAATGCACAAAACCCACCCTAACCCAGATGTGTATTCAGAGGCAGGCAGGCTCACAGATTGGTTAAAACAAGAAAGTGACAACTTTCTAATAGTGGCCTTTTCAAACCTGCATTGTAAAAACCAACTTTAGCAAAAGATGTGTTTTTAAATTGTGAGTCAAGAGATACCAAACTACAATTTTCTATTGGCTCCCAATTAGAAATTACACTTGCAAGATGTTTTAAGGCAATCCCCATGTTAACCTCTGGGCGAGATAGGCCTTGCAGCAGTGGAAAACAATTTGAGGAAAATTTCACTACCAGGGCATGTTAAGCTTAAAAATACATGTCCTAGATTTAAACTATATGGCACCCTGCCATTGGGGCTGCCTAGAGCCTACCTTAGGGGTGAAAGATTCTAGACCTTTCTCTCTTCTATCCATCCTTCCATCTTCTATCCCTCCAATATTCTTTTCAATCTAAAAAACAAGACTAACATGTTCACCAATCAAATTAATGTTATATTTCCCTATACTAACTCCCCTCCACCTCCCCTTTACTCATCACAAAGCCCCTCCTACAACTATGAACTCCCCCCAAAAAAATCTTGACGCTTCCCTTTCTTATCCCTCCACTTTTCCTTTTCAATCCAAATTACTGACTAACATGTCCACCACTCATATTAATTGCATATGTTCCTGTACTAGTTGCAACTAATCCTGTTTGCGTTCAGGATTAGCGTGCTACTCACAGAAAAGCTCTTCAACAACTCATTAGGAGTAGCAATCACTATATAAGTGTAAACCTTTCCCCTCTTCTATCCCTCCACCATCCTTTTCAATCCAAATAACTGACTAACAAATCCACCACTCAAAATTACTTTCATGTTTCACTGTACTATTTCACCACTAATCCTTTATGGGTTCTGGAATAGTGTGCTATTTGCCAAAAAAAGAGCTTTGACACCTCGTGAGGGGTAGTAAACACTTTATAAATGTAATTACAATACAATACATATGTAATAAAAGGGAAGGTTTGGGCCTGTCAAGTAGTTTAACTCGCCAAGTCAAAATGGCAGTTTAAGACTGTCCACACAGGCCCTGCAGTGGCGGACCTGAGCCATGTTTGAAGGGCTACTGAGAAGGTGTCACAGTCAGTACTGCAGGCCCACTAGTAGATCTTAGAGTTCACTTTACTAGGGACTTACAAGTAAATAAATATGCCAATTGTGGATAAGCCAATGTTGCCATGTTTAGAGTACAGAGCACATGCATTTTAGCACTGGTTACCAGTGGTAAAGAGCACAGAATCCTCAAACTAGCAGAACAGGAGGTACGGAGGGAAAAATTCTGGGGATACTACGTCAAGGATGCCAGGTTTAACAATAAAGTACATGGCTCCTTCACTTTTGAAGGTCAACATTGCAGTTTGTCTGAATACATTGGTAATGATTACTGCTGGTGTGTATAACACAATATTACAGGGCACATTTATTATTATTTTTTGCAACGCAGTGCAGCAAAGGAACTTGCTGCACTGCGGTGCGTGAAAGATACTCTTGCACAATAATGCAAGGGTGACTGTGGTGAGAGCATGATTGTTTTTGTTCAGGAAGGGACACCATGTTGTCAGCCCTGGGGTCAATGAGAAAAGACTGGCAAACTGGATGAGCTGGTTATAGCAGTCCTTTTGCTGTTGTTCTGTCAAAATGGAAGAGAGGACTACTCTCTCCACTGAGTAAAGTGACTTGGTGTGGCTTAGAAAATATTAAGAAATGATTTTGTGGAAGGGATGCACTGAGCTAGCTTTGACATTGGTGGACAGGAGGTCAGGGAGAGGTTCACTTTCCTCCTCTTCCCCTTCATCTGTCACGAGGACCACTGTTTTATGTGCTCTGTCATGATGGAGCTTGAGCCTATTCACATGTATCACCCTGTGAGGGTTTCTGGTGGTCATTAAATCCACAAGATATGAGACTTGTACCTTCTTTTCCAAGATAAGGCCCAGTCCATTTGTCTTAGAGGGCCCTGGGGCCCACAGGCAGTAAGACCTACACTGGTTGTCCAGTTTGGCACTCAGCCATGGAGGACTGCTGGTCATACCAGTCCTTGGCAAGCTTCTGGCTGACATCCACGTTTCTGATTGATTTCTTCATGTACACAACTGCTCTGGAGTGAAGGCCCAGTACATAGTCCACAATATTGTGCTTGGACTCTTTGAGAGGTCTCTCCCAACCTCCTCCGACCAAACTCTAGGGATCTCTTAAAGGGTGTCCAAAGAGTAGCTCAAATGCACTGAATCCTATTCCTTTTGGAGGAACCTCCCTGTATACAAACAGCAGGCATGGTGGGAGAACATTGCATCTCCTACTGAGTTTCTCAGGCAATCCCATAATCATGCTTTTCATGGATCTATTGAATCCCTCCACAAGACCATTTCCTTGGGAATGGTAGGGGTAGTGAACTTATATGTTACTCCACATTCATTCCACATGGCTCTCAGATAGGCAGACATTAAATGTGTGTCCCTATCAGAAATGACCTCATTAGGGAACCCAACTCTGGTTATGATGCCAAGTAGGGCTCCAGCTACCGAAGGAGCAGTATCTGTTCTAAGGGGAATAGCCTCAGGGTATCTGTAGCCATAGTCCACTACCACCAATTTGCAGAGTCTGTAGGTGGGTCTAGGAGACAAATCCTATCAATCCCCACCTTCTCAAAGGGAGTCTCCACCACAGGTAGTCATACAAGGGGAGTCCTTGGCTTGCCACATATCTTGCCACTAGCTTGACAGGTCACACAGGAGTGACAAAACTCCTTCACCTTATCTGACATTTAGAGCCAATAAGAGTGGTTGACCAAACTTTCCCACCTCTTAGTCTGCCACAGATATCCAGCTGAGTGGATGTCATGGGCTAGGTTAAGGAGGAATTATCTGTAATGTTGGGGGACAATCACTCTTCTGGTTGCCCCTGGTTTAGGGTCCCTTGCCTCGCTGTACAGGATTCCCTTCTCCCAGTACACCTTATGAGATCACAGAAAACACCTTCCTCCTGTTTGAGAGACAGCTGTCTCGGGACCTCCAAGGTGGGGCAAGTCGTTTGCACCTGTCTCAAGTCCTCTCTGGCAGGTCCACTGCTCCTTGAAGCTCTGCCAGGTCAAGAATATCTCTCAAAGAAGCAGTCTACTGTCAAGACACCTTGCCTTCCCCCTTAAGGTTAGTATCCTTCTGAGCTTGTGGACTTTGGGAAGTGGCCTTGGCAGACTTCCTCCCTTTCTCTTAGAACTAAGACATTTGGTCATTTTTCCAGGCTCTAAAGTTCCTTGACTTTCTTTTAAGGCATTTTGTGCTTGAGATGAGACATATACCCTCTCAGGAGACCCAGCTTATTGCATGAGTTCTTCACTCCACCTCTGGCCAGGCAGAAGTCTCAAGCTTGTTGCTCAAAAGACACCCCACTGGGATGACAGGGGGTGCAGCTAATTTTTATGGCCAGTAACCCCTTCCCACTCAAAGTATATCATAGCTAGGGGATGAGAATTTGTACCATTGTCAGAGCTAACTATCTTGGGTACCTCATCAGGTAGGATCTGCCCTAGGGAAACCAGCTTGACCATGACCATGGTGATGATGGCACCTGTATCCCTCAGGGCCTGAACTTCAACCCCATTGATTTTTGGCCACTGCCTGCATTTCACCATACTGGCAGGTCGGTGTGTCAAGAGTTCAACTTCTTCCCTACGCATGGATACTAAAGTGGCTATAGTGTATCCCTTGCAATCACTAGGGACAGCTTTGAACCTCATTGCTACACTTGTCATGCCTTTAAGATGGTCACCAGTTGGGGACTTCTTGAGGCACACAGTATCTCCCCTCTTGTGCCCTGGCTGTTTATAGTCATAGCACACCTCAGATTTTGTATGGTCAACATTCTTTCCCAGGTACCCCCCCCCCCCCTTGAAAGGGATGTGACTCTGGGCTCTACTCCTAAGGGCATCTTTTGAGGACTCTTTGGGATGTTCTGATTTTTTATGCTTGGCCCCATCTTTCTCCTGAAGTATGGGGGGCTGGACTCCTGTCTTGTGATGAGCACCCAGGGACTTCTCAGGGCACCCTAATATGTACCCAATTATCAGCTATCTTCCTCACCTCTGTAGGGCTAGATAGCTTAGATTCTACTAGATGCTGGTGTAACTTCTCAGAGGTATCTTTTGTATGTTTGTATTCTTTGGCCAACAAATTATATAGCCCCTCAAAGGTATCTACATGGTTTCCTTTAATCCAGCCTTCCAGTGACATCACCGAAGCATCTGCAAAGTCTACCCCTGTCTGAGTTGACCCCTCATGAGTATTTATGAACTTCTGCCTATACTCTTCAGGTGCTAGACCAAACAGCTCAATGAATACCTCCTTCATGTGTATAACTCCGCCACATCATCTTCCCGTGTCAGCAGCCTATCTCTCCCCTCTCTTGGAATCAGATCCCACAACAAGGAACACCTATGATGTGTACCCACCCTTCTCATCCTGAGAGCCCACTCATATGATGCTGGCCATTTGCCTTTATCATGCCACTCAGTATATCATGGCACAATACCCTTGGGCAACCTAGGGTCATAGGCACCCCTTGCATTTACATCTGTGTCTTTGTTGCTGCCACCATGTCTTTTGGGCATCTGCCCTGGATTGACCCTCAACTTCTTCTGGCACAGTTTTCTCTCCTCTATAGTCAGCTTCCTCTCTTGAATGTCTAAAAGGCTGAGCTAGGCCTCTAGGTCATTGGGCACGATCACTAAAGTGGAACTCTTCTTCCTCACAAGTGTGGAGGCATGCCTTGAACAAGCTGGGAGGGGGCACACTCTTGTTATACCCCTCGATTTCTTCATCTAAGAAATCTCTGCCATCATCCTCATCCCAACTGTCAGGGGTAACCTTCTGGGCAAGTTGGGCTTGAGCTCTCCTGGCTTTCTCCCAAGCTCAGAGTACCTTCTCCAGGTCCTCTTTCTTGACAGTAATTTCCAGACTTATTTTCTTGTTCCTGCACAGTACTCTCAAATCATTGATTTTCAGTGCAGGCTGCATGATAACGTCAATTTCCATGTTTTCCATCTTTTGAAGACTCAGCAAAAACTTTCACTAAACTGTGTGTGTCTGTTTTGTAGACTTTTACATTTTTACTTGTAAGTTGGTAAAGCTTATGGCTCCTTGGATGTACAGAACTTGGCAAAAACTTTTAGAACTTGCTTTCAGCATTAACTTGGTGGGTTTTTGTAGTTAGTAACTGATTAATTGCTTGGTACAGATAAATGCAAACTCTGGATCCCACTGCTTGGCATCAATGTGATTGTGGTGATTTATGTTGTATGGTTTTGCGACCTTACTGTGTAATGCACTCGCAAAACTGTCTTGGGTCTAGCCAGGCCCATATTCAAAAACCTTTGCTCAACCCTGCGTAGCTGTGGTTTTGAGTAGCAAGGTTTAAACAAAGAAACTAGTGTAAGGCATTTAGAAGCACCAAACAACGATATTAAGAAAGTCACACAAAAGGAAAGAAATCCAACACCAGTTTATAAAAGTAAAATATATTTTTATGAATTTTTGGGCACCAAGATGAGCAAAATCTACCAGAGATTGCCAGAGAGTTAGATTTTAAAGTAAAACATAAATCTCAGCTGTTTAGTCCAAAGCCCAAACAAGCATTGGTAACTTTAATGTTTAGAAATGTTTGAAAAGTTTGAAATAGTTGCCTTCGACTGCTCCAGCCTGATTGGGGTGAGCAGGGAGAAGATCAGGGTGGGTTCTAAGGAGTATCAGAACAGTTACCTGCTCAGCAAAGAAGTCTCTAGTCCTAGTCCAGTTCCACACTTTACATCAAAATCATGGTAGACTTTAATGGAGTGGTCCTGATGCTGGGGATACAGGATGCTGAGGATGCTCTGGGGGCTACATACCCACAGGCAAACCATTTTTGCCACTGGTCTCCCCTCTCTGTTCCCACAGCCAGCATGTCTACCTGAACAAAGGGGCAACCCCTCAGGAGTGTGACCGCATTTGCCCACCAAAAGCAACTTTGCCTCTGAAGCTTGCCTTTTGGGCAAATACCCTGAGTGGCTTTCTGCAAGAGGAGGCAACACCTCCCTCTGTAGCAGGCTATCATTATTCCTAAGCCTGGTAGTCATTCACACTACTCCCCAGGAGGGCAAACAGCTGTCTGGTGGCCATCTATAGTGTGAGGCAATTTAACAAACTGGACTACTGAGAGGCAACTTTCCAAAATTCTAAATGTAGCTTTCTCATAAAAGTGACATTAAATTTGACTAGTGCATCAAGTCGGGCTTAATGCCATGATTAATTTGATACATTGAAGTACCCATTTTAGTAGTCCTATTCAAAAGATAGCCGGGCTGACTGGTCAACCAGTAATTCTGTGTTAGCCAATGGGGCTACTAACCTTTCCACAGCAAAAGCAACAATTTGGAAGTTTTGCTGTTGGAACATATAAAAAGTATATGTCCTGCTTAGAAATGCACAGCTCTCTGCCTCAGGGTTCCATAGGCCTTCCTTAGGGGAGACATATATAATATAGATTCCATATTTGGCATCACTTTGCGTCGAGTGAGCATCCAGAAACCCTTAGCAGGATTTGATCTTAATTTTATTATTGCGCATTGCGATCTATTAATCCCTCCCAACAAGAAGCGTTGTGCATTGATGCCACAAATTAAATTAGCAGATGCATTAGGCCTGAAGGTCATCTTTTGTAAAACACAAATTAACTACCTGCTAATCATACAACAATTTCAACAAAAGCAGCTTTGAAAAGTGCATCTTGCTAATTACATGTTTTCGTTTACGTTCATCTTACCTGTCATATTGATGTGCTGTAGAAATCATACTCAGAGAAGGCCTTTGAAAAGGAGCAGCAAGACATGCTGAGCATTAGATTTGATGTTTTGTATAAAGAAATCGTTAAGAAGAATTCCCATAATGGAATAATATTACAGATGCAGAAACAGGTAATATGATTTTTCCTACAGTCTCTGTTACATTCTTGCAATGAACAATACAACAGAGATATTTATCTAGCTCACTTCTTACCTACCTTTTAATGATAATAGAACCACATTATCTGCTTAAGAGACATACAGTCACAAGGAGAAAAGACAATAGAGACTATGCTTCTATCATGTCAATCAATTGCTAATTGGATGAGTTCAGTTCCTTTGTTAGCTTTATGCAGTATGCAGATCCATCACACTGAAGAATGTTTGGGGCAGATTTACAAGCTCTTTGCGCTGCCGGTGACGCAGCCTGCTAAGTGATATTTCCAAGAACAGGTAAAGTCACCCTGCGTGACTTAACCTGTGCTTGTAAATATCGCCCCTGTTCACGCAACATTTTGCGTGTTAGGGGGGTGACATGGGTGTTGCCGTGGGTGTTCTCATGCAACACCTATGTCCACTGATGCATTTCCAGATTTGCGAGAAATCGTGAATCTGAAAATGCGTCAAAATGCTACACCACCCTAGTGGTGGCGTAGCGAGGTGCAACGATGAGAATTTTTTTCATTTCTCCTAGTTTTTTTCCTCTTTCAATGCGTGCTGCATTCTACAGCACACATTGATTTCTGTGCAGGAAGGTGCCCCTTCCTACACAAAAACAATCTCCCCACGACACAGGCATCCTTGCACCAATGGTGCAAGGGTGCCTGCACCAGAGCATGGCAGCAGTTTGTGTGCCAGCACAGGGGGAAGCACAGAGATGGGACATATTGTTGTAATTATGTTGCATCCCTGTGCTTCAAAACTAACGCAGCGCGGCGCAGCAAAATGACATGCAACGCCGCGCTGCTTTAGTTTCTTGTAGATCTGCCCCTTTGTATTTAAGGAGCCCTCAGTGTCACAAAAGTTTTCGTGCTTCCCATCCCATAGGCATAGGTTAGTGTGCGGTGCATAGTATGTAAAGGTGCCTTAAAAAAGAGAGTGTTTGGTGTATAAAACTTCCAAAGCGAATCTTAGCTTCTGAAAGCTTCATATTTCACTGCAGTAGAACAGACCAAAACACAGCAAAGACAATTTAACTTTGTGCAGCAAATAAACCTGATGACTATTTCCCGGCCGTGGTTACTATGTTGTCCTTCATCACTCTCTCACAACAACCTTGGAAATGAAGAGAGAGATGGAGAGGCCGGAAATGAAAAGTTTAGCTTGAATTATATTTTTCCTGGCCAGGTTGCTCCCAGAGTGTCTCAGAAATGTAATATATCTTGCTATTGGTGTGCACTTAATGGTTATCTACTCAAGGATTAGATCATGTTTACTCTAGCTTGATTTAGCGTGTCCTTATGTATCAGACCAGGGCTTTAAGAGGAGGTCTGTGCCACTCAGTATTTGGTGAAGGGAAGTCAAATGGTATCTGTTGGGCTCACTTTGTATGCAGTGTTGACTCTGAGTTCTGTGTAAGGGGAATATGAGTGCTTAAATGGTGTCACCATACTCATGGGTAATCAGTGACACCAGCTTCATGTTATCTGTGGCAGATTCTGTGGTTCATGAATCTATGGTGGTGCTATGTGGGTCTAGCATGGACTTCACAGATCTCAGTTGCGTGCTTCTTTCATGCAGGTGAGACGTACAAATGTAGCAAACATAAGGGGAATCCTTCTCCTGAAGGGGAATGGTCCTGGCCAAAATACATTGTAGATTTGGGTCTATGGAGTCTTTTTTTGCCACAACAAAGCGCCATTCTGGAATGGTGCCCTATAAGAAAACTGTGAAGTTATTACTGGTAACAGGGTGTAAACATAGTGTATAACGAATGATGGATGGAGTATATGATAGATGCTACCAGCAGCCGCTTGCTCTTGAGGAGCGTGTGACTATGGAGTACATTACCTCCCTCTTGCACCTGTGACACAATACACCCCAAAATACGACCTGGAGACATTATATTTCACTCGTCAAAATCCATGCTTTCTTCACAATATGGCTAACTGTAGATTTTGGGCCCTATCTCAGCTGCCACCCAAGAAACCCTACCATACTCAGACATTTCTGAAAAGTAGACACCAAGTGGTGTCAAGGGTGGTGTGCTTTGTGTGTTCTCATGAGCCTTTTTTATCCAGAAACATCTGCAAACCTCCATCTATGCCTAAAAACAAAAATGTTCCTCTTACTTCTGTGATGGCATGTTCTAGAATCTGTGGTAATCAACACATTTTCTACCACCCAGCTTATCTACAAGTCTCTTGATAAAAATGATACCTCAATTGTGTGGGTAGACATAGTGACTGAAACAGGAAAAGGCCCAAAACGCAATACAGACACATCAAATGTTTTACTGAAAACTGACCCTTTTTTTTTGCATTGTCGGTAGCTGTGTATAATTGGGCCCTAGCTCAGCTGGCACCTAGAGAACTTGACAAACTTGCATATTTTTAAAACCTAGATGTCCGGGGGAGTCCAGTGTGGCTCTCACTCAGTCTTTTTTTACCCAGAAGCTCTTGTAAACCTTATACTTTGACTAAAAAACACATTTCTGTGAGAACAATTTCAGGTATGTGTGTGTACCCACACATTTCCTACTACTCAACATTACTTCAAGTCACCCTATAAAAATGGTACCTCACTTGTGTTTGTAGGCTTGTGTCCATGAAACAAAAGAGCCCAAAATGCAACACAGACTGAAAAAATTATCCTTTTTTTGCTATTTGGGTAGATGTGAATTTTCAGACTTCGCTTAATTTGCACTTAAAGAAACCAAAAAAACATACACATTTGTAAAACATGACACCTGGGGGAATCCATGGTGGGGTGACTTGAGTGACTCTTGACAGGGTTTCTTACCGATAAGTCCTTGCAAACCTCAAACTTTGGCTAAAAGCACACATTTTCTTCACATTTTTGTGCGGAAAAGTCCTGAAATCTCTGAAGAGCCTCACATTTCCTACCACCCAGGGTTCCCCCAAGTCTCCTTAAACAAATGATACCTCAAATGCGTGGATAGGCCTAGTGCCGATATAGGAAAGGGCCCAAAAAGCAGCATGGACATATCACATTTTTACACTGAAAACTGAAATTTTCTTTGCAATGAGGTTAGCCATGGATTTTGGGCTCTAGCTCAGCCGACAGCTATGAAAACTTTAAAAACTTGCATATTTTTGAAAAATATACACCCAAGGAAGTCCAGGTTGGCATGAGTTGATTGGGTCTCACCAGGTTTTAGTTTACCCAGAAACTCTTGCAAACCTCAAACTTTGACAAAAAACACACATTTCAGTGAGAAAAACCTCAGAAATCTTTGGTGAGCCCAGCATTTCTCCAAGTCTCCTGATTTAATTGGTACTTTACTTGTGTGTGTAGGCCTAGTGCTTGAAACAGGAAAGGGTCCAAAGCGTGACATGGACACATCACAGTTTTCACTGATAACTGGTTCCTTTTTTTGCAATGTGAGTATCGGTGGATTTTTGGCCCTAGCACCTCAAGTAATCTAGGAAACCTGCATAGTGTTCAAAACTAGACACCTGGTGGAATCAAGGGTGGCCTGAATTGTGTGGCTCTCAACAGGTTTCTTTTAGCCAGACGCCCTTGCAAATGTCAAACTTTGGCTAAAACACAAAGTTTCCTCACATTTCTGAGAGGAAAATGTCAGAAATCTCCTGGGAGTCAAAAATTTCCAACCACCCAGAAATTTCTCAAATCTATCAGTAAACATGGTACCTCGCTTGAGTGAGTAGGCCTAGTGCCCACAACAGAAAAGGGCCCAAAACGCAACATTAACACATCATGTTTTTTCAATGAAAACTGACCCTTTTTTCGCATTTTAGGTATGTACAGATTTTGTGCCCTAGCTCCTCCTGCACCTGGGTAAACCTATCAAACTTGCAAGTTTCTGAAAACTAGACACCTGGAGGTTTCCAGGGTGAAATGACTTGCATGGGCATCACCAAGGGTTTTTATCCAGAAGCCCTTGAAAACCTCAAACTTTGGCTAAAGCACTCATTTTCCTCAGATTTCTGTGAGGTAAACTTCTGGAATCAACAGGGAGCAAATTACTTCCTACCACCTAGCATTTGCCCACATATCCCGATAAAAATGGAACATCACTTGTGTGGGTAGGCCGAGTGCCCGTGGCTGGAAAGGGCCAAAAACACAATGTGGAATCGTTAACATTTTCTGTCTAAAAGTTACCTTATTTGGCAATGGATCATAGCTGTGATATTTGGCCCCACCCTGGGGGCCACAAAGGGAAATCTACCCAACTCAGATATTTCTCAAAACTAGACACCAAGGTCAAGGTAGTGTGCCTTGCATTGATCCCACAAAGTTGTTTTACCCACAGTGCCCTGCAAACTAAATATGTAAATTCGCCCATTTTCTCTGTATTTTTGTGACATAAACCTTTGGAAACCACGGTAAGCCACAAGTTTCCTACCATTTAGCTCCTCTGGGCATACATTTTTAGAAATGTCTGGGTTCGCTAAGTTTCTTTGGATGACCGCTTGGCCCAAACTCAGAGTTATCCTTATTGCTGATTTCTCTGTGTTACCTGTTTAAGCATTTTGTACCACGGGCACTAGACCTAACCACTCAAGTGGAGTAGCATTTTAATGGGAGAAATAAGGAAATGCTAGATAAAAGGAATTTTGTGGATCCATGTGGTTTTTGAAAGTTTATGCCACAGAAATATAGAAGAAAATGTGCGATTTTAGGCAAAGTTTGATGTTTTTAGGGCATTGTGGGTAAGAAAATGCAGAGTTCAAAGAGGCATGCCATCCTGGACTGCTACGGGTTTCTGTTTTTCAGAAATGCCTGGGTTTGTTAGATTACCCCTAGAGGCAGATGACTCGAGCCTGAAAAGTGAAGCCATTCAGCACAGAAGAAGGACTATAATGGGACTTAGCCCCACTCTGCTACCCATATGTAAAATAAAACACTGCCAGTATAATCAAAATGTTCCTTCCTGTTATAGGGAGGGGGATGCTTTAGTCCCCAGGTGAGCAGAAAGACTGTTGAGGCTTTAGGAGTAGCGGTGGGGCCTAATGTCAGGATGGAAGAGATCCCTACCCAATTTTTTGTGAAAAATTATTTCTAGCATGGACTTTCTGAATACAGGGCACATTTGGAAATACCGCTCCCCGGGAGGCAGAAAGAGAAGGCTGGCCCGCTTATGGTGTTGATACAGCTCAATGCCAGGGTGGGACGCTCACACCCCTTTGCTTTACCTAAATGTGAAATCCCTCGTGGCCAGTGGGTATTGTCCTCTCTGGGTGGCAGAATACGGGCAACCCTGCACCCCACACAATTGTGGAAAAAATCCTGTCTACGCCCAAAAGGCAGAAAGACTCTATTGCCCATTCCGAGTTGGGTGTATTGGCTCGACGAAGAGTAGGTCGCAATTGTTTTTTGTTTGTTTTGCCAAAATGTTGATATCCCTGGTGTCTACTGTCCTTTCTGTCCCCTGGGGGCAGATTTTGAATAAAGACCCTCAATCCAGCCCCCTGGGGGCAGAAAGACGTATGCACCTGGTTACATCAGTCTTTCTGCCCCCTGCGGTGGTTGGGAGATGCTTACTCAAAGTGACACCCTGAGGGACAGGGATCTGTTAGAAATAAGGTCTCTATTTGGCAGTGGTTTGCACTCTGTCCAAGGAGGGACCCGCACTCTAGTCAGGGTAAGTGATTACAAAACTAAGATAACCCCTGCTCGCCCCCTTGGTAGCTTGGCACGAGCAGTCAGGCTTATCTCAGAGGCAATGTGTAAAGCATTTGTACATACACATACAGTAACACAGTGAAAACACTACAAAAGTACACCACACCAGTTTAGAAAAATAACCAATATTTATCTTAAGAAAACAAGACCAAACCAACAAAAATCCAACATACACGGGTAAAGATATCACTTTTAAAACATAAAATAAGTTCAGTCCATAGAGATAAACAGGCGCAGGGGAGGGAGGTACCAAAATAGCAAAACTATGCATTGGTTCCTTAGTACCAGGGGAGGTGATGCATCAGTTCCTTACTGCCAGGCAAGGTGATTCATCGGTTCCTTATTGCAGTGCAGGGGAGGTAATGTGTTGGTTCCTTACTGCTGGGGGAGAGGATGCGTCGGTTCCTTAATGTGAGGGGAGGTGATGCGTTGATCTCCAAACACACGGCCTCTGTTCCTTACTGATGGGCAACATCGATGAAGAGCTTGGCTCCAGGGACAAGGCGATGAAAATCCAGATGCACTGTGTTGATGTGGGGGCGGCAGAATAGGGGTTGCTTTGAATTCACAACTGCAAAGCAGGTGATGCATTGATTCCTTCAACAGGGTCAGAGTTGGAGCGTGCACCAATGACGTCAGTGACATATTGCTTGGGACTCGGGTTGCGGTGACCTTTCAGCAACACTGTATGCGCTGCATTGATTCATTGGCAGCGTTGCATGATTTCTACTTGCAAGTGCCCCAGAATTGGATTTGGCACCACTTGGCAAGTCAGGACTCTCAGTATTAGAACCTAGCCATTGGTAGGTGAAGCCTTTGATGGCCATGAGAATTCTTAACAGGAGGCAAACATGCACACGCCCTTGGAGAACCTTGGAAAGTAGGATGTAGAAAGTAAAGTTCAGTCCTTTTACTCCCAGGACAGAAGCAGCAAGGAACAGGCCAGCACAACAAAGCAACAAGCAGAGTGGCAGTCCCTCCTTCAGTATCCAGCTATTTTTCCTGGCAGAATGTTCTCTTATTCCAGAAGTGTTTTCCGAAGTAATGGTGTCACAGCTCCAGTACTTATAGCAGTTTCTGTCTTTGAAGTGGGCAAACTTCAAAGGAAAGTCTTTTCAGTGTACAAGACCCTGCCTTGACCTAACCAGGCTCTGGATTACCTGCATGGGGTGGAGACATGTGTGAGGACAGATAAAGGTCCAGGTGTCAGTGAAAACTCCTCCCACCACTCTAGATCAGGAAGACACATTAGCCTGGTTATGGGCCATCAGGATATGCCAGGCACACCTCAGCTCTCTTTGTCTGACTGTCTAGAGTGATTGCACAAGCAGTCCAATTGTCACCCTCCCTCAGACATGGATTCCACAGGCAGGCAGGTTGGAAAAGCAAAAAAATACCCGCTTTCTAAAAGTGGCATTTTCACACACACAATTTAAAAACCAACTTCACAAAAGTATGATTTTTTTAATTGTGAGTTCAAGGAGCCCAAACTCCAAATCTCTATCTCTTCTCATTTGGAAGTTACAATTGTGAGAGGTTACATGGCAGGTCCAGTGATAACCTATGATAGGGGAGGTCTGCAATAGTGAAAAACAAAATTAGCAGTATTTCACTTGCAGGGCATGTAAAACACAACAGTACACATCCTACCTTTTAAATACACTACACCCTGTGCATAGGGCAACCATGGACCAACATTAAGGGTGCCTTGCATGCAGTAAATGGAAGGTTTCAGCCTGACAAGGGGTGGCACTAGCCACATTGACACAGCAGTTCAGAACTGCACACACAGACACTGCAGTGGCAGGTCTGTGACATGGTTGTAGGGATACTCCTGTGGGTGGCACAATCAGTACTGCAGGCCCACTAGTAGCATTTGATTTACAGGCCCAGGGCACACACAGTGTACATTACTAGAAACTTACCAGTAAATCCAAATGCCACTCATGGATAATCGATTACTGGTATCATTTACACAGGGTGCACTTGCACTTTAGCACTTGTCAGCAGTGGTATAGTGCCCAGATTCCTAAAACGAAATGCAGCACACAGTTAAAACCAAGGAGGTCATAAACAAAACTGACAGGAAAAACACGCCAAATATGCCAGGTCTAACCGGATCAAAAAATAGAAATAGGGTTGAAGGCGGCTCACCCACGTATCATGCCATTATCCCACCCAGGAGAGGGCAAAGCAATCTTTCTGGCTTCCTGCCAGGTAGATTGAGGTTGTATACCCAAAACCTGGCCTTGGGAGACAGAAAATCCCGAAACACCAAGGGGAAATAAAACCCAAAATTTAGAAAAGGGTGTGGGGCAGCTCACCTACATATTGTGCCATGCTCCTACCGCAGAATGAGCAAAACAGTTGTTCTGCCACCATGGGGGTAGATTGAGGGTGTTTACCCAAAACCTCGAGACAAAGGTACAAAAACGCCACTAGTATCCAAAGTAAAAATATGCCAAAAAATAAAAAAAGGAATTGGCGGTGGCTTGCCCATGCATCACACCTTGCCCCTAGACCGCAATGGGCACAATTATATTTCTGGCCCCTGAGTCAGATTGTGGGTAAACACCCCCCTACTCTCCTTTAATGTGGTACATAAAAAAGTTCCCTAGTGTCTAGCAGACTTTATGCCCCCCTCCCCAAGTATCATATTTCAAGTAAGTTCCCTAAATTTGCCCCACAGGGGTTTGACATATTTGGGGTGGGAGCTTAGCCAGATGTCTGGGATCTAATGGGTTTGCTTCCCCCAGGGTGGCAGATTGGAGGTAAAAATCTCCTCTCTACCCCTGAAGGGCCAGAAAGATTGGTTTCATAATTCATGGGATGAGTGCTGCTCACACCCCTTTTCATAAAATACAAAACACACCCCTGGTGTCTAGTGTGCTTTCTTCCCCCTGAGGGGCTGATAGGAGGTAAAGTCCTCCTATCTGCTCCCGGTGAACAGGAAGACTGTTGGGGTTAGTTTGGGGATGGCGTCTCAATCAGATGTCTGGGCAGGCTTCCCCCACCCCTTGTAGCAATCAAAAGGTATTCACTTGTGTCTAGAAGGCTTTTTGCCTCACGGGGGTAAAGACTTGTTTGGTCTTTTTAGGTTTGGGGCTTGGCTCAATGCCTGGGCGGGATGCCCTAACCTTAATTAAAAAGGAACTCCCTGGGGTCTAGTGGATTTTCTGCTTCCAGGCCGACAGATTGGGAGGGCAGAAAGACTGTTTTAGTAACCTATGGAGTGAGGACCACTACCCAACTCTTTAAAAAAAAAAAAAAAAAAAAACCTCTGGTGTTTAGTGTGCTTTTTTCCCTACCAGGGCCATATTGAAGATAAAGTCCTCCTATCTGCCCCATGGGTGGCATCCCAAAGACTAGGCCGGCTATCAATACCTCTTGCAGCAATAGAAAAAACCTATGGTCTTTCAGGGAGGTCCTGAAGGAATACTGGTTTCTAGTGGTCTTTCAGGCCCTCCCATGGGTGGCAGATTGGACATGTTATTCTTGGGAGGTGGGGGAGCCCTAGCCAATGCTATGGTGGACACCCCTATTTTGCACATATATTTTCAAGTTGGCTGGTGGACTTTCTGCTCCCCTAGAGCAAATTGGGGGATAAGACCCCCAAATTCGCCCCCATGGAGGTAGAAAGACTGTTTAACATTTTTTTTAGGGGAAAAATCTCTAAAATCTAGTGGGGTTTCTGCCTTCCTGTGGAAGATTGGGGAGTAAGATTACTCAAATTCTTCCTGGGGGGGGCTTAAAGGCTGTTTTGGGATGGCCACTCAAACCCTTAATTGGGTGCAAAAAATCTTCTCAGGAGTCTAGGTAGCTTTCTGCCCACCTAAGTGCAGATTGGAGGTTAAAACCCCACAAATGTGCCCTGGGGGGGGAGACTATTTTTCCATTTTTGGGGGGTGGAGCCTAATCCTGATAGGTGGAGGGCTGCCCCATCCCTCAATATACAGCACACAGAACCTTCTCTCTGGTACAGTGAGCAGAAAGTGTGTTGTGCCTGGGGGAGGAGGGAAGCACTACCCCATTTGCCATGCACACTGATCATTATTTCACTGGGAAAACAAAACAAACTGTGCTGCTGGGAATCTCTTCCCCAGTAGCCCAAATCTAATGTAAATAAAGCAAACCTTCTGGTGCAAGCAGCTGAGCGTCCTATAATGCTTTCACCAGAATTGGCAAATGGCCAATGGCCACACTGGAGAAGGAGGAAGGACTTTGGCTGCACCCACACTTAAAAGTTTAAATATCAAAGAGGCTCAGACGTTATCACTCTTCATCACTCACTTAGTAGTTTTTCCTAACAGGATTATTATACCATTGCATCCTTGCTTTGTGGAAAGAACCTCTTAATACATATATCCTTTATGTTCACTTTGTCTCTGCTCCATCATTGTTAAATTTTGTCTTTCTCTTTGGTCCCCAAGTCATTCACAAGTTCTAATCTATACAATAACACTGGCATGAAAAGTTAATGGAATGCAGCATTCATGGATTTAAAAATGTCTCTCAACATTATCGCTGCCTTGCACAATTATTATAATTCCTTTCTCAGGTTACCATAGGCATCAACATCACAGCTCACTCACCAAGGGGCATATCAACAAGCGGCAGCGATAATTATCGCTGGCCGCCCTTAGCGTGAGGAATTTTATCACCTGCTATTGCAGATAATTATCGCCATGCTAGCGCTGTATTACCAACGCATAGCGCAATGGCGATAATTATTTCTGTGATAGCGATGCTTTCCATGGAACATCGCTGGTTTTCCAGCGATGTTCCATGGAAAACTACGATATCCTTGTTGATAGGGCTGAGTGGTCTCAGCCCTATAATCCACCACCCATTGGCTAACATTGTTTAGTCAAAGGAAAAGTAGGCGTAAGGAAAGTAGCGATAACCAAGGTTAGCGCTACTTTTCTTATCGCTATGCTTGTTAGCGTGCCCATTGATAATTTCCAGTTATTTTGGGACGGAACGCCCACTTTGCATCTCATTAGAGATGCAAAGGTTGGCGTTATGGGAAAGGGCGCTAAGGCAAGGATTCACGCGATAGCGTGACCTTGCTGATAAAGCGATAAAATTATCGCCGCTTTTCGTCTGAAAACGGACGCAAAGGTTGCAATAATTTTATAGCGCCGCCTTGTTGATATGCCCCCAGGAGAGTAGACCGGCTTCGGCCTCCATACCGCCCCTCGACATCTCAGAATAGTACAGATCAAGATACCCACATCTGTATAGAAATGTCATGGCTAGATCATGTGTGTACAATGTTGGTGGAAGCCATTAGACTGTTTCTCCAAAACAAACTGGAGAATTCTATGCACATTTGCATATGATTGGTGTCTCTGTGGTGGCATTCAGAAAACTGTCCCTGACAAAAACTTCATCAACTTGTGGCCTCCAAACATAGTGTGCATATCCCAACACTTAACAGGAGTGAACTCCGTGATTTCTCCATGCAGTACAGAGGCTCCATTCCTGTCTGGTCTACTGTTCATGTCCCACGTGAAGTCTTATGTTCCTCTCACAAATGGCGAACACCTGAACCACAGACACCTCATTATGGCTAGCTTATCATGGCCTGACTGTACTGAATCCCTGCTGTTTACTAGAGTTTTGTATTTTGAATTTGGAGCCCCTGAGTGTAGACTCGTCATCTCACTTCAGCTACGCAAAACATACTATTACTGTCTCTATACGAATTAGGTTTCTGTAAACTTTGGTCTTTTTTGGAAATATCGAAATGAAGTTGAATAACATGAACAATTAACCACCTTTGGTCACAACTTAACTTGAGGTTTATTCTACCAGTTGTCCTCAGCCTTGATAAAGTCCAAAAGGATGCAACACTTATTTGCTGCCCTAATTTACCAATATAATCAGATTTTCATCCTTAATGATTGTACAAGTGTGACTACCTGTAATGAAGGAAAATAAATCAAAAATGTATTAACTGAACTTCATGCCTATCATAGACTTTATGACTAACTTGTAACGGATTCTAAGTGTACTCCAAACTTTGTATTCTTTCACATTTTAAATGAGCCCCCAATTTTGGTAATCACATATATAACACCCTTTGGGCCGTATTACATAAAGAGCGGGGGTTGCAACAGACGTTTACACCCGCTTTGCACACCCCAAGGGCACTTTGGTATTACAGAAGGGGGCGCAGATGCTTGTGCGGCCCCTTTTGTAATACCGTTGGGCTGACGCATGTAAAGTGCCAGCGCTATCTTCAGGGTGCGTACCCTCATTTGCATGGGGACCTGTGATGGAGCAAGGTTTCGTATAAAAGAGACTTGCTTGTGTGCAATACTCTCAAATAACATGTAATCATGTAACCAATCTGTTTTGTAAATACTAATATTGCATTACACACGACATACTGTATCTAGGGGAAGCTTTTATATGTGTATTACTAACAAGTAACCCAAGAGTCTTAAAATGGCTGCCAAAAACGCAGGAACTTCACTGCGCATGTGTCTACTGCATCTACGTAGCATGACGTCTTCAATGCTTGGGGTAAAACTTTGCAGCTGCGCAATAGCTCTAAATATGGCTGCTTGAAACTCACATGATAATGCACCTGCTATTGCTTAAACTAAACCTTATAAGTTCTACTAAACACTAATGTGAAAGAAAATAAGTAAATGGGGATAGAGTAGAGATAAGTGTTATTTAGTGAAATCATTTATTTCCGTATTCTAGCGTGTCTTTTTCTGACTTTATTATTAGTTCATATTTGGGCCTCGGAGGGTGACTGAAATCCCTAACCCATTTGACTCATGCGCAGGTGCACAGAAACCTCCCGGAAACCATGATGGCACAGTTGAAACACAGCCAAGGACATACTGGACAGAGACGCCTGAGAACTCAACCTGTTGACCCAGACAAAAGAAGAGACTTGAAATAATGTTTCAAAATGTATTGATCGTAATGTGAAATGCGGGTGGGAATAAAGCTGTGAGAAAGTAAATTAAGGGGCAGAAACATAGAACAATGGTCTTAAGAAAAATATTACTTTTAGTATGGTGTGATGAACTCTCCTCCTTGCCCTGTCCAATCAGAATAGGGGAAAACACGAAATTGAAACATTTGGGGGTAGTACACGAACACAGAATAGTATAATTAAGGTAAGTTAGCTAGAGACCAGTTCAGACCCGTCATTCCGACTCGTCACAGACCCGACACGTATGCTGCCACAGATACTGTCTGAGACACTGTCTCAGACCTTGTAGATGCCAGAGACCCTGCTCGAAAGACCAAAATACTGATCGATAATCCAATCATCTAGAAGGGGAGTTGAGGAAGAATTATTCGAGGAGAGTAATGCCAGAGAGGGGTGCGACGCAGTCGTTGCACTTAAAAGAGGTCACCTTCCCGGTCCTGAACCTGTCTTGATTTTCATCTCCCGACCTGTTCTGGAGATCCGCACCCGACTCCTAGGCCAGGGGTTTGGTCATCGCACTATCCTAGGTAATTATAAATCTATGTAGTATGTCCTTGTACTGCTCTCTATTTTTTCTCCCTCCTCTGGTACCATCTTCATTGCTCTTTATTTTGTGACTTTGCTTTGTTTGACTTTAAATTTTTCTTGAAGAAAGAAGGTGTTAAGCTGTGTTTGAATTGACTCACAAAATTATTGATTAGATAAAGATTTTAAAACTTTTCGAGTTTGTGGTTATTTCAAAGGTAAAGTTAATGTCATTTCTACTTTAAACTAACTCGGCAACCTGATTCATTGAGCGAAAGAAAATGATTGACAAGGAGATTGAGTTGGTTAGATTTGGTAAAGGTGAATATCAAATTACAGGTATATCACACAATTGATGATAGCGGGTTTGTACTAGCTTACTTGTATGAATGTTATGGGCCCAGGTGAGCATATGGTATATGTGAGTAACCCAAGGTAGTAACCCGCTCCATCAGTTGTACGTGGTAGCAGAGGCATGGTTAGGTTCTAGTTAGTTAGGTGGAAATATTGTGGATTGTATTATTGATTTGTGTATTAACCAAACCCGTTATTTGTTTGTTTTGTTTCATGTTGTCTAGAAGTTTCCGGGAATATTGAAAAGCGGGTGGTGAATGGAAGCCTCACTGCAGTGAGGTTACTTGTCTGGATCAGGAAGATGCTGAAAGTTATGCAGGACTAGAAGCACTGATTTAGGGATTATTTTTCTTTCGTATAAAAGTGAGAGTAACTTGTAGCAAAAGAGTTCGCCGGTGAAACTTTGGTCTTATATCAGTTAGAAAGGGTAATACCAAAGGAGTAGCAGGTTCTCCGATGCTTGTGTGAAGAGTAAGCGGAAAGGTTTTACTCGTAGTGTATGAAGAGTAAGCTGAAAGGTTTTACTCGCAGCAAAAGAAATAGACTATTCTTTGAAATTAGAGGATCAGAAAAAGTAGCGAATGTTTCTATGTTGTTAATTAATGAAATTGCACTTAAAATTGTGAGAAAATACGTTTTTGTATTACCTTGTAAAGGAGGGGTCAGTGGCGAGTGCTGCACTGACGTCACAGAGGACCGCGCTGGGATTGGTTGAAACAGCAGGTGTGTGACTGACGCAAATTATTGTAAAGGAGGGGTCAGTAGTAAGGAGTGATACTGACGTCATTAGGAGCTGTGCAAGTATTGGCTAAACGCGCTGTGAAAAACAAACCCTGATTGTTTGCAAGCCTAGAAGACGCACTAGTATTGGAGAAGTGTTTAAGTAAAAGCGAACATAGGATTAGCTGTAAACATAGGAATCCCAAGGATAATAATAGATAGTGGAACTTGTATGTTCGATCCGACTTTAATAGGGACCCGTCCAGATAGAAGGTTTATTAGATTTGCTTACGAACAGTATCGTAACCAAAATTCACACGCAATGTATGGAGAAAAAAGGAAAATGTCATTTATGCAGAAAATTAAAAATTATTTTAAGAAGGATAAACCCATCAAAACTAGATAAGGAATTCTTATCCCTCCCCCGAAAACGCCCGCATCATACATGATGGTAGAAAGAGGCTATCATACCTGTATATGGTTAGAAAATTGGATGGAGTACACAAAAGACGATGGAATATTAGCTTTGCCCGAATTTGGAACATTTGACGGGAGAGTTTTACATAACTTACGCACTAGAATGAATGAATTAGAACCCAGACCTAGATTAACACAGTAAGAGGCATCAGAAGAATGTGAGACTGAAGCATTTGAGCGTGATAGATCATGAAGTAACAGAAACCTAAGTAGGTGTTATCCAAAATTTCCACATGAAACCTGAGATAGTCAGATGAAACAGTGGAAACAAGCCATGGTAGCTGACGGATTTTATCCTGTACCAACAACTGAGGAACAGGTTGGAGGAAAATGCACAAAGAAAACAAAACATTTAACAATGACAGGTAGTGGAGACTCAGAAGATGATTATTTAGAAGATATCTTAATGAAAAATCCTCCGCCTTATCAAGAAGGACCAAATAGAACAACCCCGAGTGCCCCAGTTCTAGATACGCCTTTAATTCCACAGATTGTCCATGACAAAACAATGGGAAAGATACTTCAAGAAAGGGAAAGGGAAGCGATAAATAAAAATAGAATTGAATTAATACAGAAAATTACCCAGTTAAACACGCATCCTGACGCTCTGACTATACCAGTGACTATAGGTCCTGTTGTCCCATTGTACGGGGATAAATCCAACTGTCCTAAAACACCCGTCATGACTACACCCATTATTAAACCTAGAAAAGAGAAAATAATAATTGACGACCAAACTAGTGAATGTGAGTCAGTGATTTCATTAATGGATTTACCAATAAAAGGGCAAATAAATGACACACCCAGGAGAGTCACACCAGGTTGCTCGAAAGAAGTACGAATAGAGACATCCACAGGGACGAAGAGTGCCACAATAGTAACCCTGGAAGAAATAGAAAGATGGGCACAAGAAATAGAGAAACCAAACCCAACACCGAAAATATTAGATATTTTCAAATTAAGAGTTGAATTAGAAGAAATGATAGCTGGGAATGTAGGACTGGATAGGTTAAACACCTATAGTGAGGAAGAATTGCAGTTCATTTGCAGAAGCATAGCCCAAAACACAAAAATATTTCGTGAAAAATTGGTGAATTTAGCCTCTGAAATGGGAATAGAGATAGGGCGATCCAGAGTACTGCAATAAACCTTATAGAGCAGAATTCTCTGATAAAGATTTTAAAAAACATGAACATGTCAGGAAAAAAAATGCAGGTTAAAGAATTGCTAACGATATTGCAGAAATCGGGAGATTTAGACAGATGTAAAGTCCGGTGGACAAAGAAAAAGGAAGAAGCACAAACAAGTTGAGTGACTTCTGAATATTTAATGAAAGAAACAGAGAAGGCAGAAAAGTTGTATCCAATGAGAGAAGTTCCAGGAGGGGGATATGTACATGTCCCATGGACCCGACAGGATATTTTATCATTTACTAATGATTTCCCTAAATTGAGAGAAAAACCAGTGGAATGGTATAGACAGGTAGAAAGGTTTGTGAAAGTTTAGAAAGTTTTATTGAAGGATCTGGATGGTCTTTTTGACATAGTGGTGCCTGCTGGTTTGTGGACTGAATGCAAAATTAATTCAATTGGCATACTGATGAGTACCCGAGAAATGAAAAAACAGGAGCCCCATCAGAATAGCTTATGAAGATATATAACCAGGTAATCACTTTCTTAAAAGGGAAAATTCCACCAAAAGAAACAGATTGGATAAACATAGATCAAACAACCAAGGAAAAAGATGAGTCTGTACATGCGTACTATGAGCACCTCCTACAGGTGTTCAAACAGTATAGTGGATTTGAGAGTATTGGGGATAAGCACATGACTCATTTTGTGTATCGGTTTGTGTCAGGGTTAATAAAAGAAATATCTGAAATGATTAAGCAGCATAATTTGTTCTGGCAAGCGAAACGCATAGATGAGATCTTAAAATATGCTAAATACTGTGGAGATGAAATTGACAATAGACGGTAAAATTTAGAAGAGAAAGTGACGTGGGCTCAAGTAAAATTAGCAGAACACGAAGAACTCCAGCTACAGAATCAGGCAGGAAATACAGGAAGGGGGCAATGTCAGGGTGAAAATAATGGGGGTAAACCAAAAGGGTGGTTCAGTAGAGAAGAGGCAAAGAAAAGGTTCCCTTGTCATGGGTGCGGAAAATGCTGGCATTGGAAGAACGAGTGTAAAAATATACAGAATAATAATGGCCCAAATCAAAATTTAAATCCACAGATGCAAAATGAGGTGATAATGAGTCAACCGCAGTTGGTTGTAAACCTACAGAGTCAATTGCCACCTGCCCCTTTGCCAAATTTTGTGAGTCAAGCCAAGTACTGTGAGGATACCGGATTCCAAGAAGGAAGTGGTAAGAAAAATTAAGTAACATCGCAGTTTCTTTTGCAGGATACTTATTTCGAAGACCAAGGCATTCTAAAGGAAATCATGAGTAGTCCCTGTAATTCACCTATAATTGGTATTAAGAAACCTAACGGAAAGTATAGGGTAGTACAAGATTTACGAATGATGAACAAGATTGTTGTGCCATGTTGCCCTATAGTACACAACCCTGCAGTAATTTTGTACCAAATACCATGGAATGCAAGATGGTTTACCGTAATGGATTTATGCCATGCCTTTTTCTCCATCCCATTGCATCCTGATAGTCAGTTTTTATTTTCATTCAAATTTGAGGATCGTATTTATGTTTGGAATCGCGTTCCTCAAGGGTACACAGAAAGTTCTTCGATTTTTAAGCAAATTTTGAAAAAATGTCTTGAGATATTAGTACTACCCGAGAGTCAGTCCTGGTACAGTGTATTGATGACCTACTGGTCGCATCCAAAACAAGGAGTGACTGTGTAACTGATTCCATTGCCCTATTGAACAATCTAGCCAAAGGTGGACATAAAGTGTCCCCTGAGAAACTACAATTTTGCAGAAATGAAGTAAAATATTTGGGACACCAAATAGAATGAGGATTAAGGAGAGTGACCACTGAGAGAATAAAAATAATAAAACAAATGAAACTACCGCAATCCCAAAAAGAAATAAGAATAGCGCGGTATTACAGTCATGGTCACAGAGGCAAAGAAGCCATCAGTAGGGGCGCACCGACAGTGCGCCATCTAAAAGGTAGTGCACTGTCAGTGCGTCACCTGATGGCAGCCCTCTGGAGGGGGTAAAGGGGGTTCTTTGCACCCCTAGACACCCCCTTGCAGATGGGTGCAGTCACTGGCTTTACCTGCCTGCAAGGGGATCTCTAATTCCCTTTAAAAGGGCAGGAGGGCCTGCACTATAAAACATGGTGCGGCTGCTTTAAAGAAGCTCTGTATTTGACTTGAATGCTCTTCCCCAGGGTAGCACGAGTTTGTGGCTGCCCTGGGGGCAGCGCATTCATGGTAATAGGGCGCATTGTCACTGTTTGCGCCCGGTGTACCTTTTCAAAGGTGCAACCGGCTCAAACAATGAAAATGCACAATTACCATAATACGGCTCCATGTGTCCAGGCAACCGCATTGTTACTTGAGATCGAATTATTGTAGTTATGGTGCACACTTTTTCTCTAATAAAAGGATGTGCAACTCGGAATGTTGCTGCTGCCAGTGTGATAGCAAACTTAAAGGTCATGAGATGACACTTCATATGATGCGATAGTGTTCAAAGGGTGGGTGCTGTAATTTACACTACCCTTGAAACTTTGGTGACTTGGCGTCCCCGGCAAGAAACAAGGAATCAGTGGCCAGATCAGAACAACCTCCTCCTTTGTGAGAAAACTATCTTGATCATTTTGAAAGATGGAAAAGTGTAACTTACTTCCTCATTCCATTCCTGCATGAAAACATTCACATCCATACCCATCGAATCCCATCATAAGCTGATGAACGTTGATACGGTTGCACTTATTCTTGATGAAAACATGTCTCTGGAGTAAAAAACTGTCTAAGGCCATTTTAAACATTGCTAAATCACAGCTCTATTCTCCGAAATCCCCCAAAGTAGCTAGTTCCTGTCAACAACCACACATAATGACCTAGGAAAACATTCCACATTAATACTTTTTTCAGTCCAAGCAAATAATATGGGAGCCTTAATCTGGGTCGACCAAAACCGTGAATCTTGTAACCCCTTAATGGTTGATATATCCTAATATGGAGATTGTCCACCTGAATGAGGGTATAGCATATAACCCTGTCTTTCATCAGTCCTCCAAGAGACATCTTAGTCTGAATGAGTCTGGCAGCATCTCATGAGAGGTTATGTGAAGTGAAAAATTGTCTTTTCAACCCTTTCACCTGTAGAGAACGGTATGTGCCAAGACCCCAGGAAGTTCTGTCTTCCCCTACCTCACTGACCAGATCACGGGCCATCCTAAAAAACTGCTTTTCTGATCCAGGTGTCTATGCTGTCCAGCAAAGATCAGATCATCATAGGAGGTTCCTCTGATAACTCTACTGTTTACAAGTGAGGCGGCCTTCTGCATAATTGCAGCATCATGAGGCTTTCCAGAGCTCTATACTTCAATGGTCCTAGCAAGAGCACCTAGATGGAAGAGACCATAAGATTGCCCCTCTGACCAGTTCCCATGATGTTTCAGCCATCCAAGGATGTAGTTCTTTCTTTGAAAGACAAATGTTTGTACCCATCAATAAAACATTGATTACTGTGTAACCTACAAATCAAAGACTCTCCAGAAGATCTCTTGCATTACAGACCAAGGACCGCAAGCCATTAATCTCATATGAAGTGAAAATGATGATCTCTACATAATTGATTGATTATGCAGATGCCCTGAAAATGCAGCTCAACTACCATCAGTTTTTAAAGCTTGACAAAGCCCCAGGCACCGAATAACAACCCACAGGCCAAAAAGGGCACTCCAAACATAACCCTGACAGGCAAACTAAAGACAAAAACAACAGTTGATGGACAGAATGCAGAACGTCATACATTCACTGCAGTACAGAGATCTGGGTCTAAATTCATCGTTTTTATGCTCACCATGCCATTACAGTTTGGAACCAGTCATATGCAAATCAGTTTGACTCTGCGCCCAATGGGAACAGTCCAGCCCAATCTGCCAGGCCAGGTCCTCCCTGGACATGAAACAAGCATCCTGGGACCGGTTTCAGGGCATCACCCTTCATCAGTCAGTCTAGCTTGAATCCAGTGGTGTAGCGGGCACAGGACCCACGTCTGAGCATACCCTTCCCACCTAGGGCAACATATGCAAAAGAAACAATTGATGGACTGTATGCTAGACAATGCAAACATTCACCCCAGTCACAAGGATCTGGGTTAAATCCATCCTTCTTTTGCATACCACACCACCCCAGTTCGGACCCAGCCATATGCAAATCAGTCTTGACCCTGCTCCTCATGGAAATGAACCAGCCCGAACTGCCAAGCCATGTCCTCCCTGGTTTCAGGACATCACCCTTCACCAGCCAGGCTAGCTTGAATCCAGTGGTGTAGTGAGCACGGGACCCACGTCTGGGCATACCCTTCCTACTTAGGGGAGTGACGCAGTACAATGAGGATAGGCATCCTCGTGCATTGCTGGAGTTGCGTCGTGCTTGCAACACGACTCCAGCAATGTGTGACTTTCGCACCTACAGATGCGTCAGAATTTCTGCCGCATCTGTCAATCCTTGCGCTAAGGTGCGACGTATTGTAATTACGGCACATCCATGGTGGCGGAAGGATTTCTGAGTGTGGCGCAGGGAAAGTGACGCATCTCTACAGATGAGTCCCTTGCTCACTTTGCCACTGGATTCAAGCAAGCCTGGCTGAAGACAGCTGAAATACCAGAAACCGGTCCTAGGAAGCTTGCTTCCGGTCCAGGGAAAACATGGCTTGGCAGTTTGGGTTGGACTGTTCCCATGAGGCACAGGGTCAGACTGATTTGCATATGGCCATGTCTGAACTGTGGTGGCAGAGTAGGCTAAAGAACGGTGTCGGATTAAACCCAGATCAGTTGACTGGGGGTGAGTGCTTGCAATGTTCAACACTCCGTCCATCATTTCCTTTGGTTTTTGCTTTGTTCGCCATAAGTTGGCAGGGTATGCTCAGACGTGAGTCCCTTGCTCACTTTGCCACTCGATTCAAGCAAGCCTGGCTGAAGACGCTGAAATACCAGAAACCGGTCCTAAGAAGCTTATTTCCGGTCCCGGGAAGACATGGCTTGGCAGTTCGGGCTGGACTGTTCCCATGAGGCACAGTGACAGACTGATTTGCATATGGCCATGTCTGAACTGGGGTGGCAGAGTGGGCTAAAGAATGGTGATGGAGTAAACCCAGATCAGTTGACTGGGGGTGTGTGCTTGCAATGTTCAACACTCCGTCCATCATTTCCTTTGGTTTTTGCTTTGTTCGCCATAAGTTGGCAGGGTATGCTCAGACGTGAGTCCCTTGCTCACTTTGCCACTGGATTCAAGCAAGCCTGGCTGAAGATGGCTGAAATGCCAGAAAGCGGTCCTAGGAAGCTTGTTTCCGGTCCAGGGAAGACATGGCTTGGCAGTTCGGGCTGGACTGTTCCCATGAGGCACAGGGTCAGACTGATTTGTATATGGCCATGTCTGAAATGGGGTGGCAGAGTGGGCTAAAGAACGGTGATGGATTAAACCCAGATCAGTTGACTGGGGGTGAGTGCTTGCAATGTTCAACACTTCGTCCATCATTTTCTTTGGTTTTTGCTTTGTTCGCCATAAATTGGCAGGGTATGTTCAGACGTGAGTCCCTTGCTCACTTTGCCACTGGATTCAAGCAAGCCTGGCTGAAGACGGCTGAAATGCCAGAAAGCAGTCCTAGGAAGCTTGTTTCCGGTCCAGGGAAGACATGGCTTGGCAGTTCGGGCTGGACTGTTCCCATGAGGCACAGGGTCAGACTGATTTGCATATGGCCATGTCTGAACTGGGGTGGCAGAGTGGGCTAAAGAACGGTGATGGATTAAACCCAGATCAGTTGACTGGGGGTGAGTGCTTGCAATGTTCAACACTTCGTCCATCATTTCCTTTGGACACTGACCAATAACACCTTGGGGCCGATTCCGATTCCGGACGCAAAACGAACCGACCGACAGGGACCCGGACCGAATACCGACCGACACGGACCAGCACCGTACGACCCATGCAGTACGATGCAACGCGTGTGAATTACAACCGACACGTACGGAATACAAGCCGTATGACCGAGCCGTAGGGAAAATAGTGATCCGGCCGGAAAACCGACGCAATTTTCACCGAGCGACACAAACCCGGAATGAACCCGACCGACCCGTACCCGCAATGTACGATTAGCGCAGTACGATGCAATGCGTGTAAAACCAGACCGACTCGCACAGAGAACAAGCCACACGACCGACACGCACAGACAACCCGGCACACAAGCAATAGAGACCGCCACAACTGACACGTACCAAACACAGAAGACAGGCAGCGTGAACAAGGCAGAGAAGCCCGCACGAGACAACAGCAGCGTCCGTTTCCATCACATGAACGTCTCCTTCATTCCTACAAAACACAAAGGAAAAAAGACAAAAAAGGACCAAACAAGCAATGACAAAGCCAATAAATACCAAAACAAAAAAACATGGGACAAAGACACACCCACAACTCCAACTACCATCATCCCTTGCAAACAGGAGACACAGCCAGCAGCAAACACCAGTACACAGCAACCACAGACACACTCACAACTCACCCATCACACAACTAGCACACCATCAGCACCTCATACAAAGGCACACACACGTACACAAAGCACAACCAACACCAACCCACCATCACTTGCACCCTCACACACACACATCACTCACCACCACCACCCATCACCATGCCTCCAAAGAAGAATCCAAAGTTTACAGATAGTGAGTTAGAAGTGCTGGCAGACGAGATCATCAGAGTAGAGCCACATTTGTTTGGTACATTGGTTCAAAGGACCCCCATCTCACAGAAAACCAAGAAGTGGGGGAGGATTGTGAACAAGGTGAACGCACAAGCACCAGCAAGGCGCACAAAGGACGACATCCAGAACAGGTGGTATGACGTGCGCAGGAGGGTCAAGAAACTCATCGAAAAACATCACGCCGTGAGTCAGTGCACCGGCGGTGGCCCTCCTGCCAAACCAGTCTACTTCAGGACCTCGGAGGAGAAGGTGCGGGACATCCTACCACCAGAGAGCATCCATGGCCTAACACACATCCCAGAGCCTGGTGAGTACACAAACAACATACCCAAGATTGTGTGGCAAGGGGACAGTGAAACCATGCACCGCAAGCAAAGCTACACCAACCAATAGATAATAAGCCCAAGATGTGTATGCCAGTCACACAAAAACAATACCTGCCATCTCATAGTGACTGGGAACTATGTCATGACATGCACCAACCTACAAACAAATAGAGCAAGCCAGTGGCACTAAGCCAAACACACCCTGCCAGACAGTTTGCCACCACAAACACACCACCTCACAGTGCAGCTGACTGTCAGGAAGGAATAGTGGGGATGCAGGTGAAGTGAGTGTAGCCAAAAGCATGATGGGGCCTGTAGTCACAGATAATGCACACCCTCCTGATTGGTCCATCAAGACCTCTCAGAAACATGCCCACATCACAGGGAGTGGAAAATGACTGACAAGATAGCTGACTCTGGGTCCTGCTGTGGGGAGCACAAAGCCCTGCTAGGGGTTGTGTGCAAATCAGAAGAAGGACACCACTGACTGACATCCTGAAAGATAACTTGCACGTCCTACAATGGAAGCACGTTTCATGATGGGAAGGAGGACTGACAGCCCTGACCATACTAATCAGCATGGGGAGTCACCCCCCTCAACACAAACTTCACGCAACTCACCGGGTACAATGCATTGACACATACCTCATTGAAATATCAGCAAAAGAAACCCCGTACTAGGTGCTGCTGTGTGAAGCACAGGGGCTCACTTTGGACATGTAGCCAAACAAACACCAGGATTTCTCACTCAGCCATCTTGCCATTGCTGTCACACCCCCTCACAGGGAAGCAGAGTCAAGAGGGAAGAAGTATGGGCATGCTGGGAAGGTGGGTGTAGCCAAGAGTATGATGGGAGTCACAGTCACAGACAACCTACACCCACCCAAATGGCCCAGCAAGATCAAACTGAACCATACTCACCTCACAGGGAGTGGGAAGGGACTGACAAGATGTCTGACACTGGGCTCTGTTGTGGGGAGCACAAGGCCATGCTGGGAAATGGCCAACAACAAACATCAGGACTACACAGTCAGCCATCTTGCCATTGCTGTCACACCCCCTCACAGGGAAGCAGAGTCAAGAGGGAGGAAGTATGGGCATGCTGGGAAGGGGGGTGTAGCCAAAAGTATGATGGGAGTCTCAGTCACAGACAACCTACACCCACCCACATAGCCCAGCAAGATCAAACTGAACCATACTCGCCTCACAGGGAGTGGGAAGAGACTGACAAGATGTCTGACACTGGGCTCTGTTGTGGGGAGCACAAGGCCATGCTGGGAAATGGCCAACAACAGTATCAAACTCTGTCTGTGACAAGCTGGGAAAAAGCAGAGTACAGGCAGGCATCTGTTTGAAAAGTAGAAAATGTCATGTTTGTGAACCAACGATGCATGTAGAAACATAAATCACATTGTGTGTCTCTTCCAAACCCAGGTGGTGCTGGGCACCCAGCACCAAATGACGAGGATACCCAGTCCCAGACTCTGGTGGACATTGAGCTCTCTGGTCTGACTCTCTCACTGTCCTCTTCGGATGACAATGACCAACCTGGCCCTTCCACTGTGAGCCATCATGTAGCACCAGCAGCATCAACATCTGCCCCCCCTGTACCCACACCTCCAGCATCTGGACACCGACAGGGCACCCCTGCCAACACAGACAGACCAAGGACAATCAACACCCACAGCACAGAGACACAGGACCCCCGGAAGCTAAAGCCAACACCACCAGCAACACCACCCAAGGGGTCCCAGAGTCACCTGTGCGTACTGACGCTGGTCCTGCCCGTGTGGAGAGGGTTGCTGGGAGGGGTGGGAGGCACAGGGCATGCCTTGCAGATGGGTTTAGACTGCATAATGACCCCCAAGTGGCACGCATCTTAGATGCGTACCAGGATAGCACCGGAGGATTTGGCCAGGTAGTGGGGATCCTCAAGGACATGCAACATGAGCAGGACGCCCACCATGCCTGCATAGAGGCCAAGTGGAATGACATCACTGCGGTGCATCGGGACATACTACAGTGCCTCCGCCAGATCAACACCAACCTGTCCACACCCCCCTGTGTGCCCACCACATCTTCCGCAACACCATCTGCCAGCGCCAGAGGGAGGGAGGAGGACTCTGGGGGAGAGTCCCCTGCACCGCAGAGGCCTGCACATGAGGATCCCACCCCGGAAGAAGAGGGGTCGTCCGAAGAAGGACATGTGAGAGGCAGATGTCCAAGCACATCCCCCAGGGCCTCCAAACCTGTTCTGGACAATATTCTTTGTGCGCAACCCCTTCACCTTGTCCAATCGCACACAACTCGTCCACATGACATGAAGGGTTCATGTTGGGCCAATGTATCAGGTGACTGTGGACTTTACTCTGGACATTTCATCTACCAGCACTTCCAACTCCAATGTGAACTTTGGATTCCCAAACCACTGTACAGCCCTCACCATCCTGTGCACTTCCCTCACACATGTTTGTAAATAAACTCACCAGTACACCATACTTGCCTCGGTTGTGATTCCAACTTGTCATGTTCAGGGAGATGTCGATCTGCTACACAACACAGTGCATGCCAAATACTGCAACAATGTGACCAACGTAAGGTGAGTCATGGGGATGTGACACATGTGAGGGACACACACCACTATGGCAACACAAAACATACTCACCATGGCCATGTTACTCATCACACACAACACCAAGCCTAGTCAGTGGTAACAAGTCCACAGGTGAGGTATGCAGATGTCACTCAGATGTGGGAAGACAGACAACGCACATAACAAAGCGTAGCACAGGTTCATTACACATCAGCAACACGTTTATTCCACACTAGTTGCACGGTAATTCTACGTAACAGTGGACACACGCTCCCAATGTGTTGGAGAATGGAAGTCCAGGGATGTGTGGTACATCAGTTGATGGGAATTGTCAACTTCCACACTGGTGTTGGCTTCTGGGTGTTGGGGGTCAGTGTTGACCACACAACAGGCAATGTACCGTGGGAAGGACAGACAAGGTACAGTCAAAAGCACAGAAGAACAGGAGAGAAATGCAAAACACATGCACAAAACATGTTGCAAAACACCTACACAAACACTTGTTAGCAGTACTACCCAATTGTGGAGTAGACACCACCTGAATGGACACATCACAGCACGCATCCAGTCAAGTGGCACACAGACACACTCAGACAGCAACAGAGCTAGCTCAACACATTCCAGGATACCTCCATACAATCACATAACAACCCTGGAAACTCACATTCAGGTGAAGAAGTTGTTGATGAGCTGGGAGCGGACGTCACCATCATCTTCATCATCACTGGCATCTTGGCCCAGGCCGGGATCCTCCACAGGTGCCAGAGGTTGGTCATCGTCATCGTCATCCTGGATGAGAGGCACCTCCTTCTGCACCGCCATGTTGTGTAGCATGCAGCAGACAAGGATTATTTTGCACACCTTTGCAGGCTCATATGGGAGGGCCCCTCCGGTCTTGTCCAGGCAGCGAAAGCGGCTTTTCAGGAGGCCGAATGTCCGCTCAATCACCCTCCTGCTCCGACCATGTGCCTCATTGTAGCGCAGCTCGGCTGGTGTCACAGGGTTCCTGAGAGGTGTCAGCAACCACGGCATGTTGGGGTATCCTGAGTCACCTACACACACAAAAATGAACAAGTACCTGAGTTTTGTAGGAGTGCGGAATACAACAGTGACAAACACACACAATGAGAAACAGTCCGTACACACCGACAAGCCAGTTATGCTGAGCTGTCATCTGGGACATCAGCGTTGCAATGCGACTACTCCTCATAATGGAGGCATCGTGCGCAGAACCCGGGAACCATGCACACACATGTGTGATCGACATGTCAGCAAGACAGACCACCAGAGCATTGATCGAATGGTAGTGCTTCCTGTATGCCTGCTCATGTGCCTGTGGTGGTTTCAGGGCAACATGTGTCCCATAAATAGATCCGATGACGTTCGGCATCCTCCCCAGTGTATAAAAGGCATCCTTTATTTCAGGGAGTTCAGCTGGGCTAGGGAACTTGATATACAGGTCGAGGAATTGCAACATCCCCTCCAAGACATCGCATAGCACCCGACTAAACATCGTTTGCGACATACCACCAGCAGTAGCCACAGTGTACTGGAAGGTACCAGTAGCAAAGAAGTGCAGGGCTGCCATCACCTTCACCTCTGGGGTCAGTGCTGTAGGGTATGTCCGGCCAGCTCCGCAATCAGTGGCCTGGTGAAGCGATACCGTCTGATGCAGTCGTGTTCCTGCATGGTTGCAAGGTCTGGGAACGGACGATGGACAGCTGGTGCCCTGCAGTACAGAGATGCACAAAGGAAGATTGTCAGTTCATCCACCCATGTGGCCATGACCACGATCACTATCACATGCTAGTTCATGACATTACACAATGTACTGAGGTGTGTGCTGTTGGGCATGGACACATATGTCACCTACAAGACCACCACCTCACATCTCAATTCCACATGTCCACATGAGTCCCATGTAGTGCAATGGCCAATCATCTGGCTGTATCACCCAACCTATTTGCTGCTGCAACGTTAAAAAAACACACCACAGTGACAATTGATGCCTCATGTCTTCCAGGCATCACAGATCTTTGCCATGCAGAAACACAGGCTCCCTGTATTGCAACATCAACACAGCAATGGACATGGCGTAGCACGTACACACCACAAGGCAAGCGCAAGTTCCACAGGTAGTGGTCTCTGTTGTTCCTGCCGGCCCTACATGTACGTCTCTTAGACACACACCCCATCAAGGTTGATGCATATACCACATGGATGTGGAGATTGTCACCATTTGGTAACATTTGATCAGACATATCTGAGACACAACATGCACACAGACTGTGGGTGCACATCAGAATTGTGGCTACAGGTCTCACTGTGACGTACATGTCATCACCCCCAGGACTCAGGGTGGATGTGACATGTCCTACACATATCCAACCTGACACTGTGGCCTTGACTCATGCCCATTACCGTCCGATTGCACATCACAGTGGTACTGTGCACAACACACAAAGGATTCTGCCCCCATGTACACGTGCACAGTCTGGGAGTGGCTGCACAAAGCCAGCCAAAAAAACAGCTGTGGCCCCCCCAAACTCCCAGGGAATGCAGCCTCACATGCCATGGGACACTGTGTGGCCAATGCTGTAGTGTGGCAGGTGTGCGCAGGTGTCCATGGCCAGTATATGTTTGTTGCATCCGTATAATAGTCACACTAATGAGGTCCGACGTGGATGACAATGCGTGCACATTGCACTGGTCATGTCCGAGCCGTGCGTACGCTTTGGCATGAATGCAATGAGGTCTGATGCGGGTGACAATGCGTACGCATTGCACGGGTCATGTCTGAGCCGTGCGTATGCTTTGGCATTGAATGCAATGAGGTCCAACGCGGGTGACAATGCGTACGCATTGCACGGGTCATGTCCGAACTGTGCGTACGCTTTGGCATTGAATGCTATGAGGTCCGACACGGGTGACAATGCGTACGCATTGCACGGGTCATGTCTGAGCCGTGCGTACGCTTTGTCATTGAATGCAATGAGGTCCGACGCGGGTGACAATGCGTACACATTGCACGGGTCATGTCCGAGCCATGCGTACGCTTTGTCACTAAATGCAATGAGGTCCGACGCGGGTGACTATCATGCATATGCGTCGGACAGGCATGGTCCAAGACAAGGCGTACGCCTTGGACATTGAATCGTATGTAGACGGGTGCATGTGTATATGCAAAGTACGCGTTGTACAGTCAGTTGAATGAGCCGGGCACACCCATTGGCTCTGGACTGTCATGGAGACGGATGCGAATTCAAAACTTGTACGAGTTGTGCACTGGAAATTCAGTTGGATGCCTACAACAATGTTGCAATTTCAAGTGTTCCATGAAGGTGAAGATTTGAACGATGCGGAAGGCGTGTACGAGTCCTACTTTTACATGGATTGGCCAGATTCATAGAATACAAACGTGTTGGACCTATCACTTGGGACACATGGCACAGATTCTGCCTCTGCAGCACAGATATAAGGCTGGCTGGCACCCAGGGAGCTCACTTGCCTGCACTACATGCTACTGGACCACATCCCTGCTACCATTGCTGCTGTCTATGCATCCTCTGGCTCCTGCTATGGCACGTACTCTGGAGAGGGCCCCAGCCTTCACTGAGGAGGAGAACCAGGCCCTGCTGGACGGGCTCCTTCCAGAGTACAGAAAGCTCTATGGGAAAACAGGGGAGCAGGTGAGTGTGCAGTACACTGCCTTCCTAATTATGCATGTTGTCTGACTAGCAGTACTAGCAGTGTGTACACCAGTGGCAAGCATTCCCAATGACTACTTTCATCCCCCAAAGTGTGTAGGTACATGCAATGAACAGTTTTCCTGCTGCTAAACTGCATTATTGCAAGCTTAAACTATCCAGGCACTGTTAACATGTCAGACATGCCTGTGCTTTTGCAATTCTCATGGTTGCACTACCTGTGTAATTTATTTCGCTTTGTGATAATGACATGTGTATCCAAATGTGTGCTTCAGCAATCTGGGGCATGTGTGTTAATGTACTTTTCACTTTGTCGTCCTCACAGGTTGATGCCCACCAGAAGCAGGAGATCTGACTGACCATCGCCCGGGCTGTTCGTTCTGTGGGGGTCTACAAGCGCCGGATCCGCAACTGCCAGAAGAGGTGGCAGGACCTTCGGGGCTGGACCTGGAGGATAGCTAGAGTCCAGCTGAAGCTGTCACCTCCACGCAGGAGGGGTGGACACCGGACCCTGGCTCCCCACATGCTCCGTATCCCGGTGGTGGTCTTCCCAGATCTGGATAGGCAGCTGAAGGCCAGACAGCAGCAGGAAGGGGGTAGGTCCATGTCTGATCTGTTTTCTATGTCTGACATGCAAATAGCAGTCTTTTGTCCTGGTCACACTTCCACATTACGTAGCTTTTGTAGTCCCAAACGCAGGTCCCTCATTTGTGTGATGCACCCTCCTCATCTGTTCCACAGGTGTGGCCCCTACAATCTGTTGCTTGCGTCACTAGGGCACTGTGTCCCTGCAGTCAGCTATGCTTCAGGTACCGAGCAGCATCAGTTCATGTGAATCTGTTGTGTGTTTCATGGGTGGGTCAATTGTTTACACAATGCCTGAGATCTGACATGTGATCTATGTGTGCCCTTGAGATGTGTACCAATCGCTGGTCTGACTCGCAACATGTGGCTGGGGTATTCCAAACAAACTTATTCAGCAGGGGACTCCAATTTTTGGGCCTCAGGAGTATGTATAGCAAGTATGTCACACTTGCTTAGCCACCTGACTACTGTCCAGGGCCAAACACTGTTTCACTTAGTCCTGGCCAGTCATGCCCCCTCAAGGGCATTTAGATACACGCTGTAATCCCACTTCTGTGTATGAAATTGCAGGTTGTGCTCAGTGATATGTGCCCTCAGGTGTCTGCCTCTGTGTCATTAGGGTGTGGCTTGTTGCTACGTACAACTGGGGTGTCCATGATTCAGAGGGTCAGCATGACATCTGCAATGTGACTGTGAGAGACAAGACCTGTGTGACATATAGATGTGTGATCATTTGACAGCGCACAATGGTGTATGCAACTGTGTCCTTCATGCAGCTGGGTTACATGCATGGCAGACTGTGATGTGTTAATGTACAGGGATTAGTGTTTGCTGCAACTCATATGTCTGATTTGCATGATGTGGGGTCTTCTGGGTCCTGGATATGTTGTTTGCATGGGATGGGCAAGTGCGCCGGTCATCTGCTGAGTTTGCTTTATCCCACAGCTAGGATTGTGAGTCAGTGCATATTGTTGTTGTCTGGATGCCCTGCCCCTGTGACAGGAGACAGTGTTGACTGACTTTCAGGGCATCCCAGTGCCATGGCATTTAACTTGCTATGAGTGAGCCTGCATTGTGTTCAAGTGTGCACCATGCACCACATTGTGGCATTGCCGATCAGGACAGGAGTACATCATAGTGTGTGTTGCTGGCATGCATCACACACATGTGGAATGAGTCTATGCCCATCCCTTCATCCGGACACCTGTACTGAGTCAGTAGCAAGAGATGTGCTGTGTGTATAGTGACATACTCCTACATGTTCACTTGCATGTACAACTAATGTGTGGGTGGTGCATGTTGGCACATTGGGGTGTTAGCATCCAACATGCAACGGACATATGTGTGAAAGTCAAGGAGAGATATGTGTGCCATGGTTGATGTTGAGAATGACAATTGTCTTATCCTAAACAGTGTTGGCACTTTGAGCTGTGTTCAACTGATGATGCCAGGGCTTGCCCTGTGATGTGATGTACTCACTGTGGTGTGTGCAGTCGGTGCAGGTGACTGATGTTGTTCTCTTACTTCCTATTCCTATCCAGAGACATCCACGGCCACAGGAGGGGACAGCTCCACGGACCAGGAGGAGCCAAAGAGCCTTACAGGGACAGAAGGAGAGGAGTCGGGTGGACCCAGTGGCACGGAGGGCGAGTGTAGCCACACAGAGGAGTTGTCAGCAAAATCCCCCCCAGCTGATGGCCACAGCAGCTCTGAGGATGACTCCCTTGTGGAGGCGGGTGTCAGCAGCCGCCAAACCCTAGCTAGTGAGGCTGTCCTGACCCCCACCACCGCCACCACCACCACCCCCCTCCCATCGGCTCCCATCCCAGAGGTCCCTGTGGGCTCCCGTGTTCGTGAGCATGTCTCCTTTGTGCCAGGCACCGCACCCCCTGCCCCTGTGTCCCCTGCTGCCCTGAGTGAAGAGTCTGTGGACTTAATTCGAGAGATCCATGTAGGGAAGACGTCGATGCTGAAGGTCCTCCATGCACACACAGGTCTGTTGACACAACTGGTGTCATTCATGGAGGGCATTTCCTTGGGCATGTCTGCCCTACAGAGGACCAATCAGTCCGTGGCCTCCTCCCTGACAGCAGCAGTGTCCCTCCTCCAACAGTCCCGCACCCCTCCTTCCCCTGCACCACCCACGATTCCTAGCACCCTACCTGTCACAAGCACAGAAATCCCCAAACCACGGTCTAGATGTACACACAAGCAAGCGCAGGGGACTGATTCCACACTCACAGGGGCTGGTTTGCTGACACACACATAGTCATCCACAACCACTCTACAGTCCTCCGAGACCTCTCCCTCCCAGCCCCATTCCCTTGCCTCACCTGCAACCCCATCCCCCCAGAAGCTCTTCCTCTGTGACCTTGGCCTCTTCCCCACTGACCCAGCAGATCCTGATTACAAGGGGAAGAGGAAGTCCCCACACACAGAAGGGAGTGCCCCTCACACCCGGGCACCCTCTCCCAGGCGCAGTCAGACAGAGACGCTCACCCGCAAGTCCCCCCTGCACCAGTAGAGCAAGCTCCCCCGCCACCACGCAGCTCCAAGGCAAAGTCTCCGTCCTCCATCCCCCAGGCCACCACTCCAGAGGTTCCCCCGCCACTCCCTGCCCCGGGTTCCCCCACACACAGATAAAACATCCCCAAAATGCTAAGGCCAACCCCCCTAGCACTTGCTCCTCCACACCTGGTCAGACAGTTGGTGCCACTGATGTGGGGACCGAGTCCCCCCCTACCCTGCCGACCTCACCTGTCCCCCATTCTGCTCCCATAGATGTAGGCACTGCTTTGGAGTCCACGACCACCCCGTATGACTTGGGCACAGCAGTGGTGAGCCAATCCACTCCATCTGACCTGCCCACTGGAGTTGTGCCGGCACCCACCCCATCTGACTTGTGCCCCACAGTTGTGACAGCACCCACCACTTCAGTCAGCTCCACTGCAGTTGCAAGAGTCTCGCCTGCATCCACCACCATTTCACTGCCTCCTTCTGCTGCTCCCTGATCCTGTCCCTGCGGTGCCTGGTCTGCCCCCATGTATGCCCCTCCGAAGGGATGACCCCGGTACTTAGCAGTGCAGGCAAGCAAGGTGTGACAGTTGTCACTCTACTTCACTCCTTGGCATTTGGACATGGACTGGCCATTGGCCTTTTGTTTGCACGGACGTTTATATTTTCATATACTGAATTTGTCACTCTAGTTCACTCCTTGGCATTTGGACATGTACTTCTCCATTGGCGTTTTGTTAGAACAGACGTTTCACTTTTAATATGCTGAATAAATCTTTATCCCTGTGAACTTGATTTAGCTGATGTTGTTTTACATGCCCTTGCACCTGTAATGCTTGGTTTACAATGTTGAATACTGATGTGTGTATGTGAGGTACTCCCTGTGGTCCATGAGATATGTATCCTATTCTGGTGGTTATCCATGTCATCCTTTGCAGCTACATGGGTGTGTCAGGATCACCTATTTGTGTACATCTCTCTATGAGCATTTCATTTGCATGGTCACACCTGTGGCTTGCACCCCTGCACATATGATGTGCTTCCCATTGTCCAATTTGTCACTCCCACATACTTTGTGCTCATCAACACTGGACCTACAGGTGTGGGCATCATTGTAATAGGAGCAACTGGGGCCTCTGTGCAACTTGCTTGACATATGTGTTTGGTATGTGCAGATGACTTAGGGGAGACTCATGTACCCAGGCTGTTGTGACCAGAGCCTTCATTGTGTGGTAACTGATGGCTGACTGACCAAGTGTTCTGCAGACATGAGTGGGACTTGCGGTGAATATGTTTGGCACAGCTGGGCTCCCACAGGAGTTGGGTCCCCTCAAGTAACTGTGTTGTCCAGTGACATGGCCTGGGCCCATGGTGTGTGTTGTATGAGCATGTGTGTGTGTCCACATCCCTGTTCATACACAGACAGTGTTCCCTTGATAGGGTACTGTTGTTGATGCTTGCTGAGTGGTACTGTGTTCATCCCACTACTTTTCCAATGGGCTACTAGATGTGGGTGCATCACACACTACTGTTAATTGGTGTATCATCATTGGGATTTGTCAGTTCTGAGTGGTGATGATGTTGTCAGACACAAATGGGACACAGTCAGGGTTCCTCAAGGCATCTGTTTATTTGCTAAATCATATAGTTGTCCCTAGGTGGTAGTTTTCAGTGATTGAGACATTGTATCTGTGTTTGACTGCTCCCACTTGTCGGGTTCATGGCTGCAATGCTGGTAGGTGTCAGCATGTGTGCCTTGTGTTTCTCCTTGGCATCTGCATTGTCCTGGGACTGTGGCAGGGATTCTGAAGGTTACATGAGCTTAGTTCCTCCCAATATTCCTGTGTTTGTAATGGGTTCATGTGCAATGTCACCTGTCCATATTGGCTTCACAGATACACATTGTTGCAGTTCAGGGTGTGTGATGTTGAGGGTGGACTGATGTGAATGTTTGCATAGGTCGTCCCCTAGCTCCCGTTTGTCCATGGATGAGAGGCCATGCTAAGTGCTTTGTGTTTGTGTATATGTGATGTACGTTTGTGGCACAGGACACATGTCTGGTTTTCCCAGTTTGTACGACATCTGCCTTTAGCATCTCGGTGGAGGTGTCATGCATGCTTGTGTCACCCCAATGTCTGTTCCCTGGTGGTAGTGGTGCTGTGTGTCAGTCTCTTGCTGTGTTAGTTGGTGTTCATTCCAGCTTGTGTCACATGTGTCTGTTGTGCTCCCTCTCATCTCCCAATGCCTGATTGCCCACTGAGGGTGTCCCAATGATGGTTTACTTTTGTATTGCACTGTGTCCACATCTGTGTCACTGGGGTTCAGCCCCCCTCATGTGTTAAGTAGTTGCCTGGGAATACTGTGACACACACACACACATGTTGTGTTCGATGTGCAGTGTGAGTTTGCCTGTTTGTGTTTGTGCATCTGCACCAGTGCATTGGTATTGCTGTTGTGGGCCTTTGTCTGGATGCTGTTTCTGTGATTTTGCATGCTGTCCCTGTAAGTCATTTCACATCATTGTGCACATTCATCCTGGTTGTTGGGTGCCATTGCTGGCATGGAGTGTGAGTTTGGGATCTGACACCTACAGTCTACACATGTTGTTTTGATTGGTGTGTCTATTTTCGAGATGTGTGCATGCTTGGTGATGGTCAATTCTTCTGTTTTGTCATTGTACGCTGTAGGCATTGTCAGCCCCCATGTGTGGTGCTTGTCTGCACATGGCCGAGAGTGTGTTATGTTTTCACAGCACTGTTAGCCTCACCACATCTCTGTGTGTATGGGACACAACCACTAGTTTGCCCCAGACGTGTTTGATGTGTTGGGAGCAGGGATCATACATGCTGTTTGTTATTTGCAGCTTTGACCATGATGACACTTACCTTTTGGTCACTGTGATGAGGGGGGTTTAGTTCCCATCACCACAATGCTCGACATCTGCTGCATTTTAAGAGCCCCCACTTAACTTCTGTTCTATACAGTAAGGGGGTGTTCTTTTTACATTGCCACAGTGCTATGGTGATGCTTGCCTTGTGTATGTCACACTCATGTGTTGGTCACACATGTGCTGTTACTTACATTGTATGCTCGTAGCCATAATCACTGTTGTGGGCATTTGTCACAGACTACACACTGTTGTCATGATGTTAGGGGGATGTATTGTGCGGACATACCTGATGTTGGAGTATGCTGGATGTGTTGCGCAACACCCATCCTATGGCTGGGGGTGGCTGTAGTGATGGGCAACATAAGCCCTATGGCTGGGGGTGGCAGGGGTGATGGGCAACATCAGCCATATGGGTGTGGGTGGCAGTAGTGATGGGCAACAGGTCCACTATGGGTGGGGGTGTCTGTAGTGATGGGCAACACATGCCCTGTGGGTGTGGGTGGCAGTAGTGATGGGCAACAGGTCCCCAATGGGTGGGGGTGGCTGTAGTGAGGGGCAACATAACCCCCTTGGCTGGGGGTGGCAGGGGTGATGGGCAACAGGTCCACTGTGGGTGGGGGTGGCTGTAGTGATGGGCAACATATGCCCTATGGGTGTGGGTGGCAGTAGTGATGGGCAACAGGTCCCCTATGGGTGGGGGTGGCTGTAGTGAGGGGCAACATAACCCCCTTGGCTGGGGGTGGCAGGGGTGATGGGCAACATCCGCCATATGGGTGTGGGTGGCAGTGGTGATGGGCAACAGGTCCCCTATGGGTGGGGGTGGCTGTAGTGATGGGCAACATAAGCCCTATGGCTGGGGGTGGCAGGGGTGATGGGCAACATCAGCCATATGGGTGTGGGTGGCAGTGTTGGTGGGCAACAGGTCCCCTATGGGTGGGGGTGGCTGTAGTGATGGGCAACATAAGCCCTATGGGTGTGGGTGGCAGTAGTGATGGACAACAGGTCCCCTATGGGTGGGGGTGGCAGGGGTGATGGGCAACATCAGCCATATGGGTGTGGGTGGCAGGGGTGATGGGCAACATCAGCCATATTGGTGTGGGTGGCAGTGATGATGGGCAACAGGTCCCCTATGGGTGGGGGTGGCTGTAGTGATGAGCAACATAAGCCCTATGGGTGTGGGTGGCAGTAGTGATGGACAACAGGTCCCCTATGGGTGTGGGTGGCAGGGGTGATGGGCAACATCAGCCATATGGGTGTGGGTGGCAGGGGTGATGGGGTGATGGGCAACATCAGCCATATCGTGTGGGTGGCAGTGGTGATGGGCAACAGGTCCCCTATGGGTGGGGGTGGCTGTAGTGATTGGCAACATAAGCCCTATGAGTTGGGGTGGCAGGGGTGATGGGCAACATGAGCCCTATGAGTGGGGGTGGCATTAGTGATGGTGAACATGAGCCCTATGGGTGGAGGTGGTAGTGGTGCTGGCCATAAAACCCCTATGGTGGCCTGTTGTTAGTGGCCAGGATGTGGATCCCCTGTGTGTGTGTGCCATTTTGCGGGTTTGTGTTGTTTGTTTGTGTTGTAGGTGTCTGACTTACCGCCTGCGCCGTCGGTGTCGGTCCCTGAGCCGGTCATAGATGTAGAGTACTGGTATGACCTGCGCGATGGGATTCATGATGTGTTCATGTCGTACACGCTGCTTGTTGCTCCGTCTCGTACCCGCTGCAAGCTGGTCCATCTCGTAGCCGTGGATTGATTTGTGGCACGAATCGTAGCTGATATGCTTGTTTTCTGGATGCTGTGACATGCCGTACGTGACGGCCCGTCCGGCGCGTAGGAAGTACGCATCGTACTTGTCATGCCGGAAACTGCTATGGATACTGCTTCCGGGCGACTCGGCTCATCTTTAGGAGTTATGGCTCGGACGGAGAATGGGGCTTGATTCACAGCCTATGTGTCGGTCGTGTTTTTGGCAGTTATGCGCATCGTACTTACTCTACAGGACGGACCGGCACCAGGTACATGTTGGTCGCACGGTAAGGCTACGGACAGCTGTCCGACCGGCTTTCGGAATCTGCCCCTTTGTGGTGAGGATGTTCTGAGATGTGGGGGTCAATATACTTACGGCCTATATAGTAAAGCAGAAGTAAAGTAAATGAATGTAAAAGTCAAGTAAATGAAAGTTTCCTTGTGTAACGTAACTGGTGCACGTGTAAAGCGCTCCAATACCTTCGGGTCGAGTTTTCGCTATATGAATCTGGGAAAAAAGCGATACACTGATCACACATAAGCTATCTCTTTGAATGAGTGTATAGGGGTAAGGATTTTTGTGCGACGGGAGTGGTTTCATGCTTTGGGATGGCTGTTCTCATTGTTGTGCAAACGCTGTCGGTCCCTGTAACGCGATTGAGCTGTGTGTTTGATCTCTCTGCCACATGAATAATATAGAATTGGTGCATAAAAATTTACTCGCAAAATCGTCCAAGAGAAAACGATTGTGATTGAAAGCAGCAAAGAAAGAGGAGTGATGTAGGGAAATGCTGCGATTGAAAAGCCATGCTTCGGTCTGATTGACTACTCATGTATTCTGGTCATTTATTTAATTGAAACTTTAGTAAATGCACTTTTTTGTTCCTGTGAAGCTGGTGTTATTTTTTCATTAAGAAAAGAGTAATGTAATCCATAACGCTGGTCCTGTTGTAGAAACAGCACTAACTGAAAAGTCAACATTCTAGAAACACTAATGTATAGGAACATTAATTCGCCAGACTTTCTTGTAATATACAGACTATAACCAATTAGTCCACATTGTATTTGAAGGATGCTAACATACAACATTCCAACTCGAAATACTAATACCCGCACTACTAGTTAGTGTAACTAAACAATTCCATCCAGCTGCATTCTAGGGACCTCTCTATATTAAACTGCATCTTAGAATCTCTGACATGTTACATTCGATTTATGAACCGAGGCCCACCTCGCTGCACTCACGCAGCATAACTGATGTGAAACACTGCACTCAAACAACATCACTACCTCAAAACAATGCATAAAGTGCACATTAACCTACCATCATGACCCCTTTCAAGGAATGTTTTCTATGTTACTGCATCCTGCACACAACAAAATCATGCTGAACCTTTAAGAAACAACCTGCCACATTGTACTGCATTATCAACAAACTAACCTATTTTCAGTGCATCTTATGAAAAAAATAACCTACCATACTGCATGCACCCTGTCTTAGTGGCCCTAACACTTCAACTTGCCTTACATGATAGTGACCCTAACTGACCATGGTGCATTATACTCTATGACCCCAACGCACCATGAAAAACGTCATACTCTGGATGATAATCCATTACGGTGTGTTTTAGGGACATTAGCTCCCCAAACTGAAAAACAGCATATAAAAACATATGTGTCGAATTGCACAGCATGTAAAAGTAACTATCCCCTCACTCTACATATCAGTTCAGAGTAAGGACAATAATGCCCTGCACCTACAATGCAAAGTACTTCATCATGAAGTCACTATGCTGTACTGGTGCAGAGACAAAATATTGACGTTGAAATATCGAATTGCATGAGTTTCGAGTCAAGAATATCAATGGTGGAAAATATCGAGGTACCTTTTTTCGTTGTTGAACATATCGATTTTTGTGTAATGTAGAAATGTCGATTTTTAAAAAATATCGATGGCAAATATATTTTTGTATATAATATCGACTGTATTTTTTTCTTTTTATTTCATGTTTTATAATTAATTTGGCAGTCATTATTTCATATGTTTTAATTTATTTTTTATGTTAAAATGTTTTTTTTCTATTGAATTTTCATTTATTTTTATGAGCGGGATGTTGGGTTTATAGGGGATAAGGTTGGGGAGTAACTTATAAATATTTGTTCAAAGTTTTAAATACTTTTTAAATGTATTTAAAAGTTTAGGAGTGGGATGTTGGGTTTATAGGGGATAAGGGTGGAGAGTAATTTAAAAATATTTATTTTAATTTTGTATATTTTTTAAATTTTATGTACAAATGTAGGAGTGGGATGTTGGGTTTATAAGGGATATGGGTGGGGAGTAATTAATGAATGTTGGTTAAAAATATATTTTAATGAAAAAATCTTGAAATGTATCATTAACTTTTTGAATAACTCAAATTTAAAATTTAACATTTTGAAGGTTTTTTGTGTGCTAATATTTTGATGTAAATTGTTTCAATATTGTATCTATTTTTTAAATTAAACAAATATTGAAAGAAATATATGATAGGTTGATTATTTCTAAATTTGTTTTTACCTAATTTGTTATTCTTTTTATTTAGATTTTTTTAGTTTTAATTAAAGAAATAAATTTAGATAATTTTGAATTTTAAAATTTTAAATATTTAAATTATAATTTAGAATGCATTTATATATTTTTTATTTTTGTGAGAAGGGGTATTTCACATTTTGTTAAATAATGTTTTCATGAGATTGTATTTTATAATAATTGTTTTATTTGAATAAATATTTTGGGGCATATTTTCAACATTTTGAGCTACATTTTTAATTTTGATTGAAAAATACATTTTTTATACATGTTTTTTTTCATAGTTTTGAAATTTTGTATATTTTTATATATTTACAATTTTTAACTTATTCAGCAGTTTCCATTAGATTTTTTGTTTTAGAGTTAGGAATAGTAATTTTTGGGGGGTTTATTATCCAGCACTTTCCCTGAGTTTATTTGGTTTTGGAGTTGGACTAGTAATTTCTTTTGGTCTATTATCCAGCACTTTCCTAGAGTTGAGTTGGTTTTGGAGTTTGAATATTATTTTTTTGGTTTATTATCCAGCACTTTCCCAGAGTTTAGTTGGTTTTGGCGTTGGAACAGTAATTTTCTTTCGGTTTATTGTCTAGCACTTTCCCTGAGTTTAGTTGGTCTTGGAGTTGGAGTAGTAATTTTTATTGGTTTATTGTCCAGCACTTTTCCTGAGTTTAATCAATTTTGGAGTTAGAATAGTAATTTTTTTTGGTTTACTATCCAGCACTTTTTTTTAGTTTAGCTGGTTTTGGAGTTGGAATAGTATTTTTTTTGGTTTATTGTCCAGCACTTTCATTGACTTTAGTTGGTTTTGGAGTTGGAATAGCAATTTCTTATGGTTCATTATCCAGCACTTTCCCTGAGTTTAGTTGGTGTTGGAGTTGGAATCATAATTTTTTATGGTTTATTATCCACCAGTTTCCCAGAGTTTAGTTGGTTTTGGAATTAGGAATAGTACATTTTTATAGTTTATTATGTAGTTTTTTTAAGAGTTTATATGTATATTGAAATAAAGAAGGAGACTTATGTTAGTTTTTATTGTTAAAGTTTTTATTTGAAAACATGTATTTTTTTATGTTCACGATTAAATTGTTTTATTTGGTTTTGTTATACTGTTTTTGAAAATATTGAAAAACATGATTCAGAAACTTTGATGTTATTAAGAATTTGATTATAAAGTAGAATTTATTATTAACATATATTTTTAATGTACATTTGCACAATTAAAAATATATTTTACATTCATATTTTTTTAACAGCTTTGAAAAATGATACATTTTTCTGTAGTATAATCATAAAATAGTAAAATAAATATATTTTCAGTTCTTTCATTATAAATGTTTTGTTTTTCATACATGTTTTTTGATACATTTTATGTAATTTACTTTTGTTGTAAAATTATATAATATGTATTTTACAACGTTATATTTTGTAAATTTAGTTTTTATTATTTAGTATATTAAATTTAATCTTATTGTAATTTTATATTTTGAAGGTGCGTATATCAAACAAACATACATTTTTGATAATAAAACATTTAGGTGCCGATTCCAATCCTGTAAAACCCTGGTACGATTCGTCGTACGGAGCTTATTCTCCATACGACTCGTACCCGGGAAATCCACCGTACAATCCAGCAATTACGATTCGTACAGAAATACCATTTTATACAATTCGTACAAAACACCGTACAGCTAAAAAATACCTACGAGTCTGATCCTGGATAGTGCGTACACCACGTCCGTACGGAGTCAGGCAGCGTTTTACGGACCAGCAAGTACGAATCGTCCCTACGTCACTCCGCACAGCTAATTTTTTTACGGCAGCCAAAAAAAGCCGGAAAACTGAGTCTGACGCGAAAACGGAGCACCGGTACGCCACGGACAGCCATGGACCCCATCCTACGTGTTATCCCGGCCCTCTTAGCCTATGACCTGGTGCATCGAACCCGATGCACACGCCGCAGAAGGTGAGAACAACACCCAGGGGCTAAGGAGGGGTGAGGGCCAGGAATCATACCTCCTACCCAAATTAAAACCTACAATATTGAGGACAGACATTACCTCAAGGGTCTGGTCACTCTGGGGGGCGTGTCCACCAATCCCTGCGTCACGCAACATCGGAAGTGGATGTGTGCGCGTACCCCTACAGCAACACTACAATAGTGATACGCACCGTACTCACGCATCCATAGCGTGGGTACGGTCGGTAGCACTATATTAGTGGTGCCGTGGGGGTACGCGTGGTATGGACCGTACACACGCCCTCAGAGCGTGTGTACGGTCCGTATCACCATTGTAGTGGTGCCATAGGGGTACGCATGGTACGGACCGTACACATGCCTTCAGAGCATGTGTACGGTCCGTATTACTATAGTAGTGGTGCCGTAGGAGTACGCGTGTGTGTACGGTCCGTACCACGCGTACTCCTACGGCACCACTACAATAGTGATACGGACCATACACATGCTCTCAGAGCATGTGTACGTCCTGTACCACGCGTTCTCCTACGGCACCACTACTATAGTGATACGGACCGTACACACGCTCTGAGAGTGTGTGTACGGTCCGTATCACTATAGTAGTGGTGCTGTAGGAGTACGCGTGTGTGTACGGTCCGTACCACATGTACTCCTACGGCACCACTACAATAGTGATACGGACCGTACACATGCTCTCAGAGCGTGTGTATGGCCCATACCACGCTTACTCCTACGGCACCACTACTATAGTGAAACGGACCGTACACACGCTCTGAGAGCATGTGTACGGTCTGTATCACTATAGTAGTGGTGCCGTAGGAGTATGCGTGTGTGTATGGTCCGTACCACGCATACTCCTATGGCACCACTACAATAGTGATATGGACTGTACACACGCTCTGAGAGCGTGTGTACGGTCCGTATCACTATAGTAGTGGTGCCGTAGGAGTATGCGTGTGTGTACTGTCCGTACCACGCGTACTCCTATGGCACCACAACAATAGTGATACGGACCGTACACATGCTCTCAGAGCGTGTGTACGGTCCGTATCACTATAGTAGTGGTGCAGTAGGAGTACGCGTGTATGTACAGTCCGTACCACGCGTACTCCTATGGCACCACTACAATAGTGATACGGACCGTACACACGCTCTCAGAGCGTGTGTACGGCCCGTACCACGCGTACTCCTACGGCACCACTACTATAGTGATACGGACCGTACACATGCTCTAAGAGCGTGTGTACGGCCTGTACCACGCGTACTACTACGGCACAACTACTATAGTGATACGGACCGTACACACGCTCTGAGAGCGTGTGTATGGCCCGTACCACGCGTACTTGTACGGCACCACTACTATAGTGATACGGACCGTACACACGACGTGTGTACGGTCCGTCCCACGTGTACTCCTACGGCACCACTACTATAGTGATATGGACCGTACACACACTCTGAGAGCGTGTGTATGGTGCGTTTCACACGCTTACACTGGTGATAGGAGGCACACACGAAAGGAATGGAGGTCTCCGACTCGCACAAGGCTGTACATCAAGTCATTGTCATTGCAGAATTTTATGTGCAAGCCCTAGGTGTGTCAGGCAGTGATATTTCACATGTCTCCTCATGTAGTTGCACAATTGATGTGTGATGACCTGTGTACACATGTCATGTGTGATGGGGCACTATGTGGCACACTTCCCCTTCACACTTTGCACATGTGTGCCTGTAGTACAAACCTGTCAAGAACAGCATCACTGGTATGGCACAGTCACCACCACCCGCAACTGTCCCCTGATGCCAGGGACAGGGACACTAACAACTGACATTTCACAATCAGCGTGCCCCGATGTTACTATGTCATGTGTGTGTCATGTGTTCCCCTGAGCTTGCTGTTAGTGTTCCGTCAACTACATCTGCTGTTGCTGCATCCAACATGTGTCTGTGTAGAGATGGGCATGGCACACATCTACGCACACCATGCCACATGTGGATTCCCACGTAAGCAGGGTCTGTATGCATCGGACATGATATTTTCACATGAGGACATATCTGCGTCGTCTCAATGTCTGTGTTTTCTGTTTTCACGTGTACCCCTTCATCGCAATGTGTTTGATCTGTACATTTGACATTCCATGTGACCTGTGCGTCTAGCTTGCTGTCAGCTGTCTGTATGAGATGACATCCTTTAAATGCAGCTATGTGGATGTATGTCACTGCTGTGATGTCTCTGGCTGTTCACTCAGACTAGCCCCCAGCTCGTTTCAGGGCATGTCATGTAGACTTACCAATCAACGGGTGTATCTGGCTTTTCGTAGGAGTATCACCAAGCTAGCATACGTGTCCTGGATCTATTGAATACACCAGACTCTGTATTTAGCAGATGTGTAGTAGCAGCTGAGCATGTGCTTTGTTCATTGACATTGATGTTGTTATGCTCTCAATCTTCGTCATTCATTACAATTTTCAGCAGGGCACCGCCTGTCCCCCGACCAATGCCAGACTTGGGTGCCATGATGGAACGTGCCTGCATCCAACGTTACATGTTCACTCAACAGTTGATTGAGGACTTGATCGCCAAGGTGGCACCACACCTCCAACCGCGACAAAGGTATCCTACTGCGCTGACCCCCAAGATGAAGGTGATGGCAGCCCTACATTTTTTTGCCACAGGTTCGTTTCAATTCACCATAGCTGATGTTGGTGGCATGTCACAGACAATGTTCAGCCGTGTCCTGCGTGATGCTTTGGCAACGATGTTGGAGCACCTTGATGAATGTATCCATTTTCTGACTCCTGAGGAGTTGACAGGTGTCAAGGGTGATTTCTATGCCCTGGGAGGGATGCCTCATGTCATTGAGTCCATTGATGGGACATGGCTTTGGTACCACCAGAGGCACAGGAGGTAGCCTATCGCAACCATAAACATTACCACTCTATAAATGCCCTTGTGGTGTGTCTTGCTAACATGCTGATTTCCCATGTCTGTGCACGCTTTCCAGGGTCAGCACACGATGCCTACATCATGAGGCATAGTAGGGTGCCACAAATGATGCTGCGGCTGCACAACGAACGAGCATGTCTTGTTGGTGGGTATACTCTGTTTGTCCTGTGTGTTGTGGTATCTTTGGCTCTTACGGCATCTCCTGACCCACTTATTTACATGATGTTTCCATGTAGGGGACTCTGGCTATCCCAACATGCCATGGCTGATGACGCCTCTCCGCAACCCAAGATCAGCTGCAGATCACCGGTACAACAATGCACTCGGGCAGACCAGGCGAGAGATTGAGTGGACGTTTGGCCTCCTGAAGAGCTGATTCCGGTGCCTTCACAAGACAGGCGGGTCTCTCCCATATGCACCGGCGAAGGTCTGAAAAATCTTCCTCGTGTGCTGCATGCTGCACAACATGGCAGTGGAGAAGGCAGTGCCACTCATCCTGGAGCAGGATGAGCAGGAACATCCACCCGTGGAGGATGAAGAGCTTGGTCAAGAGGCAAGTGAGGAGGAGGAGGAGGAGGAGGATATCCGGAGTCAGCTCATACGCAACTTCTTCTCATAATGGTGAGTCACTGGGTCTGAGTGTGCACGCTTGGAGCCTTGGGTGGCATGTGTTGCAATGTGTGTGTCCAGCTGACTGTATGCTAAGTGACTTAGATGTGTGTTCTGATGTGTCACTCGAGTGATGATGTAATTCCACACATTTTAGCGGAGACACTTTCTTTTAAATTAGCATGGGGACAACATTGTTCCTGTTTAGTAAATGACCATGTATGCGGAGAAAAATATTTTAGCTGACTTCTTGTGTGTCTGTCATTCCCAGGTTCTTGCGCATGTTGTCTGCTCGTGTCATCGTTGTCCTCCTGCTATTCCTCATGAGTATTGCAACGTGTGCTGAATCAGCGTTCCATGCACGGACATGGGGAAATGTCATTTTGGGTAAGGATTGCAGCAAGGCATTTTGGGGGTGGTACGTGTTTGGAATGTGTGGGGACTGCTTCTGTGCATGTTGTGTTACCATGCATACATGTCGACTCACCATGGGGCACATAACATGTAGCATGACTCCCATGAATTGATAGTCACCCTTCGTGACAGTCATCTGTAATGGTTTTTGGATTCTGATGAAGGCATCAATGTATGTAAAACTTCCCTCTGAAACATACGGGATGCTACGGGTGGACATAGTGTGGGATATCCCCATGACAAGCTCAATGTGGAATTGCAGCCTCTCCGTGTGCAGCAGGAGGTGTTTGGCTCAACCCCTTAACTTGTGTGCCAGTTCATTTGGATTTACAACATCCGTGTTGTGAAGGGGGAGTCCAGCGTAGGTCCCACATGTTCAGTCAAATGACCTGTGAGTATGTTCATATTGATGCATTTCCCTTAGTGTGAGCTTGAGTAATAAAGGTGTTCCTCACCCTCCAAAGTGCCTCATCTCTGTCAATGCAGGTCTCTTGCCACTTTGCATGCATCATCTCCGGCATAGTTGTCAAAGATTGTGCATATGAGTGTATGTGTAGTTCGGCAACATGCATGCAGTTCTTCATGGCTAATAATCTCTATTGTGCATGAAGTCCATGGTTGTGTATGTATTTGGGCAGGTTGCTCCCCCCAACGGGCCGTCAACGCCTGCTGAGGGTGTGTCTCCTGTGCGCAGCTCGGCCTTCTGTTTCCTGATCCTGTGTCAGTCATCTTTGGTGATTGTTCATCCATTTTCTCTGTGTGAGCCATGAGTAACCTGACACTCCTTCCTTTACATACGCCTGTTGCAGTTGTCCTTTCTGACAGCCTTGTCTTTGTGTGCTACTTTTGGCCTAGTTTCCAGTACATGCCGCCTGCTGCTGCGGCCCCTGCGGCAAGTGCCCACCAAGTTCCCGGATTCTGCAACCCACACGCCTCCAAGATGCTCCTCCCTTCCTCCCTCCACCCATTCATTAGGCTGTCATCAGCTTGTCTGTGGCACTGTTGCGGCCACGCGGTGCCAAAGGCAGGACCGTCAGCGCATGCAACGTGCACATTGCACGACCCTCATGTCCTTGCATGACCCACATCACACAACAGTCTCATGTTGCAGCCACCCTCCAAGCAATGTCCAACCGAAAATCAACCGCCTGCTCTCAGGCATACCCTAAGCGCACACACAACACCTTTGCATGCTGAGTGTGCAACTCCAACTGCCTACACAGCGCTGCCCCGCCTTCCAGGCCCTGTCACACCAACCAGGTCATGTCCCTCCTACTCCACACAGGCTCCGTCCACCAGCACGCCATTGGACTCTGTTATCTCCACAACACAACAGGCCCACACATCACCTTCATGACAGTGACCTGGATGAAAGCATCCTCAGCACACAACTTCTTCATTGCCATCTCAGACGGATACAAGAGCACCCGCAGGGACGGCACTAACAATCCCGGAGGATGAATTGATATCTATTTCCAAGTACGCACTCAGGGTCACAAATCCAGTTTGGCACAAACCCCCTGCAAACCCTCAGAGTAACACTCATCTACAGATCTCCAGACCTACATCCACAATTCTGCAAGGCCATCAACACGTCCATCGTCACGCACGCCCTCACATCCACAGGATACATATGGCTGTGGGCCAGGAACTTCTGGCTGGATGAGAACCACACCAGCATCCAAAATTGGTCCATCCACATTAGCATCCACGTCTCCGACGGGCAACACAATGCCACACACCCCGCTACCAATCCCCCAAAGTTGCTTGATGTAAGTCAACACAGACATGCTGTGTGGGACACTGGAACCAACACCACCGCCACACCCTGCAACCTCACACACTGGATCAGCAACTGATCCAACAATCTAGCCACGTTGACGGACTTTCCTGTGACGCACATCAACAATTAAGTCACCTGGGACAAGACAGACTTACTGGACTCATACACATCTAGCAGGACTCTTGTGCACAGCTTGCAACACAAATAACCATCAGTGGCCTTACAACCCTGGAAAACGGCACACACAGCCATCACCATACCATCAGCAAGGACAATTGGAGATCCTTCAGATGGGGCCGAGGCCAAAAAACCGCACGACATCAAGGAGCTCATCAGCATTGTGAGTGCACTGACATCAGCTCTCCACCCAAAAGACACCCCACCCTTGCAAGGCTGAGCCAATCCCTTTCAACTTTCTACCACTGCAAGCTCATGGACAAACACGCAAGCCTTGGCACATAGAGGCAGAATGCACTATTATACGCGGGACCAACCACCCTCAGGTTTTGGACTTCCATCATCAGCAGATACAACACCCGGCTCATGTGCAACATCCCCATCAGGACCCTTCCCACACAACATCTCAACCACATCATTCCCCATCCTTGTAGCCCACATCCAGCATGTCATGTATGTATCATTGGAGTTAGCCACATTCCATGGTAGATAGAGGCATGCAGTGACCCAGGCCCTTCTTAGACAATAGACGGCAGGAACGCTGGCTCTCAAGGAACCTCAACGTGCTTCCCTAGCCAGCAAATGTCATCAGGAAGACAGTCAACGAGCAACTGACAAACTTCCTCCACGCAAAGACCTCCAGGCAACCTGCACAAGACCGTCTTCAACAGTAATCACCCCACTGCAACCGTCATCATTGCCTCCAACACCGACAACTTTGCCCTGCTCAACAATGGTGAGGCCACACCCCTTGACCTCTCCACAGCATTATGCACGATGTGCTCACACACTGTCAGCTCACACATCTCCAACACTGGTATCCAGGGGATGGACCAGGATGAAATCACCAAGCAGCTCACCAGCAAGGCCATGGGAGTGGGACTCAAGCCTTCAGCATGTAGTACAGTGGCGTCATCTGGCACATGGCCCAGGGCTCATCTCTCAGCGTGTCAATCTTCAATGTGTGCATGACCCCCCTCTCCACCATCACATGCGCACACAACCTCATCATCATCTCGTATGACATTGACAGCCAGCTGCTCCTCACCCTCACCAAAGACACAGCCATTGCCAGTTCCAACCTTTAAGAAGGCATGAGGTCCGTTGATGAATGGCTGAACATCAGCCACCTGAGGCTGGACTTGGCCAGGACTGAGGTAATCATCTGAGGATTGTCCCCTTACAGCTGGGTCAACTCCTTGTGTTCCACCCGCCAGGGCACTGCACCAGCACCCAGTGGCCACGCACACAAGATGGTGTGAATCATGGGCTCGTGGCTCACAATTGCCATGCAACCCACCAGCATCTGTACCTCATGCTGCAACACTCTCTGCATGATGCACATGATCCACAGATAGATACACTCCAAGGCAAGACAGACTGTCCCCCAGGTCCACGACACCAGCCGTGTCAACTACAGCCCCGCCCTGTACGGATCAAGTACAGCCAAACTCTCAGAAAACTTGTCCACATCCAGGGTGCATCTTCACACCTCAGCTTCAACATCCTGTGCCCCAGCCACATCACTGTCCACCTGAGATAGCTGCAATGGATCATTGTCTGCTGCAGGATGACCTTCACACTCCTCACCCACACTCAGGAGGCAGTCCACAACCCCAAACCCCAAACCAACCTTGGACGTCTGTCATTCAAGACCCTGTTGGGCCAACTCCGTGCATCCAACCTTGCCCTGGCCAACATTCTTCACATTCACCGAACTCCAGCATGCAGGACATAGTTCTCCCACCTGGCCAAACATACCTGGGACTCCCTCCCCGGGAACCTCTGCATGAGCCATGACCTCTACGCCTTAATGATACTCTTCCAAATTGGTGTGTCCGCACAGTATTGCAAGCCCCCCCTCAGCAGCTTGAGGCCATCACGGGTGAGTATTGTGCTCCATGTCTGTATTGGATGATACATTGTGACCCATGTGTGTCCTGTACCGGACTCAGATCCCAGGGTATGGATGGCTGGAGTTAGTTCAACACTCAGGCATAGTTTGACATTTCCCCACACGTATGTTGTGGACTCATGCAAAATGACTGCAATATCTAATTAAAGAAATTTAGTTTTAATCTCGGTGGGGGGCGTGTTTTGTGGGAAAAACATAGGTGCTATACAGTGTGCCTAGAATCCAAAGTTCATAGGGGGAGATGGGAACCTTGGCATTTGAAGTCATCAGAGTCCAGACCACAGTGTTTGTCATCATTGGTCAGACTGTGACCAGCAAGTCCATGTGGCAGAGAATGTCAGTGAATGAGGTGATGCTGTTGCGCATGAAGGCCAGGTGCCAGGCCAGGTGACCTGGGAGATGTGGATGGTCCGCTGCCTCTCACGGTCTTTTCCGTGGATGGCCCACCTTCCTCGCGGGACCCTCAGATGCAAGCCTTGACGATATTTGGGACGCCCCGTCGGACGAATCCTCCTCCTCCTCCCTCCCTGTGGCTGGTGGTGGTCTTTGCCTGGTGGCACAGGGAGGGTTGGCCATGTTGTCAGCGATCCGACGGAGTGAACGGCTTATGTCCGTTTGCACCACCAGGAGCTCAGCCAGTCTTGCCTCCATCCGTCCTTGGTGTTGTTGTTCACTGGCGTGTTGCTCGGCCTGCTGGTTCTTAATCTCTATGAGGGTCTCCGCTACCTGGCTGATGGCCCTGGTGTCACACCGGTATGCATCCATGATGTTGCGTATGTGTGACATACTGGTCCCTTCAGCTGGCTGGTCAGGTTCTCGCCTCCGCCTGCCTCCACTCCCACCACCCCTGCCCACACGAGCCTGGCCTGCCATTGTGGGCACATCAGGTCTACGGGACCCCTGAGGGATGGCAGCTGCGGGGTTGTCTGCCTCCTCCTGGGTGCCCGGCGAACCTTGTCCCTCCAGGTCAGACTGGCTCAGTTGTTCAGTGCGGGCAGGGCTCCTGGGTGTCTCCTGGGATGTGGCAGGAATGGGGGTGGTGGTTGGCACAGATGTACCTGAAGCAGATGCTGCAGGGGCTTGGACACCAGAGGGTCCAGGTGGGTTGGGGTCATCCACGGAGTGTTGAGAGGCGTCACTGCCGGTGGGATCAGGTTCCTCCTGAGCCTGGGACTGTGATTCTTCCCCCCCATTGTTGGGTGGAGATCCATGACGTTGTCCTGTGTGTGAGAGAGAGACAATGTTAATGCTGTTTCATGCGACATCCATGTTTCATACATATTCAAGTTGGCACAGTTCCTCCAGGTAGTTGTATGTGCCTAGCATTCCCCTCTATGTTCACTTGTGGATGGGTATGTTGCGGGGGACAGATTGATATGTTCTCCTGAGTGTTTGACATGTTGAGTTTTGGCTTGGATGCTTCTTTGGCTATGGATTGATCTTGTTGTGTCACATGTCCATTGTTAGAGTGGGTAAATCCATTGCCTGCCCTGGGGGTGTGTGCTTGTGTAAGGGGTGTGTGTGACAGGGCCTGCTGGTGGGTGTAGTGTAATTTGGCAGTGGGTCTCCCAGGTGATGTATCTGTCCCCTCATAGTGCATGCTGCCATGACAGTGAGTGTGAGTTCCTGTTCTAGATATCTGAGATTGTGGTGTTGGTGTTTGAGTTTACAGTGGTCACAGGAGGGCTTTGTGCTGCCTACAGCAGGGCCAAGTGTCAGCTACCTTGTCAGTACTTTGCCAGTCCCTGTGCATTGAGCATGGTGCATGGGTATGTACCTAGGTCCATATGGGCTGAGGGCAATGATGTCTGATTCTGATTTGAACAATGTGTTTTGTGAGCCCCACCCTCCCAGCTTCCCGGACATCCAGTCTTGGGTTTGTGCTTCGTGTAGCCTGGGACATGGCATGGCCTTGCTTTGTGGATGGGGCATACACATGTTAGTGGCATGAGCGTTGTTTTTGAGTGTGGTTGTGTCCGGTGAGGGCTTGGGGGTAGTTGTGTGCATTTGGTGTAGTTGGGGTGTGGATGCCATTACCCCCATGTTGCGTAAGTTGTTTGTATACTCACCAGGCTCTGCAACTCCGTCGACTCTGTGTACTCCCACCGGCATCACCTTCTCCTCCCAGGGATGGTAATGTACCGGTCTGCGGGGCAGCCCACCTCCAGTGATGTTGCTCTGGGCGTAGTCCTCGTTCATTTTCCGCTTGACTGCCCTCCGCAGATCGTACCACCTGGCTTGGCATTCATTCCTGGTCCTTCTGATGGGCGCAACAGCATTCACCCTATCGACGATCCTCTGCCACAGGTGTGATTTTTCGGCTATGCTGGTCTGTCTGACCAATGTTCCAAAGAAATGTGGCTCGACTCTGATGACTTCGTTGACAAGGATGTCCAGCTCCTCCCTTGTGAACTTTGGATTCTTGTCTGTGGGCATGGTGTGGGGTGAGGGTGTGGATGGTTGTGAGTGTGTGGGTGTGAATGTGAAGGTGTGTATGAGAATGTGAAGAGGGGGTATGTGTGAAGGAGTGTGTGTGAAGGTGTATATGTTAAGGTGTATGCGTGCAGTTGTTGGGGTGTGCTCTGTAGCTGCTGTGAGTCTGTTGCAAAGGCTCATGGTTTGTGTGTGTGGGCCCTTTTTATTGGTCCATTTGTGGGTATGCCTGAGTTTGAAATTTTGGTGGGTGTGTTATAAGAGGTGGTTGTGAGTTTGGGCCTCTGTTTACCTGTTTGAATGTGCCAGGTCTGTCATTGTTATGGTTATTCTACTGCATACATGTTTTGTGATGTTGTGCGAGTCGAATTGACCCTCCTTGTGCTGTTTTACAGTGCCCTGGCTCAGTACGAGTCGTTTTCGCGTATGTAAGGTGCGTCCATAAGTGATGTTGTTGTACCGTGCTCGCATACGCAATGTTGTTGTTAGGTCCGTACATACGCGATGCTGGGGGACGGTGCTGGGGTACGGTGCATCCAAGTACGGGACTGGGGTACGGTGCTGGGGTACGGTGCGTCCAAGTACGGGGCTGGGGTACGGTGCGTACAAGTATGGGGCTGGGGTGCGGTGCTGGGGTACGGTGCGTACAAGTACGGGGCTGGGGTACGGTGCTGGGGTACGGTGCGTCCAAGTACGGGGCTGGGGTATGGTGCTGGGGTACAGTGCGTACAAGTACGGGGCTGGGGTACGGTGCTGGGGTACGGTGCGTACAAGTACGGGGCTGGGGTTCGGTGAGTCCAAGTACGTGGCTGGGGTATAGTGCTAGGGTACGGTGCGTCCAAGTATGGGGCTGGGGTACGGTGCTGGGGTATGCTGCGTCCAAGTACGGGGATGGGGTACGGTGCTGGGGTACAGTGCGTCCAAGTACGGGGCTGGGGTACGGTGCTGGGGTACGGTGCATATAAGTACGGGGCTGGGGTACGGTGCTGGGGTACGGTGCATCCAAGTATGGGGCTGGGGTACGGTGCGTACAAGTACGGGGCTGGGGTACGGTGTGGACATGGGGGGTATGGTGCTGACATACGGGGGTACGGTGTGACATACGGGGGGACGTGCGGACATACGCAGGGGAGGGGGGGCTGTACGACTCATCCATTTGTGGCTGTGCTGAGTTTGAAATTTTGGTGGGTGTGTTATAAGAGGTGGTTGTGAGTTTGGGCCTCTGTTTACCTGTTTGAATGTGCCAGGTCAGTCATTTTGATGTTTTTTCTACTGTAGACGTGTTTTGTGGTGTGCGAATCGAATTGACCCTCCTTGTGCTGTTTTACAGTGTCCTGGTTCAGTACGAGTCATTTTCGCGTATGCAAGGTGCATCCATACGTGATGTTGTTGTACCGTGCTCGCATACGCAATGTTGTTGTAAGGTCCGTACATACACGATGCTGGGGTACGGTGCTGGGGTACGGTGCGTCCAAGTACGGGGCTTGGGTACGGTGCGTCCAAGTACAGGGCTGGGGTACGGTGCTGGGGTACGGTGCGTACAAGTACGAGGCTGGGGTACAGTGCTGGGGTACAGTGCGTCCAAGTACGGGGCTGTGGTATGGTGCTGGGGTATGGTGCGTCCAAGTACGGGGCTGGGGTATGGTGCTGGGGTACGGTGCGTACAAGTACGGGGCTGGGGTACGGTGCTGGGGTACGGTGCATACAAGTACGGGGCTGGGGTATGGTGCTGGGGTATGGTGCGTCTAGCTACGGAGCTGGGGTACGGTGCTGGGGTATGGTGCGTACAAGTACGGGGCTGGGGTACGGTGCTGGGGTACGGTGCATACAAGTACGGGGCTGGGGTACGGTGCTGGGGTATGGTTCGTCCAAGTACGGGGCTGGGGTACGGTGTGTACAAGTACGGGGCTGGGGTACGGCGCGGACATGGGGGGGTACGGTGCTGACATACAGGGGGTACAGTGCTGACATATGGGGGGACGTGCGGACATATACGGGGGGAGGAGGGGGGGCTGTACGACTCGTATCCCGGGCACAAGTTTACCCGGGATACGAGTGGTACAGAGTTCGCTCTGTACGGGATGTTTTACATACGCTTGTGTATTCGGAAGGGCGGTACGGATCGTACTTGTGCGCTCGGACTTCAGTTTTACGATTTGTACGTAAAACTGTCCGGGTACGTCTCGTAGACCTTTTCCCAAAGCGATTTGTATGTATTTTTCACGTACGAGTCGTACTTCACCGTTGGGACGGGACTTGTACGATTCGTACGTAAAAATATACGGATACGAGTCGTACAGAATTTGTTTTTTACAGGATCGGCACCTTAATATATAATTCACAATTTTTTTAAATCATGTTTTTTACAATAAATAAAAACATACAGGGAGTTAGTTTTGTTTCATTTGCTTGGTAGAAAGGGCTTTCAAGAAGTATGTTATTGTGGTTGGCTACTTCAGTTGTTGGTGCTTAGGTCAGAGTGATTCATTTTTTTATTTGATAAACAAAGTTGCTATTGGTGGCATAATCTATACTTAGGGCCTGATACCGATCTCGTTCAGAAAGCATTGGGACCGAATTGTGTCTGAAATGTTTTCCGCACAACTTGGGTCTGGGGAGTCCAACCAAAAATGTACGATGCATTTGAATGCATCCGGATATGATTCGGTCAGACTCCCATTGATTTCAACAGGAGCCTGTGTATTGAACGCGTAGACAGGCTCGCACTGTCAAAAGGGGTGGTTGGGGATAATCATGCACCTTGTGGTGGGCACCCCATGGTGTCTGCCACACTGTGCATGGTTGGGAAGAGGGGACCCATGGGTACCCCCACGGGCCTGATTTGGAGGGCCAAGGGTGAAGACCGATTCCGGCACTTTTTTTGATCCAGGCAAATGAGTCGTGAATGCTGTCCGCACTTGCTCACTTGAAAAACCTAGACAATAGTGCTGTACGATTTGACTTCAGAAGGCTCTATCGGTCGGCACTAAGGATTTCAAGGCATTGTACTTGGTCATTCGGAACTTTGAACGATGCAGTTGGGAACAAGGGCTCTGGATTGGTTTAGGCATTTCCACATATGATTCGGAGCCCTTCTGAACGAGATCGGAATCGGACCCTTTCAGTAGATTTTTATAGGTGTCTCTGGATACTTTGGTTGAAGTGATAATAGCAACCTTGTATTACATGTTGTGGTTATATTTTTAAATTGAGTGAATCATTGTTTGTTTAAAGTCAATGATAATTTTTTGCGGGAAATAGTTATTGGTGTGTTGTTTTAATATTATAAGGAGCTCTATTTAGGTGGTTTTTTTGCTTATTGGCAAGTATTGCACATATAAAGGGGATGTTAGTGTCTTCATATTCGCCGTGGATGGTATAGAGTTGGTTAAAAGGCTTGGGGCAAACTATAAATGGACCATCCATCATCCATGTTTTACAGTTTCTTAATTTTTGTATGTTGTTTTTGGTGGCAAAGATAGTAATTTGTTATTCATGACTGTTATTGTCATGAAGAATGAATTTCTCATCTTTGTGGGTGACAGTGTATTCCGGTAAGATTTCTATTTCTGCAAAGGTTTGGGGGGGGGGGGTGGGTGGTGTTTGAGCAGTAGCTCTATTAGTTCTGGCTATTAATCTTTTTAGAGTGGGAATGGCTGGTAGGTGTTCTGTGACATGTTCAGGAACCCAAGTTAACACCTGTTTTAGTATTTGGGTACTGGTTTGTTGAGAGATGGTGTTTGCTTCTCTGATTGTTTCCAGGGCATCTCTGACCTCGATTTCTGTCACATTGGGGGGATGGTTGTGTTCCCTGACATTAACTACATTTGTTTCTACTCATGTTGCTCTCCCATAGCAAGAATTGGAGGAGTATTTACTATATTTCCAATGGGTTTTTTTTCCTGTTATTTTTTCTTGCGTTTATGTATAGCCCATGTAGCACAGAAGCAATTTTCCCTTTTGTGATGTGATGAATTTTGCTCCTTTTTCCATTTCTTTGTCTATCTGTGAATATATATATATATATATATATATATATATATATATATATATATATATATATATATATATATATATATATATATATATATATATATATATCGCGGGCGAGCGAGTTATAGTTAGCTGAACTAACTATAACGGGGGAATTTCAATGGTGTTGTACGAGTGTAAAGTCCAGCTAACTATAACGTCCCTGACACCTATGGTTTCTTCAGTGAATTGAAAGTGAGGAGCAGAGAGGGACTGTTTCTACTATATATATATATATATATATATAGTAGAAACAGTCCCTCTCTGCTCCTCACTTCAGCAGAAATGAAGGTACGGACCTCTCGCCTCCAAAGAAAATGACAAAATCCCACAACAACAAGGAGTGGGTGAAGCAGATGGTTTAATTCCCCAAGAATTATCGATAAATCACAGGACCAGTGTCCTCCATTATATATATATTCACTGAAAAAACCATAGGTTTCAGGCACGTTATAGTTAGGAATTAGCATTTAAAAAACCTTAGCAATTCACTGAAGAATCCATAGGTTTCAGGGGCGTTATAGTTAGCTGGACCTTACACTCGTACAACACCATTGAAATTCCCCCGTTATAGTTAGTTCAGCTAACTATAACTCGCGCGCCCGCAATGCACTGCTGATGACGTCACATATTACATCACTCATGACATGGCCAGTGACATCACTCATGACATCACTGATGACATCTCAAATGACATCACTGATGACATCACTGATGACATCATCCAGTGAATGTGTGTTTTTCTGAAAATTGCATATGTTTTATATATGTATATCTCAAGGTCGATGGAAGAATAAATGGGTATATAAGTGTCTAAATGGATGATTTGTTTTTGAAAAATTGATTGTATAACTGACTGATTAAGTGTATCTTAGTGAATACATGGCTTAGTGAGTAATGTTTAAATATCTCTATCAGTCTCTCACTTTGTGTATAAGTGGCTGCATGGGTTGATGAGTAGCTACATGAGTGTCTATATAGGTTAGTTGGTTTTTTGAGTATCAGTATGAGTGTCTGTATGGTTCAGTGGGGGGTATTACGTAGTGCATAGGTGCATGAATGAGTGACTCACTGTTTGTATGTGTTGAAGACAGCATGTGTGCAGGACTGTATGGGTGGATGAGTGTGTGCATGGGTGTGTTAGTGAGTGAATGACTGTCTCAATGGTTTCTTTATGAGTAACTACATATGTTTTAAACTAGTATATGTGACTATTGGTGTATATAAGTGAGTATAGGTGAGATTGAGAGATTGAAAGAGTTCCTGTATGAATAAGTATGTGTTTCTATAAGTGATTGCTTAAAAGACGAAGTATGTGTAAGTTTCTGTAGAAGTAAGTGTGGTGGTGTGTGTATAACTGTATATGCAAGTAAATGGATGTTTGATTCTTTATTAGCATGAGTGACTATGTGTGTGAGTAACTCTGTGGATGAGTGGCGTTGTGTAACAGGAAGTATAGGTGTGTGAGTACATATGATGAGTGAGTATATGTATGAGTGACTGTATAGGACTGTTGGTGAATGAGTGGAAGTGTATGTGGATCTTAGAATTACTGAATAGGTTGTTGTAACTGGTAATGGTATGTCCATTGTTTTGAAATTTTTAGTTTCTATTTTTGAATGTGTGTATCAAAGGTTATATTAGGGGGAGAGGAGGTCTGCCACTCTATTACAAGGATGATGTCATCAGTGATGTCATTTGAGATGTCATCAGAGTTGTCATGAGTGATGTCACTGACCATGTCATGAGTGATGTAATATGTGACGTCATCAGCAGTGCATTGCGGGCGCGCAAGTTATAGTTAGCTGAACTAACTATAACGGGGGAATTTCAATGGTGTTGTACGAGTGAAAAGTCCAGCTAACTATAACGCCCCTGAAACCTATGGTTTCGTCAGTGAATTTCAAAGGTTTTTAAAATGCTAATTTCTAACTATGCCTACAGAGATAGGACATGTGAAGAAAGAAGAAAAAACGCACAGAAAGAAAAAAAAAATGCAAAAAGAAGCAACAGAAGTCCTCAAAGACGAAGAAAAGTGCAGGAAGAAGGATAACGTGCAGAAAGAACAAACAGAAGAGCAGAAAGAAGCCTTGTTGCAAAATCATCCTGTACCCTCAACTTTTTCAGACGGATACTGGTGGTAACTGAGTCTGACTAACCAGTCCTAGAGCCAGTGCTATGTTAAAAGACACTCAGAATACAGTGAAAACACCTACATACACTAGGGAACACTATGCGTTGGGATCCCCCTGTGATTAGCATGACCTTCTCTGTAAGTCCCTAGTATATAATAGGGCGGGGGATTAAAACTACCTCTTAAAACGTGCCACAGGGCGTGTTTGCACACGTCACCTCAGGCCCCGTCCCCTCCCTTCCCCACTGTGTAAACACGCCCTGTGGCCATTTTAAGTTGGGAGATTAAGTCCCCTTGAATCCTGAGGATCCCTAGGGTCCAACTAGACCACTTGGTACCTCCAGTAAGCGCCACAGAGCTGCGTTGCAGAGACATGTAAGAAGGGGCACAGCCTAGACCACCTCTCTGCAATGCAGCGCAGTGGCGCTTACTGGAAGCACCTGGTGGGCTAGTTGGCCCCCAGGGTCCCTCAGGATTGAAGGGGAATTATTTCCGCAACTTAAAACGTGCCACAGGGCTTTTTTGCACACGTTAACTCAGGCTCCGTCCCCTCCCTTCACCACTGTGTAAACACGCCCTGTGGCCATTTTTAGTTGGGAGATTAAGTTCATTTGAATCCTGAGGGTCCCTAGGGTCCAACTAGCCCACTAGGTACCTCCAGTACGCGCCACAGGCTGCGTTGCAGAGAGGTGTAAAAAGTGGCACGGCCTAGACCACCTCTCTGCAACGTAGCTCAGTGGCGCTTACTGGAAGCACCTGGTGGGCTAGTTAGCCCCCAGGGGCCCTCAGGATTGAAGGGGAATTTTTTCCCCAACTTAAAACGCACCACAGGGTGTGTTTGCACACGTCACCTCAGGCCCCGTCCCCTCCCTTCCCCACTGTGTAAACACGCCCTGTGGCCGTTTTTTAAGTTGGGAGATTAAGTCCCCTTGAATCCTGAGGGTCCCTAGGGGCAAAATAGCCCACTAGGTACGTCCAGTAAGCGCCATTGCAGAGAGGTGTAAAAAGGGGCACGGCCTGCACAACCTCTCTGCATCACAGAGCAGTAGTGCTTACTGAAAGCACCTGGTGGGCTAGTTGGCCCCCAGGGTCCCTCAGGATTGAAAGGGAATTATTTCCCCAACTTAAAACGCGCTACAGGGCGTGTTTGCACACGCCACCTCAGGCCCCGTCCCCTCCCTTCACCACTGTGTAAATGAGCCCTGTGGCCGTTCTAAGTTGAGAGATTAAGTCCCCTTGAATCCTAAGGGTCCCTAGGGTCAAACTAGCCCACTAGGTACCTCCAGTAAGCGTCACAGAGCTGCGTTGCATAGAGTTGTAAAAAGGGGTGTGGCCTCAGAACACCTGTCTGCAACGCAGCTCCCTGGCGCATACTGGAGATACCTGTTGGGCTTGTTGGCCCTCAGGGACCCTCAGTATTGAAGGGGAATTAATTCCCCAACTTACAACTGGCCAGGGGGAGCGTTTGCAGAGTGCTGCAAGGAGGGGGCATGGCCTCCGGCGCGATACCAGTCTTTTATTTATGTTATTTTTTTAAGAGGAGGGCTGTGTGGTCCCCCTTCTTTTTCTAATTTATTGGCCCTGGGGACCCCATCCCCCAGGGCCTGCACCCTCATTTGTTTTGTTGAAAAAAATGTATTTGGCCCTCCTGACCCCAACCCCCGGGGCATGGGATTTTTTTTTTATTCTTTAGGAGGTGGGCTGCGTTGCCCCCCTCCTCAGGCCACTTTTGGCCCCGGGGACCCCATCCCCCGGGGCCAGCCTTTGTTTTTTATTATTTAAAAAAAATATATATTTATAGAAACACCTAGGACATGCTGGACAAACCGTATGTACCTATCACCATGACGATTTGCGTGATGTTCATTAAAAGGCGACTATGCATACAATGAATCCACGTGGAATGTATTTACACCGCTAGTGAAGCTCTGACGTGTCTGTCGCCCTACCGTGCCTAATCCCGGCACCCCCGCTGTTGGGTACTCTCCAAGTAGACACCCTTGTCGTTTATTTATACAAATATGGGTAGCTATCGGTTAATAAAACACACATCCACCGCCGGATGTGTAATACTTTTTATTTTACTCTCTGGAAAGGAGACGAACCTCACTTGAAAGTTGCAGTGTGCTCCTGGCTGAACCCAATGCTGTGTTATACCCACCAGTGCCCGCTGCGTGCCACACACCTCTGTGTTGTATTCCACCAGCTAGTGCGTATGCTATGACACTCTGTAGCCCATTTCCCTCCCTCCTGGCGTGTCTGTTCCATTGTAATGCCCCTGATCCATCCCTCCTGCCATTTATGGTCTGTTATGCTGAAGCTTTCTCTCCTGTCTGTCCATTATGGTCAGCTAGCTACCATTGCCTCTTTCCCCTCTGTTCTATGTTGTTCATGTGCATGGTCCTGTCCCCTCCCTATTGCTTTCTATGGATTGTTGTGCTGCACTCCCGTCCCGCATGCCCTGTGTGGTGTATTGTGCTGCTGCAAACCCTGATGCCTGCCCTGTAGGGTCAGTTTGGTGCACCTCTCCATGTCCCTCCTGTCCTCTGTTATCCGAGTCCATGTCCCTACCCCAATTCCTCCAGCCTACCATGATCCAATGTACCATACTTGTGAACATTTTGAACTTGGTAAGAGGGAGATTTTGAAAAAAAAACTGGGGTATTGATTTTCCCCTTGAGTTACATTGAAAAAGAGGAGATTGTAGACAGGAGACAGATCAAATAAAGCCCATTTCAGCTTAAAAACATTGGACGTTTCCTGGCTGAAACGGGTCTGTTGGCATGTATGGTTGTACTACCACTGCCTCTTCCTTCTGTCCACAATGGTCTATTATATTGCCACAGCCTCTCCTGCCAGTCCTGTATTGTTGGTTTGTGGCCCCTGCCCCCTTTCCACTGGCCTCCATAGTCCGTTGTTCTGCCACTGCCCTTCCTGCCGGCCCAGTGTGGTCAAATTGTTGCCTCTGCACTCTCCTACCTGCCTTCAATTTTCAGAGTCCGTGCCCCTGGCCTCTGCCCCTCAACAGTATCCCAATAAACAACTAGATTGCTAACATTCTATATTTATTACAAAAGTGTGGAACGCCTGACGTCATCTTGATGTAATCAAAACTGTAATACCTAAAGCATTTCCTTTAAAAATTACATATATGAGAGGGTCTTATTTGCATCAAAATTATGGTTAGTGCTCTAAAAAACTAAAATGAGGACATATTTTCTGAGTTTTCAAATAGCGACAAAGAACTTTTAAATTATTTGTAATCTTTATGTTTTTTTATCCAGCTGACCACTTGATTAAATGTTGCACCTAGGGGAGAGGATGTGGTGTTACTTCCAGAGCTGCAGACTTTGCAACTGAGAAACCAGGTTGGAGTTTCTGCTTCAGCTCAACATTCTGTGATTCTGGTCAACTCACTTAATCTACCCATGTCTACAACCAAAATGAAATTGATCTTGTGTGATGTAACCAATGCTCATGTAAAGCACTCCAATACCTGACAAGTCTGCACTATATAAAACTGCAAATACACGAAAAATAAGTGTTTTGCACACTTCTGTCATTGGGCTACATGTGGGCTACATCTGGGTGATATGTGTGCTGCATTTGGGCTCTTTTGTCTCTGGTGGCCATCTTGGGAGATTTATTTGTTATGAAGTTTCCTAATTTCCTCATTTACTGCAGTCTCCTCAGTAGGAAATGCTTTCAGTTTTTTACTTTGATTCCATCAAGAAGGTATTCAGATATGTCACACATTTGCCATACATTCTGAATGTTAGCACTCTAGTTGCTCATTAGATCACTGTAGTAAAGCTACTGCTCACCACGGAAGTCTGCGGCTGGTATTAAAAGTGCATGTTTCAGTCTGCATATCAGAATGTTTTTAATGAAATAGAAGAGGATTTGAGAAGTCACTCAAAATGTGCCCTAATTTTTCTATCTTCAGCACTAATCATAATTTCTATGGCAAAATGAACCCCCTCATTTTGTTCCTTTTTAAAATAAATGTTTTAAGTGTTACCAGTTTATTCCAATCAAGATGGCTTCAGGTGTGCCATACTTTTGTCATAAGTAAGACAGTAAGCGCTCTAGTTGTTCTTAAGAACACTCTGGGATATTCTGTCATTGGGCTATACTTGGGCTACATCTGGGTGATATTTGGTCTACATTTGGGCTCTTTTGTCTCTGGTGGCCATCTTGGGAGATTTATTTGTTATGAAGTTTCCTAATTTCCTCATTTACTGCAGTCTCCTCAGTAGGAAATACTTTCAGTTTTTTATTTTGGTTCCATCAAGAAGGCATTCAGATGTGTCACACATTTGCCATAAATTCTGAATGTTAGCACTCTAGTTGCTCATTAGATCACTGTAGTAAAGCTACTGCTCACCAGGGAAGTCTGCTGCTGGCATTCAAAGTGCATGTTTCAGTCTGCATGTCAGAATTCTTTTATGGAATAGAAGAGGAATTGAGAAGTCAAAATGTGCCCTAATTTTTCTTTCTGCAGCACTAATCATACTTTCTATGGCAAAATGAACCCCCTCATTTTGTTCCTTTTTAAATTAAATGTTTTAAGAGTTACCACTTTATTCCAATCAAGATGGCTTCAGGTGTGCAATACGTTTGTCATAAGTAGGACTGTTAGCGCTCTAGTTGTTCTTTAGAACACTCTGGGAAGCTGCAGTAGAACACAAAGGAATCAACTGACAGTCTTTGCCCTTGTTGGATGTACATGCTTTACTGAGAATGTCAGACTTCATTCTCACATGACTGAGAAAGATAATATGAATTTACAGAAAATATGCTCTCAGTTTAGCTTATAGATCACCTTCCAAACCTCTGTGGGAAAAGCATGAGAAAATAGTTTTACCTGAAACATGATTCATGATATCACAGCAGAAGGCTTTTTCACATGGTAAAATCACCTTAGAACACACCACAATTCCTAAAATGAGTATGGTACCATCAACAAATGATTTATAATGTAACTAAAGTCTTAAAACCTTCTATTAACTGCAATGCTTTTTAATGAGGTGCTATCATGTATATTGGTCCCAAGATGGCTGCCAACACTTCTTGGAAGAAGTACAGACAGCCAATCAGATCTCACAATGAGATGTGTAGTTAGGCTCCGCCCAGATATATCTATCTTTTTAACTCTAATTTTCTCAGGAACTACTGAACGGATTTACACCATTTAAGCAAAAGGCACGAGTCTGAACTGAGGACTACCTCTTTGGCAAATTTGGTGTAATTCCATTCAGCAGTTCGGGCTGTAGCTGCGTCAACAGGTCCTATGGGAAAATGCATGGGGAAAACGCGTTTTGGGACCCCCCTTTTTTCTCGGCCCCCGCTTGGCGAATCACCGTAAAATTTTCAGGATAGAAGCGGACCGGAGCTGGCCAAAAGTTTGGAAAATTTTGCGAAGATTCGTCAGTCGGCCCCAACGTTATTCCAAATAGAATTTTGCGATTTCCTATGGAAAATAGGTCCTAACTATAACTACCTACTGGCGACTGCCAGTAGGTAATATATATATATATATATATATATATATATATATATATATATATATATATATATATATATATATATATATATTCAGTGAAAAAACCATAGGTTTCACACACGTTATAGTTAGGAATTAGCATTTAAAAAACCTTAGAAATTCAGTGAAAAAACCATAGGTTTCACACATGTTATAGTTAGCTGGACATTTTACTCGTAAAAAACCAATGAAATTGCCCCGTTATAGTTAGTTCAGCTAACTATAACTCGCGCGCCCGCAATGCACTGCTGATGACGTCACATATTACATCACTCATGACATGGTCAGTGACATCACTCATGACATCACTGATGACATCTCAAATGACATCACTGATGACATCTCAAATGACATCACTGATGACATCATCCAGTGAATGTGGGTTTTGCTGAAAATTAAATATGTTTTATATATGTATATCTCAAGGTCGATGGAAGAATAAATGGGTATATAAGTGTCTAAATGGATGATTTGTTTTTGAAAAATTGATTGTTTAACTGACTGATTAAGTGTATCATAGTGAATACATGTTTTAGTGAGTAATGTTTAAATATGTATATATCTGTATCAGTCTCTCACTTTGTGTATAAGTGGCTGCATGGGTTGGTGAGTAGCTACATGGGTGTCTATATAGGTTATTAGTTGGTTTTTTGAGTATCAGTCTGAGTGTCTGCATGGTTCGGTGGGGGGTATTACGTAGTGCATAGGTGCATGAATGAGTGACTCACTGTTTGTATGTGTTGAACAGACCATGTGTGCAGGACTGCATGGGTGGATGAGTGTGTGTATGGGTGTGTTAGTGAGTGAATGACTGTCTCAATAGTGTCTTTATGAGTAACTACATATGTTTAAAACTAGTATATGTGACTATTGGTGTATATATGTGAGTATATGCAAGGGTGAGAGATTGGAAGAGTTCCTGTATGAATAAGTATGTGTTTCTATAAGTGATTGCTTAAAAGACGAAGTATGTGTAAGTTTCTGTAGAAGTAAGTGTGGTGGTGTGTGTATAACTGTATATGCAAGTAAATGGATGTTTGATTCTTTATTAGCACGAGTGACTATGTGTGTGAGTAACTCTATGGATGAGTGGCATTGTGTAACAGGATGTATAGGTGTATGAGTACATATGATGAGTGAGTACATGTATGAGTGACTGTATTGGACTGTTGGTGAATGAGTGGATGTGTATGTGGATCTTAGAATTACTGAAGAGGTTGTTGTAACTGGTATTGGTATGTCCATTGTTTTGAAAATTTTAGTCTCTATTTTTGAATGTGTGTGTCAAAGGTTATATTAGGGTGAGAGGAGGTCTACCACTCTATCACAAGGATGATGTCATCAGTGATGTCATCAGTGATGTCATTTGAGATGTCATCAGTGATGTCATGAGTGATGTCACTGACCATGTCATGAGTGATGTAATATGTGACGTCATCAGCAGTGCATTGCGGGCGCGCGAGTTATAGTTAGCTGAACTAACTATAACGGGGCAATTTCATTGGTTTTTTACGAGTAAAATGTCCAGCTAACTATAACATGTGTGAAACCTATGGTTTTTTCACTGAATTTCTAAGGTTTTTTAAATGCTAATTCCTAACTATAACGTGTGTGAAACCTATGGTTTTTTCACTGAATTTCTAAGGTTTTTTAAATGCTAATTCCTAACTATAACGTGTGTGAAACCCATGGTTTTTTCAGTGAATTTGCAAGGTTTTTTAAATGCTAATTTTTTTTTTTTTTTTTTTTTTCTAACATATTTTTAATTTAATTATCTTACCTTTTATAAAGACTATGATTAAATTTTTAAAATTCTTTAATATGTTTTTTTAAATATATTTTTTAAAATAAACATGTAAAATTTATTTGCAGTACTTTTTTTAAAAAAAAAAATATTTTTTTAGTACGCGTACCGTAAGCTCACGGTAAGCGTACGGTTTACGCAACGTCCGTAATCTATCTAAGCTGCTTGCGTATAGTTACGCACTTTGCGTAGCCGCGCGTACTGCGCGTGGGACGCGTGCGCGCTTACGCCACACGCGCACGTTACGCGGAAGTGTCGGGTAGTGACTGTTATGCGCATGCGCGCAAGCGCGTGTCTTTTTTACGCGCATGCGTACTTTTTGCCGTAAGCGTACTGTAAGCGTACCGTAAGCGTACGGTAGGTCATGTGATCATGAAACACAACTTTTGATTGGTTGAAACTACTTTCAGTTCTAGAACTCTCCTACACCACACCCATTCCCCTCATTTCTGCTTGTGATCCCTTGGGAGAAGGAGCTGGTTTGTCTTTGGGATACGATGGCAGAACAGCGGAGCTCTTCTGAGAGTGAGGCTAGCACTAGCAGCACTGTCTTGAGGCAGAGATCGAGGAAACAAAAGCCCTCTTATGTATGGGATTATTTTACTTTTCCTGAAGGCCAGCAAAAGGTAAATGCACCCTTAGTGACTTGTAAGCTGTGTAAGCGTGTACTTTCTAGAGGTAATCCTAACAGGAAGTATTCCTTTGGGAATCACACCATGAAGAGACACCTCCAGGATGTACACAGAAGGACACATGGTCATCTTTTTGGAGGTAACTCTTCAGAAAGACGAGCCAGTACATCCACAGTAGCTCAGCCTGGACCATCATCTGCAGGGCTGACTCCTTCTTCTGCAGGTCAGGTGAGCCCTTCATCTGTGGGGGGAGAATCTCCTTTTGCTGGCCCTCTGGAAATGAACCCTCGATTTCGGAAGGTTGATATTCATTGCACATTTTGTAAAGATCTAATTTGCCATAGGGAGACCAGTGTTTCCCTAGTGAACAACAAAATAGATCAGCACATTTGTCGCTTTGAATAATTTTCCCATGCTTCCTTTCCTCTGTCCCTGCATGAACACAACGGTTCTTTTAAGAGCCAACCTTATCTTTCATCTTTTTTTTACATATGTTTTTAAAAACTTTTTTTTTTTTTTTTACCGTACGCGTACGGTGCGCATACCTTTTTTTTATTTTTTAAAAAAAACACTAAAAATCAATTATCACATTACAAGGTCCTTGAGAGACTACAATTATTATTATTGACTTACCATACTCACTCAAAAAAATATTTATTCATTTGTTTTTTTAAAAAAATAGCTTTAAAAATGGTTCTAGTTTTCGAAAATTTTCTATATCAATCTGAAAAAAAAGAAAGAAGTATTAATATTTTTAAAACATTTTATAATACAGTACACATATTTACATTTTTTTCCAAAAAATATTTTACAGACTGAAACCTGAAAACCCCACTCGCTTGTAAATACTGTGCATGACTATACATGGCAAGCACATGGGTGTGTGCTAAGACTCTGCTTCTTCCCCCAAAAATTCGCTCCCCCTTTCCATCTAATGCAACTGTGAAATCACCAGAGCAATACGCAATAAATCTCTGCCTATAATTCCTCTCTGCACACAGAGTCATGTTTTCACATTAGTCCCAAAACGAAATTTCTTTGCCAATTTGAAAGCACACTTACTGCTCTTTTTTTTTTCGGGGCAAGTGAAAATCACTTTTACAGACTGACACATTATGAAACCACCATGTGTAACTACAACAAAAACAATTTCCATTTCTATTATTCATTTCTTAAGTTACCACATACATCCCCTCTCAAACTGTAAACTCACCTTTAAAATTAGTTAGTTGTGAAAGAAATGTGACACTCAAACAGCAGATTATCAGAGCCAGGATCTCTGTTGTGTTCACCTCTCTCCTCTCAGCAGAACCAGATAATGGCAAACTTTCCCTCTATTTTTCCACACATATACTTGTAAGTTTCAAATCTCAGTGCTTCCCCCTTTTTTTCAAATGTAATCACACATTTCTATTGGTTGAAAACCAACCCTTTTCCAAAAGTACCCTTCCCCCAACTTGACTTCTGCCTAGTACCCTTCCCCCAACTTGACTTCTGCCTGCTACCATAGCAACAGCTCATGGAACACTGCTGTGTTGAGTTAGGTCAGAAGTTCGCCAAACAATGTTTCAATTCCACAGAGCAAGAGTGCTTGACTTTTCAAACCTAACAGCAAATCCATAGTACTGTTCTTTGGTTACACATTTTTTTTTACCAATACAAAACATGCTTCTATTAATTTACACATACAGCCTAGTTTTTATTCTAGAATGGTATGAAACAGCCAATCAGTTCTTTTTGTTTTGAAAAAAATATGTATGCCTCCATTTCCAAACTGTCTTTCTTTTCATATTGCCATTCTACTGAAAGACACCTCCTGAGTGCATCCAGTTCTCCTTTGAAGATGTTCACAGTGTGGATTGTAGGGCACAGCTATGTCTTCTGGAGTGAAAAGTTTGCAGAGAAAACAGGTATGGTGAGAGACCTTGCTTTGCCAAATGTAGACATTAAATGGATTGGTCAGAGAGGGTTAAAGTGGCACCAATTGATGCCATTGGTGAAATCCTTCATTCAAATCCAGCACCCTGACCTCATAATAGTGCACTGTGGTGGCAATGACCTAGGCACTTTGACTGGGGTAGGTCTGGAAATGCTTATGAAGGACACCTTTGCACAACTGTTTACACTTTTCCCTAAAACTGCCTTTGTGTTTTCCAACATATGCCAAAGGCAAAAATGGAACTGGTCCAATCATTTCTGTCCACAGATTGACAAAGCAAGAAAGCACGTCAACAAATCTGTTTCTGCTTTCCTCCGTGACTATGGTATGGGTGCCATTTACCACAACAACTTGCGTTATGACATGCAAGACATTTATAGAGGAGATGGTGTGCACTTCAATGATGAAGGGAACAGAGTCTTCCTCTTGAACCTTAGACTCTGCATCGGTACTTACTTGTAGGTACCACTAAAAAAATGACTTCATAAACACAACAGCTCTTTTTAGAGCTCCCTAATATCTAAACTCTTAAATCTGCTTTTCATTTTTTTTTTTTTATTTTTTTTACCGTACGCTTACCGTAAGCTTACCGTACGCGTACCCCGTGATTTTTTTTAAAATCAATAAATGTTTTTTTTGTACTTTTCTGTCCTTCTTTGACCCCCTTACAAATGTTAGGGGGTCTGTAACTCTCCTCATTGCCCCCTTTCCTTGTTTTCACTCTTTTTTTTCAGAGTGAAATACACAAAATGGCGGCCGCCGCTTCCTGGTTTCGACCGATTCGAATGTTTACTAAGATCTAAGAGCCAATCAGAATCGCGCTCGCGCACGCCACCGTACGCTTACCGTAAGCGTACGGTAAGCGTACCGTAAGCGGGCTCAGATATATATATTGATTTAAAGGCTATTTTCTCAGAATCTACTGAACAGATTTACACCAAACCTACAAAAGGCACTTCCTTGACCTAGGGACTACCTCTCTGCCAAATTGTGAGTAATTCTGTTCAGCCGTTCGGGCTGTAGCTCGTTCTAAAGGTCCTATGGAAAAATGCATGGGAAAAACGCGTTTTGGGACCCCCCTTTTATCTCAGCCCCCGCTTGACGGATCCCCCCGAGACTTTCAGGGTAGGAGCGGAGCGTAGCGCCCCACCTATTTTGAGAAATTCGCGAGGATTCGTCGACCGGCGCCAAAGTTATTCAAAATAGAATGTTGAGGTTTTCCTATGGAAACGTGGTCCTAACTATAACTACCTACTGGCGACCGCCAGTAGGTAATATATATATATACATATATATATATATATAGAATTCACTTAAAAAACCATAGGTTTCACACATGTTATAGTTAGCTGGACATTTCACTCGTAAAAAAACAATGAAATTCTCCAGTTATAGTTAGTGCAGGCAACTATAACTCACGCGACCGCAATCCTCAGCTGATGACGTCAGATATTACATCACTGTATTTAGACACTTATTTACCCATGTCTTCTTCCATTAATCTTTAGCTATACATATATTACAAATATTTATTTTTCAGAAAGACACATATGTCCTCAGTGATGTAATATCTGACGTCATCAGCAGAGGAATGCGGTCGCGTGAGTTATAGTTGCCTGCACTAACTATAACTGGAGAATTTCATTGTTTTTTTACGAGTGAACTGTCCAGCTAACTATAACATGTGTGAAACCTATGGTTTTTTAAGTGAATTTGCAAGGTTCTTTAAATGCTAATTCGTAACTATAACGTGTGTGAAACCTATGGTTTTTTCAGTGAATTTGTACGTTTTTTTAAATGCTAAGTTATGTATTTATTATATTTTTTTTTTCTTCAGGTTTTTCACCGTGCGCGCACCTCGCGATTTAAAAAAAAAATGTTTTTTTCTCGCTTGGGGGTCCTTCTGTGACCCCCTGACCAAGGCTAGGGGGTCAGGAACTGTCCACTCTGCCCCCTTTTCACGTTCTCCACCTTTGTTTTTCACCCCCTCAGACTGCGAGAGACAAAATGGCGGCCGACACTTCCTGGTTTCGACCGATTCGAATGTTTACCGACATCTAACAACCAATCAGAATTGCGCTCGCGCACGGCAGGGTGCGCACGCAGTGCGCTCACGGTGCGCGCGTATAGATATTGATATGCTTTTAAATGCTATTTTCTCAGGAAATACTGAACAGATTTACACCAAACCTGCAAAAGGCACTTCATTGACCTTATGGCTACCTCTCTGCCAAATTTCACGTAATTCTGTTCAGCCATTCGGGCTGTAGCTGCGACTAAAGGTCCTATGGAAAAATGCATGGGGAAAACGCGTTTTGGGACCCCCCCTTTTTCTCGGCCCCCGCTTGACGAATCACCCGAAGACTTTCAGGGTAGGAGCAGAACGGAGCGCCCCATTTGTTTTGAAAATTTCGCGACGATTCGTCAACCGGCGCCAAAGTTATTCAAAATAGAATTTTGAGATTTCCTATGGAAACTAGGTTGTAACTATAACTATCTACTATATATATATCCAAACAAACAGGAAACCCATTTGGAGTGAGGCCACGCAGGAGATAATTTGCTCACACATCTTTGTTGGACACCCGGCCAGCAGGACCCCTTTCAAGCAGCATGTCCTTAATCTTTCGCCAGACGCGTTTCAGGATAAAATCCTTTCTTCAGTGGCTAAGGTAAACGAACCTTTGAAGCGCTGTTCATTGCACACATCTTCTTTTTCAACACCTGCCTCAGTGGGCATGGTCACACTATGGCCTTTTGGGAGTTGTAGTGCGCTAACATTGTTCCCAAGTGGGTACGCTTAAAACAGTCTTTTCTTCACCCAATAAAATAGCAAAACCTTGTTCAGGGACCTGCCCCGCTTTGAGGGTGCCAACAGTAGCATTCTGAAGCTGACACCACCCTGCAACGGCGCCAGCTTCACTCCATCCAGTAGACAGCAGCACCTCCGCGGTGCCGCATCGGACCTGCAGCAATGCGGTGAGCCTCTCTCCACGACCGGGTAAGGGCCGTTATAAATCCAAACAAACAGGAAACCCATTTGGAGTGAGGCCACACAGGAGATCATTTGCTCACACATCTTTATTGGACACCCGGCCAGCAGGACCCCTTTCAAGCAGCATGTCCTTAATCTTTCACCAGACGCGTTTCAGGATAAAATCCTTTCTTCAGTGGCTGAGGTAAACGACCCTTTGAAGCGCTGTTCGTTGCACACATCTTCTTTTTCAACACCTGCCTCAGTCGGCGTGGTCACACTATGGCCTTTTGGGAGTTGTAGTGTGCTAACATTGTTCCCAAGTGGGTACGCTTAAAACAGTCTTTTCTTCAGCCAATAAAATAGCAAAACCTTGTTCAGGGACCTGCCTCGCTTTGAGGGTGCCAACAGTAGCATTCTGAAGCTGATACCGCCCTGCAACGGCGCCAGCTTCACTCTGTCCCGGGGGTTATGTCCAACAGTAGAGAAGCACTCGGGCACAGAAGAGCTTTTACCCCAACAGCTTTATTTTGGTAAAAACTAGTTACGCTTCCCGGGGCTCATGTGGAGCCTTAATTGCAGCAAGAATTGGTAGAGCACTTCTATCGGCAGATGAAAGAACGGACTTCGCCTCCCAGAAAGCAACGTACCGACTCAATCAGAGCAGCGAATCAATGGCGTACGATATGACTAAATACGAAGGCGGGGCCCCACAAGTGCTCTAAAGACTGTGATGCCGCCGAAGAAGGGAACTACCCGAAACGCGTTCGGTCAGCAGTCTGATGTTGGATGGTCTGGTGAAGGCAATTGTTTTTACCAAAATAAAGCTGTTGGGCTAAAAGCTCCTCTGTGCCCGAGTGCTTCTCTACTGTTGGACATACCCCCGAGCACGAATCTAAAAGCGGCCGTCCTGCCGCTGAGAAGGCACCACCCCAGAAGCAGGGGGCCACGAAGTCATGGAGTAAGTGGCTTTATATGTGGGGCACAGAAGGTGGATTGTAAACTAGTTACTCTTCCCGGGGCTCATGTGGAGCCTTAATTGCAGCAAGAATTGGTAGAGCACTTCTATCGGCAGATGAAAGAACGGACTTCGCCTCCCAGAAAGCAACGTACCGACTCAATCAGAGCAGCCAATCAATGGCGTACGATATGACTAAATACGAAGGCGGGTCCCCACAAGTGCTCTAAAGACTGTGATGCTGCCGAAGAAGGGAACTACCCGAAACGCGTTCGGTCAGCAGTCTGATGCTGGTTGGTCTGGTGAAGGCAATTGTTTTTACCAAAATAAAGCTGTTGGGGTAAAAGCTCTTTTGTGCCCGAGTGCTTCTCTACTGTTGGACATACCCCCGAGCAGGAATATATATATATATATATATATATATTCACTTAAAAAAACCATAGGTTTCACACAGGTTATAGTTAGGTGGATATTTCACTCGTAAAAAAACAATGAAATTCCCCCGTAATAGTTAGTTCAGATAACTATAACTTGCACGCCCGCAATCCACTGCTCATGACGTCACACATTACATCACTCATGACATGGTCAATGGCATCACTCATTACATCACTGATGACATCATCCTTGTGATAGAGTGGCGGTCGCGCGAGTTATAGTTATCTGAACTTACTATAACGGGGGAATTTCATTGTTTTTTTACGAGTGAAATATCCACCTAACTATAACCTGTGTGAAACCTATGGTTTTTTAAGTGAATTTGCAAGGTTTTTTAAATGCTAATTCCTAACTATAACGTGTGTGAAACCTATGGTTTTTAAGTGAATTTGTACGTTTTTTTAAATGCTAAGTTATGTATTTATTATAAAAAAAAATTTCAAGGTTTTGCACGCGTACCGTGCACGCGCTTTGGACGCACGGTGCGCTGCGCGCACCGTGCGCGCACCCCGCGATTTAAAAAAAAAAAATTAAATGTTTTTTTGCCCCTTGGGGGTCCTTCTGTGACCCCCTGACAAAGGCTAGGGGGTCAGGAACTCTCTTCATTGCCCCCTTTTCACGTTTTCCACTTTTTTTCCCCCTTTCCTTTTCAGTGCGAGAGACAAAATGGCGGCCGACACTTCCTGATTTCGACCGATTCGAATGTTTACCGACATCTAACAACCAATCAGAATTTCGCTCGCGCACGGCACCGTGCACGCGTATAGATATTTATATACTTTTAAATGCTATTTTCTCAGGAAATACTGAACAGATTGACACCAGACCTGCAAAAGGCACTTCCCTGACCTGGGACTACCTCTCTGCTAAATTTGAAGTAATGCTGTTCGGGCTGTACCTTCGACTAAAGGTCCTATGGAAAAATGCTTGGGGAAAACGCATTTTGGGACCCCCCTTTTTTCTCGGCCGCCGCTTGATGAATCACCCCGAGACTTTCAGGGTAGGAGCTGAGCGGAGCGCCCCATTTGTTTTGAAAATGTCGCAAGGATTGTCAACCGACGCCAAAGTTAATAAAAATAGAATTTTGAGATTTCCTATGGAAACACGATCCTAACTATAACTATCTACTGGCGACCGCCAGTAGATAATATATATACACATATATATATATATATATATATATATATATATATATATATATATATATATATATATATATATATATATTCAATGAAAAAACCAAAGGTTTCACACATGTTATAGTTAGCTGGACATTTCACTCGTAAAAAACCAATGAAATTCCCCCGTTATAGTTAGTTCAGCTAACTATAACTCGCGCGCCCGCAATGCACTACTGATGACGTCACATATTACATCACTCATGACATGGTCACTGACATCACTCATGACATCACTGATGACATCTCAAATGACATCACTGATGACATCACTGATGACATCATCCAGTGAATGTGCGTTTTTCTGAAAATTAAATATGTTTTATATATGTATATCTCAAGGTCAATGGATGAATAAATGGGTATATAAGTGTCTAAATGGATGCTTTGTTTTTGGAAAATTTATTGTGTAACTGACTGATTAAGTGTATCATAGTGAATACATGGCTTACTGAGTGATGTTTAAATATGAAAATATCTGTATCAGTCTCTCGCTTTGTGTATAAGTGGCTGCATGGGTTGGTGATTAGCTTCATGGGTGTCTATATAGGTTATTAGTTGTTTTTTTGAGTATCAGTCTGAGTGTCTGCATGGTTTGGTGGGGGGTATTACGTAGTGCATAGGTGCATGAATGAGTGATTCACTCTTTGTATGTGTTGAAGACAGCATGTGTGCAGGACTGTATGGGTGGATGAGTGTGTGTATGGGTGTGTTAGTGAGTGAATGACTGTCTCAATAGTGTCTTTATGAGTAACTACATATCTATTAAATTAATATATGTGACTATTGGTGTATATAAGTGAGTATATGTGAGAGTTAGAGATTGAAAGAGTTCCTGTATGAATAAGTATGTGTTTCTATAAGTGACTGTTTATAAGACTAAGTATGTGTACGTTTCCGTAGAAGTAAGTGTGGTGGTGTGTGTATAACTGTATATGCAAATAAATGTATGTTTGTTTCTTTATTAGCATGAGTGAGTATGTGTGAGTAACTCTATGGATGAGTGGCATTGTGTAACAGGATGTATAGGTGTATGAGTACATATGATGAGTGAGTACATGTATGAGTGACTGTATAGGACTGTTGGTGAATGAGTGGATGTGTATGTGGTTCTTAGAATTACTGAAGAGGTTGTTGTAACTGGTATTGGTATGTCCATTGTTTTGAAAATTGTAGTCTCTATTTTTGAATGTGTGTATCAAAGGTTATATTAGGGGAAGAGGAGGTCTGCCACTCTATCACAAGGATGATGTCATCAGTGATGTCATCAGTGATGTCATTTGAGATGTCATCAGTGATGTCATGAGTGATGTCAGTGACCATGTCATGAGTGATGTAATATGTGACGTCATCAGTAGTGCATTGCGGGCGCGCTAGTTATAGTTAGCTGAACTAACTATAACGGGGGAATTTCATTGGTTTTTTATGAGTGAAATTTCCAGCTAACTATAACATGTGTGAAACCTTTGGTTTTTTCATTGAATTTCTAAGGTTTTTTAAATGCTAATTCCTAACTATAACGTGTGTGAAACCCATGGTTTTTTCAGTGAATTTGCAAGGTTTTTTAAATGCTAATTCTTATATTTACATTTTTTTTTTTTTCAATTTTTTTTACATATTTTTATTTTAGTTTTCTATCCTTTTTTAAAGACTATGGTTACATTTTAAAAATTCTACAATATATTTTTTATTTTTACCATTTTTTTAAACTAAACAGGTAAGATTTATTAATATAACGTAGTGGTTTTTTTTTCCCCTTTTTTTTTTTTTTTTTAGTATTTTTTTAACGTGCGCGTACGGTAAGCGCACGTCTTGCTTTTATAACGTTAGATTTCTACGCTGTTTGCGTTCATTTACGCAATTTGCGTAGACGTACGTCACGCGTGCGCAGCGAGTAACGCGTACGCTGCACGCGCATGTTACGCGGAAGTGAAGGGGCGTGCCTGTTTTGCGCGTGCGCGTGTCTTTTTTACGCGCATGCGTACTTTTGCCGTAAGCGCTCCGTAAGCGCACCGTAAGCGTAACGTACGCGCACGGTAGGTCATGTGATCAAGAAACAAAACTTTTGATTGGTTTAAAGTACTTTCAGTTCTAGAACTCTCCTACACCACACCCATTCCCCTCATTTCTGCTTGTGATCCCTTAGGAGAAGGAGCTGAGTTGTCTTTGTGATACGATGGCAGAACAGCAGACCTCTTCTGAGAGTGAGGCTAGCAGCACTACCTTGAGGCAGAGAAGGAGGAAACAAAAGAGCTCTTTCATATGGGAGTATTTTTCTTTTCCAGAGGGCAAGAAAAAGGTAAATGCACCCTTAGTGACTTGTAATCTTTGTGACCGTGTACTTTCAAGAGGGAATCCCAACAAGAAGTATTCCTTCGGGAATCACACCATGTTGAGACACCTTCATGATGTACACGGTAGGACATATGCTCGACATACTGAAGGTAACCCTTCAGTAAGTCAACCAAGCACATCCACAGCAGCTCAGCCTGGTCCATCATCTGCAGGGCCGAGTCCATCTTCGGCAGGTCAGCTGAGCCCTTCATCTGTGGGGGGAGCATCTCCTTTTTCTGGTCCTCTGGAAACCAACCATCGGTTTGCGAGGGTTTTAATTCGGTGCGCCACTTGTCATGATCTAATTTGTCATAGGGAGACCAGTGTTGCCCTAGTGAACAATTTAATAGATCAGCACATTTGTCGTACCGACTAATATTCCCATTCTTTCTTTCCTCTGTCCCTGCATGAACACAACGGCTCTTTTAAGAGCCAACCTTACCTTTCAACTTTTTTTTATATATTTTTTTAAACTTTTTTTTATTTTTATTTTTACCGTACGCGTACGGTACGCATATTTTTTTTTTTTTTTTTTAAAAACACTAAAAATCAATTATCACATTACAAGGTCCTTGAGAGACTACAATGAAAAACTGAAAATGTGATTGTGGAGAAGTGGAAAAAAGGGACCATGAAATTTTTGACTTACCATACCCACTCAAAAAATTATTTATTAATTAAAATTTAATTTTAATTGCTTTAAAAATGGTTCAAGTTTTCGAAAATGTTCTATCTCAATCTGAAAAAAAAGAAAAAAGTATTAATATTTATTAAAACATTTTATAATACAGTACACATATTTACATATTTTACCAAAAACTTTTTTGCCTTTTTTTTGCTGTTTTCAGAATATATTGCATTTCACTATAAATTGTGAAAGCAATTGCATTCATCATTTAACAGCGGGCAAAAAAAAAAATAACAATCTCAAAGATTGTTTTAAAAAGCCCAGAATCTCTTTTTACTTAAACATAACATTATAGAAATGCATAATATTCTAAAAAAAATATCATCTAATATCAATACTTATTTCTTTAAAATACCGTCTGACATTTTTGTTTCAGAAGTATAATCACAAAAATATATCTCAAATAACTCCACAATACATCTGGTTCCATTTCCTTTAGGCCAAATAGTAATATTAAAATTCTTTTTTGATTAAATTTCCAATGTTAATCCAATAAAATTCTAAAGTTTAAATTGTACAGATCTCACCGATTCTCTGTAACATTTTGGTTTCCGAAAGATTAATTAATAATTAAATAAGTCCACAATACAATTGTTTACCTTTCCTCATGGCCAAATAGTAATTTTAAAAATCTTTTTTGAATAAATTTCCAATGGCAATCCAATAACATTCCAAAATTTAAATTGTGCAGATGTTACCGATTTTGTCTAAATTTTTGGTTTTCCAAAGTTTCATTAAAAATTTAAAAAGTCCACATTACAATTGGTTACCTTTCCATTAGGCCAAATGATAATTTGTAAAATCATTTTTTTTTTAAATTCCAATGGTAATCCAATAAAATGGTAAAATTGTTTTGTACAGATCTTGCCAAGTCTCTCTAAAATTTAGGTTTCAGGAAGATTAGATAGGAATTTGCTAAATCAAAAGGCAAACGTTGCTTGAAAATCAATTGGGAATCATTACACAGTGTCCAGCCTTTTTCACATTTAAGATAAACTGTGTAATGTCCAGAAGTAACAGTAGGTCCTTCATGGAAAATTATTGCAACTGTTACAAAAGTTTTTCCTGAAATTGATAATTGCTGTCCTGTAAACTTCTTTATTAAAGTATCCAATTTTGAACCATCAGCTTTACATCGTTGCATCATTAAAATTACATATTGTCTGTATTCCTTTAAAATTAACGTTGAAAACATTTCAGATTGACACTCACCGCATTCCATGCTATGATTAGCATCTTTAACTAATTTAGCAAAAGTGACTGTTTCACTTTCTGGCAATGTTAAATAAATAAACCTTTCAGAATCAACATTAGAGCCACATGTATTGTAACAGTTTTCACAACTATGTTCCCATGTATAAGAGACACCAAACATATTTTCAATGGGAACCCCTTCTTCTTCCAGTACCTGAAGAAAAAACATCAAGAATTCCTGTGCGTCTTGCTGTACATTTTGAGAAAACTGTGTTCGTCCTGAACATACATCTAAAAGATTTCTAATTTCAGTAGCACTTTCTATTTGAGTTTTATCATTACTCAGCTTTTGAAAAAGGAGACTCAACTCAGAACAGAATCTTTTTCTCTGATTTACTATTATCTGCTCTTGCACACTTTCCAGATAAAATGCAACATTCAGCACTACATTAGCGTAGCAGTTGACACCAGAGCTATTTTCAAAATGACATCCTACAACCTCTTCTTCATTTTCCTTTTTCTTTTTGCTTGCAAGTACATCACTCCTCTTTTTTTTCCTCCTCTCTACATCTTCATTACAGATATTCTCATTTCTCCTTTTACGAGAAACTACACGTTTCTCCAACACAGGATACTGACCTAAATGAGGAGCATAGGTTCTTCTTAATATATTATACTCCTTTACACAATTTGTATCAGCACTAACTTTTGAGTCATCAAAGTCTATCATGAATAAACCAGATAATGTTTTCACACGTGACAAAGCTACATAAGCCATACCTTCTTTGAACACAGTTGAACCAATGTTCACAAAAGCACAATCTACAGTCAATCCTTGAGACTTGTGAATAGTTACAGCATATGCTAGAGAAAATGGAAACTGCTTCCTACGTACATATAAGTCTTTCACAAGCATGAAACGAACTGAACAACGACAAATGTCTTTAACTTCTTCTATCTGATCAAATTTTATTTTTAAACATTCAATTCCATCTTTTTTCTGATAATTAATAAATCCCACAACTCTTCCCATAGCTCCATTAACTAAACCTTTTTCAACATCCAAATTTCTCCTTAAAAATACTCTACAGTTCATGCAAACATATAGATTTTTTTCTAATCCAGCTGTTTTGGAAATGTTCTTCTCTAGTGAATCCAATTTATTTTTCAGTGTGCCTGTTAATGTGATAGTAATTCTTCCATCCTCAATTTTGTCCACTGCTTCCAATTTCCTGATATCTTCCTTTTCCAATTTTAAAAGCTCCTCATTGAATATTGAGCATTCACGTAGAGTTGGCATTAAGCAGATGACACTTTTCTTTTCTGCAATGTTCTTGTATATCTTCTCTGCAACTATTTCTTCCTTTGGAAATAAATTATGTAGCAGCCGACTCTGTAATGCTTTTTTGCCAACTTCTGTGAGTAGTCCAATTCTGATATCTTTCAGAATACTTCCATATTCTTCATCGTTTGCTTGCCTCATATTAGTAGTAAGTTCCTTGTACTCAAAGAAGGACCAAATATTTGCATTACCGATGCTTCCCAATGACTTCTTTGTGTCTTCATGTGTCATAGTATTAAACACTGGTTGTCCTTTAACTGGAGTAAGTTGTAGAAGATCCCCATAAACTATGACATGTTTTCCACCAAATAACACGTCATAGTCTGTCCTTAGAATTTGCTGCATTCTTAAATGCACAAAGGCAAGCATCAAGTTTGATACCATGCTCACCTCATCAATAATGAGAACTTGCATCTTCTTCAATACTCTTGAAACTTCCAAGCATGCTTCTCCAGTTAGCTTGTTGTATTGTATTTTGTTCTCATGCTCCACTGGTAACATTAGCAAACGATGTAAGGTGATTCCTTTTATGTTATATGCTGCTAACCCAGTTGGAGCAGTAACCACACAAGACAAAGTAGAATCCGTTTTTTGATGTAGGTAGCTTCTGATGACTTTTATTAAGAAACTTTTTCCAGTTCCAGCTTGTCCGCTTACATACATCCTGATTGGATGAAATGATGTGCATGAGCACTCTTTTTTTTCATGTAGAAATCCGTGATCAATTTTGCTTCTGATCTCTTCATAAATTTGTTGCTGCTCTTCATTCAGTTGTCTTTCCAAATTTTGTAAGTCTATAAATTCTTCTTGAGCTTGATTCATAGCCGTTTCCACTTCATTCATGGCTATTGATGCTTCATTTTCAACGATTGGTTGTCCTGGGGATCTTGACTGAGTGTTCCTGAACTTTGGCTGTCTTGAGAACTGTCTCTAGCTACTTCAGCTGCAATTGTAGTTTCCTGTTCAATTTCTTCATTTAACATTTGCAGATAAGTTGAGAATGTACTGCATTGTATGCTGTCTTTGCAAGCATTAAAAGAATCTTCATAGCTTTGAAATTCTCCCAGTAGTTCATCCTCTGTACGCCATGGTTTAAACAGCTGTAAAAGAGCCAAGTAGTAAAATTCCTTTTTGTCAGTAGTGTCGCAACTCAGCTTCCTGTGATTTATCAAACTTCCTTTTGTTTGCTTCACCAAACATCCTTCCTCACCAATGACTTTATATTTTCCATTGTTGATGTCTTCTGCGGCTTTCCGTGAATAAATGTAGTTCTGCAGCACTTCATAGAGACACATGTTCTCCAGATGATGTCTTCTTTTTGGATAATATGTGTCCAACATGTTTGATTTCAAAATATCTGTACTTTCTGGGTCATTCTTGACCAAATATTCAATTTCTCCAACAGATTTCAGTACCCGATTTCTCATTGCTGCAAGGCCTAAACTTGCCCAAATTATTCTTCTTGATTTCGAGTAGAGACTTGCAGAAGATAACCTATCTGAACATTCGTAGGATCCAATTTCTCGATGCGATAACATCTCTAAACTGAAACTGTACAGCTTCTTACTGACAGTCTTCTCGTGAGAAATCTCTTCCCACATTTCTTTCAATTCAGTTTTTTCAGATTTAGTAATGTAAGACGTTACATATCGAGCAACAGCAATTGAATTGTCAGCTACATACTGTATATCCATGTTAGCATTCCACATGGATAAAATGACTGGGTTGTAGTCATTTATATTTTTTGATTCTTCTTTTCTTTTTAGGTTGTAGGTATTCTTAGGTGATTTTCTTGTGATAGTATGTCTCACAGATGACATAAAACTGTTTACTCTTCCATTTGAAAGAACAGGTCTAGGAAATCCAAATCGACATTTAGTGTAGTATTTATCTTTGCTCTTGTATTTCCGTCGACAGTATTTTCCACACCGATGACTTTGGAAAGGTAAAACTTGCTCCTTTAACTTTTTCTCTTCTGTGCTTTTTGGTATAGCACATGTTGCATATTCTTCAATGTAAGATAACACTGCTTCATCAGTATCTGTTCCAAACTTTGGGGCATCCTTGATCCACAACAGCATATGAATATGAGGAGCACCTCTTGCCTGGTACTCTTTTCTCCAAAAGAAATCCACTACTTCTCCAAGGGGTGGATTTTTTTTATTGCAGATGAAGGACATCATAGCCTCAAATCTATGATTGAAATATCTGCAAACATTAACCGGATCCAATGAGCACAGTTCTCCTGCTGTCTTGTATTCAATGTTTTTAATGTTTGAATTTGCCTCTCGTAGAAAATCCAGTAAATCATCCCAAGCGTACTCAGCACAGCTTAGGGTAAGGAACCATGTTGGTGTTCCTAAATTCCGTAACATGCATTTTAATTCACCATGGCGTCGGTACCAATATTCATTTGTCCCACGCTGACAAGCCATCAGATTGATCAGTTGTGTTTCCAAATGATCATCTCGGTGCTGCACTTTCTCCATAAAATCCTTAGCAGACACATTTTGTAAATGTACTCCACTTTTTAAAATGTGATTTACTGCATAAGATAGTGCAGACAAGTCGCTTTCAAATAAAAGATGGAACAAATAAGGAATACTTTGTCGAAATCTGGGATCTTCTGCATATAGTCTTGTAGTCCGATACTCAGAAGCTGGAATCTGTTCTGGACGTTCATCGTATCGTCCTCCTTTTCCTTTAGGAAACAGCTGGGGAAAACATCGAGCTTCCAAGCTCTCCTCCCATACACTCAGGGGAGTTCCTTTTGCTTTCTTCATCTGAAACAGATCAATATTGTCTCCCATAACTTCTTTTGAATGTAGAGGATGTATGCTAAAATGTTCATAAATTTCTTCTTCCTTTGACTTGTCCACTTTTTCAATTTGTCCAGTTGGTGTTTCTGTGTCTTCTTGTAAATCTTCTTCTTCTTCTTCTATATAAATTGATTCATACCATTTGTTATTCCTTTTCAAATACAAATTTGCTCTTTGTACTTTCCGTACATCTACCAGCTCCTGCCAAATCTTCTTATTCTTTGTAGGTACACCATTAACCAGAATAACTAATGGTTCAGTTTCCAAAGTATCTGCATCAATAGTTTCCATATTTTTTTTCAAATCCAAGGGCAAATACACCACTCTACCTTTTAAACCTCTCAGTAAATCTGAAGGAGGTAATTTACCAGTTTTGGGCTCCATACGTACTATGGTCTGGAACGGATGAACACATTGAATAAGTATAGACTCATATGTATTTAATTCAGAAAGTTCGGCAGGAATAACATCCAATTCTAAATTATTATGTACAGCTTTGGTTGGCATTCTATTTTCCTCTAACTTGTTGTAACAGTATTTACAAATACGCTGATCTTCACCCAATTCAAAACAATTTTCAAGAAATATATATGTGGCAAAATCCTTCCACTTATAATTATCTTCATTTTCACTCTTTCTGTAGAGATCAACATTCCTAGTTTGTTTTCTATAATGAGTTCTGCGGCAACAAATACAAGTTATATTTGGTCTTTCATTAGAGATTATTGCAAATTTTGTTATGTGATCATTAAATGTTTTACTTACAGAGGGTTCTACATTCTCTTCCACTTCTTCCTCATTTACTGTGTCCTTTTCTGCACTGTCTTGTTCAGGACCAAAGTAACACAACTGAATTTCATCAACAACCTTCTCTACATCTGATACCTATCCACGGAACAGAGCCCTATTCAATTCATCTAACTTTATTGCTGGACTTTTAGCAAAATACAACCGTCTCACAAACTTTCTCATTTCAGTATGATGAACAGCCAGCATCCTAAAATGATGGAAAACACTATTACACACTTTTCTAGATAGACAAGCCAGAGAATGACCCTGCAAACCAGTATTCTCTCTCACTCTGCATGGATCTAGACTTTGAAGCACCTTAATCTTCTGTTTTACACTTTTTTTTACTATATTCTCTTAGAAACTCACGAAATTTATCAATAGATTCCTGACGCACAGTGCAAATAATACTACAATTCCAAGTGTACACTGGGGCTTTAGGACGTCTCCCCATAGCCTCATCCGCCATCACTTGTACCTCATCTCTTGGAACCATTTTCTCCTTCTCCATTATACAACCATTTTTCACTTTGTAAGCACGACCTCTGGTGTCAACTGCATGCAGCAAACTATTACTTTGAAATTAACTCTCTTCATTAAAAAAAGGTTCACTACTTGAACTATGCATCCATTCTCCTAAAAACACTTTACAAAAGTTTGTTCTTTTCACTACTCTTTTCCTTTTGCTTTGTGATTTCAGTACATTGACCATTTTATCTAATGTACGCATCCTATTCAAAATTAAAATGAATAGTTTCCTTTTCAATTCTAATGCCTTTGCTGCAATGGCTTCAATTTCTTTTTTTCTCTTGTAATATTTTGCCTTTTTCTTATATTTCTTCACATCCTTTATCAAATTGGACATAACTCTTCTCTGAAACATTTTTCAACGTATCTCTTTAAACGCTGTTTTTCTGTTTAAGTTAATCTTTGTTATTGCAGAAGGTATATTTGCATTAACTAAATTCTCAATTTTTTCCTGTTCTTTTCTATTGAAAACATTCTTTCCAGTACAGACATGTTGTACATTTTTCCTTTTTTTGAAGATGTTCTTTAAAAAATCTTTTGTCTGCTTACCAGAAGACTTTCTCTTTTTCCCAACATGAGCATCTCCAACTAACTTAGGTCCTCCAGTTGTCTTCAAATATAGTTTTTTTTTTGTGGTTTTTCGTTACTCTGGATTTTGTAGGCATCTTAAATTTTGTTCACTGCTCTTCAGCAATACCTGAAAAAAACTAAAAAAAAATTCCTTTTTTATATTTAAATATATTACTACATTTTTTATGATCTTTTCAGATCTTAAAATACTAAGTACCCCTTTCCTAGAAGTGAAAATCACAATAAAACATTCACAAATTAAATATCTAAAAACAATTCCTGTGTGCAAACAGAGTCATGCTTTGAAATTAGGCAGAAAACGAAATTTCTTTGCCAATTGGAAAGCACACATTCTACTACTTTTTTGGCAAGTAATAAGTACTTTTACAGTCTGACACATTTTGAATCCACTTTTCAGATTCTGATAAAAGCACATGTCCAAACTGCTTTTTGAGACCAGCACCATGTGTAACCTGGGTGACTGACTACACTCCAGCAAGGGCAACCAGCCTTAGTGATGCTGAATGTATTTGCATTACTGACTGCAACCTCAAACCCAACTCGGTTGTGAATACTGTGCATGATTCCACAGGATAAGCAGCTGGGTGTGTGCTAAGAGTCTGCTTCTGCATAAAAAATAGCTCCCCCTTTCCATCTAATGCAAATGTAAAATCACCAGAGCAATACCAAACAGATTTCTGAGACCAGCAACATGTGTAACCTGGGTGACTGACTACACTCCAGCAAGGGCAACCAGCCTTACTGATGCTCAATGTATTTGCATTACTGACTGCAACCTCAAACCCTAAAAGTATTCCTCATTTATACCACTACACCTTAATTTATGGTGAAAACATAGTCCATATTATTTTACATGTTTTTATTTGCATTATTAAGTGCAACCTCAAACCCCACTCAGTTGTGAATACTGTGCATAATTCCACAGGATAAGCAGCTGGGTGTGTGCTAAAAGTCTGCTTCTGCATAAAAAAATATCTCCCCCTTTCCTACTAATGCAACTGTAAAATTACCAGAGCATAACGCAATAAATCTCTGCCTGTAATTCCTCTTTGCACATAGAGTCATGTTTTCATATTAGTCTGAAAACGTAATTTCTTTGCCAATTTGAAAGCACACTTACTACTCTTTTTTTTGGCAAGTGATAAATACTTTTACAGTCTGACACATTTTAAATCCACTTTTCAGATTCTTAAAAAAGCACATGTCCAAACTGCTTTTTCAGACCAGCAACATGTGTAACCTGGGTGACTGACTACACTCCAGCAAGGGCAACCAGCCTTAGTGATGCTGAATGTATTTGCATTACTGACTGCAATCTCAAACCCCACTCGGTTGTGAATACTGTGCATGATTCCACAGGATAAGCAGCTGGCTGTGTGCTAAGAGTCTGCTTCTGCACAAAAAAATAGCTCCCCCTTTACATCTAATGCAAATGTAAAATCACCAGAGCAATACGCAATAAATCTCTGCCTGTAATTCCTCTTTGCACACAGAGTCATGTTTTCAAATTAGTCAAAAAACAAAATTTCTTTGCCAATTTGAAAGCACACTTACTACTCTTTTTTTTGGCAAATGATAAGTACTTTTACAGTCTGACACATTATGAATCCACTTTTTAGATTTTTAAAAAAGCACATGTCCAAACAACATTTTCAGACCAGCAACATGTGTAACCTGGGTGACTGAGTACACTCCAGCAAGGGCAACCAGCCTTAGTGAAGCTGAATGTATTTGCATTACTGACTGCAACCTCAAACCCCACTCGGTTGTGAATACTGTGCATGATTCCATAGGATAAGCAGCTGGTTGTGTGCTAAGAGTCTGCTTCTGCATAAAAAAATAACACCCCCTTTCCATCTAATGCAAATGTAAAATCACCAGAGCAATACCAAACAGCTTTCTGAGACCAGCAACATGTGTAACCTGGGTGACTGACTACACTCCAGCAAGGGCAACTAGCATTAGTGATGCTGAATGTATTTGCATTACTAAGTGCAACCTCAAACCCCACTCAGTTGTGAATACTGTGCATAATTCCACAGGATAAGCAGCTGGGTGTGTGCTAAAAGTCTGCTTCTGCATAAAAAAATATCTCCCCCTTTCCTACTAATGCAACTGTAAAATTACCAGAGCATAACGCAATAAATCTCTGCCTGTAATTCCTCTTTGCACATAGAGTCATGTTTTCATATTAGTCTGAAAACGTAATTTCTTTGCCAATTTGAAAGCACACTTACTACTCTTTTTTTTGGCAAGTGATAAATACTTTTACAGTCTGACACATTTTAAATCCACTTTTCAGATTCTTAAAAAAGCACATGTCCAAACTGCTTTTTCAGACCAGCAACATGTGTAACCTGGGTGACTGACTACACTCCAGCAAGGGCAACCAGCCTTAGTGATGCTGAATGTATTTGCATTACTAAGTGCAACCTCAAACCCCACTCGGTTGTGAATACTGTGCATGATTCCACAGGATAAGCAGCTGGGTGTGTGCTAAGAGTCTGCTTCTGCATAAAAAAAATGCTCCCCCTTTACATCTAATGCAAATGTAAAATCACCAGAGCAATACACAATAAATCTCTGCCTGTAATTCCTATTTGCACACAGAGTCATGTTTTCATATTAGTCTGAAAACGTAATTTCTTTGCCAATTTGAAACCACACTTACTACTCTTTTTTTTGGCAAGTGATAAATACTTTTACAGTCTGACACATTTTAAATCCACTTTTCAGATTCTTAAAAAAGCACATGTCCAAACAACATTTTCAGACCAGCAACATGTGTAACCTGGGTGACTGAGTACACTCCAGCAAGGGCAACCAGCCTTAGTGATGCTGAATGTATTTGCATTACTGACTGCAACCTCAAACCCCACTCGGTTGTGAATACGGTGCATGATTCCACAGGATAAGCAGCTGGCTGTGTGCTAAGGGTCTGCTTCTGCACAAAAAAATAGCTCCCCCTTTACATCTAATGCAAATGTAAAATCACCAGAGCAATACGCAATAAATCCCTGCCTGTAATATCTATTTGCACACAGAGTCATGTTTTCATATTAGTCACAAAACGAAATTTCTTTGCCAATTTGAAAGCACACTTACTACTCTTTTTTTTAACAAGTGATAAGTACTTTTACAGTCTGACACATTATGAATCCACTTTTCAGATTCTTAAAAAAGCACATGTCCAAACAACATTTTCAGACCAGCAACATGTGTAACCTGGGTGACTGACTACACTCCAGCAAGGGCAACCAGCCTTAGTGATGCTGAATGTATTTGCATTACTGACTGAAACCTAAAACCCCACTCGGTTGTGATTACTATGCATGATTCCACAGGATATGCAGCTGGCTGTGTGCTAAGAGTCTGCTTCTGCATAAAAAAATACCTCCCCCTTTCCATCTAATGCAAATGTAAAATCACCAGAGCAATACCAAACAGCTTTCTGAGACCAACAACATGTGTAGCCTGGGTGACTGACTACACTCCAGCAAGGGCAACCAGCCTTAGTGATGCTGAATGTATTTGCATTACTGACTGCAATCTCAAACCCCACTCGGTTGTGAATACTGTGCATGATTCCACAGGATAAGCAGCTGGCTGTGTGCTAAGAGTCTGCTTCTGCATAAAAAAATAGCTCCCCCTTTCCTACTAATGCAAATGTAAAATCACCAGAGCAATACGCAATAAATCTCTGCCTGTAATTCCTCTTTGCACACAGAGTCATGTTTTCATATTAGTCAAAAAACAAAATTTCTTTGCCAATTTGAAAGCACACTTACTACTCTTTTTTTTGGCAAGTGATAAGTACTTTTACAGTCTGACACATTATGAATCCACTTTTCAGATTCTTAAAAAAGCACATGTCCAAACAACATTTTCAGACCAGCAACATGTGTAACCTGGGTGACTGACTACACTCCAGCAAGGGCAACCAGCCTTAGTGATGCTGAATGTATTTGCATTACTGACTGAAACCTCAAACCCCACTCGGTTGTGAATACTATGCATGATTCCACATGATATGCAGCTGGCTGTGTGCTAAGAGTCTGCTTCTGCAGAAAAAAATACCTCCCCCTTTCCATCTAATGCAAATGTAAAATCACCAGAGCAATACCAAACAGCTTTCTGAGACCAACAACATGTGTAGCCTGGGTGACTCACTACACTCCAGCAAGGGCAACCAGCCTTAGTGATGCTGAATGTATTTGCATTACTGACTGCAATCTCAAACCCCACTCGGTTGTGAATACTGTGCATGATTCCACAGGATAAGCAGCTGGCTGTGTGCTAAGAGTCTGCTTCCGCATAAAAAAATAGCTCCCCCTTTCCTACTAATGCAAATGTAAAATCACCAGAGCAATACGCAATAAATCTCTGCCTGTAATTCCTCTTTGCACACAGAGTCATGTTTTCATATTAGTCAAAAAACAAAATATCTTTGCCAATTTGAAAGCACACTTGCTACTCTTTTTTTTGGCAAGTGATAAGTACTTTTACAGTCTGACACATTATGAATCCACTTTTCAGATTCTTAAAAAAGCACATGTCCAAACAACATTTTCAGACCAGCAACATGTGTAACCTGGGTGACTGACTACACTCCAGCAAGGGCAACCAGCTTTAGTGATGCTGAATGTATTTGCATTACTGACTGAAACCTCAAACCCCACTCGGTTGTGAATACTATGCATGATTCCACATGATATGCAGCTGGCTGTGTGCTAAGAGTCTGCTTCTGCAGAAAAAAATACCTCCCCCTTTCCATCTAATGCAAATGTAAAATCACCAGAGCAATACCAAACAGCTTTCTGAGACCAACAACATGTGTAGCCTGGGTGACTGACTACACTCCAGCAAGGGCAACCAGCCTTACTGATGCTGAATGTATTTGCATTACTGAGTGCAACCTCAAACCCTTAAAGTATTCCTTATTTATACCAGTACACCTTAATTTATCGTGAAAACATAGTCCATATTATTTTACATGTTCCTCACATTTAAATTTCTCCCAAAACAGAAAATGATAAACACAACTTCAACAAAAGGAATTCCAATTCTATTAGGCCTGGGCAAAGCACTACGCTACGCTCGCGTAGTTTGCGAAGTTTGCGCAACTTCGCACTACGCGAATTGCACGTAGCACAGTGCGAACACGCGTAGCGTAGTCTTGCGTAGTGCTGCGGTCATTTTTTGCTTGCTCGCGGTCCTCAGCGTCAAGTTGGCGACCGCGAGCGAGCAAAATGACATCCCGGCGAGACTTTTTCCTTGTTCGCGATCAGCAACATCAAGTTGGCGATCGCGAGCATGGAAAATAAACCTCCTGGCGAGATTCCCAAAGCGAGGAGGTCAGGTTTCTCATTGCGAGGGGTCGCGTATGCTCGCGACCGCTCGCGATGAGAAACTACCAGTTCGCGTTGAGAAAGCTGCCGCTCGAGTAAAAATCTACTCGAGCTGCAGAAAACTACAGCTCGCACTGTGCAAGATGCCATTTTCAATGATTGCACAGTGCCAGTAACTTGTCCGCACTGTGCAATCATTGAAAACAACATCTTGCACAGTGCGAACATGTTACTACGCAGTTCGCGAAGTGCTACGCGTAGCTCGCGTAGTGCGAACTGCACTTTGCGTAGCTTCGCGAAGTGCTACTTCGCGAACTACGCCCACCCTTAAATTCTATTATTCATTTCTTAATTTACCATATACATCCCCTCTCAAACTCTAAACTCACCTTTAAAATTAGTTAGTTGTGAAAGAAATGTGGCACTCAAACAGCAGATTATCAGAGCCAGGATCTCTGTTCTGTACACCTCTCTCCTCTCAGCAGAACCAGATAATGGCAAAGTTTCCCTCTCTTTTTCCACACATATACATGTAAGTTTCAAATCTCAGTGCTTCCCCCTTTTTTTCAAATGTAATCACACATTTCTATTGGTTGAAAACCAACCCTTTTCCAAAAGTACCCTTCCCCCAACTTGACTTCTGCCTAGTACCCTTCCCCCAACTTGACTTCTGCCTGCTACCATAGCAACAGCTCTTGAAACACTGCTGTGCAGAGTTAGGTCAGAAGTTCACCAAACAATGTTTCATTTCCAAAGAGCAGGAGTGCTTGACTTTTCAAACCTAACAGCAAATCCATAGTACTGTTCTTTGGTAACACATTTTTCTGTACCAATACAAAACATGCTTCTATAAATTTACACATACAGCCTAGTTTTTATTGTAGAATGGTATGAAACAGCCAATCAGTTTAAAAAAAAATATATATATATGTATGCCTCCATTTCCAAACTGTCTTTCATTTCTTTTTACCATTCTACTGAATTACACCTCCTGAGTGCATCCAGTTCTCCTTTGAAGATGTTCACAGTGTGGATTGTAGGGCACAGCTATGTCTTCTGGAGTGAAAAGTATGCAGAGAAAACAGGTATGGTGAGAGACCTTGCTTTGCCAAATGTAGACATTAAATGGATTGGTCAGAGAGGGTTAAAGTGGCACCAATTGATGCCATTGGTGAAATCCTTCATGCAAATCCAACACCCTGACCTCATAATAGTGCACTGTGGTGGCAATGACCTAGGCACTTTGACTGGGGTAGGTCTGGAAATGCTTATGAAGGAGACCATTGCACAACTGTTTTCACTTTTCCCTAAAACTGCCTTTGTGTTTTCTAACATATGCCAAAGGCAAAAATGGAACTGGTCCAATAATTTCTGTCCACAGATTGACAAAGCAAGAAAGCACGTCAACAAATCTGTTTCTGCTTTCCTCCGAGACTATGGTATGGGTTCCATTTACCACAACAACTTGCGTTACGACATGCAAGACATTTATAGAGGAGATGGTGTGCACTTCAATGATGAAGGGAACAGAGTCTTCCTCTTGAACCTTAGACTCTGCATCGGTACTTACTTGTAGGTACCACTAAAAAATCACTTCATAAACACAACGGCTCTTTTTAGAGCCCCCTAATATCTAAACACTTAAATCTGCATTTCATTTCATTTTTTATTTTTTTTTCTACCGTACGTGTACGGTTAGCTTACCGTACGCGTACCCCGCGATTTTTTTAAAAATTAATAAATGTTTTTTTTGTACTTTTCTGTCCTTCTTTGACCCCCTTTCAAATGTTAGGGGGTCAGTAACTCTCTTCCTTGCCCCCTTTTCAAGTTATCTCCCTTTTTTTTTCTGACTGAAACACACGAAATGGCGGCTGCCGCTTCCTGGTTTCGACCGATTCGAATGTTTACTAAGATCTATCTGCCAATCAGAATCGCGCTCGCGCACGTCACCGTACGCGTACGGTAAGCGCACCGTAAGCGCACCGTAAGCTGGCTCAGATATATATATTGATTTAAAGGCTATTTTCTCAGAATCTACTGAACAGATTTACACCAAACCTACAAAAGGCACTTCCTTGACCTGAGGACTACCTCTCTGCCAAATTTCATTTAACTCTGTTCAGCCGTTCGGGCTGTAGCTGTGTCTAAAGGTCCTATGGAAAAATGCATGGGAAAAACGCGTTTTGGGACCCCCCTTTTATCTCAGCCCCCGCTTGACGAATCCCCCCGAGACTTTCAGGGTAGGAGCGGAGCGCAGCGCCCCACCTATTTTGAAAATTTGGCGAGGATTCGTCGACCGGCGCCAAAGTTATTCAAAATAGAATGTTGCGGATTTCCTATGGTAAGAGGGTCCTAACTATAACTACCTACTGGCGACCGCCAGTAGGTAATATATATATATATACAACACCAGTCCCGCTTTTACCTTTAAAAACGGGTCAGACACATGCTGGAGATGCTCTGCAGTAAGTTTTAATGCCACCATTTAGACTTTTAAAACAACGCATAGTCCTCAAATAACAGCTCCTGCCAGACGCGTTTTGGCGGATGCCTTTATCAATGCAGGTTTTAGATGGATAGTCCAAAAGTGAGGATTTTGGCGGGGTGGTGTTTAAATGTCTGTGGGGAGGAATCTCATTGGCTGACTGGTGTAACTATCGAGAGCGGACAGAGAAAGTTCCAAAAGTCAGTACTTTTCCTCTCCCAATATGTCAGGCACGGTTTCTCTCAATAAGCCCAGTGTGACTGTAGAAGCTGAAATAGAAATAATAAAGAATAATACAAATAACACAAGTCTCTGTCAGCACAACTGTTAGCCAGATTTATTTGGGAACAACAAATAATGCAAGAGTACGTGCAGCACGGAGGCAGACAATAAAGATACTGAATGCCCAAAGATGTGACGTTGGTGACAGCTTTTATAGGCCAAAACCACAAAGAATACGGCATCATCAAATATGTAGCACAAATTAAGCCCTATCCATTTGACCAATTAGCAAAGGCCTAGATTGTGCTATACCTTTTAAGGTCCGAGATATACTGTTGCTAACCACGTGTCCCAAGTGGGCAGCTATGGGGACTTTCCACTGTAATGTAATCTATCAACGTTGGTACCTTCCCAGTTAATTATTGCAACATAATAGAAAGGACCAGAGATATTGCAAAATGTGCTATGCTGAAATGTCTGTGTCTGCGTGAGCATCTTCCCTGTCACGTATTATTCTTGATCAAACCTTGTGTTACAAAAGCAGTGTCTCTGAAGCGAATGGAAAAGTACAGGTATTTTGTGCACTGCTTTTCATGTCAACTTAGCAGGGCCTAAAAGCTTACAGCATTTGGTATCATACAAGAAAGATGGCTTCTACATTGCCCCATCTGATACCAAATCACTATCTTCTAACCCCTCACCTCCCTGCCGGCCATTGATAAACAGTATTTCAATGTCTTTTGCAAATATTATTATCAGCGCAGTCACTATTATCCCTGAGACTGGTGTCAATATGGTTCCTAACACTGATGGCCATTTTCTGTCCGTTCTTCTTGTACTTGGCATTGTTCCTTTCTTTCACTTGTTTAGTTAATGTCTCTGATAAGACCAGATCATATCTCTTCTATTGCATAAATCACGCAATCCAAAATGTCAAGTCACATGTCTGCGATATCTTGTGCTGTTTTTTTTTATGTCCAAAAGTGGGGAACGAGATGTCTTGCAAGATCAGGTCTCTTAACCCACTCAATAGCGGAGGATTTGGCACAGTTAACTCCAGAACACTATTTAATTTTATTCCAGGACACAATAACCTCATCTGAATTATTAGTTGTGACTCTTCTACCCTCACTTGTATAGATCTAAGCCTTCCAGATCTTGTTGCTGGCATTTGTCGTAATTGGGGTGTACTTAGGTAGTTACATACCCTTAACCAAGTGTTCAAATCAGTTCTTTGATGTTCTAAAGCCTTGTCCTGGATATCTAACTAGCAGGCTCTGCACCTCCTAGGGGTCTATTGGTGCAGACACCAGTCAACCATTTTAGAAGAAAACGTTGGTGCCTTGATGGTGTACTGTCAGCGGTTACTAGCACATGACAGTTGGCACTCCCTTGGAAAGTAGCTGGTACAGACGTCTTTGGAGTGATGATACCCAGAGGCCTGGGCTTGTTTTGCGCAGTACGTTACTGCCTCTGGTGTCTTCTGTTTTCTGTTGGAGGCCTAGCCTGCCCCGAGCAGGTGTCTGCCTCTTATTTCCCGTTGGTCTTGTCTTGCATGGTGGATCGACGGCTGTACCTGCGAGGTGCCTCAGATGTCGCTGGTGGTGCTGGTAGAGCTGGTTCTCTGCTTTCTGGTCCGTCTGCCTTCTTGGTGAGGGAGCTGTGGATCCAGGAGGTCAGCCCTTTGCACTTAACTGCTGTTGCTGTGCTGAGGATGATCTGGTGAGGTCCCTTCCACCTTGGCTGGAGGCAGTGCTGTCGGGTGTGGGCCTTTACCCAGATCCAGTCACCAGGCTGCAGGTCATGTGGCAGTGGAGTTGTTGCCTCTGGAAGAGCCTGCAGAACCTGGTGGTGAAGTCTCTGTTAATTTCTTGCAATAACATAAAAGCAGATCATCTGTAACTGATAGTGGGGCCGTGGACATATGGCCTGCAATGTTCCTGGGGCGGTCAAACACTATCTCGTGGGTGCTGAGTTTGGTTACTCTATCTGGTGTGCTCCTCATTGCCAGCAGGGCTAGTGGTAGTGCATCTACCCATGAAAGTTCAGTTGATTCACACATTTTTCCAATCTTATTCTTCAACACCCCATTCTTCCTCTCCACCGCGCCCGCTGGGGGGGGAATGATAGGCGCAGTGTAGTTTCTGTGTCACCCCAAGTCCCTTACATATTCCCCCTATTACATGGGAAATGAACGCTGGCCCATTGTCGGAGCTCAGAAGGGCTGGTATTCCAAAGCGTGGGATAAGTTCCTGTAGGAGGCATTTGGCAACCGTGTGTGCATCACAGTTCTTTGTTGGGTATGCTTCGGTCCACTTACTGAACATGCACACAATTACCAACACATCTTTGTACTTGTGGGTGGGGGGCATGTCTATGAAGTCCATCTGGAGGCTTTCAAATGGTCTGTAGGGAGGTGGGAAATGACCAGGTGCAGTTGGTGTGCCCTTTCCAGTATTGTATTGCGCGCAAACAGTGCATTGTCTGCAAAATCTTTCTGCTATTTGGCGGAACTTGGAGTTGTACCAAAATTGGGAAAACAGTTTATTCATGCCATCTCGGCCAACATGTGAGAGACCGTAAAAAGGTGTGTGATGGAAGGAAGCACTGCTGAAGGCAGGCATATCTTCCCATTGGGCCCTGTCCATAACCCCTCCTTTGTTTGCACACATCCTCCTTTGGCCCATTTCTCTTTTTCATCCTTCTTTACCTTCCTCTGAATATAAATTGAGTCATAGCGTACTGAGTCACTGTTATCTTTAGTGTTCTTCTCACTGCTTGTTATTTGTATCATTGCTAACTGGCAGCCTGTCAGTGCTATTGTATTTTCTTCCCCATCAATAAATGCGTTGCCCTTCGATACATACTCCTTTGATGAGGTGTGCGCTGCACATTTTATTATAGCCACTTTGGTTGGTCTTAGTAATGCTTGGAGGAGGCCACTGATCAACTGTGCATGTTATATTTGTTGGCCTGTGGGTGTGAGGAATACCCTCATGGAGAGAGAGGGAGAGAGGCAAAATTTTAATAAACATAGAAGGTCACTGTTAATGCCAGACCTAATTAGGGGACCAGTTATGAAATAAAGTGCACCCACGTCCTTTCATTAAGTGCAGATATACTACTCTTGTTAATTCACAAGACTTTACAGAAGTAGGCCAATAAATAGTATTCCTAGAATATATTTGTGAACTGCATTTAAGCATGAGCAAATATGCAGGTGTAGATCTGCTCATGCGAAAATCTGAGTGTTTGCAAGCTCACTTTTCCTCCATCCACTTTTATCCAACCTTGGAAGAAGTATTATGTCTGCCATTTTCAGGAGTAAAAATCCAACCTGTCTCTAGTATTCTTACTATTACCTTCAGCCCCTGTATGTAGATCTGCGGAACGTGGCAGCATAAGGTAATAGTTAGTATTCAAACCCTACTATGGAAGGAGCCCTGGCATAATCAGAAATGCTATTTTAGAAATCTTATATAATGATATTGCTGCCATAATTTGTCGCCGCATTGCATGGCACAAAAGGGACAAGTGGTTTTTGTTACAGGAAACCTATTCACAAACACCCCTAAAGACTGCACCTGTACATTAAAAGACATAATAAATGTGTACACATTGTATCCTTAAAACATCATAATACGAAGCACAGTTATTCAATGTGCACTATCCTTCTGCATTGGCATATACTCATTACTAAACATCAATAAATAAACATAATATTACTACTCTTTGTCCAATCCTTTGTAGCCCCTGGCGAATGCACTGTTTTAAAAAGCATTTTAGCGCATTACACCATACAATATAATTCATTATATTTCCTGCAACTCTGAAGAACCTAGAAATGAAAAACATCAATATACATACACAATATTTCTTTTAGATGCATACATAAAATAGTACTTCTCCTTGCTCCATTTAATTAGGCAAAACCCTTTAAGAGCTCAATATACCTAGTGCTATTCTATATGTGCTTGTGAGAATGGTGAGAAATGGGGAAAATAAGCCAGCTACCTAACATGACCTAATTGTGTTATCCTGGGCATTTCATTTTCATCTTAGCAACTTACAACATCTTTCTTAATAATGAGAACCCAGGCCACCCAGATCATTCATCTTTTAGCTCAATAGCTAATATGTTCAAATGCACACTTTGAAAAAGCAGCACTTGAAACAGGGACAATACCTATAAATGCACGGAAATAACCTGATCACTGGCAGGAGGGTCCTATGTTCCCCCTGCTTTTTAATTAAGTAGCCTTTGCGCAATGTAATGGAATCTTTTGTTCTTTAAAATAGCAAATGTCTCCTGTTGTAAATCACTGGAGATGGGGGGGAGGACCTGTGGATAACATCACTCTGGCCCTCACAATGTCAATTGACAAGACACCAAACAGACACGTACGACAAACATCTTTTTTCTGACGTTCTTGCATCTGAAAATGTTGCACCAAAACTTATTAAAGTGCATATACACAAAATAACATTTCCCTTCATCAATCTTTAAATGAACTTTAAACAACTATAAATTGTAACAGTTATTCAATCCTATTTTGTTAATATACATTTAAGAATTTGCATTCCCTTCCATTATCCGCTGTGAAGAATACATTTCTTTTTTTACCAGTTATGTTCATACCCACAGAAAACTGTTGTAGTGTGTGGTTTAGTCTTGGCGCAATGCCCAGAATCTGTGGCCAGCCCACGCTCGTTATTTCAAAGCCAGTCCAAAAGAGTTTTCTTTAACCCTGATAATGTATCATATAATCAAAGGCCATGCTGGCCATTTCTCAGTACCTATTGCTTTTTTTTTTTTCACTCTTTCTACTCTATAAAATTATCAGGCGTTCCCTTCCACCTATTTGTCTCCCTTCCTGTCTCATTAGTTCTATGTACCCTCTTCTTCGCGAAGGGGCCCCACTGGTTGCCCATTGGACTGAGAAGCAACACACCATTTCTGACCTCAGGTGGCTAATCTTGGAACATGTACATCCATCTAACAAAACCAATGTGGATGCCATTAGACGTAAAAGAGAGGTCTTCTGGATATATGTCCTTCGGACACAAGAGAAAGGACTTAATGAACATCTCCCTTGGGAAAATGCAATTATATAAATATATGTATATATTTTTTCCAACTTGGCTGTCATCTCATGGAAAATATACATATTATTCGTCCACTCTGGTCCCTAAATCATACCCTGAGACCTATGGTCATTCTACATGATGCCTTGTACCTATTCTTTGGCCACTTGCCACACGTTTCCCAATTCCATAATTGCTTTATACACACATGTTTCTGTACATTTGTGATACAAATAGGAGCTAGTATAAAAATGATTATGCTCTGTATTACAATTTATCATGTGCTCGACCGTATTCTGTTTATCACGTGCCACCATTTTTCAAACGCTCACATTGGTAGCTTTTATCAATCTTCTATGGAGTTTCTAGTCTTTTTGAGTTACCTATCACCATACGCTAGCAAACTCGTTCGTAGTCCGTTGTTCATTTTAAGTAAAACTCCCCTACAGACATTCTGAGTCCCTCCTTAGTGTCTATGACCCCTTTTCATCACTTCCTGGTCCTCCATATAAGGAAGACGCCAGAGCTCATACCGTTCTATGCAGAGAGCGGCAGCAGCGGTACCTGTGACTTGTAACTTTGAGAATCTCCGGTAAGGACTTTATCGACGCGTTCAGAAGTCGTTTGATTATTCTTTTGAATTATGCTCACGCCATCAGTCTATGCGTATTTTACACCACGTGTATTTCTTGTTTTATAAATAACTCAAATGGTTCGTACCATATCCGTCCAGTCCCTTTTCCACTTTCCTAAAAATACCGGCTTGTTAAATTATTGCATAGAAATCTACTCAAGTATACTATGTACCGTCTATCTAACTACTAGAGGCTATAACCTGTAATTACTTCCCTCATGTTGTAATAGTCTGTTTTATATACTTTCAGACCTGGCTTAACCCGGCGATTATCCATATCCTTGTATTATTACACCGCGACGGGACTACGAATGTTAATAAGAAATCCCCCTGACTGATTCTATATACATCCAGGTTCGGACACTACTAATGTGGTCAGTTATGACCCAGTTTTGGTAAGCAGTTTAGATTGTATACAATTACGTCAACCTTGCTAAAACATCGCGCGATTTTTTCTTTCACTCAGTTTGTTCACTATATACTTTCAGGTTATTGCTAACAACGTGACTATTCATATCCAATTCCTTTGGTACTATTAAGTCTCTGCACAATCAATCTGGACAAATTCAGTTACCGTCTTTGAAGCCCATTGGCTCGAACACTGCCACCACACCTGATGATAACCTAGCTGAGTAAGTTATTGGGTTAGTAATTTTCACCCTTTAGCCCACCGAGCCTAACGCGCCACCCCCATATCGTTGCTCGAACATATTATCACAGTTAATCGCCATTCATGTTTTTAGTCCTAGGCATACCCTTAGGATAAAACATGTTCGCTGACTATTCTTTGTTAAATGTGCAGTTAAACGCAGGTTAGTCTCATAACCTTAATCACGGGTACAGCAGCGGCTGGCAACCCTTTCCATTTTTGATAAGACCCTGCGTTAATATATTAATCTATCTCCATGTATACGCTTAGTTCTAATCTACTCTTAGAAGAAAACATGTCACTGTACTACTCTTGGTAAACATGCTATTAGACGTAGGTTTGCTATATCCTCTGAATCACGGGTATAGGTTTGGTAGGTAACTCTTCCTACCTTTAATAAGAACCCGTTTTATATCTACAGGCAAGTTCTGGCCACTCTCAGAGGTTTCCAAACCCTCACTCTTAACTTCCCAGATATACAACTATGTACCTGTTATGTCCTTAGATTTCTAAAGGGTCATTGTCTTTTTTCTTTCATTTATTTTTCCAGTCTTTTTATAAAAGCTAAAACAAAGAACGAAGTGGCTGCCCACCTGTTATCCTCTTACAAAAAAGTCGTTGTAAGACAAGTATGTGTTTATATATTTATTCTAACAGTCCTTCTATGTGTATTTAGGTGATTGGCACTTGGATCTCTATTTCCTCACAATTTTTTCCCTTCTTGGTGACCGTTCTTGATCACGGGTCTATATGAGTTTCTAACTTCTTTATTCTCTGATTAAGCTCCTTCTACCCTCCCTATAAAATTGAAAATTTAAATGATTATCATAATTACTTATTGAGGTTCTTTCTACCCACAGACCAACGGCTGTTAATGTTGAATTTGTAATTTTATCGTATGAGGTTGGACACCAAACTAGGCCTCGAAGCCTTGGTTTTTTTGAAAGACCACCTAAACACGCCCAGAAGAAGGAGCCTGTAAAAGCCACATATGAGCTCCGAAACGCGCGTTGGCGCTGGTCTCATATTTATACCTTACAACCTATGGTTTTAACCACCATTACATTGTTGTCTTTGTGTTTTTCGGGCCTATTGTCTTGATTGTTTAGCAATTTATGTTGTATATATGTTTTAAAAAATGTCATGATTGTATATTGTCTTAGATTGTTACAATTGTGTTCCATTATTGTGATGCTACATGCACTTTATGCATCAAGAGATATTTCCAAATATATGTGTATATGTGTCCAGAAAAAACAATGAAAAAATGAAAAAATGAAAAAATGAATTAATAAATGAAGTAATACTGCTTTGTACACCGTTGTCTGTGGGTTCTATCTTATCTTGTGGACATATTGCCTTTAAGAATTAAATAAGTGTAGGAAGTTCTGTTTTTTGCATAGTTCCTTTCCCTGATTTCTTCCTCACTCATTAACCTATTCAGGGTCCCTCTACTGTAGTCTTTTGAGTTTTCCCTCTTCTCTGTTCTACATGCAATTTCAGAAAGTCGTTGGTAAAGGACATGAGATCTGCTCTGGACCATGGGACATGTACAAATGCCACTTTATTTTCCTTTTCCCCAGGTGGAGGGGGCACATTTCACAGGGGCATTATCAATGTGGTGCGTTGTGGGCACTTGGAAAGAAATCAGGGAACGTAAATTTGGCTACATCCCAACTATAGTATGGAGAGATGGGGCTGTTACCGTATTCCGTGTTTGTCTTAGGGCCGTGGCTTGCGGTTCATAAGCACAGTGGGCCTCAGGGCCTTAGCCCATTAAGACGCGGTATTGTATTTTATTTTTCTGTGCATAATTTTAACAGCTCATTTTTCTTTCTGCAGAACTTTGAAGGCTCATAGGCTGCGTCCTGTCCCATTGTTATAAGAGAAGCAGTATTTGAAACATCCTGTCGACAGTTCTATTACGTTAACTTCCCCATTTATGAGTTTGTGCACGACAAATTTGCAAAAGGTCTGCTCATCATGGGACAGCTCAGTGCGTTGTGCCCCTGTGGTAGAGAATACCAGTGCATACATATGTGTTCGGCACGGGCAGATGTATCCTTTCCAAAAACACACTTACTTTGCACTGTAAGGGTAAACACACTTCAGCTTGACCCCCACTTCCTCACAGAGGAGAAGCATGCTTACTTATGTACATTAATCTAACCGAAGGGGTGTGTCTATTTCTATCAACCCCTTACGGATGATAGAGTGGGCCTGCCCAAAATTTGTTGTTCAAGCTCAGGGTCCAAGAGCTCTGTTGCTAGAGTATTACAAAACAAACCTATAGTTAATCAAAGACAGCATATAAAAAATAAAAGCACTTCAAATAAATGCACACAATACAATAACAGCGCTTCAAATGAATGCATATAATGCAATACCAACACCAATACCCTCCTTGTTGTGAGTAGGTGGACACCTATTCACATCTGGAGACCACCCTTGGTATCCAGCAGGAGGCAGTGCACCAGAGCCAACTGATCTCTGGCCACAACTTCCCAAAAACTAGTCCCACACTGTAATCTTCCATTCCCTTCCTTCCAGGAGAATAATCACAGTCACAAGAAAGACATTGCAATCTAAAGTTAAAACAATATTCAGTCCAATGTCATAATTGTATTCCCCATTTTTAATAGATGGAAACAGCAATGCAGTTGTGTTACCTGAAAGGAACTCGTACCCCAATTATTGCTCTTTGTAAGTGTATGTGGGAAGGAGTCATCTGTCCCTCTTGCAGTAGACAGACTTACAGGCACACTTTGGTACAGTGACACAGAAGGTAGTCAGCAGACTATTTCTGGCTGCTCATTCCTGAAGTGTGGGGATATGGATAACAGATAATACATATTGATAACAGATACTAATCATGCAGCGATCAAACAGCCAGCTGCGCATTGTTAAAATGAAGCAGATCAAGCGCCCATCATCAGACAATGTGACATGAAATGGCATTTGCTACAAGTTCAACGAAAATATTCATAGATAGGAAGAAAAGAGACAGAGGGAAAGTAAGATATTTCGTCCCCTTCCTTTCTCTCCGGGCCACGCAGACCCACAGAGGTGCTGCTGAACGAAATTTTTAGAATCACATAAAAGGTGAGACAAAAACAGGTGAACTCTGCACTTACACAGGCACACACATATAACACAAATAGCCGGGGTCTATCCCTAGTTGGTGCGGATCTACACAAGCACCTGTTATCTAATCCTAAAATAGTGTGAGTGTAATGAGTGTAATCATAAGGAGAGCTGGAATCTGACATATCATAAGTAGCAGTGCACAGACTTAGGGTAATGTGCAATTTAAAAACAATGTGAGAGTGTCTATTTGAGTAGTCTAGAAATATTATTGTATGAAAATGGCAACAGAAATCGGTGTCCTCGTGTCAAAGTCAGATCAGTCAAAAATGTAGATTTTCAATCAAATTTGATAACTGATGAACACAGGTATTCAAAACAAAAATCATAAAGCTCAAGAAACTTATTAATGCAAATCAAGGAAACAATAAATCACGTTTTCCTTCACTGTTTGAAACAAGGCGTTCACCCCCCTTCCTTTTCTCAGCATTCGACACCTTCCACCCCTGGAGCCAGTGAGTGTCGCAGGCAAGACAGGAAACTGCAGAATTTCACCCTCCCTGAAACATAAGTAGTCTTGTGCTGCCTATTTTCAGGGAGTTACTGCGTGGTCAAGGAAAAAAAGCGAATATTTGCCCTCACCGAACCCCAGTGGTGAAGGTGACAGTGCAGCAAGTATAATCCCAGTACAAAGCACATCATCAAGTAGTGTGGTGAACCCTGAATCATAGACAGCGATAGAATACCAGGGGAGTATCTGCAGTTACAACCCCTCACGATGCTGGGTGTGCTCAAACTAAGACATCACCCATGGGCCCACTTCCGAGAATTCCCACCAAATCCTCCTGACCCTGCTCCCACTGAGCAGGGTTCCCGGACCTATTAGTCTGGTTGGAGCACCACTGGCTGCCTAGAAACAGAAATGTAACTCTAATCAAAATTCTGAATGAAGCACCATCTGCAAACAGTTCACACTTATAACTAATATGTAAATCTGGAGGGGATGCCAATCACCAACCCTCCACCAGTCCCTCCAACCAAGGTCCTAAAGGGGCTCGTCAGCCCACTCTTAACTGAGTTCCCTCAGAACTCAGGCTAGTCAATAGGGGTGCTCCAGCTGCAATGGAACCCAATCTTCCCTGTTCTGTCCTTTCAGGAACAAACAGATGCAGGCCCCCTGGGGACCAGAAAATAAAGCTTGGCAAAGAATGCCCATGCACAGGGCAATAAAAAGAATACACAGAGCCACTGTGGAAACATAGTTACCCAGTTGCAATGACAGCAGACGGAAGAAGAGAGGGAATAAAACAGAGGACAACACAATCGGAGGATACACATGAGAGGAAACTCAAAACCGAGACCAAAGCAAACACTCCTCCCCCTTGTAACTGGCCCACCACCAGGAACAACGGAAGAGAAATATGCAAGGAGATGGCAACTGTGTCCCTCAGGTGCTAAAGGCAACAAGATGGTGCAACACTGGCCCAGCGCAAGAAGTGCCCACCAGAGAGAGACACAGCCACCAACAGAGCCGTCAGTGACATTGTGGCGACAAACCCAAAAATACACAGAGGACACATGTGTCAACAAAAAAAAAACAAATCACAACATTACCATGGTACCGTATCCTAACACCAAATATCTGATATCGTACCTGCACCTGAACTATGCGCAGCCGCTGCACCTGAACCGCGTGCAGCCACAGGGGTTCTTTCACCGCAACCACCTGCACATGGGGAGCGAAACTGCCACAACTCTAAAACGAGGGGCTACCTGCTGCAACCCAACCAGGAGGGTGTAAACCCTCAATATGTACTCACCGAGTGATCACTAGTCTGCCAAAGCGTACTGACCTCAGCTGTCACCAGGGGACCTGGGGCGAATGGTCCTCCACCCCCATAGACCGGAGACTCTCTGCAGGCCAGACAAAGGGGTTTGCAGAAATACACCCTCCTTGGTCCTAGTTACAGCAAAGCGCTGCGTAGCACCAGGGAGTGACTGCGTGCATGGAATCGAGCAGAAGGACACCATCGCCGGCTGGAGGGGTAGAGATGAGGACCAGAAACTACAAAGGAGACCAAAATGCACATTAAAAGACAGCTGAGCCGGCAGCAGTGTCAGAGGTCAAAACGCAGAAAGAGCTTCGAAGTTGAAACAGAGTCAGTGGCGCCGAGCAAACATTAAGAGGAAGCGGAGGAAATGTCACAAGCAGAATGGTGAACAGTGGAAATTATCCGAGATAGAAAAAGGAGAACAAAGGAAGGAATGAGGACGGCCAGTATGACAGCCAAGAAGTACTTCGGTAAACAACCAATGGAGCTATCCCCTAGACAGAGGCACACTGGCCAAAGAAACACTGGCAGTGGCATGAGAAGAGGACCAAGAGAAAAGGAGATAGGAGGAGAGCGCTTAGAATCCGGTAAAAACAGTGCTATACAAATGTGCTGAGAGAGAAAGAGCAGGAGCCAAAGAAATGACACAAGCAACTAACGGTTAAGCACTGGTGTCGTCCTCCAACAGCCAGAGAACGGAGATAGAGAAGACAAATTTGAAATGTCACCACCTCAGGTCTCCGAGATCCCGAGGAGTTGGAGTCCAGCAGCCGGTGGCCGTTGAAGCCGGTCAGATGTTTTGGGGCTGCATTCTCCACCACATATGGAAGCTGAAATTGAAATAATAAGGAATAATCCAAATAACACAAGTCTCTGTCAGCACAACTGTTAGCCAGATTTATTTGGGAACAACAAATAATGCAAAATTACGTGCAGCACAGAGGCAGACAATAAAGATGCTGAATGCCCAAAGATGTGACGTTGGAGACAGCTTTTATAGGCCACAACCACAAAGGATACAGCCTCATCACATACGTAGCACAAATTAAGCCCTATCCATTTGACCAATTAGCAAAGGCCTAGATTGTGCTATACCTTTTAAGGTCCGAAATATACTGTTGCTAACCACGTGTCCCAAGTGGGCAGCTATAGGGACTTTCCACTGTAATGTAATCTATCAACGTTGGTACCTTCCCAGTTAATTATTGCAACATAATAGAAAGGACTAGACATATTGCAAAATGTGCTATGCTGAAATGTCTGTGTCTGCGTGAGCATCTTCCCTGTCACGTATTATTCTTGATCAAACCTTGTGTTACAAAAGCTGTGTCTCTGAAGTGAATGGAAAAGTACAGGCATTTTGTGGACTGCTTTTCATGTCAACTTAGCAGGGCCTAAAAGCTTACAGCATTTGGTATCATACAAGAAAGATGGCTTCTACACGACGATCTCGCCAAAAGGAACAAACAGGTCCAAAATTGCGAGCGCGGTATAATAACCCGCCCGTGCATACAATTGTGCCCTGACATAGTCAGCCTTTGTTCTACTTGTTCCTTTGAACTGGCGTGGTCGATGGCGGAGTTCGTCACTGCAGAGCAACCCTACCAGCAGACCAGCTGCTGCTCTTTCCCCAGTGCCTACACCACACTCCAGGCTGGGGGGGCGCCGCGCTGTACAGTCCATGAACACAACCACAGAGTTTGTCAGCAATGCGCGGAGCTCCAGATCAAGAGGCGTGCCTGATTGCGGAGCCGACCTCCACCATATGTACAACACCAGTCCCGCTTTTACCTTTAAAAACGGATCCGACACATGCTGGAGATGCTCTGCAGTTAGTTTTAATGCCACCATTTGCAGTTCAAAAACAACACGTAGTCCTCATATAACAGCTCCTGGCAGATGCTTTTCGGCAGATGCCTTTATCAATGGCGGTTTTAGCTGGATAGTCCAAAAGTGAGGATTTTGGTGGGGTGGTGATTAAATGTCTGTGGGGAGGAATCTCGTTGGCTGACTGGTGTAACTATCAAGAGCGGACAGAGAAAGTTGCCAAAAGTCAGTACTTTTCCTCCCCCAATATGCCAGTCAAGGCTCCTCTCAATAAGCCCAGTGCGACAATCTCGCCAAAAGGAACAAACAGGTCCAAAATTGCGAGCACAGTATAGTAACCCACCTGTGCATACAATTGTGCCCTGACATAGTCAGCCTTTGTTCTACTTGTTCCTTTGAACTGGCGTGGTCGATGGCGGATTTCGTCACTGCTGAGCAACTCTATCAGCAGACCAACTGTTGCTCTTTCCCCACTGCCTACACCACAATCCTGGCTCGGGGGGCGCCGCGCTGTGCAGTCCATGCACTCAACCACAGAGTTTGTCGGCAATGCGCAGAGCTCCAGATCAAGAGGCGTGCCTGATTGCAGAGCCGACCTCCACCATATGTACAACACCAGTCCCGCTTTTACCTCTAAAAACGGGTCAGACACACGCTGGAGATCCTCTGCAGTAAGTTTTAATGCCACCATTTGCACTTTAAAAACAATGCGTAGTCCTCATATAACAGCTCCTGGCAGACGCGTTTCGACGGATGCCTTTATCAATGCCGGTTTTAGCTGGATAGTCCAAAAGTGAGGATTTTGGCGGGTGGTGTTTAAATGTCTGTGGGGAGAAATCTCATTGGCTGACTGGTGTAACTATCGAGAGCGGACAGAGAAAGTTCCCAAAAGTCAGTACTTTTCCTCTCCCAATATGTCAGTCAAGGTTCCTCTCAATGAGCCCAGTGCGACAATCTCGCCAAAAGGAACAAACAGGTCCAAAATTGCGAGCGGGGTATAATAACCCGCCCGTGCATACAACTGTGCCCTGACATAGTTAGCATTTGTTCTACTTGTACCTTCGAATTGGCATGGTCGATGGTGGAGTTCGTCACTGCTGAGCAACTCTATCAGCAGACCAGCTGCTGCTCTTTCCCCAGTGCCTACACCATAATCCAGGCTGGGGGGGCGCCGCGCTCTGCAGTTCATGCACTCAATCACAGAGTTTGTCGGCAATGCGCGGAGCTCCAGATCAAGAGGCGTGCCTGATTGCGGAGCCGACCTCTGCCATATGTACACCAGTCCCGCTTTTACCTTTAAAAACAAGACAGACACATGCTGGAGATGCTCCGCAGTAAGTTTTAATGCCACCATTTATCTATATATATAATACACATATATATATATATATATATATATATATATTATCTACTGGCGGTCGCCAGTAGATAGTTATAGTTAGAACCGTGTTTCCATAGGAAATCTCAAAATTCTATTTTGAATAACTTTGGCGCCGGTTGACGAATCCTCGCGAAATTTTCAAAACTAATGGGGCGCTCTGTTCAGCTCCTACCCTGAAAGTCTCCGGGTGATTTGTCAAGCGGGGGCCGAGAAAAAAGGGGGATCCCAAAACGGGTTTTCCCCATGCATTTTTCCATAGGACCTTTAGTCGCAGCTACAGCCCGAACGGCTGAACAGAATTACTTGAAATTTGGCAGAGAGGTAGCCATAAGGTCAAGGAAGTGCCTTTTCTGGTGTAAATCTGTTCAGTATTTCCGGAGAAAATAGCATTTAAAAGCATATATATATCTATACGCGCGCAGGGTGTGAGCACCGTGCGAGCACCGTGCGAGCACCCTAACGTGCGCGAGCGTAATTCTGATTGGTGGTTACATGTTAGTCAACGTTCGAATCGGTCGAAATCAGGAAGTGTCGGCCGCCATTTTGTTTGTTTTCAGTGCGAGAGTGAAAAAGGAAGGTGGCGAACATGAAAAGGGGGCAGGGTAGAGAGTTCCTGACCCCCTAGCCTTTGTCAGGGGGTCCCTGAAGGACCCCGAAGGCAAAAAAGTGCGCGCACCCTGAAAACCCCCCCAAAAAAATGTTTTTTTTTTGTTTTATTTTTAAATTCGCAGGGTGAAAACCAAAAAAAACAAATAATTATTTTTAATACGTAGTTTATTGTAAAATAAATATATAAAAAAAATAATCCATAAATAAATTAGCATTTAAAAAAACGTACAAATTCACTGAAAAAACCATAGGTTTCACACACGTTATAGTTAGGAATTAGCATTTAAAAAACCTTGCAAATTCACTTAAAAAACCATAGGTTTCACACATGTTATAGTTAGCTGGACATTTCACTCATAAAAAACCAATGAAATTCCCCTGTTATAGTTACTGCAGGCAACTATAACTCACGCGACCGCAATCCTCTGCTGATGACGTCAGATATTACATCACTGATGACATATGTGTCTTTCTGAAAAATAAATATTTGTAATATATGTATAGCTAAAGATTAATGGAAGAAGACATGGGTAAATAAGTGTCTAAATACAGTGATGTAATATCTGACGTCATCAGCAGAGGATTGCGGTCGCGTGAGTTATAGTTGCCTGCAGTAACTATAACAGGGGAATTTCATTGTTTTTTTATGAGTGAAATGTCCAGCTAACTATAACATGTGTGAAACCTATGGTTTTTTAAGTGAATTTATATATATATATATATATATATATATATATATATATATATATATATATATATATATATATTTTAACTGAAAAAACCATAGGTTTCACACACGTTATAGTTAGCTGGACATTTCTCTCGTAAAAAACCATTGAAATTCCCCCGTTATAGTTAGTTCAGCTAACTATAACTCGCGCACCCGCAATCCACTGCTGATGACGTCACATATTACATCACTCATGACATGGTCAGTGACATCACTCATGACATCACTGATGACATCTCAAAGGACATCACTGATGACATCACTGATGACATCATCCAGTGAATATGTGATTTTCTTAAAATTGTCAATATCTTTTATATATATAGGGAAAGGCCTGTTAAAGAATGAGTGGGTGTACAAGTGTGTAAAGGGATGATTTTCTGTGTTGCGTAACTGACTCGATAAGTGAGTCGTTTAACTGCATCTTACTTCAGACTAGTGACTAAACTGTATAAATGTTTGTATGTGTCTGTGTGTTGGTGTATAAGTGGCGGCATGGTTTTGTGAATAGCTATATAAGTGTCTATATGAGTTATTAATTGCTTGTCTCAGTATCTGTATGAGTTCCTGAGTGTTTGTGTGGGTAAGGTGTGTGTGACTCTGTGCATAGATGAGTGAGTGGGTGATTCTATGAGTGGATGTTTTTAAAAGTGCATCTGTGATGGACTGTATGGTTGAGTGAGTGTATGTATGGCTGTGTTATGGATTGAATGTATATCTCAGTGGTACATTTGTGACTAACTACATATGTGAAAGGCAGTATATATGTGTGTAAGAGTATATAAGTGGCTAGATGTGAGAATGTGTGATTGTGACAGTGACTGTATGGATGAGTGTGTGCTTTTGTCAATGATTTTAATAGAGCATAAAAATGTGATACTATTTTTGTGAGCAAGGGAACTTGAGTGTGTATAACTGCATAGGTGAGTAAATAGCAGTGTGATTATTTGTATGAATGACTAGGTGTGAGAGTACCTCTATGGATGATTGGTAGTGTGTGAGTGTCTATATAGGTGTGTGTATAAATTCATATGATACTTTTTTATGGAGTGACTGTAACTATGAGTGACTTTACAGGTGAGTGTGTGGAGGTGTATGAAGACCTAAAAGTTAATATGTTTGTATGCAGTTATTCGTATTGCATTATTTATGAATATGAGAATGGAAATCTGTAATTTTGAGTTGGTATATCAAAGGTTTTATAAGGGTGTGAGAAGATAAGGTAATTTATCACACTGATGACATCATCAGTGATGTCATCAGTGATGTCATTTGAGATGTCATCAGTGATGTCATGAGTGATGTCGCTGACCTAGTCAAGAGTGATGTAATGTGTGACGTCATCAGCAGTGGATTGCGGGTGCGCGAGTTATAGTTAGCTGAACTAACTATAACGGGGGAATTTCAATGGTTTTTTACGAGAGAAATGTCCAGCTAACTATAACGTGTGTGAAACCTATGGTTTTTTCAGTGAATTTGCAAGGTTTTTTAAATGCTAATTCCTAACTATAACGTGTGTGAAACCTATGGTTTTTTCAGTGAATTTGCAAGGTTTTTTAAATGCTAATTCCTAACTATAATGTGTGTGAAACCTACGGTTTTTTCATTGAATTTGCTTGGTTTTTTACATCATTTTTTTCTTTTTCTTTTTTTCCTTTAAACACTATGCTACCTATGTATATATTCATGGATTTAATGCATTCTTCAATATAGTATGATTCACCTTTTTTAAATAAATGGTTAGATATAGTTGTATAACATAGTTAATATCTTCAGCAAACGTTTTTTTTTTTTACATTTTTCTTTAAAAAAAATTTTTACCCTGCGCATACGGTAAGCTTACCGTAAGCGCACGCTTCGCTTTATGTACGGTGATCGTACGTAATATTTATACTCCGTGTGCGCATGCTTACGCAATTTGTGGACGCTTCCGTACTTACTACGCGACGCGTAAGCGCATGCTTTATACACGCACACGCACGCGCACGTTACGCGGAAGTGTACGAGTGTGCCTGTAATGCGCATGCGCGCGTGCGTGTGTCTTTCGTATGCGCATGCATACTTTTACCGTACGCGCTCGGTAAGCTTAACGTGCGCGTACGGTTGGTCATGTGATCAAGAAACAACACTTTCGATTGGTTTAAACTACTTTCAGTCCCAGAATCTTCCTACACCACACCCATTCCCCTCATTACTGCTTGTGATTTCTTAAGGAGAAGGAGCTGAATTGTCTTTGGGATACAATGGCAGAGCAGCAGTCCTCTTCTGAGAGTGAGCAGGGCAGCAGCATCAACAGACAGAGAAGGAGGAAACAGAAGAGTTCTTTTATTTAGGAGTATTTTACATTTCCTGAGGGGCAGAAAAAGGTAAATGCTCCTTTAGTTACCTGCTCACTTTGTGAGCGTGTGTTATCTAGAGGTAATCCAAGGAAGAAGTATTCCTTTGGTAATCACACTATGTTGAGACACCTTAGGGATGTTCATCCAAGGACTTTTGCTCGACATACTGAAGCAAACCCTTCAGTAAGTCACCCGAGCACATCCGCAGAAGCTCAGCCGAGTACATCTTCGGCAGCTCAGCCGAGCACTTCCTCTGCGGTGGGAGCATCACCCTCTTCTGCTCCTGTGAAAAGGAACCCTCGATTTCAGAGGGTACAAATGAGGTGCACCAGATGTTATGGTCTAATTGTTCATGGGGAGACCAGTATTTCCCTAATAAACAATAAGATAGACCAGCACATCTGTGGTCCTTGTTAATATTCCCATTCTTTCTTTCCTCTGTCCCTGTATTAACACAACGGCTCTTTTAAGAGCCAACCTTTCCTCACAACTTCTTTTAAATTTTTTTAATTAATTTTTTTAATTATTTTTTTTTACCGTGCGCGTAAGGTACGCGCATTTTTCTTTTTTTTTATTAAAAAAAAAAAAATGTTTTCACCCTACAAGGTCCTTGAGGGAGTACAACGGAAATGAGAAAAGCAGAGAGAGGAGAACACAGCAGATTATCAGAGTCAGAATCTAAGAGCTGTACACCTCTCTCCTCTCAGCAGAACCAGTAAATGGCAATGTTTCCCTCTCTTTTTTCACACATATACATGTTGATTACAAATCTCTTCCCACATTTTTTTCAAATGGAAACACACATTTCTATGGGTTGAAAACTTCAACCCTTTTCCAAATGAACCCTTCCCCCAACTTGACTTCAGCCTGCTACCATAGCAACAGCTCATGGAACACTGGTGTGAGCAGAGATGTCAGAGGTTCAGCACACAATGTTTCTATTCCAAAGAGCAAGAGTGCTTCACCTGTCAAACCTAACAGCAAATCCAAATTAATCTTCTGTGGGAACACAATTTTCTGAACCAATACAAAACATGCTTCTAAAAATGTACACATACAGCCTAGTTTTAACTGTAAAATGGTTTGAATCAGCCAATGAGTTCTTTTTATTAAAAATAATATGTATGCCTCCATTTTACAACTGTCTTTCATTTCATATTGCCATTCTACTAAAAGACACCTCCTGAGGGCATCCAGATCTCCTTGAAAGATGTTCACAGTGTGGATTGTAGGTCACAGCTATGTCTTCTGGAGTGAAAAGTATGCAGAAAAAAGAGGTATGGTGAGAGACCTTGCTTTGCCAAATGTAGACATTAAATGGATTGGTCAGAGAGGGTTAAAGTGGCACCAATTAATGCCTTTGGTGAAATCTTTTCTACACCTCCAACAGCCTAACCTTATTATTGTGCACTGTGGTGGAAATGACCTAGACACTTTAACTGGGGTAGGTCTGGAAATGCTTGTTAAGGACACCTTTGTGCAATTAATGTCGCTTTTTCCTCAATCTGCCTTTGTATATTCTAATATATGCCAAAGACAAAAGTGGAACTGGTCCAACCAATTTTGTCCACAGATTGACAAAGCAAGAAAGCACGTCAATAAATCTATTTCTGCTTTCCTCAGAGACTATGGTATGGGTTCTATATACCACAACAACTTGTGTTACAACATGCAAGGCATTTATAGAGGAGACGGTGTACATTTCACTGATGAAGGCAACAGAGTCTTCCTCTTGAACTTTAGACTCTGCATCGGTACTTACTTGTAGGTACCACAAAAAAAACACTTCATAAACACAACGGCTCTTTTTAGAGCCCCCTAATATCTAAACACTTAAATTTGATTTTTACTTCTATTTTTTTATTGTTTTTTTTCTGCCATGCGCGTACGGTAAGCTTACCGTACGCGCACCCCGTGATTTAAAAAAAAAAAAATTTAAATGTATTTTTCACACTTTTGGGACCTTCTTGAACCCCCTGACAAATGCTAGGGGGTCTGCAACTCTCTTCGTTGCCCCCTTTTCAAAACTTCACCTTTGTTTATCAGTGTGAGACACACAAAATGGCGGCCGACACTTCCTGATTTCGACCGATTCGAATGTTTACAGTCATGTAACCACCAATCAGAATTAAGCTCGCGCACGGCAGCGTGCGCGTACGGTAAGCTTACCGTACGCGCTCGGAGCGCGCTTATAGATATATATATTGATTTAAATGCTATTTTCTCAGGAAATACTGACCAGATTTACACCAGACCTGCAAAAGGCACATCCCTGACCTGAGGACTACCTCTCTGCCAAATTTCAAGTAATTCTGTTCTGCCGTGCGGGCTGTAGCTTGGACTAAAGGTCCTATGGAAAAATGCATGGGGAAAACGCGTTTTGGGACCCCCCCTTTTTCTCAGCCCCCGCTTGACAAATCCCCCTGAGACTTTCAGGGTAGGAGCTGAGCAGAGCGCCCCACCTATTTTGAAAATTTCGCGAGGATTCGTCAATCGGCGCCAAAGTTATTCAAAATAGAATGTTGCCGATTTCCTATGGAAACACGGTCCTAACTATAACTATCTACTGGCGACCGCCAGTAGATAATATATATATATATATATATATATATATATATATATATATTCATATATATATATATATATATAAGGTCTTGAATAGTAAACATGTTTGTATAATTACTTTGATATATGATAAACTTACATTTGTCTTGCTTTAATTTTCTTGTTGGATATTTTATTGATAGTTGTGATTGATTCACTGGTTTCTTTTCTTCTGTTGGTTTAAAAGAAAAATGTTATTTTTATTCAAGCGTTACATTTAATTTGATTGTTTTGTTTATTTAGTTTCAATTTTTATTTAGTTGAGAAAAGAAATACTTAGGGCTTGACTACGATAGCGGTGAACCTGCTAGGCTGTCGGTGGCAGATTCACCGCCATCATGCTGCCATTTTCCGCCCGCCAGATTGTGATGGCAGGCGGTTTGCTGGTGGGCGCAAAGCCCGACCGCTACTGGTCCGACAGAAGCAATCTTTCCGGTTGCCTGTCAGACCGTCTGCATCCCCAGAATGGTGGCGGTGCCTAGCAGGCCCTGGCCACCTGATTGAGATGCAGGATCCCTGCCAGCCTTTCCATGGCGGTACAACCTGGCAGGGATGTACCCATGACCAGGGGCAGTTTGTGAATGCACTTGGGGGGGGCATCTATGGTGTCCCGTACATTTCACTACATGGTGCCTGCTATGTAGTGCAGGGAAATGTTAAAGGTGCATTTTTAACATTGCAGATGTGACTGCCACGGTGGCAGTCATATCGTAATACCCCCTGTGGGAACGCCACCTTGTAGGTGGGCAGTCCCACTCCCCAACACAATGGCGGACGGAAATCATACTGACCTCTTACTATTTTTAGTTGATGAAATTCATTTTGTTGATGTTGTTGTTTTGTTGAAGTTTGTAGAAGCTGTGAAGAGAGAAGTATTTGTTAGTTATATTTTGCTTTTTTATTTAATTTACTGTTTTTTATTAGTTTGCTCTATTTGTTGGTTAATTTCTATACTTACTTAGGGGCATATCAACAACAACCGGCGATAATTATCTCTAAGCGCACTTAGCGCTAGGATAATTATCGCCGGCTAGCGTGAATTTTTATCGCTGAGATAGCATGCTATTAGCAACGCTTATCTCAATAGCGATAAAAATCCTCACGCTAACAGGCTAACGTGAGATTATTGCTGGAAACCCAGCGATAATCTCACGTTACCTTGTTGATAGGGACAGGCAAACTTAGCCATGATATCCTCCTTCCATAGGATATCATGGCTAAGTCTGAAAAATACCAGACGTAAAAAAGCAGCGTTAACCGCGGTTAGCGCTGCTTTTTTTGTCTCTAACAGGGTTAGCGACATTCTTGATAATAGGAGAAATGTCGCTTAGCGACATTTCTCCTATTATTTTACTCTGGAACGCCCCCTTTGCATCTCATTAGAGATGCAAGGGGAAGCATAGAATAAAAGGGTGCTAACATGCAAATTTGCATGTTAGCACCCTGTTGTTGATAGGGCGCTAGTTTTATCTCTCCTTTTTTGGCTTTTAAAGCCAAAAAAGCAGAGATAAAGCCCTTGTTGATATGCCCCATGGTTTTATATTTTTCTTAAATGTTAATCTGTCCTTTTTCTCAAAGTTAATCATTGTTTTGAGTTTTTTAGGTGGATTTTTATTGAAGTTTTAATCTGTGAAACAAAGAAAAACGTTATAGTTTTAGTTAATTTGATTATCTCTATTATTTAGTCTCTATTTTTATTTTGTGTTGAAAAAATATACTTACAATTTTTAGTTGAAGTTTTTTTCGTTGATGTTGTTGTTTTGTTGACTTCTGTAGAAGCTGTCAAAAGGAAAGCATTTGTTAGCTATGTTTTGCTTTTTAATTACATTTATTAGTTTTAATTTGTTTACTTTATTTGTTGGTTAATCATGCTGGGGCATATTTACAACAAGGCGATAAAAAATTATCTCCGCTTTGGCGGCCGTTTTCGGCCGAAAAGCAGCGATTATTTTATCGCTATATTAGCAAGGTCACGCTAACGCGTGAAACCTTGCTTTAGCGTGGGGATTTCTAACGCCCAGCTTTGCATCTCTAATGAGATGCAAAGTGGGCGTTCCTGACCTGACATGATAGGAAAAATGTCGCATAGCGACATTTCTCCTATCATCAAGCCCCACGCTATGAAGCATAGCGTCAGGAAAAGTAGCGATAACACCTGTTATCGCTACTTTCCTAACACCTGCTTCAGGACTGACTTAGCCATGATATCCTATGTAAGGAGGATATCATGGCTAAGTTTGTGAGTCCCTATCAACTAGCTAACGTGAGATTATCGCTGGGTTTCCAGCGATAATCTCACGTTAGCCAGTTAGCGCTAGGATTTTTATCGCTGATGAGATAAGCGCTGCTAATAGCACGCTATCTCAGCGATAAAAATCGGCGCTAGCCGGCGATAATTATTTGAGCGCTAAGTGCGCTCAGCGATAATTATCGCCGGTTGTTGTTGATATGCCCCATACTTAGGGGCATATCAACAAGCAGGCGATAAAAAATTATCGCCGCATTTGCGGCCGTTTTCGGTCGAAAAGCGGCGATAATTTTATCGCCTAATCAGCAAGGTCACACTAACGCGTGAAACCTTGCTTTAGCGTCAGGATTCCTAACGCCCAGCTTTGCATCTCTAATGAGATGCAAAGTGGGCGTTCCTGACCTGGCATGACAGGAGAAATGTCACTAAGCGACATTTCTCCTATCAGCAAGCCTAACGCTATGAAGCATAGCGTCAGGAAAAGTAGCGATAACCCCTGTTATCGCTACTTTCCTTACACCTACTTCAGGACTGACTAATCCATGATATCCTATGGAAGGTGGATATCATGGCTAAGTTTGTGAGTCCCTATCAACTAGCTAACGTGAGATTATCGCTGGGTTTCCAGCGATAATATCACGTTAGCCAGTTAGCGCTAGGATTTTTATCGCTGATGAGATAAGCGTTGCTGATAGCACGCTATCTCAGCGATAAAAATCGGCGCTAGCCGGCGATAATTATCCGAGCGCTAAGTGCGCTCAGCGATAATTATCGCCGGTTGTTGTTGATATGCCCCTTACTTTGTTATATGTTTCTTTGTGTTGATTTTAATGTTTTTTTGGATGTGAATCTTTGTTTTGAATTTTGTAGGTGGTGTTTTAGTGAAGTTTAATCTGTGGCATATACAGGAATACACGTTTAGTTTTAGTAAATTTTTTTTAATTTATTTAGTTACAAAGTTTTGTTCTTACCTTTAATGAGAGTTTTTCTGAATAGTTGATTGTCTAGTTCTTTTTCGTTCTGTCTTGCAAAGGTTCGTGCGTCCTCTGTCATTGTTTGTTATATGGTAAATTTTGTGTTATTTAATTGATTGCTTTTATAGTTTTTATTTAACTAGTTAGAGTTATCTATTGGTTTGTGTTGGTGTAGTTTAAATTTATTGGTCGAGGTACCTTTTTTGAATTTTTTGGCAGTTACCGTATTCTTTGCTTAATATTTATTATGTTTATTTAATGTTTGTTTATATTTTGTTTATTAATGGCATTAAAATGTATATGTAGATACATGTTATATTTTTTTATATATGATATATATTTATGTTTATTATTTTTGGCAGTTGTGATTTTTTTATATGTTGTATTGTTTGTCTATTTGTTTTCGGAGTTCAGTGTATTTGTTTTATTTAATTGTATTAATTTTGTAATTTTTTTTGTGTTTGTTAATAATGTTTGGAATATGTTATTTCATTATATTATTGTAAATAGTTCATTTTTATGTATAAATGTTATTTTTGGTATAGTTTATATGTATTTTATCGATGTTTGTGTTGTCGATATTATTTATATCAATGTTTTTGTTGCGTTATACTTTATTTTAATGTTATCAATATTTTTGTGTTCTTCATTTTTGCTGTCGATATTTTTTAAACAATATTTTTTAAGGGATGTTTGTGTTATTTTGGTTTTGTGTATTGGGTTTCGATATTTTGTATACGATACTGTTGAACCAATACTGTTGTAGTTCGATGTTATAGGAGTCGATGTTGTATTAGTGGTCCGCTGTACTGCATCCTAAGCAAACTAGTCTGCGACAATGTACTGTGACCCAGGAGCAGTAGTCCAGCACTCAGCCTAACTTGTATGCCCAGATGTGGGCCTCATGCTTAATATGCCAAATAATTCAATCAATACCTCACTGATGAAACCTGAGTAGACCAGTATCAGTCTGGCATTGCTGATGTTCTGATCTGGAGGGGACTTACGCCGGCATTTAGAGCATGATTGTTCTGATTAGATTAGGAACAATGCATATGCCTGGTCACTATCTAGAGAGGCACAGTAGGTGACACATGATGGAATGGCATGTAGTTAGGGTGACTGCCAGAGATTGAGATTAAATATTCCTTCTATCACTTTATTGTCTGCTGCTATTACTAGTTCAGACATATGATATTTGTCAGCAAAAATGCCTCTCGTTGAGTGGTCACTCCCATTTTCCAATGTTTGTGGACTAACGCTGCTGTTTTTTACAGCTAACCAGGGCCCTCTGCATGTGACCTGATCCTTACAAAATTTTGAAATTGGCTTACTCCTAATTGGCATATTTAACTTTCCTATTAGGCTCTAGGGCAAAGGTATTCAAACTGTGTGGTACGTTCCCCTGGGGGTCAGTGGTTGCATTCCCAGGGGGGCGCAAATGCTTCTTCAGCTAGTTGTTAGTTTTTCCAAAGTGTGTGGAGCACTTTGCTGGGGAGTACCTGGTTACAAATTAGCACGACAGAGAGTTTTTCCCCATATAAATGGAGTGGCAGAGTTTACGTCCTTCAGTGCAGCCCCCAGGCAGGGGAGCCACAACGTGCAACAGTCCTAGAGTTGAGTGCTACTCGGAAGCACCATCCCTCTGTCTGCAACATTGCCGCAAGCGGTAAAGAACCACCCTTGCAAGGCCGCTCCTAAACGATGCTGCCTTGCTAACAATGTGCTCTATGTTGGCGTGTGTGGGCTGATCCAGCCTCTCATGATGAGCGGTTGAAGGGCTCGCACTCCTGCATGAACAATACTGGTGTGTGAGTGCCGAAACCCCGGGCATGACAGAGACTAGCTAGGTTCACCTTGATGGTACTGTAAAGGAGGGGCAGCACGATCTCCACCTCTGTCCTGCAACCTTGCAAGGCTGCATTTCAATACTGCAGTTGAGCCCCAGAGTCAATGAGAAACACTGCCAATCTTATCTCCAAGGTACCAGGAGTGGTAGGGGCCCAGAGGGGTATTGCGGTATGTTCATTACAGCTAAAGTGCTTGGCTTTCTGAGATGCAAAACAAGCAGGCATTACCGTATTGTACAGCACCTCATGCAGCCGACTGTACGTTCTGCTTTCTGCGCTCTGCTCACCTGGATTTGGATTGGACCCAAGTGGTCCCAGTGTTGTTGCACTGCACTCCTCGCAGAGCGGGAGAAATTAACCATGAGTTCCCATTTACTTTGGGGCCATGAGGAAACGGCCCTAAATTCAATGGCCAAATCAATTCCCGTGGTGAACTAATGAATTACCATATTGCCAATAATTGAAGAGCAGGTGCCTCTGTGTCTTGCTTGGGAATACTCAATGGCCATATAACTAAAAGGAACACTGGTACGCTTCTTCCTCTGTGTTCATATTCAGGGCCAGCACTAGACATGGGCAGTATGGGCAGCTGTGCAGGGCCTCACTCTCAGCCCTCCAGCATGGGGTCACGCACCGGTGCAACACACCAACAAACCTTTTGTGGCCCTGCCGATCCCATAGAAGAAAGGTGTCTGTGTGCAATTGAGCTTACAGGAAAGGGCCCGCTCCCTGGATCTCTCAGGGATGGTATGAGGAGGCCTAGGGGAGGGGGACACTTCATCTTGAGCCAGTTGCAAGGAGATGCATTTTGTCCTGCAATTAGGCCTCCTGCCTGGCTGCCCATTGAGAGACACTGCGGGACACCCTTTGTCAGCCCTTTACTGTCTCCACAGTTTTAACTCTCATCCCCCAAGCTATTTTCACACCTTCAGCCCGATATGAGCTGTGAAAGAGGTGCTTGTAGGTGGCAGAGAGGGTAGCTGCGGCCCAGGAGGAGTCTGCACAAAGCAGCTTCCAGAGACCTGAAGGTGTCACTTATGTAAATTAGAGGGGCAGCGCAGATTCCCCTTTGCCCAGGGCCCCAAAAATCCTAGAACCTGCTCTGTTTATCTTAACATCGCGTGATCTAATAGTGATATGGGGATTTAGGTGTTTTCATTATAATCAATCTGATGCATTTTCCATGCCCTGATGTATGATGCAAGTAGATTGTTTGATACCATCACTGTCAGGATAATGAGTATTTTTGGACTATGATATATATATATATATATATATATATATATATATATATATATATATATATATATATATATATATATATATATATATTACCTACTGGCGGTCGCCAGTAGGTAGTTATAGTTAGGACCCTCTTACCATAGGAAATCCGCAACATTCTATTTTGAATAGTCCTCAGGTCAAGGAAGTGCCTTTTGTAGGTTTGGTGTAAATCTGTTCAGTAGATTCTGAGAAAATAGCCTTTAAATCAATATATATATCTGAGCCAGCTTACGGTGCGCTTACGGTGCGCTTACCGTACGCGTACGGTGACGTGCGCGAGCGCGATTCTGATTGGCTGATAGATCTTAGTAAACATTCGAATCGGTCGAAACCAGGAAGCGGCGGCCGCCATTTCGTGTGTTTCAGTCAGAAAAAAAAAGGGAGATAACTTGAAAAGGGGGCAAGGAAGAGAGTTACAGACCCCCTAACATTTGAAAGGGGGTCAAAGAAGGACAGAAAAGTACAAAAAAAACATTTATTAATTTTTTTAAAAATCGCGGGGTACGCGTACGGTAAGCTAACCGTACGCGTACGGTAGAAAAAAAAATAAAAAATGAAATGAAATGCAGATTTAAGTGTTTAGATATTAGGGGGCTCTAAAAAGAGCCGTTGTGTTTATGAAGTGATTTTTTAGTGGTACCTACAAGTAAGTACCGATGCAGAGTCTAAGGTTCAAGAGGAAGACTGTTCCCTTCATCATTGAAGTGCACACCATCTCCTCTATAAATGTCTTGCATGTCGTAAAGCAAGTTGCTGTGGTAAATGGAACCCATACCATAGTCTCGGAGGAAAGCAGAAACAGATTTGTTGACGTTCTTTCTTGCTTTGTCAATCTGTGGACAGAAATGATTGGACCAGTTCCATTTTTGCCTTTGGCATATGTTAGAAAACACAAAGGCAGTTTTAGGGAAAAGTGAAAACAGTTGTGCAAAGGTCTCCTTCATAAGCATTTCCAGACCTACCCCAGTCAAAGTGCCTAGGTCATTGCCACCACAGTGCACTATTATGAGGTCAGGGTGTTGGATTTGCATGAAGGATTTCACCAATGGCATCAATTGGTGCCACTTTAACCCTCTCTGACCAATCCATTTAATGTCTACATTTGGCAAAGCAAGGTCTCTCACCATACCTGTTTTCTCTGCATACTTTTCACTCCAGAAGACATAGCTGTGCCCTACAATCCACACTGTGAACATCTTCAAAGGAGAACTGGATGCACTCAGGAGGTGTAATTCAGTAGAATGGTAAAAAGAAATGAAAGACAGTTTGGAAATGGAGGCATACATATTTTTTTTTTTTTAAAACTGATTGGCTGTTTCATACCATTCTACAATAAAAACTAGGCTGTATGTGTAAATTTATAGAAGCATGTTTTGTATTGGTACAGAAAAATGTGTTACCAAAGAACAGTACTATGGATTTGCTGTTAGGTTTGAAAAGTCAAGCCCTCCTGCTCTTTGGAAATGAAACATTCTTTGGTGAACTTTTGACCTAACTCTGCACAGCAGTGTTTCAAGAGCTGTTGCTATGGTAGCAGGCAGAAGTCAAGTTGGGGGAAGGGTACTAGGCAGAAGTCAAGTTGGGGGAAGGGTACTTTTGGAAATGGGTTGGTTTTCAACCAATAGAAATGCGTGATTACATTTGAAAAAAAGGGGGAAGCACTGAGATTTGAAACTTACATGTATATGTGTGGAAAAAGAGAGGGAAACTTTGCCATTATCTGGTTCTGCTGAGAGGAGAGAGGTGTACAGAACAGAGATCCTGACTCTGATAATCTGCTGTTTGAGTGCCACATTTCTTTCACAACTAACTAATTTTAAAGGTGAGTTTAGAGTTTGAGAGAGGATGTATATGGTAAATTAAGAAATGAATAATAGAATTGGAATTCCTTTTGTTGAAGTTGTGTTTATCATTTTCTGTTTTGGGAGAAATTTAAATGTGAGGAACATGTAAAATAATATGGACTATGTTTTCACGATAAATTAAGGTGTACTGGTATAAATAAGGAATACTTTAAGGGTTTGAGGTTGCACTCAGTAATGCAAATACATTCAGCATCAGTAAGGCTGGTTGCCCTTGCTGGAGTGTAGTCAGTCACCCAGGCTACACATGTTGTTGGTCTCAGAAAGCTGTTTGGTATTGCTCTGGTGATTTTACATTTGCATTAGATGGAAAGGGGGAGGTATTTTTTTCTGCAGAAGCAGACTCTTAGCACACAGCCAGCTGCATATCATGTGGAATCATGCATACTATTCACAACCGAGTGGGGTTTGAGGTTTCAGTCAGTAATGCAAATACATTCAGCATCACTAAGGCTGGTTGCCCTTGCTGGAGTGTAGTCAGTCACCCAGGTTACACATGTTGCTGGTCTGAAAATGTTGTTTGGACATGTGCTTTTTTAAGAATCTGAAAAGTGGATTCATAATGTGTCAGACTGTAAAAGTACTTATCACTTGCCAAAAAAAAGAGTAGTAAGTGTGCTTTCAAATTGGCAAAGAAATTTTGTTTTTTGACTAATATGAAAACATGACTCTGTGTGCAAAGAGGAATTACAGGCAGAGATTTATTGCGTATTGCTCTGGTGATTTTACATTTGCATTAGTAGGAAAGGGGGAGCTATTTTTTTATGCAGAAGCAGACTCTTAGCACACAGCCAGCTGCTTATCCTGTGGAATCATGCACAGTATTCACAACCGAGTGGGGTTTGAGATTGCAGTCAGTAATGCAAATACATTCAGCATCACTAAGGCTGGTTGCCCTTGCTGGAGTGTAGTGAGTCACCCAGGCTACACATGTTGTTGGTCTCAGAAAGCTGTTTGGTATTGCTCTGGTGATTTTACATTTGCATTAGATGGAAAGGGGGAGGTATTTTTTTCTGCAGAAGCAGACTCTTAGCACACAGCCAGCTGCATATCATGTGGAATCATGCATAGTATTCACAACCGAGTGGGGTTTGAGGTTTCAGTCAGTAATGCAAATACATTCAGCATCACTAAGGCTGGTTGCCCTTGCTGGAGTGTAGTCAGTCACCCAGGTTACACATGTTGCTAGTCTGAAAATTTTGTTTGGACATGTGATTTTTTAAGAATCTGAAAAGTGGATTCAAAATGTGTCAGACTGTAAAAGTACTTATCACTTGCCAAAAAAAGAGTAGTAAGTGTGCTTTCAAATTGGCAAAGAAATTTCGTTTTGTGACTAATATGAAAACATGACTCTGTGTGCAAATAGGAATTACAGGCAGAGATTTATTGCGTATTGCTCTGGTGATTTTACATTTGCATTAGATGTAAAGGGGGAGCTATTTTTTTGTGCAGAAGCAGACTCTTAGCACACAGCCAGCTGCTTATCCTGTGGAATCATGCACAGTATTCACAACCGAGTGGGGTTTGAGGTTGCAGTCAGTAATGCAAATACATTCAGCATCACTAAGGCTGGTTGCCCTTGCTGGAGTGTACTCAGTCACCCAGGTTACACATGTTGCTGGTCTGAAAATGTTGTTTGGACATGTGCTTTTTTAAGAATCTGAAAAGTGGATTTAAAATGTGTCAGACTGTAAAAGTATTTATCACTTGCCAAAAAAAAGAGTAGTAAGTGTGGTTTCAAATTGGCAAAGAAATTACGTTTTCAGACTAATATGAAAACATGACTCTGTGTGCAAATAGGAATTACAGGCCGAGATTTATTGCGTATTGCTCTGGTGATTTTACATTTGCATTAGATGTAAAGGGGGAGCATTTTTTTTATGCAGAAGCAGACTCTTAGCACACACCCAGCTGCTTATCCTGTGGAATCATGCACAGTATTCACAACCGAGTGGGGTTTGAGGTTGCACTTAGTAATGCAAATACATTCAGCATCACTAAGGCTGGTTGCCCTTGCTGGAGTATAGTCAGTCACCCAGGTTACACATGTTGCTGGTCTGAAAAAGCAGTTTGGACATGTGTTTTTTTAGAATCTGAAAAGTGGATTTAAAATGTGTCAGACTGTAAAAGTATTTATCACTTGCCAAAAAAAAGAGTAGTAAGTGTGGTTTCAAATTGGCAAAGAAATTACGTTTTCAGACTAATATGAAAACATGACTCTGTGTGCAAAGAGGAATTACAGGCAGAGATTTATTGCGTTATGCTCTGGTAATTTTACAGTTGCATTAGTAGGAAAGGGGGAGCTATTTTATGCAGAAGCAGACTTTTAGCACACACCCAGCTGCTTATCCTGTGGAATTATGCACAGTATTCACAACTGAGTGGGGTTTGAGGTTGCACTTAATAATGCAAATAAAAACATGTCAAATAATATGGACTATGTTTTCACCATAAATTAAGGTGTAGTGGTATAAATGAGGAATACTTTTAGGGTTTGAGGTTGCAGTCAGTAATGCAAATACATTGAGCATCAGTAAGGCTGGTTGCCCTTGCTGGAGTGTAGTCAGTCACCCAGGTTACACATGTTGCTGGTCTCAGAAATCTGTTTGGTATTGCTCTGGTGATTTTACATTTGCATTAGATGGAAAGGGGGAGCTATTTTTTTATGCAGAAGCAGACTCTTAGCACACACCCAGCTGCTTATCCTGTGGAATCATGCACAGTATTCACAACCGAGTTGGGTTTGAGGTTGCAGTCAGTAATGCAAATACATTCAGCATCACTAAGGCTGGTTGCCCTTGCTGGAGTGTAGTCAGTCACCCAGGTTACACATGGTGCTGGTCTCAAAAAGCAGTTTGGACATGTGCTTTTATCAGAATCTGAAAAGTGGATTCAAAAAGTGTCAGACTGTAAAAGTACTTATTACTTGCCAAAAAAGTAGTAGAATGTGTGCTTTCCAATTGGCAAAGAAATTTCGTTTTCTGCCTAATTTCAAAGCATGACTCTGTGTGCACACAGGAATTGTTTCTAGATATTTAATTTGTGAATGTGTTATTGTGATTTTCACTTCTAAGAAAGGGGTACTTAGTATTTTAAGATTTGAAAAGATCATAAAAAATGTATTAATATATTTAAATATAAAAAAGGAAATTTTTTTTAGTTTTTTTCAGGTATTGCTGAAGAGCAGTGAACAAAATTTAAGATGCCTACAAAATCCAGAGTAACGAAAAACCACAAAAAAAAACTATATTTGAAGACAACTGGAGGACCTAAGTTAGTTGGAGATGCTCATGTTGGGAAAAAGGGAAAGTCTTCTGGTAAGCAGACAAAAGATTTTTTAAAGAACATCTTCAAAAAAAGGAAAAATGTACAAAATGTCTATACTGGAAAGAATGTTTTCAATAGAAAAGAACAGGAAAAAATTGAGAATTTAGTTAATGCAAATATACCTTCTGCAATAACAAAGATTAACTTAAACAGAAAAACAGCGTTTAAAGAGATACGTAGAAAAATGTTTCAGAGAAGAGTTATGTCCAATTTGATAAAGGATGTGAAGAAATATAAGAAAAAGGCAAAATATTACAAGAGAAAAAAAGAAATTGAAGCCATTGCAGCAAAGGCATTAGAATTAAAAAGGAAACTATTCATTTTAATTTTGAATAGGATGCGTACATTAGATAAAATGGTCAATGTACTGAAATCACAAAGCAAAAGGAAAAGAGTAGTGAAAAGAACAAACTTTTGTAAAGTGTTTTTAGGAGAATGGATGCATAGTTCAAGTAGTGAACCTTTTTTTAATGAAGAGAGTTATTTTCAAAGTAATAGTTTGCTGCATGCAGTTGACACCAGAGGTCGTGCTTACGAAGTGAAAAATGGTTGTATAATGGAGAAGGAGAAAATGGTTCCAAGAGATGAGGTACAAGTGATGGCGGATGAGGCTATGGGGAGACGTCCTAAAGCCCCAGTGTACACTTGGAATTGTAGTAGTATTTGCAATGTGCGTCAGGAATCTATTGATAAATTTCGTGAGTTTCTAAGAGAATATAGTAAAAAAAGTATAAAACAGAAGATTAAGGTGCTTCAAAGTCTAGATCCATGCAGAGTGAGAGAGAATACTGGTTTGCAGGGTCATTCTCTGGCTTGTCTATCTAGAAAAGTGTGTAATAGTGTTTTCCATCATTTTAGGATGCTGGCTGTTCATCATACTGAAATGAGAAAGTTTGTGAGACGGTTGTATTTTGCTAAAAGTCCAGCAATAAAGTTAGATGAATTGAATAGGGCTCTGTTCCGTGGATCGGTATCAGATGTAGAGAAGGTTGTTGATGAAATTCAGTTTTGTTACTTTGGTCCTGAACAAGACAGTGCAGAAAAGGACACAGTAAATGAGGAAGAAGTGGAAGAGAATGTAGAACCCTCTGTAAGTAAAACATTTAATGATCACATAACAAAATTTGCAATAATCTCTAATGAAAGACCAAATATAACTTGTATTTGTTGCCGCAGAACTCATTATAGAAAACAAACTAGGAATGTTGATCTCTACAGAAAGAGTGAAAATGAAGATAAGGATTTTGCCACATATATATTTCTTGAAAATTGTTTTGAATTGGGTGAAGATCAGCGTATTTGTAAATACTGTTACAACAAGTTAGAGGAAAATAGAATGCCAACCAGAGCTGTACATAATAATTTAGAATTGGATGTTATTCCTGCCGAACTTTCTGAATTAAATACATATGAGTCTATACTTATTCAATGTGTTCATCCGTTCCTGACCATAGTACGTATGGAGCCCAAAACTGGTAAATTACCTCCTTCAGATTTACTGAGAGGTTTAAAAGGCAGAGTGGTGTATTTGCCCTTGGATTTGAAAAAAAATATGGAAACTATTGATGCAGATACTTTTGAAACTGGACCATTAGTTATTCTGGTTAATGGTGTACCTACAAAGAATAAGAAGATTTGCCAGGAGCTGGTAGATGTACGGAAAGTACAAAGAGCAAATTTGTATTTGAAAAGGAATAACAAATGGTATGAATCAATTTATATAGAAGAAGAAGAAGATTTACAAGAAGACACAGAAACACCAACTGGACAAATTGAAAAAGTGGACAAGTCAAAGGAAGAAGAAATTTATGAACATTTTAGCATACGTCCTCTACATTCAAAAGAAGTTATGGGAGACAATATTGATCTGTTTCAGATGAAGAAAGCAAAAGGAACTCCCGTGAGTGTATGGGAGGAGAGCTTGCAAGCTCGATGTTTTCCCCAGCTGTTTCCTAAAGGAAAAGGAGGACGATACGATGAACGTCCAGAACAGATTCCAGCTTCTGAGTGTCGGACTACAAGACTATATGCAGAAGATCAAAGATTTCGACAAAGTATTCCTTATTTGTTCCATCTTTTATTTGAAAGCGACTTGTCTGCACTATCTTATGCAGTAAATCACATTTTAAAAAGTGGAGTACATTTACAAAATGTGTCTGCTAAGGATTTTATGGAGAAAGTGCAGCACCGAGATGATCATTTGGAAACACAACTGATCAATCTGATGGCTTGTCAGCGTGGGACAAATGAATATTGGTACCGACGCCATGGTGAATTAAAATGCATGTTACGGAATTTAGGAAGACCAACATGGTTCCTTACCCTAAGCTGTGCTGAGTACGCTTGGGATGATTTACTGGATTTTCTACGAGAGGCAAATTCAAACATTAAAAACATTGAATACAAGACAGCAGGAGAACTGTGCTCATTGGATCCGGTTAATGTTTGCAGATATTTTAATCATAGATTTGAGGCTATGATGTCCTTCATCTGCAATAAAAAAAATCAACCCCTTGGAGAAGTAGTGGATTTCTTTTGGAGAAAAGAGTACCAGGCAAGAGGTGCTCCTCATATTCATATGCTGTTGTGGATCAAGGATGCCCCAAAGTTTGGAACAGATACTGATGAAGCAGTGTTATCTTACATTGAAGAATATGCAACATGTGCGATACCAAAAAGCACAGAAGAGAAAAAGTTAAAGGAGCAAGTTTTACGTTTCCAAAGTCATCGGTGTGTAAAATACTGTCGACGGAAATACAAGAGCAAAGATAAATACTACACTAAATGTCGATTTGGATTTCCTAGACCTGTTCTTTCAAATGGAAGAGTAAACAGTTTTATGTCATCTGTGAGACATACTATCACAAGAAAATCACCTAAGAATACCTACAACCTAAAAAGAAAAGAAGAATCAAAAAATATAAATGACTACAACCCAGTCATTTTATCCATGTGGAATGCTAACATGGATATACAGTATGTAGCTGACAATTCAATTGCTGTTGCTCGATATGTAACGTCTTACATTACTAAATCTGAAAAAACTGAATTGAAAGAAATGTGGGAAGAGATTTCTCACAAGAAGACTGTCAGTAAGAAGCTGTACAGTTTCAGTTTAAAGATGTTATCGCATCGAGAAATTGGATCCTACGAATGTTCAGATAGGTTATCTTCTGCAAGTCTCTACTGGAAATCAAGAAGAATAATTTGGGCAAGTTTAGGCCTTGCAGCAATGAGAAATCGGGTACTGAAATCTGTTGGAGAAATTGAATATTTGGCCGAGAATGACCCAGAAAGTACAGATATTTTGAAATCAAACATGTTGGACACATATTATCCAAAAAGAAGTCATCATCTGGAGAACATGTGTCTCTATGAAGTGCTGCAGAACTACATTTATTCACGGAAAGCCGCAGAAGACATCAACAATGGAAAATATAAAGTCATTGGTGAGGAAGGATGTTTGGTGAAGCAAACAAAAGGAAGTTTGATAAATCACAGGAAGCTGAGTTGCGACACTACTGACAAAAAGGAATTTTACTACTTGGCTCTTTTACAGCTTTTTAAACCATGGCGTACAGAGGATGAACTACTGGGAGAATTTCAAAGCTATGAAGATTCTTTTAATGCTTGCAAAGACAACATACAATGCAGTACATTCTCAACTTAAGTGCAAATGTTAAATGAAGAAATTGAACAGGAAACTACAATTGCAGCTGAAGTAGCTAGAGACAGTTCTCAAGACAGCCAAAGTTCAGGAACACTCAGTCAAGATCCCCTAGGACAACCAATCGTTGAAAATGAAGCATCAATAGCCATGAATGAAGTGGAAACGGCTATGAATCAAGCTCAAGAAGAATTTATAGACTTACAAAATTTGGAAAGACAACTGAATGAAGAGCAGCAGCAAATTTATGAAGAGATCAGAAGCAAAATTGATCACGGATTTCTACATGAAAAAAAAGAGTGCTCATGCACATCATTTCATCCAATCAGGATGTATGTAAGCGGACAAGCTGGAACTGGAAAAAGTTTCTTAATAAAAGTCATCAGAAGCTACCTACATCAAAAAACGGATTCTACTTTGTCTTGTGTGGTTACTGCTCCAACTGGGTTAGCAGCATATAACATAAAAGGAATCACCTTACATCGTTTGCTAATGTTACCAGTGGAGCATGAGAACAAAATACAATACAACAAGCTAACTGGAGAAGCATGCTTGGAAGTTTCAAGAGTATTGAAGAAGATGCAAGTTCTCATTATTGATGAGGTGAGCATGGTATCAAACTTAATGCTTGCCTTTGTGCATTTAAGAATGCAGCAAATTCTAAGGACAGACTATGACGTGTTATTTGGTGGAAAACATGTCATAGTTTTTGGGGATCTTCTACAACTTACTCCAGTTAAAGGACAACCAGTGTTTAATACTATGACACATGAAGACACAAAGAAGTCATTGGGAAGCATCGGTAATGCAAATATTTGGTCCTTCTTTGAGTACAAGGAACTTACTACTAATATGAGGCAAGCAAACGATGAAGAATATGGAAGTATTCTGAAAGATATCAGAATTGGACTACTCACAGAAGTTGGCAAAAAAGCATTACAGAGTCGGCTGCTACATAATTTATTTCCAAAGGAAGAAATAGTTGCAGAGAAGATATACAAGAACAAACATTGCAGAAAAGAAAAGTGTCATCTGCTTAATGCCAACTCTACGTGAATGCTCAATATTCAATGAGGAGCTTTTAAAATTGGAAAAGGAAGATATCAGGAAATTGGAAGCAGTGGACAAAATTGAGGATGGAAGAATTACTACCACATTAACAGGCACACTGAAAAATAAATTGGATTCACTAGAGAAGAACATTTCCAAAACAGCTGGATTAGAAAAAAATCTATATGTTTGCATGAACTGTAGAGTATTTTTAAGGAGAAATTTGGATGTTGAAAAAGGTTTAGTTAATGGAGCTATGGGAAGAGTTGTGGGTTTTATTAATTATCAGAAAAAAGATGGAATTGAATGTTTAAAAATAAAATTTGATCAGATAGAAGAAGTTAAAGACATTTGTCGTTGTTCAGTTCGTTTCATGCTTGTGAAAGACTTATATTTACGTAGGAAGCAGTTTCCGTTTTCTCTAGCATATGCTGTAACTATTCACAAGTCTCAAGGATTGACTGTAGATTGTGCTTTTGTGAACATTGGTTCAACTGTGTTCAAAGAAGGTATGGCTTATGTAGCTTTGTCACGAGTGAAAACATTATCTGGTTTATTCATGATAGACTTTGATGACTCAAAAGTTAGTGCTGATACAAATTGTGTAAAGGAGTATAATAGATTAAGAAGAACCTATGCTCCTCATATAGGTCAGTATCCTGTGTTGGAGAAACGTGTAGTTTCTCGTAAAAGGAGAAATGAGAATATCTGTAATGAAGATGTAGAGAGGAGGAAAAAACAGAGGAGTGATGTAATTGCAAGCAAAAAGAAAAAGGAAAATGAAGAAGAGGTTGTAGGATGTCATTTTGAAAATAGCTCTGGTGTCAACTGCTACGCTAATGTAGTGCTGAATGTTGCATTTTATCTGGAAAGTGTGCAAGAGCAGATAATAGTAAATCAGAGAAAAAGAGTCTGTTCTGAGTTGAGTCTCCTTTTTCAAAAGCTGAGTAATGATAAAACTCAAATAGAAAGTGCTACTGAAATTAGAAAACTTTTAGATGTATGTTCAGGACGTACACAGTTTTCTCAAAATGTACAGCAAGACGCACAGGAATTCTTGATGTTTTTTCTTCAGGTACTGGAAGAAGAAGGGGTTCCCATTGAAAATATGTTTGGTGTCTCTTATAAATGGGAACATAGTTGTGAAAACTGTTACAATACATGTGGCTCTAATGTTGATTCTGAAAGGTTTATTTATTTAACATTGCCAGAAAGTAAAACAGTCACTTTTGCTAAATTAGTTAAAGATGCTAATCATAGCATGGAATGCGGTGAGTGTCAATCTGAAATGTTTTCAACGTTAATTTTAAAGGAATACAGACAATATGTAATTTTAATGATGCAACGATGTAAAGCTGATGGTTCAAAATTGGATACTTTAATAAAGAAGTTTACAGGACAGCAATTATCAATTTCAGGAAAAACTTTTGTAACAGTGGCAATAATTTTCCATGAAGGACCTACTGTTACTTCTGGACATTACACAGTTTATCTTAAATGTGAAAAAGGCTGGACACTGTGTAATGATTCCCAATTGATTTTCAGGCAACGTTTGCCTTTTGATTTAGCAAATTCCTATCTAATCTTCCTGAAACCTAAATTTTAGAGAGACTTGGCAAGATCTGTACAAAACAATTTTACCATTTTATTGGATTACCATTGGAATTTTCAAAAAAAATGATTTTACAAATTATCATTTGGCCTAATGGAAAGGTAACCAATTGTAATGTGGACTTTTTAAATTTTTAATGAAACTTTGGAAAACCAAAAATTTAGACAAAATCGGTAACATCTGCACAATTTAAATTTTGGAATGTTATTGGATTGCCATTGGAAATTTATTCAAAAAAGATTTTTAAAATTACTATTTGGCCATGAGGAAAGGTAAACAATTGTATTGTGGACTTATTTAATTATTAATTAATCTTTCAGAAACCAAAATGTTACAGAGAATCGGTGAGATCTGTACAATTTAAACTTTAGAATTTTATTGGATTAACATTGGAAATTTAATCAAAAAAGAATTTTAAAATTACTATTTGGCCTAAAGGAAATGGAACCAGATGTATTGTGGAGTTATTTGAGATATATTTTTGTGATTATACTTCTGAAACAAAAATGTCAGACGGTATTTTAAAGAAATAAGTATTGATATTAGATGATATTTTTTTAGAATATTATGCATTTGTATAATGTTATGTTTAAGTAAAAAGAGATTCTGGGCTTTTTTAAAACAATCTTTGAGATTGTTATTTTTTTTTTGCCCGCTGTTAAATGATGAATGCAATTGCTTTCACAATTTATAGTGAAATGCAATATATTCTGAAAACAGCAAAAAAAAGGCAAAACATTTTTGGGGAAAATATGTAAATATGTGTACTGTATTATAAAATGTTTTATTAAATATTAATACTTTTTTCTTTTTTTTCAGATTGAGATAGAACATTTTCGAAAACTTGAACCATTTTTAAAGCAATTAAAATTAAATTTGAATTAATAAATAATTTTTTGAGTGGGTATGGTAAGTCAAAAATTTCATGGTCCCTTTTTTTCACTTCTCCACAATCACATTTTCAGTTTTTCATTGTAGTCTCTCAAGGACCTTGTAATGTGATAATTGATTTTTAGTGTTTTTAAAAAAAAAAAAAAAAAATTACGCGTACCGTACGCGTACGGTAAAAAAAAAAAAAAAAAAAGTTTAAAAAAATATATAAAAAAAAGTTGAAAGGTAAGGTTGGCTCTTAAAAGAGCCGTTGTGTTCATGCAGGGACAGAGGAAAGAAAGAATGGGAATATTAGTCGGTACGACAAATGTGCTGATCTATTAAATTGTTCACTAGGGCAACACTGGTCTCCCTATGACGAATTAGATCATGACAAGTGGCGCACCGAATTAAAACCCTCGCAAACCGATGGTTCGTTTCCAGAGGACCAGAAAAAGGAGATGCTCCCCCCACAGATGAAGGGCTCAGCTGACCTGCCGAAGATGGACTCGGCCCTGCAGATGATGGACCAGGCTGAGCTGCTGTGGATGTGCTTGGTTGACTTACTGAAGGGTTACCTTCAGTATGTCGAGCATATGTCCTACCGTGTACATCATGAAGGTGTCTCAACATGGTGTGATTCCCGAAGGAATACTTCTTGTTGGGATTCCCTCTTGAAAGTACACGGTCACAAAGCTTACAAGTCACTAAGGGTGCATTTACCTTTTTCTTGCCCTCTGGAAAAGAAAAATACTCCCATATGAAAGAGCTCTTTTGTTTCCTCCTTCTCTGCCTCAAGGTAGTGCTGCTAGCCTCACTCTCAGAAGAGGTCTGCTGTTCTGCCATCGTATCACAAAGACAACTCAGCTCCTTCTCCTAAGGGATCACAAGCAGAAATGAGGGGAATGGGTGTGGTGTAGGAGAGTTCTAGAACTGAAAGTACTTTAAACCAATCAAAAGTTTTGTTTCTTGATCACATGACCTACCGTGCGCGTACGTTACGCTTACGGTGCGCTTACGGAGCGCTTACTTCAAAAGTACGCATGCGCGTAAAAAAGACACGCGCACGCGCGCATGCGCAAAACAGGCACGCCCCTTCACTTCCGCGTAACATGCGCGTGCAGCGTACGCGTTACGCGCTGCGCACGTGTGACGTACGTCTACGCAAATTGCGTAAATGAACGCAAACAGCGTAGAAATCTAACGTTATAAAAGCAAGACGTGCGCTTACCGTACGCGCACGTTAAAAAAATACTAAAAAAGGGGGAAAAAAAACCACTATGTTATATTAATAAATCTTACCTGTTTAGTTTAAAAAAATGGTAAAAATAAAAAATATATTGTAGAATTTTTAAAATTTAACCATAGTCTTTAAAAAAGGATAGAAAATTAAAATAAAAATATGTAAACAAAATTGAAAAAAAAAAAAAAAAGGTAAATATAAGAATTAGCATTTAAAAAACCTTGCAAATTCACTGAAAAAACCATGGGTTTCACACACGTTATAGTTAGGAATTAGCATTTAAAAAACCTTAGAAATTCAATGAAAAAACCAAAGGTTTCACACATGTTATAGTTAGCTGGACATTTCACTCGTAAAAAAACAATGAAATTCCCCCATTATAGTTAGTTCAGCTAACTATAACTCGCGCGCCCGCAATGCACTACTGATGACGTCACATATTACATCACTCATGACATGGTCACTGACATCACTCATGACATCACTGATGACATCTCAAATGACATCACTGATGACATCACTGATGACATCATCCTTGTGATAGAGTGGCAGACCTCCTCTTCCCCTAATATAACCTTTGATACACACATTCAAAAATAGAGACTAACATTTTCAAAACAATGGACATACCAATACCAGTTACAACAACCTCTTCAGTAATTCTAAGAACCACATACACATCCACTCATTCACCAACAGTCATATACAGTCACTCATACATGTACTCACTCATCATATGTACTCATACACCTATACATCCTGTTACACAATGCCACTCATCCATAGAGTTACTCACACATACTCACTCATGCTAATAAAGAAACAAACATACATTTATTTGCATATAGAGTTATACACACACCACCACACTTACTTCTACGGAAACTTACACATACTTAGTCTTATAAACAGTCACTTATAGAAACACATACTTATTCATAGAGGAACTCTTTCAATCTCTCACTCTCACATATACTCACTTATATACACCAATAGTCACATATATTAGTTTAATAGATATGTAGTTACTCATAAAGACACTATTGAGACAGTCATTCACTCACTAACACACCCATACACACACTCATCCACCCATACAGTCCTGCACACATGCTGTCTTCAACACATACAAAGAGTGAATCACTCATTCATGCACCTATGCACTACGTAATACCCCCCACCAAACCATGCAGACACTCAGACTGATACTCAAAAAAACAACTAATAACCTATATAGACACCCATGAAGCTAATCACCAACCCATGCAGCCACTTATACACAAAGTGAGAGACTGATACAGATATTTTCATATTTAAACATTACTCAGTAATCCATGTATTCACTATGATACACTTAAACAGTCAGTTACACAATAAATTTTCCAAAAACAAAGCATCCATTTAGACACTTATATACCCATTTATTCATCCATTGACCTTGAGATATACATATATAAAACATATTTAATTTTCAGAAAAACACACATTCACTGGATGATGTCATCAGTGATGTCATCAGTGATGTCATTTGAGATGTCATCAGTGATGTCATGAGTGATGTCAGTGACCATGTCATGAGTGATGTAATATGTGACGTCATCAGTAGTGCATTGCGGGCGCGCGAGTTATAGTTAGCTGAACTAACTATAACGGGGGAATTTCATTGTTTTTTTACGAGTGAAATGTCCAGCTAACTATAACATGAGTGAAACCTTTGGTTTTTTAATTGAATTTCTAAGGTTTTTTAAATGCTAATTCCTAACTATAACGTGTGTGAAACCCATGGTTTTTTCAGTGAATATATATATATATATATATATATATATATTACCTACTGGCGGTCGCCAGTAGGTAGTTATAGTTAGGACCCTCTTACCATAGGAAATCTGCAACATTCTATTTTGAATAACTTTGGCGCCGGTCGACGAATCCTCGCCAAATTTTCAAAATAGGTGGGGCGCTGCGCTCCGCTCCTACCCTGAAAGTCTCGGGGGGATTCGTCAAGCGGGGGCTGAGATAAAAGGGGGGTCCCAAAACGCGTTTTTCCCATGCATTTTTCCATAGGACCTTTAGACACAGCTACAGCCCGAACGGCTGAACAGAGTTAAATGAAATTTGGCAGAGAGGTAGTCCTCAGGTCAAGGAAGTGCCTTTTGTAGGTTTGGTGTAAATCTGTTCAGTAGATTCTGAGAAAATAGCCTTTAAATCAATATATATATCTGAGCCAGCTTACGGTGCGCTTACGGTGCGCTTACCGTACGCGTACGGTGACGTGCGCGAGCGCGGTTCTGATTGGCTGATAGATCTTAGTAAACATTCGAATCGGTCGAAACCAGGAAGCGGCGGCCGCCATTTCGTGTGTTTCAGTCAGAAAAAAAAGGGAGATAACTTGAAAAGGGGGCAAGGAAGAGAGTTACAGACCCCCTAACATTTGAAAGGGGGTCAAAGAAGGACAGAAAAGTACAAAAAAAACATTTATTAATTTTTTTAAAAATCGCGGGGTACGCGTACGGTAAGCTAATCGTACGCGTACGGTAGAAAAAAAAATAAAAAATGAAATGAAATGCAGATTTAAGTGTTTAGATATTAGGGGGCTCTAAAAAGAGCCGTTGTGTTTATGAAGTGATTTTTTAGTGGTACCTACAAGTAAGTACCGATGCAGAGTCTAAGGTTCAAGAGGAAGACTCTGTTCCCTTCATCATTGAAGTGCACACCATCTCCTCTATAAATGTCTTGCATGTCGTAACGCAAGTTGTTGTGGTAAATGGAACCCATACCATAGTCTCGGAGGAAAGCCGAAACAGATTTGTTGACGTGCTTTCTTGCTTTGTCAATCTGTGGACAGAAATGATTGGACCAGTTCCATTTTTGCCTTTGGCATATGTTAGAAAACACAAAGGCAGTTTTAGGGAAAAGTGAAAACAGTTGTGCAAAGGTCTCCTTCATAAGCATTTCCAGACCTACCCCAGTCAAAGTGCCTAGGTCATTGCCACCACAGTGCACTATTATGAGGTCAGGGTGTTGGATTTGCATGAAGGATTTCACCAATGGCATCAATTGGTGCCACTTTAACCCTCTCTGACCAATCCATTTAATGTCTACATTTGGCAAAGCAAGGTCTCTCACCATACCTGTTTTCTCTGCATACTTTTCACTCCAGAAGACATAGCTGTGCCCTACAATCCACACTGTGAACATCTTCAAAGGAGAACTGGATGCACTCAGGAGGTGTAATTCAGTAGAATGGTAAAAAGAAATGAAAGACAGTTTGGAAATGGAGGCATACATATTTTTTTTTTTTTAAACTGATTGGCTGTTTCATACCATTCTACAATAAAAACTAGGCTGAATGTGTAAATTTATAGAAGCATGTTTTGTATTGGTACAGAAAAATGTGTTACCAAAGAACAGTACTATGGATTTGCTGTTAGGTTTGAAAAGTCAAGCACTCCTGCTCTTTGGAAATGAAACATTGTTTGGTGAACTTCTGACCTAACTCTGCACAGCAGTGTTTCAAGAGCTGTTGCTATGGTAGCAGGCAGAAGTCAAGTTGGGGGAAGGGTACTAGGCAGAAGTCAAGTTGGGGGAAGGGTACTTTTGGAAAAGGGTTGGTTTTCAACCAATAGAAATGTGTGATTACATTTGAAAAAAGGGGGGAAGCACTGAGATTTGAAACTTACATGTATATGTGTGGAAAAAGAGAGGGAAACTTTGCCATTATCTGGTTCTGCTGAGAGGAGAGAGGTGTACAGAACAGAGATCCTGGCTCTGATAATCTGCTGTTTGAGTGCCACATTTCTTTCACAACTAACTAATTTTAAAGGTGAGTTTAGAGTTTGAGAGGGGATGTATATGGTAAATTAAGAAATGAATAATAGAATTGGAATTCCTTTTGTTGAAGTTGTGTTTATCATTTTCTGTTTTGGGAGAAATTTAAATGTGAGGAACATGTAAAATAATATGGAATATGTTTTCACAATAAATTAAGGTGTACTGGTATAAATAAGGAATACTTTAAGGGTTTGAGGTTGCACTCAGTAATGCAAATACATTCAGCATCAGTAAGGCTGGTTGCCCTTGCTGGAGTGTAGTCAGTCACCCAGGCTACACATGTTGTTGGTCTCAGAAAGCTGTTTGGTATTGCTCTGGTGATTTTACATTTGCATTAGATGGAAAGGGGGAGGTATTTTTTTCTGCAGAAGCAGACTCTTAGCACACAGCCAGCTGCATATCATGTGGAATCATGCATAGTATTCACAACCGAGTGGGGTTTGAGGTTGCACTTAGTAATGCAAATACATTCAGCATCACTAAGGCTGGTTGCCCTTGCTGGAGTGTAGTCAGTCACCCAGGTTACACATGTTGCTGGTCTGAAAAAGCAGTTTGGACATGTGCTTTTTTAAGAATCTGAAAAGTGGATTTAAAATGTGTCAGACTGTAAAAGTATTTATCACTTGCCAAAAAAAAGAGTAGTAAGTGTGGTTTCAAATTGGCAAAGAAATTACGTTTTCAGACTAATATGAAAACATGACTCTGTGTGCAAAGAGGAATTACAGGCAGAGATTTATTGCGTTATGCTCTGGTGATTTAACATTTGCATTAGATGTTAAGGGGGAGCTATTTTTTTATGCAGAAGCAGACTTTTAGCACACACCCAGCTGCTTATCCTGTGGAATCATGCACAGTATTCACAACCGAGTGGGGTTTGAGGTTGCACTTAGTAATGCAAATACATTCAGCATCACTAATGCTGGTTGCCCTTGCTGGAGTGTAGTCAGTCACCCAGGTTACACATGTTGCTGGTCTCAGAAAGCTGTTTGGTATTGCTCTGGTGATTTTACATTTGCATTAGATGGAAAGGGGGTGTTATTTTTTTATGCAGAAGCAGACTCTTAGCACACAACCAGCTGCTTATCCTATGGAATCATGCACAGTATTCACAACCGAGTGGGGTTTGAGGTTGCAGTCAGTAATGCAAATACATTCAGCTTCACTAAGGCTGGTTGCCCTTGCTGGAGTGTACTCAGTCAGCCAGGTTACACATGTTGCTGGTCTGAAAATGTTGTTTGGACATGTGCTTTTTTAAAAATCTAAAAAGTGGATTCATAATGTGTCAGACTGTAAAAGTACTTATCATTTACCAAAAAAAAGAGTAGTAAGTGTGCTTTCAAATTGGCAAAGAAATTTAGTTTTTTGACTAATATGAAAACATGACTCTGTGTGCAAAGAGGAATTACAGGCAGAGATTTATTGCGTATTGCTCTGGTGATTTTACATTTGCATTAGATGTAAAGGGGGAGCTATTTTTTTATGCAGAAGCAGACTCTTAGCACACAGCCAGCTGCTTATCCTGTGGAATCATGCACAGTATTCACAACCGAGTGGGGTTTGAGATTGCAGTCAGTAATGCAAATACATTCAGCATCACTAAGGCTGGTTGCCCTTGCTGGCGTGTAGTCAGTCACCCAGGTTACACATGTTGCTGGTCTGAAAAAGCAGTTTGGACATGTGCTTTTTTAAGAATCTGAAAAGTGGATTTAAAATGTGTCAGACTGTAAAAGTATTTATCACTTGCCAAAAAAAAAGAGTAGTAAGTGTGGTTTCAAATTGGCAAAGAAATTACGTTTTCAGACTAATATGAAAACATGACTCTGTGTGCAAAGAGGAATTACAGGCAGAGATTTATTGCGTTATGCTCTGGTAATTTTACAGTTGCATTAGTAGGAAAGGGGGAGCTATTTTTTTATGCAGAAGCAGACTTTTAGCACACACCCAGCTGCTTATCCTGTGGAATTATGCACAGTATTCACAACTGAGTGGGGTTTGAGGTTGCACTTAATAATGCAAATAAAAACATGTAAAATAATATGGACTATGTTTTCACAATAAATTAAGGTGTAGTGGTATAAATGAGGAATACTTTTAGGGTTTGAGGTTGCAGTCAGTAATGCAAATACATTGAGCATCAGTAAGGCTGGTTGCCCTTGCTGGAGTGTAGTCAGTCACCCAGGTTACACATGTTGCTGGTCTCAGAAATCTGTTTGGTATTGCTCTGGTGATTTTACATTTGCATTAGATGGAAAGGGGGAGCTATTTTTTTATGCAGAAGCAGACTCTTAGCACACACCCAGCTGCTTATCCTGTGGAATCATGCACAGTATTCACAACCGAGTTGGGTTTGAGGTTGCAGTCAGTAATGCAAATACATTCAGCATCACTAAGGCTGGTTGCCCTTGCTGGAGTGTAGTCAGTCACCCAGGTTACACATGGTGCTGGTCTCAAAAAGCAGTTTGGACATGTGCTTTTATCAGAATCTGAAAAGTGGATTCAAAATGTGTCAGACTGTAAAAGTACTTATTACTTGCCAAAAAAGTAGTAGAATGTGTGCTTTCCAATTGGCAAAGAAATTTCGTTTTCTGCCTAATTTCAAAGCATGACTCTGTGTGCACACAGGAATTGTTTTTAGATATTTAATTTGTGAATGTGTTATTGTGATTTTCACTTCTAGGAAAGGGGTACTTAGTATTTTAAGATTTGAAAAGATCATAAAAAATGTAGTAATATATTTAAATATAAAAAAGGAATTTTTTTTTAGTTTTTTTCAGGTATTGCTGAAGAGCAGTGAACAAAATTTAAGATGCCTACAAAATCCAGAGTAACGAAAAACCACAAAAAAAAACTATATTTGAAGACAACTGGAGGACCTAAGTTAGTTGGAGATGCTCATGTTGGGAAAAAGAGAAAGTCTTCTGGTAAGCAGACAAAAGATTTTTTAAAGAACATCTTCAAAAAAAGGAAAAATGTACAAAATGTCTGTACTGGAAAGAATGTTTTCAATAGAAAAGAACAGGAAAAAATTGAGAATTTAGTTAATGCAAATATACCTTCTGCAATAACAAAGATTAACTTAAACAGAAAAACAGCGTTTAAAGAGATACGTAGAAAAATGTTTCAGAGAAGAGTTATGTCCAATTTGATAAAGGATGTGAAGAAATATAAGAAAAAGGCAAAATATTACAAGAGAAAAAAATAAATTGAAGCCATTGCAGCAAAGGCATTAGAATTAAAAAGGAAACTATTCATTTTAATTTTGAATAGGATGCGTACATTAGATAAAATGGTCAATGTACTGAAATCACAAAGCAAAAGGAAAAGAGTAGTGAAAAGAACAAACTTTTGTAAAGTGTTTTTAGGAGAATGGATGCATAGTTCAAGTAGTGAACCTTTTTTTAATGAAGAGAGTTATTTTCAAAGTAATAGTTTGCTGCATGCAGTTGACACCAGAGGTCGTGCTTACGAAGTGAAAAATGGTTGTATAATGGAGAAGGAGAAAATGGTTCCAAGAGATGAGGTACAAGTGATGGCGGATCAGGCTATGGGGAGACGTCCTAAAGCCCCAGTGTACACTTGGAATTGTAGTAGTATTTGCACTGTGCGTCAGGAATCTATTAATACATTTCGTGAGTTTCTAAGAGAATATAGTAAAAAAAGTGTAAAACAGAAGATTAAGGTGCTTTAAAGTCTAGATCCATGCAGAGTGAGAGAGAATACTGGTTTGCAGGGTCATTCTCTGGCTTGTCTATCTAGAAAAGTGTGTAATAGTGTTTTCCATCATTTTAGGATGCTGGCTGTTCATCATACTGAAATGAGAAAGTTTGTGAGACGGTTGTATTTTGCTAAAAGTCCAGCAATAAAGTTAGATGAATTGAATAGGGCTCTGTTCCGTGGATCGGTATCAGATGTAGAGAAGGTTGTTGATGAAATTCAGTTTTGTTACTTTGGTCCTGAACAAGACAGTGCAGAAAAGGACACAGTAAATGAGGAAGAAGTGGAAGAGAATGTAGAACCCTCTGTAAGTAAAACATTTAATGATCACATAACAAAATTTGCAATAATCTCTAATGAAAGACCAAATATAACTTGTATTTGTTGCCGCAGAACTCATTATAGAAAACAAACTAGGAATGTTGATCTCTACAGAAAGAGTGAAAATGAAGATAATTATAAGTGGAAGGATTTTGCCACATATATATTTCTTGAAAATTGTTTTGAATTGGGTGAAGATCAGCGTATTTGTAAATACTGTTACAACAAGTTAGAGGAAAATAGAATGCCAACCAGAGCTGTACATAATAATTTAGAATTGGATGTTATTCCTGCCGAACTTTCTGAATTAAATACATATGAGTCTATACTTATTCAATGTGTTCATCCGTTCCAGACCATAGTACGTATGGAGCCCAAAACTGGTAAATTACCTCCTTCAGATTTACTGAGAGGTTTAAAAGGTAGAGTGGTGTATTTGCCCTTGGATTTGAAAAAAAATATGGAAACTATTGATGCAGATACTTTGGAAACTGAACCATTAGTTATTCTGGTTAATGGTGTACCTACAAAGAATAAGAAGATTTGGCAGGAGCTGGTAGATGTACGGAAAGTACAAAGAGCAAATTTGTATTTGAAAAGGAATAACAAATGGTATGAATCAATTTATATAGAAGAAGAAGAAGAAGATTTACAAGAAGACACAGAAACACCAACTGGACAAATTGAAAAAGTGGACAAGTCAAAGGAAGAAGAAATTTATGAACATTTTAGCATACATCTTCTACATTCAAAAGAAGTTATGGGAGACAATATTTATCTGTTTCAGATGAAGAAAGCAAAAGGAACTCCCGTGAGTGTATGGGAGGAGAGCTTGGAAGCTCGATGTTTTCCCCAGCTGTTTCCTAAAGGAAAAGGAGGACGATACGATGAACGTCCAGAACAGATTCCAGCTTCTGAGTATCGGACTACAAGACTATATGCAGAAGATCCCAGATTTCGACAAAGTATTCCTTATTTGTTCCATCTTTTATTTGAAAGCGACTTGTCTGCACTATCTTATGCAGTAAATCACATTTTAAAAAGTGGAGTACATTTACAAAATGTGTCTGCTAAGGATTTTATGGAGAAAGTGCAGCACCGAGATGATCATTTGGAAACACAACTGATCAATCTGATGGCTTGTCAGCGTGGGACAAATGAATATTGGTACCGACGCCATGGTGAATTAAAATGCATGTTACGGAATTTAGGAACACCAACATGGTTCCTTACCCTAAGCTGTGCTGAGTACGCTTGGGATGATTTACTGGATTTTCTACGAGAGGCAAATTCAAACATTAAAAACATTGAATACAAGACAGCAGGAGAACTGTGCTCATTGGATCCGGTTAATGTTTGCAGATATTTCAATCATAGATTTGAGGCTATGATGTCCTTCATCTGCAATAAAAAAAATCCACCCCTTGGAGAAGTAGTGGATTTCTTTTGGAGAAAAGAGTACCAGGCAAGAGGTGCTCCTCATATTCATATGCTGTTGTGGATCAAGGATGCCCCAAAGTTTGGAACAGATACCGATGAAGCAGTGTTATCTTACATTGAAGAATATGCAACATGTGCTATACCAAAAAGCACAGAAGAGAAAAAGTTAAAGGAGCAAGTTTTACGTTTCCAAAGTCATCGGTGTGGAAAATACTGTCGACGGAAATACAAGAGCAAAGATAAATACTACACTAAATGTCGATTTGGATTTCCTAGACCTGTTCTTTCAAATGGAAGAGTAAACAGTTTTATGTCATCTGTGAGACATACTATCACAAGAAAATCACCTAAGAATACCTACAACCTAAAAAGAAAAGAAGAATCAAAAAATATAAATGACTACAACCCAGTCATTTTATCCATGTGGAATGCTAACATGGATATACAGTATGTAGCTGACAATTCAATTGCTGTTGCTCGATATGTAACGTCTTACATTACTAAATCTGAAAAAACTGAATTGAAAGAAATGTGGGAAGAGATTTCTCACGAGAAGACTGTCAATAAGAAGCTGTACAGTTTCAGTTTAAAGATGTTATCGCATCGAGAAATTGGATCCTACGAATGTTCAGATAGGTTATCTTCTGCAAGTCTCTACTCGAAATCAAGAAGAATAATTTGGGCAAGTTTAGGCCTTGCAGCAATGAGAAATCGGGTACTGAAATCTGTTGGAGAAATTGAATATTTGGCCGAGAATGACCCAGAAAGTACAGATATTTTGAAATCAAACATGTTGGACACATATTATCCAAAAAGAAGCCATCATCTGGAGAACATGTGTCTCTATGAAGTGCTGCAGAACTACATTTATTCACGGAAAGCCGCAGAAGACATCAACAATGGAAAATATAAAGTCATTGGTGAGGAAGGATGTTTGGTGAAGCAAACAAAAGGAAGTTTGATAAATCACAGGAAGCTGAGTTGCGACACTACTGACAAAAAGGAATTTTACTACTTGGCTCTTTTACAGCTGTTTAAACCATGGCGTACAGAGGATGAACTACTGGGAGAATTTCAAAGCTATGAAGATTCTTTTAATGCTTGCAAAGACAGCATACAATGCAGTACATTCTCAACTTATCTGCAAATGTTAAATGAAGAAATTGAACAGGAAACTACAATTGCAGCTGAAGTAGCTAGAGACAGTTCTCAAGACAGCCAAAGTTCAGGAACACTCAGTCAAGATCCCCTAGGACAACCAATCGTTGAAAATGAAGCATCAATAGCCATGAATGAAGTGGAAACGGCTATGAATCAAGCTCAAGAAGAATTTATAGACTTACAAAATTTGGAAAGACAACTGAATGAAGAGCAGCAACAAATTTATGAAGAGATCAGAAGCAAAATTGATCACGGATTTCTACATGAAAAAAAAGAGTGCTCATGCACATCATTTCATCCAATCAGGATGTATGTAAGCGGACAAGCTGGAACTGGAAAAAGTTTCTTAATAAAAGTCATCAGAAGCTACCTACATCAAAAAACGGATTCTACTTTGTCTTGTGTGGTTACTGCTCCAACTGGGTTAGCAGCATATAACATAAAAGGAATCACCTTACATCGTTTGCTAATGTTACCAGTGGAGCATGAGAACAAAATACAATACAACAAGCTAACTGGAGAAGCATGCTTGGAAGTTTCAAGAGTATTGAAGAAGATGCAAGTTCTCATTATTGATGAGGTGAGCATGGTATCAAACTTAATGCTTGCCTTTGTGCATTTAAGAATGCAGCAAATTCTAAGGACAGACTATGACGTGTTATTTGGTGGAAAACATGTCATAGTTTTTGGGGATCTTCTACAACTTACTCCAGTTAAAGGACAACCAGTGTTTAATACTATGACACATGAAGACACAAAGAAGTCATTGGGAAGCATCGGTAATGCAAATATTTGGTCCTTCTTTGAGTACAAGGAACTTACTACTAATATTAAGCAAGCAAACGATGAAGAATATGGAAGTATTCTGAAAGATATCAGAATTGGACTACTCACAGAAGTTGGCAAAAAAGCATTACAGAGTCGGCTGCTACATAATTTATTTCCAAAGGAAGAAATAGTTGCAGAGAAGATATACAAGAACATTGCAGAAAAGAAAAGTGTCATCTGCTTAATGCCAACTCTACGTGAATGCTCAATATTCAATGAGGAGCTTTTAAAATTGGAAAAGGAAGATATCAGGAAATTGGAAGCAGTGGACAAAATTGAGGATGGAAGAATTACTATCACATTAACAGGCACACTGAAAAATAAATTGGATTCACTAGAGAAGAACATTTCCAAAACAGCTGGATTAGAAAAAAATCTATATGTTTGCATGAACTGTAGAGTATTTTTAAGGAGAAATTTGGATGTTGAAAAAGGTTTAGTTAATGGAGCTATGGGAAGAGTTGTGGGTTTTATTAATTATCAGAAAAAAGATGGAATTGAATGTTTAAAAATAAAATTTGATAAGATAGAAGAAGTTAAAGACATTTGTCGTTGTTCAGTTCGTTTCATGCTTGTGAAAGACTTATATGTACGTAGGAAGCAGTTTCCGTTTTCTCTAGCATATGCTGTAACTATTCACAAGTCTCAAGGATTGACTGTAGATTGTGCTTTTGTGAACATTGGTTCAACTGTGTTCAAAGAAGGTATGGCTTATGTAGCTTTGTCACGAGTGAAAACATTATCTGGTTTATTCATGATAGACTTTGATGACTCAAAAGTTAGTGCTGATACAAATTGTGTAAAGGAGTATAATAGATTAAGAAGAACCTATGCTCCTCATTTAGGTCAGTATCCTGTGTTGGAGAAACGTGTAGTTTCTCGTAAAAGGAGAAATGAGAATATCTGTAATGAAGATGTAGAGAGGAGGAAAAAAAAGAGGAGTGATGTAATTGCAAGCAAAAAGAAAAAGGAAAATGAAGAAGAGGTTGTAGGATGTCATTTTGAAAATAGCTCTGGTGTCAACTGCTACGCTAATGTAGTGCTGAATGTTGCATTTTATCTGGAAAGTGTGCAAGAGCAGATAATAGTAAATCAGAGAAAAAGATTCTGTTCTGAGTTGAGTCTCCTTTTTCAAAAGCTGAGTAATGATAAAACTCAAATAGAAAGTGCTACTGAAATTAGAAAACTTTTAGATGTATGTTCAGGACGAACACAGTTTTCTCAAAATGTACAGCAAGACGCACAGGAATTCTTGATGTTTTTTCTTCAGGTACTGGAAGAAGAAGGGGTTCCCAATGAAAATATGTTTGGTGTCTCTTATAAATGGGAACATAGTTGTGAAAACTGTTACAATACATGTGGCTCTAATGTTGATTCTGAAAGGTTTATTTATTTAACATTGCCAGAAAGTAAAACAGTCACTTTTGCTAAATTAGTTAAAGATGCTAATCATAGCATGGAATGCGGTGAGTGTCAATCTGAAATGTTTTCAACGTTAATTTTAAAGGAATACAGACAATATGTAATTTTAATGATGCAACGATGTAAAGCTGATGGTTCAAAATTGGATACTTTAATAAAGAAGTTTACAGGACAGCAATTATCAATTTCAGGAAAAACTTTTGTAACAGTTGCAATAATTTTCCATGAAGGACCTACTGTTACTTCTGGACATTACACAGTTTATCTTAAATGTGAAAAAGGCTGGACACTGTGTAATGATTCCCAATTGATTTTCAAGCAACGTTTGCCTTTTGATTTAGCAAATTCCTATCTAATCTTCCTGAAACCTAAATTTTAGAGAGACTTGGCAAGATCTGTACAAAACAATTTTACCATTTTATTGGATTACCATTGGAATTTTCAAAAAAAATGAGTTTACAAATTATCATTTGGCCTAATGGAAAGGTAACCAATTGTAATGTGGACTTTTTAAATTTTTCATGAAACTTTGGAAAACCAAAAATTTAGACAAAATCGGTAACATCTGCACAATTTAAATTTTGGAATGTTATTGGATTGCCATTGGAAATGTATTCAAAAAAGATTTTTAAAATTACTATTTAGCCATGAGGAAAGGTAAACAATTGTATTGTGGACTTATTTAATTATTAATTAATCTTTCGGAAACCAAAATGTTACAGAGAATTGGTGAGATCTGTACAATTTAAACTTTAGAATTTTATTGGATTAACATTGGAAATTTAATCAAAAAAGAATTTTAAAATTACTATTTGGCCTAAAGGAAATGGAACCAGATGTATTGTGGAGTTATTTGAGATATATTTTTGTGATTATACTTCTGAAACAAAAATGTCAGACGGTATTTTAAAGAAATAAGTATTGATATTAGATGATATTTTTTTAGAATATTATGCATTTGTATAATGTTATGTTTAAGTAAAAAGAGATTCTGGGCTTTTTTAAAACAATCTTTGAGATTGTTATTTTTTTTTGCCCGCTGTTAAATGATGAATGCAATTGCTTTCACAATTTATAGTGAAATGCAATATATTCTGAAAACAGCAAAAAAAAGGCAACAAAAATTTTTGGGAAAATATGTAAATATGTGTACTGTATTACAAAATGTTTTATTAAATATTAATACTTTTTTCTTTTTTTTCAGATTGAGATAGAAAATTTTCGAAAACTTGAACCATTTTTAAAGCAATTAAAATTAAATTTTAATTAATAAATAATTTGTTGAGTGGGTATGGTAAGTCAAAAATTTCATGGTCCCTTTTTTCCACTTCTCCACAATCACATTTTCAGTTTTTCATTGTAGTCTCTCAAGGACCTTGTAATGTGATAATTGATTTTTAGTGTTTTTAAAAAAAAAAAAAAAACATTACGCGTACCGTACGGTAAAAAAAAAAAAAAAAAAAAGTTTCAAAAAATATATTAAAAAAAGTTGAAAGGTAAGGTTGGCTCTTAAAAGAGCCGTTGTGTTCATGCAGGGACAGAGGAAAGAAAGAATGGGAATATTAGTCGGTACGACAAATGTGCTGATCTATTAAATTGTTCACTAGGGCAACACTGGTCTCCCTATGACAAATTAGATCATGACAAGTGGCGCACCGAATTAAAACCCTCGCAAACCGATGGTTGGTTTCCAGAGGACCAGAAAAAGGAGATGCTCCCCCCACAGATGAAGGGCTCAGCTGACCTGCCGCAGATGGACTCGGCCCTGCAGATGATGGACCAGGCTGAGCTGCTGTGGATGTGCTTGGTTGACTTACTGAAGGGTTACCTTCAGTATGTCGAGCATATGTCCTACTGTGTACATCATGAAGGTGTCTCAACATGGTGTGATTCCCGAAGGAATACTTCTTGTTGGGATTCCCTCTTGAAAGTACACGGTCACAAAGCTTACAAGTCACTAAGGGTGCATTTACCTTTTTCTTGCCCTCTGGAAAAGAAAAATACTCCCATATGAAAGAGCTCTTTTGTTTCCTCCTTCTCTGCCTCAAGGTAGTGCTGCTAGCCTCACTCTCAGAAGAGGTCTGCTGTTCTGCCATCATATCACAAAGACAACTCAGCTCCTTCTCCTAAGGGATCACAAGCAGAAATGAGGGGAATGGGTGTGGTGTAGGAGAGTTCTAGAACTGAAAGTACTTTAAACCAATCAAAAGTTTTGTTTCTTGATCACATGACCTACCGTGCGCGTACGTTACGCTTAAGGTGCGCTTACGGAGCGCTTACGGCAAAAGTACGAATGCGCGTAAAAAAGACACGCGCACGCGCGCATGCGCAAAACAGGCACGCCCCTTCACTTCCGCGTAACATGCGCGTGCAGCGTACGCGTTACGCGCTGCACACGCGTGACGTACGTCTACGCAAATTGCGTAAATGAACGCAAACAGCGTAGAAATCTAACGTTATAAAAGCAAGACGTGCGCATACCGTACGCGCACGTTAAAAAAATACTAAAAAAAAAAAAAAAGGGGAAAAAAAAACCACTATGTTATATTAATAAATCTTACCTGTTTAGTTTAAAAAAATGGTAAAAATAAAAAATATATTGTAGAATTTTTACAATTTAACCATAGTCTTTAAAAAAGGATAGAAAATTAAAATAAAAATATGTAAAAAAAATTGAAAAAAAAAGGTAAATATAGGAATTAGCATTTAAAAAACCTTGCAAATTCACTGAAAAAACCATGGGTTTCACACACGTTATAGTTAGGAATTAGCATTTAAAAAACCTTAGAAATTCAATGAAAAAACCAAAGGTTTCACACATGTTATAGTTAGCTGGACATTTCACTCGTAAAAAACCAATGAAATTCCCCCGTTATAGTTAGTTCAGCTAACTATAACTCGCGCGCCCGCAATGCACAACTGATGACGTCACATATTACACCACTCATGACATGGTCACTGACATCACTCATTACATCACTGATGACATCTCAAATGACATCACTGATGACATCACTGATGACATCATCCTTGTGATAGAGTGGCAGACCTCCTCTTCCCCTAATATAACCTTTGATACACACATTCAAAAATAGAGACTAAAATTTTCAAAACAATGGACATACCAATACCAGTTACAACAACCTCTTCAGTAATTCTAAGAACCACATACACATCCACTCATTCACCAACAGTCCTATACAGTCACTCATACATGTACTCACTCATCATATGTACTCATACACCTATACATCCTGTTACACAATGCCACTCATCCATAGAGTTACTCACACATACTCACTCATGCTAATAAACAAACAAACATACATTTATTTGCATATACAGTTATACACACACCACCACACTTACTTCTACGGAAACTTACACATACTTAGTCTTATAAACAGTCACTTATAGAAACACATACTTATTCATACAGGAACTCTTTCAATCTCTCACTCTCACATATACTCACTTATATACACCTATAGTCACATATATTAGTTTAATAGATATGTAGTTACTCATAAAGACACTATTGAGACAGTCATTCACTCACTAACACACCCATACACACACTCATCCACCCATACAGTCCTGCACACATGCTGTCTTCAACACATACAAAGAGTGAATCATTCATTCATGCACCTATGCACTACGTAATACCCCCCACCAAACCATGCAGACACTCAGACTGATACTCAAAAAAACAACTAATAACCTATATAGACACCCATGAAGCTAATCACCAACCCATGCAGCCACTTATACACAAAGTGAGAGACTGATACAGATATTTTCATATTTAAACATTACTCAGTAAGCCATGTATTCACTATGATACACTTAATCAGTCAGTTACACAATAAATTTTCCAAAAACAAAGCATCCATTTAGACACTTATATACCCATTTATTCATCCATTGACCTTGAGATATACATATATAAAACATATTTAATTTTCAGAAAAACACACATTCACTGGATGTCATCAGTGATATCATCAGTGATGTCATTTGAGATGTCATCAGTGATGTCATGAGTGATGTCAGTGACCATGTCATGAGTGATGTAATATGTGACGTCATCAGTAGTGCATTGCGGGCGCGCGAGTTATAGTTAGCTGAACTAACTATAACTGGGGAATTTCATTGGTTTTTTACGAGTGAAATGTCCAGCTAACTATAACATGTGTGAAACCTTTGGTTTTTTCATTGAATTTCTAAGGTGTTTTAAATGCTAATTCCTAACTATAACGTGTGTGAAACCCATGGTTTTTTCAGTGAATATATATATATATATATTTTTTTTTTTTTCAATATAAGAGACATGTTTTGATATAATGCAGAGTTGTAGGTATGAATAGTACAGCAGGTGCTGTGGCACCAGGTCCCAGTGGTAGAAGGGGCCAGCTAAACCCCATGTCTGCTTTACTATTCTTACTATTTGATTACTATTACAGTAGGGTCCAGTGGCCACTTGCTTTGGCAATGCTGCTTTGGGCGTCTGGGTAATGATCTAAGGGTGGGAAAAATTGTAGCAGAGGAGTCACCTTTCTGTGGGCATCGGAGAGAAGACAGTGACTGGGATGGGATAAAATAGGAGATCATGTTTTTAACGAAGGACAGAGGAGACATCCCACTTTGCAAGGCAGTACTGATCACTGGTGAAGTAGGTGCAGCAGGGTCCACTGGCATTATAGTTATGTCCTTTTAAAAATAAAAAAGGGTATGTGGGCGAATTTTCCTTGCTAGCATTAAGACCATGGGCACCTTTGCTGCAAAAAGGGGGGCAGCACATGGGAGCTCATGTTTTTCTGGGGGAGGAAATTTGGCCTTATTATGAGAGATGCTGAATTTGGAAAAGGGGAACTAAGGGACTCATTATGATGGCGGAATGATCGCCACCGCCGGCCCGTTAGGGGCGATCGTTCCGCCATCGTCATGATAGTTGCTCCCCACCATATTATGATGGCTGTGGGTATCGCCGTGGACGGAAAGTCTGTCTGCTGCTTTTCCACTGGTGGCAATCATTACAATTGCCTGCCAGGCGGAGCAGGGGCAGTAATATGGTGGCTGTGCCTAGCAGACGCCGTCCTCCATATTAGGATGTGGGTATTGTAGGTGCCTTTCCATGGCGGCAATGCCGCCATGGAAAGGCTGACGGTGATTGGCTTTGGGGCCCCTGTTGCGGGCCCCCTCTGGGGGGTGTGTACTGGGGGTACCATTTCCATGCACAAGGTGGCAGGCACCGCGCGGTGCCTGCCACGTTGTGCATGGAAATGCACAACATGGCCATTTGACATTGCGGTGGGTGCTGCAGCCAGCAGCACCCACACCCAATGTGAAATTGCCAGATGTGACCGCCGTGGTGGCAGTCGCATCATTATCAGGGGTGCGGGACCGCCGCATGGCAGGCGGGCGGTCCCGTTACCGCTAGGATGGCGGCCTGCAATCCTAATGAGCTCCTAGGCTCAAGTCCCAGCTTTCACTCAACATCCTGTGATTCTTGGTGAATCACTCAAGTCTTACAAAATCTCACCTTGTGTAATGTAATTGTTGGATATTTCCTGCTGATCAGGGCCATGGTTATCATTACTACAGCAGGTGCAGTTGCATTGGCTCTGAGGAGTGCGATAGGCTCAGAAACCCAACTATCGGGAGCAGAGTTTCATGTTTTTGATTGATGAATTTGCTATTTTATAAGTCTCACATTTATTGTGGAATATATGGCATAGAAAACGTCTCCCAGAAATGAACTCATAAGCCCTCCCCCCTGTGCTCAGCCCTGCCCTTCCCCCAATCCTTGTCGTAAATGTTTGGATGGGGGTCTTGGTGTCAAAATGTTTTATTTGGGGTGGCTTAGACCTCTGGTCTGGTATATGGTGTCCCAAACTCCACCCATGCATGCAAAGTTAAATGTTATCTATAGACTACAGTACTATTGTGCCAGTCACTAGTGTGACAAGACAAACATGATTCCAGGTCTACCACTATAGCCTGTCTGCTGCATTTTTAAAACTGCAGACAGTACTGGCAAAATGGCCCTTCAGGGCAGGAGAAAACATCATTTTAAACATCAATACAACACCTCTACGTAGGCATTGTAGCCCACAAGGCAGGGTGCATGCTATTTCGAAGTAGGGCATGTGGAAATTGAAAGTTAACATGTCCCTACGGTGACTAGCATCCAAAAACTATTTTCACAGGCTATCTGGTTCATAGAGAAACACCTGGAAGCAATATTATGTATTAATTCTGCTATCATTGGGTAGAGGTAAGCTAGACATAGCCTTAAATGCCCCCAGTTAATTAGTACCAACTAGTCTTGACCTGGACCCTGCTGGTGACCTCTGCTGTAGTGCATTTTGACCCTCCTCAAATGCTGTTGCTGAGGTCCTAGGACAGTTAGCTGTGTCTAGCTGAACTTCTTCTACCACCTCTGAAGGACCAGGACAAACCTGCCAAACTGATCTGCACAAGGTACGACCTCGCCGTTTTGAAGAATTTCCCCTGATTGGACCTTCTCCTCAGGAGCAAATTTGATTCAGCTGGACCTCAGTGAGGAGGCATTGGGCCTCCTGGAGTCCTCATCGGACACAGCACACAACCTGGCACCTTTGGGGTATTATGAGCACTGAAAAACAGAGAAAGACTGAAGTTAAAAATCTAGACTAGATAAAGATGCCAAAAGAATCTGGCCAGCACACAACCTGGCACCTTTGGGGTATTATGAGCACTGAAAAACAGGGAAAGACTGAAGTTAAAAATCTAGACCAGATAAAGATGCCAAAAGAATCTGGCCAGCGAGAAGATTAACCTGGGCATTCATACCCTGAGGTTTTCCCACCAAAACCAGTGGCTTCACAAGTTCTATCCAACCCCTTTCCGACATTGTCGAGCCCTCCCCGGAGGCAGCCTATTGGCTTGACCCGCTGATGGATTTTGACTTCCATATTTGAGATTCAGAGGCCTATTTATGAGCCAGTTTGTGTTGTGTTTTCACCATGCAACATGATACATTTGCAACGCAAACCTAAAGTGAGATTTATGAAGCCACACAAGGCCACTTTGAGTAGCTGTGAGTGGCTCCTTAAATCTGGAGCAAAGCAATGCAGCACAAATCACTGGGTTGCCCTACTCTGCTCAAGGGAGGCACTCCATGGACATTGCATGGGTGTTCCTACTCAACACCCATGGTATTTGACACATTGCGAGATTTACCAGAACTGGTAAACCTGGGAATGCACCAAAAAGATCTGCCTTCCCAGGAGAGGTGTAGAGAAGAGAAATGTCTTTATTTCTTCTCATTACTTCCTCTTTTTAAGTGTGATGCATCTGCAACAAAGTTAGAAAGAGGAATATGGCTCTCAGGATTGTTTTTGTGTGGGAATGTGCCCCTACCTGTGCAAAAAACGATCCTGCTGCAATGCAGGCACCCTTGCACCATGATGCAAGGGTGCCTGCATTGGCGCTAGCCTGCCAAAAGGATGCCAGTGCAGGGGAAAAGGCAGGAATGCATGCTATTGTCTTAAATACAGTGCATTCCTACCCTTTCCATATCATGCAGTGCTGCGGAGTGGCTTGCTGCGCTGCGTGACAAGTTCATAAATCTACCTCTAAGTCCCAAGGTAAAGCCTTCGACTGGGTCAAACCTGAGTGATCTATCCAACCCGTAGTCCACTGTGGTCATCCTGAAATCATGCCTAGATCCTAATCTACCATGACCAATTGACCCGCATTAGTGCGTAGTGATTTTTGGTGCTAATTATATTTGAAAATCTTCTCAAAATCATCTCTCTGGTTCCCCCTAATGTATTTTAAAAATGTTGGTGTCATTCTGTTGATTAAGTTATTTTTACTATTTGGTGTGTGATTATTGTGTTGTGTTCTTCTCTTTTTAACTGCTTTGGCACTTTTAAATGCTTTATACATTTTCTCTAAGTTGAGCCTGTCTGCTTTGTACCAGGGGTTGAGCTCAGCTTTAAATTACTGAAACCTTTAATTGAACCTAATAAGATAGTGAACTTATTACCTGTGGTGGACTACCTACCAGCTTCCCAATTAATCATTCATGTTTTCACAATACTTCATATACCAAACCTTTCAAAGTCATACATAGTAATTAAATCTAACTTCAACTCAGCACCAAGTTACCGGTACTCTGTTAATTTTTTTATTTTATTTTATTTGTTAAGATCATTTCCATCTAAAGGTCACTGATTATTTATTGAGAAGGTGATAGCTTTCATCAGCATGATTGTCAGAAATGCATTCAGCTCTAAATGAATATTTATCTTTCATTACTACTTCTTATAGCTCAGCTCTTGGAAAGAAGGCAGTTGATCCTGAAAACAGAATAGTGCTTTGTAAAAGGGACAATTATGAATGCTTTGAATTCTAACATGAATCAGTTTGGAAGACATATGTGCCTGGGCCTTGATGGTAAACTGCAGTCACAAGAAGTGTACAGAGATTTCATATTGTATACCAACCATCCATCTCTTGAAAATGAAAAACAACAATCAAGGAATGCTAGAAAGGGTTTATTTATATCCTCAAATGTAAATTTAGAGTTGGGTATATTTTGTACTATCTAGTATTTCACAATACCCGTGAAGGTTTGAACGTCAAAATATTGAGGACTTCAAACCATCCCACAGAAATATCATAGAGCATTGCTTTGTGGGTGGCACCCCTCTTTTTATTACCAAGATTATGCTTCAAACTTCAAACAATGGCTACAAAAATACCCTTATATGAATGTGCTGGAGAAAACCAGATTTTGCGGCCAACAGCGAAAATGTTATCATCCTGCATTGTGACACTCTTCCTGATAAGAATGTTTGTGTGTCAGGGTATATTAAATGGCATGCCACTCATTATCAGCAATGTCTATGTACTAAATATGGGTCAGGTATTTTTTCTCGAATCTTCAGCCTACCTAGTGTCACTCAAGAGCAGGCACCGTTGATTTTGAAGAGGGACTATAACTGTGTCACCAACCTAACACTTGATAGATTCATGCCTTTGCTGGCAAATTCTCTGATGATTCAACTTGTGGTAGATTTCCAGATATGGATTGGACACTAGAACTTGGGAAGGTCTGGAGACTCATGCACAGGGACCAAAGAGATTATATGTTTCTTCTCCCCTGCATATGATCTGCATGTCCGATTAGACAAGGTTTTGTCACTCTTGATGAATACTTGGGATGCACTCTGTCAGACCGCAAACCACTCTTTTTGAAACTTACATGGGCTGCCAGCTGACCCTCACTCCAATGTGGAGGATCCTGAATGCACATCTTCAGGAACCCATATTTATGGAAGCACTGTGAGGTGCCTTAGCGGAAAATTTCCACTTTAACCACCAGAAGGTGACATGCCCTCATGGAATTGAACACTTTTAAGTGATTCATGTCTTCTGCATTGATCAGACTGTTGGGGGTATGGTGTTGTTGGATCTCACACTTTCTGGTTGACTAAAGCGAGGCCCTAGCCAGGTAGAACCCACCACTCCTGTCAGGGGTGGGTGATTACACTCTCTGTATAACCTGCAGTACTTGGTACGACCGTGTTAAAATTACATCAGCAATATGCACTCTTGAGAAAGATCCTACTTTACCCTGCAGCACCCTTATGTCATGCGAAACATTGCCAGAATGAGGTCCACCTTGGCAATTATTATAATTCAATACTACACAGTAATAGGGTGCACCCCAGGTCACAACGATATCAGAAATGTGTACACACAGATAATGACAACACTTTTAAACATCAATGTGGGTAAAGGGACACAGGTAAAAACCAATGTCAAACTTAGTATTATTTTGTCATGGAATCAACGTGTGAAGCAACACCGATGTGCGGTTTAATTAAAAACAGGCAGTCACTGCCACACACTCACTCAGCACCGATACGCGGTGCCACGGATATCAAGCAGGTCAGTATGGAGCACACTCACACACACGCACACAGAACTGTAATGCAGTACAACTGATATCCGGGGGTCAGTTAATAATGCACATGCATACCTTGTGGCCAAAGCCCTCCTCTATCATTCAGCTAACCCTGACTACCCTACACCCACCGGCTGGAGATAAAGAAAACCATACCCCTGATATTAGGTTGATCGTGGCTGGAGTCGCACTTAGTCAGTGTCCAATGGAAGAAGATGGGGGTAGGCAGCAGGGCTAATTAAGTGGCAGTGAACAAATGGGGGTTTGGCTACTACTCAGGAAGTTCACCCACGGTATGTAGATCAGAAGCAGGCTGAGGTTGATAGTTATTCAATCAAAGGATTCCAAACTCTGCCTTCTGGCAACAGCCAAGTTCTGTGAAGCAAAGGGGTGGGGGGGCACGCATTGTCTTGGCCCACTTCCAATCTCTCTGGGAAGCGTTCTTTAGCCCAGTCAGTTACCACCCAGGCCCCATCCAGGCAATATTATCTGGTAAAATGAAGTCATCGGGACTGGTGAGGAGAGGGTAGTTGGTCCGCCTCACTGAGGGCACAAAAGGAACAATCGATGAATGGGGTATGAAGCACTGAAGCCTCTCAGAAGAAGAAGGCACCCTGTCAGACACATCTTGATCAAAGCAGCACCAAGGTAATCCGGGCACAATGGGATACAAATTCACTCCTCTGAACCTCCCTGGAAATGAGGTACAACATCTGGTGCACGTTGGTAGACCAGTCAGTTCTGGGCACACACAATGAAGAATCACAAACTCAGTACTTCCCTGGAAATGAGGCACAGCGTCTGTTGAATTTTGATTTGAGTCACACCAGACAGTTCTGGTCACACACAACAAAGAGTTGCAAATTCCGTACCTCCCTGGTAATGAGGCCCAATGTCTGGTGCTCATTTATACGGGTCACACCAGACAATACCGGAAACACACAACGAAGAGTTGCAAATTTTGTACCTTCCTTCATTGATACGAGTTGCATCACACACACAAGTGCAAGTTAAGCAGTGCCACACAAGGTAGAAAAAGGCACTACTACAGGTACACCCTCACCTCCGAGGTCACACCCTGTGAATTGGGCACCATATGCAATGAGCATGCAATCGGTGTGTCGCACGAGACAGATGCATCACGATTGATGAAGGGGAACATGCAGGGTCCCTCAATGGGTGAATCTGCTCACCATCAACAAGATGCTTATACGTGTTGAGGCCCACGATGCAGGGGTCATACTCCTTAGATGCAGGCAGTACTTTTGAGGCTCCGAACAAGGCAATCCGGTCCTGGCACAATACTTAGTTCCCCGCTCATGCCGCACTACCAGTTGGGATCCAGCAGATGATGTCGGCATGTAAGAGGACACCACTATCCAGGTGTCACAAGTAGACAGTGTGGGTCCCTTGTGGGAGGTATTTGATGTCCTTGAGACCACCACAAGAGAACAGGAGGCAAGGCAGCAAGCGCTTGAAGAGCATACATCAGGGTGCTACACAGCAGCAGGTAGTCAGCACAGGCCAGCCACTATTCAGGAAGGGTGCACGGTCCCTTCCAACTACAGTAATCCTCCTGGTGCACAACAGATTCCTCTGGCAGTGTGCACCACGCAGTTCCTGGATCTCCAGTCCCATGTCTCCACAAGTGTATCTCTACCCTGCTGAAGTATGGCACCAGTAGTGATACTGCAGTGTGTCTTTGAAGTTGGGGGTGGTTCAGAGGGTTTCCCTTTGAACCGCAGATGTGTTGCCTGAATATCAGTCTTGTCTGCCATGAGGCTGCAGAATGCAGATCTTAATCTTTAGTGGGGCCATGATCTGGCTATCCAGATGTCCCGTGTCAAAATCTCTCCCTCCAATCTACCAGGCCAAGCCCTCAAATGGCAAAGGTCTGTTGTTCCAGTTGCATGCCCAATATTTATTTCTGTCTCTGGGCAATGCACAGATGTGCTCCCCCAGCCTCCATTGTGGACTAAAGTCAAACTAAAAGGCACACAAAGAGTTTTAGAGCAGAAAAATGCCCACTTTCTGGAAGTGGAATTTCTAACCTATTAGAAATTACAATATTATTTAATTACAAATTAATGACAAATGCCTCTTTACCACAGGAGACGGTTTGTCAATGTGAATTCAATGATAGGAAACCTTATGAGGCTGCTCCACTGTATGCCACTATTCCAGCTTGAAGTAATTTCAACCATTCTCCAATGTTAACCTATGAGAAGAGCAAACCTCATGGGTAGTGAAAACACATGTGTATTCCTCACTACCTGGGCAGGAAACACACATGTGTACCTGCCCTGCCTTTCACCTACCACTTGATTCACCCCTTAAGACTTACCCCAGGGGTACCCTAGTGGTAGTGAAAGGTCCCCTCAGGATTAACCAGTGGTTTAGAAAGGCCAAACAGAGCATAAGTGCAACTGTGCACACAATGGCCCGCAATGGCAGGCTTGACACATGTTTCAAAAACCTCATAGGTGCAAGTGTGCACCCACAGGCCTGCAATGGCAGGCTTAAGGCATATTTAAAAACATCAGGTAAGCACCACTTCCTAATGTAATGAGCACCCTTACTCTGCATTTACAGTGGGAAAGTGCCCGGAGCCCTAATGCCACAAAAAGAGAATCAGCAAAAACCCCTGTGATGTCCCATGGGAAGAACCAACCTCCTAGGTAGGGAAAACCCACATGGAGGTTCTTCAGTCCCTGGGCAGGGAACAATCATGTATACCTGCCCTGCCAACCACTTGCTCCATTCCTCTGGGCTTACCGTAGGGGTGCTCCAGTGGTAGTGGAAAGCCCACTCAGGGTTGGCTAATGGGTTAGAAAAGCAAAACTGTACATAGGCGCCACTGCGCATCCACAGGCCTGAAACGGCAGGCTTGCTACATGTTTGAAAGGTCATTCTGGTGGGTGGCACAATCAGTGCTGCGTCCCACCATTAGCCAGTGCAGTACCTGCCTTGGGTATGTTGTGTAACTTATTACGCAGCGCTCTCCAGCACCATGCCTAAACCAATAAAAAAAGCACCACTTCCTAGCATGGGTAGGAAGGATGCACACGCTTTCACATTGCATTACAGTGGGAAAGAGCCCAGAGTCCTAAGGCCACAAAAAGAGATTCAGCAAGATCCAAGAGGAGAAAAAGCTCAAAGTTTTAGAGAAATCCCCTAAGAAGGGCCGTGTTCAACATGTGGACATTGGAGAGTAACCTGACTGTGGGCAAAAGTGGTCTTGTATGACCTAAAATGACACCTCCCGGGGATCCCAAAGATCGTTGGAAGAGAAGCATGCTGCAATATTGGAACGTCTACATGTACTGAACCTCTGCAAGCATTAACATAATTCTCATGCAGAGGGGGACAGTTGGTAGGCTCTTGGCCTGGTTGATACAGCACAAGGATTGGTCAAGTTTGATTAATCAGATCGCTAATGCGATGGGTGGCATGGTGTTCATTCAACCTGAGATATATGAGGTCTTTATTCAACACTACAGGGATCTTTATGGGGAGGGAGTGGACCAGTTGTTGCCCAGTGTTGTCAAGATGTATACAATGGTATCAATGTGGGAAATAACTTTAAAAATCTAATTTCGACTTGCAAACCATATTAGGATTGCACCCTAGAATGTGTTTACACTGCTGCAGAAATGACACATAGGAAAATGTGCTTGCTTTATAACATTAAAAAATCCTTTTAAAATGCATTATTAATGTCACAATATAATTCATAAATTAATCACACGCAGGAAAAAGGTGCGTGCTTAAATGTATATGAAAATACATTTTTTTTGTACTAAGCTATCATTCTTAGGTGTACCTTTTTAATAGGCCCAAAAGCCTGTTCTTTGGACTCTTACTCATAGCTTAATAGATGTTTGTTTACAACATTTTGCCTAGCACCAGCATCTTGCTTAAGAATGTGCTGACTTCAACCTTATGTATCCTTAGATTCGTCATGTCACATTAGCTCATTTAAACTGAACAAAGAACATTGCTGTGACTGTTAGAATAAATAATGATTTAGTTATATTTTATATATGCCTCACTAGAAAATTATTACTAGTTTTGTCTCAGCATATCCGACTCACTTTGTATTCACAATGAACATAGAGTGCATATTTTAGCTTAGGTAAAACAGTTCTCATGAGAACTTTCCTCCATGATGCAAGTATATGCAAAATTGTGCTACTGCATACCGGTGTGGATATTTAATGTGGAAATCGAGAGAAGAAGCATTGAAAGCTGATGACACCATGAAATGAGCGGTTTCCATTGGAGGATAACTATTAACACTTGCTAAGTTTTGGACCATTATTGTGTAATTTTATAATAATAAGTATTCCTAGCTAGAGATATTCCAAACCCCACACCAGAGACGCAAGACCAGACTCGACTTTTTTCCTCTGAGACTCACTTGGAGGAGAAACCTTAAATCTCTGCAGAGAGTCACTTCTTAATCTAGCCCTTTGTTACCAACAGCTATTGCCAAAGGTGTCTTTATTCTTTACCTTATCCAAACCTTTATCTGATCAATACTGCTGCAACGATCATTTCCTTCTCTACTGATATTTTGACGGTTGCTACTGCGACTGTATGGAACTCGGCTGAGTTTCCAGAACGGCTCTCTAGGAGAAGTTCTATCTTACTCTTCCGACAAGGAACTCTTCATGGGTTCTATTTAGGGTAGATTAGGTTCTTCGCTAATTTAGTTGAAATTTTCCTTTATGTAACACTTTGCATTGATTTATACTGTCATTATTCAATCTTTTATTTGGCATTTCTGTAAACTGAACTAATCTGAATAAAGATGAAAAAATCCTACTAATCCTTTAAGATAAACCAACCTCTCATCATTGATTAAACATTAAGGATGTGGTAGTTGATATATGCATGATTTGTATTCTCATTCCAGCTCCATTCCTAAATGGTGACAGAGGTCCATTGAACTGCCAGGAAGCCATCAGGAATTCCAAAGGACGAAATCTGTAAGTTGGGGTGCTGGGTCTTAGAAACCCTTTGTAACCCTTCCAAGAAAATTTCCCACAGTTTCTGATAGCAGAATTATGGTTCACACCGCAAATGAAGCATTAAAATTAGTACCCAAGACATATTAAAATAATCTCTGATTGCACTTTCCAGTGTCCAGTTCCTGACAGAGCGGGGAAGTGGAATTCAAAGCCATTGCATTGTTGGCGGTTGTGGTACTTAAGGTGTGAGAATTAAACGGGTGAAAATGTTGTGGGAGAATAGTATTGTGGTTGTGAGTGTGTTTTCTTCTCAGGTGTATGAGTGGAAGATAGAGACATCGAGTTGTTGAAAAGGAGAAGTTGAGTTTCAAGCTCATCGAAAGATCCCTGGATAACAACAAATGTTTTAAACTTGTTTGCAGGTGAAGTAGATGTGGAGTGTGAGGCACCAACACTTCCATCTGTAACAAGATTGACTAGCTGTGGTGTTTGATTAACCTTGGGTAATGTAGTGAAACCTTATTGCGCAAACAGGCGAAGCTGCATTGATTTGTGTGAATTTTTGCTGATTGAGAAATCACTTGAGAGTGTAGAATATTCTTGAGTGGTTGTGATACCTAATTTCTGTTAGAAAGAGCAAACAAGAAGTTGTTTAAGAAGATATTTGCTGCAAGGAGTGAGTCAAATGTCATAGTGTTTCGTGCTGGGATTAGAGAGTTGTTGTGCTTTTGCACTGCAATTGGCTAGTGGATTTTCTGTGTTGCACTGTGATTGGACATCGTTGATTTGAGTGGTGTCTTTGGATTTGGTAAAGAGTTACATGAAATGAAAAGCTGTCATTTAATTGGTGAACAAAATTTGACGTATTTGGAACTGAATCAAAACATTTGGACTTACGTGAAAATTTGAAAGCTCAATTGTCATTATGAAATGTCTTAAGGATTTTAAGAAAACTCTCAGGGGAGATTAGATATGTATTCCAGTATGCAAAGGTGAGGAGGCACCTCCTGAGGGTACTCCGGCATACGTTATGACTACCGAAAATGGATTAAATTCATGTTTGCGGCTTCAACAGTGGAGTAGGATTACAGAAAATGACGGTGCTTTCGTTTTCTGAGGTATGGGGCGATCAATACTAGAATCCTAGATCATTTGAAAGGAAAATTGTACGAGATGGAGCCACCACATCGACTCATGCAATATGAAGCTTGTAGTGCTTGTGAAAAGGTTGCAAGGGAAAAAGAGAAGGAGAAATATCAGAGAAGGACAGGAAGAGCAATGCAGAATTATCAAATACTCTATGGGATGAGGAATAGCGCAGATGGAAGAATGGTATCATTGAAGGAACCAGATTAAATCTGGCCCTATCATCAGAGAGTATGAAAACAAGTAAGGATTCTGCTAAGCAAGAGGGAAAAGGGTCAGATACTGATTCGGGAGATGGGATATTAGAACAGATGTTGTTTTCCTGCTGACCACCACCACCTGTAAAATATTCTGATTCAGAAGCGTCAAGTGCGAGAGCTAGTCAGACCGTAGCTACAGTTCCAGTGGATCCAGATCCACTTCCTATTGAAAGACACTACAGGTTTTACAAATTGCTCCACCAGTTGTGAGACAAACACCAGCTGTGGTCCCCAATGATAATGTTCCAGTTGTACTTCTTGTGGTTGCTGTGCACCACCCAAAATTGAGAGAAGGCCAGAAGTCTTAGCGACACCTCTTGTTGGAAATGCATCAATAACCCAGAATACAATGATAGTTCTGTGGAGACCCCGACAAAATTAGCAGGCTTTAGTAGACGGAGAAGGTGCCTTAGTCTTTACGACACCCTTAACTGTGAATTATATAATTGGAAATTAAGGTGGATATTTACCATCTCGGATTAAAGAGATTGCTGGAGAAAAAAGGATAGCAGTCACAGAGTCCCTAAAGAATCAGAGACAAGAAAAGACAGATCATTGGATATTCCTAAATTAAACATATACTTAGAAGAGCTGATCAAGGCTTGCCTGGAGTTGGACTACTTAGATCAATATCAGAGAAATTAGTTAACCTACCTGTGTATGGAGATTACTCGAAGAGCTGCTATGATACATGACAAATTGGCAGGGATACCGAAAAGGTATTATGTGAATCTTACTAACAACATAAATCTGCATTATAGTTAAAGGGTTGAATTGGAAGATAAGGCAAATGAAAATATGAGGATTCCAATAATGCGTTTGCACATTACTTAGCTGGTCAAAAGCATACACAGATGGAAAGATGTTTACAAGTTGAAACCTAGATGGGCAAAGAAACACGAAAAGAAAAAGAGGGAAATAGCAGGAAAACAGGATCATTTGGATGAGGCAGCAGCATATCCACTGAGGGAAGTAGTTGGAGCTACCTATGTACATGTTCCTTGGAATAGAGGTGATTTTACAGCATTTATGAACAATCTTCCAAAATTGAGAGACAAGCTGGTGCAGTGATATGCATAAGTTGCAATGTTTGACATTGTGGTACCAGCTGATTTATGGACAGAGTGCAAGGTAGCCGTACAATGGCCGAAAGGAGAACCACCTAGAAAGAGAGGAAGCGGTGCACCTTCACCATTGGTGATAGAAAAATATGAAGTGGTTATGACTTTCTTTTAAAGACAAAAATCCTCCCAGGGATACTGATTAGTTAAAGATTAAAAGAACCACACTAGAACCAAAGGAGGCAGTTCATGAGTACTATGAGAGATTACTGCAGGTGTTTAAACAGCATTAGTGGATGTGAATACCCCGAAGAAAAAAATATGGGATTTTTGTGTCTAAATTTGTTCTGGGTTTAAAACCTGAAATTAGAGTCAACATTACGCAAATTTAGATCTGCTGGCCGACCAAGTCTTTAGACGTAATGTTTCATTATGCAAGAAATTGCAGTGTTGAATTGGATATGAAGCGGAGAAAAATAAAGGGAGAAATTTATGTTGGCACAGGCTAAGTTGGCTCAGAAAGGTTTTTAGAACCTGTCTTTTGTAGGAAATCATGGAATGATGCAGGGGCTTGTTTTTCAGCAGTCTGGATTTTCAGGACAACTTATGTGGGATGAATATGCCCCACAGCAGTGGTAGAGGTGTTCAAGCAGGCATGGGATCTGGAATGGACATTGCTGCAATGAAAAAGGTTACTGCCCGTCAAATTTTTCATAGGGTGGGGCATTGGAAATGAGAATGTCGATTCAATCATGGAAATGCTGGAGGATTAATGCAAAATTCACAGGGTACACCAGTAAAGAGGATGCCTATGCAACAAATGCAAACCCTCATGCAAAATCAAGCCCAGATGATCCCCCCACTCTTCTGCAAATGGGGAACCCTAAATTGTATCTAGATCAAATGTTAAAGTTTAATACAAATCAGTTCCAAAATGCTATGCCACATTTTCAGAATCAAAATATTGCAGGTCAATATCCATTATTTGAGATTGATTTTGCCTCTGATAATTTTCAATGACGGTGCCAGAGAGAGGAAGAAGATTGCGTGCTTGGCGCAGTCTTAGTGGTAGGTCAAAGTGGCTCATATGCAGATGCAAACGTTTATGTTCACGATGTTCTGTCCTGATTAACAAATTAACTACCCATTTACTGTTAGAACAGTGGAAGTGCCAGACTTTCCTCTCTCCGAGAAAATGTTCCAAGTAGTTGGGGTTATGAATAAACAAATGCAAAATCCAATTTTAAAGAAGTCCCAGTAAAATAGGAACTTTTTAAGAGAAGCACCAATTTGAGGTCTGTGATACAAGCCCAGTAAACTTGCTAAGAAGAGATCTTTAGCAAAAGTTAAATTGCACAAGACACAGGATGAGGATGTCGACTTTAAAATGATTAGATAGAATGCTGAAGTAGGAATGTTTTCTTTGTTGAACATTTCCAGATTACTAAAAGATCGCAGAGACACTGTATGTGAAGAAGCTTGGGATCTCACAGGGAAAGACATTGGGCTCATCAAAGGTGTAGATCCAGTCCAAATCAGATTAAAGCCAAAATCTGTTTACCCCAGAACACCATCCTATGATTTGTCTCCAGAGACTATTGCAGGAATACAACCAGTGATTGACGGCATGCTTCAGAAAGGCATACTGACAGAGTTGATTGGAAGCCCATGTAATTCACCTACTATGGATTTACAAAAGCCAAACTGCAGGTATAGGATTGTCCAAGATTTAATGCAAAATAATGAGATAGTAGTGGGGGTTCCTTTTTCTCTGCTGCTCATGTTTTGCTGTCTCCAGTCCCGAGGACTACAATATCCAGCCTGCCTCACGCTCGGGGAGTACAGCTGACACGCATTCCAACAGCACCTGGAGGTGCTACAAAAACTCTTGCAGACACCCGAAGTGCGGGACGCGCGCATTGACGTCACCCGGACGAAGCCCGGACCAAGGGCAGGCCCGTCTGAGCCCATCAGAGACTGGAAGAGGCTGAGCTGGGCCACCTATTGTGACAGTTGCGTATAAGGTTTGGTCAAGCTGATGGTATTATTATTGTTTCGTGATGGTATTGGTAGCCTATTGTCATCTCTGTTATTGAAGATTGAGGGCCTATATTTGGTATTCAGTATTCAATCAAACGCTGCCGCAGTGTGGATGTTAAGACATAGAGGTGATTTATCTTAGCAGATAGTGGCACACTATAACTATGGTGTCATAAAGTCCCGTTTCTATTCAATCCCAGTGCATGGTCTATTCAATATGGACAAGAGAAAACTGCGAAGCATGAACCCTGGGTAAATAAATACCAAGTCTAAAGACGTTAATATGACCTTGTTGAACTATCTTACAGGGGCGGTTTGCGCCCTAGATAAACAAATATCCACTGTAGAGGAGTCTCTAACTAAGGACTCACAGGGTTCTCTATTAAATAGTAAGGACATTGATTTACATTACATGGGGATAGGGGAGGCTGGGCCTAAAGATAATGTGGTTGAGGAGCACCGCACCTAAATGGCTGTATCCAGGTCATCAATGATGAGATCTCTATTAGTGACCAGGATGCAGAGCCGCTTTCCCCGCCAAAAAGACCCTGTAACTCTAAATTAAAGGATACATCTGGAAATTTGGTACCACTAATACACCAGGCTCCACCTATGTCCGGCACATCAGGGTCTATAATTAACAATCAGCAGGGGAAAGGTACTCTGCCAAACAATAAAGGTAAAGAATTGGTAAAATGAACTAAAAATAAGGGCAATGCCCCCCCCTATTAAGGAAACTAATCAGATAATAAGCTTGATAACCGATTTAACTAAGTATATTAAATTATCGATCAGCACTTTGGAGACTAGACTAGCTAAGATAGAATCAGATCTGAAAATAATAGCAGAGAATCAAAATAGGAGTCTCGTAAAGGAAGGGAATACTAAACAGAAAGCAGATGGTAGAGCCGGTAGAGTTGCCAAACCCGATAGTCAGATTCCACCAGCTAATCTTATGAGTAGTAGTAATCAGATAGAGGAAAGGGCCCTGACTTATACAGCCCCAGGATCTAGGAGTTCAAATGAAACCCCGTCTCATAGATCGCTAAGTAAAGAGCCGGATTCTAAAGAAATAAGAAAAGGAAGAGCTGAACCACGACAGGGAAGACCTTTAGCGAATGATTTGCACTCTAGTTCAGGATCTTCTATTTTAAAAATACATGATTATCCACCTAAACTGCAGAATTTAAATTTGCCTCCTGCTGCCACACCTTTTACTGTTGTTTTGGTCAATGTCCCTCCACCCTCTGAGGGGGGGGAATGAAACTTGGTTACTTTGAGGAATAGAGCGATTCATTGTCTGGGGACGAGAATAGGATTAAAAAGGGAGATGTTCTCAACCTTTAAGATGTTTAGACGTGTCCCATGGGTAGGAACAAGTAGGAAAGCTTTTCGAGGGGATTGCGTTGTACTCTCCCTGGGGACTCCATTTCTGGTTCAAGAAATCCTTAGTCGAACTGGTAATAATAACAATATGGATGTAGGCATAAAAGGTCTCCCTTTGGAGTACTTCTATCAGCCTAAAACCCCTTATTGGCATATGGACTTGCATCTCCTCACACAGTCCACCAATGAATCAACCTATAATTTAGAGGCATCAAATAGATTTGGGCCTCTTCAATCCTTAGATGAGAATGATTGACTCATTGATGTTAATGATCACTGCAACTGTGAAGATAGTAGTGTATACCATAATCTCTGGGAGATAATTCCAACAACAAATGACGGGGGTTTTAATATGGATAAGGGAGAGATAATGGGTACCAGGGGTGAATTGGTCGAAGTATTGCCTATAGAAATTAGTGATGAATGTACGAACGATAACATAATAAAGGTCAAGAGGGCTGGACATGTTTTGAATTGTCAGGCCGCTACTATTTCTAATGTAACTTCAACAGTGAGTATTAACGTGCTCTTCTGGAATATTGCTGGTTTGCAAACCAAGGTGAATAACTCTGTATGGACTGACTTCATCCACAGCTTTGATATCCTATGTTTTCAGGAGACCTGGCTGTTGGATGAATTAAATATTGATGGTTATAAGACCTTCCATAGGCCAGCAATATGGTCATCCCATGGGAGACACAAAGGAGGGATCTGTGTGTACATTTCAAACCTGTTAGGGGTTCTAAACATTGAAATGTCAATTTCAACAATATATTATCAAATTGTAACCATGTATTTGGATTTAAATATAGCAGTGTGTGTAGGTAATTTTTATAATAATATCGAAAAAGGAAATATGGGTGATATTTTAAAGTCACTCAGTGGCGATTTAGGAAAATTAAGGCTTTCAAACGGTATGGATAGGATTATGATTTGGGGGGGGCGATTTCAATACAAGTATTTGTCCTCAGGCAGAACGTGGGTTGTGTGGTGTACAAAATGAAGAGAATTAACCTATGTTTCATTTTGCTCACTCTGATAGGGGGGAGAAGTTCAATGAAATAATGGCATTACATGATCTGGGTTTTGCCAACATGCTGTGTTCCCCGCCTGTGGATTTTAACCATACGTTTATGGTAGAGGTTTTACATCGCTAATAGATTTCATAATTGTTCCAAATCGTTATGCTACCTGGTTTGACAATTTTAATATTCATTCTAATGTTCTGAGTGACCATTTGCCCTTAAGTATTATTTTAATTCTCCCTAAATTGGATGTCCAATCAAAAAATAATGGTCTGGCATGGATACAAAACATTGCACTAGTTCGCCAAAATGGTTACTCCCTGCGATGGGGCAGGATAAATCCTGAGGAGATTAATAAGAAGAATATAGCTAATGCCTATGACCAAATATTAGTGTGTTTACAAGAAAGTACAGATCAAGAAGATACTTTGAGGGCATTCTCTTATATTACGACAATGGTTCAAAATTTGCTTAGAGTTCAGAACAAGGGATCTGTTGCTAAAGAAAAAGGATGGTTTGATTCTAACTGGACCAAAACCTCTACACATTTGAAAGCTGCACTTCATAGAACAGTGAGAGACCATGATGAGATCAGACTATGCGGGAAGGCGTATAATCTAGCCAGCAAAAACCGTAAGAAAGAACTGAAAGATCAAGCATGGGTTACTCTTTACGAAGCATCCCTGAGTAAGAACTGTACCTCATTCTGGCAGGCAGTAAATGCCCTGTTTTTCTCTAACAAAGATGGTGCAAAGATCGAGGTTGCAATAGATGAAAAAGCATGGATTGACTTCTTTTCTAATGTTTATAGTATTAAGGGGAATGAAGAATCTTATACTGACCTTGAACCTCCACAATGTGGAGGCTATGTAGGCTTAAGGCCATTGAGCTGCACATAACACTCGATGAACTGGTAGAGGTTATGAATGCTAGTAAAGGAGGTAAGGCACCGGGCCCTGATGGTGTGCCGATGGATTTATTTAAATCTATTCCATTATTATGGGCCCCTCTGTTAACCCGGATCTTAGAAGCCTGTTGTGCTAAGGGATTTATTAAGTCCTGGTCAGAATCTGTGATTATACTGATTTTTTAAAAAGGGGCACGTGATAATCCGGCCTGTTACCGACCAATTTCCCTTCTAGATTCACTAGTAAAAGTAGCAGGAAGGATTGTTTTGAATAGATTACAAACATGAGCCGAAGACAATAATATTCTAAGCGCAGTTTAGTATGGTTTTAGACAGGGGCTGGGGACAAATGAGCAGGTTTTAAATTTTAATGGGAAAGTATACTCAAGCCAAGGCTGGGAAGTTATATGTAGCATTTGTGGACCTCGTGGCTGCATTTGATTGCATCGTACATAATAGACTATGGGAAATCCTTCTGAATTTGAAGGTTGACCCAGTACTGGTGCAATTTTTAAGACAATTATACGTTGGGGCCACCGCCAAGGTGAGGTATGGATCAAAGGGTGAATGTACTGCGCCATTCCGCATGGAGAGGGGTGTGAGACAAGGCTGTGTCCTGGGCCCGTTCCTTTTCTCCTTATATACCAACGCTCCAGAGGAGGAACTGGTGGCTGAGGCAGGAGATCCTCCTCAGTTTAACAACAAGCCAATGTATCCCTTCTCTTCGCGGATAACGCAGTGTGCAGGGCCAGAACGCAGTTGGGTCTACAGAGAGCCCTTGCGCCATATATTAATTTTATGGATAGTCGAGGCCTTAAACTTAATGTGAAGAAAACTTTTGTAATGACATGCGGGAAGGGGAGAAATAAATGTAAAAGTATGCCAATCTGGAATGACAGGATAGAGTCAACTAATACATTTTCTTACCTGGACGTACTATTGGAGCATACTGGTTCCTGCGGACGGTCAAGAGTAGGAGCAGTTCCTGGATCTCCAGTCCCATGTCTCCACACGTCTATCTCTACCCTGCTGAAGTATGGCACCAGTAGTGATACTGCAGTGTGTCTTTGAAGTTGGGGGTGGTTCAGAGGGTTTCCCTTTGAACCGCAGATGTGTTGCCTGAATTTCAGTCCTGTCTGCCATGAGGCTGCAGAATGCAGATCTTAATCTTTAGTGGGCCATGATCTGGCTATCCAGATGTCCCGTGTCAAAACCTCTCCCTCCAATCTACCAGGCCAAGCCCTCAAATGGCAGAGGTCTGTTGTTCCAGTTGCATGCCCAATGTTTATTGCTGTCTCTGGGCAATGCACAGATGTGCTCCCCCAGCCTCCATTGTGACCTAAAGTCAAACTAAAAGTCACACAAAGAGTTTTAGAGCAGAAAAATGCCCACTTTCTGGAAGTGGAATTTCTAAGCTATTAGAAATTACAATATTATTTAATTAGAAATTAATGACAAATGCCTCTTTACCACAGGAGACGGTTTGTCAATGTGAATTCAATGATAGGAAACCTTATGAGGCTGCTCCACTGTAAGCCACTATTCCAGCTTGAAGTAATTTCAACCATTCTCCCATGTTAACCTATGAGAAGAGCAAACCTCATGGGTAGTGAAAACACACATGTGTATTCCTCACTACCTGGGCAGGAAACACACATGTGTACCTGCCCTGCCTTTCACCTACCACTTGATTCACCCCTTACGACTTACCCCAGGGGTGCCCAAGTGGTAGTGAAAGGTCCCCTCAGGATTAACCAGTGGTTTAGAAAGGCCAAACAGAGCATAAGTGCAACTGTGCACACAATGGCCCGCAATGGCAGGCTTGACACATGTTTCAAAAACCTCATAGGTGCAAATGTGCACCCACAGGCCTGCAATGGCAGGCTTAAGGCATATTTAAAAACATCAGGTAAGCACCACTTCCTAATGTAATGAGCACCCTTACTCACATGGGGTTTCTTCAGTCCCTGGGCAGGGAACACTCATGTATACCTGCCCTGCCAACCACTTGCTCCATTCCTCTGGGCTTACCGTAGGGGTGCTCCAGTGGTAGTGGAAAGCCCACTCAGGGTTGGCTAATGTGTTAGAAAAGCAAAACTGAACATAGGCGCTACTGCACATCCACAGGCCTGAAACGGCAGGCTTGCTACATGTTTGAAAGGCCATTCTGGTGGGTGGCACAATCAGTGCTGCGTCCCACCATTAGCCAGTGCAGTACCTGCCTTGGGTATGTTGTGTAACTTATTACACAGAGCTCCCCAGCACCATGCCTAAACCAATCAAAAAAGCACCACTTCCTAGCATGGGTAGGAAGGGTGCACACGCTTTCACATTGCATTACAGTGGGAAAGAGCCCAGAGTCCTAAGGCCACAAAAAGAGATTCAGCAAGATCCAAGAGGACAAAAAGCTCAAAGTTTTAGAGAAATCCCCTAAGAAGGGCCGTGTCCAACATGTGGACATTGGAGAGCAACCTGACTGTGGGCAAAAGTGGTCTTGTATGACCTAAAATTAAACCTCCCGGGGATCCCAAAGATCGTTGGAAGAGAAGCATGCCGCAATATTGGAACGTCTACATGTACTGAACCTCTGCAAGCATTAACATAATTTTCATGCAGAGGGGGACAGTTGGTAGGCTCTTGGCCTGGTTGATACAGCACAACGATTGGTCAAGTTTGATTAATCAGATCGCTAATGCGATGGGTGGCATGGTGTTCATTCAACCTGAGATATATGAGGTCTTTACCCAACACTACAGGGATCTTTATGGGGAGGGAGTTGCCCTCTTGTGTCTGAGGCTATTAAGGAGTTGGCATGGGGTAAAACACCTGGCATAGAAGGGCTACTGGTAGAATTCTATTAAACTTACATTGACCAGTGGTTGCCCAGTGTTGTCAAGATGTATACAACGGTATCAATGTGGGAAATAACTTTAAAAATCTAATTTCGACTTGCAAACCATATTAGGATTGCACCCTAGAATGTGTTTACACTGCTGCAGAAATGACACATAGGAAAATGTGCTTGCTTTATAACATTAAAAAATCCTTTTAAAATGCATTATTTATGTCACAATTTAATTCATAAATTAATCACACGCAGGAAAAAGGTGCGTGCTTAAATGTATATGAAAATACATTTTTTTGTACTAAGCTATCATTCTTAGGTGTACCTTTTTAATAGGCCCAAAAGCCTGTTCTTTGGACTCTTACTCATAGCTTAATAGATGTTTGTTTACAACATTTTGCCTAGCACCAGCATCTTGCTTAAGAATGTGCTGACTTCAACCTTATGTTTCCTTAGCTTCGTCATGTCACATTAGCTCATTTAAACTGAACAAAGAACATCGCTGTGACTGTTAGAATAAATAAAGATTTAGTTATATTTTATATATGCCTCACTAGAAAATTATTACTAGTTTTGTCTCAGCATATCCGACTCACTTTGTATTCACAATGAGCATAGAGTGCATATTTTAGCTTAGGTAAAACAGTTCTCATCAGAACTTTCGTCCATGATACAAGTATATGCAAAATTGTGCTACTGCATACCGGTGTGGATATTTAATGTGGAAATCGAGAGAAGAAGCATTGAAAGCTGATGACACCATGAAATGAGTGGTTTCCATTGGAGGATAACTATTAACACTTGCTAAGTTTTGGAACATTATTGTGTAATTTTATAATAATAAGTATTCCTAGCTAGAGATATTCAAAACCCCACACCAGAGACGCAAGACCAGACTCGACTTTTTTCCTCTGAGACTCACTTGGAGGAGAAACCTTAAATCTCTGCAGAGAGTCACTTCTTAATCTAGCCCTTTGTTACCAACAGCTATTGCCAAAGGTGTCTTTATTCTTTACCTTATCCAAACCTTTATCTGATCAATACTGCTGCAATGATCATTTCCTTCTCTACTGATATTTTGACGGTTGCTACTGCGACTGTATGGAACTCGGCTGAGTTTCCAGAATGGCTCTCTAGGAGAAGTTCTATCTCACTCTTCCGACTAGGAACTCTTCATGGGTTCTACTTAGGGTAGATTAGGTTCTTAGCTAATTTAGTTGAAATTTTCCTTTATGTAACACTTTGCATTGATTTATACTGTCATTATTCAATCTTTTATTTGGCATATCTGTAAACTGAACTAATCTGAATAAAGATGAAAAAATCCTACTAATCCTTTAAGATAAATCAACCTCTCATCATTGATTAAACATTAAGGATGTGGTAGTTGATATATGCATGATTTGTATTCTCATTCCAGCTCCATTCCTAAATGGTGACAAAGGTCCATTGAACTGCCAGGAAGCCATCAGGAATTCCAAAGGACGAAATCTGTAAGTTGGGGTGCTGGGTCTTAGAAACCCTTTGTAACCCTTCCAAGAAAATTGCCCACAGTTTCTGATAGCAGAATTATGGTTCACACCCCAAATGAAGCATTAAAATTATTACCCAAGACATATTAAAATAATCTCTGATTGCACTTTCCAGTGTCCAGTTCCTGACAGAGCGGGGAAGTGGAATTCAAAGCCATTGCAGTGTTGGCAGTCGTGGTACTTAAGGTGTGAGAATTAATCGGGTGAAAATGTCGTGGTAGAAGAGTATTGTGGTTGTGAGTGTGTTTTCTTCTCAGGTGTATGAGTGGAAGATAGAGACATCGAGTTATTAAAAAGGAGAAGTTGAGTTTCAAGCTCATCGAAAGATCCCTGCATAACAACAAATGTTTTAAACTTGTTTGCAGGTGAAGTAGATGTGGAGTGTGAGGCACCAACACTTCCATCTGTAACAAGATTGACTAGCTGTGGTGTTTGATTAACATTGGTTAATGTAGTGAAACCTTATTGCGCAAACAGGCGAAGCTGCATTGATTTGTGTGAATTTTTGCTGATTGAGAAATCACTTGAGAGTGTAGAATATTCTTGAGTGCTTGTGATACCTAATTTCTGTTAGAAAGAGCAAACAAGAAGTTGTTTAAGAAGATATTTGCTGCAAGGAGTGAGTCAAATGTCATAGTGTTTCGTGCTGGGATTAGAGAGTTGTTGTGCTTTTGCACTGCAATTGGCTAGTGGATTTTCTGTGTTGCACTGTGATTGGACATCGTTGATTTGAGTGCTGTCTTTGGATTTGGTAAAGAATTACATGAAATGAAAAGCTGTCATTTAATTGGTGAACAGAATTTGACGTATTTGGAACTGAATCAAAACATTTGGACTTACGTGAAAATTTGAAAGCTCAATTGTCATTATGAAATGTCTTAAGGATTTTAAGAAAATTGTCAGGGGAGATTAGATATGTATTCCAATATGCAAAGGTGAGGAGGCACCTCCTGAGGGTACTCCGGCATACGTTATGACTACCGATCATGGATTAAATTCATGTTTGCGGCTTCAACAGTGGAGTAGTATTACAGAAAATGATGGTGCTTTCGTTTTCTGAGATATGGGGCGATCAATACTAGAATCCTAGATCATTTGAAAGGAAAATTGTACGAGATGGAGCCACCACATCGACTCATGGAAGATCAAGCATGGGTTACTCTTTACGAAGCATCCCTGAGTAAGAACTGTACCTCATTCTGGCAGGCAGTAAATGCCCTGTTTTTCTCTAACAAAGATGGTGCAAAGATCGAGGTATGCAATAGATGAAAAAGCATGGATTGACTTATTTTCTAATGTTTATAGTATTAAGGGGAATGAAGAATTTTATACTGACCTTGAACCTCCACAATGTGGATGCTATGTAGGCTTTACGCCCATTGAGCTGCACATAACACTCGATGAACTGGTAGAGGCTATGAATGCTAGTAAAGGAGGTAAGGCACCGGGCCCTGATGGTGTACCGATGGATTTATTTAAATCTATTTCATTATTATGGGCCCCTCTGTTAACCCGGGTCTTAGAAGCCTGTTGTGCTAAGGGATTTATTAAGTCCTGGTCAGAATCTGTGATTATACTGATTTTTTAAAAAGGGGCACGTGATAATCCGGCCTGTTACCGACCAATTTCCCTTTTAGATTCACTAGTAAAAGTAGCAGGAAGGATTGTCTTGATTAGATTACAAACATGAGCCGAAGACAATAATATTCTAAGCGCAGTTCAGTATGGTTTTAGACAGGGGCTGGGGACAAATGAGCAGGTTTTAAATTTTAATGGGAAAGTATACCCAAGCCAAGGCTGGGAAGTTATATGTAGCATTTGTGGACCTCGCGGCTGCATTTGATTGCATCGTACATAATAGACTATGGGAAATACTTCTGAATTTGAAGGTTGACCCAGTACTGGTGCAATTTTTAAGACAATTATACGTTGGGGTCACCGCCAAGGTGAAGTATGGATCAAAGGGTGAATGCACTGCGCCATTCTGCATGGAGAGGGGTGTGAGACAAGGCTGTGTCCTGGGCCCGTTCCTTTTCTCCTTATATACGAACGCTCCAGAGGAGGAACTGGTGGCTGAGGCGAGAGATCCTCCTCAGTTTAACAACAAGCCAATGTATCCCTTCTCTTCACGGATAACGCAGTGCTCATGGCCAGAACGCAGTTGGCTCTACAGAGAGCCCTTGCTTCATATATTAATTTTATGGATAGTCGAGGCCTTAAACTTAATGTGAAGAAAACTTTTGTAATGACATGCGGAAAGGGGAGAAATAAATGTAAAAGTATGCCAATCTGGAATGACAGGATAGAGTCAACTAATACATTTTCTTACCTGAGCGTACTATAGGAGCATACTTTTTAGGAGGTCAACCGCGACGGTGGTGAATTTTACTAAAAAAATGGGCAAAAGGCCCCCGGGGATCCTCCTAAAAATTTACCAAGCTAAATGTATGAGCATTGCAATGTTTGGGGCAGGAATTTGGGGTTATACTGATGTATCTTCAATACAAATAGCAGAAAATTCATTTTTAAGGTTTATTTTAGCTGTCCCACAAAGCTCCTCAGTTTTTAATTGTCATAAAGAATTAGGGATCAACTATATTTCTGATATTATTAAAATGCAACCTTTACTATTATGGCATCGAGTTTGGACTTCAATGAGCACAGGGTTAAATAGAGACATTATTAGAGACTCAATGAAATTAGATAATGCAAGTAAAATTACCTGGTTGGATTATGTTGAAAGATTTTTAATGGATTTAGGCCGACTTGATTTTTATATACATCCAGAAACCATGACTTCAATGCCGAGGAAGGAATTTAAATTACTATGCATGTCACATTTAGAGTCCTTAAGAGCTGTAAATGAAATGAAGAAATGTACGGTAATCCAGCATCAACTGACTTTGGTTACTTTAAGTATACAACCCTACCTGGTCTGGTGTATTGGAGGGTATGATAGATATGTCCTCACTAGGTTTAGGTTTGACAGTTTCCATCGTTTAGTGAGCTTTCCTCTCGTAAAGGACTGGTCCAGAGATCTTTGCCACTGCCCATGCGATAAGAAGTCACCTCAATTAACAATACATGTGATTTTATTCTGTAAATTTTACTCAACCGAAAGACCAAGATGGATTTTGCCATTTTTAAAATGAGGGGGTTGGAGGCAATGTCGCCCTGCCTTTTTATATTTGCAAGTGTTGGAAAATGTTTATTGCGTGGGCATTATGACTGGATTTTTGAAAAACATATTGAGGAAAAGAAAAATAATCACTGGTTAATAACATACCGTGGAACTGTATACCGTGCAGAACTTTCACTAATTGTTTCGGCTGCATGTTAAAATTAATTGATGAAATCTATATGAATGTGACTCATGTTTAGATGGCATTGTATAGGGTATTTTAATCATATTAATGTTTTATATGTTACTTTTATGATTTTAAAATGTTTAAAATCGAATAAAGTATATTCTGATTCTGATTCTGTGATAGTAGTGCTTTGTTGTCGCTTGGTACCAAATTCTGCCACTGTACTTTTTCAAGTTCCCTGTACTGCAGAATGGTTCATAGTCATTGACTTCTATCAGGCTTTCTTCTCAGTGCCTTTGCAGGAATATAGCCAATACTTAATCTCATTTGACTTCCAACAGAGGACAAGCCCATGGTTTCATGTCCCTCAAGTGTATACAGAGAGTACATAAAAAGAAATCTTGAGAATTTGAAAATGCCTTGGGAGTCTAGCCTTGTTTAATACAAAGACAATCTGTTCGTAGCATCAGATACACTTGATGCTTGTAAGTACAACACCATTGCACTTTTACATCACCTGGCAGAAAACAGACTCTTAGGGGCCTATTAGGATGGCGGCGAACACCCTAGCGGTGCTGGGACCAGCCGCCAGTGGTGTGGCGGTCCCGTACCGGCAATTAGGATCCCACTGCCACGGTGGCAGTGGCATCCCCTTCCACATCATTGTGGTGGGCGGCGCACACAGCATGCACAACGTGGCAAGCACCGCACGGTGCCTGCCATGTTGTGCATGCAAATGCAGGGGGTACCATAGGCACCCCCCATGTGTACCCCCAACACCCTGGGGGCCTGCAACGGGCCCCCACAGTTATGCACCGCATGCCTTTCCAGCCCCTTTTCCACCCTGTCGACTGGTCGACCGGCAGAAAATTGGCAGATGGTCTTTCCGTCCCCCGGGGTTCCCTCCCGCCATAGTAATGGGGAAATGGGTGGTGGGCGGTGTATAATGTCGCCACCATACGGGCGGTGGCGATCCGGCCGACATTATAATAGACCTCAAAGTGTAACCATGTAAACTGCAGTACTGTCAAAACAGAAGTTCAATATCTGGGACGCATCATCAAGAAAGGAGTCAGAAAGGTGTCACCAGAGAGAGTGGAAGCCATCTCGAACACAGGAAGAAATCAGGATGTTTTTGGGAATGGTTGGCTACTGTAGACAGTGGATATCAAACTCGTCCTTGATGGTAAAGCTACTACTGAGGGTGACACATCGAGATGTGTCTGATCTGCTTTCTTGGGGCAACAAATGTACAAAAGCGTTCCAGATCTGAAAGATAAATGTCTGATTATACAAAAGAGTTTACTCTGTTTTGCAGTGAGAGAGATGGGCACTCCCTATCAGTTTTGACATAGACATATGGAGGGGCCCTAAGACCTGTGACCTATTTTTGTATTCCACTTGATCCCATAGTGGCAGGACTCCCAGGCTGCTTGAAGGCGGTTGCTGGGGTGAGTGCTAGTTTGGAAACGAACAAGAATATAGTGAACTGACACCCTTTAATTGTCATGGTCCCACACTTTGTGGAGTTACTGTTGACCAAAACTAAAACCTAACATTTGACCCCCAACAGATTAACCAGATATGAGCAGAATTTGCTTGCGTCTGATAAAGTTGTAATCAAACATTGTAATGTTTTAAATATTTCTACTCTTATACCTGTGACTGCACAAAGTAAAAAAAATTAAGAGTTCGCTAATGATTGCTTAAGTGCCGCTGGACGATGAACAAAAAAGAGACCCGACATTAAGGATGAACCACTAAATGAGCCCAGCCATGTACTGTTTGTTGATGGTTCATGCCTAAGAGGAAATGAAGGCACACTATGAGCAGCAAATGCCGTGGGCTCCATAAATAATGTGATCAAAGCTTCTTGGCTTCAGTTTGTACTCGCCGCACAAGTTTCCGAGTTAATTGCTCTTACCCAAGCTTGCATTTTACCTGCTCAAATGAGAGTCGCCACCTTCATGGATAGCCAATATGGTTTCGGCATAGTTCATTATTTTGGGCAGTTATGGTTGCATCGTGGATTTTTTACCTCCACAGGAACGCCTATTCAAAATGGGCAGCATGTCAAGGATGTGCTTGAAGCGCTGCAAATGTCTAGGAAAATTGCTATTGTAAAATGTCCACGACATCAATTAGGCAGCGGGTATATTGCTGTGGGCAGCAAATATGCTGACTCCGTAGCCAGGTATTGTGAACTGCTAACATGAATATTTAGTAGAGGTTTCACATGTGAATCTGAGGAAGAAAGTGTTTTTACAATGATGATGGGAATTACTGATACTTGGTAAGAATAGAAAAGGGTGCCGAAAAATGTGTCTGAAGCAGAGCAGAATGGGTGGATCCGGTCAGGTTGTGTAAAGAACGCCAATAACACTTGGATGTTTGCCTACGGAAGGCCAGTGTTGCCTAATAACTTCTTATTTTCAGTGGTCATTACTATCATAGGTTCACACATTTAGGGAGAGATGCCATGGTGAGACTCTTTCGACAATGTTGGTACAACCCCAGATTTCGAATAATTGCTGATGAGAATTGCAAAAGGGGTGTCACATGTCAATAGCTAAATGTAGGGAGAAAGCATACTTTGGAAGCAAACACACAGGGAGATCAAATGGCCCTTTTAACAGACTACAGATGGACTTTATGGAGATGCCCGTGCACAACGGGTTAAGATATGTCCTAGTGATCATCCGTGTTTTCTCGAGATGGGTGGAAGCCTACCCAACGAGGAGAAATGACAGCCTGACTATGGCTAAACTGTTACTACGCAAAATCATTTCAAGATTCAGGATGCCGGTCCTTCTTGAGTCAGATAGAGGAACACGCTTGAATAATGAAGTGATGAACATGCAATGCGCTGCATTACAGATTGAACAAAAGCTACATTGCAGTTACTGACCAGATGCATCAGGTATAGTCAAGCAGATGAATGGAACAATAAAATACAGATTTTCAAACGTTTGTGTTTCAACTTCACTGAAATGGCCAGGTGCATTATCACTGGTATTGATGAGTGTTCAAAGTATCCCAAGCAGGAAGACAGGACTATCCCTGCATGAAATATTGATAGGGAGGCCTATGAGACTGTGTGCTGTACCTGCAAATGCCCTTGTGAACATCACAGATGATGTGATTTTGGATTACTGCAAGACACTCGCTGATGTGGTTCATTCTGTCTCTCATCAGGTATCAGCTGCTAGGAAAGACCCCCACCAAGAACAGTGCCACAACCTCAATCCTGGTGATTGGGTTGTGATCAAGAAGTGCATTTGGAAGAATTGTCTTGAGCCCAGATGGAAAGGCCCTTATCAAGACATTCTAAATTTGAACTCTGCTGTTAAATTTGCTGGATTTTCAAATTTGATACATGCCACACACACCAGGAAGAGTAAGCAATCTGGAAGAAGCATCTTTGGTCTATGATCCAGAAAGAAGAGCATTAGTGGTCACAACACCAGTCAAGAGACTACTAAGACCTACAGCACCAGCACCTGTAGAAATACAGAGAGAAGCACAAGGAGAAGAACGGGGTGAAGATCAACAAGCTGAAAAACAAGTACATGTGCCTGAGGTGACGCAAAGTGGTATTGAAGTCTCAGACAAAGTTGAAGCAGAAACTGAACAGCATGCTGAAAGCATCTGTGAAACTGATCATTGAGAAGAACAAGATCCTGGTGAAGGAATGGGCTCTGGGGCAAAAATAGTTAACCGCCAAGCACAATGGTCAAGAAATATCGTGAAAGAGAGACTGAAGAGACACTCATCAATAGCGCAGATTACAGAAACAGTTCATGAGGGGAGTGAGACAGAAGATGAAGGTGATCTTGATCTAAATCATTACGTTCTAAGGAAGGAGGTCTAGAAGAACTTGAATACTTTGCCAAAGATATTCTGCCCCGATGGTCTTACCACATGAATGCCACACTGAATGCTACTTGGAATATTTGTGTAACGTGAATGCTAACCTGTTAGAACCCCCTTGCACTGCAGAGACATTACTATTTTGAAAACTCAATTGAAAACCAAAACAAACTTAATGCAAAAAGAAGAACAACTATGAACTGTGCCTATTAGATTGTTATTGTTTTAGTTACTTTTTTTTACCAAAAACTAATCTAGGTGCGAGAAGAAGAAGAATAGGGATAGCCATTTTAGAAGAGCACGGTTAAACCTAATGGGTTAAGGATTGTCCATTAGGGAAATGTATTAATAATAATAAGAAAAACCAGAAAAAACATCTTACAGCTTTAAAAAGAAGATCATCTGCTAATCTTCTAAAGCAATTTATTCTATTAGTGACTCAGAACGACGTGTTGCATTTGAAATAGGTATACCTGTATCATGGGAGTAATTTTCGTAATGATAGTTATTATAAACATAATAGTATTTGGAGGATTTTACCTAACCTCTGATTCAGAGCCCCTGGGTACCAATGTCACCAATACATCTACACAGAACTGTAGGGATAGTATTTGTACTAAACTGTTTGTGTGCTACAAGAAAGATGATTATTCTACTAATGTTTATTCTAGATTAGTACAAGAATACACTAATGGCAAAGGATTGCTATGTCTATGCACACGTATCAACTTCTGTTTATGAAGAGGTCACATACTATCACAAAACTTTGTCTTATGCAGTCTCCTTTAGCATCTTGTTTTCACTAGTGTATACGCAAGGACATTTCAAATATGTATATTCAAACTATGATTTAGCACTATCTAGAGTGCCTCTACAAGAAAGCATGAATTTACACCCAAACTAAAAAAAAATGATGGATACAGCTTGGTATTATTTCCTTCCACACTTACCTGTAGATAGCGTGAAGGCTTATAAAAGCAATCGAAGATGCACAATGCGACCCGCAGAGAAGGCTTACATTATGTCTTTAGAGGAAAGATACATGAACATGACAAAGGCTACATCACAGCTTTCCAAACTATTCATGTTGGTGACACACTTTTTGGAGATGCATCATTTTGGGACAAAGTAAGGCAGTTTAGCGAGCGAGCGTTGCAAGCGAGCCTGAACCACTTAAGGGGGTTCGGAGAGGGGGGGTTCTCCCCCGGAAAGAAAATGTTGAAATAAAAGTGGGCAAATGATGCATTTTCAAGCAAATTTCAGACCATGAGGTTGAACACAGGCCCCTGCAGTGGATGCCTTCATCCAATGAGCCACCAGACCCAGCATACACACATCTCTCTCTCTCTGTCTACCTCACTCTCTCTATCGCTTCCTTCCTCTCTCTGCCTCCCTTCCTCTCTCTCCCTCTCTCTATCTCTCTCCCTCTCTCTATCTCTCTCCCTCTCTCTATCTCTCTCTCTCTCTCCCTCTCTCTCCCTCTCTCTGTCCCCCTCTATCTCTCTCTCTCTCTAACTGTCTCCCTCTCTTTGTCTCTCTCCCTCTGTCTCCCTCTGTCTCCTTCTCTCTCCCTCCCTCACTCTCCCTCTGTCTCCCTCTCTCTCCCTCCCTCTATTTCTCCTTCTGTCTCCCTCCCTCTGTCTCCCTCTGTCTTCCTCCCTCTGTCTCCCTCCCTCTGTCTCCTTCCCTCTCTCTCCCGCCCTCTCTCTCTCCCTCTGTCTCCCTCTGTCTGTCTCCCTCTGTCTCCCTTTCTCCCTCTATCTCCCTGTCTCCCTCTCTCTGTCTCCCTCTCTCAGTCTCCCTCTCTCTGTCTCCCTCTCTCGCTGTCTCCCTGCCTCTGTCTCCCTCTCTCGCTGTCTCCCTCCCTCTGTCTCCCTCTCTCTTTCTCCCTCTATCTGTCTCCCTCTCTCTGTCTCCCTCTCTCTGTCTCCCTCTGTCTCCCTCTATCTGTCTCCCGCTCTCTGTCTCCCTCCCTCTGTCTGTCTCCCTCTGTCTGTCTCCCTCCCTCTGTCTCCCTCTATCTGTCTCCCTCCCCCTGTCTGTCTCCCTCTGTCGCCCTCCTCCCTCTGTCTGTCGCCCTCTGTCTCCCTCTCTGTCTCCCTCTGTCTCCGTCCCTCTGTCTCCCTCCCTCTGCCTCCCTCCCTCTCTTCCTCCCTCTGTCTCCTTTTCTCTGTCTCCCTCTGTCTCCCTCTCTCTCTGTCTCCCTCCCTCTCCCCCCTCTGTCTCCCTCTCTCTCTCTCCCTCCGTTTCCCTCTCCCTCTCCGTCTCCCTCTCTGTCTCTCTGCCTCTGTCTGTCTCAGTCTCTGCCTCTATCTGGATGTCCCTGTCCCTGTCTCTGCCTCTATCTATCTGTCTGTCCCTGTCTCTGTCTGTCTCTGTCTGTCTTTGTCACCCTCCCTCTCTCTGTCTCCCTCCCCCTCTCTCTCTGTCTCCCTCCCTCTCTCTATCTCTCTCTGTCTCCCTCTCTCTGTCTGTCTCCCTCTCTCTCTGTCTCCCTCTCTCTGTCTCCCTTCCTCTCTCTCTCTCTCTGTCTCCTTCTGTATCCCTCCCTCTGTCTGTCTCTCTTCCTCTGTCTGTCTCTCTCTTGTCTGTCTACCTCTTGTCTGACTCCCTCTATCTGTCTCCCTCCCTCTTTCTCCATCCCTCTGTCGCCCTCCTCCCTCTGTCTGTCTCCCTCTGTCTGTCTCCCTCCCTCTGTCTGTCTCCCTCTGTCGCCCTCCTCCCTCTGTCTGTCGCCCTCTGTCTCCGCCCCTATCTCCCTCCCTCTGTCTCCCTCCCTCTATCTCCCCTTCTCTCTGTCTACCTCTGTCTCCCTCTCTTTCTGTCTCCCTCCCTCTCTCTCTTTCTGTCACCCTCTGTCTCCCTCTCTCTCTCTCCCTCCATTTCCCTCTCCCTCTCCGTCTCCCTCTCTGTCTCTCTGCCTCTGTCTGTCTCAGTCTCTGCCTCTATCTGGCTGTCCCTGTCCCTGTCCCTGTCTCTGCCTCTATCTATCTGTCTGTCTGTCCCTGTCTCTGTTCTTGTATGTCACTGTCTCCCTCCCTCTGTCTCCCTCTCTGTGTCTGTCCGTCCCTGTCTCCCTCCCTCTGTGTCCCTCCCTCTATCTCCCCTTCTCTCTGTCTACCTCTGTCCCCATCTCTTTCTGTCTCCCTCCCTCTCTCTCTTTCTGTCACCCTCTGTCTCCCTCTCTTTCTCTCCCTCCGTTTCCCTCTCCCTCTCCGTCTCCCTCTCTGTTTCTCTGCCTCTGTCTGTCTCAGTCTCTGCCTCTATCTGTCTGTCCCTGTCCCTGTCTCTGCCTCTATCTATCTGTCTGTCTGTCCCTGTCTCTGTCCTTGTATGTCACTGTCTCCCTCCCTCTGTCTCCCTCTCTGTCTCTGTCTGTCTCTGCCTCTATCTGCCTGCCCCTGTCCCTGTCTCTGCCTCTATCTGTCTGTGTCTGTCTGTGTCTGTCTCTGTCTCCCTCCCTCTCTCTGTCTCCCTCCCCCTCTCTCTCTGTCTCCCTCCCTCCCTCTGTCTCCCTCTCTCTCTGTCTCCCATGTTTTCCCTCTCTCTCTGTCTCCCTCCCTCTGTCTGTCTCCCTCTGTCTGTCTCCCACCCTCTGTCTCCCTCTATCTGTCTCCCTCCCTCTGTCTGTCTCCCTCCCTCTGTAGCCCTCCTCCCTCTGCCTGTCTCCCTCAGTCTGTCGCCCTCTGCCTCCCTCTCTGTCTTCCTCTGTCTCCGTCCCTCTGTCTCCCTCCCTCTGTCTCCCTCCCTCCCTCTCTCCCTCTCTGTCTCCCTCCCTCTCTGTCTCGCTCTCTCTCTGTCTCCCTCCCTCTCTCTCTGTCTCCCTCCCTCTGTCTCCCTCCCTCTGTCTTCCTCCTTCTATCTCCCTCTGTCTGTCTCCCTCGGTCTGTTACCCTCTGTCACCTCACCCCAGCTTCCCGGGAACACACACAGCCGCCGCACCCGAGTACTTCACAGGTCTTTAAAAGACCGTTTACTGGGAGACTGTTAGACCTGGCACCTTGGCGTGAGTTTCCCTTCCACTTTTTGATGGTGTGCCTCGATTGTTTTGCTGGTGTTGTCCGCTCAGGGCACTGCGCCACGGCTAATCCGTGCCGCAGTGCAAGTGCTCCCTAGGTAAGGTGTACCTGTAATTGATGTCCATGATTGGGTTATTGGATTCACTGTCAGTCCCCAGTAAAGTGCACCAGGGGTGCCAGGGCTTGTGAATGCCAATGCTGCTGGTGGGCCTGCAGCGCTGGTTGCGCCACCCACGGAAGCGGCCTTGTAAAATGTGTCTAGGGTCTGCCACCGCAGACCCTGTGCGCGGTCCGGGACCGTCGCGCTGACTGCGCAAGTGCCCCCACTTGCCAGTCCCTAAACCTTCCCTTACCTACATATTAGCCACCCCTCTGGTAGGCCCAAGGGCAGGGTGCATTGTAGGCATAAGGTAGGACATGCCCTGGTGTGTGTGGCATGTCTTAGTAGTGAATTACAGCCCTTGTCGTTTTTCACTATTGAAGGCTACCCGCTCTCCATAGGCCAGAATGGGCTGCTGGGATCACGCCAACGCTGTGACCCCAGTGGACTCAGAGAGCATGGTAGAAGTGTCAAGTTTAGTATGCCTGAACTCAGGATGATAAAATACTTCTTGTAGTCAAGTTTATTTTAATATCCTGGGTTTGTAAATACTACTTTTAGAAAGTTAGTATTTACTGACCTGACCATCTCAGTCCGCCTCTGCTGTATGTGTGTGTGTTCTGCCCAGCAACAGTAAGGAGCAGGGTTGGGGAATCCCCAGAGACAGGTTGGCTGCCAGGTGGTGGGTAGAGAGATTACACCTGGATGGGTGGGAGGAGTACACCTTGACTCTTGAATAGACCTGTGCTCTGCCACCACAAAGCCGGCGCCACCCCCTGTGGGGCGGCTGATGTCTCTGCCCTGCTGCTGAAAGGAAAGAGCAGAGTCACCATAACAAAGTGCTCCAGAACTGGACTGAGCCAGGCCTAGGCCCCCTGGCGCTAAAGAACAAAAGAATCATGGTATAAAAGTAGGAGCCTGGCTCCTAAGAAATCAGAATCCTGTTTACCACAAAGAACCTCTGCCCGACTAGAAGGAGAAGAAGACGCCGGAGGAGCTGGCCTGCTGCTTGCCTTGCTGAGAAAGGAGAGGAAGAGACTTACTGAAAAGACTTTGCTACTTTGTGCTTGAACATTCTCCAAGGGCTTGATCTGAGCTTGCCCCCTGAACTGAACCCCAGGAACAGTGGGTTCTCTGTGCTTCTTGCTCGTCCTCCAATTCGAGCCGTGTGTGCATCCCGCTGGAAAAGAGACTGCGCCCCTCATCGCCCCTCCTAGGGCCGTGACACTCAGAAGCTCGCCTGCCTCCAACCCGTGAGAGCCCCGCTCCGTCCGGAGCCGCTCTCTGTTCCCGGGCCAGGCCGCCTGCATCCCTGTCACCGCCTGCCATTGGAGTGCGCTGAACGCGCTATCACCCCTCCTGCCGGAAGCCGTCCGACGACTGTGATCTACGCCGGGTCACCCAGCTGCACTAACCGTGCCCTGCGACCCCGCTTCGCTATCCCCGGACTTCTCAGGCCGCGCCGCCCCCGCCGTGGAGACCCCCCTGCACCGCCGTGCTAAAGGGTCGCTGGCCGCGCCTGCCTACGTGCCCACACCTGCTGATTGAGGACCCAAGAACACTTCCCAAGCTGAGAGTCGCACCGACCTGTGCCGCCTCTCCTAATCACGAAAGAAGTCCAGTATCGGGCTCGGGGCCCGCAACGCCTTATTTCCCCGTTCGCAGGAACCGATCTCTGTGAGTACTGGACCTACAAGTAAAGAGACTACGAACTATCCATTTGAAGCTACGAACCACGAACATTTGCCCGCTTCACAACCTGGTGGCATAGCGAAAACGTTATTGGTCTTGTGATAAGTCTGCTGAGATATATATACCTTATTTTTACATAAAGAATCGTATTTTTATATATATCCAAGCCTGGTGTCCGTTTCTGGGGGGATTAATGTATTTACTGTGTGTATGATTGTAAGTGCTTAACCAACACGCCTGAGGAATCGCCTTGGCTGCTCACGCCACGCACCTAGAGGGTGAGCAAGGGTCATTCGCGAGGGGTTATCCTGCGCCCTGACGTGGAGGAGAGGGTTCCTGCTTGACACAAGGGCAACCTTGCGCCAACCAGAGATCCCCGACTCTAACATTGTTGGCAGCGGTTGGGATTTCGGATTTGCACTTGTAATTTGCATACAGTGAATTATTAATCACCAGATAGTGAGAGCAGACCAAATAACGCAGCCACAGGTTTGTAATTGTGGAACTTTGTTGAGACATCTGCCATTACTGCAACCATGCCTGGCTCGCACTCCGCTGGAAGAGCACTCTCTGTGGATTTCTGGAATAGATGAGGTGGATTGGGAGAGACTGGAAGGCTACACGATGGAGCAATTGAAAGGCTACAGTGTACAATTCAGAGTCCCCCATGCTGGATGCAAGAGGAAGCCCCAGTACACCAAGGCGTTGAGAGCCTGGAAGGAGTCACGAGACCTACGGAATGCGGGGGACATCGTTCCACCCGACAACCTTGAGGAGCCCAGCAGAGTCCGGTCGCCAGAGGAACTGGCAGACAGGGCAGCCGACAGGGCGCATGCAATGGAGATGGCAAAGTTGGCAGGACAAATGGAAATGGAAAAGCAGAAGTTGGCCCTGGAGGCACAACAACGCCAAATGGATCATGATATCCGATTGAAGGAGTTGGAGCTGAAGGCGAAAAGTTTGGACACCGCTCCTTCTGGTGGCAGCACTCCACCAGTGCAGGTAGAGTCCAAGGTGTACATCCCCAAAGATGTAGTAAAGGAGTATTTTAGAAAGGATGACATAGGGCAGTGGTTTAGGGCCTACGAGGTGGCCATGTCCTCACACCGGGTCCCTGAGAAAGACTGGGGAGCGGGGTTGTGGGGAAGGTTCCTTGCTGAAGGGCGTGACACACTGTTAGATTTACCCTTAGATCTCCAAACCTCATACCCCCATATGAAGGAAGCTTTAATGACCAGGTATGGGTTAACTCCGGAGCTATATAGACAGCGGTTCAGGGAGACGAAGAAGATCCCTGAGAGTACGTATGTGGAGTATGTGACCTTTTTCTGCAGAGCGCTGGATGGTTGGGTGAAGGGTAGCAAAGTGAATGATTATCAAGGGCTGCTTGATTTAATTGCATGGGAGCACTTGTCCAGTCAATGTTTTCCTGAGCTACGCCAGCACCTGATTGATAGCAAGCTGTCCAACCCGAGGAAGCTTGCTGAGGAGGCGGACCGCTGGCTCAGCACCAGGGTCCACAAGGGTCAAGTGGGAGACTCCGCCAAAGGTGGGCAGGGTCCCCAGCAGAAGAGTGGGGGGGACAAGGGTAAACAGAAGGGGTTCCAAAAAGGCCCCCAAAGTAATTCCCAAGGGAACCAGCAGAAGGGTTCTCAGCCTCCCCCAACCCCGCAGCAGAACGGGGCCCCGACAGGGAGACCTGTTCCAAAGGGGCCCTTCAATTGTTATAAGTGTGGTGACCCGGGTCACATTGCCTCTGATCCTAAGTGTCGCCTGTTTGGTAAGACCGCACCCACTGGTGCTCCACCCCGGCAAGTAGCTAGTGTTAACTTTGGGGAGGAGGTAGCAGTCCAGGAGGGTGGGGGTCCCGGGCAGATGACCCTAGTCTCGCTAGGAGACAGCGAGATGGTCCCTGTAACCTACCTGCCCTCTAACACTAAGAAATATGGGCAAGTGGTGACCATCAATGGAAGGAAGGTGGAGGCTCTTAGAGATACAGGAGCCAGCGTGACCTCGGTGAGGCAACACCTGGTGTCTCAAGAGCAGATTGTACCCAATGCCTACTGTAGGGTTGTCAATGCTGACAACGTAGAGAGTCGTTGTCCAATGGCTCAAGTTCCCTTTGAGTGGGGGGAGGTCTCTGGTACTCTACAAGTCGCTGTGAGAACTGACATGCCTGTAGACTGTCTGCTAGGGAACGACCTGGAGAGTTCCCCTTGGGAAAAGGTGGAGAAGACCACGCATCTGAGGATGGTGGGTCTACCCGACTGGGCGTGCGTGACCACCCGGTCCATGGCAGCCAGTAGGGGTGTTGAGAGGGTCCTGGAGCCTGAGGGAGAGGTCCAGGAACCGGCCTTAGGGAGAAGGCGCAGGAGGCGCGGGAAACCGGCCCCCGAAGTTCCCACGGCCCAGGAGGAAGTAGACCCTGAGGGGGATACTCTGGAGCCTACCGGGGAACAGATTGCCGAACTGGGAGATCTGCCTGAGCTGACCCATTGGCAGCAAGAAGGAGGTCCCTCCAGGGAGGAATTCTGCAGGGAGCAGAAAGAATGCCCTTCTCTCGTGGGTATGCGGCAACAGGCTGCAGACCAGGCCAATGGTGTTCAGGCCAAAACACACTACGTGTACTGGGAGAGTGACCTCCTGTATTCCGAGCCTAAGGCTGCTGAACCTGGGTCAGCCCGTGTGCTGGTGGTACCCCAGAAGTTCAGAACCTTCCTACTGGGGCTGGCTCATGATGTGCCGTTAGCAGGACATTTGGGGATGGACAAGACCTATGACAGGCTTGTCACCCACTTTTACTGGCCCCAAATGCACAAGAATTCCGATTCCTACTGCAGAACCTGTCAGACTTGCCAGGCAAGTGGTAAGAGCGGAGGGAAGCACAAGGCTCCTCTGCAACCTTTCCCTGTGGTCGGTACGCCATTCCAACGAGTGGGTATTGATATTGTGGGGCCTCTGGATCCCAAGACAGCCCTGGGCAACAGGTTCATCCTGGTCTTGGTGGACCATGCCACCCGGTACCCTGAAGCCATCCCTCTGAGGACAGTGACGGCCCCCGTGGTGGGACGGGCACTGATGGGAATTTTCTCCCGAGTGGGATTCCCTCTAGAGGTGGTGAGCGACAGGGGGACCAATTTCATATCCACGTATATGAAATCCCTGTGGAAGGAGTGTGGGGTAACTTACAAGTTCACCACTCCTTACCATCCCCAAGGAAATGGGTTGGTTGAGAGATTCAACCGAACCCTCAAAGGCATGATCATGGGCCTGGACGGTCCAATGAGGCGTAAGTGGGACGTCCTCTTGCCATGCCTGCTCTTCGCTTACCGAGAGGTGCCACAGAAGTCTCTAGGATTCAGCCCCTTTGAGCTTCTGTATGGTCACCCGGTAAGAGGACCTCTGAGTTTGGTGAAGGAAGGCTGGGAGCAATCTCCCAGGAAACCTCCCCAGAATGTATATAGTTACATGCTGGCCTTCCGAAACCAGACTCGGCGTTTCAGGCAACTTGCTGAGGCAAATCTGGAAGCCAGCCAGGAGGAGATGAAGCGGTGGTACGACCGGAATGCCACTCTGGTAGAGCTTCAACCTGGACAAAAGGTGTGGGTCTTGGCCCCAGTGGAGCCTTGTGCACTTCAGGATAAGTGGACAGGTCCATTTGAGGTTGTGGAGCGCAAAAGTCCTATCACCTACTTGGTGGACATGCAGACTCCCAGGAACCCTTTGAGGGTCCTACATGTTAACCGCCTTAAGCCCCACTTAGAGAGGACCGAAGTGGGCATGCTGCTGGCCACTGATGATGGAATGGAAGAGGAGACCGAGCCTCTTCCTGACCTCTTAGTGGCCTCTGAGAAAGATGGGTCAGTGGATGGAGTTAACCTCTCACCCACCCTGACGCCCGAACAACAGGAAGACTGCCGCCACTTGCTGGGACAGTTTTCCGACCGATTCTCCCTGGTTCCTGGTGTCACAGATTGGTGCGTCCATGATGTGGACACAGGAGACAGCTTACCTGTGAAGCACAAGGCTTACAGGGTAACTGACAGGGTCAGAGCTTGCATCAAGGAGGAGGTCTCCAAAATGCTGGCGCTAGGGGTAGCTGAGTCCTCCAGCAGTCCTTGGTCCAGCCCCGTGGTCTTGGTCCCAAAGGCTGCTGCGCCGGGAGCCACACCTGAACTCCGGTTCTGTGTGGACTACAGAGGACTCAATTCAGTCACGAAGACTGACGCGCACCCCATCCCCAGAGCTGATGAGCTCATTGATCGGCTGGGGGCTGCCCGGTTCCTCAGTACGTTTGATTTAACGTCTGGGTACTGGCAGATCGCCTTGACCGATGGGGCCAAAGAGAGGTCAGCATTCTCTACACCAGATGGGCACTTCCAGTTCCGAGTCATGCCATTTGGAATGAAGAATGCCCCTGCCACCTTTCAGAGGTTGGTCAACCAGGTACTGGTTGGGCTGGATGCGTTCAGTGCCGCCTACCTGGATGACATCGCAGTGTTCAGTGCCACCTGGCCTGAACACCTGCGCCACCTCTGGGAAGTGTTGATGGCGCTGCGCCGAGCAGGTCTCACGATCAAGGCAAGCAAGTGCCAGATCGGGCAGGGTTCCGTGGTGTACTTGGGACACCAAGTGGGGAGTGGCAAGGTGGCACCCTTGCAACCCAAAATCGAGACCATCCTGGCTTGGGAACCCCCCAAGACGCAGACCGCAGTGAGGGCCTTCCTGGGGCTCACTGGGTACTACAGGAGGTTTGTCAAGGGCTATGGAACGATCGTTGCCCCCTTGACAGAGCTGACTTCGAAGAAGCAGCCCAGGAACGTGATTTGGACTGACACCTGTCAGAAAGCTTTCGACACCCTGAAGACTGCCATGTGCACGGCGCCCGTGCTCTTGGCCCCTGACTTCTCCAAGGAATTCCTAGTCCAGACAGACGCTTCAGAGCATGGTGTGGGGGCTGTTCTCTCACAGATGACTGAGGAGGGCTGGGACCAACCCGTAGCCTTCATCAGTAGGAGGTTACTTCCACGGGAAAGTAGGTGGAGTGCAATTGAGCGAGAAGCATTTGCTGTGGTCTGGGCGCTGAAGAAGCTAAGACCCTACTTGTTTGGGTCTCACTTCCGGGTTCAGACGGACCACAGGCCCCTCAGATGGTTGATGCAAATGAGGGGTGAAAACCCGAAGCTGTTGAGGTGGTCCATCTCCCTACAGGGTATGGACTTTACGGTGGAACACCGTCCTGGTACAGATCACGCCAACGCGGACGGTCTGTCCAGGTATTTCCGCCTTAGTGACGAGGAACCCCCTGGGCAAGGGTAGTTCTCCCCACATTTCAGCTGGAGGGGACACGTGTTAGACCTGGCACCTTGGCGTGAGTTTCCCTTCCACTTTTTGATGGTGTGCCTCGATTGTTTTGCTGGTGTTGTCCGCTCAGGGCACTGCGCCACGGCTAATCCGTGCCGCAGTGCAAGTGCTCCCTAGGTAAGGTGTACCTGTAATTGATGTCCATGATTGGGTTATTGGATTCACTGTCAGTCCCCAGTAAAGTGCACCAGGGGTGCCAGGGCTTGTGAATGCCAATGCTGCTGGTGGGCCTGCAGCGCTGGTTGCGCCACCCACGGAAGCGGCCTTGTAAAATGTGTCTAGGGTCTGCCACCGCAGACCCTGTGCGCGGTCCGGGACCGTCGCGCTGACTGCGCAAGTGCCCCCACTTGCCAGTCCCTAAACCTTCCCTTACCTACATATTAGCCACCCCTCTGGTAGGCCCAAGGGCAGGGTGCATTGTAGGCATAAGGTAGGACATGCCCTGGTGTGTGTGGCATGTCTTAGTAGTGAATTACAGCCCTTGTCGTTTTTCACTATTGAAGGCTACCTGCTCTCCATAGGCCAGAATGGGCTGCTGGGATCACGCCAACGCTGTGACCCCAGTGGACTCAGAGAGCATGGTAGAAGTGTCAAGTTTAGTATGCCTGAACTCAGGATGATAAAATACTTCTTGTAGTCAAGTTTATTTTAATATCCTGGGTTTGTAAATACTACTTTTAGAAAGTTAGTATTTACTGACCTGACCATCTCAGTCCGCCTCTGCTGTATGTGTGTGTGTTCTGCCCAGCAACAGTAAGGAGCAGGGTTGGGGAATCCCCAGAGACAGGTTGGCTGCCAGGTGGTGGGTAGAGAGATTACACCTGGATGGGTGGGAGGAGTACACCTTGACTCTTGAATAGACCTGTGCTCTGCCACCACAAAGCCGGCGCCACCCCCTGTGGGGCGGCTGATGTCTCTGCCCTGCTGCTGAAAGGAAAGAGCAGAGTCACCATAACAAAGTGCTCCAGAACTGGACTGAGCCAGGCCTAGGCCCCCTGGCGCTAAAGAACAAAAGAATCATGGTATAAAAGTAGGAGCCTGGCTCCTAAGAAATCAGAATCCTGTTTACCACAAAGAACCTCTGCCCGACTAGAAGGAGAAGAAGACGCCGGAGGAGCTGGCCTGCTGCTTGCCTTGCTGAGAAAGGAGAGGAAGAGACTTACTGAAAAGACTTTGCTACTTTGTGCTTGAACATTCTCCAAGGGCTTGATCTGAGCTTGCCCCCTGAACTGAACCCCAGGAACAGTGGGTTCTCTGTGCTTCTTGCTCGTCCTCCAATTCGAGCCGTGTGTGCATCCCGCTGGAAAAGAGACTGCGCCCCTCATCGCCCCTCCTAGGGCCGTGACACTCAGAAGCTCGCCTGCCTCCAACCCGTGAGAGCCCCGCTCCGTCCGGAGCCGCTCTCTGTTCCCGGGCCAGGCCGCCTGCATCCCTGTCACCGCCTGCCATTGGAGTGCGCTGAACGCGCTATCACCCCTCCTGCCGGAAGCCGTCCGACGACTGTGATCTACGCCGGGTCACCCAGCTGCACTAACCGTGCCCTGCGACCCCGCTTCGCTATCCCCGGACTTCTCAGGCCGCGCCGCCCCCGCCGTGGAGACCCCCCTGCACCGCCGTGCTAAAGGGTCGCTGGCCGCGCCTGCCTACGTGCCCACACCTGCTGATTGAGGACCCAAGAACACTTCCCAAGCTGAGAGTCGCACCGACCTGTGCCGCCTCTCCTAATCACGAAAGAAGTCCAGTATCGGGCTCGGGGCCCGCAACGCCTTATTTCCCCGTTCGCAGGAACCGATCTCTGTGAGTACTGGACCTACAAGTAAAGAGACTACGAACTATCCATTTGAAGCTACGAACCACGAACATTTGCCCGCTTCACAACCTGGTGGCATAGCGAAAACGTTATTGGTCTTGTGATAAGTCTGCTGAGATATATATACCTTATTTTTACATAAAGAATCGTATTTTTATATATATCCAAGCCTGGTGTCCGTTTCTGGGGGGATTAATGTATTTACTGTGTGTATGATTGTAAGTGCTTAACCAACACGCCTGAGGAATCGCCTTGGCTGCTCACGCCACGCACCTAGAGGGTGAGCAAGGGTCATTCGCGAGGGGTTATCCTGCGCCCTGACGTGGAGGAGAGGGTTCCTGCTTGACACAAGGGCAACCTTGCGCCAACCAGAGATCCCCGACTCTAACAGAGACGTTATGCAATAGATGAGGCATAGTGAGAACAAAGCTTTCAAAGGAATGCCTCTTAATTAGCAGCGGTTATGTGCTAAGTGCCCCTTAATACCAGTGTCATCCCGCGACACATCCACCATTTTCAGGCGACACAGTACTGTGTCGGGACACACAGTTTGGAAAGCTCTGGGCTACAGACTGAACGGGAGATGTTTTAGAGAATGTATGGAAGAAGGAAGATAATGAATTCAGAAAGAAAACTGTTTATCCTAAATTCAGACTAAACAGCCGAACCAAGGGAAAGATTTGCTTTTATAAAAGACAAACAATATTAGTAGTTGTGACAACACTTTTGAACTGACAGGGGGAACATGGCAAATATTACAGGTAAATGAAAACACAATACCAGAATACCAGAAGTTTACTACATTTGTGGACAAAATGCTAGTTTCTCATTGCCTGCTGATTGGGAAGGAACCTGTTACTTAGGCATATTAATTCTAAATATGTACCAGTTTACTAGTTCAGAAGCACTAACATTAGCACCAGCACACAGAAAGAAACATAGCACATGCAAAGAAAAACTGAATTCCTTGCTTATAGGTCCATGGATTTGCAGGACTAACTTGTTTTAGACAAATTACTCGCTGAAAAGGAAGGAGTCTGTCACATGTTGCCATTAACACATTGCTGTGCATTCATACCGGAAGAGAGCAAGGAGATAGCAAGTTTTGCAAACACTATTTCAGGTATAGAACCCTAATTTTGTGAACTGGAAACACCAAGTTTGTGCAAAAATGTTGGAAAAGGATTGAGCACCATCAGAAATTGTTTTTTTCCACAGCTGGGATGGGTATACTGAAGGCGATACTAATGTCAATAGTGATAATAGGACTTTGCTTAATAATCCTTTATGTCCTATTTCTGAGCTGTAAATACATTATGCACAAGAGACGGTAACATTCAAAACAAAATGTATGACAGGGACATGGGACTGTGCGGAATAATGAATGACGACCACATGAGGGTACTTAAACATAGCAGGGGAATCGGAAGTAAAAGATGAGACACGTCAGAAGACGAAAGTGCCTTCTAGATTTGAATTTGCATGAGAAACAGAACAAAATTGTGTGATGATTTAAAATCATCAAAAGGGAGGGGATTGTGGGAAATAACTTTAAAATCAAATTTTAGACTTGCAAAATATATTAGAATTGCACCTGAGAATGTGTTTAAACTGCTGCAGAAATGTTTTCACATAGAAAATGACACATAGGAAAATGTACTTGCTTTATAACATGAAAGAATTCTTTTAAAATGCATTTTTAATGTCACAAACTCATTCATAAATTAATCACATGTAGGGAAAATGTGCTTGCTTAAATGTATATGAAATAACATTAAGATTTATTTTTTTGTAAGAGGCTATCATTCTTAAATGTGTCCCTTTAGTAGGCCCAAACGTCTGTTCTTATGGCTCTTGCTCATAGCCTAATAGACATTTATTTAGAAAATGTGCCTAGCACCAGCATCTTACTTAAAATTGTGCTGACTTCAAGCTTATATTTCCTTAGCTTCATCATGTCACATTAGCTCATTTAAACTGAACAATTAAACTTGTTGTGACTGTAAGAATAATGATTTACATATATTTTATGTATGCCTCACTAGAACATTACTAGTCTTGGCTCAGCATATCTGTCTCGCTTTGTATTTACAATGGACATCGAGCGCATCTTTTAGCTTAGATAAGAAAGTTCTCATGAGAATGTTCCTTCATGTTACAAGTATATTAAACATTGTTTGACTACATACCGGCATGGATGTTTACTGTGGTATTTGAGAGAAGAAGCATCGGAAGTTGACGGCACCATTGGATGTGTGGTTTCCATTGGAGGAGAACTATTAACACTTGCTAAGTTTTATAACATTTTTGAATGATTTTATATTAGTAAGTGTTCCTAGATAGAGAGATTTCAGACCTCACACCAGCGACCCAAGACCAGACTTGACTTTTTACTCTGCGGCTTGCTTGGAAGAAACCCGTTATGACTCTGCAGAGAGTCGCTTCTTACTGGCAGCTATTGCTAATGACCTGCAATTATCAATTCCTTTTTTATTGACATTTTGACGGTTGTTACTGTGACTGTAAGGAACTCGACTGAGTTTCCAGAACGACTCTGTATGAGAAGTTCTATCTTGCTCTTTTCCAAAAAGGAACTCCCCATGGGTTCTTTTTAGGGTAGATTAGTCTCTTAGCTAGTTTAATGACAAATTTATTTTATGGGACACTTTGTATTGATTTATGCTGTCACTAATCAATCATTCATTTGGCATTTCTGGAAACTGAACTCATCTGAATAAAGATGACAAACAAATAAATAAAGGTTTGAAAACTCTATCAACCTCTCATCATTCACTGAACATTAAGGATCTGGCATTTGATGACATATGTGTGATTTGCATTCTCGTTCCAGCTCCATTCCAAAACAGTAACAAAGGTCCATTGACCTGTTGAGAAGCCATCAGAATTTCCAAAGGACGAAATCTGTAAGTTGGGGTGTTACTTCTTAGAGACCCTTTGGAACCCCTCCTAGGAAATGTCCCAATTCAACTTGTGGTTCCATGCCGACAATACTAGGGAGACTTTAATTATCTCAAAACCCAAGTGGGAGGATGATGAATTGAATGTGGCTGCCAATAGGCCATTGTCTATGTTAAACCTAGACTCTTAAATGCTCAGCAAGATATTAGGAAATCAACTGGCCCTAGTGCATTGTGACCAGTGCAGGTTCATCCCTCAACACAATGCCTCTGCTATCAGGAAACCTACTCAAGTCATAGATAAGACATTGACATCTCATTATCCAAATGGGGTGGTCTTATCTGTAGACCTATACGAGGTGTTTGAGATTTATGCCTTGGGGATACCTCCAAGCAGCAATGTCGTGAATGAGCCTGGGCGTGCGATTGGATAGGTGGATGATCTTGCTTTATGCAAAAGCTCAGGCTTGGGTTCTGATGGTGAGGTGTATTTCAGAAGCATTTCATTTGTGCTGGGAGATTAGGCAGGGTTACCCACTGTCTCCAATGCTCTTGGCACTGGAGCCAGTGTTGGTTTAGATCACTCTACTCTCTGCTCTGGGAATTAGTTTGGCATGGTAGGCGGCAAAGGGTATCTTTGTACACCCTGTGTCTTCCCACAAGGCAGGGAGGTCTGGCAGTACCTGATTATAAGTTATGTTATCAGTCAGCCCAGTTGTAATAGTTTCCACACAATTGGGCAAGGGTTAACTTGCCAGCAGTTGGTGAGGCGGTAAAGTCAGACAGATGGGGCACTGGTGACTTTGTTAGTGGGCGTGAAAATTCCACAATTGCCACTGTGGAGGCCATTTTGGATTATCCTCCAATGCCAAGAGCTTGACCAGCTCTGTGATACTCAATGATTACAAGAGGCCTGCCGAACATGTTCAAAAGGCAAGTGAACTTCAGAGAACCTATTTACCCTTTTGTTTGTAAACAGCTTTTACACAAGGCTTGTTTGGAAAACAACACTTGGGACACACAGCATTTCGATTTTTTTTGTTTAGGTTTTGTGCAAATACTGTCTACTGATGCACAGACAGCTGGCCTGTGGCAATCACACGATGACCATCGTGTATCAGGCCACTAGCACGCATCACCTTTCTTCTCTGATTTGCTATAGGCCTACTGTATGTGCAATAATGTCCTGTCTGGCCAGCAATGCACACTGTATTTGTTCATAAATCTGAGGAAATATCTTTGTAATTTACTTGAACTGTATGCAAATTGGATATGTATTTAACATGCCCTTTGTGATTTATAGTATGAACGACCACACTAGACTTCTGCAAATGGAACCATAGGTGGCTTTGCCTTTGGTTCCCGTGTACACATATATTAAATTTCACCTATCAACTTAGATGAAGTCTTAGCCTGTACTTCATTTTGTAGGCTTCTACACCACAACCCTATCTTCTTGAAGTGCTAATCTGCTGCCATGAGAGCCATGGTTCAGGAAACGTGCCAACATCTGTTAAATACTCTGGCATTTTTGCTGGTGGGGCTTCTAACTCTGGGGAGGGATGGGCTTTTTGATAATGTGATGCCTGCATAACTGGGCGTGGCTGGCGGGTGGCTGATATCAAGATTTTTGGAGACTGCTATTCTGAGGGTGCCTTCTAGGACTTGTGCTAGTTAACAGAGGAAAATGGTCTCCCTGGGCCCAATTCTTGATGTATGGCTTGGTGGTGCTGTTAGAAATGAGGGTCTCTAGTTGGCCGAGGTAGGTACCTTTGGCCAAATAGGGACCCTTGCTTCTAGTCAGGGTAAGGGGGAAAAAACTGCAGATAACCCATGTTCACCCCCTTGGTAACTTGGCGCGAGCAGACAGGCTTATCCCCAAGGCAATGTGTAAAGTATTTTGAACCAACACTCACAGTAACACAGTGAAACACCACAAATGAACACCACACAGGTTTTAGAAAAATAAAGTATTTTTATCTAAGTTATGCTCGACCAAGACGACAAAACTCCAACATAAACAATTACGCTTTTCTTTAAAATGTTCTTTGACAGGTTTCTGTTTAAAACCAAGCTTTAGGTTCTGCATTCTGCAGGTTTTATCCAAAACGATCTTGTAGTTACAGTATTTCTTTAGGCCAATGAGATGGGATCAAAAACAGTCTCCAAACTAAGGCACCGGCGGGGACTGTACTTTCCTTTCTTTCATAAATGTAATGTTATTAGCCCACATCACCCGGCACCGAAGCGCGGTGCCTTCCTTGTTCTTGAATCCGAGAAAACCACTCTAATAACTCCTAAACTGACCCCGTCGCGAAGGGCTATGACAACCTGTCCCTGGATGCCCTCTGAGCAAGATATACTGCGGGCGACTGGTCCCCAGGATTGCAGCTCTCACCAAACAACTTCCTGCAGGCACCCATCCCACCCTGGCAGCAACACACGCGCCGGCTCGGGACTGCAGCCCAAACGTTACCTAGGGGAGTTTGCTCTCTCTCCTGCATTGCTGGCTTCCCGTTGGCGATTCCTTCCGAAGCGGCGGGGCGTTGTCAGGGGAGCTCTTGCTGCCAAGCAACGCTTCCGACTCAGTGCAGCTCCCGTCTCTTCACTGGGGATCTTGGCCGGTCGACTCGGGCCACTGGCGGTGACAGCCCACGGAGCACTGTGGAGCTCTCGCGGCAGGTCCCATGAAGGTCACGGTCCCAGCGGGGCTGTGTAGGCACATGCACACAGCGTTGCGGCGCACCAAGTCTAACGAGGCTCTTCGCGCAGGCAGGGCTGCATGTTGATGAAGGTACACAGCGTCTTGCAGGTCGCGGCTTCCTCCTGGAGTATCGACACTCTCACTCCGTGGTGTAGAGGCGATTTTTGGCAAACGAAGCACTGCTCAAGGATACGAGCCTCACGAAGGATGTCAGTTGTGTTTAGACACACGCACACAGCTGCTTAGAGGTACTTGGAAACATTTATCTCCCTGAGTTTCCACAACAGGAGGCCAGCTCTTCTCAGGCCCTTGGAGACTTTTCAGGACGCAGCACACAGCAAAGTCCTTTTCAAGCAGGGGGACACAGCACAAAGCAAAGTCCCTTGTCCTCTCCTCAGCAGAACAGCAAACTGCAGGCCAGCCCCAGACACATAGCAAGGGCAGTACTCCTCAGTCTCTTCAGCTATCCTTGTTGGCAGCAGGTTCCACTTGATCACAAAGTAGTCTAAATTACAGGGGTTTCAGCTCTCACATTTATACCCCCAAATTCTTTGTTCTCTATGTGTAAGGAGTCCTGGACCCAATCCAAACCAGTTATGGGTGCACTCTGCCAGTGCACAACTTCTTCCTTTGTGAAGGTGGGCCAGGGTCTTCAGACGCACCGCAGGAGGTGGAGTCAGTCTTTTGTGGAAGGCAGGCACAGCCCAGTCAGGGACAGATACTACTCCTCCCACCACTCCAAATGCAGATTGGCCTATTCAGCTCGGGCTGACTCACCCAGACTCCTGGAGCCACCCCAGCCCCTGTCACTCCAAAGCCAGACAGTCAATCCACAACCAGGCAGGGGCACGCGGAAAGGTTGAACAAGAAAATAGCCACTTTCTGAAAGTGCTATTTTCAAACACATAATTTAAAAACCATCCTTACTAAAAGATGTGTTATTAAATTCTGAGTTCAGGGATACCAGACTCCAATTCTCCATCTCACTCCTATGGGAAGATATGCAGGGAAAATGTTGCACAGTATTCCCCATTCTGTCCTATGGGCAAGTTGCCTTTCAATAGTGAAAAATGAAATTGGCAGTATTTCACTATCAGGACATGTTACACACATCAGTACATGTCCTACCTTTCACATACAGTGTACCCTGCCCAGGGGGTACCTTGAGCCTGCTATAGGGGTGTCCTATGTGCACAGAAAGGGAATGGTATGGCCTGGCTGTTGACAAACTGCACTCAGTGGCAGGCCTGAGACCTCTTTTTAGGGCTACTCATGTGGGTGTCACAATCAGTGCTGCAGGCCCACTAGTAGCATTTGATTTACCAGCCCTGGCACACTAGTGCACTTTACTAGGGACCTACTAGTAAATCAAATATGCCAATCAGGGAGAACCAATCATATTCACAATTTACACAGGGAGCACTTGCACTTTGACACTGATCAGCAGTGGCAAAGTTCCCAAAGCATCTAAGCCAGCAAAAACGAAACCCAGCATAGCATCAAAAACACAGGTGGTAGAGGCAACAAGTCAGGGGAAACCACGCCAAGGATGCCAGGTCTAACAGGTGCAGTCACTTCAGCATCTCTGGAGTCGAGGACGGCTGGAGCCGAGTACTTGTGAATTCTTCCAAGTTTTACTGATATTTAACAACGGATGATGACTAGTTTCCGGGCTCTATAAATCCATTTAAAGATTTTATCCATTAGGCTCTCATTTCTTCATTACAAATGGGATGAGGTGATTAGCAGACATTTACAGTAGAAAGAGTAGGAGCAGGTCTTAGAACATGTTTATACAGTCTCGAGGAACACTTGGTACAAATATACACTGTTTAATTATTTACACAATTTATAACTAGGTTGAATGTGATGATGCACCCTGGAGTTAAGAAATTTCATCGCTGAGGCCGTGCAAATGCAGGCGTCATGCAAATGGTGTGGGGCTGTCTGGCTTTGGCCTTTTTCTGGACCAGAGTCATTGATGATTTGCAGCGCACCTTGGGTAGACAGCGATTATTTAGGAAGAAGATGTGTCTGCTGGGTACATGTGCTAGCGCTTGAGAGAGCAAGCTGAGAAATCGATTCTTGAATGTGACTCTGGTTCTTGCTTGCAGGGAGGAAACAGTTGGAACACTGCGGTCTGAACCACAAGTGTTCTGACTACGCAAGCTATTTCATGCATGACTGAACTACGCATATGCGTGGTTAAGGCTGTGCACGGTCTAGAAGCAGAAAGACAGTAGCAGGAAGACGCCGCGGTTAGGTAAGTGGGGCTGGTTTTTTTAAGGGCTGGAAGGGTGTCGGGCCAGATTTTAGGGCAGTGGAAGGTGTTGGTGTAGTTTAAGGGACAGCGTGGGGGCAGCAAGGGGTCAGGGTAGTGTGAGTTAGGGTGTGAGGTTTTAGGCCTTAGGGTAGTGGAAGGGGGATGGGTAGTTGGGTTTGTTTTTAGGGTAGGGGTCAGGGTAGGTTTTATGGCAGTGGAAGGGCTTGGGGTAGTTAAAGGGACACCGCAGGGGTGGGGGAACGGGTAATGTAGGGTTTTAGGCTTATGGCAGTAGGAGGGGAAAGGGTAGTTGGGGTCGTTTTTAGGGCTGGGAGGGGTTTTGGTAGGATTTAGGGCAGTGGAAGGGGTTGGGGTAGTTTAAAGGACAGCACAGGGGAGTGGGAGTTGAGGTAGTGTAAGTCAGGGTGCAGGGTTTTAGGCCTTAGGGTAGTGGGAGGGCAATGGGTAGTTAGGGTCGTTTTCAGGTCTGGGAGGGGGTTGGGGTAGGTTTTAGGACAGTGGAAGGGGTTGGGGTAGTTTAAGGGATAGCACACAGGGAGCGGGCAGGGTATTGTAAATTAGGGTGTAGGGTTTTAGGCCTTAGGGCACTGGGAGGGGAATAGGTTGTTAGATTAGTTTTTAGGGTGGGGGTCGGGGCAGGTTTTAGGGCAGTGGAAGGGGTTGGGGTAGTTTAAGGGACTGCAGGGGGTGGGTTAGTGTAGGGTTTCAGGCCTTAGTGCAGTGGGAGGGGAATGGGTAGTTTAGGCAGTTTTAAGTGTTGGGGGTCGGGCAGGTTTTAGGGCAGTGAAAGAGGTTGGGGCAGTTAAAGGGACAGCACGTGGGGGCAGGAGGGGGCGGTGGTTGGGGGGAGGCAGGGTAGGGGTGACCTTAGCCACACATACCCCTTTACCATTCATGCCTATACCACAACATTTTGTGAGAAAGGCATGCGTGGTAAAGGAATGCGTGGCTAAGATGCAATTGTGGTTGGACTGCGTTGTAGAGGCACGCGTGGTAAACCCATTTGCGCTTCTATCATACACATTGGGATGCACTGGCAATCCCCTGATGTCCCCCATGCTGTAGGTGCAGGAGAGAGGTTGAAACCTGAGCGTGCTGTGGTGTGCAACAGAAACCATTGGCTCACTTAAAATCAGTGGTAGTGGCAGACTTTCTTGCTCTTCAAACATAGACACTAGGTAGCCAGGCTGAGATGGATAGCTGAGTTAGCCTATCCCCCCTTTCCAGTTTCTCTTCATCATACGAAGGCTAGGAAAACATTTTTTGGGTGGTGTTGGCAATCAGACTAGGAGGACCAACATGCAAGACTTCAGGGGTCTCTTTGGGACTGGGCTGGACCTTTAGGAGAAAACATTGGTTTAGTACTCACTGAGAAGAACATTGCACTGTGGTTCTCGTTTGGGGTTTATTTCGTGCTATCATTTGATATACAGAAAATGTTCTGCATATTTACTGAATACAGGTTGACGTGATGCTGCTGGATGAAGTGTATGTTAATTCTCATACTATGCGCAGCACTGTTTGTAACAACCAAAATAATCAATAAAACATATTAAAAAAGAAATGCACCTGCGTGGGCATGTTGTATGGGACAAAAATACTATTCTATTCTAGATTGACTTATAAAGCACATGGGTACCCGTAGGCCTCCCAGTGCTGTGCGTAAAGGGGAAGAGCATTCTAAGGTACGTTCTGGAACAAAGTTTTTAAACCCCTACAGAAGTGAAGCTCATTTTCAAGAACTCTGGGGCATATCAGCAACGAGGCGATATAAAATTATCGCCGCTTTTGCGTCCATTTTCAGGCGAAAAGCGGCGATAATTTTATCGCCTAATTAGCAAGGTCACGCTATCGCGTGAAACCTTGCATTAGCTCCTGGATTCTTAACGCCCAGGTTTGCATCTCTAATGGGATGCAAAGTGGGTGTTCCTGACCTGACATTACTGGAGAAATGTCGCTAAGCGACATTTCTCCTATCATCAAGCCCCACGCTATGAAGCATAGCGGCAAGAAAAGTAGCGATAACCCCTGTTATCACTACTTTCCTTATGCTTGCTTCAGGACTGACTTAGCCATGATATCCTATGGAAGTTGGATATCATGGCTAAGTATGTGAGGCCCTATCATCAAGCTAACACCAAACTTCGTGGGATTATCGCTGGGTTTCCAGCGATAATATCACTGTTTGGCAGTTAGCGCTAGGATTTTTATTGCTTTTGAGATAAACGTTGCTAATAAAAAATCCACGTTAGCCGGCGATAATTATCCTAGCGCTAAGTGTGCTTAGCGATAATTATCGCCGGTTGTTGCTGATATGCCCCTTGGAGAGAAAGTGTGAGGGTGTTCCACAATTTAAATGAATTGAAAGCAAAGGATTGTCCCCCGCTTTTGCTCCCTTAATGAGGGGGGGTCTTAGCCAGAAAGGCATTAGAGGAGCACAGGTTTATGGAAAGTAAGCAATGGTCTGGAGATCGCTGGTCCTTTATCAAGCAGCTCTCTATGTGCAATGCAGAGGGATTTAAATGTAATTCTCTCTGCTATCGGCAGCCAATAAAGAAGGCACAGGGTGTGGCGAGCAAATTGATGTCTTGGAAGATCATACAATAAGCGGGCTGCAGAATTCTGTACCACCTGTAGTTTTTTGATTGTGCCTTTAGGGCCTCCTAAATACAAGGAGTTACTGTAGTCCAGGCGTGAAAGGATTAGTGCTTGGACCACTATTCTCTTTGCAGTGGGAAGAAGAAGATGTAAGGCTTTGTGCAACACCCCAGCATCCCATACCAAGTCGATGCAAATTCGACAACCTGAGTATCAAATCTGAAAGACTCATTTAGCCACATCCCTAAGCTCTTCATAGCAGATTTAGGTGATAGAACATGTCCAGCTTGGCCAGCACAACTGCAAACGTGGATCCTGGTTTTTGCCCGAAAACATCAGCTCGGTTTTTTCTCCATTCGATTTAAGGCAGGAGCTCTTCATCCAGTTTGCGACTTTCTCAAGACAGGGTCCTAAGGAGGGAGCTGTAGTGCCCTTTCTCAGAGTAAGTGAAGAGACCAGTTGCGTTCCAGCAGCATAGGTCAAAATCACATCTGTGTCAAGTCCATTTGTCGAGTGGAACGTAAAATACATTTGTCATGCAGGATGGTGACAATTTTCAGCTTTGGACTTGTCTGGCATTTAGACAACCCTCCCAATCTCAGATTCTTTTAAAACCTGAAGACCACGGCAATCAAAATAGAAAAGGGGGGAGGCAAGATGGCGTCCGCGGGGCCGGACGTGCAAGCAACAAGCTCCTGCCCCCCCCCCCTCTACTCAGCAATGCGGCTCTAATCACGTCGAGGGGGGGAAAAAAGGCCTGATTTTCACTTTTGCTGCCTCTTGCTGCCACATACCTGTGAGGTCCCGCATTGCTGTCGGTGTCGCAGGTGGGAAAATTCTGCCCAATTTCCTGAGACTCTTCGGTTGTGTCCCACGCTCCCTGCCTCCATGGTTTTGTGGCTGTTGCTGGTGCTGGCTTCTGCTGGAGGCGTGTCTGCTCTCGCTTCTGCTGCACTTCCTCTCATCATGCCGCCCAAGTCAGCCAGAGGAGGGAAGCCCCAGGGGGCCTCAGATACAGCTGAGACAGGCAGAGGAGGTCCCGGTCTCGGTGTACATCGTAGTGGAGCTGGTGTGCAGGAAGGAGCAGCGGGAGAAAACTGGATATTTCTCATGGGGGTGAGCAGGAAGGGGAGAAAGGTTCCCGCATTATTCTTGTCTGCTAACAGCAGGAAATCCATATTGACACAAGATCCAGCACTGGTTGATTGGAAAACCCCAGAGTCTGTCTTCCAAAGCACCGATCTTGCGGAGGCGAATAAGCTGCCCTTGGAAAATGTCCAGCCGGTTCGGAACCCCCAGATCAGTTAAATAAAAATAAGAACAGATCCAACTTGAATTCTAAGGAAGGGGGATGCAGGCAGTAAGCCGAGATTGGTGGGAAATCAAAAGACTTTATCCCCACATCTTGGAGATAGTAAGATCAATCCCGCGCAGCACACCGTGCCCACGGAGTCAACCATGGCGGTACAAGCTGGACTTCCCCTGAACAAATGCACAGTGCATGGAATACTGAAGGCTAGGTGGCAAGGGGTGGAATTTGCTGGCAATATACAGGATTTAGGGAAGGAAAGCTACTCTGGGGAAAATTTGTTTTCTATGTCGGACCCCTCTGACTCATCAGATGATGAAGTGGAGGCGGGTCTTAGAATACGATCACGAGGAGGGTCATCCGGCAGCAACGGCAGTGAGTTGGGTAGCATGCAATTGGAGCAAGATGATAGTGGTAAAACCGCTATGGGATTATTCTCTTTCACCTGGGATGGCAAATGAGGTGGGGGATTGCCTCTAGTCACACAGCAGAAGCCCCACTGGAATAACTAGATGAAGAGATCTCTTTGGCGGCGATATACCAAAGCGTATTGGATCACAGGGCGGAGACCCGAATGGAGAGTCAGAAAACTCAAGGGGGCTTACTTATGAGCCCCTTGCACCAGTTTTGTGCCGCCGTTGCGTAGTGATGCAGCGGTGGCGTAAATAATGCGCCATGTTGCGCCATATTTACGAAGTGACGCATCTAGGCAGATGCGTCACTTCATAAGCACCTGCGCTACATTATATCTGCGTCAGGTATAATGTATGCAGGGTGGGCGTTCCACCGCAAGAAAGGGTCATAAGAGTGGCACAGCGACATCAATGAGATTTCGCTGTGCCACTTCTAGGACACCTATGCGTCACAACCTTACGCCTGCCTCATGGCAGGCGTAAGGGTGATGCAGGCCATTTCAAGCCCCATGTGAAAGGAACATTGCTGGAGTTGCATCGGGCTTCCAAAACAACTCCAGCAATGTGCCACTTTTTGCGCTGACAGATACGTCAGTTATTCCGACGTATCCGTCCTTCTTTGCGACATGATGCGTCATATTGTAAATATGACGCATCATTGGTGTCGCAAGAAGGGCGCACTGAGAAGTGGCGCCTCGCTGCTGTCACACAGCGATGCGCCACTTCTCGTAAATGAGGCCCAAGGTGCCTGTCGGAAACTTCAGAACACAGTCAAGAGGATCGCAAAATCCTGTGCCAAATTCATGAAAAGTATTAATGAAGCGGAGGCGTGCATATCCACTGTTGAGGATGAAGTAGCAGCTCAGAAATCTGTTACAGAAGCCATGTATGCACATATGGCTGACACCCAATAGAAACTGGTTGACTTAGAGAACTGCCTGTGGCACAATAACTTGAGAATCCTTGGCATTCCAGAGGGAGATGAGGGGCAGGATATTACAATTTTGTGGTGGAGTTGTTTATTGATGCCTTTCCAGAACTATCAGTATGGAACTGGGACCATGAAATCCAAAGGGCACATCGGTTTCCATTTAAACAACCACCTGTTAGAGCACGGCAGACTGTTCCTAATCCCAGGGCTATTTTGATCTGTCTAAATGATTGCCTGGCTCGCCAGGCAGTATATGGTTTAGCACAGCCGGATAGGAAGTGGGCAGGGAAGGGTACCCCGTTTTTTGTCAGACCTGATTTTTGCCACCAATTAATCACACCATTCCAAGGCAAGGGAGCTCAGGCTTTTCTTTTGAACCCTGCTATGCTAAAATAGTGTATAAGGAGCAAACACACCTTTTTTATATCAGAGGTGCAAGCTCAGGAGTATTTACACTCAATGTAAGGGCAGTTTCCAACCATGGGACTCTGTACCTCTGGGTTGTTAAAATGCCTACTTATAGGTTTGACATTTAATCATTAGGCTTGGTTTTTTTTTCTGGAATAAATGCAGGTGATTCTGATATAGGATCTTTTCGTATGTGTTTTTTTTGTTTTTTCTCCAGAAGGTAGGCTAGGCAAGTGAGGGGGGTACAGCGGCTGGCAGGGGATCTTCCAATCGCACGGGACCTTGGGTCCTATTGCCTAACTTTTGGGAAAGGGAGGGGGGACGGAGGGGCAGTGGTTGGTGTGGCAGGGGGGTAGGTTGGTGGGGGAACAGGGTTGGGTCAGGGTGAGAGGGTATGGTGATGGTGATGGGGTGTGGTGTGCTTCTGGGGAGAAAAGGTCAATCCATAGCATGAGGAAGTTGGACAGCTTTCGGTTTGTCAATATTAATAGAAGAGACATATGCCCGGTAAAGGCTGCAGTAAGGTATGGGGGTTAGGATGACACCCTTAGGGATGCGTATATGTTTGTTCAATGAGTGTGGCCTGAACAGTAGTGGAAAAATGCAGCAGGCAGCGATGGATTTACGGTTAATGAAACCTGACATTCTATGTTTACAGGTAACACACATTCTGTGGGGTAAACCCAGGGTTTTGAATGAGCTCAGATATACACTGATTGCTGAGTCATTACAGGCTACCACAAACAGGGGAGTGGCTAGCTTGGTGCAAAAGGGGATTCAGGGCACGGGGAGGATATTGGCTGATAATCATGGTAGATGGGTTATTACGGAATGTTTGGTGGGGGCTGCCAAGGTTGTAGTGTGTACAGTCTACGGGTGAAATTTAGATGAGGCAACAGGATTGGAAGGACTGAATGTCGAATTGGCATCATGGCCTACTCCCCTGATTTTATGCGAGGATTTCAAAATTCACCTGGGTTGCCAGGAATTAGAGTTACATAACAACAATTACAGGGGTATAAAACCTAATGTGTTTAAGGCACTGCAGCAGCAAGTGGCTGATCATGGATTGGTTGACGTGTTGCATACCCTGAATTATCTGGGTCCAGGATATACTTTTTATTCATATCCACACCACAAACTGCTCAGGCTAGACTATTTTTTTATGTCAAGGGCACTCACATCTGGGGCTAAGATGCAGGTGTGGATGAGGATTACGGCAGACCATGGTCTTACTGCTGTTGGATATCCCCGCCACTAGTAGAATTATTCCGGCAAGATGTTTTGATAGGAAACTCCTATTGGATACTTCATTTCTTAACCATATTAAAATCTGGTTGGTGCAATTTCTGGATCTCAACAGGGATTCAACCTCCAGGGCTATAGTGTGGGATGCCTTAAAGACTGGACTAAGGGGGGAAGTTCTGAGCTATGGACTTTTTAGACAAAAACAACTCCAAACTGCTATGCTGGGTCTCCTTGATGATCTCAGAATTGCGGAGGAGAAGCTTACCCAAGGGGTATCTGCTGGTGTTGCTATTAAGCCGTTACAAACTACGATAGCCTGCTGCAAGGCCAAGATTAACTTAGTGTGGAGCAAGGAAATAGGTAGTAAATACAAGCTATTTAGAGAAGAGATCTACGAATATGGGGAAGCTACAGGGCATTGTCTGGCACACAGGCTAAGATCTAAGGAAGCGGCACAAAGAATTGGCACCATGACTTATTCTGGGGGGAGGATAGTGTAAATGAGTGAGGGGATTCTAGATGTATTTCATGCATTTTATGAATTGTTGTATACTGAGAGTAATCGTGATGGACAAACTGGTGAGCCCTTTTTACAAAAACTAGAAATGGTATTGCTAGGGCGGGAAGAACAGATAATGCTATATACCCCGATTACTATGGATGAGCTGGAAGAGGCAATAGACTCATTAGCTAGGGGTAAGGCGGTGGGTCCAGATAAGCTTCTGTTTGAGGTCTGTAGAACCTTGTTTCAGGAAGCTTACGGGTGATATGTTAGCTACTTTTCCAGATGCACAGCATCGGAATGCTCCATTTTCCTGGTATGTGGCCAACATTATTGCTTTTTTTTTAAAAAGATAAGCCCCTGGCCTTGCTGGGTTCCCATAGGCCGATCTCCCTTTTAAACTGCGACGGGAAAATCTATGCCAACATTTTAGCAACAAGACTGGCACGGATAACTATCCCTTTGGTCTCTATCCACCAACATGGTTTTATTCCGGGCAGGGGCAGGGTCAATGATATAAACAGGGTAGTGACTCTGCTAGACCTGGCTAAGGTACAACATACTACGCTGGGTCTGATACTTCTAGATGCCAAAAAGGCGTTCAACCATGTCTCTTGGAGATTTTAATGGTCGGTATTATGCAGGGTGGGGTTTGGCTCAGGTTTTATCAAGGCCATCCAAGTTATGTATAAATCTCCGACTGACAGGATATGTATAATGGGCAAGGAATCTAACCCAGTTTGTATAACTAGGGGGACAAGGCAGGGTTGCCTTTGCTCCCAGCTGTTATTTGCCCTGTATATTAACCCCTTCTTCAAAATGCTGGAAGGAAGTAACAAGATTAGCGGTGTAGTATGTGGGCGGCACCAGTTCCGGGTACTGGCTTATGCAGATGACATCATGGTAGTGACCCCAGACCCAGCTGTAGCCATCCCGGAGATAGAACGGCTCGCCAATATGTTTGGTGTGGTATCAGAGTATAAATATAACTAAAACACAGACTATCTGCACCAAGGCGGCCTGTCCAGGCGACCTCAGGGTAACTGAAGCCACATATTTGGTGATTGAAATCAGGATGTGTCTGCAGGAATTAGTTGAGATCAACTGGGGGGGCAATTCTTGCCAGAATCAAGCATGAATATGACCGTATGGAATGTATGCACTTCTCACTGGTGAGGAGGTGTAATGATCACAAAATGAAGGTCCTACCCAAAATTTTATATTTCTTTAGAGCAGCACCACTCGAACTAGCGCAGCCACAGCTGCAAAAACTACAATCAATATGTGATAGGTTTCTGTGGGGGCAAGGCAAATCCCGTAGAGCATTTAAAATTATGATACTACTTCGCAAGTGCAGGGGTGGGCAGTTCTCAACTTTACATTCCACTACTATGCTCGTAGTCTGCAAAATATGCAAATTTTGATATGGGTGAGTGTTAGAACTGGGGGTCTCTAGCTGGCAGAGGTAGGTAACTTTGACCAAATAGGGACCCTTGCTTCTAGTCAGGGTAAGGGGGTACACTCCTAAAATAACCCCTGCTCACCCACTTGGTAGCTTGGCACGAGCAGACAGGCTTTTCTCAGAGGCAGTGTGTAAAGCATTTGTGAACACATACAGTAATATAGTGAAAACACTACAAATGGACACCACACCAGTTGAGAAAAATAAGTAATCTTTACTAGACTTAACACAAGACCAAACAACAAAAATCCACAATACTGTGATCAAACATAGTCTCTAAAATGGTAGAAAATAGCTTAGTTCAATGTAGATGACAAATGCTACACTTTACTCTCAAAGTACCTTGATGCGTCATGCAATACAAACAAAAGGGTCGCAGGGAAGGTGATGTGTCGGTTCCTTGCTTCGGGGGAGGTGATGCGTTGGTTCCTTACTGCAGCGCGGGGGAGGTGATGCGTCAGTTCCTTATCGGAGAGGAGGTGATGCGTCGGTTTCTTACTATGATTTGGTTGCAATGCGACAATATGGCGCCTCAGTGCGATGCGATGATCCGGTGCGATGCGAGAAAATGGTGTCTTGATGCGATGCGACAACGTTGGATGCGATACGTGCACGCCCAACGGCCGTGCGGCGAACTCGGTAACTTCTGAGCCACGACAGGCCCTGCAACACGCTTCTCTGGTGATGCGGCGGCGACATCTGCAGAGGCGACACGCTTCTCCTGTGATGCGACGTGCTTCGTCGATAATGCGACGGCAAACAGCTGCAGCGGCGGCACGCTTCTTCGGCGATGCAACGGCAACTGCTGCGGCAGTGACACGCTTCTCCTCATTGCGTCACTCTTCCAGCTCCCAGCGACTCGCAGTTTTCTCAGAGGGCCCAAACCATAATAATCACCTTTCTTCAGGCAGAATTCCACAGCAAGGGAATTCAGGGGAGCTGCTGGTGAAGTCTTGTATCCCTGAGACTTCAGGCAGGAGGCAAGCTCAGTTCAAGCGCTTGGAGATTCTTCTTCAAGATTGCAAAAGTACACACAAAGGGCCCGATTCACAGAACAAACTTAAGACAAAATCCTAAACTTAGTACCATTTTGGTATTCACAGAATGCACTTACTACTTCTGGTATTCACAGAATGAATTTACTACTTTTGCGATTCACAGAATAAACTTACTACTTTTGCTATTCACAGAATGGATTTACGACTACTAACTTTACGTCCGCACTCGGGCCGGAGCTTCCGGCCCGGAGGCGGGGTTTCTGGGCCGGAGGCGGAGCTTCCGGCCCAGAGGTGGTGATTTTGGCCATGGTTAAATCTCCGCCACTGGCCGGAATCCCCACCTCTGGGCCGGAAGCTCCGCCTCTGGCCCCGAAGCCCCACCTCCGGGCCGGAAGCTCCGCCTCCGGGCCGGAAGCTCCGCCTCCGGGCCGGAATTTCCGGCCCGAGTGCGGACGTAAAGTTAGTAGTCGTAAATCCATTCTGTGAATAGCAAAAGTAGTAAGTTTATTCTGTGAATCGCAAAAGTAGTAAGTTCATTCTGTGAATACCAGAAGTAGTAAGTGCATTCTGTGAATACCAAAATAGTACTAAGTTTAGGATTTTGTCGTAAGTTAATTCTGTGAATCGGGCCCACAGTTCCTTTTCTCCTTTCCTTGGCAATAAAGTAACCACTGCAGGCCAACCCCACCAGCAAAGCACAGGGGCAGTCTCCTCCTTCAGCTTCCTTGGTTCTGCTCCTTGGCAAAGGGTTGTCTTGATTCCTAAAAGTGATCTAAAGTTCTGGGGCCTAGGTCACCCTTTTATACACCAAAATCCTTGATCTCTGAAGGCAGAGAGAGTCTGTACATAGTCCAAACCAGTTCTGTGCAGTCCTGGAGCACTTTTTTTTACAGGACTCCTTCCTTCCTTTGACAATGTGGGCCAGGGTCATCAGACGCACCACAGGAGGTGGAGCCAGCATTGTGGAAGGCAGGCACAGCCCTATTCAGGCCTAAGTGCTACTCCTCCCACACTCCTCATGCAGACAGGTCTATTCAGCCTTGCACTGACTCACCCTGTCTCCTGGAGCCACCCCAGCCCCTGTCACTCACAAACCAGAAATGGAATACACAACCTAGTAGAGACAGGCTTGGATGCTTAGGCAAGAAAATACCTACTTTCTAAAAGTGGTAATTTCAAACACAGAATGTTAAAACCAACTTCACTAAAAGATGTATTTTATAATTCTGAATTCAGGCATACTAAACTCGAATTTCCACCTAGATCCCTGAGTCAGTTAGGATTATAAGACGTTATAATCAAATTGCCCATTCTGGCCTATGGGAACAGGTAGCCTTGCAATAGTGAAAAACAAAATTGCCTGTAATTTGCTATCAGGACATGTCACACACATCAGGGCATGTCCTACCATTTACATACAATGCACCCTGCCCTTGGGCCTACCTTAGGGGTGACTAATATGTAGAAAAGGGAAGGCTTAGGGACTGGCAAGTGGGTGCACTTACCAAGTCAACATGGCAGCCCCAGGCTGCACACAGGCTCTGCAATGGCAGGTCTGAGTCACATTTTACCAGCTGCTTCTGTGGGTGGCACAACCAGTGCTGCAAGCTCACCCACAGCATTTGATTTATAGGCCCTGGGCACACATGATGCACTGTACTAGGGTCTGACAAGTAAATCAAATAAACCAATCATGGAGTCATTAATCTAATGCAACACTTTTCAATAGGGAGCACTTGCACTGTGGCACGGAATAGCAGTGGCACAGTTCCCAAAGCATCTAGACCAGCAAAACATATAGCAAAAACACAGTAGGAAACAGCAAAAAATGGAAGGGGTCTCACTTTTATTAGCCCACTTTTATTATCCCACGCCAATGGTGCCAGGTCTAACAGTGACGCAGTGGGGAATGATGCAGAAGTACCGCCAATATATCAGATGTTGCTTGGTTCGGCAGCTAAGAATTGCTTATTTAGCATTTTGGGCCCAAATTATTTTTTTTTAAAACCCGGTTCAAGGTTGTGGTTGCGGCATTTAAGGTTTGGAAGGTGGTGCGGAGTATTCTTCAGCTCAAGGGGATATGTTTTTATACTCCTATGAATGCTACAGCATTGCTACCCTCTGTTTTTGGGGATGTGAGAATGGAATGATGGAGAGCTAAGGGCATACTCCTGGACCTATTGGCAGCCTTTGACACGGTCGACCACAAACTACTTATCAAGGCACTGTAAGAAAGAGTTGGAGCGGATGAGGTGATCCTACAGTGGTTCACCTCTTTCCTACAGAACCACACTCAAAGAATAAAAATCAAAAACTTCATGTCAAACCTACTCCCCATTAGCAGGGGTGTCCCCCAAGGATCCGTACTCTCGCCGCAACTCTTCAACATCTATATGGAACCCCTCACCACCTTACTAAAAAAAAAACCATTCCCTTCCACCTATATGCAGACGATACCCAGATCTATCTGGAAACCTCATCCATGGAAGACATTAAGAGACTGAACGAAACTCTAAAAGAAGTCCAACACTGGTTATCACGCAACCACCTAAAACTTAACTAAGACAAGACTGAAGTCCTCCTCATCTCCAACAAGGAGAAGAACCCCCAAATCATAGAATGGCTGAAAGCTATTGATGTTCTTAACTACAACCCCACCCTAGCTGATGATGCAAAATCACTAGGAATCACTCTGGGCCCTAAATTAGACATGAGCAAACATATCAAGAATAACGCAAGGAGCACCTTCATCAACCTGAAACTACTCAACAAAATAAAACCCTTCATCCCCCTGAATGACCTCAAACAAGCCACTCAATCCCTGGTGCTGTCCAGACTGGACTATGGGAATGCAACCCTCACAGGATCAGCAAAATCGCACCTAGCTCCACTCAGAACAACTTTGAACACAGCAGCCAGAATGGTCACGGAGTTAAAAAATATGAACACATCTCACTGGCACTCAGAGAACTCACATGGCTCCCAATCGAAATGCATGCCAAATTCAGAACTGCCTGCCTCATCCACAAAGCGCTGCACACAGGAAATCCCATATACCCGGCCTCCAAACTCCAGAAGGCTGGTCAAACAAGAAGCCTAAGGAGTACCAACACCTTACTCCTTTTTCTCTCTGAAAACCCACAAACAAAAAAACGCATCCCGTTCCTTTGCAGGAAATGCACCCAAGATCTGGAACTCCATACGAGTCCATATCAGGACTAACCCCTCCTACTCAAACTTCAAAAGGCAGCTCAAAGACCTCCTCCTCAAGCGATCTCTCCCGAATGGATAGGTACAGCCTAATCGCAGGATCCCTCCCGCAACAGCACACAGAGACTTTAGCATTATGACCTTTACCTCACTCTCCTCAGGACTACCTCCTCCAACACCCCTACCGGATCCAATCCCGTCATAAGTCACTGTCATTTTGCGGCGACAACACGTGAACCGACTTGAGACAATGTACAGACTATTATGATTATTTATCTCACGAATGCCACTGTGATCTTTTTGACGAGACTATGCAATGGGTCTGAGGCACTGTACGTATTACTGTATTAATGTATCATACAAATTTTAAGGCTGTAAAGCGCTCCGATACCTCCGGGTCTGGCTAGCGCTATATAAAACTCCTAAATAAAATAAAATAAATAATAACGCTAATAGGGGATTTGTATGGCAACAAAGGACTCTCCTCTTTTTCAGGCCTGGTGGAAAAATATTCATTGTCCAAAACTGATTTTTTCAAATATTTGCAGGTTCAATACTTTTTATATAGAAACCAGAAACAGAGTGGGATAAAGCCTAATCTCCTGGTTGAGGCTATAAAACGGATAGCTAATATAGTTGTATTGTATAACAGCTTGCTGGATACACAGCTGGATGATCTGGCTGCCCAAAATCTCAAATGGAACACGCAGCTGGGGCGGCAAGGGGTATATATAGAGCATGCTATAGATATGGCTGATATTTAGCCTGTATCATACTCCTGCAAAGATGTTGAAATGGGGTGGCACGAATGATGGGAAATGTTTTTGCTGTGGGACGGAGAAGGCGGACATTGCCACATCTTTTATGCCTGCACCTATCTAGCACAATTGGTGAGACGCATTGAAGGGTTTCTGACTGATATCACGGGGGTAGGCATCCAAATATCACCAGAAGTAATGGCTTTAGGTGTCAGGGGTAGCTCCACACAGGGCAAGAGTTGCATACATTTCGCTATTTAATTTTTATGGCCACAGCTGTCGCTAGGCTATGTATCACATCAATATGTTTACAAAAGGATGCTGCTTCTTTTGAGATGTGGAGAGCTAAATTTAACGCTATTTAAAATCTTGAATTTAGTCTCTATTACCTCAAAACTGCAGGAAGACGCAAACTGGGCATACAGATATGGGGGTCCATGATTGAGCACATGAAGTAGCAAAGTGAATGTGTACTGTATCCTTTTGTTGGTTTTGTTTTCTCTCTTTTCCACTCTGGTTTTTTTCTCTTCTCTCTTCTTGCAATGTTATATCATTAACTGCTGGTCATTATTTTGTTTAAAACTATGTTTATAATTGGTATATTGATACTTGTTATGGATTGAAAATAAAAAAATTAAATAAAAAAAGACTATGGAAATCAAAAGAGCAATCACTTCTTTGTATCACACAACTTGATATTATCCAGAACGTCTTGTAAACATCCACGATGCATAGCAAAATATGAATGTGCTATCAATTATATGAGTTTATGTCCAATGGCAAAAGTCCCACCACTCTTTATTCACAAACTTTTTTTAATAAGAATGATACCCTACATCTGTGAGTGGGCACATATCACCATGAGAAGAAGAGGCCAAAACTGTAAGCATGTACAGTAGACAGAGACTTGCTTTAGTAAAAATGTGGGAAATTATATATTGTAGCCACAGTTTCGCATTTGAATTTGCAGAGCATTCATACTAGGTAACTTCATGTGGTGGAATTCTCTGGTCTTTAGGGTTCAAAAGTATGTGGAGTTGGTATGGTGGCCTGGGTGCTGGGAGAGCCCACGACAAAATCTTCCCCCATCTCTCATTCTACATTTTGTTATACTTCTTCATAAATAAAAGTTTAATTAGTAGAGGTTTAGGCCTAATCTTTTCTTGTATGATATGCTTCCTCAAACATTAATGCTACTGCTTTCATATGAGTTAGAATAGGAATACAGCACAGCAAAGTATGACATGTATGGGTTAAGTGGAGGTTCACCCATTGTGGCACATAGGCACTGAATATCAGATGTGTATTGTTGCCCACCTCAAATGTACTCAATCTCCCTAAGTAACAGAAGAACAATGATCAAAATCTTTAGACATCCACTAGCCACATTTCATTACAAAGTACCCTTCCAGAGCAAATGACTTACCCATCCTGTCATCTAATCCTCTGTCATTCTGCATGCCAACCTGCAATTGTGTGGTACTATTTTTGTCAAGGGGGCTGTGGAATGCAGTAAAGGGCGATATTTGCCATTTGTTGATGAAATAGAGTTTTTTCCTTAATATTTGATATTTGGAGCATATCAAGGGTGAGACGGGTGTGCACGGACCACACACTTCATGCCTACTTAGAGTGTCCAGGGTCTCTGGTTTTAAAAATGTGTTGGATGGCAAGTTTCCCTGAGTGCCAGATGATCCAGGTGCCGAAAAGTACAGTCATAACAAAGATCATATCTCAGTTACAAAGGTGCACCCAAAATGTTCTACACATGTTATGTTATGTTATGTTATGTTAAATGAATTTATATCGTGCGCAGATACTCAAAGAGTGTCCCGGCGTGTACTTGAAGGGGAGAGACAAAAACCGGGAGTGCTAGAAGAGAAAGGTCTTTAGCTTTTTTTTTAAAGGAAGCAGGATCTTGGATGCTGCGTAGCGCCAAAAGCAAAGCATTCCAAGCCAAAGTAGCTTTCCGCACAAAAGAGCTCCCACTGAGCCTTTGACGTTTAAACCTAGGGGTGTGCACCAGAAGTTGAGAGGAGGACCGCAGCTGTCTCATTGGGTTATAAAAAGTAAACCTCTTCTGGAGGTAGGCCGGACCAGAGCCATAAAGTGCCCTGTGGGCAATAGCCAAAGTTTTACATTTTATACATGATTCCACCGGAAGCCAGTGTAAGGAGCGTGAATGAGCTTGCACGCTTCACTTGCTAGACAACCCAAGCAGCAGTCTGGCCGCCGAATTTTGGACAACCTGTAGCTTATTCAGGAGGTAGCCGGTTAGGCCCACATAGAGTGCATTAGCATAGTCCAAGCGGGACAGAATCGAGGCACGAACAACCGTCTCTATAGCAGGTTTCGGAAGGAGAGGAAGAAATTTCCCCAGAGCTTTCAAGGTGCCAAAGAAGGTCCCAACCAGCTTCCTGACCTGGGTTGAAAAGGACAGGTTCTCATTGAACCAGACCCCCAGATTTTTAGCAGCATTGCCCATTGCACTGGGTAAGGGGAAGCCAGGGGGCAATAACCTCTCTCTGAAGTTAGCAGGGAAAGTGCCATATAAGAGGACCTCAGACTTCTCATTGTTGCATTTTAGCTGCGCCTGAGCGAGCCAGCGAGAAACAGAGGCCAAACAATGTTGAGCCGATAGAACAGAATCATCATCCCTACTCCAGGAGAATAGAAGCTGGGTCTCGTCAGCATAGGCCATCACCTTAGCCCCTAATGCCTCCGCTAAATAAATCAACGGAGTAACATAGATGTTAAAAAGAAGGGGACTAAGGGATGACCCCTGTGGGACCCCAGTGGCCACCCATGGATGCAGTTTTATTCTGTGGCATGGTCATCCTTGGCAGTAGGCACAATTAGAATGGTGAATTTAAAAAGAAAGTGAAATTAGCCATTTTTTCCCAATTGGCAGAATTAGGTTTGCTCCATGGGTGGAATAAAAGCACAAAGCCCAGCACAGTAGCCTTTAGGAGTACCATGACGGTCGGGCAATGTAATTAACGTAATACAATTACCAATGCAAGGCCCTTCATTGGCTGGCCCCTGCCAGTGTTGGGCAGCACACATATTCCTCGCACTGTGCACTCCTCACTGCACAGACCGAGGACTTCTTGTGTTGCAGTACAATCTACCCGAATTCCCCCTTTATTTTAATCCAGGACAGGTGGATGTGAAACAAGCGAAAATAGGCAAAATTGACCTAATCTTTGCATCTGCTTACTGCAGCTTGAAGGAGAAAAAGAATGTGCCCTTCTGAGTCATCCACACTTGTGACCCTGTTTTGATAGAGTGAGGGATAGACTAGTAAGGTGGGATGTGTAAGGGGACCAGACAATAGACCACCTGAAGAGCCCCTCCGAATTCCCCAGTTATATAAACAAAGTAACATCCCTTGATGTAAGCACGTCTCTGCTTCCCTTGGGCGGTGTTTGAGAAGTAAATCTGCTGGAGTATTCAACCATGGGAGCTGACTTGCAGATGGTGGCAAGAGGACAGAGAGGGGCATGCCTTGCTCTGGGATAGCAGCTCTCAACAGTCTGCTTTTTTTATTCCTCGAAAAGTGATCTTTATAATAGAGTAAATGGTGGGCTAATACTCCTGATTTTCTCCCCAGGGGGCTCTGAACTGTAGATGATGGGCGGGGAGCCCAGGGGTGCAATCTTACTGCCTGGATGCTTGTCCCCCACTCTATTCAATTTTTTTAGTTTCAGAGAAAATGAATTCTCATATCCAAGGTGCATTTCAGAGCGCCTAAAAGTGAGAAATTAAAGGTAACATCTCCAGTTTGCTACCCATGGGAAACAAGAATGCAGTCAGGGGTATGGGTCATAGAGAGGCACTCGTTGAGCCATGATGACCAGCTTTTACTCCATTTGTTTTTTGGTTTTTTTACAGAAAAAAAGTATTTCTGTTATTCGTGTGGCAGTTTAGCCCCTCTGATGGGGCAGACTGCAGGGTCAAGGGTCATAGAGTTGAACAGCTTGAATTAGGAGACCCGACTCCCCACTCTATTTCTGTTTTTATGTCCCACAAAAATGGATCCTCTGTGTCCAAGCTAACTTCAGGGCCCCTGAGGGGGGATGTGAGAGAAACACCCCGATCTTCCCCTTTCCAAAGATTCTCTCCCAAAAGGCTTCCCGCCGTAGGAATTTAACAGATCCACAATCGCTAGGCGTGAATTATTTCAGGAAAGGATTGACGCTTATTCCAAAAGTAACAAGCTCTGCAATAGGTCTTGCATTTATGCGAGTTTGAGCTATTGGCATTGTAATTGACAATGCCTTTTATTTAAGTTTGGGTTTATAAAACATAATTAAAAGGTATTGTCATTCGCAATGCCAATAGCCTAAACTCTCACAAATGTGAGACCTATTGCATTCCAAGTGCTTGAAGGCATCGCTAAGTTGCCCCCTTCTGTCTCCCATGGCCCCTGAAGAGCTCCCCGTTTGCTATGAGTTAAATAAATTAGCCGGTGGTCACAACTGTGCAGGAGAGCCCCGCCTGCAGTAAGAGAAACTCATTAAAGAATATAGTGCTTACAGACTAAAGAAGGTGTACAGTGTAACAACCTTAGTAAAAGGGCCAGTCCTCATGGGAGGTTACAAATGAAGACAAGGCGTACTAAGGAGGGACTTGCAAGCCTAATAACTAATCAGAAGCCAGCATTTAGGAAGGACAATGACACAAGCCAATGACAAATATGGGCGGGGGAGTGGGCGGGGCTTCAAGTACATACTCCAATCCAGCAGCCCAGGCGCAACCTAAAAATGTGGTCTGCCTCAGTCCTCAAGCAGGGATACTTTTGGTGGGTGGACCTTGTTTTCGGTATGGGCGCTAGTGAAAACAGGGCATACATCCCTTTCCAATATGGCCTCTACTGTTGGCCTCCTTCCCCAGAGTGCCACAATTTATCAACCTTCTTTTCTGTGCAAAGGCTGCTCAACAAAACCTGATTTTCTACTATGCAACACCCCATCTCTCGTGGGGGAGGGGTAAATGGGGGACATGGTACCAATATTTTCCTCAAGGTAAGGGTAAATTATGCCACCTAGGCTGAGTAAATGTGCATTTCACAATAAGGCTTTTCCGTAGTCGCTAACCATCTCCATAGCTCTCAATGAGAGGAATTCAAATATTTGTGGCAAACAGGTCGCTGCATAGTGAGGTGACACTGCTTGGCGGCACTGAATGTTCATACAGCTTCACGCAGTGAAAAATACGCAAACCAGGTTACACAGAGGAACACGTGCCCGACTTCTCTCCCCTGCCTAAAAACAAGCCAACGATGCTATGGAGAGATTAGTTTTGGGAAGACCCCGTGACTGTTGGGTTTCACATGGCTACTTTCTCGGGAACCGACCTGCTCCGTGGATGTACACTGTCCCTGCGTGCCTTTAATTAGCCCCTGTGCGCGCACCCCGAAGGATTAGTAATCTGCAGTGCGTGCTGCGGCCGGACCCGGGAAGCCACCTGCTCCCAGCCTGTGCTCGCCTCTGACGGACTCAGCCGGGGCTTTTCAGCACATCCAGGTCACCGCAGAACAGGTGCAATTACGCTGCCCATGGGAGTCCAATTTGCCTCAAAATAAAACATGCTTCCTTTCTCAGAAACGCTTCAGGAAAATAGGCAGGTCTCGGGCAGCGCGCGGCGGCGCGTCGCCTCTCCCATAGATGCCCAGCAGGCAGTCACCCGGCCTGCCCAAGGAACCCAGAGCAGAGGCGACCCCTGCTCCCGGCTCAGCGGGGACATCTTCACCCAGCAAAGCAGATCTGGGGCAGGCGGAGGAGACTGAAAGGGCAAAACTATAAAGCGAACAAACTGTAAGTTCTGATTAGTTTTATGACTTTGCCTTCATGCCTCGGGAGCTCAATTGATCACGACTTATACGACAAGGAAAAAAAATCTTAAACTCGCTCCTCAATCTCTAGCTGGCTTTCAAATGCAAATCCGGCACCGCGAGGTGGGTTGGATCCGGCCCCGCCCCCTTCAAAGCCCCATTCCTGAATCTTTCTCTCATCCAAAGGACCGATTCCATCTGCAGATCCCGTCAAAGGGGGACGTCGTCCTTTTTTGGGTTTTGTCTGTTTTTTTCAGCAGTCAGTGGTGGTCTGCGGGAGCTACAAAAGTGCCCGTGCTCCCTGCACGCTCCTCAGTGGAAGCGGCTGAAAGGTGGGAGAGCGCCTTCTCGCTGCGGCCAGAGCTCCAGGGACCCCGCTGCCGACCGCAGGCGCGCACAGCCACTGGAGCTGGGGAGGTGCTGGTCACTGCTGGTCGCAGCCCTCACTGGATTTTATGCTGAGGGAAGGTCACGGCACGAGGCGCAGAGGTAAGGAGCGCTCCTCTGCAACTGGTCTCCGGCAGAGGATGTCTGTGGCTCTGTGATTCCGGGTACCCTCTCCTCTCTGCTCGCGCGCCGCGTGGTGCGGAGGCTGGCAGCACATCCGGCGCGCAGTGCAGCCACATTCACAACTTATTTTATCGCCAGATCCCGCATGGAGGGCAGGACACGCTAGGTATTTATAGAAGTATAAAAGAGGAAATGGCAGGAAGGAGAAACGTGAAAAGACTTGGGAAGGAGCTGCGGTGGCAAAATGTGAGGAGGTGACAACAGACGACATGCTGGGAAGCGATCGCTGCTGTTAACGCAGGTTGTGTTATAAAATAAGCAGAAACTGGAGTGCTTGCAGTTCACCGGTTTTTTTGGGGGTTGGGGGGGGGGGGGGGGTGAGACCCGTGTAACCGACTAAAAGAGCGTGTCTCCTGCCTCCTCTTATCCTGAGCCTTGACTGCAGGGACAGCAGGCATGGCTGCGTGTTGGGCTGTGTGTCCCACCTCCGGGGATGGACTGTAGTGAGCACGCACTGACGGGTACAGACGTCCTTCTCACATTGCTATGCAGGGTCGGACTGGCTTTGTAGTGGCATAGGCGTGTGTGAGACCTGCCCACCCCCACACCTCCTATGCGTACAGCCTGCGCACGCACGGCCGCCGGTGTCCGGCGCCGGCACGTGTGGCCAGGAGACGCGTTTCAGAACCTGGGTCAGCGCAGTCTTTTTCGGAGATGCACGCAGCTGTCAGAAGAGGTTTAGCGGAGGGCACACTCGGCTAAGGTGGGTACCCCTTGGCTCTGGAGCACGTACATAAGTTCAACGGACCCGAGGGGTGCTGCCGGCGCTCTCCCTCGCACCCGCTCTCCACCACGTGGAAGACTGACTTCAGAAGTGGGCTCTCCCGGCTGGAAGGGCAGTCTGCACTTCACAGCTCGCCCTGCCGTCATCCCAGCCAAAGTGGATAATCACACGGGCTCAGCCAAGAATAAACGCCGAGTCAACAAAAATGCGCAGCGCTGTGGAGCGACAGTGCGGCTGGTGAAACTCGGCGGTGCAGCAAGGTCGGGGCTTCGCCACCTTACTTCAGCGTCACTTACAGGGGTGTCTCGCTGCGAGTGGCTCTACGGGCAGACATATCTCCAAGCACCGATGTTCCTGGGACGGGGGTGGGGGTGGGGGAGCTCTGCACGTAGAAAGAATGATGCAGCGGAGGCGCACCTGTTTGAGGGCTGGGAGGAGGGACGGTCAGTTTAAGTCTTGCTATGCTACTGTTTGCATTGCCAAGCCCCTTTTGTAATGACAAGAGCGGGTCAATGCGAATTATGTCTCAATGAGGCTAACGTACACTGAAAGGCGCCTGCACGCTGCACCCAAAGACCTTCTGGAGGTCACAGGGCGTGTTAGACGGGCACCGCGTCCCACATGCTAATGGGCCGTAGGGATCTGCGCTGCACATGACATGGGAGGAAACAAAGGCACGTTAGGCGAGAGGGTGCGCGACTCCTCCCGTGCCAGGGCGACAGGACACGTCACCAACAGCTCGGACTCCTGCAGCCTGAGCAGCAGCAGGCGAGGGACAGGAGGGGTCGCAAGTGCCCCTCGGAGAGTGCAGGTACGAGCTCCAAGGGCAGAGGGATGCCTTTAACTTGTCTTGTTGCAGTCAGCACCCACTCACCTCCGTGTCTTAATCCGACGTGGGCACTAACGTGGCAATTCTGAGGCGAAATGCGGTATTTACCCTGGCATCAAGTGCGGTACATTAGACGCGGTACCAAGAGTGGACTCCGTTGTTGTTTTTTTTGCTTTTATACCACGTTTGAACATTCAAGGCTGTTTGTGTGGAAGAAGCACAGTAAGTCTGTCCTCTTCTTTTTGCTGCAAACATGAATTTGGGGGTTTCAATGTGAAATGAAGGAGCGCTGTGCCCAGATAGCGTGAGATGTCCAAATGAGGGGTTTTTATGGGGTGTTGGGAGTGTGTGGACAGGTTGCAGAAACAGAGTTCTCGTGCGCTCCCCTGCACGAGAACCGACATCAATATCCACTCCTTCCTGGAGCCTGGGTTGAAAACAGGAAATGGGTGAAGTGCTGCAATGTTCAAGACAAGTGTAAGGCGCAAAGGGATGTGTAATTGTCTGCACCCGACCACACATGCACCATTGATGTGTAGTGTATTTTGTTACCGGTTGCCAATGTCAGGGAATAAAGAATCTCTCTGTATCTTTTCAGCAATTTTAGGGCGGGTAGTGTCCCAACGTGAAAAATGAGGTGCCCCACTTGTTGGTTATGCCAGCAGTGGAAGAGGGTGTGTATAGTTTGGGTGTGGCAGTTGTGTTAGCCGTGCAGGTAGTGTTTCTGGTGGCATTGGTGCTGTGGATGTTCGTGGTGGTGGTATACTGGTGGTATTGGTAGCAATCTTGTTGTTGGAGTTGGTTATTGTTGGTGGTGTTTTTGATGCTAGTGTTGGTGGTTGTAGTGTGGTTGGAGAACTGGTTATTGGTGAAAGCATTTTTGATGGTGCTGGTGTTCTTGATGATGTTATCTCTGGTGAAGGTGTAATTGTTCGTATTGCTGTTGTAAGTGGTGTTGTTGCTGGTGGGAGTGTTGGTGGTGAAATTGGTGGCAGTAGAGTTGTTGGCGGTAGTGTTGCTTTCAGTATCTATGCGGATGGTGATATTTTTTTTGGTGCAGCTGATGTGGTAATGTTGGTGGTGTATTATTGATTGTAGCAGTGCTGTTAGTGTTAATTTTGTTGTTAGTGTTGTTGGTGACGTTTGTGGAAACAGGGTGAACCTATTGTTTGTAAATGAGATGAACCTACTGCTGAGTCATGGCACCTGTTCCAAACACCCTGCCTGGGATCGGTAGTGTGTTTAAATAAACTGCTTCACTATTAGCACTGTAACCGGAAGTGGTTAGCCCACACGTTCTAAAAACTTTGTGGTGTGCAAGTTGAACACATAGAACAAGGGTGAGCTTTGCGGAACATGTAAATTACAACCCAGAAGTTTCCATTTAGCTGGAGTGCTGGTAAGGAGAGGTAGCAGTTGTATTTGACACGTGGATACAAGAGGCACGATCCGTTTTACACGTGCCCACCTGTCAAAGCGCGTGAGTAACACGAGTGGTGCATGAGTGAGAATTTCACAGTGAGTAATGCACATCCTCGTGCGAGCTGTGGAAATAACAGACATTCGTAACGTTGTCAAAGGGAATGGCTTCGACGCTTCCACATACCCTTGTGTTCACGTGCAGTTTTCAAAGCAAAGCTTTTAGTAATCGAAGGGTTTCAGTGAGCACAGCTGTGTGCAGCGAGATGTGCAGATCTGCGCGCTGGAAGATGCGCTCAGCCCCGGGGAGCTTGGAGAGGTCCACTGCTCCTTAATTTGCACCGCTCTGTCGGTGCCATCCTCGTTGGCTCTAGAGTGCTGTTTCGCAACTTCAAAATGTGTACAGCCCCGGAGTGAGTCTCGCGCACGGCTCCGAGATGTATACAGCACCAGAGCAGTGCCTGAGGGGTGCAGATCTGGAGGGCTGCAAGAGGCGCACACCTTCGAAGCGCTGCAAGAGTTTCATGGGAGGGAAGACAACCGCAGAGCTCCGGAGTGCTGCAAGGCTTCGGGGGTACACAGCTCCGGTAACTTCTAGATATGCACAGCTCCCGAGTGCTGCAAAATGAAAAGCTTGGAAGTGCTTAATGGTGTCACAGCAGGTTCGGGGCGCTGCTAGACATTCGAAGCTATGGTGCGCTGCAAGAGCTATGCCTTTCTGGAGCGCTTCACGGGATTTTAAAGACAGTAACTACACCCAGAAGTGCACAGCTCCATAGCGCTGTTAGAAGCGCACAGCTCCAGAGGCGCTAAGAAAACAGTCAATCTGCTGAGTTCATCGAGAGCGGACAGGTGGGCTCAACCCCGTCCTCATTTCACACCCGAGGAACAGATGATGCTCACCGGGTAGCCATTGGCCTCCCTGGTGCATGTACACTTTTGCCGTAGCGTGGCCTCCCAGATGGCTTGTGCTGCCCAGCCCATCCGTGTGAGTATTACTTTCATCAGTAGCGTCCTCTAGTCACGAGGACTGCAGAGGAAAAGCCAGTTCTTTCTGAAAAGCTGGTAAGAGGAGTTCTTTTTTAAATGAAATGCATTTCTAACTCTAATGCAGGTGTCTTATACCGCAAATTAAAATAAAGACGAGCATCTACGTAACTGTGCCATAAAAATAAATGTTTATTCAATTTCTGTAAATAAGCACTTTACTAAAACTATATACGTGTTTGTTTAATAAATGAATCTCATATTAAAAAACACTGAAAGGGAAAGTGCTCTCCTTTCCAAAGGCGCGTGTTTTTCTCTATTACAGAGTTGTGGGGTTACACTGACATTTTGTTCGTGTAGACGACGAGTACCCTCCGACTTAGAAACATACAGATGAGGGCCAAGAGGGCGAAGAACAACGCCATGGCGACCAGCCCGATGGAGTCCTTGGCCAGCGCTGCGCCACCGGCGCTCTGCCTAGCTGTGGCGTTCAGGGTGCTGTTGTACTCAGTGGCAGCGGTGCCAGGCTGCTCTGCTGCTCTGAATGCTTTGCCTCCCCTGAGGGATGCTGCTGAGGGAGATGGCGCTGCTGCTCTGAATGCTTTGCCTCCCCCGAGGGATGCTGCTGAGGGAGATGGCGCGGCCCCGGGGAGGGCGGGGGTCCTGCTGTGTCTTCTGGATCCCACTTGGCGCTGCTCCCGAGAGACTCCACTCTCTCCTGGAAGGCGAGGCGCTTCCTCCATCCCTAGACACGCCACAGTTTCACAAGTCGTGTTGTCCCTTCCAGTCTCTGCCTTTGATGACAGGACCTCTCCATGAGAAGTTACATCTGCTGGGGACTCCGTTCTCGGTGAGGACAGACCCGGGTAAGGCTCACTGTTGCTTGCTAGGTTGAACAGGTACGTCCTGAATTTCCTCACGAACATGACTGCGCAATTAGTTATACGCCCGCATGGTTCGACCTCTGCTCCCTGAAAACCATTGGGACCGAAGTATGCGTCTGGGGGTTGCTGGGACGACCCCTTCAGGCAGAGCGATGAGATCAACAGCGCCGCCAACAGGCGGCACCCGCACAGGGGCATGTCTCCAGCCTACCAGCTTCAAAGGTGGGCGAAGTGCGCCTGCTCTCCGTTGTCCGCCAGAGGGCGCCTTCTTCAGCCGGCCATAGGCACCTGCGCAGCCCACCCTGGGCCCCCCTCGCTCCCAGCGCGCTGAGGTTTCCTCGCCTCAGCCAAGCAACGTTCTCCGAGGATGATGCAGCGAGGAAGTCGAAGTGTCCCATTGTGACGCGCACAAGCGTCCGCGAGCGGCCGTGAACGGAGCGCGCGCTGGGAGCGGAGCTCCTCACGGGCGCTCACAGGTGCCAGGCTCACAGTAGATTGCAACAGGGTGCTTCTCCTGTGGGGTAAGACTGGCCTACTGACAACTTTCCTCGACGGGACACTGGGCCTAAGACGTCATTTTCTGATTTCCTCCTTGTTGAGGCGTTTTGCGCTTTAGTTTTGGGAAGGGGGTCAGGTAAACAACAAGGTCTGTCCACTGTCCCCTTACCCTGACCATAAAGTGTCACCCCCTGCGCCAGCCTACTGGGCTCAGTGTTTACAAAGCAGGAGTCAGCTGAGGACCACGAGTCCTTTATACACGTCAACGTGTGGAGGTGTCTCGGGGATACAACCGTGGACATATCATTAGGAGCGAAGTAAATATTGGTTCAACTTGTTTTTAGCTGTCTGTACCGCAGGGGTTCTGCTGTCGTCCCGTGGCGGCGTAGGGGTGGCTCGGTGCCCACTCTCGGGCACCGCGTGTCCGTGCATTTGCGGAAGCCCCGACAGGCGCGTGCACGTCTATTGTGGCTGTGGGGGACGAAGAGGAAGGTTGCACTTGAAAGCCTGACAGGAGGGGGTGGACATGTGTGATTGAAGACGCCGAGGCGGCGGGTGGCAGTCTCACCGATAAATCCTCCGGGATAATGATGCCTATTTTTTCAGGTTGTTTGAAAGCAAGCCAAGCGCTGTATTTTTACTTTGTTACTGTTGTATTTTAGTTCATCCACGCGACACTGTCACCGTTCCTTCTTTAAAAAGTGAAGCACGAATATAAATCAATGATCTATCTGACAACAGATAGTACAACTCAGTTTCAAGAACGCTACCATATACTCACGAAGAAAAAGTACGACCTGTCCATAATGACTCTTTGTGCCTGGGCTTGAAAGGGGAGGTGGGTGGTGGAGGGGGGAGAGAGTGTTCATGTTATGTGGTTTGGCGGTCTCATACTGCGGTGGTGGCAAAGGTAGTTTGCTGTCTTTAACGTTTTACAAACAGTGCCATATGCAGAACGACTTTACCTCTTTGTGTGACCTCTATGAAAGCTGAACTAATTATTTCTGTCAACAAAAATCTTAAAGCATATGATACTTATATCTTCTTGAGAAATAACCCCTTATATTCCAAGTACATTTTCGCACGTGACTTCCTTTAAGCATAGATTATTCTCAGAATGCATCCTGTCATTCGTTGAGGTGAACTATGTTCAAGGCTGGGCCTTGGCGCTCCAAGATATTTAGTTTTGAATGGCTCATTAGCAGAACAGATGTGCCGGCCATGACTGCGTACGTCAAGAGGTCAGACCTCTTCAATGTATTAGATAGTAGAAACATCTCATATGGAGGCATGCAGCGACGAGATTAGCATAGCGTATGTCATAGCGTATGTCACTGCAATTTGTGAAAGTTTTACAATGCAGGTTGTCTTACCAGCCGCGTGGCAGCATTCACTTTCTCTTCAATGTGCAAATAAAGCACAAAGGAGGTGGCAACAATTGTTAGCCCTTCGACAAAGCAGCATGTGTTTCTTGCCTAGCACTTACTAGCTCAGTTGGTAGTCCTAGATGGGCTAAAACAGCATGTGACAGCGACCCACTGTGTATTAGAGAGCAAATTACACAAGTCCCTTGGCATGTAAGGGGGGCTCCACCTCACAAGTGCTGTTTCCAACAGGAAACCCTGATTGAAAAAGTTTGGTCAGCCCCTAGCCCCTCCATAGTGATGTAACTGCTAAAGTCAATAATGGTGTTCATAACATACTGCTGGCATAGTAAAATAAGTTAAGTCATTTGTATGGGGTAAAGTTAAAGGTTGAAGAGCACACATGATATTCACTGGTGCCTTGCTGACCTCACTCTCCAAACAATAAATGCTACAGCACAGGCAGGAACAGTCCCGCAAGTGTCCCTCACACAGAGTAAGAGTAGCACAGTCTACCCTACCACACAGCAGCCTGATGGAGCACAGCCAATACCAATGCATGTTCTCTTTCAAAGAAAGGTGCAACTGGGGTAACAACAGCCCAAGCCGCACATCCCAGATGTGTCGGATTTACATCAATAAAAGCTTATTACAAAGACTTAGCAGGTATAGAAAACTGAGGGATAAGTTAGTATGCCCTAATTACGATCACTTGCTGAAGGTCATGAGAGCAAAGTAAATTCCATCTTTGGACTACGGTTCTACTATCTTTCGGGGCAAGGATGCGAAACTGCTCAGGGCAAGGATGCGAAACTGCTCGACGACATAGAAGTAAGGACGTATAAATCTGTTTTTAGGGTTCTCAGATATATTAGTCGTGCTAATTTAAGACTAGAATTTGGTCTAAAAAAACAGTTATTGGCCCGACAACATATTTAAAGTCTTTACTGTCACTATCTCGAGCTAATGAGGGCTTGCTAGCTAATTTGTGCTGGCTTGAGATTTCGAAAGGTGCATATTCGAGTAGCTGGCAAGTTTATTTAAATGAGTGTTTATGCAATTTTGAATGCCCAAACTTAGTAAATGAAGTGAGGAGCAAAATGGTTTATAAAAAATCAATTAACCAAACAGCAGCCTTATTGTCTACTATAACAGATAAAGGTGAATTAAGGCGAAAAAATCATTTATGGTCAATAGTTAATTCCTTTGGCAAATTGCCGCCCCAATCGTATTTGCTCTTTCATTTAAAACATCTGATTAAAAATAAATTCATGTTATTAAGATTTGGGATATATCCAACTAAAGATGGCACCCCAAAATGGGAGAATAAATGGCCTTCGAGTATTTGTAGGCTATGTGGGCTGTGTGACGAAACCTTACTGCACATAGTAACTCTATGTCCAAATTTGTTAGAAGAGCGGAAGATAGTTTTGAAGCCTATTTTTAAGTAATTGGGGGTTAGATCATGTAGGACTGCAATTATTTTATGTCTAAGAGGTGTTAACATTCATATTATTTACCAATTTGTTAAATTTGTTTTTATGGCTGAAAAGAAACTTTGTAAAGCAGACATTTTAAGTAAATAGAAAAAGGGTAACAATATAATGTTCTTAAGTGTCTTTTAGGGAGTACGTGGGCTATTTTAATGTATTTTAAATTTATTTTGATTATGTGTAATTTTTGTTGTTTGTACATGTTATTTTAATGTTGTAGTTTACCCCTTGAAATGTTGCAACTTTTTGCTGCTAGCATAAGGCACTTTAGTTTTGGAGCTGAAATTATAATGCACGTTTTTTCTATTGCTAACTGTTATTGGCATATTGTTAAAATAATTTATATTTGCTGCTATTACAAGGCACTTTAGTTTTGGTGCTGTAAGTAAATCTCATTGTATTTGTATATGTATATGTTTAGTTAGATGTTGCTCTGGATATTCACTATTTTAAATTTTTCTTTGTAATGATTTTAATTAATCAACAAATAAATAAATAAACGTGGAAACTTGGACTAAGCAGGCATAGCACGGGCAACAAAAAGCAAAGGCTAAGGGCAGGTCCTATTCTGAGGGAACCTTCTGCTCATAACGCTGCATGCCGGCAAGAATGTAGTAACAGTGGTATGGTATGTCCCTGACTTTATTTGCCTAAGAGTAGGCAGGAGCAGGAATCTGCAACTGTTGCTGTTGGAGGGAGGGTGGGGCAGATACCTGCTCAGTGTAGTAGGGAAGGGGCCTGTTGATGGGACCTCTTCATCTCCCAATACCCCTCAACCATCTCTCAAAGCCTCACTGACGTCTCTACAGTTCATTATACTATTTTTATATCGGCCCCTCAGAATCCCTTAGTCTGATCGTATGTGCCATCAGCAAGGCCCTCATATGGCCCTCAAAGACCCACAGCCAATTCATAAAGACCTTCAGACAGTCCCAACAGAAAATAATCTAGACCTCAACCAACCAAAACAAGTCTTCAACCACCCTCCACGTTCCTCTTCTCTTCCTAATATATCCTCCGTCAGTCCTCCACCAGCCTCTTGAAGTCCCGAGACAGCCTCTGCCATCTCCCAGACATTCCTACGGTGCCAGCAATTTACTATCAGAAACTCTCTGCTCGTATGCCGCTTTCACTGCTCCTCAGTAACCATCAAATGCTGTTCAGACTCACTGGTGCTCTAAGTTTTTCAGCTCCCTCTGCTTAACATCTACATTTCTATAAACACCACCAACTTCCTACAAACGCATCGCGCATTATCCTCTGCATGTCCTTTGCCTGATTAGGTGATGAGACTGAAAATGTGTTTATCTACTGAGGCAGACAGATAAAAATCCATTGATACTTATTAAAGGTGCCACAATTAACAAATGGACTGGTGGAGTTAGTTTGTCCCCTTCAGAGTTTTAACCGAAGGCGATTGACAGTGCTACAGTTATGAAACACAGCTGATGGTGAGGGCACATCATGATGGTGAACGGCAGAACGTCAATTAATGCACACTTCTTGTCGGCATTATTCAAGCCTCACACCCACACACAGAAAACTAATTCCCACTGGCTCTCTCTGTTTCATGTCACTGATTTCCATTTTTACTTAGCTAAGGAAGGTGTAGAGTGGAGGCAGAGAAGCATTAACAGAGACATTCTAACTCTTCAATTGGCCAAGCTTCCAGCATTCCACTGAAAAAGCAATTTTTATTGAAAAAATCTGGCTTGTCTCAGCACTAGCATGTTATCCTTGTTATAATGTGCATGTGTATCTCTCAGATATAGTTTCAACATATTTCCGAAAAAATATATTATCACTAATAATAAGGAATAAAAAGCAGAAGCATGGAATTCATATATTTAAATTATGGATCACATTTTTATTTATGGATAACGTTTGCCAGGCTGTAAATGCCATGGCTACCAATTGGAGCCTCTACAACAATGTGTGCTTCCTTGTAAACCCTACCACCACATTTGGAAGGGGACACATTTACCCCTAGTGAAAGAGTCAGGGCTCAGACTAACTAAACCCTGAATGGTCTAATGTATGGGACAAGAAAATGAATCAAGTTTTCTACCAGTTGTGCCCTTTTGGAAGAAGCTTTGGTGACTTTGCGGAACCCAACTAAAAATGCAGGTCAGCAGCCAACAGGCTCACAACATCTCGACACTAACAGCAACTTGCTGACCAAGCCACTATTATTGCTCTGGGTACCGACATTTTCCCTGATAGTCTGTAATGCACACCGTACGCTGCTTTTCTCCATTCCCAACCCATCCATCCTCACAACAACCCCCTCCCTTTCCTGTGAAATGGCTTTAGCATCCTGTACTTTGGCACACTTTCTTTATTCTTTCTTTTCTGTTTCTTTATTTAGAATTTGTTGTGCACCAAAAGTCATTGGCCGAAAATGTAAATAAAGCTGAATTATATACATCATGTGCTTGACAAAAGTCAAGTGAGTTGCACAGACTCAGATCTTGCTTGTAGAATTCCTGAGAATCACAGGAAGGAGAATAGGCCCTCCCACATTGCTTGTAGCAGTGGTCTGGTGTTGGCCCCTACACGTCGAAGACCTCTGCCATCTGGATTTCTTAGCAGATTTAAGGTACATCCTTCTGAGGTGCTCTAAAGTGATTCCTAGCACCGTTTATCAGCATAACAATTATCTTTCACAGCCCCTCCTAAGTCAACATAATGTAATTTTTGAGTGGTAGGAAAAAGATTTATACTTTTTAACCTCTTAAACTAATATGTATGAAAATCCCATCATAGCTTAGCATTACATATACACATCTCTGTGCAGAGTTTCAAAGCTGACTAAAATGCTCGATGCAGTGACTGGCTCCATTATTGTGAGAAGAAGTTGCACTATACCTGAGATCAGGTCAAAATCGTGCCCTGGTCAACCCGAGGAAAGCTGGGATTGAACTCTTAGGTATTCCCGGATTTAGGATGCTAATAAACAGTACCAAAAGTGTAGAGGACCCTACACTTAGGTCAGACAGTTCAGCTTATCATAATGTCCACAGTATAACACTGTCTAGGTATCTACAGGCATGTGTTCATATCTCACTACTTTTGTTGATCCAAGAATAAGGCTTTGATAAACATTTCTCAGCTTCAAAGAGATACATGTGTTAAACCTTTTCATTTGAGTAGTGCAAAATTAAAGTTCTTCTAGAAAAGATTTTCAGAGGTATGAAATTTATCAACTTTGTAAAGCTGCAATTTTTGCCACCTTCAGAAAAATGTTTATGCATGCAACATTTTTCACAAATAATATTTTACAGGCGATTTCGCCAGAAATTGTCTTATTTTTTCAAAAACCATTCCTACAAAATATTGTGAACTATAAGATGGATTTGTGAAAGCGTGTTTGCATTTGGGGAATTCACTTTAATTAATTGTTTTATTTCAAATATCAATAAACACTTTTAAAACTTTCAAGATAGAATATTACACGTTACTGCTTGAATTAAACCAAAACATATTTTTAACATCTTTATTAGGCATTCGTTCAATTCTTGTTACAGAAGATAAAACAACAATTGAAGCCAGTCACACTGCCTCAGTACTAACCATCACCCAGGCAAGACATTTAAGCACCTTGTTACATACAGCATGACATTATATGCATGCATTAAATACAAACAACCTGTATAATGACACACTCTTTCATAACTTATATTTCGCCCATTCAGCTTTTAGTAACACACAAGTATTCCTTAGCTATTTAGAATTTGAGACTGGTTAAATAGAGCTCCTAAATTACTGCTTGTGCTTTATGTTTATGTTGTAGTTGTGGACGCAACAGTACATTTAGTAGATATCCTGAGTATGTTTCTCGCTTTATCATTATCATTATATTCAGTTTAATTGAATCTCAGTATTAGGCCCTTACATGAGCTTTCTAGGAATGCTGTCTGAGAACCTCTGCAATATCGCCATACAAACCTTTGCTATAATATTTGCAAAATTTATGAATTTGAACACTTATTTATCCATTTTCTTACTTAGTCCCTGAAAATAGTAAAATATTGTACGTTTTCTCTCCCTACTATTCCTTCAATATACTTTATTGCTTTGGTTCCAATAACTCAAAATAATTATTATCTGTCAGTTAGTCCCTTGAAATATGTTTATAATATGCCCCTTCAGAATGGCATCATGGACGTGGGTCCGGCATATACCTATTCATCATTTGCATCATGACTGAATTAGCATATGTGTAAAGTAGACAATATAACTATCTTTATTTAAATATAGAATTATTATTATTGCATAACATGTCTCGCTACACTGTTTATCTCTCAGCTTCCACCCCAGATAGTTGATCCATTTACATTTGAACTCGGTTGTTTTTCAATTTCTTTCAGTGCAGAGTTTATAGTGGACACCGATCTATCAAATTGCGCATGTTTTATTCAAAAGATTTACGGGTGCCCCTCCCTTGCTATAGTCATTCATCCTCACCAATCCTGAATCCTGCAAAACTGCCTACCTTAAATCCGATATCTTCCTTTGCATTCATCAAACAAGACCAATGTACCATCTTTGAAACTTTTTATCTCCATTTTCAACCACCAGGTTTCCACTGTGACATGTACATGTATCACTAATTTGGCCAAACAGTCTTGACCCCATTTGGGAGCACTAAGCCCATAGAATATATCCCTGCTTTTTAACGCTATCCGTCCAGATGTTCGAGATTGAAACTGTGTTTAAGCAGTAGAGGTAGACCCCTTGTTCTAACCAAGGGAGTAGAGTACTCTTCACAAGTTCAATAAATTGCCCCCCAGTGATAGTATACAATATTATCTCTATATAGAAGATTCAAAACTATCTCTTATCTTTCAGTATCCACATTAATATTGGTCCTAATACACAGCTCAATATTACTAACACAAACACAAATTAACAATTAAACTCCTTTGTATATTCAAAACACGTTTTATTCAAATAAATTCATTACATTAAAACTAATTCCTCATTTAAAAATGGTTTAAAAACATTTTCTTCTTTTTTTTCCTTTTTAACAATTCCTACACATATCTTTCATGAATACAATTTATACGAAATTCCCCAACAACAGTCAATTTACACAATTACACATATAGAAAGGTATGAAGAGAGAAAGAATTGTTTAGACAATACACTTTGTCATTTCAATGACACATCCTAGGTGACTAATCACTGAACTCAGCCTGGTTGCATTTAAACTTTTGCTAATACAGAGCTGAATTCCCTCAAGGATTGTGTTCACCAAATTTGCCTCGACGCGTTTCGATGGTTTCTACAATTTCTCCATCTTTATCAAGACAATGTTATTGTTTCTCCCTCTTGATTCATCGACAGTTATAGTGTCCTGCATAGAACAAACATGAATGAACATTTGTAATTCTAATCAATATTAATTATTCTCACATTACTTATACAAGTGGTTCTTAAATGCTGGCTGTTACCCGTTTTTACAACTTTTTCAGACATTGTTACAACTCTCTTCTCACAAATGTTAGGTGTCACCAGATAGAGTATATCTATATATTTAATGCACCCGCACTAGTGATTTTTTATAGATCAAGACATAATCTCCCGCAACTCGTCATGTGTGTATTTGATGTCTTGTTCATATTTAGATTCATGTATTGCCTTATCTGAAATGTAATCCACATTGCATGCAAGCATGTTCCCCCCATTACGTATCGCTGCACTATTATATGGCTACAACCACATTCTCCTATTCATTTCATAATGGGGCACTCAAACCTACCTTCCCTCACTATTGTTGGACAATTTCAAATCTATCCTATATGATTTTACCTATGTGTTGTCTCTCCTTAAGAGAAGCCTAGTTGGAATCATTTTTTCATTCTACTCCAAAAGTGAAACCATGCACCCTCGGTTCATACCTCGTTTTGTTCTTTATCATTTTATGTATCCTTTTATATCTCATGGAATTGAATATGCCACATGGGAATATTTGGATTTTTTTTGTATATTTGGGTCTGTGATTGCGGGGCAATTCTGATGCTCCTACAACTGAAAAAATATATAAGCACTTGTTTCAATCAGTTCCTTTCTATTTCTAAAACTTTTTGTTTGTCCACTCATTTTCTATTTAATTAGCATAACTGGTTTGTATGGCCCTTAAGTGCGAGAATCCCGTTATTCTTGTTCATTCTGCAATTTCTTTGTTGTTCGTACCCCAAGGGTCAAAAAGGCAAATAGTCCTCTTGTTCCACGTTGCTATAAATACAAAGCGGAAAATGCATAGAAATAGTCCAGTCTGTTTTATTCTCTGACTCACTCTCTTGTTTTGACGTAAGTCTATTCATCTTATCAGTAAAACAGCCCTGTCGCTCTATGTCGATTCCCGAAGGCTGAAAGTTAAAAAAACAAAGTTTACAGCAAACAGCTTTATTTCGTAAGCCCCTCCTTTCCCAATTCGCATTTTTACGTGGTGGCGGGACCTTACGTAAAAAAAAACGCCAACTCCCGTGACCTAAAAATTGGAAACTGAAATTTACGGCAAACGACTTTATTTCGTGAGCCCCTCCTGTCCCACTTAGAATAATAGCAAGGCGGCGGGACCTTGCGTACAATGAAACCCGCCGACTCCTGAGGGCTGAAAATTGGAAACTGAAGTTTACGGAAAGCAAATTTATTTCGTGAGCCCCTCCTGTCCCACTTAGAATATTTGCGAGGCGGCGGGACCTTGCATAAAATGAAACCCGCCGACTCAATTCACAAAAATTGTCCCTTCACATATACTTGTGACAAAAAATGAACTCAACATACTAAACAGACCTCATGTCTCCCATACTTTTATGTTAACGCTCGTGGCGTATTATGAGCCTACCTTCTATTCGGCAGCGGTTCGTTTCGGGGTGTGTCCTTTCTTCCGTATAGATCGACAACTTCCCCTTCTCTGACTTCCTTTTAAGTTGAAACTATCCCATGATATATAGCCCTTTCAGCCTTCACTGTGGCCTGGAACAATTCCTATATTATGCCTTGATCTTCCAGGGATCCCTTGATCTTTCATTCTGAGGTGACCTCTCCATAAAGGCCTCTGAACTGCAAACTGGAAATAGGTACTGCTGTAATAATGCAATTATTCAGGGAGACCTAAAGGAACCTTAGTATAACTAAAAGTCAGTTCAGTTTTTCACGTTACGTGTATATACAACTTTTTTCCAACAGACATCCGGTCTTCACATAGATTACAGGAAATCAGACTAAAATTCCATCTAGTTTTTTCTCTGTGTAAACTAAAATGTCTGACTCCTAGATCACAGTCTCAATTAGATTTTGGGCGACAATCAAGCATTAGCCAACACAGTGTCTTTTCCTTTTATCACTACCTTTTTCTTTCTTCCTAATGCAGTTGCAGGTTGACACATCCTCAAATTGTCTCTGTTTTGATATTTACTCCAGAAATGTCAAAAAATACTATGAGCAGCCCCATCCTGAATATTATGACTGACTATTTGTCTTTTACCAGCTCAAAGGATGTACTAACCAGAGGCTACTAGGTTGTTAGCTGATTAGAAAAGGGCAATCACCCAGGAAGCTCTTATTGCATATAGGTAAGACACATACCATAATAAAATATCTCATAAATCTATTAATGCTAATATTTAATGAATACTGTTGTGATTTCTAAAAACGGTGTACCTTAATTAGCACATTGGCGATAGGGTTCTTAGGGTGCCATAGGATGCCATGATCCCTTTGCAGATTTTGTCAAAGACCAGAAAAAGACAAGCAATTAAGCAATCAAAAACATTGAAACAATATTAATGCAGATCTTTTCAACTGCACAGATTCAACTTCGCTAAACAGAAAGGTTACACATTTAAACTATATACATCGCTGATAGTGAATCATTTTTAATATTCACTAGAACTTTTCCATAATTTGGATTTACTTGACTGTTACACTGGATTCACTGTTAGTGATATGACTCCGTTCATTGGATGTTGGTGGTGACAAGGAACACTTCTCTCTTGCTCCATAGCATGAGAACAAATGAAAATATCAACATTTTGGGAACAGGCTATGGAGCAAGAGGGTGCATTTTTCTTTTTTTATTAAAACACTATTTCAGTAAAGCCTCACAATATTTGAGTTAACTCCTTCCACACACAAATAACAAAAATCACATTTCCCCATCAAAATCCCGCTGTCATGACAACAAGCAATGCTTTTAACTAACTCCATGGTTTCAGTCTTAAAGGTACCATCCTTTCATCCCCGCAGCTCCCCTGCTGTAAGATCTATCATGTAAGTACATTCATGTGATGCAGTGTTAGCTCAGAAAGGGACATGAATGTCAGGTTACCCGAGTTTACAGAAGGAGCGCATAGTAATGAAATTGTGTCCTTTAGAGAGAAGTCAACCCACCAAACAGAAAAAAATACAGGCCCTTATTGATGGGAATATGGTGTAGGTCAGCAAGGCTCCTTGCTGCGCTGCCCTACGCCAAAGTGAAAGAGCAGAAACGCACTGTATGTATGCTTGCATTCCTGTCCTTTCTCCCTGTGCTGGTGCTGTTTTGACTGCCTAGCGCCATCATAGGTACTATGGTGCAAGGGGGCCTTTGTTGCATGCAGGTTTGTTTTTATGCAGGGAGGGGCAACTTCCTGCAAAAAACAATCCTAAGAGGCGTTGTCCTTTTTCTATGCATGCTACAGAATGCAGCACAGACAGAAAGAGGAAAAAATGAGGCGAAATAAACATATTTCTCCTTGTTATGCCTCACTTCTGGAGGAGTACAGATCTGGCGCTTCCCCAAGTTTGCATGATTTTGTAAATCTGGGGCAGCATCAAAATCCATGGGTGTCACGTGGGAAAACCCACCGGAACACCCATGGAACGCCTCCCAGCCGCAGAGTACTGTGATGCAGCGATTTGCACTGCATTGTTTTAATCAAGATTTATGAGACCACTCAAAACCCACGGTATGAGAGCCCTATGTCATGCATGTGCCACTTCACGTGGTGCAAAATTGATGGTGGGCTATCATAAATAGGCCCCACGGTTCATAGGATCCCCAATTAAATTCAGCTGAAATGTTATGTACAGAATGTGTTTTTTTAAGTGGCTGTATTTTACAGTTTAGATAGTACAACTTTCGTGCTGCTTGATTTCTCTATAAATGTATGAGCCCTTTGAGGTGCAGACTTGTCTCCCTCAAGCAGCTACTTAAACAACCCATTGTCTAAATGAGTGCGGGGCTGCACAGAGGAGGGGGTTAGTGAGTGAGTGAGTCAGACAGTAGAGTAATGTGTGGTTGTACTTACAAAGAGTTAGAGCTGCCTCAAGCTTACCTAAAGTGCTTTAAAGAAAAGGCCTTGATAATGTTGTAAGTTGTCAGTTTCACTAAGCGTCATCACTAAAGTATTGGTGATCCAATGCTTCTTAGCCCCGCACAAAGAAATGAACATTTGAACCCACGATTCAACAAATCAATTTCAAACCATTACTTCATTAAATTGGGATCTGGACAAATCTGCAGTTTAAGAACACCCAAAAAGACAACTGGGCAATGAATCGGCCTTTCAAAGGTCACTTTTCAGTGACTGCAGCTACCCATACCAGTAACTGCCATCCTTATCTACACATACCCTCATGGCACCCCTCAAAACTCAACCTATAGCAACAATTGAGAGCCACTCTTTCATCACAACCCCTTCACGCTTACCTTAGCAACAGAGGAAAACCAACTAGTCACTCCTACCGTAGGCTAGATCAATACCTGACGACAGCAACCACAGCCAACCATTTGCTACCTAACTGCAAAACAACATCTCAATTTAAACACATATCCACAAAACAGCCTCAACTCGTAGCAGTTGCATAGACTTATTCTACCATCTGGTCCTATGGTGCTTCCCTATATTACTCAACAGGATCTTCTCTAGGATGTTCCCCTCCACCAACATGTCTGACTAAAAGGCACATACTTGAACATTTACCTTGTGGAAATGGATATGGAATGGACATGCCTTAGACAATAGCTACCGGCATGTGTGTGTGAGCTGTGGAATCAGATTAGACGTGCTGCTGGTGCCATGCATCCATGACACCATGATCAGTCTACGTGCCTGCTTAGCACATGCAGTGTGTGCAGCATGATATCTCAAATTATATTCTAACCCCAAAATTTCTCCTCCAGGATGTCAGCAGGCATTTTTTCTGGGAGTTTACTTTCTACGGGAAGTAGACATGAAGGACTTCAGATGAGCAGTCTGGTTGTTTTCATCCCACTGGAAAGCCTTAAAGTAATGGATTAGAAAAAAAGTTATTGACTTTTACAGTGGTGGCATTCTTCTGGCTGGCATACATCAAGAAGGAGATACTGGCCATCAACTATTGGAACTGTGGATGTATGCTAAAATAAGTGTTAAGGATAATGAGACATTCCTTATACTTCCCCTAATTGACATCCAAACAGGATAACGGTTTCTATGTGCTTTACTGCTCTCGGTAGTTCTGCAACTGCTCTCCGTGACACTTTGCCACACAACTTTGGTGCATTCCATTTCCTCATTCAGGACAATGCGCTTTTAACAATGGTTTTGTCGTTTATTGTTAATTCTGGTCATTAGACTCACCACGAAGTAGTTGCTGCTCTTTACATAAAGTTAAATCCTTCAAAACTGTCAGATGAGATCCCCACTGATGGATTTTGTAAAATGGTACATGCACACACATATGCACATTAATGCAACACAATTTTCTACTTCACTACTTTTACTTTGGCCCTCATTACCTCCTCGTCCATCTTCCTTGGTGCAGCCCTTACTCATGAGATACTTCTCCCTTCTGGCAGAACCATTTCCTCAGCTGAAACCCCAAAAGTTCCCCCAAGATGGCACCCATTAACCAGGAGCCACCACAAAAGGAAGTAATTAGGGGAGAAGAGTTGGCCTAACAGCTAGGGCGGTCGACCTCGAATCTGGAGACCTGGGTTTGAGTCTCTGCAATGATGCTTAACATCCTGTGATTCTGAGCAAATCACTTAATCTCCCCGTGCCTAACAAAAATTAATGTGTCCTCATGTAAAGCAACTGGTGCTTTGTAAAACGCTCTGATACCCGATACCTTCAGGTCAAGTTTGCGATATATAAAAACTCTGTAAAAAAATCAAAAAACTAACAAAGCACTTCCTGTAACATAACACCTCAAAAAGACAACAGCAAAACAGGGAATAGTCAACCAGCATGCCTGGGTGGGAGGGCAGGACTCAGAACTGCATCCAGGAAGACCAGGACTCGGAGTAATGAAAATTACCGGTAAGTAACCGGGGCATTATGAGTGTCCCAGTAATCCTCCTTGCAGCTCCACCCCTTGGTGTTACCAATCCTGGAAAAACAACTACCTAAAGGAAGGGAGGTTGGGTTGCCCTGAGGATCCTGTGTCCCCTTAGAAATTAGCATTTTCCAGGGAAATCAGTAAGTCTGTCTCCAATTTCCACAGTAATTCCTTGTTTCAGCAACTGAAATCTCCCGGTGAAGCAAAACAGATTGGTAGTGTTTCAAAAGCTCTCATTTTTCCAATGGGACCAGCAACTCCTGTTACCAGCCGCAACACAATTTAAATTAGCCTTGTAATGAGTCCGATTGTAGCATAAAATAACTGTGTTTCCTAAATCCGCTGCGCTACGGTAGATTACTTGCGCAGGTCTAAGTTTGCCATGGCCTGCAAGTATTCAGCTTCACTATTTACCAAACCAAGGCACAATATATTAGCTCCCATATTCTACAGACTTCATGCCTGACTCGCTTTGGCTGCTTTTAACTATCCACAAGTGCATTGTCAGATATTATCCATAACAGACGAGATAAATCAAAGTGCAAAATTTACTAAATTCATAGCAACTGAAAGGGTAACAGAGGATGCCATGCGAGTGATTTTGTTGAAACGGGATTAATATGCTTTTCAGCAGCAAAGCAAAGTGCATTATACCAGCTGGTGCTCTTTGATTCAATCAATTCGCCATCTGTAAGTTCTATAGGCAGGCCTGATTTGTAAGTGGTTTCTTTTTTTCTGGGTAGTAGCATTCATAAAATGTGCAGTAACCTGTTTCTTCACAGTTGCTACACTCTAATGCTGCCTCGGAATAGGTCTGTACCCTTCTTTTAATTGTAAAACAGCTGCTTCCTTTCCTATATGCACAAATCAATAGATATGATTTCATAAAGTGAATTAATGTGTGCTAATTTTGTTTTAATCCTGCTGAGCGACTGTCACAATCAAGTGAAATCCATTAATATCGCGAAATTACAATTTTAAAATGAGGGAAATTGACATATGATGTTCACATCTTTTCATATTGAGAGACAGTACAAGGTGTGAATGCCTCTTCCAACCAATATTCTCTTTTCTCCTTTTTCGTAGGTGTCATTTGAACTATATTCCCAGTGAAGTCTTTTTAGATGCAGTGACCTTTATCAACTGAACTCTCCACAGAATTGTATCTCTGGGACACCAGCTGACAGGGCGCCAGAGGCTAGGGCTGCTGGGCCAACTGGAACAGAGCCTGCTTCCTTCTCAAGGTTTTTTTTCCGTTTCCGAAGAAACATAAAACCATAAGAAAAGATGAAGCTGGGAAAGGTGGAACTGTGCCATTTTTTGCAGATATTTGCACTTTTATTTTGCCTTTCTGGGATGAGCCAATCAGAGCTCTCGAGGTCGGGATCCAAGCCCTACTTCCAGGGGGGGAAGTCAAGAACTAAGCGCAGCTGGGTGTGGAATCAGTTCTTTGTACTGGAGGAATACCAGGGCCCTGATCCTCTCTACGTGGGCAAGGTAAGAGTTCGATTCTTGGGCCTCCATCCTCTATTAGAACAAGACACGGTGGGATGGGAACCGAAAAATGGACTTTTGTCCAATATGTGTGTGTTTGTTTTTATTTATTGTTACGTCTTGTCATCTTCACTGAATATTGCCCATCTGTCTTAAGTGTATCTCGTAGTGCAGTGGGCTGTGTGGGGTGTGTATGTTTATTTATGTTCTGTATGGTCAAATTGCAAAGTACTATAATATATATTGATATGTTTGAATACAGAAGAATTCATTTTTAGAGTGAATGAATTTACCAACCCTTGTTTACTTAAATCAAAAATTTATGAGCATTGTGGAAAATATAGAAATTTACCTAAAAAGCTAGCGTTGAAAGAGTTCCGTAGTTCAGACTGAAATTCAGCTGCATAAATGACCCAGGGGCTGTCTTTGTCCAAGCCCAGAAAGTTCTGAGCTCGGGGTATGTCCTTTGTCTGCTTCCTGTGTCTGGTTGCTCCACCCAAAGAATATGGAGGACATGGCATTTGGTGGTCCCATTAGAGCACCAGGAGAAGGGTGTATGCTTCAAGTAAAGACTGCACCTTTCCCCTCTTTTTCCAGAACCCAAGGGGCACAACGTTTGAATAAAAAGCTCAGTGCACAGAATATGGGAACTGATTAGGATTTTGATGACATTGCCTCCACCCACCTGACAGAATACCATCTGCCAAATGTAGAGATTATGTCATTTCTGTACATTGAAACCACAGCCATGGCAAATTCTTCAAGGTAGAAAAAGTTTGATGAACAGCCGTCATCGAATTTGATGGCCATTCAATTCACCAAACTTTAACAAGTTTTGTTTTTCCAAAACAAAAAGCTAATGCCCTCCACATCCTGGAAAGGGGTTCGTTTTCCCATCCCTTACTTACAGGTTTTTCCAGGCAGTGATGGACAGAAAAAAATAACATCACACTGTCCACCCTAAATAGGGTGGATGGCATAATTCCTTTCCTCTGATGGCCCCAAATCTGTGGGGCCATCAGAGGATGCTTTCCATCGAGAGAGCTAATGGGCAACCCATCAATGGATAGCTTATGCTCTGCCTGTCCCTAAATGAAGCAGGTGGATTAAGAGCTTGATTTCAGTGTAGGACAGAGCTTGAAATTGAATCTTCCAAATTGGTAGCGTTCAACAATGGGTTGAAAAAAGTCTTGATTAATTACAAATGTGGATGCTTTTGATTCTTAGTTAATTCTGTTTGTCCTGGACAATAACACAGAACAAAGGACAGCCAACACTTGTTTTGCCTCCTTTGGTGGGAAGGGCTGGGGCGTTCTCAAGGCTAATTATGTACAATGGAAAAGAAAAGAAGGAAGAGAGCAAGAAGTAGCTAAAGAAATGATTGAGGCGGAAGGCCGGAAAGAGAGCAAATAAAGATGACCAAAATTAGTCAGAATAGTCAATTGGCAAGGTTTATAGAGCACAGAGGGGAATAAAAAAATGTATCACTAATTTGATAGCAAAGAAAAGGAAAATCCCAACCCACAGACCAAGTGATCAGTACCAAAAACATTACATTGCATTCAGTATGTACAGAGCGCAAAATAATGTTATGCAAAAACAAAGGATAACATAAAGTCTTTCAACTCAATGGGTTAAGTGGCTTCCCATTTTGGACATCTGAATCCCACAAAATTATGCTCATTACACTAGGGCGGACACAACTGGGAGCATTCACACCTTCCTCCCTTCCTTTACAGGTAAAGAGTTTGGTAGACAGAGTATTCTGTCGTGTTTGTGATGGATTATCCTGTCAATCAAACTCTGGACTAGGCCTATAATCTCAGTCATATTCTACGCCCATTCACCATTTTCTCAAATTTCACAGGGTGAATCCTTGGGCCATGACCAGTGAGCTGGGCTTAAGCCATATCCTTTTTCAGCAAGCCATATGCCAAGCATCCTGCACTAGATCCCGCAGGGTGCAGCTTTTTTTAACAGGTTCAACAAATTATGGCTCAGTGCACTAGCTATGGACATGGCCTGCATCTGGCAAGCTTGTCCACAGAGCTCAAAACATATGGACAGTTCCTGTGAGTTCTAGACACTGAATTGGACACTATCCCCTTGTGATCAGTATCCAGGCACATGGCATGCATGACCTTCTACCATGCTTTACCATTGGCATCTCTGCTCCAATTATCACAGAATATGACGTTTATCCTTAGAGTTAAAGGCATGTGGTGTTTCTAAGTTATGCTTTTAACCCTACGCCCTTGGACCCAGAAATCACAATGCATATCTTTTCAGAGTATATCATTCGTCCATGCCCTGCACCCAGTCTCCTAGCTAATAGAGACTTCGCCCATGTCTAATCGCAAAGAGCCATAAGATAGCTAGATAGATAGATAGATAGCTAGATAGATAGATAGATAGATAGCTAGATAGATAGATAGATAGATAGATAGATAGATAGATAGATAGATAGATAGATAGATAGATAGATAGATAGATAGATAGATAGATAGATAGATAGATAGATAGATAGATAGATAGATAGATAGATAGATAGATTGATTGATTGATTGATTATCTATGTACAAAGGCAAATGGGCATGCAGGGAGTCAGATACAAAGAAAAATACTATATATGTTGGTGTCAAATGAACAGGTTATCAGAAATAATCACAAAACCATACCCAGAGAGAGGAAGGCAGCCAGGAGGGCTAGTAGAAAGTTGTTTATGCTGGTTGATTAAAGTTGGGTGGTTCGGGTGAGCGAGTGGGCGGTATTTTAAGCAGATAGGGTATCAGGTAGACAACCTGACAAATAAATTCAGATGAACCAAGTGATTACTACTCCAAATAGACCAACACAAAGACTACAATATGTGCATTAAAGTGTCATTTCTGGATGCAGTCCCACTACTGTAGTGACTGCACGTCTGGTGGTTGTTCTAGTGGGGTGATGGCGCTCTAAGGCAGTACGCAAATATTATAGGGTGTACTGAAGCGTACATGCAGTGCAAAAGGGTAGGGAGAACCACCCCTCTCCCTAGATTGTGCTAAAACAACGAGCAATGAAATACAAGGCCCCCTGCACATGCTAGAGGTACATAGAGTTAAGTTAGTACAGTAATGAGTTTAGGAAAGAAAGAAACACTATTCATCCACTGCTCTGTGTGGTTTCAGGATTTATTGGCCTTGTTCTACTACTATTTACCTTCGGGACGGAAGTACAACCGACAATATGGACCGTAATCATAGGGATTTAGCCCTGAAGAAGTCGCTGTGTACTTCATGGTAGTGACGAAACACGTGTTGGCTAGGCTAAGACTCTGTACGAAGGAACGCACAACAAGGACAATAAACCCTGAAACCACACAGAGCAGTGGATGGACAGTGTTTCTTTCTTTCCTACACTCATTACTAACTTAAATCTATTTACCACTAGCGTGTGCAGGGGACCTTGGAGTTCCCACTGCTGTAGTGAACCCTTCACAACATCAGCTAGACTCGGGTGGGAGGGACTGATACTGAGCCCCCAGAGCTGATCTTATGTTCAGGTAACGTTTAAGGTGACTGGCCCAGAAATCAACGCTGGCCATATTTTTGGGCATGTGCCCAAGGCACCCTACATGACCCTTGCCTGTTTTAGCAAGACGGGCATGTTCCATCATACATAGGAGGAATGAGGTGAACATTCACCCTGTTAAAATTCTTTTGTTGGCAAAGCGTGTTGACGATTCACACAGTTTTGCAGTCGCTCATTTCAATATTCCTTCCATCCAGTCGCCCTAAACCCTCCTGCCATTGCTCTGCTGTGGCAGAAGGTTTGCTACATGAATTTCATGTGCATACACTTTACGTGTTTTGAAAAGACAAGGCACACAAAATGTATAGTGACATGCTATGTTCCAGTTCAAAACATTCTCACATGCAGAACCCCCTGCTGTTAAATTTGTGGGGTAGAAAAACAGCTCTGCCAATTCGCCTTGCCTATGACTGTCTTTTCAGCACTTATACCTTCAACCCTACTAGCACACCTCCATCGTTCTGCTACTGGTACAATAACGAACAGCTAAATCTGGGGCTGGTGTCTTAGTGGAGTAATGCATCCACTGTAGGGGCTTGTCTTTGACCTCATGGTCACAGGTTCAAATCCCAGCCAGTCCACTCAGCCTTCCATCCATCTTAGTTTGATAAAATGAGTACCATTGAGATGGGTACCAATAAACATCTGGCATTCAGCGCCTTGATACCCTTTGACGGTGAGTGCGCTTTACAAATGCACGTGCTATATTATATAGTCCACAAAAGAAGGAAGGTGCACTCTATCACGAGTAATGCAAAGACCAACACCTGTAGTAGAAAAAGTTTCTTCTTTATTCGTAGTCTTGTTTAAAAGACAGGCACACAGCCAACGCGTTTCGTTCCCCAGTGCCTTGGTAACTTCGTCAGGGCTCACTACAAGTTACTAGTGTATTCACTAGCGCATCAAATGGCAATGACCGATCAGAGTGTAAACATATAAGCACAACATCAGTGCGTACAGTTTTGAGTAAGGGTTTTCATAGACTCCCAAATAGTTTTGGAGTTGTTTCCAAAACCTGTCCGTTGGAAACAACTCCAAAACTATTTGGGAGTCTATGAAAACCCTTACTCAAAACTGTACGCACTGATGTCGTGCTTATATGTTTACACTCTGATCGGTCATTGCCATTTGATGCGCTAGTGAATACACTAGTAACTTGTAGTGAGCCCTGACGAAGTTCCCAAGGCACTGGGGAACGAAACGCGTTGGCTGTGTGCCTGTCTTTTAAACAAGACTACGAATAAAGAAGAAACTTTTTCTACTACAGGTGTTGGTCTTTGCATTACTCGTGATAGAGTGCACCTTCCTTCTTTTGTGGACTGTTTGATTTATAAGTATCTTTAAACAGCGGATACTGGAAGTTGTGGCACTCATATACCTATACGGACGATACATGGAAATCAAGTGCTTGACCTAAGTCAGCTGTTTGTTCTTTTGTTAGTGTTATATTAAATAGTAGCTCAATAATGCACTGTATCATTCTTACCATTCTGGTGCTACGAATCCTATAAAACATTTTCAGTCTTTACCTTATGCAACTAATTTACTGAAACCCTAGCAACTCCACCAGTGCAGTGCAGTTTTCTAGACAGCATACAAATTGACTGCAATTCACAGCACCGTCAATATACTGCTGTTTCAGACTTTTGGCAGTGGGTGCTTTCCCACACCGACCAGAGGGCCTGTGTCCAGGTCCAAGTCATGTCCTCTCAAATCTCTCTGAATAGCCTGGCAAGCATGTTGTGTGACTGACACAAAGTAACTCCTTCTAAGTCGTAGCATTGATCAGGGTAATAGCATCTTACTAGCAAACCAAAAAATGTCCAAGGAATACCTATCAAAATGTGAAGCACTTGGTCACATGCTTTAAAAATTGTGCTGTTAAGTGCACTATTTTCCCCATTTTCTCTTGGAGGGGAGAACGCTTGAATCCTCCTGGGGTGGTGGCTCACCATCTCGCTTTCTAAAACCCGTTCTGTGTGTGGTTTGAGGGGTGTGGAGGGTAGTTTCTTCTTGGCTACACCCCTGTTTTTTCAATAGCCGGTTTTTCGTCCATACATCGTGCATGGTTACTGAAGGGCTCGGTTGTTTGCGAGTCTTGAGAATCCTATTATTTAATTACTCACACATTGTTGTGGTTTTTTTCTTTCTTTTAAAGAAAACTGTAAATTTGGAATGTGTTTGGATGTTTTTTGGCAGCCCCTTGTGACATCAAAAGCTCTGAACACGTTTTCACAACATTAGTGCAGGCTCCAATTCAATGGGACTAAATTCCTTAGAAGGAACACTCATGCAAAGTGGCTGGATGCTTTTTCACATATTAAAAGAAGGTGTTTAAATGCCTATTCCCTGATGAATACGAAAACACATTTTAAAAGCTTCAGACTGGTTTGTATTATTTTATACGCCATGGAATTTGGGCATTTATGATTATGTAAATACACAGAAAAGCCTCTCAATGCCTAATACGTGCGCTATGAAATCACTCTACAAAGGAGATCCCACAATGTTTAAGTGCCCGTTGCTATGGGTGATGGTTCATCTCAGAGGAGGAAGCATTTACACTGAATCCCCGCATTGCTCTTGGTTTGAGTGTGCCTGGATTTTCTTATTCTATATGTGTTGCCTAGTTAATTCATTTGTAGTCAGTTTTCAAATCCCAGATAAAAAGGATGCCACAGAGCAAACAATGGAAGTCCAAATGGCTGTTAGGAAACCAAAAAATGCAAGATAAACCGAGAAACAAAAGGAAGATAGAAGGAAGACACCGTAGGAGATAAAGAGAGAAGGAAGAGTGTGAACAAGCAAATAGAATAATTTAATGACAACAAAAAATATTTTTTTTAAACTTAAAATACAGAAAGCAGGAAAACATTAAGTGTGAAGAAGTCTTTGTATATCAAATTAATTGTACCATACTGTTTGTATGCCGCATATTGAGTACCTGCTTGCACCTTTCATTGGTAAACGTTGCACAGCAGTCCCTTCACTGTCAGAGAGACCATTTCTTGGCATGGCAAGCGTTGAAACTTTTCAGAGACATTTCTACGGCAGCTTCATTTGTTCAAAAAAAATAATTTCAAGCCCCATTGAGATATCTGCCTAGGGTGATTTTATGACTTCTGAGGCAAGTTTCCTGTGCTATTGTCAGAAACGATTTCAGCCCTCCAAAAACACCGGTGGAAACCAAGCAGAACCAAGCCTCTTGGCTGTTTATTTTTTAATCTTCTGTTTGGTTTTTAGAAGAGAAAGGAAGTATGATGTACAGCAAATTGACTCAGAACCTATGTTTGTCATGTTGACGTGTCGGATGTCAGCACGCGGTGCTGTCTTTCACGGGAAGATGTCTGCGATTTAGCACTGCACGTGTGTTTCATCGATAAGACATTATTTACGGCTACTCGTTACTTTGTCTAATCAATTTCTTTCAACCTCGTTGCTTTCGTTGCCGCCGCGGCATTCACTCTCATATCACACACGTAACTGCACATTTATAATAGATATACCTGCGGACTGCATGCACAGTGAACTCATTTAAGAAGACTCCATTTCAGAGTTTTGTATCTAATTATCTATTTATAGCAAACAAGAAAGCAGCGTGCTCTGAAGCGCTCTTTCTCAAAGCTCCTTTCAGTGTGCTATGTGCAGAAATACTTTTCTATGCCACCCTGCAGAATGAAACAGAAGACGAGTCCTGCCAGGCTGTTGGAGTCTGCCAACTCCTCTGCTGAATCTTGACGCACAGCTTGTGCAATGTCTTCAGCTTTACCCTAGTTTAACAGGCATTAATATTTTCCAATGTGTCTGTTCAGGCCTTTTTTTTTTACTCATTACTGTGTTTACCTTGAGCACCAATGGTGGGACACTCTTCTATGTTCTCATGGTGACCCTGGGTTCAAGTTTTAGGTGTTTCTTCATGGTTCCATGTTATCACGATGGGTTATATTAAAAAATAAATACATGTTCCCTGATTTAGGTGCCTTTCATTCTAATATGTTTTTCTCTCGCCCAAAAAGGACTTGAAGAAAATACCCACTGCTTGCTCTCATTTATTGCAATCAGGAATCTCAACACGTTGTTGTTTGCTGGCTACCATTTGACTCTGTGAAAATTATGCATAATTTAAAGGAAAGTTTGGTCACACCGCCCTTATCCTCCCCAACTTAGGTTGGCCTTTGATTGTGACACAAAAAATACAATTTAAATTGGGCTCCGAATATGCAAAGCCTTGACAATGAGCAGGCCCTTGTACCTGACTAACTTAATATCCCGGGCGGTCGACGAGTGCTTAGAGTAAGGAAGCCACAGATCTGTTAAGCATTTAAATTTAGAATGTCCAAAACCCCACGGGCAGCCACTTATTTTTGTTCATCGCTTCCTGTGGATGTCTGGAGCCAAACTATTGCTGTAGTCGTTCAAACAACACCTAAACGCTCATCTATCTCAACACCACTTGGCCTAGGCTGTCATCCAGGTCTTGCTTTTCTACCCTCAGCTTCCTCATCCTTTTTTTAGAGCTAACTTATTTTGTACCAGTTGTTGTATGTGAAACACCCATAATCCTTCATTGGAGCTCAAGGGCTGTATGAGTCTATTAAATAAATACATAAAAACATAAATAACTAAATAAAGAAAAACACATTGAACCTCCCTCTCACAGTGGGACAGTCAGAAGACCTTCTTTGAAATTTGGTAATCTGCTCCATGGATAAAGAGATGTGGATTCTGGAATCAGACAAACTCATACTGACTTGCCTTTGCTTATGATGTGTTATAAGATAAACACCTCCATTTTTCAAGTAGCCGGAGCTCTACAAATGCTAATAAACTCTGTTCTTGTGTTTGCCAAGCACGTCAGAGGGGTTCATTATTATTAGGACAACCAATTTCATCAGCTCTCAGAACCCCTCCTCTTTTTGAGATTTTTAAGATGGCACCTTCATCCTGGACTGCTCCTCAAGCATTTTGTAAACTAAGTGCATGATGTTGCACTTATTTTAATTAAAGCTAAGAACCAGCCTAGTAGTCAACTTTGCTTGATTTCTGAATTATGCTTTCAAATAACCAAACCTTTCCATCCAACTCCTTTGCTGTGTGCACAACAGTTGTTGTGAATCCAGCAGTCCGTGTATTATATGGCAAGATTTGCACTTACCCACTACTCTTACAATAAGAAACACAGCTAACGTGAAATAACCTATGTTCAACCCATGGTAGGTTGAAACAGAGTTGTCAGGCTTTGCTTAGAGGCAATATGTTATGTATTTGTGCAACAATTCAAACAGTAATACAGTGGGAACATCACCCAAAAAGGACCCCACACCAGAGTGGAAAAATGTAATTTCATTTAATAAATAAAACAAGAACAATATGACTAAAATCCAATCAGTAGAACCGAAGATATAGCAATTTTGATAATTTTAGTGAAAATAGAGCCAAAAAACACAAAGCACTATGGATATCTGGTCGCGCTGTACAGGGTTGAAGTCACCATTGCTTTTTAGTACCATCGCAGACCGTATTAGAGCTCAGGCCGGTTACAGTCACCAGATTTGGCCCACCGAAAGCTTACCTTCACAAATCAGAGCCAAAAGTCCCATTTTCAGTGGCGGGGGCTGCGAGGAGCAGGGAAAGCATCACAGGAGACTGTGAAGAGCAGGCCAGGTGTCATGGGCGGCGTTGTTGGAGCTATGCATTGGTTATCCCCATGAGTCGAGTCTGGTGTCTCAGTGGACTAATGCTTCCACTGCAGGGGCCTGTTGTCCGACCTCAATGTCACTGGTTCAAATCCCAGCAGGTCAACTCAGCCTTTCATCAATCCGCGGTCTGTAAAATGAGTCCCATTGAGTTGGGTAACAAGAAACATCTGCTAATCAGTGCCAAGATGCCTCTGGGTGAACGTGCGCTTTACAAATACTTATGTTATGAGCGGTCTATGTTGTAGCGTAAAGAGGTAGCTACCAGAGGTCTGCATTGAATGGCGGAGCAGGTGATGAGCTCTTGGCATGAACTGGCACATTTGCAGTTGCAAAGAGCCCATAACCTCAATACAGCTCTCTGAGTCCACACCAAGGGTCTAGGACCTAAGGGGCACCATTTTGGAATCAGGAACATACTTCAGCTGGGTTCAGGGGATGGTGCAGGATGTTTGGGAGTCTTTTATGTCCCCAAGTCTCATATCATGAGGCCTGCAGACTAGCCCTTGGAGTCACTCCAGTAGCTCTGGGTTCAAGGTGAAGTTGCAAGTCCAGTTCTCCTCTCCCAAACAAGAGGATAGCAGGGCAGCAGTTCAGCTGAGTAGCAGTCCGTGCAGCAGCACAGCAGTCCTTCTTCCTGGCAGAGCCCACAGGTCCAGAAGTGTATTTAAGAGTTGGGTTCTGGCGAGTTGTCTCTTTGAAGTGGCGGAGAAGCTTCTAGAGGTTTCCCTTTGAAGTCCCCAGGCATCTTGCCTCCTTTATCCTCGCTCCAGACTAACTAGAGGAGGTATGCAATTCTTTATGTGGAGGCAGGACACAGCTTATTCAAGTGTAAATGGGGCTGTGCCCAGCTCCTCTCTCCCATCCCTCCAGCGATGGCCTTTCCAAGCACACATAAGCTCCGTAGTATGTGTGGCTGTCTAGAAGGAATACACAAATCCCAACTGTCAGCTACACCCAGTCATGTGACCAAGAGACAGGCTACAGGCACTAAATGGTTAAGGCAGGAAAATGTCAATTTTCTAAAAATGACATTTTCAAAATTTAACTTAAAATCCTATTGCACCATAAATTAGGATTTTTCATTAAAATTCAAAAGACACAAAACATTAACTGGTGACTTGCTTCTAATTGAAATTTACAACATATTAAATATAATAAGGTAACTCCAGAGTTATCTATGGTAGAAATAAGCCTTCTAGTAGTGAAACATTGAATTTAAGAGCTTTTCACTACAATAACATGTAAAGCTGAAAAAGTAAATGTCCTGCATTCCCGTACATTGCATCCTGCTTCTGGGCTGTCCAGGGCCTACCCTAGGAATACCTTACATGTATTAAAAAGGTAGGTTTCAGCCTGGTAAAAGGTTTATTTTGCCATGTTGAAATGGCAGTTAAAACCTACACACACAGGCTGAAATGGAAGGCCTGAGACATGTTCAAAGGGCTTCTCAAGTGGGTGGCACAATCAGTGCTTCAGACCCACTATTAGCATTTAATTTACAGAGCCTGGGTACATGTAGTGCCACTTTACAAGGGACTTATGAGTAAATTAAATATGCCATTTGGGTTTAAACCAATCTTACCATATTCAAAGGAGAGAGCACAAGCACTTTAGCGCTGGTTAACAGCAGTAAAGTGCACAGAGGCAAAATGTTTTAGGGTTGACTCTGCAGAAAGGGCCGTGTCCAACACTTAGCTTTTCACATATACAAAACCACAGACAAAAACACAAATGCATGCACAGACACACACATGCATACCCGAATCTTCATATACAAAAACACACACCCATTTTTGCCTCTGTCGATTATAAAAAGTAGTACATATTAACTAATGGTTTCATTGACTGAAGAACCTTTCATAGGAGTAACCTGTAAACAAAATATTTGTGACAGCACTCACCTACCATTTGGGCCCTCCTTAAAACAGGTCTGGTATGGGAAGCAAACGTTATCGTATATGATGAAATCCAACCCAGATGTGTTTGGATTTTATCTGGTGCAATAATTACCACATGATTCCTGGAAAAAGAGCAGGAAAGTAATTGAGAGGTAAAGATCTAAGCTACAGGCCTAACTGTTCTGCCTGCTTCATATATGAATGACACTTTACAAACACAAGTCAGAGTATAATGCCAAACTCCTAAGCAAGAGGCAGCCACTCCACTCCTGAATAAATCAATGGCCAGCCGTAATTTCAAGTTCAGACCAATCACAATCTCCAATATCCTGCTAAAAGTCTTGAAATGGAAGTTAAAGATACAGCTAGAGGGTCACGTGAAATAAACAACATGAACTACAACTTCGGAGGTGCATGGTTCGGAGTCACTTGTATAAACCTTTAAATTACCTCGTGTTGTTTCTTACGCTAAGCCAATTCATTTGAGACAGTCTGAGTTTGTTTTGATGTTCTGATCGAATAGATCCTGAGTACATTTACTTTAAAAAAAACAGTTCACAGCGAACAACTGTTTAGAGGCTGCTCTACTACTTTCTCGAAGATGTATATAGAGTACTCAACTTTTAATCAGAATTGTGTAGCAAAATGTATATGCTGTCTGAACAATATATCCAAATTATGTTACTATTTAACAATTGTATGTACATATTCTGTGTATACATTTTCAATTTCATATTCCAAAACAGAAACACACCTTGGTTATTTCCCAAATTTGTATACATTACATCATTATAATGCGACCAATAATTTCATTCATACCTAGTCCATTACTATGTAAAACATAAAGGGGCAGATTTACAAGCCCCTTGCGTGACTTTTGCACTGCAGTTGCGTCACTTTTTTGACCCAATAGTGGCGCAAACAATTCGGCATATTTACAATGTGACGCATCTAGGGAGATGCGTCACGTTGTAAAGCCCTGCGTCACATTATACCTGCGTCAGGTATAATGTATGCAGGGTGGGCGTTCCCACGCAGGAAGACCTCGTAAAAGTGACTCAGTGAAATCTACAAGATTTCACTGCTCCACTTTTAGGACGCCACTGCGTCAAAACCTTACGCCTGCTTCAAGCAGGCATAAGTAGTGACGTAGGGTAGTGGGAATAGACCTCAACACGCATTGCTGGAGTTGAGTCATGCTTGTGACACGACTCCAGCAATGCGTGACTTTTCCGCCAACAGATGCGTCAAAATTTCTGACGTACCTGTCAATCCTTGCGCCATAGTGCGCCGTATTGTAAATACGACGCTTCTATGGTGGCGCAAGGGTTTCTAAGGGTGGCGCAGGGAAAGTGATGCATCTGTACAGATGTGTCACTTTCTTGTAAATCTGCCCCTTAGGGTCTGACTAGGACTTTGGCAGGTGACCCCTTGCCCATCGGAGCATCACAGGACTTTACATCCGCACTTGTGGCCTGACTCCACCTGCCATAGTTAGAGATTATAGTGGTGATCTGTGAATCTTCATAGGAACCACCATCACAACCGTTCCTCCGAAGGCACTGCAAGTTTTGTGTGATGCTGCCTTCTTTCAGGCGCCAGGACACCAAACATGTTCAGTTTTAAGAAACAAACTCCCTTGTAATTGAAAAACAAAACAAATTACTGCCAAACCGCGGTAGAAGTGTCCCCTGGTGCTGGAGTTCCTTTTATTTTGTTTTTATTCCAGTACCCCTACGTTTTGTTTGGCAAAAAATAAAATCAGACCATCCGCTCTGAACAGGGTGGGTGGTCACTCTCATGTCCTTACCCTAACAGCCCCTACTCTGTCAGTAAGCTTTCTGCTGGTGTAGCCAATGGGGGCTACTCTGTTGGAAAGATAACAGTCCTTTCGACTCTAAGGGGTATATTATCAAGAAACGGCTTTAAAATTATCGCTGCTTGAGAATTCCCATAGAAGCCCATGTTCTGGTGTCAACATGGGCTTCTATTGGAATTCTCTGCGGCATATTGTCAAGCCCATTATCGCCGCTTTAGCAGCAGTTTTATGCCGCTAAAGCGGCGATAATTTTAACGCCGTGCTTGATAATATGCCCCTAAATAGGACAAGTGAACAATCAGTTTGGTGGACATGGTACCCTCCCTCACTTGTGATGGATTACTCTGCCAAACTCTACATCAGCTTCTTAGTTTTTTATACTCAAAATCTTACCCTTACATATATTTAAATTCTTTCTTTCTTGTTGACACTTTTCCTTCCTCAATCCTTTCACAGTTAGGGTGTTTGTGTATCATTTCGCTGGCACTTTATTATTGGTTTTAAAAACCAGCATTATGTTTTTTAAACACACCTCTTTGGTATCTTTGTGCACCCCTACAAACTATGTGCTGTTTTTCTGCACATGATGAGCTATGTATTGGACCGCCCTTCCAACAATAGTTAGAAAATATAACGAAAAATATGGAGATGCTTTAATTTTTTTTTTGTATTTAATCACTATGTTGTTGCATTTCCCAATTAGCTAACCATAAAGCTCACAACACTGACCAAGAAACTTCAGTACTGAATGCCTGGCTGGAGGCTGTAAATACCAAACATGTGTGAATTTTCCTAGAGGATATAATCTGCACAATAAATATGTAATATTAGCACAGACGACTGCATTATACCCGAATTACTGAATGTGGTGCACGTTTTACTTGATGACACATATTAATGTCAGTATGGCCTGCCACCATGTCCATCCTGGTGGCGGCTGGCATGCACAGCTTTCCTTGGCATACGTCCAGCATGCCAACTGTGCACTGACTGCATGGCTTGCAGTACAGCCGCTGTAGGGCACACATTAACTGGCCATCTGAGGAAGAACCGTGAGTCATTTTCTTGGCATATCTCTGATCTCAACGTCAGGGTGAGTCTCCCAAATGTCAGTGTCAAAGAGGGTTCTACAAACATAAGGCCTGCCGACAAGAACAAAAAAAAATAAAGTAAAATTTATCACGGAGTAAAATAGATCCTAACAGAGTTGCCTCTGACAGCTCTGTGCAGCATCTTCACTGTAGCCCCCTTTCACGTTCTGAGTGAAATCGTCGTCGCTATCTTTCTGATTCTTTGCAGTTCCCCATTTCATATTCACACTGCGCTTTTTAAATTATATTGAGTAATGATGAATAAGGGGATAAGTAAGTTCTTTGGGGTAGTTGGAGCAGTTTTAATCCTCCATTCAAAATGGCATTGTTGCATGTCACTATGGCTACTGCTATAAGACCATATGTAGACTATTTGCACATACTGCATAGGTGGTATTTCTCGTTTGAAGTTGCGTAGACATCAGAACCACTGCATTTCACTTTCAGTTAACTGTGCCCTTCAACACAGGTGGTCAAGATTCTCTCGCCATCATCACCTTACGGCTCTGCTGGAAGTTCTGTACAGCATCTCTGCCACTTACAGACTCTTTTCCACATGTATTTCACCAGAAAACCATTGTTGCACAAAGGCTACTTTTTTAAACCTGGCGCTGTAAACCATGTTTCCAAGAGAAGGCAGGATTTTTCATTAGGAGCATCCACTCAGCACCACTTTGAAGCCCAATATGCAATTACATTCAGGCATGTTAAAAATAATTTTGAAGTGAAGCAACATAGGGACCAAGCAAACACAAGGAGATGATGGTCGGAGGGCTGGAACTCTTCAGACTTTCACCCCCAGTCACTATTAGATCTGGGTTGAATCCATCATCGTTCTTTAGCTCACTTCGCCACCCCAGTTCAGACCCAGCCATAAGCAAATCAGTCTTGATCCTGCTCCTCATGGGAACAGTCCAGCCTGAACTGCCAAGCCAAGTCTTCTCTGGACTGGAAACAAGCATCTTGGGACCTGTTTTGGGGTAACACCCCTCATCAGCCAGGCTAGCTTGAATCCAGTGGCAAACTGAGAAAGGGACCCACGTTTGGGCATACCCTGCCTACCCAGAGCAAACACAACAAGATGATGGATGAAGCACTGAAACTTTTCAGACACTCACCCCTAGTTACAGATCTGGGTTGAATCCATCATTATTTATCTCACTTCACCCACCCCCCAGCTCAGACCCAGCCATATGCAAATCAGTCTTGACCCTGTTCCTTATGGGAACTGGCTAGCTTGAACTGCCAAGCCTGGTCTTCCCTGGACTGGAAACAAGCATCCTGGGACCGGTTTCGGGGTAACAACTTTCATCAGCCAGGCCAGCTTGATTCCAGTGGCAACGTGAGCAAGGGACCCACATCTGGGAATACTCTGCCAACTTAGGGCGAATAAAGCAAACACAAGGAGATGGTGGACGGAGTGCTGAAACTTTTTAGACACTCACCCCCATTCACTATTAGATCTGGGTTGAATCCATCATGGTTCTTTAGCTCACTTCACCACTCCAGTTCAGACCCAGCCATATTCAAATCAGTCTTGACCCTGTTCCTCATGGGACGAGTCCAGCCTGAACTGCGAAGCCAGGTCTACCCTGTACCAGAAATAAGCATCATTGGACTGCTTTCGGGTTAACACCCCTCATCAGCCAGGCTAGTTTGAATCCAGTGGCAAAGTGAGCAAGGGACTACGCCTGGGCATACCCTGCCAATTTAGGGTGAACAAAACAACATAGGGACCAACTTTAGAAGCATTAGATGTGGGGTCCTATCATGATAGGCTGTGCTGGCTCAATTTAAAGCCCTGCACCTGTGTTTATGTGCACTCAGGAGCACATTTACTAGAATGTTGGCTCAGGGCGGCACAGCAAGTTACCTTGCTATGCTGCCCTCCCCACAGAGGAAGGGTAGGAATGCATCATATTCATCCAATACGATGCATTACTCACCTTTCCCCCTGCACTGGTGCATTTTGGCAGTCTAGTGCCAACGCATACACCCTTTCACCATGGTACAACGGTTTCGATGTTGCAGGCAGGATTGTTTTATGTGCAAATAAGGGGAACCTTCTTGCACACAAAAAATCCACACAGGTGTTTACCTCTTTCTATGTGTGCTGCAGAGAAAAAAACAAGGATAATGAAATATATTTCTCCACATGATGCGTCACCTTGGGAGGCGTAAGGTTTTGACACATTCCCATGTTTACAAGTCCTTGTAAATCTGGGAATGTGTCAAAAACCATTGAAGTTGCAGGGGAACACCCACTGCAACACCCATGGAATGCCTCCCTTGCACAGAGTAAGGCTATGCAGCGATTTGCGCTGCGTTACATTAATTCAGATTTGTGAAGCTATTCAAAGCCACGCAAAGTGGCTTTGTGTGGCTTCATAATACGGTTTGGGTCTTTGCATCGTGCATGTACCTTCATTGTGTGGTGCAAACATGACACAAGGCCCTTCTTAATATGCCCCTCAGTGTGTTAAGTAAATTAATTTAACCCATTTCTCTCCAAGTTAGCACATTATTTTTAGACAGCCCAACTTTGGACACAGTGGGTGAGGTTTGCCTCTTTCTCTTTCCGAGCAGTACTGTCTGAAAAAGAATTGCAGAGAAATATCGGGTTAAATAAATACAGTGCTGGCGTATCAAAAAACGCTCACGGCTCTGTGCAAACTCAGTATGTTCGGGCCCACGGTCTTAGAAAGACTATTCTAGTGGTTTCAATCAAACTAATTTTATTGTAACTAAGAGCAATTTTAAAGCAAAAGTGAAATATTCGAAAATATTTAAACGATGCAAACAAGAAATATTTTAGTTATTAGCATGTCCTCTTAAGTTAATTACTTAATTACAAAATCAAATATTACAGTTATTCATCCCCCTAATTTCCACTGGCAAATATTGCTACTATGATCAAGATAAATTAGTTTGCACACCTGATACTCATAATAACACCACCTAGTAACACATATTTCTTGACCAATTTCCATGTTTCTCATACTTTGCCGCAATCAATGGGAAATACATTCTCCTTGTCACTTCTGAAATCCATGCTATAGTTTGACATGCGTAGCAGTTCTGAGCAACTTGCCTTCAAAAATATCCTCCTGAAATGTTCAATAAATCTTTCTATTAATATAACTGTTCAGGCTGTCTGCCTGGTACTTCATTTTTCTTCATTTTTTACAGTCAGGAAATTTGCTCATGCCATTTGCTGCAGTAAAGGTCATTTTCTTCCGAGCAGTTTTAAAATTACATACTTTCTCCAATCAGTTTCTTTAGCCTGTTTTCACTTCTTAAAGAGAGTTTGTCTTCACATCCCTTTTTCACCCTCCTCCTCACTCCTGCTATGTGAAAGTTGATGGCGAATAGGCCAGGGAGTCAAAGAAAATCTAATAACATGCATGGTGCTTTGACCCAAAAAGAGCTGTGCAGGCATTATGGTGCTCATGTCATCACTGCCCAGCATGAAATGACGACTTTGCGCCATAGGGAAGTTTCTTTTGGTGGTATTTCCAGCGGAACTAACATTATACGACACGAAATTTAATTCTACTTTTGACTGCAAAGTTTGACAGGAAAATAGTCTTTAGTTTATTGCTGAGTCTAGTGTCCATACATCATGCACATGTGGACATCGAGGGCCAAGTTGATAAATGTTTTGCTAAAAGTAGGTGTCATCTATTCTTCTTGTAATCCTGGCTTACTCATGGAAATCCTTCGAAAGACAGAAGTTCTACAAAAGTAAGCCAGTGCAATTGTTTTTGTGAATATGGCCCAATGTAAATAAATTGGCGTGAATTTGCTTTGGCATTGACTGAAGTTTATTCGAAAGATCACAGCTCAAACATCGCTTACTTGTGCTTATTTAACACCGGTCTAAGGATTATTTTAATGATCGAGTATGAGTTACTCCCAGGATCCCAGGCCCATGTCATTCATACCTAATGGCCTGACTTCAAAAAAAATGTTTGTCTGTAAACGTAAACAGACATTTATGACCACACATGTCTGCTTAATGTTCACAGACAAATATCTTTGTTGTATAAATCGGTTTCCACATTCATGACTTTAAATGCCAGCACCATACAATTATGCTGGTGTAAATCCCAAGCAATGGGTGGGAAGTGGGGGCGACAAGGCATATTTTGCAGTACAATAATAGTTTGTAAGTTGTAGTCTAGCATTTCAGTGCTGACAAAAAAAGATCAGACCATAAATAGTATTACACTATATGCAAATAAATTAATCGAGCCAGTACAGAATTATTATGAGTGTAATATGAAAATATTTTACAGTGAGATATGTTAAAACATTTTGTTTTCCAAATTGTATGCAACATTGTTGGCCCAGTCTATGATACAAAAGTCGACGAAAGTACCTTGTCCCTTCTGTACAATAGCCACACAGAGTATGAAACATATCAGATGAGGGGTTTGAGTAACATATGTCATTGACCATAAGGGACTATCTCTTTGAAAGTTTTGAGTTGGTCATTCAGTTCAATCAATCAATCAATCAATCAATCTGGTCATTCAGTTTATATATTTAACCTTTCATGTGCCACCATCATAATGAATGAGTCTATCCATTCTTCCTGGTTTGGCACAGACATCTTCTTCCAATGTCTCAAAATGCATAGCTTAGCTATAGCTAGAGGAGCATCATACCACCTTTTCTTATTGTTGTTCATACCCGCCACCTTCATGGTGTCATGAATGAGTGCCAGTTTCATCGACGAAGTAAAGTTCAGATCACCTTTGTCCCTTGGATTGTGTCAGAATTTTTGCCAGGAATATTTAATTTTCACACAGTGCCATAGCAGGTGCATCATGTCCCATCCTCTTCATTACTTGTCTATTTATGTTAAAAGTGTTGTAAGGCAGACCTGTGTAGTTTATATGGAAATCATTGACAAGCTTACAGAAACTTAGAGTAGCTGAATTTAAGACTCACTCCTCATAGGCCTTTGTCTTTAAAAGTTCTGTCTATTCTTTGTCCGTGTCCAATTTCTGGAGGCCTGTTTGCCATTTACGCTTTAAGAGATTTTTAGAGAGATTTGAATACAGTTCCATGATCACAGTGCCAAGCAGCTGAATTGGGGAGACTCAAATGGAGGCTTTAGCTACTTGTGTGGCAGAGTCTCATGAATTGATTGGGACCTTGGATGGCTCTCCTCCTCGCCTTGCCTGTTTCGACCCTTGGAGCTGAGTTGTGCGTCCGCCGGAGAAGAGTCAGGCTCAGGAGTGAAGGTCACAAAAGAAGGAGTATCATTGGAAGGTCACTCGATGAGGGAGCTACGAGGAGGCCCTAAAATATTTAAAGGAGGTTCCTGTGGAGGAAACCAAGGTACCCTGGGGATCCCTGGGGAAGGTTTAGACTCTCTACTGTCAGGGACCTCCCCAAACCTGGGCTTCTTTTGCTGATGCAGAAAACACTATTTGGGCTACTTGAAGCATCATCAGCCAGAAATGAGACACTGAGAGTGGAGACTGGAGTTTTAAAGGACATTTTATTGAAATTAAAAGAAATTAATGCTTGTATGCCCTCATTAGTAAGACCGATAATTGCCCAACCAACATCCAATGTGCAGTTGCTAGCTCAAGAGAAATGTATGTGTCCAAAAGGCCCATGTTGGTGAGCAGGAGGAGCAGTGGGTGGGCAAGGTGCTGGCAGTTTGATAAATCAAAATGGAGGAAATGGATGCGGGGTTTAAAAGTAAGAACATTAGTACAAAAGCATAGACAGAATCAAATTTGTGTGCCAGCTACTCCATTTGTGCCCACCATGTCAAAGCGACAGCAAGGATTAAGAGGGCCGGGTGCCAAATAGAAATTTAAAAGGGAGTAAAGAAGGGGGCCAAGTTAGCTCAGTCAACCTTCAGGATGGCATTAGGCCAAAGAAAAGTATATACCCCAATAGAAGTCCCAAGGAAAGTAGAACGTTTGTCGAGAGAAAAGAGAACCCCAAGGCATGAAGGATTTTAAGAACTGTAGAAAGTTCAGACCAGGTATATGTTGTCCGTAGACCATCACAAACAAAGTATGTGTATCTGGAAGTGACCCTTAGGGGGAAACAAGCAAATAAGTGGAAGCCCCTGAATAGGTCAAGCCTCCTGTCACTATTCTCACACTTCAAGGCACTGGAGGAGGTAGCATAAAATGCTATAGAATCAGGGCTTTAAGTGGGATAAAAAATCTGGGGGGGGGTGTCTCTTGAAGGGGCCTGGCCAATGTAATTCAGGGCATGGTTTAAAAACACATACGCAAAAAATCTGTGCTTAGCATAGTGTGCCGCCCAACTTGTATTTTACTGTTTCTGTCATCGCATCCAGATATATGATACAAGTAACATCATACCTACAACATGTCGGGATTATTGGCTTTGTCAATTGTTGTTAGTTGCATAGGATAAATAAGCAGCAACTATGGCTTGCATATAATATTGAAAAAGCTTCCACTTAAAGCCCTGATCACACCATGACAATGTTGCTGCTCCTGAGTTTCAAAAAGAGAAGGTATATCCAGAGAGAAAATGACTCTCTTTAATGGATTTCCCTTACCCTACAATGCTCACCTGGCATGATGTCATGCCGTAACTTCTCCTCTAGTGAGAAGTGAGCAGTTTGATTACGCGCATATGATGTGCCTGCTGTCACTGCAGTCTGGAAAAAAACGGACCGCCTGAGTCAGGGCACAAAGTAGAGCCCGATAGAGACCCATTTCGAGGCCCCCTTTAAAAAACTGCCGGTGCTCAGCACCGGTGAGACCCAGCCCACTTAAAGCCCTGTATAGAATATAGATCATTCACTCAGCATAAAGCAGGGAGAGAGGTAGCGAAAGTTTGTTTGACATTTCCAGTGTTTGTTGACCTGGTCTAGTGACGAGCTAAACAACTTGTTTTTAAGATTAGTACAGGAAGCAGAGTGGAAACTTACCAATTAAAGATACCAATGTTGTCAAACAATGCAGGCTTAAGCCAAGAACAGTAAGATTTGGTTACTGGGTGAGAAATAAACCCTCCGTGTGGGAACAAACTGCGGAACCGTAAAAGTTACTATCTCATCCCAGGAAAGAGTTTGTCATATCTGATCCCAGTACGCAATAGGTTTGCGCATCTAAGTGTTAATGGGGAGTCAACATTCTCATTGGAGGAAGAAATAGATTAGGGAATCGACCCACTCGCTGGCTTGGGGGTTGTCTCCTAAAATGTACATGGTTTTTATTAGAATTTATAATAACAGAGCTTGCAGAGATATAGGAGGGAACAAGATAATTTGTTTCCAGGAGACATGGCTGGCGGGTGAGGATTTTCATCAAAATGATTTCATGCATTTTAGGAAAGATGGAACCAAATCAGGTACAGGGCGGGTGAAAGGAGGACTAATGACTCTGATATCCACTAAATCTAGCAAGGGGCCAAGAAACATTGAAACAAGTAGTGATTGGGTCTTAGCTTGCCTACTTGATCTCTATGAGGACTGCCTGCAACAAAATAAGCTGATAGTTGTGAATGTCTGCATAAATCAGAAGGACTCTAAGAAAGAGGAATGGGAAAAGTTCCCGAGAGACCTGGTAAATATAATAGAGCTCCTGGGGGAATATCCTATTTAGTTATTAGGGAATTTTAATCTTCTTTTAGATCCAAGGAAGGCTAACTCTGTAATCTCAGATATTCTACAGTGCTGCAGTATTCCTACCGCAAATTTGCCAAAATGTGTTCAGTCGAAGTTCGATAGGATTATGGTGAACTTTTTGGGAGAACTAGGGTTTGTATGCCTAAATGACTGTTTTAAAGAGGACGACCCAGCAGACCAGACGTTTTATAAAGGAAGCAACAGTGCCCCATTGACTACATGTTCATATAAGCGTGTACATTAATCTCTATATGGGATTTATGGTGTTAAGACTAAAAGAAAGCGATCACTTGGGGCTAAAATTAGATATAGTGATAGCTCCATTAGTGAGAGAATGAGCTATTCAAATGGCATGAGATTTCCCTAAACGCTAAACTATAAGAATTGATGGGAGATATATTGAGCAGTTAAGGCAGTATCAATCAATCAATGATATGATCCAGGATAGGACCATAGGATAGCCTAATGGTACATGGTATGCAGCTGCCATTGCAGAGGTAGTAAAGAGATTGATACCAGTAGTAAGGGTATGCAATAATAGGGGAGAAAGAGACCAGCAGTGCCAAACCTCAAACCAACAATGGTTCGATAAAGAGTGTGCTGCAGCTAGGAAGGAGATAAGGAAAATAGGAAGGGTAAAGCGATCAGATGGTCAAGAAAAGTTAGTTGATATATACTGCTGCAAGAAAAGGGAATATGAAGCTCTGGTGATGAGGAAGAAGCGGGCTTTATCTGAGTTGAATTGGGATGTGATGATTAGGACACTTCTGGAAAAGGATATGACGGCATTCTGGAAATTGGTCCAGAAGAGATGTGGTGTGTCTGTCCCTCCAGCAAGATGCATGGTGTCAGAAGCAGATTGGGTACCCTTCTTAACTAATATTTATAAGCCAAGTGAGACAATGGTGAAGGAGGACTGGCCAACTGTGGATGCGGAGGCCTTGGAGTCATTTTCTATTCAATTTATAGACAAGTTGATAACTTCCTTCAATATAACAAAGGCAACAGGACCAGATAACCTGCCAGAGAATGTAATTAAGTCAAATCACTTTTGGTGGGCAGGATACTTCTCCAAAGTTTTCATGTACATAACTACGACTGAGATAATCCCCCTGAGTTGGAAGGGGGCAATAATTAAACCTGTACATAAAAAAAGTGCTAAGGACGACCCAGGAAACTACCGGTTGATAAGTCTGTTGGATGTAGGTGCAAAGCTGTACTCCACAGTAATATTAAAGGCTTCAAAGAACTGTATAGAAGGAAACAGAATTTTCCAATGGAGCAGGGAAGCATCAAAGCTGGGCACTCTACAATAGACCATTGTTTCAGTCTATGGGCTTTGGGGAAGAAGGCAAAAGAAACAACAGGGAACTTATTCTGTTGTTGATTGGTTGATCGTAGAATAATTTTCACAAAATTAAATACAACTGGGTATTCCCAATTCCTTAATAACAATTTTGCAGGGATTGCATACAGGGACCTGGGCCCAAGTAGAACTTGACCTAGACGGGGCACTCTCTGGGAAAATTCCCTTGGGAAATGGCTTAAGGCAGGGCTGTGTCCTGGCCCCCAATGATTCTCCTTATTTTTTGGCTGACCTACCGGGAGAGTTGGCAGCGACTAATTCATTTTCCCCAAAAATGGGAGGAAGACATGTGTCGTGCCTACTCTATGCAGATGATTTGGCAATTCTGGACGTGACCCAAGTGGGTCTGCAGAGGAAGTTAACAAAGTTTAGTCATTATTGCGAGGCTAATAAATTGAAGATAAATATGGGAAAAACAAAGATACTCATGTTTGGGGAAAAAAGTAAACCGTGTAAATGGCAGTTAGGCAATAGTAGGGTAAAGGTAGTGTCCTCCTATAAGTATCTGGGCATGACATTTACCAGTCAGCTAAGTTGAACCTTGCATAAAGAATCGGTGGAGTCGAGGGTATTAGCCATGACAGGGGGACTAGTCCACTTTAAAAAGACTAATGGTGGCCCCTGCTCGCTCCCCTTCAACCACTTACAAAGCGATGGTCACCACGCAATGCCTCTATGGGGCCAAGTTGTTAGCCATTAGTACGGAGGGAAGCTGGGAGAGGTGTGAAAGCAAATGTCTGAAAATATTGCTGGACCTCCCAAAAGATGCAGTGTCCCTGCCAATAAGATTAGAAGCAAAGTTGCAAACCTGAAACTTCCTAACCTATAAATCAACCATGAGTTTTTGAGATAAACGTTTGGTCCCAAATACTCAGAAGATATCAGCCTGCGGTGCCACTGAAATAGAAAGAAGTGAATTATAGTGGGCAAAGAAGGTAAAGAAAAGGTTGTACATTTCAGGAACTTTAAAATTAGAATTAAAAATAGTTGAAGCCTCACTCCCCGAAGTAGAATTAAAAACAACTTGTAAAAAAAAATCTAGGTTGGTGGACTTGAAATATGAAAGGAACAAACCCTCTCCAAAATACAAGGTAGATTCATGGGAAAATATGAATGTATTTCCGTACTTATCTGCATTCCCAGATTCCCGGTTACGATTACTACTACTAAAGTTCCGGGCTGCATTAAATGTGCGTTATATTAGGGCTGAGAAATTTGAAGCCCTTCTAGATCAAAAGAAAAACTGCTCATGTGGTCTGCCGTTTCAAACTTTTAATTGTCATGTTTTAATTGATTGTCACCATTTTTATAGGCTTCTTTTTTGATTTTAAAACCTCTTTAAAAAAAATATAATATATATTGTCGAAATGATGCACTAGCACTTCTTTTAAGGATGGAATTCTTTGATGTGGCTTGCGCACTGGCTAAATTTCTTTAAAAATGTTTGGATTAGTGTCTTATAGTGTAAATAGTAGGGGTTTGGTGTTTTTAGCTGAAGTATGATGAATTGGTATTTATGCGGAGTAAATATTTATAAAATGTCATCGTTTTTAAGGAATGTATGTTTTAAAACGGTGTCTAAACATTAATGAAGAATGAACTGAACTGAACTGAACATGATCACAGTGTCATAGTTGCCATAAATATGTTTCTTATGAAGTCTCCATTTAAATAAATGGTCATGTAAGGGGACTTTGTGAAGTCTTGGGCATAGGTCCCAGCTTGAATTGTTATGCATGCCTCAGGTGCAAATGTTTCCAAAATTGTAACTGAGCCAGTTTAAACTCTCTTGGCAAATCCAGATAAGATGTAATATAGTTGCCCAATAGTAGAATGTCTAATGGATGTATTCTTTTCTCCAATCATCCCACCCAACATGAAGCTTCACCTCCAACTATAAAGTTCAGAGAGTTCCATGTTAGTATATAAAGCTGGGGGAAGCCCACTTTTACCTACCGATTAGTGTCAGGATTATCATACTCAACATTTGCTTGAGGATTGGGTATTTGGAGTTAGATGTGTACTAGAGGTTTTGTAGAGGCTCTGGGGCCAGATAGCTCCTTCACAAATATCTTTCCAGATGGATCTATTCAGTTGCTTCCGTGGCTGGATTTGGATGATATTTGGTTTGGAAAGATGGTATTCCTTGTGATGTGTCTCAATATGTGATAAACAAACCCCTTCAGAGGTAGTGGCCATGTGCATTTTGGACATTGCCAATCTTGGTAGGGTTGAGCCCCAAAATATAATTATTTCACAGTTTGTCCTTTAGTTTCAGTAGAGGGTGGAAATGTAATCTGCAGCTTGCAAAACAGATATTTGGATTGTGGGTCCATTACCAGACCGAGAACTGTAGTTTCTCCCACTTGATAAAGTCCCATTTCGTCTGGTAATTAGACCCACCTTGTTGTCATTTTCCATTTGTTCACATCTCTACTGATCAGACTTTAGTTTGCATGGTATTTATTTGAATGGTAGGTCTGTCAGTGTGGCTTCTGTCACAGTAGGGGTCATGGGTATTGCTTCACTCCTAATTCAGTTTGTTCTGAGACTATTTCCATCTGAGCTAGCAATGACCGACCGAACTAGTAGTGAGCAGAATATCATCTGTGTAAAGCATGATTTTGAATATACCAACCAGTGTTGGTACCTTCTGTCTTTGAGATGTGATTGCTATGTGCAGCGGCTCTTCCACCAATATATAAAGAAGAAGGGAAATGAGCAACCCTGCCTGGTCCCTCTCTGAATCCTGATGTAGTCAGATATGACACCATTACAAACTATCCTTGCCGTGGGTTCTTTAAACATTAGCAAGTTAAAGCAATCTCCCTATTCAAATAATTTCACAGTCCCAAAAACCCACGCTCCGCCTGGTTGAATACTCTTCCTTATAGTGGTGTAGTTATGGAGCTTGTCCATTTCCACAGGGAATCCATTTTCCCCGGACCATTTTAAATAAAATGAGTTTGATTGCTTCATCAGAAATGTCTTGATCCAACTTTTCACACAAATACTGGAGCAGGCACTGTGTCTGCATATGTGATGTGAGGAAGTCTTACAGAGTACTATCAGCAGAGGCTCCTTAGGGGTGGAATATAGAATATACAGAAGGGAGCTCCTTGACAATGTCAGCTGGATGTGAGAGGATTCTCCCTTCTGCATTATATGTTGCTGGTATTGAGGATTGTAAGTCCTTTAGTTTCAGCGTAAGAGGGAGTATGTGATCTGCTTTTCTCCATGCATTTATGGTCTCCCATTAGTGAGAGAGAGGAAGATTTCAGCTATGGCTTGCAATAAGGGGTTTAATTCGAATTCCTAGGCTCAAAACAATAAAAAAAATTCACCTGAGGGGTTCTGGTGACAGGTATCTTGTAACTTGCCTAGTTTGTGTTCAAGGGTGATCCTCTCATCCCTTGCAGTTTTGCAGGTTACAGTTGCATCTTTTTGAGAAGCCCTCTGTTACAAGATTATCATGACCCACAAACCAGTGTGGGGGTGGGGAGGGTTGACCAATGACTATGTATTTTCCATATATTCTCTAAGTTGTGCCTGTAGTCTCTCTTTCCCTTCAGCTCTGTGTGCTGTGATGTATCCATTCTCCAAGTGTATGTCTTAATGGCAAATAATGCTAGGTCCAATAGCAAATATATAGGTCCATGGCCTGTGATACAGTTGATGCTTATACCATGGCCTGATATTTTACAAAAAGGTGAACCATTCATGAGGAAAAAGTCTATTCTTAATTTTGTACCATGGGTCAGAAAATGTACAGTGTAATCCCAAATTCATCGGGTGTAACAGGTACCAAAAATCCCATAGTGCATGGTCTTCTATGAGATCTCTCAGGAAACACCTGTCATTATTGCTTCTCAGCTGTGCATTGCCATTTTTTATCAGACACTGGATTCAGTTGTGTAACATAATGTGAGAGTTCCTCTTGCAAGATGTGCCGAAGGGGCTCCTCACATGCACATCAATAGGGGCTGAGGGGACCACTCGAGTATAGGTAAGCCTGGGGGCTCCCCCACACCGCAGGGGCTGCGGGGGCCTTTGTTACGGCCCTGACTGGATCCAGCATCAGGTCCAGTCTCCACCTATAGAGAGTGTAGACTGCCCACATTCAATGAATGATCTACTGAGAGTAGAATAGAAGCCTCGTTTTGAGCCGATGGGCATGTATGCTGAGCCTACAATGAAATTTGTGTTTTGTATGGTTCATTCTGCAAATACATAGCAAAAGGTTGGGTCAGGCCACATTTTTATCATTTGCAGAGGTGTCTTTTCATGTATGAGAATAGCGACTCTCTTTTTCCTACCGCCGCACGCAGGTTATTGAGTGCCCTTGGCATACTCATCTTTACCAAAAGACATCACCCTCCTCACCCCAGATTCATTCTTGGAGAGAGGAGCCTCTTGTAGTAAGGCTATGTCTGTTTTCTTTTTGATAGTGAGGTAGGTGAGAACTTTTTTTTTTTTAATGTAACTAGAGAATCCATTATCATTAAGTGGCCAGATACTGAGGTCTCTAGTCTGGGTCGTGATCATTGACAATTGAAAACAGAAAGGATATTGGTTTGAAACAGATCTGTATTTTGCTGTGCTAAGCACACCTAGAGCTTTAATTTGAATGAGTAAGTGCCATAGTAATTTCAAGCTCTATGTGAAAATCAGTGAATGATAAGTAAAGGCTGTAAAACAAACTTTGAATGGGTAACCTAGAATGGATTCCAAGTTGTGGGTGTGCCCACTTTATCCTATATTATCTGTCCAGTCTCACTGTGCAGGGTGGTGTTCTCCTGCCATGTTGCAACTCATTTGGTAGGGAGCAAGCTTTAAAGAGACCGATATTTTTCTCTATGCTCAGGAGGTATTTCTTCAACATCATGGGATTTCTCGATGCCTTTGCACCCCAGGATTCGATCTGATATATTGAGTGGAAGTATGGGGCCCCTGTATTTGTGGATATTTCCATTTTTATGGGTCATTGATCCACTATCTTCTCCAGCTCACCCGAAGTGGTGAATTATCTTGTCTTCCCATGAATTATTATTAACATTACAGATGGGTCTAGAAGATAATGCAATGTCTTTGCCCTTAAGGAGCGGTTGGAGAGCAAGCATTTTTTTCCAGAGGGTATTTGTTTCTTGGTAAAAGGTCTTCTAAAAAGTATCTTCCATGCCCTGTACAGACATATGGCTAGTGCTTTTTAGACATTTTCAGTATTAGGCGCATTTATTAATGCTCCAGTAGGCAATTTATTAAAGATGGACGACGATTGCGTGCATTGTTTCTATTTTCCATACACAATGTGCCCTTAACAATTTGATAGGCTAGTCCAAGGTCACTACCAGTATTTGTGGAATTCACATTAATAGGAAGGTCAGCATGTCAGTTCCTTCTTCCATTTCCGGAACCCCAAAAATCCTGATGTTGTTTGTCTCTGCGACTTTTATCATCCAAATCCTTCAACTGTTTTTGGAGGTTCCACAACTCGTTTCCCAGGTCTGGGATCACCAATATTTTTTTCTAGGGTTTCTTTTTGCTTCTCCTATTTGTCTACCTTATGTCTGAGTCGGGTGATGGTGAATTCTCCATAGATTGATCGGAGCTTCTTGGCAGTTTCTGTAGTGGGCAGTTACACTTTCGAACTGATCATTTCTATGCTTTTTGATTCAGACATAATCGCTTCAAGTGCTACAGTGGACATAGTGGCCTCATTCGGTTGTGTGGCATTTTGTTTTTACTGTTTAGAGATTCTGAGAACAGCAGATGTCTGGAAGTCTCGTGGCTAGACATCGATGTGATGGGTATCAGGGTTATGTCATCTTTGGGTCACCTGAATCAAGCAGTCTTTGAAAGTATAGCAAGATGAGTAGACAGACAGCAAACATTATGCCAGAAGCCATAGAGTCAATCTATACTCAAGAACAAGCAGTGTGCAGAATAAAGCATTAATTTAGTTTTTCCGGTATACTTGAGAGTGGTAATGTTGATGCAATTCTGACTATCCATCAGTAGGGGGAGTTCTAGCTAAATTGACCTGCTTCAGTATGAACATTCCAGCAGCCATCTTAGGTATGGCCTTCTCACACTCTGTACCCAATTCAAGATGGTAGCTACCATGAAGGTATTATGTTCACCCAGGTGTCAAAGTCTCCAAAGGGTGCAGGATGCACAGCTACCATGCACCTCTCCTTACTGCCACAGCTTCGTGTCATTGTCTCCCCCTACAAGGAACGCTTATCAGCTGTGTTGCTTCGGTCCCCACCCAATCAGTTCACCCTTGGGCGGCAGCTTACTGGAGCAATGTTCTCCAGCAGAACTAGCACCTCCTGAGGTCATCTGGGTCTAGTTCACAGTGGGGGCTAGATAGCTTGTGTCCACAGTGCCTGTAGTCTTCCCGCCACTCGAGTCGGAATAAGCCTTCTGCTCTCAACACAGTATCTGGTATGGCAGTGCCAGTTTCCCCAGCTGGTTATCCACAGGAACCCTGCTGGTGTAGCACGTGAGTCTTTGAAAGATTTTGTGAGGAGGTCAGTGAAAAATTGGTGGTCAATACATCATGATCATCACATTAGGGGCAAACCAGACACAAAGTTCTCTTCATGAGAAGCCATTTCAATATTGGCATGTCTTTGCCACATACCAGTGCCATGTTGATACATTGTGAATTTTTTGAGAAGATGAAATTGGTTAACATCAATGGATTATAGACCCCGAAAATTCAGGTAGAACATTGATGAATAACTCCTGTAGCACTGCTCGAAAAGCATTGATAAAATCTAGAAGAATCCCTTTTCGTATTGGACAATCAAAATAGTACATTAAATCTTATATAAACTATTTGTCTCCATGAATCTTCAGTCCACCATACTGAAAAGGAAGTACCAAATTAGTGCACATTGACATAGCGAGAACAAAGTGTGTTAAAATCCACCTGCAGTCCTCACACCCTGCATCATTTTGCGTTTCACATTTTTTTCTTCACAATGTTCATTGGCGAAACGTGCAGGCTGTGACAGGCCAAATGCTCTGCCCACAGAAGGAACTAATGTTTGTTTCTCAAAGTCACATCTCTGGAAAATTACATTCCCACGCGGTTTAAAAAGCAATTTACTGTCTCTTCACTAATGCCAGAATTGCATAGTTAATTGCAATGGGCACACAGAATAATCACATCAAAAGCTTACGCTAAAAATAGCAGTGGATGCAAAATGCAATGGCATGTGACAGACTATACGTGCTCACGCACTTTCAAACTATGTTGCTGCATTCGGAGCTCTGTTAATGACGACAAAAAATATGGAAAGCTGGGGTTCAGTGCCTTGTTTTTCATCGTTTTCTCTTGATGGTTGACTTTTCTGCCCTAGGGGCATGCCATCCAGCATCCCTGATGCACACGCTGCAGTGCAGTGCCCCTTTTATCCTGAGTTCGCTGCCTCAGTGTGATGATTTCTCTCATCTTTCCTGTGAACTACTGTAAAGGAAAAGAACATTGTCTAACTTCTTGTCACGCATTCCTTTGCGGAGTGTTATAGAAGCCGGCCTGTGCCTTTAAGAAACCTCCACCGTCGGCGTCCAAGGCCTCCATTTAAGAAATGTAAACATAACTGATTTATTTGTTTTAACCCTACACACACAGCGTCCTAGATGTTGCATATAATTTATTTCCCAAAACATTCACACAGTGATTGACTTTTGCAATTTTTCAAGTCCAAGGGATAGAAGTGTCCCCAGATGTCTTTAATCGGATGTGGCAGGGGGAGGAGAAATTAATTCGGCTGACTAGATAAAATGCTTGGAAACTCTAGAGTTTATGCATTTTATGGCTGCAGCACACAATGGTTTATTGTTTCAATCTATTACATTGATTTTTTTACACAAGAATTCTCTGAGCCCATATTGTTTCTTCAAAACAATGAAAGACGCATCCTAAACTGTGAACCCCATGAGTTCTAGCAGATGAAAAGAAACAAGAATCTATCTATCTATCTATCTATCTATCTATCTATCTATCTATCTATCTATCTATCTATCTATCTATCTATCTATCTATCTATCTATCTATCTATCTATCTATCTATCTATCTATCTATCTATCTATCTATCTATCTATCTATCTATCTATCTATCTATCTATCTATCTTTCTATCTATCATCTACTTACCTGCTTGACTGACTACATGTATAGCTATACCTATCTCTATATATTGTGCCTCTGTAGTTATGATTGGGTCAGATTTTCCACAGGAAATGCATTTTAAAAAAAATGGTATTATTAACTTTGACGAATCTGAATAAAACTAAATAAAGAAAAACCAAAACAAACATACATCTACTTTTCTTTCATCATAGCACGCTTCATACTAGTCCATCAAGCTGGGACTAAAAATAGGGAGAATCCCAAAAGTAAGATTTTCCATTTTAACTCCAGTCAGCAGTGGCCCATGCATGAGTGGTGGGCGGTGGGGCGGGTGGGGCGACTTTGACAGACGACGAGTAGGGAAAATTAATTATTTGTGGTCATCTGTCGAATCCCCCCCACCCGGCCCCACCGCACCGCCCACCGCTCCACCGCTCTTACCGCACTGGCTGCTGCTGATTCTGTTAGGATTATTTGCTCATTCTTACAGAAAAAAACAGCTGAAAATAATTACACCAAACTTGGCGTGTAATGAGAACTTTACTGAAGGAAATGTCTATGCTTGGTTTGTTATAAATCCATTCAGTTGATTTTGAGATGTTATCCTTAAAAAATGAACCAATCTGTGCATGACCACGTTTAATCATAGAGATATTTTGGATATTAATTCACCGATCTTTTGTGCGTATGTGAATCTACAGCGGTTTTGTGAATCCAAATAAAAAAAAGCCACAGCACTAGACAATAGAGCTTTTCCCCATCATCCATTGTTGACTGAATAATCCACTGCTCTCTTTTTGGCTGGCTATCATAGAAAAACATCTGTTCTGGCTGACATTACTCGCCATAATGCACTGACCACAGTGTGGGGAACAACAAAAAGAAGAAGGGCATTAGGGGCAAATTGCACTTACAGAAACCACCAGGCCCATGTGAGAAGCCCCAAAGGGCCCACACTGGCAGTAAGAAAAAAAGAAAAAAATATTTTGTTTTATTGAGAGACTTGTGAATTCTATGGTGAATTCACAAGTTCTGGACATTTGATGGGTTCTGTGGACCCTCCTGTGGCTTCAGGATTCACAAATCCTGGAAAGTAATTCAAATAATGTATTCAGTGGCCCAGGACTGTGCTTGGTCGATGGCAGCAACGCCTTGCTGTCGTCCAGTACCTGCCACCAGTTCCCCGTTGCTTGCGTCCGAAGGTTGTGTGCAGCTGAGTTTGACTGACCACAGTGAGATGGGGACTTGCAGTCAACAGCTGATGTGCCCCGCTGAAAGGCTTGAGGGGTTTGACCATGCATGGCGTGTTGAATACAAAGCCAAAGGACATGCGCAGTGAGGCTGGCTTCCTATGGTTGGTTGGACGCAGAAACAGTTGCATGGTATATAAGATCAAAAACAAACAAAAAAATCAGTGAAATAAATGAAAGGTTAAAGTGGAATTATGGTTAGCTTTGGTTACAATAAAATAACATATTTTCTAAAAAAACGTCAGAAATTCACTAAAGGATTGTAGTAATAGCTAGGGATTTGCAACATTCTTTTAATTTGCTTTTGCATAATTATGTGTAATTTTGGTAAAATTATGTGAAATTGCTAGTAATTAGGCAACATGTGAATCTGCCATTTTGCGCCATAGTTTAGTTCGAAAGGCATCCTCCAGTCAATTTTTGGTGCAATGGTGTATTTGTACAAACTACTGTGAATAACAACTGCTCGCATTCTGTAATTTGTGTGCTCTGAATGGTGTGTTTCACAGTGAATTTGTACCAGAAATTGCTTATAAGTACACAAAGTGGCATAACGGCATAATTCGGGGAATTTCACATAATAAGTGTTACACGAAATTTAAATTTCTCATGCTTAGTGTCAACCATAACTTGCAAATTTCAGAGATTTATCCGTTTTACTTCACAATCATAACCCCACTAGCCTTAAATTCGGGGAATTTCACATAATAAGTGTTACACGAAATGTATATTTCTCATGCTTAGTGCCAACCATAACTTGCAAATTTCACAGATTTATCCGTTTTACTTCACAATCATAACCCCACTAGCCTTAAACTCACTTTAACCATTGTTTTTTCCAGTGCAAACATTTTATTTCACAGGGAACGTGAGACATTGAAAATATTTGCTAGAGCCCGGTGAAATATGGATTTAATCACCATTGTGACTGTCCACAAATGGCTCTACAGAGCTATCCCATTGTCAAGCATATGATGATTATGTGGCATGGAGGACCAACTTATGCAGCAAGATTAATTTTAAGTATCGAAAACAAGGCACATTGAACGGCACATTTTCTTGCAGTATTCGTTTGAACAATTTGAGATAGAAACTAGATGCTACAAAGGTAATGTATTGGTTGAAATAATATAGACATATTACAGGCTTGGGGAGAGGATGTAGCCTTGCAGCTAGAGTGGTCGACCTCACACCTGCGGAACCGGGTTCGAGTCTCGGTGACAGCGCTCAACATCCTGAGATTCTGGGCAAATCATTTAATCTTCCCGTGCTTAACAAAAATGAATATGTCCTTCTGTAACGAAACTGGTGCTCATGTAAAGCGCTCTGATACCCGATTTCTCGGGTCTAGTTCGCGCTATATAAAACTCTAAAAATAAATATTAATAATTTTCATTTTCCTTCGAAGCACTGACTACCAGTCTGTCCCATTTTTTCTTTGTTGTGGAACTTCCAATGAAGTATACACAACCCCAGGTCAAACAACCTTTTATAATTTGTGTGTGCTGATGAAAGGTCAAGTATGTAGTAGTATTGGCTTATTATATGAGAAAGGTATAAGAAAATAATGGCAGTCCAGTATAAAGTTTTTGTTATCATTGATTATCACTGGTATGATTATAGATGTTACTCATCATAAAAACAACATATTACCCGGTGCTGTTTGACTTACTGGTGTTAGAGCTGAAAGTACAAGATTCTTTAACAGCGAATACCTCAAGTCTCTTTGTGAATCTAACTCAATATTATTGTTTTTTTTTATTATAATCTTGCAAATGTTTTGCTAATCTAATTAGAGTTTATATATCCTAATATGGAGGATGCCACAATATGATTCTGAATGCTAGTTGCAACCATCTTTTACATAGGGCGGTCTGCAAGATTTTGGTGCCAGTTAGTGCAAAATACAAACATTGAGATCAAGGCTGGTCTATGACAATGGTGATGTGAGATACCAATATATATGTACAGTACCGCGTTGTGTAGTGCAGGACTGTGTGTGGTGCGCTCTTGTGTGCAAGGCTATGGTATAGGACAAGAGACTGCAAAGATGGTATATGAGGGCTTATTAGCTGTCAACATGCAAATGAGCTCAGAAATGAAATCGCCTTCAGCAAATGTATGTAGGGCATGATGACTCAAGTATGATAATAAAAGTTTGCTTTAAAGTTTAATATTCAAGGGTGTCACTTCCAGCAGTAATTTCTGATAGCTATGGAAGTGCTTGGCCTGTTTACTGCTTCGTTTTATGGCAATGAATGGGCATTGAAAGAGAACATTGGACTAGCTAATGGATATCCTCCATCATCAGGGAAACTCATTCATGTCTTCAGGGAAATCTTTCACTTTTCTATGTTCCACCAAAATCATCTTTGTTGTCAAGAGCTCCCACTTGAAGCTCTGTATAATTCAGAGAACTGTGACTTGCAGATATTCTCTCTTAATGACCTCATCACATGAAGAGGCCCTAAAAAAATGTATGCTCCGAGCTTTTAAGAAGCATTTTTGAACCACATTCCTCATTCAGCTGGGGTAGATGATGATTAGTGTCACCATTTGCCATTAGGTCCCCTGCTCACGCATGGTAAGTGTGTGAAGTGTTTTCCTCCTCCCAGAAACAATATCCAGTGGACAGCGTTTTCTACTTTGACATGGAGCAGGTTGCTCAGCTGCTTCTTTAAGGGTGTAAAATTAGGATTCTGTGGGTTAATGATCAGTAACACTGAATTTACAATGGGATATAGCTCTTTTCTCATTTCTATAAAGCTTTTGGACCCTTATTAATAAGAAAATGCTGAATCACAAATGTTCTGGTGTCCCAGCATGGAAGTAGAATTTATGTTATGGGACAGAAGGGACAAACATTTGCGCAATCTTGGCAACATGTTGATTATGCATCCAGAAAATATTTCAGTGATTGGCCACACACAATCAGCCTACAGCTTCTTTGTTAAAACTACTGCATTGTTGTCAACGATAGTCAATCCTTGAACAAACTCCATCTATCCTGCTAATGTTATTGTTGTAAAGTGCACTTCTGATGCTATAGTGGATTTGAAGCACTGTTAAGTCCTCCTTGCAAGACATGAACGAATAGAAAGGGTGTTGGTTGGCATGGCCTATGTGTCAGTCATACCTATTACATGAGGCTAATTATTTCAGTAGAGTTCTAAATGAGGTTTGATCATTGAAACACAATTCTGAAGTGTCGCAACATACTGGGTTAGAAAAACTGTGTTTCGTGGAGAACACCTACTTGAAAATCAAAAAGTACTCTTTGTGTCTTTGTCAAGTAGCACTTACAAAAGGAAGGCAGAATGTATTTGCAAAGGAGCTTGATGTTCTTCTATGCCAAGCCATATGGTTTTATTGCACTAAGTGGCTTTGGTTTATGAAAATAGGCTGCGATTTCATCATGAGTGATTTATGTTCCACCAGTCGTCCTCAGCCACGGTTGCTCAATTCTTCTTATGAATTAAATGTGGAGTACAGGACACAGTTATCTGTTTTGTCCCACAGAAAACAATTACCTATTCTTGCTGTAAGGAAATTTTGACTGCTGCTGAGAATTTGACTATTCAAAGGTGTTAATCCACCACAGAGCTTGGGTTGTATTGTGTGCCATATATATTTATTTTTAGTAAACATGGGAGAGATGTACAAAACTGTGGTAGCCAAATACTTGTCTCAAATTGGGACCAGTTCTTTTTACCAATCTGAAATTTGTGAACCAATCTATGTATTAATAGGTCAGATCACAAAATTCCTATTCGTAGTGGGTTTCAGTCAGATCTCCCTCCAAAATCTACACCAAAATATTAGAGGCTTGTGTATTAGCTTTAGCAGTGGGGTCAGGAAATCAACCTATATAAATCAGACGTATTGGCTTATTCAAAAAGCCACCACAATATTTTATCAACAACCATAGTCCAAAGTCATTTTTAGAAATACACATGTAGTTATGCATAATCATTTTTGTTACAAAAAAGATAACATTTTTATTCCCCAAAAACATAAATGTGTTTTTTAATCTTTCTTTAATCGTCTTCAGGCCACAAATGCAGCCAAAGAACCATCCACACAGAGTTGAAAGTACCTTCACTCCACTGCAAAGAGCATGCAGCTCCAGCTCAGAGTAGATGGTATGCTATTCTGTGGTTATTCATTTAATGACCCAGGAGACCTACAGTGTGATTTTTTAAAATTTCCTGTGGGCTTCTGTTGGCCTGCACCCCACACAAGACTTTTGGAAATTGTTGGTGGCAGTCCTGCCACTCCTTGGGGCACCACGAAAACTAAAGTAAGTACAAATAAAGCTCATAGAGGGTATTATGGGACGCTCCAGGGAGGGAGCAGTGAATATACAATGAGTGGCTTTTTATATATATACTTGAGCGAGTGCCCTCATCCTCTGGTCCCACCTGAGGCACACACAGACTATTTTCTAAAATAATAGCAGCAGAGGGTGTCTGCTCCAGTGCTGCCCATGCCTATTGTTTTAATCTTCTTTTTTGTATTTTTAGTAGGTGCCCTCCTCGTCCCCTGGAATGAGGCCCATGGGACTCTGTCTGACTTCAGGCTCAGGGTTAGGGAGTCCCCAGAGCCATTCTATGGCTTGGAGAAGGGCCCCACACTCCTTCCCTAAATAAGATATTAGGTCCATTTTTCTTCAGCTTCTGATACAGCAAAGACCTACCTGAACTCCTTGGTCCTGGGTCCAGTGCAGTGCAGTATTGATGGGGTGCCTACGCTGTGTGTCTCCCCCGCCGCCATACTACACCATCGGCCGCTGTTGGGGGAGACTACAGCTCCCGTGAGCCTTTGCGGTCCAGACTGCTTCCGCATACCAGCGCGCCCGGAGGCTCTTCAAAAGCGCCAGCTCCCTCGGTGGAGCAGGGGTCATTTTTCTTCAGCTTCTGATACAGCAAAGACCTACCTGAACTCCTTGGTCCTGGGTCCAGTGCAGTGCAGTTTTGACGGGGTGCCTACGCTGTGTGTCTCCCCCGCCGCCATACTACACCATCGGCCGCTGTTGGGGGAGACTACAGCTCCCGTGAGCCTTTGCGGTCCAGACTGCTTCCGCATACCAGCGCGCCCGGAGGCTCTTCAAAAGCGCCAGCTCCCTCGGTGGAGCGGGGGTCATTTTTCTTCAGCTTCTGATACAGCAAAGACCTACCTGAACTCCTTGGTCCTGGGTCCAGTGCAGTGCAGTATTGACGGGGTGCCTACGCTGTGTGTCTCCCCCGCCGCCATACTACACCATCGGCCGCTGTTGGGGGAGATTACAGCTCCCGTGAGCCTTTGCGGTCCAGACTGCTTCCGCATACCAGCGCACCCGGAGGCTCTTCAAAAGCGCCAGCTCCCTCGGTGGAGCGAGGGTCATTTTTCTTCAGCTTCTGATACAGTAAAGACCTACCTGAACTCCTTGGTCCTGGGTCCAGTGCAGTGCAGTATTGACGGGGTGCCTAAGCTGTGTGTCTCCTCCGCCGCCATACTACACCATCGGCCGCTGTTGGGGGAGACTACAGCTCCCGTGAGCCTTTGCGGTCCAGACTGCTTCCGCATACCAGCGCGACCGGAGGCTCTTCAAAAGCACCAGCTCCCTCGGTGGAGCGGGGTCATTTTTCTTCAGCTTCTGATACAGCAAAGACCTACCTGAACTCCTTGGTCCTGGGTCCAGTGCAGTGCAGTATTGACGGGGTGCCTACGCTGTGTGTCTCCCCCGCTGCCATTCTACATCATCGGCCGCTGTTGGGGGAGACTACAGCTCCCGTAAGCCTTTGCGGTCCAGACTGCTTCTGCATACCAGCGCGCCCCGAGGCTCTTCAAAAGCGCCAGCTCCCTCCGCGTCGCGGGACGCGCTGGGCTGAGCCCGGGCAGAGGGCGGGCCTTCTGTGGCCGTCCGGGGCAGGAGGAGGCAGGGCAGGGCCACCTCTCTTGCAGTCCCCGTCTTCTACGAAGGTACTGTGCTGTTTGATTCACCCATCCTCTAAGAGCCATTGTGACTTTAGTCCTTTTCGAGTAGATACTCTCCTTCAAGGACTTCGTTCACTATCCTACTAACAAAACCACTGCAATTATTGCTATCATTGCCATACTTTGCTATTAGCTCTAATTGTACTACACGCGCATGGCAAAAAGGAAGACCATGGAGGGAGGTGGGGGTAGTACTAACAAAAAGGGGAAAAAGGCCAAGAAAGTGACCCACGCGGATGGTAATTGTGTGCTGGACAGGATCGAATCAATAGTTAACGATTGCCAAGTGATCTTGGAGGAAACTGGGACACCCTCAGATGCTGTAGTGGAAACAGTAGTAGAACCCATGGTCAGTAGCCACAACTGTAAGATTCCAACTATGTTAAAAAAAAGTAGACAGGCTTCCTCTAAATCACTCCCTACACTCAATGGTCAATCTGAGCTTTGTCAGGGAGCCAACCAGGATTCCTTGAAATCACTACCTGTCATCGAAATACACTCATCTACTGCCACTCTTGAGCTTTCATGTTCAAATAGGTTTGCAATTCTGGAGGGCTTAGAGAAGGGAACTCCTGCTCCGCCAGAATGCCAGGACTTTGGTCCGCTATACCATAAAGCAGTACAAACACACAATATACAAGGCGAGACCCTTGAGCAGAAAATTGACCAACAACTGAAAGAGGTAGAATTATTGAAAAATATAGTTATGGAATTAAGCAAGAGGGTCCCATTAACATCTATGTCCATGGACGCCTTAAGCAATTCTGGAAATTTAACATCACTAGCACCCCTAATACCTACTCAGATCAATTTAGTGCCATCTTTACTTGGGGGGACACATCTATCTTGTGATAGGACTGAGCCAATACGAAAGCCAATACTGACCTCTGCCAGTAGCAGTAAATCTTTGTATAGACATTGTGAAATGCCCAAAAAGTCACAATGATTATTCTATTACTTCGATATTAGGTCCATGGGTATGGGGTCTCCGGGCCATTAAATCCTTTAAGTGGCCGCACTTCCCAGTCCCCTTAAAAGATAGCAGAGACCCCTAGGAATGGGGTCTTCTGGCCATTAAATGGCACAGGGACGGAGGCCATGGGTCCCCTTCCTTAAAAAAAGAATGTGCTGACTTCCCTGGCATTGGCCCATCCTGAGGAGTTGGGAGAGGGTTAATTCACAAAAGGACAGTCCTGTCTTTTAAATAATGTTTTTACTGCAGTCCCGCTGTAATACTGTGGTTCCGTAGTACTGAAATAACAACAATTTCAGGGGGACCGCTCTCCTCTCTCCCAACAAGATATATATATACACACATATATATGTTTGGGTGGACACACACATATACAGATACACACAGTAACTCACATAATATATCTTAGAAATAGTTTTACTCATTACTATAACGTCCTTGTAATCTTTGTTTCTCTCAGTGAATTTCTAATGTTTTTATAATCTATCTCCTAACTATAACATCCCTGTATCTTTAGTTTTTTTAATGCAATTTCTACTTTTTTAATGTTATTTTTTAACTCTAAAATGCAACCTTTGAAAATGAGTGTGTGAGTGAGTGCATGTGTTTCTTATTGAGTGAGTGAGTGAGTGACTGTGTGCGTTTATCAATGGGTGTGTGAGTGTCTGAGTGGGTCTGAGAGTGCCTGCATAAGTGTCTCACTGGGTGTGTGAGTAGGTGTGTGAGTGTCTGAGTGGGTCTGTGAGTGTGTGTGTGTGGCTGAGTAGGTGTCTAATTGGATGCACACGCTTCTGAGTGGGTCTGTGATTGGGTGTGAGAGTGTCTGAGTGGGTTTGAGAGTGTCTTCATGAGTGTGTGAGTCAGTCTGTGAGTGGGTGCATGAGTGTCTGACTGGGCTGTGTGTGAGTGCATTAGCCCATGAGGGGGTATGTGAGTCTGTGAGTGGGTTTGTGAGCCTCGGAATGGGTCTGTGAATGCGTGCATGAGTGTCTGAGTGGGTCTGTGAGTGTGTGTACGAGTGTCTCTTTGGCTCTGTGAGTGGTGTTCATTTAATTGCCAATAAAACACACTTAATCTGGAAGTGGGGCTGCGCAGTTCCCCTCCCCGGGCTGGTTTTTGCCCCAGGGATGCCATCTCCCTGGGCCCAACCATAAACAAATGAGGAGGAGGGCCAAGCTGCACCCCCTCCCCACGGCAATTTTAGCCTGGGGACACAATCCCCAGGGCCTGGCCAAAAAGAAAAAGTGGAGGGGGCCACATGGCCCCCCTCCACCGGGCAGATTTCAGCCATGAGGCCTGGCCATGTCTCCTGGGTGCCCTTTGGCACCCTGTGTTCAGAATCAGGACTGTGAGGGGAGCCTCAAGGCACCCACAGTCCAAGCCAGCTGCCCACCGCCTGCGGGAGCCGGCATTGCTGCTGCAGAGAGGGAGCTTATGTAAATGCAGCTCTATGCAGGAGCAATTTATTCATCTTTTTCCCTGCCCACATGTCTGCAAGCAGGGAAAGAGTTGAAACCTCCAGTTCCAGCAGGTCGGAGCACTTTGACAGTTCTCACCTACTAGAATTAGAGTGTTTGCTTATACTTGGTGGGAGCTGTCATAGCTCCTGCCAAACAAAATCAAACAGCTATTTCCTGGGAGTGGGCACCCAGGACATAGCAGGAGGTGGCCCTGGGAGGTGGTGGTCCCCAGGGCCATTAATTGCTCCAGGAGGGGGGTCACGTCACCCCCCTCCTTTGGTGTGTACAGGCCAGCTCCAGGGAGGTGGTAGGTCCGGGGAGCCTGGGTGGCCCGCCAGGTCCCACCACTTCTTCTTAATTAGCTCTGGGAAGTCTGCGTGGCCTCCTGTATGTTTTATGAAGTATTGTCCCGGGCAGGTGGAAGACCACGGTTCCTGGTGGTTCCTCGGGCCCCCCTTTAGGTGTTGTCTAGATATGGGGAGGTGGTGATACCTGGGGCTTGGGGGGTTTGTGCAGCTCCCATCAATGTTTGCTTAGCCACAGGGAGGTGGTGGTCCCTGGGGCTTGTAAAGCCACAGGATGGGAGCCCAGTGTGCCCCCCTCCTTTTGTATGAACAATGCCTGGGAAAGTGGTGCATCCTGGGGCTCAAAAAGCCTCAGGAGGTGGCCCCCATGTACCCCCTCCTTTATTTAAACAACGCTCTGGAAACTGACCCCGTGTTTTAAAAAAAAAACGAGAGTGGGAGCCCACGCTTCTTCTTTAAAAAAAGTTTCACCTGAGTCACAGATCCACTGTGGTTTTCACGAAAATTCAACAAACGAAATGCTTTTTAGCCCTGGCGGGGTCCCTCTGGAACCCTACAACCAGAGCTAAGGGGTCAGGGGATTCCTACCCTACCCCCTTTTCTTTTTTTTATGTTTTTTCTGGAACTTGGCTGAAGCAGAGTCCCAAGATGGCTGCGAACACTCTTGAATTGTTGGCAGCAAATCAGATCTCAGCATGAGATTGGGAGGGTTTTTTGAGCCTTTGCTTCCCTAGATATACAGATTTACACCAAATAACAAAAAAAGGTGTTTTTCTGAACCTAGACCTACCTTTCTACCAAATTTTGTGTAATTCCATCCAGTGAGTCGTGTCAAAAATCTGCATGTAAGTTCACATTGGAAAAGCACTTTTTTTGACCCACCCCCCATATTTCTCAGTCCCCGCTTGGTGGATCGGCCGAATCTTTCCATGCGCAACAAGAATCACTGTGCACGTTTTGTGGAAAAGTTTGTGAAGATTCGTTAAACAGCGCCAAAGATATTGGCAATTCAAAAAATGCTTTTCTTATGGAAACATGGTTTTAATTATAACTACCTACTGGTAACAGCAGTAAGTAATATATATATATTGACTAAATGAGGTTAAGGGAATAGGGCCTACTCAGGGTAGTGAGAGGAACTATTGAGCGGCATCCTTCCCTTGAAGAAAGTGTGACTACAGGGAGACGCACCTGGTTGCACTCCAGTTTCATTGAAAAACATTATGAAACTTGGAAGACCCTCTTTGTGTGTACATAGAAAGTGACTAGTAAGGTCATTATGCCACGGATAAATATATCCCCTATTCTCTTAACCTCATTTCATCTATAAGGGTTGATAAGAGAGTGGCATCTCTAGTCCTGAGGATGGCCTAATGATCCATTGAGGACAATTGATAATGACCGAAACATGTTCACAAAAGAGCAGCAAGGAGGGATGAAGGGGCACTAATTACCCCTTTCTCATCCCCGCTTGGATTTTTTTAAATTCTATTTTGGGAGCCCAAGAAGAAAGACTCTTTATGCCATCCCTGAGAGAGTTTAAAATGTCTTCTTCGTTGTCTTTTTGTTCTGCTGAGTTGATCCCTGTTTACATGTCTCCCCCATATCCCTTTGCTCCATCTCAAGCATTGGTCTGCAGAGGGATGTTGTAGCAGCCCTATGATGAAGTATACCAATACAAGTGGATGAGGCTATTTTCAAAAAACCTTGCATTTTTCCTTCGTGATATTTCTGTTTTTAAAGAATATTCTCATTTCCTCCTTTTCCTCTTTTGTGTGTACAACCATTCGCGGGTCTAACATTTCTGGCAAATCTGGGAATTCATCAAAAACCATTGGAGTTTCATGGGAGCATCCATGCAACACCCATGGAACTCTTTCCCAGGACAGAGTAAGGCAGTGCATCACTTTGCGCTATGTTGCCTTACTCCAGTGTTTTGGAACCAAACACAGGTCATCATGAATTCGCCATCTCGCCCGACCCACGACCAATAACTTAAGTGATCCTGTAAGCCAGGACGAACTTTACGAATTGTTTGAAGCGGGACCCCAGTGTACAGCATCTCTGCTTCCACTAGTCGGGTTTTTCATTCTTTATTGGTTCTCAACTTTCATTCAAGTCATGAAACATCCACTTAAGGACCCCTTTCACGAGGATTGTGGCTTCCGCTTGCAGAGAATTCATTTGTACATATAGGTTACCGCATTTATGGAAACCCCATTCATTGCATCTTTATAATGGTTCTCATATATGGACTTAAGCTTCTGGCATATATCGACAAAAGTGTTTCTCAAAGTCCCTTTTTATTGCTACCTAGAGCCCTTCTTTAAACTCTGTGTGAGAAAAACTATCTGGAAGAGTCTGGATTAAAACTGACCCCTCCTTGAATGATTAAAGGATTTTGCGCCCTGACGAAGGAATCATGGGTCTCTGATTCCACTCCGAAACGCGCGTCGCGCCTCAGTTTTTCTTTCAGTTTTTAGTTGTACATAATCATGTAATGTATTAGAATATGTCTCTACATGTCAAACAATGTTGTGTAGTATGAAGGCAGGTGTGGTATGTCTGATAGACTGACTGCTTGGATTGTCAGTATGTTTAATAGAGATATTCTTTTGTCATCCTGTCTTTTTCTCTCCCTTGGGCTCGCTTTTTATAATGGTGTTGATTATGTACTCTATTTTGTAAAAGCATAAGTACTCTGAAATGCATCCAAATATTTATGTTTAAAAAGAGAAAACTTTAAAAAAAAATGTTTTGAAAAATAAAACTATGAATTATCAATTCATCTCTGTGGGACAATGTTGTTGTTTGTGATTATGAAGATATTTCCCAAATTATAATTGAATTTTAAGAAGAGGTTTTTTTGTTATTACTATGTTGGAACCAAACAGGACCACGCAAAGTGGCCTTGAGTGGCTTCGTACATTTGCTGCTTCTGCGGCTCTCTGTTGCTATTCAGATTCAGCATGCCAGTGCTGGTATTCATGCACTTGCATGTTGAACTCCTGTAGCATGCTGTTTGCTCTCCACACTGCCTGTGCGTATACTCAAGATCCTTGACTGGTGGATCTACACCAGTGTGCGTATGGGCTGGTCAGGCTGTTGGTTAATTTCAGGGCTTTAATTGACATTTCTAGAGCTCTAGAAACATCCTCCAGTGACTTCTGTGCATCCGCGATCCGTGGAGGGAGTTCCGTGGGGCGGAAAGGCGGGGCGGGGGAGGGGCAGGGTGGGGAGTACTAAAAACCGGAATATGGATAATTGGAGGTAAGTAAACAATTAAATAAATAAAACGAATTTTGTAGCGCGCGCTGCATCACAAAATGCGGTGCAGCGCGCGCTACGAAATTCTTTTTATTTATTTAATTGTTTACTTACCTCTAATTATCCATATTCCGGTTTTCAGTACCCCCCACCCTGCCCCTCCCCCGCCCCGCCTTTCCGCTCCACGGAACTCCCTCCAGGGACCGCTGCTGCTTCTGTGAGCCATGAAATGACCTGCTGTCCACAACAGGTCCACTTTTACTGATACCTTATTCAAAGGCTATTTTGAAGCACATGAGGAACAATCCAGAAGAGCTCATGTTGTGTTTTTAGATGCGTCGGTGCTGTGAGGGGAACCTCGAGAACCACCACCTGTGGGACACTTAGTAGGTGTTTGTAGCCAGAAATATTGAATAGGGAATATTATTATGACACATTAGTATCGTAGCTAAAATATTGCAATTTAACTGCATATAGGGAAGTATAGGTTTGCTGTCCTTAACTCAATAGAAAATCGGAATTGACACATACTTAACCGGTCATATTTTCGGTCCTCGACATTTTGGATACGATATTAAGGTATAATTATATAATGATATAATGATATTTCCTGCTTGATATCCATAACCCACACCTTGGACGGTGTCATGGATCCCATAATAACTGCCGTTGTTGCCCACCATTAACCACCAGCACAAATTAAGCATTATCAAACCCTCTTTTTTGTCTACCAACTCACTGGACAGAAAACTAGCTGCAAAATGTTATTTTCTGCATATGCCCAGTGCAAAATAAACTTATTGTTTTAATTTAATTGTATACAAATGTTAGAAAATCTTTGTGGATCATGGTATGTCTGTGGTTAAAATGACTTTGTTATTTAGTTAGACTTAAAAACGTCATTTGAAGTTGGCAGTGTGCTCCTCGACATTTATAAAATTGATGGGGGCATATTATCAAGCCAGGCGATAAAATTATCGCCGCTTTAGCGGCAGAAAACTGCCGCTAAAACGGCGATAATGGGCTTGATAATATGCTCCATTGAATTCCAATTGAAGCCCATGTTAGACGTCCTTCACATTTAACATTGGCTTCAATTGGAATTCCATTGAGCATATTATCAAGCCCATTATCGCCGTTTTAGCGGCAGTTTTCTGCCGCTAAAGCGGCGATAATTGTATCGCCTGGCTTGATAATATGCCCCTTAGTGAGTTATAAAGCACCACACAATTCCTCCTCTATTGATATTTCCACGAGGACGGGCATCAGAGAACTTCCTTTTGCCTGGTACAGTTAACCTATCGAAATATTTGAAGACTCTTATGCGCAGAGTAGGTTTTTTATTACACTTTTTTGTCTTACTTTTTTAATTTTCCTTCCCCTCTGTATGGGTTTGAAAGCAATAAAGGTTATTTATGGAAGGTTTTCCTGGCATACTGCAATAAAGGAAAGCAGTGCTTTCTGCATTATTATTCTTCCTTCTATTCTGTAAATACCCCCACGGTTTGGTTTATCCGACTATTGTAGTACAGTTGAGTTTTATTCGTTGTTGGCCTTTTACGTTTCTATCAGTACAATTGTTTTTGATTTACTGCTAGACCACTGCAACTATCCCCTTCTTTAATTAGAAAGTAGAGATCATGATGATTTTCGGAGAGGGTCAATTGTTTTTTTTTTAGGTTAATGTAAAGAGCTCTCACCTGTTCCCAGCAGGAGAGTTCAGAACGGTTGCAGACCTCACCATTGTATGCAGGGCCGAACTGAGAGCCAAAAGCAGCCCAGGAAAATGTTGTCTGACCAGACCCCCTCCCTGCATAGTCCGTCTCAGGCAGCTCCGTTCGGCTGCACTGAGGCTTGTATTTTCATTGCACTGCACTGCTGGCCTACAGTGAGAGCGTCCCCTTAAGTGAAACTCGGCCCTCTGGCCTGTAGCCTACCGGGGAAACAGCCAATGCCCGGTATGGCCAGTCTGGCCCTGATTGTATTCAGAGGGGAACATTTTAGACAAACCACATACACACAAATCTCAAAAGAGGCGTTCATACATGTCATATTTGCTAAAATCAGTAGGTTTTGTGTGAATAATTCGATCAATCTGTTGTTACCGGGCACGGATGAAAGTTCTCAATCCACTCCAAAAAACAACTATTTAGTGGGCATTGAAACACAAGAACTTGTCAGAGGAGCTGGCATTAAATCACGTACCTCACGTATTCCTACTTGTAAACACAAGAGGAATCAAAAAAATCATAAACCTTAGTGAAATGACATCTCCTCCTTCCAGTTGCCAGAAGGCATGTCAAATTACACTACGCATGATACACAAAGATTTTGCTAAGACACAGGGACTGAATACGATGTCGGGCGGAAAGCCTCCTGCCGACAGTCGGAATTTCCTAGACCGAGTCGGAACCCTTCCGACCAACTTGGTCTTTTTACATTCTGCCCAATCGATTATGATGCTCGGGGTCAGAAAGTAATCTGTGCGGTCATCTGAATCAGTAATGACTGGCTCGTGGAGTTTCTATGTCGGTCGGAACTGCATTGTGCATCTCTTTGGACAGGGTTTCTGACTGACAGATTACGATGTCAAATTCAAACAGCCCTTCTGAGTCAGCCTGTCTGACACGAAAAGGCTGTCAGAAAGTGACTTTGGGGGCCCCTAGCAGGGCCCCCTTCATCCTGCGGCCTATGGTTGATAACCGCGGGGGTGCGTAAGGGACCCCCCTGTAAAACCCTGCACTGTGTGGCAGGCACAATATGGTGCCCGCTACAGGGTTTAGGGTTTTCCACACACACCCTATTTCCCCATAGGAGCCTGTGTTAAGGGCCGGTTGTTGGTCGGAACACGGGCTCCCATAGGGAACAATGGAACTTCAACCGAAAAGTGTTCAGTCGCATCATAGTTTGTCGGTGGAACCGCCTACCGCGAATCATTTGGTTACGAATCCGAGATGGTGTCAGGCGGAAAGTTTCCACCGAACATCGTAATTGGCCCCTAAGTCTTTTAGTATTTCTGATTTGTTTTTATATTCCAGGATTAAGCCAGGAGTAGTAGTTTCACTTTACATTGAAAGTCAGTACCATAGCGCTAATGCGAATCTTGCAGCTTTATTTAAGCTATTTTACAAATCTATTTTAAAACGTATTGTTATTCGCGCTGCCACTTCGGCGTTAGGCGCTTCTGCTGTTTACTATTCGGGGGTATTTAGTCAGTCTTGACTTGCACCATAAAAATTTGAAAACCCACCTGCACTTTGCGGGAATTAGGTAGACTTCAGACTTCGGGGGGCTATTTAGGAAGCGAACGCGGCGTTCCGGCTGCCATCTTGGGTGAGGCTCCTTAGATCGGCCTGCTTTCAGGCGCCATCTTTCGCGGGTCCAGAGGTTTTCCTCACAGGACTCCCGCGCACTGGATAGTGCATTTAAGGTGCTCCCTGCCGCCTAAGGTAGACCTTGTACCATAGCGAGAACGCGAATCTTGCAGCTTTATTTAAGCTATTTTACAAATCTATTTTAAAACGTATTGTTACTCGCGCTGCCACTTCGGCGTTAGGCGCTTCTGCTGTTTACTATTCGGGGGTATTTAGTCAGTCTTGACTTGCACCATAAAAATTTGAAAACCCACCTGCACTTTGCGGGAATTAGGTAGACTTCAGACTTCAGGGGGCTATTTAGGAAGCGAACGCGGCGTTCCGGCCGCCATCTTGGGTGAGGCTCCTTAGATCGGCCCGCTTTCAGGCGCCATCTTTCGCGGGTCCAGAGGTTTTCCTCACAGGACTCCCGCGCAGTTTATTATTACAGTATATAAGGAGATGTGCGTACCAGCGCGCAGCGTAGGCGCGCAGCGAGCGCGACGGCGGCGCGCCGGAGGTGCGCCAGAGGTAAGCCCGTTTGCGCCCGTTCGCGCACAGGTCGTGCCGGGTGCCGGGGATGCTGCTTCATCTCCTCCTGTCGGGCTAACGTACTCCATAGACATGCTTCTCAGCCTCGATCCAGGTACTTCTATACGCCGCCATTCTCACACCACCGCTAGGTGGAAGCAGTCCCTGTCATGTGGTTTGCTCAATGTTAGATCTCTTAGCAAACATCACATGGAAATTGCACTGCTCATAGAGTCCAGGGAGTTAGATGTTCTTCTTATGACAGAAACATGGACTAGAGCGGACTGTGCGGTGGAACTGGGGTTAGCCGGCCCTCCTGGTTATAAGATCAGACATAACCCGCGGGAGGGAGCTAGAGGAGGCGGTGTGGGCCTTATTTACAGGGAATCCCTGGATTTCTCCCAGCTTGAGACTAAGAGTATTTCGGGATGCGAGATATTGGGTTTCTCCCTGAAAGGGCAGGGAGGCACTCTCTACTCGGGGCTGCTGTGTTATCGACCCCCTGCTAGCACTTTGTTAGCAGTACCAGAGTTAATTGATACCATCTATGAGCTTGTTAATACTCATGCCAGGACTCTGATTCTGGGAGACTTTAATTTACGGCCAGATGGGTCCACAGGGTCTGCCTTTTCGGATCTGGTTCAGGCCTGCAGCAACATTCATCTGCAGCAGCTGGTGCCCTCACAGACTCACATTAAGGGCCATGTTCTTGACCTGATTTTTGCTGATGCCAGGCAGGTATTGGTTCGAAACATCCTCCCCCAGTGTTGGACGGACCATGCCCTAGTCCATTTTTCCATCGCACTCCCTATGGAGACATCTAGGAGTGGAAGCACTGGCACTATGACTAAGATAGGCAGGCAGTGGTCGAGGCTACTGAAACAATCTTGCCTGCCGTCTTTGCTGGGTGGGGGCTCCCCTCTAGGAGAAAGTGTGGATGAGAGCTATGAGTCTCTCAGCCGGAAAATCCTTGACTCCCTGGAGGTATTGGCCCCTTTGCGGAAAATTAGGGACAGATCCAAAACCGCTATGCCTTGGTTTACAGCTGAGCTGTCGCAACTGAAACTTCGTTGCAGGCGAGCAGAGCGAACTTGGAGAAAACAATATCTTGAATCAGACAAAGCCCTTTTTAAACAGGCACTGACGGACTATAAGACGCAGATTAAGGGTGCCAAAGCGAGATATCTCGAGGAGTCGCTATTACAAGCAGCGAATAAATCACAGACCTTATTTAAGATCTTTAGAGATCTCTCTCGACCAGCGTGCGCTGCTAATGACATCCCTGCCTCTCAGGCCCTGTGCAACTCTCTGGCGCAGGCCTTCGAAGATAAGATCGCTCTGATCTTGAGTAAGCTTGCTCCGTCGGTCATGCCTGCTACTCAGCCTGCTACTCAGCCTGTGTTTGTTTTCGTACCGGTGACCGAAATAGGGACCGAAGAGGTAGTTGGCAGACAGGAACAGCTGGACAGTTTCTCTCCTCCGTCTTTTGAGGATTCTGTCTTCTGGCCAATAGTGTATCCTCTGGCTCCCCCCGGGACCCATTGCCACACAAATACTGGAAATTGTTCCAGGCGGTGCTTTTTCCCCCGTTATATGCTATTTGTTGCCAGTCCCTCACTACGGCGCGAGTTCCAGAGAGCTGGAAACTTGCGGTGGTCTCCCCATTATTGAAGAAAGAAACTTTGGACCCCACCTGTCCAGCGAATTATAGACCTATATCGCTGGTCCCTTTTCCCATAAAGATTCTGGAGAAACTGGTCACTAAACATCTGTCCGGTTTTATGGAGACTAATGTCTGTCTGGATGTGACTCAGTTTGGCTTTAGACCAGCTCATGGTACTGAGTCCGCCCTGGTGACCGTCTTGGATGATCTTCGTTCGCGAGTCGACACTGGACGGGCAGCCTTTTTAGTACTGCTCGACATGTCGGCCGCGTTCGACACGGTTAACCATGACATCTTGGTCAGACGACTTGAGGAAATTGGAGTGACGGATCTGGCCCGTGACTGGCTGGTCTCCTATCTGGGAGACAGACGTCAGGTAGTAGCCTTGCCACCGTTTCAGTCCGACATCAAAGTGGTCGGGCAGGGTGTCCCTCAAGGATCTGCCATCAGCCCTATTTTATTCAATCTATATCTTCGGCCTTTGGTGAACCTGATCAAATCATTTGGCATTGCGGTAATTAATTATGCTGATGACACGCAGCTCATTTTTTCTATCGAGGGCAAGGCTGCGGTGCCTCTGGAGACCTTCCATCAGTGCATGGCAGCAACCGCAGATTGGTTGAGGCAAAACTCCTTGCAATTTAATAGCTCCAAAACAGAGGTATTGCATTGCTCGATGGATCGTGTCCCTCGGCCATTGCCACTTGATTTTTGGCCTATTTCCTTTCAGGATGCTCCTTTGGCAGCAATTTCCGCCCGGAACTTGGGTGTGATGTTCGGGCCCAATCTTCAACTAGATGTTTTTGTAAATAAGACTGTGGCCACTTGCATGGCGCTGCTGCGCATGTTATGGAAAATTCTTCCGTTGTTACCGGTCCATACTCGGCCAGAGGTGGTGCGCGGCATCATACTGAGTAGGTTGGATTATTGCAACGCACTGCTGCTTGGAGCACCCGCTAATCTGGTGGGTAAACTACAACGAGTGCAGAATATGGCTGCTAAGCTGGCCCTCTCTCGGCGCCGCTTTGACTCTTCCACCACGGCACTGATGGACCTTAACTGGTTGCCCATCTCACAGCGGATTGTTTTTAAAGCACTGTGTTTGGTTTTTAAAGGGCTTCACGGGCAAGGGCCTGTTCCGCTGCAGGAAATATTTGCGTGGTATGTGCCCACACGCTCTCTTCGATCATTGTCAGCATACCTAGTGGTGGTTCCGAAGGTTTCGAGGGCCCGGATGGGCGGACGGTCCTTTAGATTTGCGGCAGCCAAATGTTGGAATTCTTTACCACTGGTGCTGAGAAGTATGGGGGGATCTTTCCTCTTTTAGGAAAGGATTAAAAACTTATCTTTTTCCTAGGTTAGATTAAATTTTTGGTTATTGTATTATCGCGTGCTATTGGTAGAATGTCAAAGCGCCAGGATACCCTTCGGGTGACAGTTTTGCGCTATATAAATACGCGATGCAATACAATACAATACAATTGCTGAAAGAGTAAGTCTCACTTACTCATACCCAAATCAGTGTAATTTAGGTTCCTTAATGTACATCCAGTTGCATCAATGTAATATTTTTGACACCTTGGCATCATGTGAAAATGTTCTTGTGCATCATGGCCTGTCTCAATTGCTCTCTTTTTGTTCTGCTGAAAAGGATAGGGTGTGAGTTGTTCCTCCATTATTTGAACCCCACACGTTGGCAAGAAGGGCTGATTCCACAGAGTTACCTTGCCACGCAATCCTGTTGCATGTTATCAATTCTCGCATATGAGCGCTTTTTGGTTCTGCTTATGCAAGTATTTCTCTTAGAGTTGAGGTAAGGAATAATAGACTTTTGGGGAATTTGATCAAAAAATTATATACTACAGCAGCGTATAAGGCTGGCACTTGCCAAAAGGTACAGCGCAACTCTTTGAAGTAAACCATACATTCATTTGAGGCGCACACAACATTTGTCTAAAGAGATACACTTATTGTTACCCTGCAGATTTTAGTAAAATGGATTTAAATAAATATTTCAGTGTGATAGCTATATTTTAAGAGATTACTTTAAGAATAAAGAACATAAATTAGTGGTTTATATTGTGTGTTTATTTAACCAGTTCATTTCAGTCAATGGTAGCGAAATATGAATGAAATTATTATCTTCATGCAACCAGCATGGGTCCCTCTGAAGGATATAGGAGCAGACTAGTTTGTGGAAAACTTTAAGTGTTAAAAAGCATCATCTAGTTAAAAAAAAATGTAACTGTGGGGAAAGGGAAATAAGCCTTGATCCAAGGTAGGAGAGAGCAATAATTATCACTCACAAATATATGTGACTGCCTCTGAGGGAACCCTTCAAACTAAAAATGTCAAAATACATTTCACCACACTGAGTTATTGTGGACCTAATATAAATTTTAATGAATTTCCCTCACCTTTCTCTGGATTGTTATGATAAGGATAACAACCAGCTTCCAGGTAATTCCAGGTTTATTTCCAGTCCTGAACATTTATGCAATCAACTAATATTTTCTGGGTGTTGTAGTTTTGCTTTGCTTCTATAGAAATAATTAGACTACCAATTCTGAAAACAATGATTTGCAGGGGAAGAGTTCAGCAGGACTGGAGTGACACAGCTACCCAACTTATGTTGAGAACATTAGGAACCCTTTATTGTGTATTATTAGAAGTATTTCGAAACTGGTAATGCTTACATTATAGTAAAATTTTAGTTACAGCTAGAAAAATCCTCTAATGAAGAAAATGGATTTATGATTGTTTTTGTGATATTGTCCTACAGACACTATTAAAGACTATAGACAGTTCAGAAATCAGTGCCTTAGCTTATGTGTAAACTTTAGGACCACATAGATGATGTTAAATCCTTTATTTGCCCACTCTTAACATTTCCCTTCTGTAAATTGATGGTGTCAACTCACATTGGTCATTTAGATGGGATGCTTCTACAACAGTATGCTGTGGCATCACCAACAGCTGATCTATCATTTTCCAATACCAAGATGGAACATCAATTTTATTAATGCTCCCAATAATTGATCAAAACTTAATGTAACAGGATTAACATAGATTGTGTTGTAAATTGCATGTCTCAGTAATGGAACATACCAATTTTAAATGTCTCTAAGATATTACTACCCTAATTGCCTGAGAAAACACATTTTTTTGCCATAATAATTCTGCAAGTCAATGGCCTTATATATATTTTTTAAATGTTCAAAAAATAGTCCTAATTGCATTGATGTTGGAGCAAAGTGACTTGCATTGGTTCCTTTAATTAATCTCAAGACAGTGGAGAGCAATGTCTGTCGCTTTTTTGTGTAGATAGTTGTATTGTGTGTCATCTTTTGGGACAGGGAGCATATGAAATAACATCTGAGACTCTTTCCTTAAAGTTTAAGAGAGATTGGATTTGTTTTTCAAGTATATAGGTTTAATGATGTTTGCTTTTATGAGTTGAATGTTGTGCCGAGTGATGTTTACTAACTAAGCATTGCCGGGGCTGGGGTTATATCTGTTTTTTCACGAGTAACACACGTTATTTTAAAAAAAATCAAAGGTTTTACACAAATTAGACTTCGATTGATATCGAAACACTCTTGACTACTAATGCAAATTTCAGCATTTTGTCCACAAAATCTCCTTGACAGGAATTTGCAGTATTAGGGATCTGTGTTTAAGTAAAGGGATCTGTGGGCTTCATGTTGGTGCAGTTTGTATTCTTGCAAATGTTTTTATTTCAAAGCAATGCAGGAAGCTTATAATGTTTTTTAGAGTACTCTCATTTCATAATTTGAGGTCATCCCTGTTCTGAATATAATTGGTAGGTAACTAAAGTTTTCTGGCAAAGCCACTAAATCTTGGCTTGTGGAAAGGGAAATTAATGTGTAGTAAAAGCTTTTTTATTTGTTGTTTATTTGTTTATTTTCCTGACAAAGGTAGATGCTGAACATTGAAGAGAGTCTTGGGGTGCAAAATATTATTGGTAGGACAAAAGGCATTTAGTTAGTTAGTTGGTAGACTCACATGTTACATTTTAAAATACATCAGTTATTCCTGTTGTATGGACATCGTTGTCTCTTTCCTATACTTTGTACACCTTTTAATATGATATTGATTAACTGTCTTGTCACTTGTTATGTATTTATTTTTGTGAAATAGGAAAAAGCTGTTCATTGGTTTTGGATCAGAGTGGACATTCTAGGTGATATTTAGCCACAAACTTGCATCAAAATAAATGCATTTAAATAAGCTTGAATTTGCCTAAGAGAATGAGTCGGGAGGAATGACATTTATGTGTTTTGCTGTCTGAAGTTTTTTAATGCACAGTATTAGGAGTATACAAAAATGGCACATGCAGTAGCCTCTCTTAACTTAGGCAGGAGACAGGTTTAGCTTTCTTATGTGGTTGCTCATGTCATCAATTCTTTAAAAAAAAAATGAACAAAAACAAGTAATAACACCTCCGGTCAGAGCAGGCATTGGTTCTGGTCTAAGAAAGTGCAGCCTCTCACCTCCAGTGGGTCAGAAACGCACCTGTGGTGGCAAGCTGGCCAAGATCAGTGAGCCAGAACACAAGATGTTAGTGCGTTTTCAGGGGGCACTTCTGAGGTAACCTCTGGGTGATTGTAATAAAAATTCCAATACTGGATTCAGTATTAATTTATTAGAATGAGGTATTTGATACTAACCACCATCGGTTTGAGTGAAGCCATCATGTCGCAGGGGAACTCGTAATGACAAGTGCCCAGCACTTGTTATCAAAATGGCTTGCTTGTTCACTTGTACTATCCAGTAACTGAAATAGGCAGCACAGGGGCATTTCTGTTCATGGTGATATGTCCTCACATATAATATAATGCACCATGCCTAACGGCTATAGGCCTGTTGTCGGAGTGATTTAAAAATAAATGTATGACTGAATTCCACTTGCGTGTTTCACGCATGCTTTAGGAACTCCGTCCTTTGAGTGAATCCGTCTTAAGCATACATTGGTTCTGCATGCCAGTCATTTTAATGACTTGCCTTAGGGGGGCGCTGGATATTGGAATAGTTTAATATACTATTCTAACTCCAGTCTGCGCAACAGTAGGGAAGGTGTAAATTCCAACCTCATTCCACCATTGCACCACCCTAAAGCAAGTCATTGTTACGTCTTTGATTGCAGAACGATTGCGTGCTAAAGATGCATTTGTTCTGTTAACGGCGCTGTGAAGGCAGAGCGTGATTTTGGCTTCGACCTAAAGGACGTTTCCCCTTACAAATATCACATGCATTGTTAGGGGACATGGGGCACACAATATGGGCCATGTCCTGTTTTCACTTTGGAGTGCACCATTTCATGAAGCCTGTGATGGCAGTCTGCATGAGTCTGGTTCTGGGTCCATTAGAGTGACACAAACATTCCTGCAGCTCTGAGGGTCCTTCTTTAGTACCTATGCACTAGGTTCCAGGGGTACCATTAAACAGGGACTTACAGAGGTGCTAAAGAATTTGAAAAGTTACCTTGTTTTTGGTAAAGAACACTGGCACTGGGGTCCTAGTTAGCAGGAAACCAGTGCACTTCAGTCAAAGTTGAATCATATACCAGGCAAAATAATGGGGGTGACCATGTCAAAAAGGGGCATTTTCCAACAATCATTTTTTAGCACAATTCAATTTGCAAATAACGCAGTAGTAGTGGTTAACAAGATTGCATTTCCTACTGTAAAACACATTTAAGTGGGTTATTTAAATTGGAGTACGTAAAAGTGTTATTGCATGGTGCAATTTGATATCAGATAACCTACTACCAATGGTGTCAAAACGGGCGATGGTTCCAAAAGACCACCGCTCATATCACATGTAAAGACGATTTCACAGCACTCTTAATATAGTCCAGTAAGTTAATTTAGTCCAATGAATCAGGATCACAATAAGTTCAATCCAAGTTTTGTTTATTGCAGCCTTCAACACCGTATCCCACCACACACTGATTGAAAATTTCCACCACATCAGCATCCAAGGGGATGCACTCAGAAGGATTTCTTCCTTTCTCACTGGAAGAACCCAGAGGAACCACCTAACACCTTTCGCCTCTGAATCCAAGGAGATCACCTGTGGTGTCCCCCAGGGCTCATCCGTCAGCTCTAAGCTTTTCAACATGTATATGACCCCGCTGGCCACCATTGTCAGATCCATTGATCTCAACATAGTTTCCTATGCAGAAGACACTCAACTCATCCTCTCCCTCACCGATGACTCCACCACCACCAGAACCAACTTCCACAGATGCATGCTAAACGTCGCCGACTGGGTGAAAAACAACTGCCTGCAAATGAACACAAACAAGATGAAAGTACTGATCTTTGGCAACAGCAGCAACATGTGGGACAGCTCCTAGTGGCCATCAGACCTAGTACCCACACTCACTCCCTTTGGGAATCACCATTTACAAATATTTGGCTATACCCACTGAATTTTGTGATATCAATCACAATAAGAGGTTTGTGCTCTTCCAGCATTTTGACTCCATGTGTAATCTTTAAGTGATGGGTGTCTGACACACCTACATCTTCATGCTATACAGTTTTTTTGACCTGGCACAGACAGGTTCTGATCTTTTGGTTTCGCTGCACTTAGGAGTGCTTGAATAATATCCTCTCTTTCGCCAATCTTAATAACCCTCTTTTTCTCACACAGTCACATACCAGGGTGTCATGACTATGGGTATAATTTAAGGATATTTTTTTTCCTTGCTCTGTCTTCCACTTTTAATAAGTATGTTAGTTCCTGCCAACTAACACAGACTTTGTATACAGGTTTTTGACTGCTTTTATTGTTTTTTACAATCTTGCAGCCTTGAAGAAGTCATGCAAGTGAAACATGTGTTGGCTGTGCCTCTTGATGTTACCTTGTCATTGAAGAACTCATGTTACATGCAATAAACAGAATTTGGATTGAAATTATTGTGATCCGGACTCATTGGAATGAATTGCTTTACTGGACTATAGTCAGAGTGCTGTGATATCTTCTTTATATATCATTTGCAGACAGCACATTTTCCTTTTGAAACGTCCACTAACTTTGCATGGACATACTGTTTCATGAAAAAACTATATAGAACTTAAAATGGTAATGTGTGGAAATTGGGTTGCTTTGAATATTTATCACTTGACCATCACCAAGTAAATTTTCTTGATTTGTTTTGATCCTATTGAAATCTCTGCTTCAAGTACACTTCAGAACTACAAATAATAATGTTTTTGCTTTCCTAACAGCTGAATGGATACACTTAATTTACAGGAATTTACGTTTTGTAATCTGTTGCAAAAAAATACATCCTACAGCCTTTCCTTTCACACTCCATGCACTCCGGAGCGATTGTCACATAATTCACTTTAAAAACTCCTCCCACTATGCAGCCAGAGAAAAGTACACCTGAATCCCATATTAAAAGAATAAGCAGCCATTTGTCAGGAAATGTAGCCTGACATTTTACTCCTGTCTTTGACACAGCAAAATGTAACAAGATAAACAAAGAATTTAAAGGCTTCTTTATTCATAGCTCGGACTTTCTCAACCCACTAAAAATAATCTTGCAATGAAACACTGCTGTGATGTAATTGTTTTTTTTTTTTTATATATTTTTTATTGAAATTCTTGTGACAAAGTTACGATCTGACAATAACATAAGTTGGCAAACAGAGAATAGTTATATAAAATAACATGAAGAAAATAATTGCATAGATTGGCGAGCAAAAAATAAAAATACAGAATAACATGAAGAAAATAATTGACAAAATGCAAGAATCGATCATTACTCAAAGTACAGACTCCAAATTCTATTAAACTGCATAATCCCACCTATTCGCTGTGCGTATCGCATTTCAGTCTTTCTAACATTCCGAATTTTTTGGAACCAGGCGTTAAAAAGAGGAACTTGAGTTGACTTCCAGTTTTGCAGCACCAATGACCTTGCTACTGCCATTGCAATGTTTAACGATCTGTTGTGTCAAGCCAAGATCAGAATCGTATCCATACAATATTAATTTAACATTATAAGTAATCAGAATCCCACAATACTTTTGCAAATATTCAAATATCTCATTCCAGAAGGGCATGATTTTAACACAGTAAGCTATAGTGTGGGACCAGTTTGCGGGAGTATATTGCTGGCATCTAAAACAGGTGGCAGTGGTGTTAGCGAACATTTTAGCAATGGCAGCAGGAGTACGATACAGGAGCCATTTACTGAAGAATAGCATTCTTCTCCAATTAGATCCTCGAAGAACACTGAAATTCAGTTTATTTATAGTTTTCCAAGTATTGATAGTAAGGACATGATTCTCCTGTTCTTGCCATTTTTTAATTGCTTTTTGGCTAAGCTCGTCCTCAGTATATTGTGCTAAGAATCGTTTCCATACCCCTGGCTTCCTCGTCCTAGAAGTTATAAACAGATCGTCCCATAACTGATTGGAGGAACCAATGCTTATTGGCTCCACTTGTAGCAACGTTTTAAAGATTGAAGCATACGAGCCAAGTAGCATGAAATTCCCTGGAATAATAAGTTGCATCTCTCCTGGTAACAGCCATGTCCCCTCCCTTAAGAAATCTGACAAAGAATGAAATCCCAGACGTGCCCATTGTAGTGCAATGTCGACTCCAATCTTCATTCCAAGAAAAAGAAGAGCATTTCTTAAGGGGGTTCTCATATTATATTGCGGGAGAGAATATATTTTAAGAAAGGCATCTCGACGCTTGAAGAACCAAAGCATCGGTGATGTAATTGGTTGACCAATGGATATGTGATGCCACTTTTGTTGCCACAGGCATTTTGGTGAATCGTTATCAAAGGGCCTACATAGAAGATTCATTAACACAAACACAGGCCATAAAATCAATTTTTATTTGGTAAAAAGAAGCCATATCCAACATGCCTTACATTCCTTCAATCTGCTCTGAGTAGAAACCAAAATTGAAATAAAAAGTCTATGCAATAGACAGGAAATGTTTTAAAGTAAGATCTTAAAATGCAAGAAAAAGCAGACCCTGCACTATATTTCAAGTTCCAACTTTCATAAATTGAAGGTAATGACTGTCTGCCATTTAAAGTACAAATGGCTTAAACCTGTGCCGAACACTCTGGAATGCACAGCTGAATGATCCGATCCTCATAATTAAGCTGAAAAATAAACTATTCATCTGATTTTAAGAGTAAGAGCAAGACCCATAAATGCAGCAACAAGTCACGTTGAATAACCAGAGTCCAATAGAAGTTGATCAAGTTTGTTTCTCCACCAAGTAAACACTGCCCACTGTGTTCTTTTGCATTGAGTCATCTGCCTCTGACTCTGCTGCTCATCTCTGACTGTAGGATTACTCAAGAGCATTATCCTACACTGTGCACTTAACCGGACAATCCAAATCACTGTAGGCCGGACTACGAGAGGCCAGAGTCAGATGCAATAATTATCACATTGATAAAAACCCCAAACTGAGGAATAATTTGCAGATTTTGGTGCTTACTGATCAAAATCTGTATATTATGGTAAGCACAGTACACTGAAACCATTTTGAATTCTGGCATGTTTGCCCTGCTAAAATGTAATAAACAGTCAGGTCTTTATTGCACCAGGTATTTACTGTCAATAGCATACAACTCCGCATTCTGGCCCATTTGCAAACAAGGGGTTTGCTCATGGGTTCTAAAATTCTGACACACTCATAAAAAGGGCCCTATTGCCAATCAATTTGAGGTAAGCAAAGCGCTTTGAAGCGACTGGAAGGAAGCACGTTTGCACAAACCTAATGATAAAATAATTAACTGGGAAACCGAGGATTGTCCTCGGTGTCACCCTGACAGCCAAGGTTTCACTTACCGGAAACAGAGAGCAATAGCGCCGACAATCTTCATAAAGGTAATCACGCTTTTAATTATTTTATGACTTTCATAAATTTCATTTAAAAGTCTTTAACTGCAACTGTTTTGCTGAGAGGTAAAGGTTAGAGCAGGTCAGCCTATTGCATATTTTCTATATAATAAATCACCCCTCATTAAGGTGATCAGATCTTGCAGCCTATTGCCGTCCAGCACTTTACCATCTTCTGGATGGATAATTAGTCACAGTAATTACTTCAGCTGTTTTACATCCCCGCATTTTATAGCTTTCTCCCAGCATATTATGGCTTCAGCACTTTCCTCGTCTGTGATGTGCTCGAAAAGAAGATATTTGGGATCATTAGAACTTTTGCAAGCTGAAAGAGATTCCAGTAAATGAATGTGACATTAACTCGGTACCATCCAGAAATACAATTCTCTTCGATAATTTCCCTTGCAAGCAGGTTTGTACGACAAAAACAATTATCTCTGAAGCAGTAGTGTATGCTAATCTGGGCACAAAAGTGAAGATGTGGTCTATAATTCAAGTCTGTAAAGAGACAGGAGGAGAATTCTAGCCTCAAGGAAAGGAAAGGCCATCCGTGTCCAGAGGCCAAAGGAAGTTAGATTTGATCAAGAAATGGCATTATAATGGCACGAGTCTGACCTTAATCAGCAGGATTGCATTAGCAGTCTGTTCTGTATTCGAGGCCAGTGATATGGAGGCAAAAAAGGCACTGAGAAAAAAAACTTGAAACTCAGCAAATCTGTTCCGACAAGGGAACAATGGATGTATAACGCAGAGAGCAGGCAAGCAAGGGCTTACGCAGACTCTATTATTTTCATTGTTTGTGCTAGCATGCATTTTTAAACAAGCCTGAGCATAGATAGTGAAATTATGCAAAAATATATGAAAGGTCTTAAAATCATTCAAGAGATATTTCAGTTGCATATTTTTTCAGGTGTTCACACAAAATCAAGGACCTTTGTAGGTAGAAAAATGATTTTTTTTGTTCATGACAAATTGAACTATTAATAACTGCACAGACGATGTGTTAAGTTTGTAATTTTTTTATTCAATTTTTTTTTGTTGGCCAATGTTTCATAGACAGTGTTATTGTCCTCAATGAAGGGTGCTTTTGGACCAGTGTTTAATTTTTCAAAGCAAAAGTACTAGGGTCCAAAGTTTTTACTAAAGTGCTTACTGATGCACTGCCCAGGGTTGATGCTGACACACACAAGGAGATGATGGACGGAGCGCTGAAACTTTTCAGACACTCATCCCCAATCACAGACCTGGGTTGAATCCATCATCTTTCTTTAGCTCACTTCTCCACCCCAGTGCAGACCCAGCCATATGCACATCAGTCTTGACCCTGCTCCTCATGGGAATACTCCAGCCCAAACTGCCAAGCCAGGTCTTCCCTGGACCGAAAACAAGCATCCTGAAACTGGTTTTAGGGTAACACTCCTCATCAGCCAGACTAGGTTTAATCCAGTGCCAAAGTGAGCAAGCGACCCACATCTGGGTAAACCCTGCCAACTTAGGGCGAACAAAGCAAACACAAGAAGATGATGGACGGAGTGCTGAAACTTTTCAGACACTCATCCCCAGTCACAGATCTGGGTTGAATTCATCATCGTTCTTTAGCTCACCTCGCCACCCCAGTTCAGACCCAGACATATGCAAATCAGTCTTGACCCTATTCCTCATGGGATCAGACCAGCCCAAACTGCCAAGCCAGGTCTTTCCTGGAGGGAAAACAAGCATCCTTCGTGGAAGTTGGTTTTGGCGGTAGCGGGGTGTTTGGTGAGGGAAAGGATCAGCTGGGCATCGTCGGCGTATGAGATGATGTTCAGGTAGTGCGATCGGACGATGTTGGTGAGCGGTGTCATGTAGACATTGAAGAGGGTCGGGCTGAGGGAAGATCCTTGGGGTACGCCGCAGGTGATCTTGGTGGCTTCAGATCAGAATGGAGGGAGGCAGACTCTCTGGGTTCGGTCGGTGAGGAATGAGGTGATCCAGTCCAGGGTTTTGTCGTCGATCCCTGCATTGTTGAGGCGTGTGCGTAGGGTGTGGTGGCAGACAGTGCCGAAGGCAGCCGCGAGGTATAGGAGGATGAGGGCCGCGGATTCGCCGTTTTCCAACAGGGTCCTGATGTCGTCGGAGGCGGTGATGAGGGCGGTTTCGGTGCTGTGGGTGCTGCAGAATCTGGACTAGGATGAGTCCAAGGTGTTGTTCTCTTCGAGGAAGCGGGTCAGTTGTTTGTTGACGATCTTCTCGATGACTTTCGCCGGGAAAGGGTGCAGGGAGATGGGCTGGAAGTTCTTGAGGTCCTTTGGGTCTGCCTTGGGTATCTTGAGTAGGGCGTTGATCTCTGTGTGTTTCCAGCTTTCTGGGAAGGCAGTCTCGAATGAGCTATTGAAAATGTTTCGGAGTTGGAGTGCGATGATGGAGCTCGCTTTGTTGAAGATGTGGTGGGGGCAGGGGTCTGACGGTGAGCCGGAGTGGATGGTGTTCATGGTTTTGATGGTGTCTTCATCATTGACGTGGTTCCAGTAGATCAGGAGGCTGGTGTGACTGGAGTGCGGAGAGTCTAAGGTATCGGCAGCTGTTGGGGGTCGCACATGAATTTATTTCAGCCACTGGCAATTATTCGAGGTGTCTATCTAGTCCATCATATTTTCTCACACCACTCTTAATAAATACCAGCCATATGCCTTGTTTCTGCTCCAATGAAACAATCAATCCCAAATGGCCCACACATTCCCAGAGGGAAACAAGAGCAACCACAAAAAGGTTTTGTCCTATTTAGATTTCCTTAGTGAGGTATAGATTGATTCATATGGCAAAATGATCATTAGGCTTGTGTCTGGACATTACAGTCACACTTAAGATTGACTGGCAAATTCACATGTGCTGTGTCATTTGATGGATGACAAGCATGTGCAGATGATCTCACATTGTCAAATTAGTTATGTGCACACATATTGATTTTACCTTTTGAGTACAACTTTGAAACAAACATTTGCATTGCATCATTTAGATACATTAAATGCCTTGTAGATAGTTCCTAAAAGTCTTGGTAGTAACCATGAGAGCTATGGTTGTCACTCTCCTTTCATTTCATGGTCAGGAGTGTACAGCCAAGGCATATGCCTTGGCCCCCAGCATCCCGTGGTTTAAGGCCAAAGGGACCTTTGAATTTAGAGACATTTGTCCATGTATGTATGCACCATAGAATATGGACTTTTGAAACCATATCTTTGAAGGGCTTGTTTTACAATCCTACCAAAGGCGTGAAAGAAGGAATTCAGCGTACAGCAATCACCTTGCCTGTGCTTTGGGTAAATGCTTGTGCACAGCACAAGTCACGCACACAAGACGACATTGCAGGTAGGGCTGCTTAGCTTAGACATGTTTTTATTTTCACGTCCGTAATGAAGATACAATTTGCAAAATATTTTTGTGACTCTCCCTCCTTTGTACCGATTCATGTAAGATTTTCAAATGAAATATCATGACTAGATTAGTAAGAAACAAAGAACTGCATGTATTAGACAGGGAAGTATGAACAAGAGCATTTGCCTTCATATTCTGTATGCGAACATTATAATTACTGGGTATATATTGAAAATACACAAGTCAGCTGTAAAGTACTTGATTCTGAATTCTAATTACTCTCCACTTCTTCCTATTTTAACACGATGGAAAGTATGGCTGTAATTGTCACAAATCAGTGTGGTAGAGAAATGTTCAATGTCTTCAGAGTTCAAGCTAAGTAGTTGATATCTCTTGAGCCACATACTAGGATGACTTGAGTAGCTGGCACTTTGTTAGATAGTGATTCATCACCACTGTGTCTGTCTTCCTCATCACAGTGTCAGCTACATGTTTGAATGTCCTCCCTACAGGCAAGACCCTTCAGTTCTTGTCACACAAATAATAACATGGGCCCCCATATTGCAAGGTTATTGGCTGTTCAAAAATATTTTCAATCTTTTCTTTTTCAAACTAGGCACCTCCTCCTTGACTGGTTATAAAGACTCTGAGCCCCCCAGGACTTTCTATTATTTCCGTGTTTTTTGTGGCTGCTTTTTTGGCAATTAAGTAGTTTTTTGCTAAAATACCCTCACCTTTTCATTTGGGGTTTGTGCTATTCTTTCTTCTGTCCTAATACTATTTTTCCTGTGAAAGTATCTCTCTATCCTCTATTGGGTGCCTGTAGAGAAATTAGACAGCAACTAGTTGGTTGAGCTCACAGAAAGTTATGCAGTCTAGGGGCTGGTATGCAAATCCATGTAGCAGTCATAAACTGGGTCGGACTGGGAGAAATAGATAGGCCTGACACCAAAATACCAGTGGCCCACATTAGCAAATCAGATAACTAAAAAAGTGGCCAACATTTGCAAATCAGGCCAGTTTTGAGCTTGTAAAGACAAGCTGTATTGGTATTTTGTACGGTGTAGGAGACTGCATACATTTACGCTTGCTGCAGGTAATGCTTGTGGTAATATCAGGGAACCCAGTCGTGAAACCTGGTCCACTTGGCCAATACATTGGACCACAAACTGCTAAAAACACGGCCTACACACTGGTCTGTCATACCAGCCTATCAGGCACTGCCTTATTGCCCTTTAGGCTTGTCCGACACTGATCAACATCCTCGTGATTCACTAAATCACAGGGCATGCAACCACTAAATGGCTTTTTGGCATGCCCTAAAACAACTAATAGATTATCAAATCGGAAAGGAAAGAGTGAAGAGATGCATTACGAATTGTTCTTTGGAAGGGGCGTGTTTAGGGAATACCTTTGAAATACCAGCAATGTAGCATTACCCGAGCTGGGGGATAACCCAGTAATAATGGGGAAGAGGTTGCTGTGGGATCCCTTCCCCTTTTTGAATGTAAAAAAAAGATTAGTTTGAGAGAGTGCAGTAGTCGAGAGGACCACTGCCAACTTTCAAAATCTCTTTTTTTAAATGGACATTTTATTACTTAAATGCAGACCTGTTTTCCTTAAGGAAAAATATCTGAATTTATGATAAAAATGACCTTATTGTAATGCAATACTGATGAGGTATGGTGGATTGCAACACACTTCAATTTGGATTTTTAAGAAGTGATCTATTCGTACTCAGGCCGGCTCTTAAAAATCTTTACTGGTCAAGCTGCAGCTGGCATTTTGTCCCCTAGTTTCTAGAAGCAAAAGCAGGTTTCAACGATAGAGCCTGCACTTACTTCTGGTGTGTGGCTAAGGCATATGTGTGGATAGGGCATCATGCTTCCACTAAGAAAATATGTGTAAATACAAGAAATAATTAACTGGACTCTCGATATTCGAGTCTAGTTAGCTGGCTACATTGTGCACCTGTCGAATCTTATGATGCATTTATTTGAATGAAAATCTAATGACATCCAAACGAAATGGCAACAACCATTCCCTGCATTTGTAGTTACCTTGTCAATAGGTGCACATGGGGAGATTTGTTCTAGCTGGAGGTTCAGTATTATTTCGAAGTGTCCTACAGCAATAATTTACTTATTAAACAGAATACAGTTTATGTCTTATTAATTAATAATTGCTGCGTGGCCAAACCTCTAAAAGTCTCAAGGGGTGCGGTAGGGCACAACCCTTGAATGACTAAGTGAGTTTGTCTGAAAGTGCTTACTTGTTATTAATTTTAATTTAAAATGCAAGAATGTTCAACGAAACAACACCCCGCACACCCTCGTACCCCACAGCCATTTCAAAATGAGCTTCAGCTGTAGCTAAGATCTTAAGTGAATCTACCTTGGAACAATTACACTATCATGAAATTCTAACCAAGAGGGATGTCGCATGCTTATCTACATCATTTATTCCTCAAGATAAATTATGTTTTGGGTGTTATATCAGAAGTAACAAAAGAAATCTATGTTAGAAATTGGAGTGCAACAAAAGAAAATGAAACAACTTAATACATGTGACAATGAATATTGTATTCTCTGCTTTGATGAAATCACCTACCAGGTACTGTTTTATCCTATCCCTAATGCAACTTTGTGTTTCGGTTAATTTATGAACAACAATTCAAGTATAGAACAACCATTGATCTTAAATGACTTAATATACCAATGTAAACTGCAGATTTGCTGAGATAAAATAAATAACTGTGCTTGCTTTCTGATTCTATCAATATTCCTTGTAGATTACCTATCAACAAAATGATTAAAGTTATTATGGTTAAATAAAAATAATAGATACCAACTTTTGATAAAAGACTTAAGATGTATGCTTTGACACATCTTCATGTGCACAATTCTCCTTGTTGTTAATTTCCTTTCATATTAATCTTTCACCAGCTTCACTCTGACGTAGATGGTGGAGAAGGTAGGATCAAGTACGTGCTGTCAGGAGATGGAGCAAGTTCCATCTTTGTTATTGATGAAAACACAGGGGATATCCATGCCACAAAGAGACTTGATCGTGAGGAGCAGGCCTACTACACATTGCGGGCGCAAGCTTTAGATCGGGACACTAATAAGCCGGTTGAACCTGAGTCGGAGTTTCAAGTTAAAGTGCAGGATATCAACGACAATGAACCAAAGTTTCAGGATGGACCTTATACGGCCGGCGTTCCTGAAATGTCACCTGTGGGTAAGTAGTTATGCCTGCTGAAATATCTAACTAAGTGCATCAAAAATGTAAATATTCATTTCTTACACAGAACATAGACATTGCAGAAATTCCATGTTGCAATTATATCCTCTTGTACATAGGTAGGTTGTTTCAATAGAGGTATAGTTGGCAAACATTAAATTGATTATTGTGGCACTTTATTCATTAGGTTGAGATTTTAAAATGGTCTTAACTGTACTATACACAAGGTTGGGCAGAGTGTGCCTTTCACATGTGGAACAAGCTGCTTAAGTTGGTCCACAGAAGCTGCTTTTAGTGAATTCTCTCCCAGGCCACAACAGACAGCAAACGTTATATGTAAATCTGCCAGTGGGCGATTAGTGGGATGAAGGGGTGGGAATCTAACTATGGTTAGTCAAAAGGAAGCAGAGCAAATGCACCCTCTAAAACTGAGTAATGGCACATAGAATTTATCTGGCCTGAAAGACCAGTCAGACTCCTCAAGATATTGCAACATAGATTTGCAAATTTTGTTGCACAAAAATGGAAAGTTAGCAGCTCAAAAATTGAAATTTTCCAGTATCATGACAGCACTTTATTGTACTTATTTTACTTGTAATCATTCCTTTTCAGCCTTAAATCAATGGAAACAATTTTATCAGAGTATTCCACTTTGACATAGGCGTTTAAAGTGTCTGAGAGTGTTTGTTTGCTATATTCTCCTTTGTGGTGAAGTTCTGGATCATAGGTTATGTTAAGCACAATAGCACAGGTTTTCTAGTCATCCTGTTTTTTGTTGCATTGTGCTGACTTGGTGCTAGCTGTTCCAAGCTCCAGAGCTATCTGCTGTAGGGTACCATGTTTTTATATTCCCACTATGTTCAAAAGCTAAACTCAGGGTTTTCCAGCAGCTGCCCTGCGATTACCCTAGATTACAATTCCACTTCTTTTTCACCTGACCTCTTGTTAGATTTGAAAAATAGACCAATTCCTTCATTTAACTTGTAGTATGCCAAGGGTTTGGGGTTCCGAGGGCAGTTATGTGAACTTATTTGTTTTTTAAATTTGCATCTTAGCTGTATTGGTGATGTTTTATTTTTTGTAGAAAGATTCTTGTTAAGCTCTCCATGAGATATTTAGCAGTGGTCACACAAAATGAAATATAATAAAATAAAATAAAAACACCACAAAAGGTGAAATTGCAACAGGGTATCTACAGTGCACCCCAGGAGCTGCTCCAGGGACTTGATAACTGGCATGGGTCCAACATTGTGTGCTGTATGCAAGAACCATGAAGAACATAAAAGACATTCAACACCCAGTTACCATGAACAACAGACATGGACTCAAAACCACAACACATAAATACGTTACATCAAGGAACCCATTTATGAGGTGCTGAGCTTATTTTAGGGGGCCTGTAGACTTTTTTCTCACTAGTGGTACAGGAAAAATTGTGCTTGCTCCTAAACTATCAAGTTAAGTTCGACTGAATATCAGTATCCATTAGGGTTGGGCTGGCCTATAGGGAAATGAGGCAGTGCCTGAGGGGCTGATCTGATAAGATAGTGTGTGTAATGGTGTTTTGGAGGTTCGTGGGCCTGTTTTATGGTCTGATGGGCATGTTTTTGCTGTCAATTTTCTTGATATTACCACAAGCATTGCTTGTAGCAAACACAGACGCATGAATATGTTGCAAAAAACCTATAGTATCTCAAACGTTCAAAACAGCCCTATTTGTGGATCTGGGCGACTTTTGTAGCTATCTGATTCATTAATAAGAGGTACTTTTATTTTGGTGCCCTGACCTATTTTCTCTCCAAACCGGACCGTGGTCTCCATATAATGTGACTGGAGAGTACAGTAGTCTCCCTCATTTATGGTTACTAGTTCAGTTTGGACTCACCTCCTTGCAAACAGAGCCTGTTTCTCTGTTGGGAAATATCTGTCAAAGAAAACATGAAGCACTCTCAGTGGACTTGCTGATGGTCAAAACACATAGCGGACCACAAAAATTTGAAAAGCGCCATGATGAAAGATGGAGCCTAAATTACGCTGCCCCAATGATATCCCATCTGATTCCCAGACTATTTCTGGTGTGTGCCATTCAGTGAACTTCCAATGATGTAGCAAATATATTATGATTTAAACAGTTGGAGGTTTTAGGGTCCTTCATTAAACCTTTTTCTATTTAGGTTGAGCAGTCATATACATTTTCTTTATTTTTTTCCTTTTTTTTTTATTGAAACCACAGTATCAAAAAGACCATACAAAATAAAGAAGAAGACATGGAAATACGACAAAGTAAGGTACATTCGTTCAAAAAACATTAAACCAAAATAAAAAAAGGAAAAATAAACTGACAAAAGATACTACCCCCCAATGTGACCGATCATGGCTTTCCAAATGGTAAGACCAAATTTCCGCCTACTGGGTCTTTTAACAGAGTATAAACTAACTTCTAAATTAAAGATATTATAAAACTTTGCACGCCACATTTCGAAAGGAGGTGCCTCTGCCTGCAGCCAAGAAGCAGCTAGGCAAAGACGAGCTACTTCTGTCGCAATAAAAAATAAATAGCGAAATTTAAACAAGGGTTGACCATCACTTAGTTCCTCCCCAGTCCCTAATAACATCATACAAGCTGAATTTCGGACCGGGGTGCCAGTAACTAATGACAAAAATCTTTCAATATGACCCAAAAATTGACATAGCTTAGGACATAAAACAAATATATGCAGAATATCAGCATTGTCTGTCCTGCTGCGAAAACATTTCCCATCATTTAAACTATTCCCAACACCAGCCCATTTCATCATTACCGCCGGAGTGCGGTAGAGGTTGAAAACTGTTTTATAATGCTGCGCCCTCACTGACGAAGCAAGACAAACCTTCCAAGCAATTTTAAGCGAGCTTTCAACAGAAACCATATTCACTCCCAAAGCATCTCTGCACCTAAAATTTACTTTATCCAGGTCATCAGCCCTGCTTGTTAACAATATTTGATACAGGGACCCTATCCCTTCCTTACGGCTGATAGCATCGACTATTCTATAAGGAGTTAAAGCTGGGACATGCTGACTTAGAAAATCACGGATCTGTAAAAACTTAAAAAACTGTGTATTGGGTATTTTATATTTAACCCTTAAATTAGAAAAGGGAACACACACCCCATTTGATGAAAAAAAATCCCCCAGTCGTATAATACCTTTCAATCTCCACTCCAAAACAATATGGTCCCAAAATAAAGAGGGCAATATTAGATCTGCCGATATTGGTGTATAAAAAGATACCCGAGGGATATGAAAAAGTCTTCTAATAACGTTCCATACCCCATAAGCAGCCCCCAAAACTTTAAAATGAGTCCTTTTATAATAGCTACCATCAAGCCTACTAAACAGAGAATTGTATGTTGCAGGGCCAAGAACCATCTGATAAATGGAAGGTGCCTCCGCCGGGTTGCTAATTTCTTCCCCAGACAATAAGATACGCATATTGGCCAACAGACAAGCTATATGATAAAAAAAAGAAGTCCGGTACTGCCCAGCCACCCCTGTCCAAAGGGAGAGTCATAAATTGCACTGCTCTCCGAGGTTTCACTGGAGCCCAGAGATACCTAGCACAGAGTGATTGAAGGTGTTGAATCTGAGCAAGATCTCAAAGTGTTTCTTTTTTTGTTTTAAATGCCATTCGATACACATATTCTAATGTCTTCTGCGGTAGAGTTGCACAACCTGAGTGCATTTCACAGATATACAACATGTGAAGAATCTCACAAAATGTAATAGTCTCCCAGCTTATTATTGTAGTAATTACATATAATACTGATGTGTGTGTTAAGGGAGTCATAGTGACCACACATCTAAACACAGGTGCAAAGAATGGCACAGCAACGTATCATAATATAGATGACTAAACAATTATTAAAAACACTGGTCAAATTACCTAAATTTCCCCTGAACACTTTGGAGCCAAATTAGTGGTATCAGTATGACATGGCTCATGTATGAGCGCTTTGGCTGTGGAACAACTATTTTTTGGGGGGTTCAAATAATGTTTATTGAGTTTATTACACCAAACAGCAACATAAGGGCAGTGGAAAAACTCAAATAAGAAAAGAAAGTGCGATCATCATAACACATTTGGAATTTCAAGAGTATTAGGCACATATATGATAGAGGTACAGAAAGAAGAAGAGGGCATGGGTAAAGGCTGTGCACATGTCTTACACATAGTTTGTGTCCTATCAACATACTCATATGTTCATCTGCTAAACCACATTCATATTAATACTCACCTTTTCACTCTTAATGGGGGATATATGAACACCACACGAGTAACACAACAATGTCTTATTTTATATAGTCTAGCTTCATACTGTGATTTTGTACACACAGCAGAATAAACAGCCACCACTTGAGTGAATTGACTAATACTCAGAGTAAACGAGTGTATACGCATACCTGTATTTCACTCTTCTTGGTTCGGTTGAGGAGAAGTACAGCTGGGATGCACCATGGGTTAACTAATATTAGAGACAATGCTTTCTATATATGCTAAGTGTATTTGGGTCTACGGGGCTTCAAAGTGCAGGGAAGTGGCATCTAGTGAATCCCACATATGTCTGTGTGGTGGATGCCACAGAGAAAGTTGCAATGAGATGTGGTCTACTCCTCTGAAAAATGTGAGACATTCTTGTCACATATGGAATTAAACAATTTTTTTTTTTTAAATCAATTTTTGAGAATCGTTTTGCATGCAAGGTCAGCATTAGGTCCAATAATTAACCATTGGAAACAGATTTTAGTAGGGGGTCTAAATGATTGAGTAGTATATATGAAAATTCCTGGGTTGGAGTAATGCCCAAGCTTTCTATAAAGAATTTAAAGATATTGTCCCAGTACTTTTTTAGGATGGGGGCATTAAAAGAGCATATGGGCCAAATCTCCATCATGCATCATACAGTTCTAACATTTGGAGTCTTGTACGAGGTAGAGTTTGTGAAGTTTGACCCGGTCCAGTATGACCTATTAATAATTATGTATTTTATTTGGGATATAGCTGGCGAGATCTTATTTGTGATAGTGGATCTGTCGATACGATTCCAGTCAAATTTTATATTGCTGTGATTCTGCTTCCCAGTTTTGTTCATTATGGGTATGGGTTCTGCGTGAATTAGGGATAAGTATCGATGTTTCCTGTTTCACATTGGCCTCTAAATGGTGAAGTGAGTGTGGGACTGTTCTTTAGTTATGGGTGCTTTAAAATCTGGACTCTTGGTCTCAAGAATTTATAAAAGTCCTGTTGGACTTGTCCTTTTTACGGGGTCAACCCAGAACTTTTTGCCTTCCTCCTGTATTTTTTCTGACCTGTTGATGCTGGTTTTATGACTCTGGGTACTTTACCACTGCTGATCAGTGCTAAAGTGCATATGCTCTCTTGGCAAAGTATTGTTATGCATTAGTGATTCCATGATTTGCTTATTTGATTTACTTGTCAGACCCTAGTACAGTGCACTATGTGTGCCCAGGGCCTGTAAATCAAATGCTGCTGGTGGGCTTGCAGCACTGATCATGCCACCCACAGAAGCACCTTGTAAAATGTGACTCAGGCCTGCCATTGCAGAGCCTGTGTGCAATCTGGCACTGCCATGTCGACTTGGCAAGTGCACACACTTGCCAGTCCCTAAACCTTCCCTTTTCTACATTTTAGTCACCCCTAAGGTAGGCCCAAGATACCCCTATGGGCAGGGTGCCCTGTAGGTGAAAGGTAGGACATGCCCTGAATGTGTGTGGCATGTCCTAATAGTGAAATACTGCCAATTTCGTTTTTCACAATTATGAGGCTATTTGTCCCCATAGGCCAGAATGGGGAGTACGTTTATAACATCTTATAAACATAACTGACCCCAGGAACAAGATAGGAAAATAAAGATTAGTATGCCTGAACTCAGAATGTTAAGATGCATCTTTTAGTGAGGGTGATTTTTACATTCTGTGTTAGAAAATACCTCTTTTAGAAAGTAGGTATTTTCTTGCCTAACCATACAGTGTGCTTCTGCTAGGTTTGCGTATTGCATGTCTGGCTTTTGGATGACAGGGGGCTGGAGAGGGCTGTGACTCCAGATGTCTGATGAGTTAGGACTAGGATGAATAGACCTGGGTTGCATTTGGAGTTGGGGAGGAGATTTCCTTTTCACCTGAATGGGCCCGGTCTGCCTTCAACAATGCTGTATCCACCTCCTGCCAGGAAGCTGCACCAGTAAGGACAGAATGGTTTTGGCTGTGTACAGACACTCTCTACCTTCAGAGAACAAAGGATTTTGTAGTATAAATATTGGGGCCCAGACCCCAGAACTTTAGATCACTTCTGGGAAATCAAGATAAAATCTTTGCCAAGGAGAAGCTGAGGAGGAATACTGCCCCTGTGCTGTTTGCTGTCTGGGATTCACCTGCAGTGGCTGCTTGCTGCCAAGGAAAGGACAAAAAAGGACATTGCTGTTTTGCTTTGTCAACTGCTTGAAGAAAAGTTCTCCAAGGGCTTGAAACTGATCTTGCCTCCTGTTCTGAAGTCTCAATAACACAAAGACCTCTCCCCTTCTGTGTGCCTGCATCTAGAACTGGTGATTTAGCTGCTACAGAAGTAAATTGCAACACCGACGCCAGCGAACTACCCCGTAATCTGCACCAAAGCCATTAGCACTGCTCCGACTTGCGAAGTAGACCTGACGCCGGCCGCTGTGCCACTTTGATGCCAGAGAGCGACACCGCAACCTGCCCGAAGCCATGGGCGCTCTCCGACTTGCGATGTGGGCCCGACGCCTGCTGCTGTGCTGCATCAACTCCGAAGCCGACTTCATCATTGCGGAGCCGATCCTCTGGGTGACTCCCCGAATCCATCAACATCGTGCCATCATAAGGAACAGTGGTTTCGGCGCCATTGTGACGTCATCTCCTCGACACAGTAAGGAACCGTCATCTCACCTCCCCTGTGCTGCAGTAAGGAACAGAGCCTGCACCTCCCTTGGGGCCATAAGGAGTCAAACGCCGCGCAGCGCCAACGAAGCCGCACCTTCCCGACACCGTGAACTGTCTTTGTTTTCACCTTCTTCCAAGGTACTGTTCTGTGTGGGCCCGACGCCGCGCACCTCAAGGTCGGCGCAGTACTTTGGGATTTTACTGGTCAAGACGTTGTTTTAACTCCAAGTGGAGTTATTTGTTGCTACAAGCTTTATTTGGGTGAATAACCTATGTTTAAGGATATTTTGATTACTGTATTGTGGATTTTTATCGTTTGGTCTTGTTTTAAGTTTAGATAAAGATTACTTATTTTTCTAAACTGGTGTGGTGTCCATTTGTAGTGGTTTCACTGTATTACCGTATGTGTTCACAAATGCTTTACATACTGCCTCTGAGATAAGCCTGTCTGCTCGTGCCAAACTCCCAAGGGGGTGAGCAGGGGTTATTTTAGGAGTGTATCCCCTTTACCCTGACTAGAAGCAAGGGCCCCTATTTGGACAAAGGTACCTACCTCTACCATCAAGAGAGCCCCATTTCTAACAAGTCCATATTATCTAATCCGAATTGTAACTGCAAAGTGGAGAATGGGAGAGGTAGGTTATCGTTGAAGCTGAGTTTGACCATGTTAATATCTTTTTTGACCAATCGAGCCAGAATGCTGGATTGCCATCAATTTTAATTTTGGGTTGAACCATGTGGATGCCATGTTAGAATTACGAATTTTATTGTTCCACAAATAGTTCAGCCTTAAGATAGCTTTTTAGTGTTATGCATTATGTATCAGGAGTGAGGTAAGTGAAAATTGTGCATTGTCAGAAAAACACTAATAGGTTTTCTGTTTAAGAGAGATTTCACAAGCATTACCCAGGTCGGTTAGTATTCTGACTCTTCAAGAAACCAGTTAGTGCCCTGGCTGTTTGGTAATTTCTAAAGTAAGGGAGACCTATCCTTCCTTTGTGTTTAAAGAGACAAAGATTTTTAAGTGAAATTCTCAGTTTTAGCTATGCACTAAAAATGTATTGAAAGTGACATTGATCTTTGTTAAGAAACTTCAGATAGGGAGAGGGGGAGCATACTAATGAGGTAATTAACTAAGGGGGTAATCATAATTTTGAGTGACTCAGCTCTCCCCGATCAAGAGAGAAATTTAGGTGGCCACCCATTAAGAAGGTCATTAATCTTCTTTAGTAATGCCACTTCGTTACAATGTAGGGTAGTGATGAGGTCATTGGAGAATTCTATTCCTAAGTATTTGATGCAGCAAGTCTGCCACACCAAATTGGAGTTGTCCAAGACATCTTTATTTCCACAATTATTGAGCAGCTTAACTTTGGATTTATCCTTATTGAGCGTGTATCCCAATGTCTCAGACAATTCCTGAATTGGTGTCATTAGGGCGGCAGTGGAGGATGAGAATTCTTAGTTGTAACAAGGATGTCGTCTACATATGCCGCTATTTTCACAGTGGTTTTGCCATATAAGACACTGGTAATATCTTTTTTCTCCCTTAGGTGGTATGGTAATGGTTCTAATGCCAATCGACATAGAGGGGATGATAGGGGGCAGCCTTGCCGGGTTCCTTGTTTCAGAGAGTGTGTAGTGGAGATAGTGCCTCCTGCTCTGTCCTTAGTGATTGTTTTATTGCAGAGAGCCATAATCATACGAATCAGAGGCCCTCTAAGGTTACATTTCTCAAGTGACGAATTTAAATATTTCCAATCAACTTTATTGAATGCTATTTCTGCGCCGAGTGTGATTGTTACCATGGGCGGTTATGTTATTTTCGCTTTTTCTAGAACATGGCAGAGTATTCTTGTATTGTCATTTGAGAGTCTATTCTTCAGAAAGCCTGCTTGAGAGGGGTGAATGAGTTTAAAGATGTATTTTTGTAATCAGGCGGAGAGTATCACAACATGTATTTTACAGTCCAAACTTAATGAGATTGGTTTGTTATTTGAGAGCAGTTGCTTCTTTAATGACAATGAATTCAGAACTTTTTTCTGTTCGACCACTCGTGGATCACCCACTGCAGATATGTGTATTGGCACATAGTTAGAAGGGTATCTCAGTGTGGCAAAAACCACAGGACAGAGTGGTATAAGAGAACATGATCACATGATCACCTCCACAGCGCAGACGTTATGCATATGATTCTATCACAAATTCTGTGTGAGGCTATGCAGAGGCCATGCATAGGTTATTCGAGGCAAAGCAAAGCGCAGGCTCATATGTAGACTTAAAAGTAGTGAGCCAATGATTCTTGAGCCACTGGGACACTCTATTACAGGGTCATGCAATATCGTTTGGGGTTGCAAAGAACCCTGTGGGCATAATATGTGGCTGTTGGAGAGATTTGAGGTGTAGCGCCAAGATGACCTTCACCCTACTGGGCCATTGTAGATTGCTATAAGCTGTCTCTGTGGCGCTCTGTGCAGCTTATTAGCACTGATTTGCATTAGTGAATTATTAGTAGGTTATATGGCTGCCAATTTGTAGTGTAAACTTAAATGGGGTGTGTTCAACAGGGCCAGCTGGATGCTGTCTGCAAAGTGTTTGCAGGATTTTTCTAATGAGCAATCAGCAGCTGTATGATTCACATGGCTTGCTTTGTTTCTTATACAACGGGTAATGGGTTCTCAAGTGGTTTTGGGTGCGCATTGACAGTGCCAGTGGCAATGATGGCAAAATCCGACATTCTGCAGGATGCATCTTTCAGCGCTTAGTGCGCTGTTCATAGGGATATACTGGTATTACGGACACAAGGCGCCACACCGATTTTAGTTGACTAAGATGTGTAAAGAAAATTTACCTGTCCCAGTATTTGGTAATTTTTGTTTAAGTAATCACCAAGGTGGTGTGTACATTGTCTCTTGCACTATGCTCAATTGCAGTGCTGCTGTGGGCGGAGTATTCTCCCGGCTGCCATTTTAATTATACTGCCAATCAATTTTCCATCTTCAGCCTTCGCACCCACCAACATTCCTTTGGCTGGCCTTCACATGCCTCACAACTATTATCCTGACAAGGCTGCAGGTCGGTATCATGGACAGTGGGTCAAACTGTGTGAATGGCAGACTTCACCCTCTGCTATGGATCAGGGGCTGCATATGTTAGATAGGTGGCATACGTTCAAAAGACCCGACTGTGATCCTTCCGCAGGGTTGATAGCAACGTCTTGTTCAGAGATTTATGTCATGTTATGCACTAAATAACATGTCATTGTGTCACGTTATTGGTAATTAGCCCCCTGTAGTATTCAGTGCAAGCATGAAGCTAGTTGGCTGTTGGTAATTGCACAGGGTGAGGTGAGCCGCTACAGCTTGTTTGATATACAGAGTAGTTATGGAGCTACCATTTTGGTTTCAGGCAGACTTTGGGCCTCACGCCAGTAAGTAGCTTTCTTCTGTCGCTTTGCAGCATTTTTAAGCGCTACTTCTATAGAGTTGATCACCCTTATTTGCTTACTTTCTTAGTTTAGATGGCCAGCACTGTTCAGGATCTTGATGTTAGGAGTAGAACGAGGGTCGGAGAGTGTCAAGTGACAGGTGTTAGCGAAGTTTCAGATGAGGGCAAGCTGAAGGGTATCACTATGCTCATATCTCCTCCATTCCATCTCTTTTGTTCAAAGAGAACACCGGGAACCTCATCTTCCTATCACATGAATGTCTTCCTGGAATGGAGATGCAGGCTCATGCTGCCATCTTTCCTGCTCTCTAAGTCACGCCCCCCCATACAACTATTTTCTAAATTGTTGTGTTAAGGTGCTTTGAGAAGAGGTTGTCGTAATATTTGGTGGATTACATTTCAGACTCTAGGAGTAATCCCTTAAGAGCATAGTTTTAATGGGTTTTTATTGTAAAAGGATGCTAACTTTCAAGAAAAAGGTTGTCTTTGCTCTGAAGGTGGAGCTTGCCCCCTCATATGGCACGTTTTGAGCAAAACGGTTTGGAGTTTCTAAGTCGAGGAAGTTATATGTAAAGCAGGCTAATTTATTAACCTCTCTTCTCTACATGAGGCGCCATTTCCTTGTGATTAGACTTGAAAATATATCAAACGTTCCTAAATCTGTGGTCAGCTTAGCCACATTAGGTCAGATTTGTGAAATTATTCTATTGTTCTTGTTTGGGCAACACAAGCATTAAGTGAGAAGTACTATGCCACAGAGAGCCACCTTGTGTGCATCTGCATGGCATGGTAGATTTGGAGTATTGCCACGCAACACAAGTCGCTGCCTTGTGTTACTCTGCCCTGGAAACGTATTCCATGGGTGGAGCGTTGGCGTTCTCACATGTCCACCAATTGATTTTGGCACGTTCCCAGATTTACTACAATTCATAAACCTGGGAATACATCAAATGATACGCACTTCCAGGTAACGTGCAACAAGGTGAAATAACTTCTCCTTGTCACGTCCTTTTTCTATGTGTGCTTGTTAGACCTGGCCCTTTTTGCAGGATTATCCCCAAACATTTTGCCTTCCTCCTCCTATTTCTCTGACCTTCTTTTTGTTGACTTTAGGACTCCGGGCACTTTACCACTACTAATCAGTGCTAAAGTGCATGAGGTCTCTCCTCTAAAGTATCGTATGATTGGTTTTCCCCATGTTTGACATATTTGATTTATTTGTAAGTCCCTTGTAGAGTGGTATGCCATATACCTCGGGCCTGTAAATTAAATGCTACTAGTGGGCCTGCAGTGCTGCTTGTTTGACACACTGAAGTAGCCTTTCAAACTTGTCTCAGGACTGCCACTGCAGAGCCCGTGTGCGCTGTTTACTGTCACTTTGATTTGGCATTTAAAACTGCTTGCCAAGCCTTAAACCCCACTTTTATAATATCTAGGTCACCCCTAAGGTAGGCCACAGGTAGTCCTATGGGGAGGGTACTGTGTAAGTAAAAGGTAGGACATGTGCCTTTATTGTGTGGCATTTCCTGGTAGTGGCAAACAGCCTATTTTGTTTCTCACTGCTCTGGGGCCCACTCCTCTCATAGGCTAGCATTGGGAACTCTCATATATACGTTTAAGTCGTAATTCCTGATCTGAAAACTAATGTTGCTAGAATAGTAGTGATAAATCCTGCTTACTGGTATAGGTGGATTTTACATGACTATTTTTGAAATGCCACTTTTAGAAAGTGTGCATTTATCTGTGCTTCTGACTCTCTGTGAGTTATAGCCTGACTCCAGTACATGTCTAGGCCTGGGTGACAGTTACACTTTGTGCATACTTTCCAGACAGCCAACACAGGAAGAGTTGGATGTGACAGGTGTTACATTTGCATTCATCTGCATACTGATGGTCTACCTGGGCTGGGAGCGGGCGTTCACAGATTACAATTGTATAGGCTGTGTCCTGCCCTCATACAAAGGGCTGATTTACCCCCTACTGATATCGGAAGCCAGGGCTGGGTTGAAAGGGCTTGTTTTGCACTTCTAAGGGTTCCTGTGAAGTCACCCCTTACATCAAAGACATTTATCAAAATAGGGTTCAGGGGCTCTGACTCATGTTTTGTTTAGCACTTTTGGAGCTGGAACTGACCCTCTGTCAGATGGACTTCTACAATGCTTAATGAACTCATCTGGACTGCTTTCCTGTTTGTTGCCCTGCTGCCTGGTAACTGCTGTGCTGCTTAAAGAACTTAACTGGACTACCTTTCTGCTTCTTGCTCTGCTGCCTGCCACTCCCTGACGTGGGCACCACACATTGCACCCTGCCAGCGGACTGCTGTGCTGCCAGGAGAAACCGTCATTGTGCTATTTGCCTATGTGCAGGCCTGTTGTTTGCTATCTTTGTTTCTGCCCCTAGTGCTCTCCAGCTAACAGTGAATGGTGAGTGCTATTCTCTGCTCCCTTCCTGTCATGCCTGAATGGGATGCTTATGTGCGACTCCTACACCGCTCTACAGGAAGTGAGACCCTACTTTGGTTCTCCCTTTTAAGTACAGCTCTCCAGCTCAGCCTCTACGCTTCTCAATCCCTAACGGGATATTGCTGGTCTGAGGCAAATCCATGGCAGTTTGCATGGTGCTTGCCCCCGTTTGCTGCCCCCCTGCTCTCAGAGCTGCTGGGAGACCAGCGCGCCCATTGTCGGCAGGAGGCCACTGCACCGCGTGGGCTGACCCAGTGCAGATCAGAGAAAAGTCCATCGCTTCCCCAGAAAGTAGACCATGGCAGTGAGGATACCATCCTCAGCATAAGTCTTCCTCCCTTGGAGCGACCGCAAATTGATAAGGCAAGGGATACTGTATCCCCCCCAGGACCTGTGAGGAGACTGTAGCCGTGCTGCGCTCTCGCAGTCAGCTGCTCTTGTCAGTGCGTGGCTGCCGAGGCCTGGGAGGGGAAGCTTGAACCAGCAACTAGCCTGGCTTTTCTGCTCTCCTGCCCCTAGCATCATACCATAACTATAGGGTTTGTGGTGGAGTTGCAATCCTGTTTCCACAATGGAACAATCCCGTTTCCGATCTTGTCAGGGATCATTGGACAAAATTACTGCATAATATGTCGTAGGGCTCATTGTTTACTACAATTACTGTATAAAGTGGTATAGGAGCGCAGGTGCTCTGTGTCTTCTGTGTCCATTTCAATTTGTGCGATTACTTTAGCTCTTGTCCCCAAAATTGCCCAAGATAACAGATTAATTTCAAGGGATAACTATGTAATGTTTAACCCTTACATTTAACCTGATACCTTAAAACTGGAAACCTTAGAAAATACATTTGCGTTACCTGCATTTGAGGGTCCTAACTTGAAAAGGATTTATGATTTGATGGTGATATCTTTATGATTTATGTGTTGTGCCTCTAATCTAACTGCTGCATTTCATGCCCTGATGTTGTCATGTATGTTGTTTTAATTCTTGCATTGCCATAATAACAAGTGCTATCTCAGGATTGACATGGTCTGTGCCGTATTTATGATTCATGTCATTTTAGTCTATGTTTTTTGTACAATACTCAATATTTATATCTTTATATAATCCTATGCGGAGTCTCTTTTGTGGTGTATTTATTGTCTTGCTGTGTGAGTGGGTTGCACAAACACTTTTCACAGTGCCGCTGATGATAAGCCTGCTTGCTCTGTGCTAAGCTACCAGAGGGTGAGCACAGGTTATCTTTGGTGTGTAACTTACTTGCCCTGACTAGAGTGGTGTATTCTGCCTAGCTTAGGTGCATACCACAGCCAAACAGAAACTCAATTTCTAACAGTGCTGTGCAGCACACTTACAAAGATGAAAAAGTCTCTAAGGATTGATTTTGTGCATGAAGGTGTCCTTTCCTGGACAGAAAGAATCCTGCCTGCAACGCACTATAGTGCAAGGGTTCCTGCTTTGGTGCTAGGCTTCCTCATCAAACCAGCACAAACAGAGAGCAGGAATGCACAACATCTTAATAGATATGGCGCATTTCTGCTCTCTCCATTTGATGCAGCACAACAAGTTGTCTTGGTGAGTTGTTGCTGTGTCAAATGTTAGTAAATCTGCCCATTTGTTTTGGGTCCCTTTGTGTAGTGTACTTTGTGAATTCCTAAGAACCTATTTCACAGCAAGGCCTCTTTCAAATCTTATTTCATAAATGTCCATGGCACATTATAAATAATTTAAACTATTATTTGGCTTGTCTAATATGATAATTTCATAACCAGCCATTTACATTTTGTAGGAAAAATGAAAATAATTCCCTGTCATGGCAGTTGGTTCTGGTTAAGCTTGCCCAGATCCAACCCTCATTTGATAGCACTATGAATTTACGGAAGTTTTAACTAAGAGATATGCATATGTGTAGTGGGGTAATTATGTGATTTGCTAATGAATTACAAAGTGTTGGGTGCTTGCTCATCAACGCCTCTGTAAGTATTATGGGATAGTGTGGGGTTAGTACAGCTTTTGGCTATTAGATTTTGATAGAAATAGGGGATTTACATGTTTTTCAATGGTAAGTTTCTGCGGTCTATGCCTCGGTACGCTGAAGATGGCAATCTAGATTCAGGCACCAATCAAAGTTTAGGAACTAAACAATATTACAGTTGATGTACAAGTTCACACTATTACCCTTCACAAATTTATCTAGAAAAAAGGAACTGTGGGTTGTGAGTGGAAAACACCACAAGATTCCACATTTGCAATTTAGAATGAGGTATTAACACACTATCCCAGATTCAAAAGAGCGGCTCTGATTAGTGTTTTATGGTTGCACCTCGTAAATTCTGCACCCTCTGACATCATTTTTAAAGGTGCTGGATTCCTCTACTCATAATGAGGGCTTCCGCTAGGAAGCCTCTGGGCGTTTTTGCCTCTGTTATGGAATTTTGGACTGACAGTTTTTATCCTCTGATGAACAACGAGCCCCATGAGTTAATTCCTATTAAGACATTTTAGAAAATATTCGGTTCTTACTAAAAGTGGTAACTTTGCAACTGTCGTAATTAGTTTAAATATATTTTTGTTTCTTGGCAGGGAGTTTTACAAGATGCTTGGATTTTACTCCCACTAATAGCCCTGACAATTAGTCATTCTCTCGCGGTAATTTCTGATCTTGTATTTGTCTTCGTGAGGGGAGGAGGCGAATTTACAATCCATTAGCATAGTCAAAGGATGAGGAGACTCATATTCTTGCCAACTTCTTCCTGCTTCTCTCACGCATAATGGGCAGGTCAGGAAAAGCGCGTAATATTGAAATCCTTACGGCGCTCCTCGCGCTAATCGTGTGTTTTTTAACCTACCTGTTTTAATATCTAATTTGTATTCTGTTGTTTGCCCTGTTTTTAGAATAGCCCCTCACTTGCACATTAAAATTGGAATTTCACCGCACTTGGCGGGCCCTTGTCCTGACTGTTTGGAGTTTTGGCGGCCATCTTGGGTGGGTGGAACGCCGGACGGCGCCACTGGTGTTTGATGGTCTAGACGTCATAAGGACGCTAGACCTCTACTTAAGAGGGCCTTGCCTTCGCGCAGCGGATACGCGCAGCGGATCGCCAAACTTCCGCCGGAGTTTCCGCCAGAGTTAAGCCCGTCTGTGCCCGTCCGTGCTTGACCGGGCCCCGGGACCATGCCTCCCTCTACGAGCCCCTGCGGTATAATTAATTATTCTGGTGAGGTTTTATTATCTCTTTGTCCCACTCGCCTTATAAGCTGCACCGTTTGTTGTTTCCCGACCTCTAAATTTATCTGTGCTGGCTGCGAGTTTTTTCTCGGCAAAGGGTCCTTGATCAAAGCAATGCAGCAGCCCCGTACTCGGGGCAGAAGGCGGAGACGGAATGTACATCCTAGCAGCCCCATTCTCCAGTTTTGGAGCATCAATTGTCGATCCCTCCCGAAACACAAGCATCATATTTACGACTTTATTGTCGAAAAGCAGCCTGATGCATTGTTTCTTACCGAGACTTGGCTTCAGGACTGTTCAGGTCCTGATGTCGCTGTTGCCGTTCCCAACAACTATGTCATGGTAAGATTGGATAGGAAGTCCGGACAGGGAGGAGGGATTGCCATTATTTTTAAGGCTAAATATACATGTAAGCTTGACGCCCTCCCTATGTCTGGAAGTGAAACTGCTTTCTTTAAATTAGTGATTATTCCTCAATTTACTTTATCGGGTCTTCTGATCTATCGCCCTCCGGGGAACGCCTCTTCCTGGATATCTTCATTTATGGACATCGTATCTCCCCTACTTCTTAGGGCAGCTAATTTCACCATTCTCGGTGACCTCAATTTACATCTTGAAGATGCTCAATGTACAAACAGCAAACGCTTTTTGTCTGACCTGGAGGCTTTCAATCTGCCTCTGCTGAACATTGGCCCCACCCACTCTGCAGGGCACTTATTGGATCCTATTCTTTCCAATGTCTCTTTTGACTGCTCCCAGAGTGCTCGTCCTCTGGAATGGTCAGACCACTTTGCTGTGTATTTCTCTTTATTGTACACTAATAGCCGGGTAAATAGAATAACTGACAAGGGCACTCCAATTCATTGCTGGGGGAAACTCGATATTAATAGGTTTAATCACCACCTCTCCAATACCTATCCTGAGGAATGTATGGCTTCAGTCTCTGAGATGAACATGGCTGTCTCCCATTGGCTTACAAATGCTGTTACTACTCTTGTTCCGCTCTCCTCCACACATTTCAGGTCACATCGCCCTCCGGCGCCTTGGTTTTCTACTGACTTGAAAGACCTGCGCACTAAATGCAAGGCTTTAGAACGGAAATGGAGGCACTCCTACTTAGTCTCTCAGAAGACTATTTATAAATAGGCTTTAAAAGATTACCATCTAAAATGTAAAACCGCCAGAGCTGCTTACATTGCGAACACTGTTACACAAGCTCAGAATTGCCCTCGGACCTTGTTTTCTGTAGTTAAAAAACTGACAGGAGCCGATACTATTCCAACACCTCCAGCTTTAGATGAGGCCCAGTGCAACTCTATTGCTAAATTTTTCATAGCGAAGGTCGAACGTATATATGATTCCATGAGCCCCCCTTTGAATGCAGAGGGGTGGTGCTCTGAACAGACGGGAGTTATTAAACCGCTCTTTTCTTTGGTGAAGCTGACTCATTGGAAGTTGTTTGACGACATTTCGTTCTCCACTTGTTTAAGCAGCATAAGATCGGGTTCACCGCGTGATCCTGTACCTGTAAAATTTCTCAAACTACTTGATCTCGCTCCTCGGCGGGTTCTTATGAGACTTTTAAATGCCTCATTATGTGAATCCCAGGTGTTACGGGATTGGAAGCACGCAATGGTTGTCCCTCTCTTGAAAAAAGCTGGAGCCGACGTGTCCAATCTTGCTAATTTCAGGCCAATATCATTGCTACCCGTACTTTCTAAAGTGCTGGAAAGACATGTTAATACCCAACTATACCATCTAGTGGAATCATCGGGATTTTTACATCCATCCCAGTCTGGTTTTCGTGCTCATTATTCCACTGAGACCGCCCTTCTAGGGGTAACGGAGAGTCTAAGACACGGTATCGATCGCGGTGAAACATCTGCGCTTATCTTTTTGGATTTGAGTGCGGCGTTCGATACCGTGTCCCATTCCATTCTTTTGAACTCTCTTCGTTCCCTGGGTTTGGACGGTCCGGCTTTGGCCTGGATTGCCTCCTTTTTAAGTGAGCGCACTTTCCAGGTCTTTTCCACGAAAGCCACTTCTTCCACTTGTACATCGGCATATGGCGTTCCTCAGGGGTCCATACTCAGCCCTTTGTTGTTCAATATCTACGTTAGACCCCTGGCTTCTATTGCAGAAGAGGCTGGGCTGACCATCTTTTCATATGCCGATGACACTCAAATTGTCTTTTCCCTTTCTAACTGCAAAAGCAATGATCCATCGGTCTTGAAAATCGGGCTGTCACGTATAGCTGAGTGGATGCAAAGGCATCTCCTCAAGCTTAACGGTGACAAAACCGAAATTCTCATCTTTGGCAAACAGAAAGATCTATGGGGCCCGCAACATTGGCCTAGCGAGATGGGACCCCTTCCCCAGCCATCCTCAGTGGCACGCAACCTCGGCTTTCTCATCGACGATAAACTCTCCATGAGACAGTAAGCCACACAGGTGGCTGCTATTTGTTTTACTACTCTACGATGGCTCCAGAAAATCTTATGGATGCTGCCTCTTTCTACGAGGAGAACCGTTGTCCAGGCGTTAGTAACCTCCCGCCTGGACTACGGAAATGTCCTCTACCTTGGTGCGGATGCGGCCACTGTAAATAAACTTCAGGTTGTCCAGAATTCTGCAGCCCGTCTTCTTTGTAATATCCCTACTAGACAATCAGCCTTCCAAGCTTTACGTGATCTACATTGGCTCAAGATCTCCAATCGTGTCAACTTTAAAGCCATTTGTTATCTTTTTAAAATTAAGCAGGGTTCGGCCCCGAAGTATTTGCAAAATCTTGTTCAACCTTATAAGCCATACCGTACACTCAGGTCCTCTGCTAACTGTGACTTTGTTATTCCTCGTTTTAAACTTGCAAGAATGGGAGGGCGGGCCTTCTCTCATCTTGCCCCTAAACACTGGAATGCATTACCCTCCACCTTGAAAACAGAGACAAATTTTCTCATCTTCAGGAAAAAACTGAAAGCACTACTCTTTTATTGATTTGCATGTTGATTTAGTTGTCTCATGGTGCTGCTTTTAGAGGTCTGCTCTTTCTTCTTGAGTCTATCCCTTCGCGCCGGGAAACCCACTGTGGGTAGCTGTTGCGCGTTATAAGTTTAAATAAATAAATAAATGAGGTATTAACACACTATCCCAGATTCAAAAGAGCGGCTCTGATTAGTGTTTTATGGTTGCACCTCGTAAATTCTGCACCCTCTGACATCATTTTTAAAGGTGCTGGATTCCTCTACTCATAATGAGGGCTTCTGCTAGGAAGCCTCTGGGCGTTTTTGCCTCTGTTATGGAATTTTGGACTGACAGTTTTTATCCTCTGATGAACAACGAGCCCCATGAGTTAATTCCTATTAAGACATTTTAGAAAATATTCGGTTCTTACTAAAAGTGGTAACTTTGCAACTGTCGTAATTAGTTTAAATATATTTTTGTTTCTTGGCAGGGAGTTTTACAAGATGCTTGGATTTTACTCCCACTAATAGCCCTGACAATTAGTCATTCTCTCGCGGTAATTTCTGATCTTGTATTTGTCTTCGTGAGGGGAGGAGGCGAATTTACAATCCATTAGCATAGTCAAAGGATGAGGAGACTCATATTCTTGCCAACTTCTTCCTGCTTCTCTCACGCATAATGGGCAGGTCAGGAAAAGATGAAACGATGTTTCAGTAGAGCTGACGAATTGTCTTAAAATTAGAGCAGAGGCGGCATCATCAAAACATAGGAAACGTGTCAAACTTTATTGTGTTAGACCCAGGAACAAACGCGAAAAGACTTCCTTCAAACCCATGCCTTACCAGCAAGTTTATTCAATTTCTAGTGTGAAGTATTGTATTGGACTCTTATGGGCCATTGCATTAGCCTTCCATACGCCACAAGCTGAGATGAAAGAGAACGCCCCTCTGCAGTGATGCAGAGAGAGGAGAGAGTCTAAGTAACACTCTCATCGCACGGTGGTTGAGAACCACTCACTCGAATTAATCAAGGATTTAAAAAGGGTACTCAAAATATGCCTGCTTTCCCATATTTGTAATCTATAAAAATAATATCAAGTTCATGTTTTTTACACTTTAACTAGAGTTTGGACTTTGTATGTTATATTAAAAAATATACCCTTGTTCATATTTTTTTAGCACTAAATGCCCCCAACGAAGGAGACATGAACCAATTATAATAAATGTATATTTAAAAAGAGAAAAGGCTACTACATGCCTCTCTGAAGCACCACTCGTCTCCCTTGTGTGACGTAGATTACATGTAAGAGTTAGCTTAGATTTGGGCTCTGGGGCATGTAGAAATGTGAAGTTGCAAAGTAAAAGTCAAAGAACTTGAGGCTCAAACTTAAATTGATAGAAAGATAAAAACATATAGACATTAATTAGGTACTGCTAAATGATCTTCCCTGAAAATGGGAGAAATGATAAAAAAATAGTCAAAAAATCTGAAATATCACCAATAGCCAAACCTTGATAATACACAAGCCCTTAATGGTGAAAGTGGGGGAACACACAGCATAAATAGTCTGCAAGCGCCCATTACACAAAAAAATGCATAAATCAACATTCACGTTGTATGATGGAACCCCGCATGCATCTACCCTGCACGACTTGCGTGACAAAGTAACGTGTGGTAACATTGCAGTTGGGTTAGTGACTGCTTTGTAAAGGCTGGTTGTTGTTGTGACTGCGGGATAAAGGATTTTTCCCAACATTTACAGATCTATTACCTTGCATGGGTGCAGATTTTGAAATTTAAGGTTTTCAGATATATTTCATAGAGAATTGCTGGAAAGATGAAACAGTCACAGGTTTTTATGAATACTCCTGGAAAGCATTTGAGAATTCCCATTTACACCCATATGGAAGCAATTCCACAAGTTCCACTTGCATAATTGTGCTTAGTGTTAAATGGTACGTGAGAAAATGCTTTCACCTAGAAGCAACTGCATTTTTGCTTTTCCATTGTGGAATTATATAAAAACTCCTTCACACACATCCTCACTGACTGTTAATAGCCCACAGTTAATATTACTGTATTGCAATAATATTACTGGTGCCAGTCCATTTATGGCTGCAAATTCAAACTTTGTGAATACGTCACCTGGATTTACACTTGTAACATAACGCATTTCTTAATTTGAGCTGGTGGTTTCCGGTGCTCGGCACCAACATTTAATTGTCAACACAGATCTTTATTACAGTCTGCTACCTGGTGGCACTGTTTAGCTAATTTAGGGATGATCACAACAACCATTGTTCATTATTTAAATGTAGGGTATATTAACAAATCGCTGCTCCCCAAGTCATTCGTTTAGCTTTTGGGGGCCAGGAATAATTTGAGCTGTCACACTTATAGGAGTGTGATGGTTTGTAGTTGTGTTGATTTTTTCATTGGCAACATTGGCAGGGGCAATGGGTGGTGCGAGCAGCAGTGGCCTCTAGAAGAGGGCCCCGGCACTAATTTTTTTACAAATTAAGCCCCAAACATAAGCATCCACCTGAGAGGGTCTAAGAAAGTCAGTATCTTCACGCAAGCCTAAATCGATAAAGTGAGTAGTCAGCCAGCTAAAAAGAGAGGCTTCTAGAGACAATTATTTTGGGTCTTGCTCTCCAGTTTAATGACATTCTCTCTCTCCTTCAGGTTTTGCAGTGAGGAAACATACACATACACTCCCCTCACTGTAAACTTTTAGGCAATCATTGTGTGATTCCTTGGAAACCAAAGCCTACTCTGGACTTTGAAAGATGTGTTTCTTTCCTAACTTGTCCTCACACCCCGGCACTGCACTGAACAGGAAGCCGTCCTGTGACAAAACTACTGACAGACACCCGTGCATACAGTGAAATTCAAAGCGCAAAGAAACAGAATTGTGGCTGGAAAGACTCCCCACTATCTCCTTGCTAAAATAGAATGACCCTAGACCTACTAAGCCCTACTTCTTCAGGCATCTGACCCCACTGGAAAATAATCCATATTACCAGCAGAAACGTATGAATCTCCTCCTGTGCTGTGAACCTGGTTGGATAACAGTTTTTACCTTGTCTTGAAAGCAATGTTCAACCCAGCAAGGGCACGGTAAGGATAATAGCATTTACACATGTCTAGGCATGTGCCTTAAACCTCAGCAGATGATCAAAGGCAGTGGGATACAGCTGTATACCACTTGGGGCGCCAACTCAACTGAATTATGGGATCTCCATTAGCCTTTGCTACTCAGATCCTGATTTTCTCTAAGTTGATGCCCATGCATGCTCTATAGTATTAAGTTCCATTGGGTTTTCCTCGGGTTCTCCAATTGACTTAACACGAGGAGTCCAAAATCCAACTGACTCCAACTTAATATTCAGTTGTTTTCCTTCTTGTCCGGGTTGATATACTGGAGATACCTTTACCACTAGCCTGTTTGCACCTGCTTTGCTAGAATGACTGGGCTGCCTTTCTAGAAATAGAAAGCTGCACATATCTGTTCCGCCTTCTTCAGAAAGATAAGTATATTTACTTTAAGTCACTCTTTCCAAGGGTGTATGTGGAAAACGTGTTCTTTTTGCTGTGGTTGTCAAAATAGAATACACTCCTTCATTCACAAATCCTTATATAATACCTGAAAGAATGAATCAGTGTGACGTTTATTAGTAGGCTGGCTGTCCTAGACCTGATCAGATTGTGATACAAAGATACTGACACTTAAACTGATTTCATTGTGAAAAGCCAGTCTTCGAATTTCTTCCTAAATGTTGTCAAATCACAGCCACAGAGGTCCAGTAGTTTTCTGGGAATATGGAGTAAACGGCGAGGAGGAATGCAGAGTGATAAAATGAGTAGGAGAACTACTACAAAGGAACGGTGGGTGGATGCTGTGGATGGTACACTGACAAATGCACATTGGTATAAACAAAATGTGCTTCTTGATTTGAATTCAGATAGATTTGGGCAGGTGGTGTGAGATGGTGGCATGAGAATCCTAGCTCACAAAAAGTCAAGCATGCACATTCCAAATACCCGATATCTAGAAGTCAGGTGTTTGGGTAAGCCGCGTAAAGGGAACTGCGATAGACCAGCCTAGAGGCGGTAATGAACTGAACTGCCATTTTCATACCCTTGCTAGGCAGAATATGGACGATCATCTTAAAGTCTTCGGTACAAGGCAGTATATGAAGATGACACAGGTTCTGTGTGTGGAAACAAAGGCAAGAGAGCTCAAACTGGATGTCAAGAGTGGATGTGGGCTCAGACAGAGCATTCAATAGGCATAGAAACCGAGTAGATGATCGCAGAGACAGGGCACAACCCAAACAAGGACTTTCAACTTCTTGCATTCAATCAGATTGTGTTTCTGTTCATCAAGGCAGCAACAGATGTAAAAATTGTAAATTGATACTTTTATAGCGCACTACTCACCCGCAAGGGTCTCAAGGCGCTTGTACAAATACCACTGTGGAACCCATCCTAGCTTTCCCTGTGAGGCATCCACTCCTGGGCACCCTCAAGGTGGAGGCCAGGCATCCTTAGCATTGTGGGGGCAGTTGTGGAGATTAAGCAAGCTATTGCCCAGAGTTGCAGAGTGGGACTCCATGATTGGAATGGCACCAAGGCGAGAATTATCAGGTCCGTGGAATTTTTTAGCCCAAGACCCGCCGAGACGGGGAATTGAACCCTGGTCCCGGGCTAGACCTCTGCATCAGGGTCTGCCGCTCTAATCAGTGAGCCACACTTCTCCACACAGACATGTAACCTACGCATTGTCTTTCCCTCGATACCACCATGATGCATTCTAATCTGGGCATCGTTGACTTCACCTCTCGTGAGTGATGGCCCCTCCCGCACTCACAAATGGTAATAAATAGCATATTCACTTTGTGCATATACATATATGCTGTGCATTTTCAGTGGCTAATTTGCTGTTTTTACCACAAAGCCCTGTAGCTGACATTACGGAGATGTCTTAACTCGGTTTCTACTTTGAACAAAGAACTGAAAAGTAGAAGGCATCTAAATGGACTGTCACCATAACATGACTTCCCTGTCATAAAAAGTGCAGGGATTCTTTAAAGCAGTGGCCAGTGGTTGTTGGGGTCCAGGGATTACATCAATGTACCAATGTCACTCTGCTCCTACAAAATAAACACAGACACTTCATGGTCTGTGCATGTATATTGCACGTATACACATTCTGTGATCAAGTCATTGGGCGGTAACAACGTAAGTCATCTAGACTCTTTCCTACCTGCATATATGTTTTATGATAACGCATTTTCATAATATTTAAACAAATTATCAAGAGCATACTGCACAAATGGCAATTATATTAAAGCAAATACTCCTGTGGTACTATGAAACTGGAAAAAATAATCAGAAAAGTCACTATCACATTATGATTGCCTGGGATAGAGCAAATATAAACATTTCATTAAAACTGTTCTGCTTCAGTAATTCAGTATTCCATATATGTAATACCCGCAGGGCTCAAATTAGTAGCTCATAACTCATGCATTCAAATAATTTGATTTATTTCTTTGAAGGTTTGGCTCGAGCAAGTGAGATGATATCCATGAGCATATTACAGATGCTAAAGAGTAAAGATTAAACGTTGTTTTCACTCAAATGCACTTTTTAACATAGAATTTGGACATATAGAAGAAGAGCTTCAAATATCGAAACTCCTTACACATAGCAAATCAGCAAGATAATGTGAATACTAAAACCAATTATAAATTATCCTTGGTGTTTTCTAAGTGAGAAAAACCATCCACCCATTGAGTGGAATGTTGGGAGTTTCATAGCCAATCAGAATCCTTGGAATCCAGACCGTTGCCATGGGAAGGCCCTCAGAAATGGCCGCTGACTTTAGCTCTATTAGCAGACAACAGACCGTTTAATGACAGATGAATGGCAGTAGTCGGACTTCTCCACATTCTGCTTCTTATGTTCATAGGTCAGATGAGTACAATAACTGGCCTTCTTGGTGACTTTGTGGCAAAATGTTAATGTTAAGACATAGTAAGTGAATAATACCGCTTGTTATACACTTTCTCAACTGGACTGGCTAAATTTCGCTTAGTGGCACTGGTACCCCATTCAAAACTTGAGAAGGGACCATGTCTGTAATGTCAGAGGAACAATTCTGTAGAGACAGTAATAAAGTCAAAGCCAGGCAGCTCAGACTCTGGGGCATATGTACAAGAAACTGGCAGAACGCGGTGTTATGCCAAAATTGGTAATGCCATGCTCTGACAGTTCAAAACGCAGGGATGCATTGTATTTACAAAAATGTGGCGCAACCCTGGGTTTCCACTAGCGCTGGCAATAAAAAAGCTGCCTAGCACCAGTGCAGGCACCCTAGTGCCATTTTGCTTGGAGGGATTTTTTATGTGCAGGATGGGACACCTTCCTGCACATAAAAAATCTTTGCAGGCAATTTTCTCTTTCCATGTGTGCTGCAGAATGCAGCACACGAGAAAGAGCAATATACAAGGAGAAATAGAACATTTCTCCCATTTTTCCTTGTCTAGCCTGCTTAAGTCCAGGTATTCCCTGGCAATATTTTTGCCTCTGCCCCATACCTTGTAAATACAGGGCAGCGTCAAAAAGCAATGGGTGTTGTGGTGGAATGTCACCCATTGCACGCCCCTTTCACACTAAGTGCTGCGTGAATAGGGGCATTATTTACAAGGCAGCGTTAAGCTACGTTAAGTGGCTTAACATTGCCTTGTATGTAAGGCAAAGGAGTTAATGCCACCAGAACATCACTAAAAGTGACGTTTTGGAGGCGTTAAGTCCTTGTAAATATGTCCCTCTGTTTTGTGGGTAGTATGCACCACAAAACTATATTTTGTTTGACTGTGTAAGTGTATTTATACATGCACTGAACAAAAGCTGTAACTGAGCTACGTTTCTAAATCTGAAAATGATGTAGTTCAGTCTGTTGGTACCCTTGCTAATTTTGGCTGCAACAGGATGTTAAAACTTGTGGGCTCACCATGGTCAGAAGCGAAAGCTATATTATTATGTCCACAGAGAAATATCTGTGTTAGTAGAACATGATCATTTTTTTAAATGCAGTACATTCTTCATGCCTTGAGATGCATCTCTCAAATAAGACTGAATAAAAGAAAGGAGACTGACTTGTTTTTTCCTCATGAAATGAAACTGCATGGCTCGCTAAAGGAATTGGGTCATTGGAGTTGAAATTGCCATTCTCTTGTGACTACCAACCTAAACTCTCTATTTTGGTTTTTTCTCACCGTTTGATCTCTTTCTTTACGGAATGTAGAGTTCTAAAAGGCAAAAATAACATTAATCTATGTAATTATGTTATCTTACTTGTCAACATGGGAAGTAGAGCTATGAAACACAATTGTATGATCCACACTGTATACATTTATGTCTCTGTTCTCCTGATTTTATTGTAATTTAGCAAATGTCGTTATGAAGTCTGACAGACGAATTCTGAATGAACGTTTGTTGATTGTTCTGTAAGCAATGCTTTAAAAAACAAATGTTCATGCAATTGTTGGGATAATTGTAGCACAGTGGAATTATTATGCAGTATGGCTGGGGAGCCTTACCATATAGTATTAACACAATATCCAAAAGTGGACCTCGGATTCGCAATAGTAATCCTTAACTCAGTCCTGGTAGAGTGGCAAAGAGCAGTCAGGCTTACTTAGAGGAACATGTGTTAAACATTTCAGAGTGCCAAAATTGATGATAAGTAATTGACATGACTCAAAAGGCATCCAGCACCAATTTATAGAAATAGAGCTTAGTTATACATAAATTTAGACACCAAAATGAATTAAATACAGTTGGTATAACTAGAGTTTAGACTTTACAGTGAGAAGTAAATCAATACTTTGCAGAGCTGTCAAACTTTACTATTGTGGTCAATGAGAAAACACAAGGTGACATCCGGTCACTTTCAGGGTGAGTGCCACCGTACCCACTTGGAGCAAGTTCTTGGAGAACCACCGACCAAGCCTCGGCAGTCAGAACAATCTAACCTTGCCCAGGGAGTCTGGGTGCAGAGATGACTTGGTTATGGTTGCTGAAAAGTAGCACTCTTGTGGCACTTGGTCACATGCAGGGTGAGTTCAGGGGAGCACCTTGGAGGTGAAGGTGAGACGGACCCCTGGACCAGGAATGACCAGGTAGAACAGCTCTACCTAATTTGGGTGCCTCGGGTGAAGAGGTGTGCCTGGTTATCAATGGTGCTGATTGGGAGCTGCAGGGGCTGGAGGCCCAGGGAATGCTGTAGGAGGCTGAGCCTCACTGAGGTTCAGGACTACGCTTCCCGAAAGGCACATGGCTGGTTACTTTTAGGCTGGTCCTCGACAGAGCCCAGTAGCGGTCCTTGGAAGTGCAGTTTGTGCCTGCCGACTGCAGGGGACTAGTACCTCTAGTCCTAGGGAGTTCTGGTTATGTCTTTTATTTGAAGAGGGGTTTGACTTCCTTTTGAAACTGGTCTCTGGTCCGGGACAAGTCATAGTCGAGCTGGGCAGGGGGCTGCCACAAGCGCCAAACTTCACTCCTTGCCTTTGTGGAGTCTTGCCTTGTGCAGACATGGGTATGTACTTTGTTCTTTTCTTTCTCCAGGCAAATCTGAGGTTCTGGTGTCAGGGGTGCCCCTTAAATCCTAGACTTATGAGGTGTTAACAGTGTGAAGGACAGTAGCCAATGGGCTACTAGTCCTGCTGCTAAACCACGCCCCTGAAGTGACCACATCCGGTGAGTGTAGGTCACTTTCCTAGCCAGAAACCATTATTTTTGGGACTTTTCTAGATGGCACTACCCATCTTTGGCTGTACAGTCCAGGTAGCCCATTCTACGGGTGTGGCTAACCTTTAGGGAGTGTACACCTCCTGAATGGCTAATTTCCTGCCTGCTTGCACATATGAGTGCCTGGGGGCAGGCAGGGCCTTTATCTGTGCTAAGGGACAAGTCACTTGCATATCAGAGGTGGAGTAGACTTTGAAGCTCACTGCATCGATATGCCATACACTAGCCACCCTGGGAGGGTGGAGGTGTGACCTCCTTCCATCCCAGGCCTTTTTTCCTCATTCTCTGAGCATGATAGCACTTCCCAGTAGGAGGTCAGACTTCTGTCTTGGTGACAATTGACTCATAAATTCCACTAAGGCACAAGAAGACTGAGGCACCTCGGTGACAACCTCTAAGCATGCCACCTGAGTACATGCCAGTTCTCCCTTGACACAAGAATTGTGTCAGGGGTAAAAAAGCATGGTGTTTGATTCCAAACATGACAGAGTTTGGTGGTACAGTAATGGAGCTGGCTATCATGGGCTTGCCTGGTAGCCAGTCCATGTTACAGTGATGTTGAATGGCAAGGTTACTGTAGAGACATATATGCTTGCACATATATGTCTGCACCATTAATATACTGCACCCTGTCTCCTGGGCTATAGGAGGCCTACATTAGGGGTGGCTTATGTATATAAATAGCAGTGAGGGGACCCTGTCATACATGGTGTGTGCAGAGTCAAGAAGGCCATCTGCTCATGCAGGCTGCAAAGGCAGACTTGCAGGCTTTTACATTTACTCGGGTCATTCAGGGTAGTTCAAATAGTGCTGCAGCTCTGGTGACCCCGTCACCACTCTTGCTCTGCATAGCACTGGTACCATATAGTAGGGACTTACAAGGGGGGTAAAGAATATTGCAAATTGGGTGTACCAATTCACACAACTTTTGAGGAAGTGAGCATTGGCACTTTCAGATCAATTACCACAGCATCTAGAGCAAAAAGTGGGGGACTTTTCTACAGTAATGTTTTGCTTTACTACAGCTAGCAATTCAAAACAAGTAACCGATTGAATTAAACATATCTTCTAACTTTTTTGCACTTGCTCTCTAGTAATTTCACCTAATTCTTACTAATGCAATTTACAACTAGAAACTGGAGAAGATGCATCAGTTACCTTAGAGCACAAGGCTATTCCAATAACCAACAAACTTGTACCAATAATTAATAACTACCACTTTAACCACTAACTTTGGCTTACTGAGTACAGTGCTACCCTCCATAGAGCACTTTAATGCCTCATCAGGAGTAGTAAGAGCTATTTAAATGCTATTATAATACAATAGAATACAATATCTACCTTCTCAACTGTGCTGCAAGTCAGTCTTCCTACAAATATGATTGCTCACAAGCTGTGATTTTTATTTTTATGGGTGGGTCTTGTGCATTCCAGTTTCCCACAAAATAGGAGCAAAGAAAACGAAAACATAAATATAAAATCTAAAGCATCTTCCACTACATAAGAATCTAGCATGCATTCTACTTTACCTCTGGAACTTGATTGTAATCAATAAATGAAATGTGACTCATTTACAAAAATCATTATGTTGTATAATTTCTAAGACATGTCACCATAGAAGATATATATTTCCAAGATATATACGATCTTTTTAATAATGTTACATTCTCAAATGTTGTTGTTAGATCTGGCATCCTTGGTGTGGTTTTCCCCCTAACTTTTTCTCTTCAGACCTCCTGTTTTTCTTGATTTTGTTTTTGCTGGCCTTAGGACTCTGCACACTTTACTACTACTAACCAGTGCTAAAGTGCTTGTGCTAGTGCTCTTTCCCCAATACCCCCAAAGACTTAGACTGAGGTGAGAGCCTTCTTAAGCTTCATCGGCTACCACAGGAAATTTGTCAAGGGGTTATGACACCATTGTTGCACCCTTGACAGAGCTGACTTCCAGGACGCAGCCACATTAGGTGATCTGGACGGAGGCATGTCGGAAAGCTTTTAACACCCTGAAGGAGGCCATGTGCACTGCATCCATGCTCAAGGCCCCTGACTTCTCCCAAAAAATAATTTTGCAGACAGACTCCTCAGAGCATGGCAGAGGGACCCAGGCTCTTAGAGCTAAACGAAGAGGGCCTGGATCAACTTGCAGTCTTCATCAATAGTAGGTTACTTCCCCAAGAGCAGAGGTGGAGTGCAATCGAAAGGGAAACCTTTCCTGTGGTCTTGGTGCTAAAGAAGATAAGACTCCAACTGTTTGGTGCTCACTTCTGGGTTTAGAAAGACCACAGACCCTTCAAACGGTTAATGCAGATGAGAGTCCCAAAATGTTGAGGTGGTCCTTTTCCCTACAGGGAATCAACTTTGCGGTGGAACAGACCAAGCCATTGCTGTTGGTTTCTCCAGGTTCTTCCACATTAGTGAAGAGAATTACCAGTTGTTTGGGAAGTCCTCCCCACTTTCAGCTGGGAGGAACGTGTAAGACCTGGCATCCTTGAGTGGTTTCCCCCTAACATTCTGCCTTCTGACCTCTTATTTTTGCGGACTTAATTTTTGCTGGCCTTAGGACTCTGAGCACTTTAACACTGCTAATCAGTGCTTCTAAAGTGCTTGTGATCTTTCCTTAAAACATGGTAACATCGGCTCATACCTAATTGCCCTATTCAATGTACTTATACGTCCCTAGTAAAGAGCACTACATGTGCCCCTGGTCTGTAAATTAAATGCTACTAGTGGTACTGCTGCACTGATTTTGCCACCCACTTAAGTAGCCCATCAATTATGTCTCAGGCCTGCCATTGCAGAGCCTGTGAGTGCAGTTTAACCTGTCATGTTGACCTGGCAAATAGCCATGCCTAAATTATATTTTTAATACAGCTACCTTCTGTCCTCTTGCCTAGGGAAAAAGAACTGAACCTGCAACTCAATCTTGAACCCAGGACCAGGGCTGGACTAGGAACAGAAATTGCCCCAGACAAATTGCTCGGCTTCCCCCCTGGTGGGGACGGGGGGTGCGGCCAAGCTGTTTGCTAGGGCTGGTTTTGGCTGATTTTGTTTTAAAGGGCCAATATTGCCGGAACCTGGTAACAAGAACGCCCCCACAGGGGCCCTAAACTGGCCCCCACCTTGGCAGCCCACCGGGGAAATGTCTGGTGCCCGCTATGGCCAGTCCGGCCCTGCCCAGAACCCAAGAGTGACTCAAAGGTCTAGTCTGCTGGTCTCCTCATCTGAACCTCTTCATCTGAGGCTCCCCGCAGATCCTGTACCTTTCTTCAGTGAGTTCCTGACCCCCATGAGATGCCTCTCAGGTCTCTTGGTTTGACTCTCAAGCTCTTAAGATAAAGCTTTTGGGCTCTTCGCAACTGCGAATAGGGACATTTGCACCGGAACTGCACCACTCACATGGAGAATCAGCACAAGCCGCCACAACTCCTTCTCCTCCCACAGCAAGCATCGTTAGTCCGCATGGACTGCCAACGCAAAGCTCCAACCTGCCCATCCGCAATGCCTAGCCTGCTCTTTGCGTCAATCCGATCACCGCCAGTGATGCTCTCCTTACTCTCGGCAACCTTCTGAAATGCGAACGGGACTCTTGGCACAAAACTTGAGAAGTTAAACCTTCAGCGGGACTAATCTGTGACTGTATCGGACCTGCACTCCATCACATCAAATATGAACTTTTGACTTTGACCCCGTTCAGCACAACCAGATATCCCCAGTTGGTCCTTTATGCTTTTAGGCACCATTTTACAGTATATTCATTAAAAATTCATAACTCTGGTTCGACTGATTTGATTTTTGTTGTTTTGGTCTTGTTTTGTTTATTAAATTAAGCTCTATTTTTATAACTTGGGATCTTTTCGTGTGATGTTTGTACAGTTTTTACTTTTTAAAGTGTTGCACAAATACTTTATACTTTGACTCAAAGTTAAGCCTGACTGCACTGTGCCAAGCTACGCGGGGGTTGAGCATAGGTTAATTTGGGGTTTTCCTGTATCTTACCCTGACTAGGATTGTGGTTGTTGCTTTACAAGGGCTTCCACACCAGTCAACCAGTAACCTCATTTCTAACAGATGTATAATTTTTAGAAAATTTACCCTAAATTAAACAGAGTTCTAATTTGTTTTATTTTACTAAAAAAAAACTATTTCACAATCCAATGTTTTTTTCAGTGCAATTCTTACACTTTATTGGACCTTTGATAGTACCGTATGTCCGCCTTGTTGGGCATCTACATCTATGATAGCAAATCAACATCCAGCACCCCTAAAATTGATTGCCTTTTTTGAAAATGTTTTGGAAGAAAAAATGAGTAGCTTTTAAGAACATTTGCCTGTCTCTTTGAGTATGCAGTATTGCGATTTTTCTGACACTAAATATTTATGTTTAGGCTTTGGACAAAAAGTACTCCCTTCTTTGTGAACAATTTAAAAACGGGGTAAAATAATTAGTTACTCAATGCCTTAGTAATGTAGTACTACATTATTCACATTTGTATAGTGCTCACCACTATTGTTATGTCATCACATTACACTCTCAGTTGGGCAAATAGTGAAGACAACTTAACAGTATGTTAGATCAATGGCTTGTGAGTGTCTGTTATTTTGTTGGAGGTTGGTTGTGTAAGTTTATTAGAGAATTTTGTTTACATGTGTGTAAATGAAACATTTCCCTAAGTGCATTGTGAAAACAACTGCTGATACAATTTCCCTTACCCTTAGGAGTAATAAAGCCAGATTCCTTGTTGTGTAGGTTATGGGCTTCAATAAGTGAATGTGTAATGTGTGTGAGTAAATGATGGAAATGCTAAAACATAGTTCTGTGTGGGAGGATACCTCATTTACATTGACTGCCCCTAGTTACTGCTCTGTAATTTCTCAGGGGACACTGATTATTTCATTCTACTGCAATTTGCACATGCTTTCATGCAATATGCACATGTAGAACACATCACTTGAACAGATTGCATGCATACTGACATTTGTTGTTAGTGTATATTTCACACATGCATTCATCACAACATGCTTAACAGTCTTCACTTATGATAGCAGTAAAAACATGTAATTTAAATATGAGCATTTTTAAGAACTTTGGGCCACATTTATGTAGAATTGGCGTAGGACAGCGCAAAGTCTTCTTGCGGTGCTAACTTACACCGATGTGTAAGAGCAGGAATGCATTGTATAAATGAAATATAGTGCATTCCCCATGCGCTGGTGCACAATTTGCTGCCTAGCGCCAATGTAGTAACCCTTGCACCATGGTGCAAGAGTGCCTCTGTTGGAGGCAGGATTGTTTTTGTGCAGGAAGGGGCATCTTCCTACACAATAATAATCCAGAGAGGCATTTTCCCCTTTCTATGTGTGCTTTATAAAGCAGCACCCATGGAAAGAGGAAAAAACGAGAATAAATAAAAATATTTCTCCTTGTTACGCCTGCTCTGTGGAGGCATAAGGTTTTGGTGCTGTTCTAGGTTTACGTGATTAAATAAATCTGAGGCAGCATCAAAACCCATGGGTGTTGCATGGGAAAACCAACCGTAATGCCAATGAAACTCCTCCTTGATGCAGAGTAAGGCAAGGCAGTGACCTGCACGATTTTGTCATACTTTATAGATATGAGGCCATGCAAAGCCATGCAGAGTGGCTTTTCGTCACCTCCTAGATATGATTGAGAAGCTTGCACCGACGGAGCGTCAAAAAAAGTGACGTTCCGACAGCACAAGTCTCTTAATTGACAAACATGATTCTGCTAATTCCAATACAAATTGTAGAAGAACTTCCCTTACCTCCATTTCAAATAATTAAATAAATGAATGTCTGTATTTTATTCATTTGTTTATTGGGCTCAAGTCAGATTCCTATCATTGTATATCAAATGTTATGCCTGTGAAGGAATTCGTATTATGATTTTTGTATGATTTTGATATATTATCAAATTCTGCTGCTTTTACCAAACTCTGGGACTCACTCACTTTTGTCAACTTTAAGAGAACAACTCTCCAAAATGCCGCCAGCAGCTTTGAAAGTCTGAGCCATTGATTCATGAAGTCAGAAGCTTGTAACAGAGATTGTGACAGAGTGCTACTGTAATCTTCCCTAGAAAATTAAATGAAAGCATTGTGCAATTGGCATGAACATGGTCTAAGAATACATAAATTATAAATTGAGTAGGAAATGTACAAGACATCCGCTACAATAGGAGACTAAATGGCCAATTTATCTGTAATGTCTGCTGGGACTCTCTATGAAGTCATGGGAAGCTCATGAAAGGGTATTTGACTGCGGTTATCAGTCCAAGTCTGCGACTGTGGGAGGCAAGCAGCCTCTATATCGTGCTCACAAATAGGAAGGTTATCTGGGAGGATCCTTCATAAATCTTTGATGTAATTAAATCAGCCCTTTCTGTGGTGAGCACTGAATATAGCTGGATAAAGCACTAGACTGGCTCAATAGCACAACTATTTTCCAAACATTTTCAGTCTGTTCTGAGAGTACTTAAAAAACAGAAAATACACTAAAATAGTTAAAATGATTATAAAGGGAAATACGCATGTATGTCTATTTGTGTTTGATTCCGAGTATGAGTCAGTTTTGCATTGGAGACCCAAGTGCAAAGAGCACTTTGTGTCAATTAGGACATAACTTAAGTCATTACATTACAATTGAATAATCAGAAGTGTCTATGCTGCATATGTTTACTTCGTCTTTTAATATGTAAACTTGACTTTGGCGAAATCCATTTTTGATTGGCCACTTGGGTCTTATAAATGTACAACCTATATTTGGTACTGAAGCGAGCAAGCATTGAGGTTGGGTGAGATCAATTTTTGGTGTTAAAAGGATTTAAAGAAAAGCTGACAAAAAATCAGCTCTGCACTCATTATTTAGTTACTTTCTAGAAGCACGAGAAACTTCTTAAGATTTTGTCAATAAAAAGGGGCTATGTAATGTAATTGTATATTGTGATGTAGGATTTGTCTTGCACACAAAATTTCAGACCCCTATATCGATTTGATAGGTTTGGTAAATAACTATATAAAGCTAACGAGAAAGATATCTTAAAGCTGTGTTTGCAGCTTCTTGGAGAAGTAGAAGGCTTGAGCTCAAGATAGCATGATTAGGAACACAGTTGTTAACCAGTGACCAGGACCTTTGTAGTGTCAATGAGGAGATTTACTTGGTGAGAAGTTGATCTTGCTTGACATGAATGAACTATGTAATGTATTAAATACAGCAATTGATATGTTAAAAAGTCAAATATTACTCATAAGAATAAATTGGTTAAATATACTTTGTTAATTGGGCATACGTTGGCTCTTGGTATGAGCATGGGGCTACACTCCATTTGATCTCAGAACAAAAATTTTACTTATAAACAACTAAGAAAAAAAGTTGCCATCACCCTCAATTTTGCACATATTTTCAAAAACAAGCTAATTTCAATTTGCAATATCAGTATGCTTATTGAATGTCGTACTCTTGAATGTCTGTTGACCAACTTGTTGCAGAAGAAATCATAACTGCATTAAAGGAATCTTGTATGTCTTCATGCAATACACTTGAACAACTATCTTTTCTGCTAATGTTAAAATCTGAATAACAGTATAAGAAACGCATGGAAGGTTTTAAGGAAGCATAAGAAATGGTCAATGTTTTATTAACTTTATTTAAAACCATATTGTCCAGGAAATAGGGAGGAGGGATGTTTTACATACTGCCACCAATCGGAAACTGCCTCTTGAGTGATTATGATGACAATGTCAGACTGTTACCAATGTTTGACAAAATAGTAAAATTCATTGGAAATTAAAATTAAAATGTACTGTGCTACACAACTGAAATATTATCCATGAGTGTGCCTGGTGTTTGGTTTAAATAACAAGAGTTAGGAGGAATCCTGATACAGAGGATGAGAACAGATCTATTTATAATCATATAATCTTCATGTTGCTTACAGTGAAACCACACTTCAAACGATAGAACAAGAAAGAACAGGACTGGGAGAGGAGTGAGTAAAAATCTTTGATCAAGTAAAGTGTTCTGGGCATGTCAATTGCAGCTTGGAGGTGTAACATACTTCCAGTCCCAAAGGTCAGTTGCAGAAGTGGTGACCCATCTGATGGAAATGGTGGTTTACATTACTAGGTTGGATTCTTCTGATCTTTCCAAGTGTACATACTTTCTTCAGAATATTTTCACCCTTGGTTTTCATCTATTATTTTCATGGAAGGAGACCATCTTGTACCGATATTTTTTTTTTATCGATACTCAACTTACTTCTTAAAACATTTTGCTGCCCAGTTATAGTGGGTAACTTAATACCTCATTCCTTTATTTCCTTTTTCCTTATTTTGGATCATCTTGACATTTTCCTTCCAAGTCCCTTTGACCATTTTTAGGGGAGGCAAGGTGTCCTCTCATAAAATTGTGATTCTCCACACTGTGAAACATTTTTTACATGCTTTGCAGCTCGGCAACTTCACCATGTCTTTGACTTCATGCCACAATTTGTATTGTAGGTTGTTATGTTGTTCACTAGTTCAGCCTGGACTGCTCCTTTTTAGGGACGCATTGAACTGTTCCTTATGGTTGCTCTACTTTTGTATTGGCACAGATTAGCACAAAGTGGCCTGGTCAGATGACACCTATGTATTAAACTTTGCAGTTAAGGTACACAGTATAAAAAAAGCAGTATATGTAAAGCAAATTAAGATTGCATCATTTCGAGGTTTGACTTATTGGTGCTTTAACTGTTCAATGCGAATTATTATAATTTTCAGAATGAAAGGAGCAAAAGACACTGTATGGTGATCATACCACAATCATCGGCCATTTGTCGATTGTAACTATTAGCAATGATGTACAGGTTTCAATTCACAAAGAGGTGTTGACCATAAATATGAGCTTATTTCTGAAAATGGCGCAATTAACACTTGCCAGGTATTCACAAAAGGAATGCCAGCAGATGTCTAGGCATTTCCTACTCCTTAGCAGTATGCTATGCCTCTCCACAAAAGGGTGATCAGATAAAAGCATACCATTGACTTTAGAGTTCGCGAATGCACCAAACTTGTGAGTTGTGTGCATTCACAAACTCTTCTTCAACCCTTGCCGACCCCAGAAATGTCTAAAGATTTTCTCACGCTAAGGACTGGTGTAAATCACTTTGCAAAGTAGGAAGATGAATAGAATACCCCCAAAACTTGACAGGGATGTAATGGGAGGAAGGTCTTTTCTCATAGTGAGTAATGTATTCTCCATAATGAAAACCCCCCAAGGACGAAATGTACAATTGCATAGAGGGGTTGTCTTTCTTCCCCATTGCAGTACTGTACTGCAGGTACAATTCTACTATGGAGAAACACTGATGTTAAAAAATATACATTACATTGCAGGTAGTATGCCATGAAACCTACATGTGTAATAGTTTTATTTACGAATATGACCCATAAGAGTGTTTTCCTTTTGACAAGCATGTCATTGGAAGGGTAGTTTTATGAGAATTCATAGTGAGACACACCATCTGTTTAAGTCTCAGCTGCAGACTGTTTTAACTGTTGGTCAGACCTACCGCAATATAAGCTGAGTGGGCTTTGGGTCAGAAACTTGCTCATGCCTTGATGGTTGCCTCTGCTTTATTTAGTAGCTTTCTTCCCCATTCTTGTGTATGGGCTCAAAATACTCAACATGCAAATTGTTGTTACTTACATAGGCAGGCCTGGTGGAAAGCATTTAACTGGACTTAGAAGCTATTAGGAGCTACATTAATGAAAGTCATAAGCACTGGCCCCTCCTCCCCATGGTGAGCCACATTTACAAGGACCGTAGCGAGCACAGAGGCAGGGTGAAATCTGAAATTGCCACAGACCCCATGAAGTAACAACGACATTGGTCACTATTAAGCCTCAATGGCCTCAGGCAGTAGGAAAGCTTTATGGCTCCACCCATGGCTAATTTGAGAAATTATCTTTGCAGAAACTATGAACCTACTTGCATGAAAATGAGTCAGAGGTGAACAATTTTGCGATACTGTCTCGGTACAAACCAGCATTGTTCTGAAGTGACCACCACATGGACATCTTGGAAACAATAGCTTAGGGATTCTCTGAAAAACCTCACATCTTCCCATATTGGAAAAGCAGTACATGTTGAAATGTTTTTGTTTGCAAGCGCAAAATATATTCATCTTCTACTGCAAATAAAGGGTCACCCAGTTGCATTCCTTTTGCTACAGATCCACACCTTCATCTACTATGTGTACAGTTCTCTGTTCCATCGCATTGCTTCTGACATGGGCCTTTTGCAAGTCTTTTCTCATTACCATGATTCCTACTCTGGTGACTGCTGATGTTTTTCCAGCTTGAGTTGATGCCCCTTTGAAGTCACGCAACACATTGCGTTCATCTGTAGAGAGCCTCTTCACAGAGACTGTTTGATAAGCAACGGAAATACGCAGAGAGCTCTCTCTTAAGTTTGTTGTACAGACAGTCTCCTCTAGAATGGTTAGTATGCCAATGATTCCAGAGAGTTTGTGCCACAAAGGCACATATGTAGGTAGAACTTGGTCTGTAATGAGGGTGGAAGCATAGGGAATGGTGTATGTAATTGGCAGGGGAAAAATCCAAAGCTGAACAGAATACGCCCGTCAACTTGGATTGCATTGCTTGTAAAAAAAAGGCTATCCCTAGCTTTTTGAGTCTTTAAGACGTGGTGTATTTTTCTTTAATCAGAAAATCCACAATTTAAACTCGTTTCTATGGAGAAATTAAATTCAAGGCCATTCAGCTCTTCAGTTTAAGTTTATGATTCAAAACGACCAGTAGTAAAATGAGGAGAACTATTTCCAGAAAGTGTGCAACATCTATGTAACACAGCTATTAAAGTCACATCATTTCAATAATCCATCTCATGAAACATTGAGGCAGATATACTAACATTTTGCATCACGGATGCTCCACATTTCTTGTGCAGCCATCATACAAAACGGCTGCATTTACAAGGTCACACAAGCGCTGATTTGCAGCACCTTGTGTGGCTTTATTTTTTTTAAAAGCAACTCAAGACAGAGCATAGTGCTGCTTTACATTACTTTGTGTATGGGAGGAATTCCATGGGTGAAGCATGGGCATTCCCATGCATCCACAAATTGATTTTGATGCAATCCCAGATCTATTACGGTCAATAAATCGAGGATTGCGTGAGAATGGTGCACCTCCCAGAACTAGATGTACTGAGAAGAAATATCTTTATTTCTCCTTGTTACTGACTTATTCTGTGTGTGATGCATTCTGCATCACACACAGGAAAAGAGAAATATTTTTAAGGATTGTTTTTATGCAGGAAGGTAGCCCTCCTTGCACAAAAACAATCCTGCTCATAACGCAGGCACCCTTGCAGCAAGGTGCAAGGATGGCTGGTTTGGTGCTGAGCAGCTTCAAGTGTGCCAGAGCAAAGAGGGAGCAGAATTCTTCCATATCTAGGAAGATATGACACATTACTGTTCTCTCTCTTATACACAACGCAGCACAGCTACTTTCGTTGCTGTCCTGCTGTAAAACCGTAGTAAATCAGCCCCTTCTTTTTTTTCATGTGCGATGTTGGAATTAAGGACAAGTCAAATTCTTTGCTGATTATTAATTTGCACAAGATGTAATGATTTTTTTATGAATAAGAGACCTTTTTTTAACATTTGCTTTTTTCATTTGTGTGCTATTTTCCACGATTACCTTTTTCATGTTAGCTTCTTTTGTTTTCAAATTCCGCTAATTGAGGCAAAATAGCCTAAGTTGCAGTTGAAATTGATTATTATAACTCAAATGGCATGACTTCCACTCACAGCATTTTCTAACATAGGGGGTTAGTTGCAAAGCAAGACATTAACAAATATACAGTGTTATTTTGTGGCTAAATTCATTCTTACTGGGGCGAAAGAAATTTTTGGTGAGCCAAGTGCTATCGCTGAGCAAACTGTAAGTGACAAGCCTAAATCCTGCCAGTCCATTTAACTATTCAATTTTCCCACGTTGATAATCTAAACTTAAGAAAATGTCATGCGGTTTCTAGTGATTTGAAGCATCACTTTACCATTGTGTAATTATCAAAATTGTCACTTCCTGTCATACCTCAACGGTATAAATGTTCAAACGTTTCTTAGACTATTAAAATAAAATTCATCACGCAGACCACAAAAACTGGGTGATCCTGCTTACATCCACCCTGAATGCTATTTAAAACTCCAGGGATAGCTTGAGCTGAAGTGACAAGCTGACCAATGTTAATCTAAGATCAGTCTTAAATGTGGCGAAATGCTGTATATTTATCAGTTTAAATTAAATATCTGAGTAGGAGGGACTAACCAAAGGATGAGGTCACAGAGTAAATATTGTCTAACAAAAACCTGTGTCCTAAATAATTTTTGCAAAGCTATTGCCCATTGGAGTAAATAATAGAAAATATACAGTCAATGTAGCAATATTTTTGTAAATGATACTTAGACAATGATATTCATGTCAGAGGATATTTTTGTTTTCAATATTTTGACATCCAGCCCCAAAATAATGGAACTTTTGAACATAACAGGGCATTGCCCACATAATCGAACATTCCGTCAGGAAAGCTGCCATGAATGTCTTTGGGTGCGTACATGATGGACGTTCCAATGCATCCTCTCTGAAGGGTTTGACAATAAACAGGAAAGAATGTTATCATTGATGGGAAATGTAGACCGCTGTAGAAAGAAGAAAGTAAGGTATGCTCAATGGATCATCTCTTCCTCACCTCTTTATCGATCCAGCCCACGTGATTGATACATTAGTCAGGAGGTGTTAGGAAGTCGAAAGTGCATTTCGCATCAGCAGTAAAAAAAGCCAGTATTAGCCAGCAAGTACATATTATGATCCTAGATGAAGGTATGGGTATTAATTGCATGTGGCACTGCAAATCGATCATTTATTAATCAATATTGATATGATATGAAAAAACATTTAATATAGCACACAAATCACTACAGGAGGAGTATCTCAGCGCTGCACTGTTGAGAGAGGGGGAGATTTCTAAAATAAACAAGATTTCAACTCCTTCTTGAAGGAGGTAAAGTCTAAGCAAGTGCGGAGACTAAGGGGTAGTTTGTTCCAGTGATAGGGGGCAGTGTAGGAAACAATCTACCCCCTGGTTTTGAGGTCCATATGCGAGGGATAGCCAGAAGCAACTTATCTGAGGACCTAAGGCATCTGCAGGGCAGATAGGGTTTTCATCGGATAGACAAGTAGGCTGGGTGGGATTTGTGAAGTGTCTTATGTGTCAGTAAGTAAAGTTTAAAGATGACACATTTTCTAATTGACAGCCAATAAAACTTCCGAAGAATTGCGGAGAAGGGCAAGCGAGAAGGAAGATTGCAAAATAGCCTAGCAGCAGTGTTCTGGACCTCCTGCAACTTGGACAGCAAGGTGTCATTTACTGATGTCAACAGAGCATTCCCATTCTCCAAACAGCTAATGATGGGAGCCTGGACAAGATTTTTCCCAGCACTGTCGGGAATCCAAGGGAGGGCCTTATTAAGAAGCTTCATAGTGGCAAAGCCGGTGCCACAGGTGGCGTTAACTTGATCTTTCATAGAAATTGGATTATCTAACTTCACTCCAAGATTTTTTACTGCCATTAATAAACATTGAATATATGATTGTGAGTTTAGTAAATAGATGTCTACAACAGGCAGTAGTACGGCCATTATTTATAAAGCATTGATAAAGCAGTAGAGACCTTGCAATCGAGTGTGAGGCCCAGCTATGCAGCCATATAGCACCTAAACAAGTAAGTATATCACCGCCCTCACCACGCACTGCTTATGACCTCATATACTGTTAACACTCATGAGGTGTTCAGTGACATCTTTGATAGCATTACTGATGACAACTCAACTGGCACAATTGATGATAACACTGTCTTGGGGGACCTGAGTTCTAGTTATTTTGGGTCAGGAGTTAAAGTTACTTGAGATAACAATAACTGGTGAATTTCAGTGTTTTTTGTTGCTTGAAACATTATGTTGGCAATTAAATTTTCACCTAACTATATAACGTTACTTCAAACTTTGTTTTTTTCAGTTAATTTCTAAAGTTTTTTTTAAAGTAAAGATATAATCACAATTCCTAACTATAATGTCAATGTAGACTTTAGTTTTTTCAGTTAAAAAAACAAAACTATATATATATGTGTATATATATATCTATATAATTTCCAAAGTCCAAGAAATATGCAAATAATGCATAGAGCGGGAACAGACCACTCCGTGACTAGAAAATAAAGTGCTTTATTCTTCAAAGGAACAGCAGCATGACGCGTTTCGACCAGGAAACCCAGTCTTGATCATATATATATATATCCACAGAGTTCCTCCTTTCTTGTCGATTAAAAGAAAACATGCACATTCCAAATTTATTTGCTGCTGGTATAATCCCAAATGTTATTTGTGCCAGTGAATGAACTAACAATATATATGTACTTGTACACCATATATCTTAATACAAATTGCAGAATTTCCACATAGATTGCCCACATTCATTTTTAGATTTTGATCACACCATTCTGGTCAGTGAAGTTGTGGCTCTCAGAGAAAGCTAACTTCAAAAGTCATATGTGCTCAAGGTTAAATCTTAACAATATTATGAATATTCAAGGAAAACAAACAGCGCAGATGAGAAAATAGGAAACAAGAGAATGAAAAACGAGTCAGTGATTAGAACTTTTCAGTGTAGTGCTTTTATTAGAAAGCGCGTTTGGGTAAAACAAATTCGTTCACAGCCTCGTATTATTGTTTTTATCCTGGATGTCTCCATGGATCTTGTGCACAATAAGTAAATCATAAATAAATATAAAACCAAACTGTCTTGTTACATTTTACATTAATACCATGGTCTTCTATACCACTTTACGTCACATTCTAAACTCTATTGAACTCCTTCGAGTCAAAAAAGAATAGGTACATATTTGAGTATGAGTTATACTATAGATCAGCAAAATATAGCAGAAAACTGTCTAACAAATGTGCGTGAAATCCAGTGGGATCACTACACCTCTCATCCTTCTGAGTTCAATAATAAGAGTAGCATTGAGCTGAGTAATAATGGCCACTATTATTGGTGCCTCGAGATGATTCCTCTCCTAGAACAGACTGCCTAGATGAACAAGCTATTGTTTATTAGAATCCCTGTGCTGCCGCCATAAACTGGATTTGATGTGCTTTACTTTTGATATAGTGAAACTCTCATATATATTCAATTAAGGATGCCTTTCCAAAAACTGCCAGTTTCAACTTTCCCATTTATCTGATTCAGTCACATTGGCTCATTGCTAATTCATATCTTGCAATCTCTAATTAAATGCCTGCAATACTCATAAAATATTAAATAGAAACAAAGTGCATCTTTACTGTTCTCTGCCAAGTTGTCTGTGCATAACATTTTGAAAAAAAAAATCTATATGATAAGCTGTTAAAATCACTCACGGTAAAATAAATACATGACTCCACTGAACGTTGTGTGCCTGCTCCAATGTATGTTAGTTGTAAGACATTGCTTATTTGGTATATTTCAGGGAATGTTGTTTTCTTCGCCAGCGGGTGTCATAGTATATCCTCCCACTAAATAAGCCATCTCCCCCTTTTAGCAAAATCAAATACTACCATTGCCTTAGCAGGTCTTTTACCGGAAGACCCCCCCACCCCACCCCCAGTCTGGGAGAATGTTTGAGTGAATAGATTGATTGAGGCAAAAAAAGAGCTCCTAAGGCCACTCCTGCCTATGTAGGGTAAAGGGGGTGCACCATCCATCTGTCTCTGATAACAGAAGGCAGAAAGAGGCAGGCATGAGCAGATAGTTTTCACATTTTATGGACCATGACAGCACTGCTCATTAGACTTACAGTGCTACTGTGCCGGCGGAGGAGAAAAAAATTGTTCTGAGCTGCAGTTATATATAATACCGCATGCAGGGTGATTTTCATATAGGTTACTGCAGAATTGGGTCAGTGTGCGCCATTTTGGTGCCTCATTTATACTTGAGCGTTACTCCCTTTAGGTATGACTCCGCTAGTTGGAGGCACAGTTCTAAAAATGTTCTTTGGAGAGGGCATTTCTGTATTGTGTCCGCACTGCAAAGTTACAGAAGAAGCTGGAGCTGTTTCAGTGGTCCATATTGTGCGTCATTGAAAGCTCTATTTCCACATAAACAAATCTTGCATTGTTTCAAATCAGCAGTCGATTTAGCAGAGACATTAAAAATATTTTTAGGGAAAATAGGAACACATACTAAATTTACTTGTAAACAAAATAAGTGGCATCTGGGGCCGTAGCATGAAAAATATGCACATATGCAAATATTGGTTTGTACACCCTCGTTTGCATTGCTGAAACTCCGTTAATGTATGTTACACACCTAATCACCAGTGTGCGCATGTGCTCTATTTTTAAATTAGCACAGATGACCGTTATACATTTTTATCAGTTAGTGTACATTTCATGAAGCTGTTTCTAACTGAAAATACCAAACTTGGGGGCAAATTATCAAGGGCTTTGTTCTCCGCTTTAGCGGCACTTTTTGCCGCTAAAGCGGAGATAATGCCATCGCCCTATTAACAAGGCAGCGCAAACATGCATTAGTTTGCTTCCTTTTTAGTAACGACTTGCTTTGCATCACTAATGAGATGCAAAGTAGGCGTATCTTCAGGAAAGAACAGGGAAATTGATCGCTAACTGCACATCGCAGTATCAACAAGCCGGCCCAGACAACGCGCAGCGATGAAAAAAGCCGCGCTAACCGCTGACATCGCCGAAAACTAACGTCTGGACATTTTTTGTGCATATTGGGAGGTGGACTGTAAGGTTACATCCACTTCTCCATATTATCAACATTTTACTCTGCGCAATGCTGACTTCGCTGTTTTTCAGGCAATATTGCTTTAAATCGCCGTATATCGAAGGTTTAACATTGCCTGTTAGCAAAAGGTTGTAAATACGCTGCTAACACGGCGTTGTGAACCGGTGATATACGGCGATAATGCAAATCGCGCTAAGCGCGATTTGCAATGATTACCGCGGCCCCTTGTTGATATCCCCCTTGACTTGCTCTTTTCATCATATCCTCAGTTAGGAACAAATTCATAAAAGTTGCAATGAGTAAACACCTAATTTGAGGATATATGATGATCTGAAGAGTGGGCTGGTAATTGGGCAAATGAATTATAAAAACACAGCTAAATCTTTACAAGCAGAGGTGCACACAACAATTTTTGCACGTACCCACTAAGCTAATAATGCAACTTATTTTTTTAATTTAGAATGCGGAAAGGAGAAAATTGCCTTGTCGAATTGCACTGACTGCAACTGGCTTCCTGTAGGAGGGTGTTTGACGGTCTCCTAAGAGAATATTCTGAGAAATAAATAATAGAATACTAAGGATCTGGCTCTACAAGTGTAGCAATGCATCATCAAGAAATGGGTAGGCACTATTAATCCAATAACTCTCACAGTATGACAAGAATGGGTAATATTCTGCGAGAAGTTGTTCACATCATTCCAGAGATGACCCTAAATTTCAATAGGGCACTAGATACATCTCTCTCTCTTTCTCTCACACTCAAAAATACACACATGAGCATGCATCCAACCACACAGACATAAACACACCCACAACTGCACATCTCACGCTGAATTCTGCTGCTACAATGTACTTTTATTCACCAGTCTTGCAGCCCTACAGCACTAGTTTCTGCACAGTGTCCAAATCATGCACCTCCATTCAATCTCTGGCTGCCTGCTTTGGAGGGAACTGCACTTGCACTCCCCGCCCGCCACACATATACACATATAGATTAAATGGCCAGAATAGGTAATGTCTTGTGCTTGGTCAGCCAACACACAACATTAATGAGTAGAAAAAAATGACATGTTTCAAGGCGATCAAACACGATAAAAGTCAGAGAGAAAAGAAGGATTTTGCATATGTCTGATGGACATTATGCCAAACGTATGCTTCATTGGGGTTTGAGCAACTGGGGATCCTTTGAGTAATCCTGGGGAATGAATGTGGCAAGATACGGACCCTTTGCATGATGGCATCTTTACAAATTCAGTGACAGCTATATGGGCATGTTTGGTGATGGCTTCCTTGTCATGCATGCGCCCACCCACATTAGTTATTGGCTATGTGTCAGCATGTACCAAGTACATCCTTTATAATATATTCTTATTTATTGGAATTTATTTCCATTTGTTCAGCTCTGTATTTAGTTGGAGATAGTTCACAAGATCGTTACAAAACCCAACAAATGTACTGCAAAAATAGAGATAAAAAAGATCGTTATATAAACAAAAAACATCGAAATGTTCCTGAAAACATATGTCAAAGTGCAAGGCCCTTAACTAATAGGGATAGTGGGATAGTGCTTTGAGGGGAAAATGGCTGTAGAGAATTCACTGCACACCTAAATATAGATAAAGGGAAGCTTAGAGTATTTACCCCAAAAAGAACTAACTGTTGTTGAAAAGAAAATTGAAATTCCTCTAAAGAAATTCAGTTGAAGGGATGAAAATGGTTAGGATGCAATATCGAAAAACACTGGAATTCACCAGTTATGAAGAGCAACACAATCATAGCTCCTCCAATATATTTAACTTGTCCTCACACATCATGTCAGAATTAGCGTCAGAGAACACAATGTGAGGGAGAAATTGTGCATTGCATTTCATCACTTCAGTAGGGCTTGGCACACTTACCATGAATTTAACACACTGAGTACATTGACTCCCACCTGTTGTATACATGAGTAATCCATTATTTCACACCAAAACCTGGTGCCCACTATTCTCTCTTTAGTATACACCCTCTTGTTCTATCATTCAGAGCCTGACTGTGTGCCCATATTTTGTGAATTCTCGTGCGTAGAGGTTGGGTAACCTCTAACCGTGGAGGTTAAGGTTTAAATTGGTGTGTGAGGCAGGATAGCTTAATGCAGACTGCCAAATTCCCCACCCTGTCCCTCTCTTGACACATTTGGGGTTCACAGCCTGTTGAACACTTGCGTATTCAGAAATATGCTTGATTTCAAGGTTCTGTATATCGGAGTTGGTAAACTGATTATGCCTAGTCTGGCAGCTCTGTTAGTTTCAAGTTGTAGATCACTATGGGCTGTGAATGGAGTCTGAACAAAATGGTGTACAGCCAAGATGTGTTACGGCTTCTATGTGTACTCTAAAAATAAGATCTGCCTTCAACCCTTGCTTTTTCATGGATGAAAAGTGATCAGGGATAAATCTCCTTTCAGGCTAATGTCTCAGTATTTCAAAACTGGTCACCAAAAATAACTGGAAACTGGTGTTTTAGATATATTATAGCACAGCAAAACTCAGCTGAATTCATACGGCACTGTCACACTAGATGCACACCAAAAAGGCTGAATGAGCAAATATACTTTCATCCTTTGAAATCAGTCTCCGAATTCATTCAGTGAGCTCTAGATCAGACAACTACGGTCACAACCACTTGAAAAATGCTTCATACAGGAGCACAATTTAACAACTGTGAGTTGTAGAGAGAAAATAGAACTGGAAACGCTTGCAGCACCCTGATATGTGCTATATATTAGAAAATGCGTGATTGTACTTTTTTGGGTCAAAGAACTGAAGAACTTTTGCCTGCCACAGAAAAATTGTGCTGCCTCTATCAATTAAATTGTGCTGGTGATTGCCAGTTGGCTTCACTGGCACTTATTGCAGGGAACATTGACTTTTTGGTACGTTTTGCACTGGCCTGGTCCCAATATATAGAGCAGAAAAAGAAAACTGATTTCCAGTCCCTCTCTTATTTCCACTGAAGTCAGGGATACAGAAGGATCACCAATGGAGTCATTCATTACTCATGGTAGGAAATAGAATACGGGCTACATTAACACTCCTGGACAAGGCACATGCTGAACCAATTGGCCGCCAGCTAACGGGGGGGTTGGGGCACCAGTAGTGGTGCTGCAGTAGCTGATAAAAAAAAAGAGAGGTAAGGCCAGTCTCCCCAATTTGGAGGACTGCTGCTTTCTTTTTTATTACAAATTCAGCAATGGATGCATCATATGTCATGGCATAATATGAATTACATGTGTACTTTTAAAGACACATCACATCAAAGGCATTTTCTTTGGTGAAATTGTGTCATATTACTGTATCTTTAGTATGACAAATATACTTGCTGCTCTACATACAGTATTTCTAGCGATTGCACATTTAGAATTGGTGGTTGCTAACACGGATAAGATGGATCACCACTTGTTTGATTTCTCGGTTGATGACTGATACTTTTGGTGACTCCTCCATCATTTTGCATCTTGGCAGCTGGCCATACTCTTGTCCTCTGAGGGTGCTTTGTTCCACTCACCCTGAATCTATCTTCAGTTTGGTCATAGGAACTTGTCTTGGTTATGGTGTTTCTCTATGCAACTCTTGTTAATGTCTGGGCTGCCAGGGCAGAAGAAGGCACCTATGGGTTTGGTCAGACCTGAGAGAAGGAGTTGCACAGTATTCAGATATGGAACCCACAGTAGAACAGAGGTCTGGATGAAGTTTATGCTTAAGAGAAGGTAGCGGATGGTCCAGTGCTCTCCACCCTTTGCTATTGAACTTCAGGAGAGCGCAGTCACTGAGGTATGCGAGAATTGAGTGCAGGTGAAGCTAGGAGCTGAGGTAAATTGAGCTGGGTACTTTTCCATGTGAAGCACTGTGTTATACAGTGTTGGAATATGCATATGTGAGAAGCTGGGAGACCACTTCTGTGGAGACAGTGTGCCGGAAGGCTGGTAGAGCCGAAAACCTGACTTAAGTCTATACTGCTGCCTTTTTAAGCAGATTTTAGAGTTCAACAGAAAAGTTTAGCTGGTAACTTGATAATAGAGTGGCCTGATTTTAATATGACAAGATTTGAGTGGATATTATATGTGTTTTTAGCAGATATTTTGTGTCTAACATGGGATCAACTTTTAAGAAAGATACCACGCTTTTAGGAAATAAACTATTCTGATTATCTGAGTAAGTGGTTATTTTATTATCACTTACTTGTGCATTAATTTTGGGCCAGATAATGCAGATAACCACATAGTTGCTTTAAATCATTTAGACGTTAGCAGTTTTTACTACTGCAAATTATTTTGACCAAACATTCTGGAGTCTGAGATATTGCCTGCATACTATTGAGGATTATCCAGCAATGAGCAATAAGGTTTGAATTGAACTCTAACTTTTCTTTAAAGTTTTGAATGCTTTTTTAGGTTCTATGTGTACTGTACCAAGTCATCAAAACACACACTAGATTGAACTCATATCTATTACGGATATATACATGAAAATGACTATCACGTCATATTTTGGAACGAAAGGGCAACACTAGTCTTTATAAATTCTAACTTTTAACGTGCATTAAAAATGTAAGTATGTATTCAATAAGATTTTTTCTTAACTTCAGTCATGAGCAGAACAGTTAGGAGTACCACAATTTAAAATATGCCAATCCAAAGTATGTACTATATATTTATTATAACTTAATAAACTCTACAAAGACACAATGAAGAGATGTTTGTCATGTAAAATAAGAGTAGTAAAAATGGCGAACTCTATAATTTTGAAAAGTTGTTTTTTCTCAAAAAGAAGAACCTCCAATTTCAAAAAGAAGTTACTATAAGTTCATCGTTAATGAAAAGGAATGAGCTAACATCAGTTAAAAGGATAGACAATAAGGAATACTAGAGGAGTGTGAAGAAAATAAGATTCTTAAAACTCTTTGGTCGCTTACTATTAAACATAGATCAGGCAAGCACCTGTTACAGATTTAATTAGACACCATGAGGCAAAATGATAAATAATATAATTATAAAGTAGCACTATACGAGAGACCACTTAAATAAAGAAGCATTATGCCCCCAAGAAAGTGAAGGTAATGAAACAACTGATTGGGAAATAACTGCAGCTTTTCCAACACATTCCAGTACAAAACCATTTATAGATCTATTTACAGCATGTAGGAAGGTAATGATACCTCAAAAGACCTTTCTTAAGAATTAATATAGTGGAAAGCAGGACTTTCAGGATAAACTATTAACATACCAATTATGAAAAAGGTCACTGTTGTTTAGGTCTCATCATGCTGAGAAACATTTTTAAGTTTGGGGTTGTCCCATGAGTGTTGGGGTGGATTGTAATTCGGTTATGTTCTGATCATTTTTGTCAGTCTGCATTACAGAGTTTTCAAAAGGTATACAATTTCCAGTGTACTGCAATAGGGAGTATAATTGTGTTTGTCTAACTTTCCACTTCATTGCTTATAGGAACATCTGTTTTGCAAGTGACAGCTACCGATGCAGACGATCCTACCTACGGTACCAGTGCTCGAGTGGTTTACAGCATTCTACAAGGACAACCCTATTTTTCAGTGGAGCCAAAGACAGGTATAGAAGATGAATCTCATAAAACACAAGCTTTTGCACAATTCATTGTCATTGATATTGACTTTGCTTTCCTGCTTATCTCTCTGCTCCCACTGTGATTTTTGTACCTGCCACAGCAAACCTCAAAGTGAAATTGAGCAGTGGAGAAAACAACGTCCTTCATTAATATTCAGCAGACTGGATTGTTTTGTTCAGTGTGCCAAATGGTACAACTATGTGGTGTGCCTACAAATAGGAACCTCAAAAGAAGATGGGCCTTATTTCATTTAACACACTAGATCACTCTGTTGTATGTTTTAAGATCATGAGACTATTTAGTACGGTTGTTGAAACAAGGCATATTAGCATTGCTTTATCTTACCAGATAAGAAAACATCCACCAAGAAAACAGCACTGACAAAAACACATATTCTGTCTCGCAATGTTGAATATATCCTTTTTACATTGGCAAACAGAGAGCTTGCAAGCCGCTAAACGCAATAGTAAAGGATATTCAGTTTGTGCACCCTATTCTCTTACATCACAAAGAAGTTATAAGATGCTGTTCATTCTAAAATCATGAAACTAAAAAACTGAAGTAATGACTTATGATTTCTTCTAAATATTTAAAATCATCTCTATACTTTCAAATTGTGAAATCCTGATTTTTGATCAAAAGAAGTTATTAAGATGACAGGTATATCATCCTTCAAGTGTGACAATTTCGGCTAGATTTCATGACCTCCAGTAAATAATACAAAATGTCAAAGTGGTAAAGCAAGCTCCGAAAGTGAAAATAAACTAACATCAAACTTCACAGAAACAAGCCCTCCACTAGTCTTGAAACTGTTTCATGAATGATATTTCCCTTATATTGCTTCCCTCTATGGCATAGTTTGTGTCCCGTAGTCCAAAAAAGCACATTTGATCTGAAGATGCAGTGCTCCTCAGAGAAACCTTGGTGTATCTAAGAAGGGGCCTCCCACTTTGGACTCTAAGGATGAGATCTGGCACTGAATTATTGCTTGTCCCTGGATGAAAAGTGATCAGGAGCATATCACCTTTCAGGCTTATGTCTTACAAAACTGGAAGCCAAACAAAACTGGAAACTGGTATTTTACATATAACATGGGACAGCAAAACACAAATTAAGTCTAGGGGCTAGCCCACACTGGATCCCTTTGTCCATTCCTGGTGGCAACAATTCCAATCATTGTGGTATAGTAACAACACCCATAAGTGATTCCCAAATCTAAATTAAATCTAGTTATCAGAGTCAGATGAGACTCTTTATATGCACATAGTTTTTGCAATACCCATTGCAGACATTTGAAAGGGGACAGAGTGAAGATTGATGACCCTCCTCTTTAGGGCTTTCTTGTTAGGATGCCCTCAGCTGTTCAGGAGCAGCTTTTTACCTATACAAATTGTGATTACAAAATGGAGGGTGGTTGCTACCCCTACAGAGTATGCATGTATATGGTCTGGCCCTTTAAGGTCTGAGGAATGTGGGGCCATAAACAAAAAAGTCATGCCATCAATCATTCATAGATTAATATGCATTCCTTATCAACATAGCACCAGTACTTAATTCTGATATCATAAAAAAACATTTTTATGATATTCAGTATTTAAGAACAATACATTTATAGTATTTTTCATGAAATACTTTCAAATCACTCAAATTACTATCATCAGTTTACCAGTGTATGCAAATTCAATGAGTTTCAATTAAAAGCAATTAAATATCTTGACAAGCCCCTTTGAGTCCATTCTACATTGCTAAGGCTAAATAAAATCCACAGCTCACGTGATCAAACATTCCATTTCTGCTTAGGATTTAGGTTCCAATGTTCTTCCTCTGTCCCATTGAAGATAAAAGACTTATTGTTCTGATGTTTATCACATTTGTTAAGCCATCAATATGGTTCCATTGGGCATGAATTTTCACACTTCTTTTCAAAGTTATCAGTGTCTATGTGGTGTGTTTTGACCTCATTGTGGGGACTGAACATTTTAGGAGGTCTTCTTCAGGATTGCAAACCACAGAGCATAACCCTTGCTATAATAAATGAAGTGAAAATTACTATACACATATTTACTGACAGTGTAATAAATGTATTTTGTGCAAATTCTAATTCATTTTAGATGTATTGGTTTCTGTTTTGTCTTACGATGTCTGTAAAAATTCAATAAGATAGGGTTTATTAAGGAGCCCGTTGATGTTATTTTTCCTTTGAAACAAAACCTGTGGCCCAATTACTAATTTTTCATGCAATGCAGCAAGGCAACTTGCTGTGGCGATGTTGCATGTAATGGAGGGAGCAGAAATGTGCCATGTGTACAAAGATAAAGCTCATTCCTGTTGTCCCGTAGCTCTAGCACACGGTGTCCTGCCTAGCGCCAACACAGGCACCCTTGCACCATAATGCAAGGGTGCCTGCATTACAAGCAAGATTGGTTTTGTTCAAGAAGGGACTATGTCTTGCACAAAAACAATCCTTAATGGAGTTTCCCTCTTTCTGTGTGTGTTGCAGAATGCAGCATACTTGGAGAGTGAAAATAATGAGGTGAAATAAAGATATTTATTCTCATTACACCATACTGGAGAAGATGTAGCATTTTGATGCATTCCAGATTTAGAAGTGTTTGTAAATCACAGAATGCACCAAAATCCATGGGTGGATTCATGGGAAAGCCCATGCTCCACCCATGGAATGCCTTCCCAATGCAAGGTAATGCAAAACAGCAATACAGGCTGCCTTGAGTTACTTTGAATTTACTGAACCACGCAAAGCCACACAAAGGGTTTTGCATGGGTAAGTAAATCCCAGATAAGGACTTGCATTGTCTTAAGATGACTTACGTCACACAAGGACAACAAAAGGTCCTTAGTAGATCTGGACCCCAGTGTGCAACCATAATGAGCTTGTTTTCACTTATAACACTATATCACCCTTCAATATGAAAATGATGTTGTAAACAGAGGGCACCAAGGTCATCTTATATCCACTTCTTCATGTGCTACGGTTAAAAATATGGTTACTTGAAAGAACAGACCCCTGAAGATTGTACATTTCTAATTATGTGTTGACACTGGCCGCCAGCATGGATTCAGATCAGAGGGGAGGTGTTCTTCTCTGATGATGTAAACTCCATCTAAATTCTGTTGGTTCGTATCCAAACTTTTAGAGATACACTGACACAGAATTGCAGGTGAATGCTGCCCAATTATCCAAAATAGAACACAGTAGCTGCCATTATATTGCAACTTAAGAACACTGATATTAGTGTAATCCTGTGAGTATGTTGCTGTGGTTTTCCAGAACACATAGTTTATTACTTACCATTTCTACAAAATAAGCATTAAAGCCACTCTGAAGCTTTTATGGTGGACTTTGCTTATGCTGCTAACCTGCCTGAGTTGAAGGCCCCTACAATGCAAAGGAGTTCATGGGCATGGATGTAGCACCCAGAAGCTCCCATTTTCCGTAAGCAAAGAACAGAGTTGGGATACATCAAAAGCCAACATCTACATTTATAGGTAAGTTTAAACAAGGCTATCTCTAGCAACACACTCCCACTACCTGCCTTTTTTTATGGTTTTGACGGCCTTTGGGTACATACAGAGGTGCAAGATCCATTAGGACAGCACAGTAGCTTGATCCAGAGAGCATGAGGAGATCCTTAGCGGTCCTGACTTATGCTCTTGTGTCTTTGGAATCCTACACCCAGAGTCAACAGGATCCTTAGGTCATGATACAGCAACGGTTTCAGTCACCGACCAAGACTAAACGAAAAATGTTAGGCTTACCACATCAGTGTACTTATTTATAGCACATCTCTGGGACACTTTTTTGTGACCTACTTTACAGATTGCCACGGTGTTCCTATTGATTATACGCATTGTCTCGTTATCAGTTGTATTGCTCATAGTAAAAGTTTACAAACTTTCATATAAAGTAAAAAGATTTTAGATGGAGAAATGAGAACCTTATTTTAAAGCCAAAATGATTTTTGCACTTGTTTATTATGGACCAGTATATATTTGCAAACAGTACACATGCTGTACAATCAAGTACCTTTTAGAAGTAATAACTCCATGGTGATACTCTGAATTTATCAGGTTAACCTAAGTGATTGTAAATAATATTGTGCGTGTACAATTCAGGCGCTGTATTTCCATTATATTTTCACTGTGTTACCTTTTACTGTATTATTTGATTGTGTGATATTTTCTGTTTGATCTTGTGTTTCACTCTGAATATATAGTTATATGTTTTTAAAGTATAATTTAAGCATGAATTTTCAAACGCTCATAACCATGTTTGGGCATTAATGCTAGGTTTTTCTTGAGTCAGCAAGCATTGGAGAAAAACTGTAAATCATTGTAAAGGTATGTAGAAAACGTCTACTGTTTGATGATGAGATGTCCCCAGTGCTGCAGATTTGTTGTGATGTTAGGGGCGGTTTCTTCATGCCTCTTCTTTCCTTGAAGTGTTAAGCCTCTATAGTTGCATTAAAAATTATCCAAGCCGCTTTGTGCTAACTCGCTGTTTGTGGGGCTCAATACCTCCTCCACTCACAAGCTCCAAGTGACACAAACAGTGACAGTCTGTCCCGAGTATTGTTTGAGCAAGAGAACTCTTGTTTTGGTCCCTGATTCCAGGAGATGGATCGAGATCTGTTCAAGATCTCTGATTGTCATTTATACCTAGTGATGTATCATAAATGTAAACATCTCTGTTCTGAAAATTGTGTATAGCTGCCAAATGCCTGTTAAACACTCTTCAAGCAGCACTGCAAACGAACACCCAAAATAGCTTGCCTACAGCTTTATATTTTGTACAAATGGGCTCATGGCTCACTCTACTTTGGGACTTCTGGAAACACCAAAAGGATTAGCAGTTGCATCTGCACAGGAATATGAAGCACAACTTACTATTTCAGCACTGTACTGTCTGCTGCATGTGTATTTATTTGCAGGGGGAGATGGTTATTTTTTTAAATTCTTATTTACATGCGGCTAGTCCCTAAAGGCACAGACAAGTTAGACCAGACATCAGTGGCGGCTAACATCTACAGGATGGGGGGGCGTACATGGGCAAAAAAGAATACAATTAGAAATGTACTTGAACGCGATGTCCTCTGTTACGCTCCACTTCTCACCTCCAGAACTGGAAGCAGCATCTCCCTTGACCAATCATGACTCTCCTCTCATGCAGCATGAGCCTGCTGTGCCAGGCGAAATGCGTACCTGAAAATAAAACATCTGCTGGTGAATTTACCCCCTGAGTGATCGCTTTACTGGAGTATTGGTATAAAATTTAATGTCCAGCGTGCTCAGCCGGCAACCAGTGATCCCACTTCCTTGGGAAAGGGGAGACAGAAGGAGCAAAAAGCGTTCTTGAGATATATATATATATATATATTCACTGAAAAAACCATAGGTTTCACACACGTTATAGTTAGGAATTAGCATTTAAAAAACCTTGCAAATTCACTGAAAAAACCATAGGTTTCACACATGTTATAGTTAGCTGGACATTTTACTCATAAAAAACCAATGAAATTCCCCCGTTATAGTTAGTGCAGGCAACTATAACTCACGCGACCGCAATCCTCTGCTGATGCTAATACTGTATTTAGACACTTATTTGCCCATGTGTTCTTCCATTAAATTTTAGCTATAAATATATTACAAATATTTTTTTTTCATAAAGACACATATGTCATCAGCAGAGGATTGCGGTCGCGTGAGTTATAGTTGCCTGCACTAACTATAATGGGGGAATTTCATTGGTTTTTTATCAGTAAAATGTCCAGCTAACTATAACATGTGTGAAACCTATGGTTTTTTCATTGAATATATATATATATATATATATATATATATATATATATATATATATATATATATATATATATATGTCCACAACTCCCACAAGGGGAGAATCAGGGTCGCACTCCGTAGATCCAATATAATGCTTTTATTTCAAATTCGCCCTCAGCAGAGAAATCCACAGTAGAATCAACGCGTTTCGGTCTTGCCACAAGACCTTGATCACGACACTGTCTCTTACAATGGAACTCGCATAAGTACCGGCATTCAAGGAACACATCCCACTTCTTGTCATGTGGGGAGACAAGCATTATGGGAGATGTAGTTCGTAAAGAAAACAAATCATTTCACAATTGCATGTTAATCCACAACAATTACATGTATGTGTTCACAAACATCATTAATTTTGATATGTTTTCAAAATCCCCCTCATCTTGCTGATTAAGGTAAATTAAAAATTTGAATTTAAATTTAAAGTATAACAAAGGTCCTAGTGCCATTAAATTCATGCTCCAGGATGGTTCTTATTTGAATAAGGAGTTGAGCCGATTGCCTCCACAATCTGCATACATCATCTCGATATCAATGTAATTATTAAAACCCCTCCATATATATATATATATATATATATGTCCAACAAATTGCTCGAAAGCTTTGGAAGGGCACATTCAGCTTGCCATCTGTCCAGATTGCTTTCAGCATTCGCCCCAACAATCTGGGATTTCCATAATCTTGTTGACGTGTTTCGAGTCACAAGGACTCTTCTTCCTGGGCTGTTTGAAATTAAAGTACGAACTTGTTTGACTGTTGGTTTCACTTTTTGCTGGATGCATGGCCCATAGTGGGCCTGTTCCGCGTTCTTCTCACCGCTTGGCATCTTGGGATCTATAGTCCTGAAATGAGTTAAAACAATTTTTCCTGAGTGGATGTACTTTATTTTTCACATTATGACATATTTATTCCTTATAGTAAGGTCCCGTCATTTGTTGCGATTGTAATCATTTGGCTCTTTGCACTGTAACTAACCAGGATCCAGTTCCCGATCACAGCCTCCCGCTTAGTATCAAGGGATGGTGCTCCTCCCCACAGCAAGAAGCAGCAGTGCAGTAATGTGTCCAACAAATTGCCGGAAAGCTTTGGAAGGGCGCACTCAGTTCACCATCTGTCCAGATTGCTTTCAGCATTTGCCCCAACATTCCGGGATTTCCACAGTCTTGCCAACGCGTTTCGAGTCACAAGGACTCTTCTTCCTGGGCTGTTTGAAATTAAAGTACGAACTCGTTTGGCTGTTAGTTTCACTTTTTATTGGATACATGGCCCCCTAGTGGGCCTGTTCCGCGTTCTTCTCACAGCTTGGCATCTTGGGATCTGTAGTCCTGAAACGAGTTAAAACTATTTTTACCGAGTGGATGTACTTTATTTTTCACATTATAACATATTTATTCCTTATAGTAAGGTCCCGTCATTTGTTGCAAGTGCAATCATTTGGCTCCCTGCGCTGTAACTAACCAGGATCCAGTTCCCGATCACAGCCTCCCACTCAGTATCAAGGGATGGTGCTCCTCCCCACGGCTCAAAGCAGCCGTGCAGTAATGTGTCCAACAAATTGCCCGAAAGCTTTGGAAGGGCACACTCAGCTCGCCATCTGTCCAGATTGCTTTCAGCATTTTCCCCAACATTCCGGGATTTCCATAATCTTGCCAACGGCTGCATGGTAATTGATTATGCAATCCATTTGAAAAGGAACTTCCATTCTAAGTAGAGAAAGTAGGGACAGTTTCAACACCCATTCAATGATTAGCCTCTCATTGGAGAGAGCACCTCTTCTGATTAACCAAAGACTTATGCCACCTTGTCAATCCAACACTTTTCCCTCTTGGAAATACACACCTGTAAGTAAAAATGAAGCCTACTTATCTAATGGCCCCTTTGGTGAAATCATGCATACATAGTAATGCGTTTTTCAATATACGCCTCTCTAATACTATCTTAGGTTACACCTAGGTTTGCCAGATTACTCTATGTATGCTGCACAGTGCAAATCCAGTCCTTGGCTTTCATTTTACAAACTACTGGCAAGGGTATCCGTCAAAATAGGTGAAATTGAGCGCATGACACTCACACAGCTCTCTCCCTAACCCAATTACAATGCTGACAATTAATTTGCTACACCATTTCCTTTATTCTTATATCTTCAAAGGGCCTGGCTTGAATGAAAGCTGCACGCAGCATTCACTAATCCAAAAATATAAATGAAGGACTTTTACGCAATGTCATTGTAGTAGTAGTTAGGAACAGCTGGTTGAAATGGTTGCAAGGCAGATTATTGAATAGTGTGTCCTAACTATTGTTCACAAAAACATCATCCCAGTGAGTTTAATTTTCCTATTATTATCTCCACTGGGCAGTGGCATAAGGTCTCACCAGCATAATGTGCAGCGGGCCCCCTTAGCATTCTCAAACCTTATATATATTTAGTAGTCTTGGCTTAATGGGGATCCCCTAAAGGATTTGGGGCTCCTGCCAATGGGGGGATATATCAGGCACAATATTTATGTCAGACCATATTCTCACTAGGATATTCCGGCACCAAACCAGCATTCTTTTAAAATATTTATTTTGTTTTCCTTTGTGGAAGGAATTATGGCCATTTTCAAAACTTACAAAATATTATATATTGCTTTTTTAAAGTTTAAAGAGGGCCTAAATTAGGAAGCGACCTGAAAGTCACTGATGCAAATTAAATTATGAAATAGGCGTTCCTTGTGAAAAACGCAGTTGCAAGTACACTAGAGTGCCCTGAACCGCATGGGGTATGTTCGTACATGAATAAACTTCCTGTTACTGCGACATGGTCCCTTAATTTCTTGACAGCTTTTAAGCAAGTGCTTCCAGCGTCGTGCATAATGCAAAGCCGCTCTTATTTAAACAAACCTCGTTTACTTTGTTATGAACATTTTCGGATCACAGTTGATGGCTTCACAGCAAGACGTGAAAAAATCCAATAAAAACAGAAACTGCGTCGTGCAAGTTAAACATTACAGCATGAGAAGAAATAAGTAGAATTTCGCTCCAAAGGGAACCACATTGTGATTGGACAGTGCGGCGGCGTTCTGTCTGTCTGGCGGGGAGAGAAACAGCGTAAACTTTACGCGTTGCCTCTCCTTGTCATCATGGTTGTGTGTTTATTTTCCTCAGGTCTCAGAGAACAATGGGGAGGTAGAGCCTTCCTCTGGAAATCAGTTAGCATCCATACAGCATGGCGGGCATGAAATATTCATAACCTCATCAAGGTTTTACCATGTGCATTTATTTATTTTAAGACTATCATGAAGCAAAATGGGACTCTTCTGGATTTTATGGGGCATATTATCAAGCACGGCGTTAAAATTATCGCTGTTTTAGCGGCAGAAAACTGCTGCTAAAGCGGCGATAATGGGCTTGATAATATGCCGCAGAGAATTCCAATAGAAGCCCATGTTGACACCAGAACATGGACTTCTATGGGAGTTTTCCAGGGCATATTGTCAATCCCATTATCGCCGCTTTAGCGGCAGTTTTCTGCCGCTAAAGCGGCGATAATTTTAACGCAATTTCTTGATAGTATGCCCCGTTAATATTAATACTGCTCTGCTCAGTGCAGTACATAATCTAATTGAAGATACTTTTCTTGGGGTGATAATATGAAAAACACGGTTAATGCCTCAGCAGTATAATTCGGAAACCTGATAAGTCGATCTCTTAAGAAGAGTAGCCCTCCAGAAAGAGAATTGCCCCTTCCTGAAACGCCCTTCTGACTTTCTAACCCTCTCCAGTTCAATCTGGGCCCTCCATGTCTATAAAAAAAGAGTCAGAAAATGTCCAGAATATCAAAATCACATAATCTAACGGCAGACTACTTCCAAAACGGTTTTAAGTTAGCATTCGGCTTAAGAAGAAACCTTGAAATAGGTCTTCTGGTCAGTAGTTTTTCATGCCATACAATTAGGGTTACCAGATGTCCTGGATTCCCCCGGACAGCCCGGTTTTCAGAGGACTGTCCGGGTGTCACAACGCTTACATTTAAATACATGTCCCAGTTCTTTAGACAAAGGTGAAGTCATCCTGAAAAAGAGATTTAGGGACATATTATCAAGGACGGCGATACAATTATCGCTGCTTTAGCGGCAGAAAACTGCAGCTAAAAGCGGCGATAATGGGCTTGATAATATGCCCTGGAGAATTCTCATAGAAGCCCATGTTCTGGTGTCAACATGGGCTTCTATTGGAATTCTCTGCGGCATATTATCAAGCCCATTATCGCCGCTTTAGCGGCAGTTTTCTGCCGCTAAAGCGGCGATATTTGTAACGCCGTCCTTGATAATATGCCCCTTAAAAGGTATGCTTTCGTTAAATAATGTATCTGTTTTAGGCAGCGCAGGTTCACGTCTGCTGCAGCAGAGAGGAGAGGCGAGCAGGGGTACGCAGGGTAGAGGCTAGAAGTCTTTCCATTGCTAAAGGGGAGGGGTTTTTATTGTTTTTTTGTTGCACAAATCGGGTCAAGCCAGACACAGAAGTAAGGTTGAAGGCTTTGTTCCTACTTTTATGTCTAGCCTGTCACGGTTTTTGCTTCTCAAAATCTGGTCACCCTACATACAGTTCTCCTATGCTATGTCACACTTATATACTACCATGGACATCACCGGCCTTCTCCTATGTGTATAATTGCACTCGACAGATAAAACTGTCCACCACCTTGTCTGACCTTACCAGCATCACTTGTGATGTTATTATTTGAAAATAAGATTTTATTTCAAATTAGTACATTGAATCAGCGTTATATTAGTGCTGATAAACTACTTAGAAACCATCAATGAATGTATGCTAGTTTGTTTTCAGTGCAGATGTTTGCAGATTGATTCTATTTCTGTGAGGTTTGCAGTTCGTCTTTGCAAGCCTCGTGAGTATTGCCCCAGTTGTTTTCCTGTCTTATGTGACTTTAACAAACAACATGTAAGGCAGATTTTTGTTCTCACATTATAGTAGCACTACTATGCTAATACCGTAGAATTTATGGGATGTGACCTTTGCACCGCTGTTATATATGAAAATGTACGTTTACTTGCATATTGCCAATAGCATGTTGTATTGGGCCACTGTTTTCTATACATGCTTTGTAGTAAGTAAGCCTAGAGACGGAGCTGAGCCTACGCTATAAACAAGCTTAGATGTTGACTCAAACATTGGCCTGATGTGATTTTGTAAGATGTATAGTCAGCATCTGACTAATCTAGGTACCACTTTTCTTCTTCTGTTTAAGGCATCATCAGGACCGCTTTGGCCAACATGGACCGCGAGGCCAGGGACCAGTATGTCATTGTCATCCATGCCAAGGACATGGTGGGACAAATGGGAGGTCTGTCGGGGACAACGTCCGTCACTGTCACCCTGACTGATGTCAACGATAACCCCCCTCGCTTCCCTCGCAGTAAGAGATCAGTTTCTTTCACTCATAAGACCACTAATGATGCACCTCATAGCAGATTTATATCAAAAGTTTTGTTTCCACAGAATGTTAAGGTCGATGAGATGGTTAGTCGCATGTGTTATGAAAGAATATACTTGTTTGCAATTTTTTGTTAGGTTTGATTTTGAGTTATATTAAATTATGTTGTTCTGTTGCATTACGTTATCTTATGATATATGATGTTATGTTATCTTACCTTATATTACGGTACAATTCGCTATGCTGTGGTTTGTTATTTTCTGGTTGAACAATTTTTATGTAACACACATATGTGAATTACTTGTTCCCTTGGCACTTTCATTGCTGCTGTTTGTGTCTGCGGATGTGGGTTGTCCCAAGGATTTTTGTCTCTGGAGCTCTGTATGAATAGATCTTGGAAGATAATATTTTAGGGTCAATAACACTTTCGAAAAAAGTATAGAGTCCTAATATGTACAGACAGACATATTTTTCCATGACAGCTTTGCTTTATTAGAGTTGTGTCGCAGGAACCGTCTTGCACAAACATTCCCTCTTGCAAACTAAATCAATCTAGGATGAGTCAAAAAACAATCTGCCCTCAATTTCCTTGACTTGACCAGAGAGTCTCTTGACTTAACAAGGGATAGGAAAGCAGAAAATATATTTCCAGACTTGAAGAGGCTTGCTCCTAAATTGGCCCATTATATTGCCCTCCTTCAGCGATATTGCAGCTAGGTTATTAGGGTGGAAAGCATATTGACTGACTTTGCCAAATTAGAACAAATGTTCCAAATGTATGCATACACACATTGCCTTTCTGCATCAAGTATGAAAAAAGGAAAACTGATCCACGGCAGAAAGAAAATTACATTTCCTGCCAATAGTTGTCCAGAGTAAACAAAACAGCGAAGGTTAGAGTGTATTATTTGCACACTGCAATGAGTCATCTCCTCATGCTGTGCCACTGTCCTTTCACGGAGATATTTGTTAGCCATTGGAGATTGCATTCTCACCTCATTCATAAAGCTCTGGTAAAAAGTATGTTTTTCATTCGACGGTGTTTTTGATGGCTACCCTGAAATAAAATATTCAGTGACAGACTAGAGTGGAAGTGACAACAACATATCCATTTTCAGGTGTCCACAATGCACACAAAGGCCACACTTTTCCTGAATGTCTTTTTCAAAGAAGTTCATCAAGTCTCTACTATATATTCTGACAGTAGCTCCCTGTGATAAAGCCAAAGGTTTACTCAACTTGGTTTTCAGGGGCCATATTGCTCAAGTTCCATGGGGGTCCAACAGGAGTTTGTGTCTGGATTTTGCATGCCGAGGGCAATTCTGCATTACTGAAGGAACCTGGGCGCTTGCGCAGAATCATACTTCATGCCTGAGTTCTCTCAATATTGCAGTACCTTACTTGCAAGGGGCCGGGACAATGGGAAAATGAGGGAACAACTTTGCACCGTCACCAATGTTGTATTTCCAATGGTGGAGCAGGGGCAAACAGGCTTGTTGTGAAGCACATTGTCTTACAAAGGAAGAGGCAAACAATAAGCATGCCTCCTCAAGGATACCTTTTGAGACGTGTCACTGGGGTGCGCCAAGATCCCCAAGCTTGCAGGCAAGTGTAGTCCCACACTGTTCCTTCCTGCAAGGCATATCTGACCCCATGTTGAAACTCAGGCAGGTCTGCTGCCACAGCAGACATTTCAAACCACAACTGTCTTTCACTGCTGTTCTCTCCCCAGTTGAAGGTAATAGTAAATATTTTTAAATCGGGTGTGCTGTCTGAGTAGTCACTGGCCTCACCGAAAGAGGCTGAGCCGGGCACATGAATGATTTGTGTGCTAAATTAGTTTAATTAGGCCCCAGAAGAGAATTAGCCTTTGCAAATTGCTCCACGATTTATGTCTTGGGCTACAAGCTACTAACTGGGATTTGTTTCTGTTTTGGTAGGCACTCAGATATATATGTAACGAAATTAATATAAATAAACTCATACTGCATCTGAAGTAATCAAGTTTCAAGTTTCTTTTCAGACTTATTGCGTAGGGTTTTGTGTTCAAATTTGATTCTTTGAAAGATTGTAGCCTATTGTCAAAATAAAATACTTAAAATGGACTGATGTATTTAGTATAAATAATACTTGGACAGTGCTGTGTTCAGCGTGGATGTAGCTGCTGTTTGTCGGGTGGTTGAAAACACAGAACACAAATCCCATTGACACAGTTCAAACAAAGGTAGCTTAAAAAATTCTCAAAGTGTGGTTCATCTAAACTTGTTGACTCATTTTGATTAATGTCATGGTGAAGTTTGTGGGCACATGGCAAAGGATATTGTTAATTTTAATACTCCTAATTCACTCTCCAGCCTTAGCAATGGCATATTGAAAACCCAAGTGTAAATGGAACTTGTTTGAATGGTCCAAATGTACCAAATATTTCCAACCGTGAATAAATGTAGAATCTGCTCTCCCCGTTCATGAGAGACATGTGATGTCCCATCCTTATATAATATCTTGCAGATAGAAAATACACTGTCTGCATACATTAATTAAAATGATCATGGTATGTCGCCAGTCCTACTGAAACGAATACAGTGTGTAACATAGGTAGACGCTTCAAGATTAAATCAAAACTTAATATTGTTACTAGATACAACATGCTCTCTAGGTAATTGCATATGAAAACAAAGATATTTGGAGTAAATATTAATGATTTCCTTGAAGCAGCAAATTACAGTAGAGTTAAAACAGTTGTATTTAACCCCTTCCCCGCACATGACGGAACCACTCCGTCATGAGCCACGGGTGCCGTGTGCTCATGACGGAGTGGTTCCGTCATGCTGCGGCAGCTGGCCGCCGCTCCACCCAAGCGGCGCTAATTCCCCGCCTGTGCGGGCGATTAGCGCAGTGGGCGGAGTCGTGACGGAACCACTTCGTCATGAGCACAGCTCAACCGTGACTCATGACGGAGTGGCTCCTTCATGAGCACAGCCCCACCGCGCTGCCCCCAAACCCCCCCCAGCGCTGCAGCGGAATTCCTGCCGCAACCAAGGGGTTAAGCAAGACGCCACCATCATCTAAGATTAAAAACTTCTCTCATCTGGAGTAGCAGTGCACATGTGCATGGATTTGCTTATGGGGAAATCTTTGAGAGAAAGGGTACGTTTCAGCTTTTTTATGACTAGAAAAACATTTTGCTCAAGTCTCAGATCCTGCAGTAAACTATCCTTAGGGTACACCTCAGCCACTGGAACCCACCAACGCCCTCAGATCAGCCTTTAGCCCAGGCACACCCGGTACCGGTAAGAGCGGTGGGGGGGGGGGGGCAGGGCAGGGATGGTGTGGGGAAGTCGACAGACTACGGGATAGGGTAAATAAAATAAATAAATCCACTAGCCTTGCGCTCACCGCATTTCTGAGTCAGCAATGCAGCGAGCGCAAGGTAAGTGGCTTTATTTATTTGTTTTCTATTACCTATGCCATCGTCTGTAGACTTATTTCCCCCCGCACTGCCCTGCCCGCCCCTTCCCTGCCTCATCGCTCCACTGCTCTTACCTGTACTGGCCACACCTGCATTAGCCATAAACTGATCCGGTTATTTTGTGGATTCAATTCAAGGATCCTTAGAGCTTGATAGTGTTGGAGTTTGTGAAGTGTAATCCTGGGCATGTTCTATTATCTCCTTCTGGTTTTGCACAACTGGCTGCCTGAGCCAAGCTTCAAGGATGAATAAATGGTATGCTATTTATTGGCAAATAGCCTGGCTGCTTGATTCTGAGCGTTTTGCACAATGTTTACATCTTTGTCTCTTGCTGTAGTTTAACCTGTGTCACACCAAGCTAAATCAGTGGCAACTTCAATATAAAGTAAAAGTATCTTGTTGGACTGGGCAAAACTTGCAAGGAACCAAGAAATGATGAACATTCTTCATTTCTAAGGCAATTCACCGTTCCACCCTCATAGAAATAAAATGGGTATAAAATATATTGTCCAAAGCTGCTAGTAATCATATAAAGACTAACTGTAAGATTCCTTGCACTCTGAGTGGAATGAGCAGAAACCAAGTTAAAGTGCAGTACGTTCATCTAGTATTTCATCTTTCATCTTTGCCAGATCAATAAACTGAGGGCAATTCTGTTATGAGGAAAACCTATTGTCATCGCCATGGAGATGTTGTGGGAGCATGCGCCCAGTGTATTGAAGAGGCTTTGTTATATTACTATTCTTATAAGATTGGAATTGCAATTCAAACACATCTTAGCTTAAATGTGTCATTTCCATGAGTAAAAGCACCTCATATTAGGAGGTATACATGTTTTTTAATGTCAATTAATGCTTAATTTATGCTGGTGGGTGCAGGTGGTGGCAATGCTTAATTTGTGAAAAAAAGAATGCTGGGGCATGAAGCTCTGCTCAGTAGCCAGTGGCCCATGCAATGTAACCTTGGTAAGCCGAATACAAAGGCTGATATTGTTTAATCCAGAACCAGACACTCCCTGCCCATTTGTCTCGCTCTTGTAGATTCCTTGTTTTTCACTTAGTGAAAGTTTTGGCATCGTACTCTTCTGCCGTCTTTTCGATCTGTGCATTTTCCCTCTCTTGCACTTGGTGAATATGTGTTATGGAAAAATAAGTGCTGGTGGCTCCCATCGGCAACCATCAGCTCAAATTAAGCAGTAGGTGCCCCACCTTTTGACCAAGAGCAAGAGAGAAAATGGTGAAAAAGGAAGAAAGAGGGGGGAAGAGAAAAATCAGAACACGGTGAGAAAGGGAGAAAGCTGGGGAGAAAAAGCATCTGCACGAATGTGTTAAATGATTAGGAAGTGTGGGATTATGGAAGAAAGAAGAATGAGGTGGAACCAAGGATAAGCAGCGTCCATGTGCGTTATCCCAGTTATTCAGCAACACTGGTGGTGAGCTCGTATGAAGCACTGTGCTCTCCTACACTTATGTATCTTACAAATTAAGAACTGATGCTAATTTTAGTGAAAAGCCATGAATCTTCATCATGTATTTGTGTACAGATTTATGCCTGTTGTGACCAACTCATTTATAAAAGTGAATTATTCAGTTTATTGATTAATGTGCATCATGGTTGTGTGATGTCTGTGGACATTTCTTCATCCACATGAGCCTGCTTGGGTTGGACAATTTACAACGTCATAGATTAGGTCCAATTTTGTGTGGAGAGAATGTAATGTATCATCCCCATTTGGCCATCACATAACGCATCTTGCCAAAGCCACTTAGATATTAAGAACTGGATCAAAATACATTTTTGACTGGTGTGACAACATGTTGTTGCCTGAAACTAAGGCAATGCTTGGTGCAAAAAACTTTTAAGATTGTATTATCAGGAGCCTGATTTAGAGTTTGGCGGACATGCTACTTCAGCACAAACGTGAGAGATATCCCGTCCTCTGATTTACAAGTGCATTATATCCAAAGGCACTTGTAATACAGCGGATGGGGTATTCGTTATATTTGTGATGAAGCAACCCGCCTGCTGTACTCTAAATCATGCCCATAATTGGATTTCTCAAGGTGGTAATTTATGCCAGAGAAAGATTGTGCATATATTGCTGTGTTGCATTTTGTTGTTGCAATTAGTTGTGTTTGCTTACATTGTGTTTTTGTACTCACTATTGATTGTCATGTTGTTGTGTTTGTTTTTTTATGTCCTTGTTACTTTTTAATTGTGTTGTTTTGTTACATTAGCATGTTATGTTCTGTGAAATGACTAAAGCAATTGCAGTAAAGGTAACTTCATTTTGTAGCCAAAAGCAGCATGTTCCTTTAAATTCCCAGTAACAACCAATTAGCCCTCTCCAAGATGGCAAAATGCCACTGCTCCATTGGTTTAAAACCAGTCAGCGCACGCTGTGGCAGGCATCTGTCTTAAATTAGCACTACCAGTGCTCACTTTCTGTCATATTCCCCAGATGTGCAATTTAATTAGCTTGAATCCATAACAGAGTAGAACAAATGTTTTCTTGTTTTGTTTTTAAACAGACTGTACTTTTGAAAAATAGTGCTTGTAATGTGTACTTGAAAGGGCTGATTTGACATTATGAAGATTAATGATAAGCTACATGTTTTCAATTCACAGGGTCTGATCAATATTATGTCCCTGAGTCTTTACCTGTGGATTCAATGGTGGCTAAGATTAAAGCAACTGATGCAGACATTGGACCAAATGCAGAAATGGAATATAAAATTTTGGATGGTGACGGCCTTGGAGTTTTTAAAATTTCGGTTGACCAGGAAACACAGGAGGGAGTCATAACTATTCAAAAGGTATATGAGTGAGGATTTTGAGATCTTCCTGTAAATGTTGGTATGTAACTTGAGAACAATGCTTTGTAAATTCTTCTTAAAACACAACATTCCATTTCTATAAACCACACATCTCACATCGCTACCATGCATTTGTTTGTGCTGAGGCTAGATGGAAAGCAAATGCTTAGGCAAGCCAAGGAGAGACTGGCCATTCCTCTACTGTGGAATTTTTTGCGGAGGCCTGCAGGCTAGGGGCCTTCTTTAGTGCTGTATGGACTACCACAATCTCAGTCTAGTCACAGACTCCTGCAGTGTGGTGCTGTGTTGCACCAGTGCTTAATCTTAATGTCAGCACCGGCTCTAGTGACAGTCCACCACATGGTGGTGCTGTCTTTAATTTTGAGATGAGAACAACCAACCATATGTATTAAAACAATATACATTGAAAATCAATAATACCAGCCTCTCACGCCTTTATTATAGCTTTGTGTGGCCTAAAATAGTCTGAATTGTCACACTTGTAGGAGTGAGATGGTCAGGTTTTATATTGGTAATGCCATTGGCAGTGTTGGCAGGGGCAATGTGTGGTGCAAGCTGCAGTGGCCTTCCGAGAAGAGCCGTAGCACTTAATTTATTTACAAATTAAGCAAATTTATTTACAAATTAAGCACTGATTTGAACATTTTTGTCATGGGTGATTTTGGTTTTTAGACCAGCCCTAAAGAGATCCCTGATTTGACAGCAGAGTATTCTGAAAAATAGGTCAGAATTGCATTAACAAAAAAGATGGCTTCTGTTAATGCATGGACAGTATTTGCATTTGTATGTTGCATTTCTTAGATAAAATTAACAAACAAGATGTTTTGCATTTTATAGTGAAGTTGTATAGTAAAATTCAGCAGTTTCAGATGGAAAATTGAAGCCAATCAATAGTACACAGCTATTTTTTTTACGCTCATTCTGATATGATTTCTTATCTTATAGCACATGTACTCCTGAATGCTTCAAGGTGCTAGGACACAAGAGCAATGGCACACGCTTTCAACTTGATTTGGTATTGCAGCATTTCCATGCTAGTAAAAGCAGTCAGTATTTATCCGAATGAATGATGGTCTTTCATTCAGAGAAACAGAGCTCCTAGCAAATTTTGATTCATCAGCCTGTGAGCCGGATAGTAATGACCGGTATTTGTTATGTGTTAATTGCATGGTGGAAGGAGGAGGTGACAATGGAGGATTCACACTGGTGGCCGTGGGAGTGGCTTGTATTCTCACCCCTTCCTACTATCTTTTTCAATGGCAAAATGCTCGGTATGGGTTTAGACATCAAGAACCACGTCTAGATCTGCCCATCTCGAGGAAGGCGCCAAGTGTACTTGCATCAAAACAACACAGTTGGTTCCGTGTGTGACGTAGATGCTGCCTGTAGGTTCACAAGCAGTGAGTCAACTCCCTCATGCCTCGACAGGTGTCCTTGGCCAACCTTCTGTTGTTGCATAAGAGTGCAGAATTGTGACGTGAAATATAGCTGATCTGTAGTGTTATCTGTTTCTGCTTTCACACACTACTGAAGAAGTTCCCTTCTCTAAAGGGGGGCACAGGCTCAAATTAGGGCTAGTTGTACTGTGAACGAGGTGAGGCTGTACTGTGCACCTAAAGAATCAAAGGGCCCACCTATGTTCCGTCTTCTGCTGACTTTTGCATGGAGGGTCACCAATCATGTATGACACACTTGCATTCTGTCCTGATTGACAATCTATAGCCTGTCCTATAGTGGCATTTGCAAAGAAGCATTTGCGCTGTTTTGCACCAGTAGATCAACGTAAATGTCTTGGCAGTATTACTAGTGCACAATTGCCAAGCACCAGTATAAAACTGCCAATCACTGGTAGAGTTTATAAGGCCAACATCGCCGCCAAAACCTGGAACGGGCTCCTGATCGACATCATATGCACCCCCTCCCTGAACATCTTCAGGAAGACATACAAGACCTGGCTCTTTGACTGAACGGAGTTGCTTACCCGCGCCCCCCCCCCCTCCCCAGTGCCTTGAGACCCTCACAGGTGAGCAGTGCGTTTTACAATCCCCTGATTGATTGATTGGTCTGTGCCCAGTGCTGAACAGATTTGATTTGTGAAAGTCAGTTTTAAATATTGCATTGTTTGGTCGATCCATTAATAGCAGACACAAACAACGTCACCACTGATTTATGAAAACGTTATCTAGGTGTCATGTCTGCTTGTGTTTAGTCTTTTTGAAATGTTCATGCGGTTTGACATCGGATTTCAGAGTTGTTTAAAATGTTATTTCCGACGGCACAGTCGCGAGTGTTCTCTCCGTGTCTCTCAAAGTAACAATTGCTGATCTTTTCTCGCGACATCCTCTCTAATTGACGCAATTTGCGTGTATGTGTTTGTATTTCTGCTATTTCCATTAAAATCTCGTCTTTAAAAAGAACTGTGACACTGCACAGTATGGGAGTGCTACGAATAATTGTTTTACTCAAAGGTGATAATGAAGGCACTTCATTCAAGGGCCATTTGCTTCCGATGATTCTTTTTGCTGAATGCAGGATAAGTTGCCAAATGCGGTAGTAATTTCTATATTTACTAATGCATATGTCCATGAGGACATCGAGCAACAGTTCACAATATATAATTTCTTAACTCGTTACGCACAGTGCTGGGTCGCATAGGGCATCAGTGTTTCATTTGATGCTGGGAGCTACACAAGTCATCCATGTTCTGCACCAGATACGAATATATGTGAAACCAGTACACCAACATAGGAGTTAAAATGTGTTATACGGCGTATTTACCATTTAGCAAGCAACATTAACCACAGTGAACCAAGCCTTTGAGACAAGCAGATCAACAAATAAGAAGGGATGCTTTTTGCAAAGGGTGGAATAGGAATAATTTGTCCTCATGGGGTAATACAGCACAGAACACGTCTGAACCATATACACATAATGGGAGAGATAATTCAACTGAATTGGCAGAGACCAACGTGTGACTAGCACTGCCGTTCCTGAGGAAGACCTCTATACTGTTGTCCCCAACAGGAGTTTGAAATGTGTAAACACTTGGATATGAGAAGCCCTTTTTTAGAAACAGAGGGCCATATTTCTGGCCAAATCATGCAGTGCATCTCAGCAAGTCACCTTGCGGCACTCTGAGAGAGGGAAAGGGCAGGAATGTGCTGTATATAAGTCAAAATGGCGCATTCCTGCCTTTTCCCCCTGTGCTGGCGCCATTGTAGTAGTCTAGCATCAATGCAGGGACCCTTGCACAATGGCACAAGGGTTCCTGCGTTGTAAGAGGATTGTTTTTGTGCATGAAGGGGCACTTTCCTGACAAAAAAATCCCCTGAGTCTTTTTCCTCTTTCTGTGTATGCTGCAGAAGGCAGAACACGTAGAAAGAGGAAAAAATGAAGTGAAATAAAGATATTTCTCCTCGTTAAGCCTCAGCTGGGGAGGAGTGGGGTTTTGGCACATTCCCAGGCATAAAAGGGTTTTTGCACCCAACAGCATTACAAATGGCACCCTACACACTTCTAGTTTTCCCGGCACTAAGCTTGCAGGTAATACTTGGCAATATTTGTGAAGCAAATAGATGACAGTTAATCCATTCGTATTTGATTACGACCACATATAGGCAGTTTATGCTTCATTGTGTAATTACTATAGGCATGGCACGGTAGAAGGAGAGTAGCTCAAGAATGAAAACAGGCAGAGCAAATACCCCCAATGCAAAATGTAATCAAAATCATAATGTTGTTTCCTACACCTTGACACAGACACCAACCTCAAGATTATCTATCTCGGTTGCATTTCTGAATATATAGGATTAAGACCCATAGTCAGTAAGACTAAGGGTACGCGCCACAAGGTTGTGTACCTAAGGTTTGATTTGCAGTTTCAGTGCAAGAAATATTTCTGTAGGTTTTGACAGTAAAAACTTGTGCTTGATTGACAGTTAAACAAACTGCAGTTACAAGATAGGCACAACTTTATGTTGGCAGGGACAGAAAGGTAATAACTGCGTGCAGGGTAATAATAAAATAACAGCGCATGCCAATCAGTACTTGTATTTGCTAGGTGAAAGAAAGGTTTCGCTTGTACAAGAAATTATATGTCATGATTAAGCTGCTTAAAATCTTGTAACTTTGAGCAGTAAGTAATAATTTCAATCATACAACGTGGTTCCACAGTTGGAATATTACAGTGATACAGAAATAAAAAATCTGCCTGGCCCTCTCAGATCCTGTGTTTATTTTAGGCCCCTTCCCTTAGAATCTAGCCATTTGTGAATAATGGTGCTGCCTGCTTTTAGAGCTCACATTCAGTCCTTGAAAACAGCCCTGTTGTGGTGTGTGATCAATGTGTGCACAATACTGCTCTTTTCCAGTAAGCATGTCAAGGTGGTAAGGATTTTGACAAATCTGTTTGTGCTGGAATGTAATGGAATGTCAGTTTTGTATAAATTGACGCTTACACCATGCTTGGAGGAGGTGTGTTGTCATCTGCGGATGGCTATGGGACAATTTCCAGTAGACATTAAGTTCTCTAAACACTGGTTACAGATATTTAAAGATGAAGCAGAATAGTCAAAGTCCTGGATGTTTTGATGACATTGAAACGTGTAGTCTCGCTGCTTTGGTTTGTTGTATTTTAAAAGCTTTTAAGCCATTCACAGCCTTAGTCTCACCAATATGCTATATGGGCGAGACATGGTATCACCCGTCCTTTTACTATCACCCCCATCACAGGTTTCACCATTTGAACCGCCATTAGTCTCATAACAGCCTCCAATCTGTTGCTGAGGGGCAAAGGGAAACAAAGGGGATGCAAACTGCACACATGCACTGCAGTGGTGGGGCGATGCGAAGGAAATGCACATTTGTAGCAGAGTGTTGAATGCTGAGATTTATGCATGGGCCGCAGCTGTCAAAGCTGTGACGGCATTTTTGACTAACTGTTGCTCGTCTGCTCAAAACAAGAAGTGGGTCAATAGTTGTTGCAAGTTGTGATCCGGGATGTGTTTTCCACCTCAGCCATAAATAAAGATTCTCAAATTGTGATGTTTATTCTCATGTCTATTTGAGTTTTCCTCATCTTTATGAAATGTTTACTACAGGTTGGTAAACTGTTGTGTGTTCTTATAAGGCAAGTGGTAGAATTTCCATGAATATCCTTATTTGGCACTCTTTTCTGTATGGTTCTTGTAATGTTATGTAACGCAATGTGATGTAAGATGGATTTGTAAAGTGATGCTTGGTATCCAGGCGCTTGTGAGGTTCTTGTTCCATTTTCGTGAGGTGCACTGAATTATAGTGAATACATCTGCATGGTTTTCAGAAGGAATACATAGGGGCAAAATTACAGGTGCAGCAATCTATAAAAACATTGATAATTGGAAATTGGATGAGCTAGGGAGTCATAGTGTGCGAGTCACTGATTGAAGAGGAAGGGGCATTCAATTGCTTAAAGCCCATTTTATTATTATTCCTTGAAATATGTCTGCTGTTTTGTCATAGAAGTGTGCAGAGATTTCTTTATTTAGTTAAATGCATGGTTAGTTGAAATGGATTTTCCCTTAGAGAAACTCTTGGGGATATTGGTGGCCTTGGCTATTATGTTGTTCAACATTAAATACTTGGTGTGGAAGAAACCTTTAGAACATAACATAAAATAACATAACATAACGTGTATTTATAAAGGGCATGTTCACCCCAAACTGGGTATCTTGGCGCTGAATACCAGATGTTTATTGTTACCCAATTCAATGGTACTCATAATAGGATGCAATACTGTGATTAAGTACCTGTAATCCTCTGATTACTTACCTATAATCCGAATTCCATGAAGTTCTATTTTTCTCACGAGTGGGTATTGGGGATGAGTCTGGGTAACAGGCAACCAGGTTAAATACTTCAAGTTATTAAAAATAATGTCCCCTCCAGCCAGTAGCGGCTCGTGGTGGGAGTGCTACCGGGCGCTGACGTGGGGAGGGGCAGGGTGGGGGGGGGTAGTAAACTGAGGAATACATCCGCACAAAGGTGAGTGTACAAACAAATAAACAAAACAGGCCGCTACTGCCTCCAGCTAAGCTAAGGGCCTAAACGGCTGAGCTTTCATGTGGCTGGCCAGTTAGCAAAGATATAGAATACCATAGACAGAGCAGATCTCAGTTTAAGATGAGTTAATTGTGCTACATGATGGGCTAAAAGGTCAAGCCTCTATCAAGGTGCCACCTTGCATGGCCCCCGACATGAATATACTACCAAGATCAGGAGCAAAATCTAGGCCATCTCATAGGACCAGAAAAATATGTGGCCAAGAGCTACAGTTGCACATGCAGTGCACAATTAGCATCCACTAAGAGAACCTCAGAGACAACATCTGTTTTGCATAAACCCCCAGAATATTGGGAACTCCAGTAAAGGGCCAAAACAGGTATCGCAGAAAAGAAGTAACAACATGTTTGGTTTCCTGGAATTGCAGACACAAAAAAATTGATTGCACAAGCATATCACCCTATAAGGGTCTCATGGCGCTGCTGTGAGAATTCCAACAGATGTTGACAGTGGTGTTGTGGGTGATTAGAACATCCATGGTTTTAGCCCTCCCTGACAGGTATATGCCATATCCCAGTAGTCTGTGATCTTGTTGATGTAAATGATCATGCTGTTGATCGAATAAACTTATTATTATATCCCAGTAGTCACTTCAGATTTCTCTTTAGAAAAATATTTGGAAAGTGATTAGGATCCTGCTCTAGTAAGGAGGGAGAAGAGAAGGAATAAATTAATAGTGAGGTTAAAGAACTCTGTGAAGGGGAGTGACAGGAATTCAAGATCAACAGCCAAGACTTCTGTCCCATGATTCCTCTGCTGTGTCAGCAAAACGACGAGCCAACACTTCCTCTGAATATCTTAAAGAAACAGTGCACCACAGAAAAACGAAGAGTCGAAAAAGTACCAGTACAACTTAGTAATAGTGGAAATAATAGATGGAGATGCTTTTCTGTATAGGAAAGAGACACCATCAGTGCCTTCTTCTCTCCAAGGCTAAGGTATCATACATCTGCTGAATTATAATAAGCCAGTTTGACCTTCTAAAGCACGTTGCTACTCTCAACTGTACGTATGAAAAATAAATTGAACAGCACATCAAATAAACCATAGCTATTCATCATGAATGACGAGTAAGATCACTTGCCCAGAATAAGTGGAGCAGTAACACTGATGAAACACCTGACTTCAAGCACTTGGTGGAGAAAGGACTCAGCCACTGTAATAGGAAAAATGAGATTTTTTTTGGCCAGAAGTCTTGTAAAGCAAGGTCAAAGCAAGAAGACCAAAAAGTAAGCTGGCAAGGTGTCTGACAGACATTTAGCCCTGAACTATCGCATGAAATACATCTAACACAAGCAATACTTCCCAGGAAATCTTCAGCTTCAACTGCATTAAATTCTCTTCACTGGTTGCCACTGCATAAGAGAATCCTTTTCAAACTCTTACTTACAGTTTTCAAATCCTTGAAAAATATAGGTCCCAAATACCTCGTTAATCGTTTCATTCATTATGATCCCGTACGATGCCTGCGATCCTCAGGGGCCAACCTTGCTAAGATCCCGAGGTACAAATACAAAACTAGGGGTGGAAAAACCTTCACAGTCCTAGCAGCAAGGGCTTGGAACAAACTGCCCGTAAATCTTAGACTGACCGAGACCGAGTGTCTCTTTAGGAAACAACTGAAGACCTGGGTTTATCAGCAATCTGATACCTATGTGTTGGCAGCTATTTATATCTTTCACCACTTGTCCCCTATACGCATGCTCAGCGCCAAGATGCTCCCTTCGGAGCGAAAGATTGCGCTTTACAAATATCCAAATACAATACAATACATTTTTTCTTAAATCCATTCACTTTTTCAAGAATCTGTAGAAAAATATTGCTCCTATGTTGGATCCATCGGTACAGAGCATGAACTTTCTCAGGAAGACACTAAAGTGGTTAAGTCAGGCACAACAATAGCACAACCCACCAGTCCTTAAGTGTGAAAAGAATGGCGTAATTGCCCATCAGTATCAGTAAGAGAAGTGAATCTGGAATGCAATGTTTATTTTAATTACAACGGTGCTTTAGAAATTCTCATGCTACTTATTACATTACTTGCAATGTAAGCGTATCAGTACTGTTCTACTTAAATGATATAAATAAACACCATTCATAAATATTCTTATTCCTGTCCAGCAACGCCAGCCTTGATATCATGTATGGAGTTTTAAACACTTTGGGGCTTATTTATGAGAGTCTTGCACCGGGGAAAGGACAGGAATGCCACATATTCCAAAATATGGTGGATTCCTGCCCCTTCACATTGGCGTAGGGCAGCTCCGCAAGTAGCCTTGCTCTGCTGCCAGACGCCAATTCCCCGTAAATGAGGCCCTTCAAATCTTGTGACATGAGATCCATGAAGAAGGAACCAGTTCTTCACCAATGAGATCAAGAATCTGCACCGCTTTGTCATCCTGATTAACTAAGGGAATCACCTCCTCGCTTCTTCACTAACAGATTTGATGTTCTAGACCCAAAATACTTGACAACTGAACACCATGAGGTGTCCTGACTGTGATATGCTGCAGCTCCATAAAATATCAGAATAAAGATAAATAAAAACACTTGAAGTTCAAAAATGACATTTCTGCAGATATGTGAAACAGAAACAGCTAAGTGACAGTAAGAACACGCCAAGCCTGTCCATAGCAGTAAAGGATTTATCCTCTTCAGAGAAGGATCTGTCCTCCTTCATCAGGAAAACCAAACTTCACGAAAGATGATTCATGGGTCACTACTTCCTCCAAACTCCTGCAAGAGACATACCTTAGCCAAGGCCCAAGAACCACAACCGTATTTAATAACCCTTAAGCAGATGGTAAGAAGCAAATTATTGCAACTGGAAGTAACACCCCAAATAGAGATGACCTACCAGTGGTCAATATCGCGGTGGGGCCGGGGGGGTGAATTTTGACAGACGACTACAGGGGAAAGTTAATTATTTATTTAATTTTCCCACATGGTTGTCTGTCGAATCCCCCCCAAAGCCGCCCCCCCCCCCTCCCAACCCCCCCCGCTCTTACCTGCACGGGCCGCTCCTGTTCTTTCCTTCTGCGCTTCTTGAACTTCTACAAATCTATCATCATCCAAATATTGTGGTGTGACATACTACAATGTTGTTTAAAGCAGGATACTCGGACGTTTAGAGCTAAAATCATCCACTGTTCCAGAATCAGTTGAGGCAGATGAATTTAAACACACACACACACACCCACACATGCACGCACACACACTAAAAATGGAAGATCTTCCAAAGCACTTTGCACCAGTTCGTTGTAGCTTAAAAGAGCAGCTGTAAATGCGATTGCTGTTCATGTGTCTCCACGTCTGTGGGATTTATGCAATCTACCTAGTGGGTCTGAGAGTCCGACTCGATCGATCCAGGGCCATGTTTCCGATTCAGACTTTGACAGCAGTTATTAAATCACCTGTGATAACCCATCAGATTCTGCAAAGCAGAGAATCACAGAGCTAACAAAACAACAGCACACAGGGAACATGACCAGTCTCGGTTGAACCAAACCACCCCTGCTACGCATTAACCCAGACCCCAAGGGACATATACTGCAACCTGTTCAAAGCACTATTCACAACAATTTTGTCATTTCACAGCACTGTAAACAAATGTCATTTTTAACCAGCTAATGGTGCTCATTCTCTCCACCCCTGAAAAGTGAAAAAGGCTAAATGAGAGCTGGCAGGATGTGAACTTGGGTACTTCCGTTTGGGTGTAGATCTTGGAAACCCACGTTTAACTTGCTGAACATAACTCAATTCAATTGGAGACTCGCATTGCCTTCACAGAACTGCTACTGAATGCCCTTTCACAGAGAGGATATTTACATCTCTCTCGCTGCACCCATTGGCACTATTTTTTCTGCAGTGTAGTGCATCACGGACCAATGTCGGGGATTCCTGTTGCTTGCAAAAGTGTACTGCTGCATGAGGTGCATCGTCCAATAGTCTGCATAGCACAGACAAATGTGCATACAAGTTTTATAAAAATCTAACTTAGCTGGCCAATCCCTTGTAGACAATGGGTGCCACACTCGTTTCCTATGAGATATAGGATACTAAAGCATTTTAGTTATGCAGGATTATTAGCGCTCATCTGTACTTCAAAATTGTTAAAAAGGCACCCCAGTTGAACAATAATTCAGGGGAAAATATTCTTCACTCAGTTTGAGACATTGTCCTTCAAAGTGTCACTTATAGCATACATGAATTAAACACACCGGCAAACATTAAAATATCACACTGAGGCGAATTGAAACATTGACAGCTTTCATCTTGCAGGAGCACACACATACAAAGTTTTAAATCAAACTCTATGAGTCCACAGCGCTTCCCTGTGTTAGCTTGTTATCCTCTTTCCATAGCTGATAAACATACAAGAGATGTAAGTGTGCACGACGTGTGCCTCAATCCTACACTGAGAATTGATATGACCAAATTGACGGAAACGTGTTTGGATGCGCTATCTCTACTTAAGCACAGCACCCAGAGGGACATATTATCAAGCCAGGCGATAAAATTATCGCCGCTTTAGCGGCAGAAAACTGCCACTAAATCGGCGATAATGGGCTTGATAATATGCTCTATGGAATTCCAATTGAAGCCCATGTTAGACGTCCTTCACATTTAACATGGGCTTCAATGGGAATTCCATAGAGCATATTATCCAGCCCATTATCGCCGTTTTAGCAGCAGTTTTCTGCCGCTAAAGCGGCGATAATTGTATCACCTGGCTTGATAATATGCCCCAGAGTTCCTTTTGGGTGGGTCTTATATAGCCTTCGAGCCCGTCGTAGTGGGCTCTACTGGCCATTGGAGGCCCGCACCAGTGTTAAAGGACCGAACTGAAGGCGAAGGCCCTTAACAAGGGAGCAGCCCTTGAATTGACAGTAGAGCCCACTACGGAGGGCTCTACGGCTATTAGAACATTTTGTCCCTTAAGGGCAGAATGTTCTAATTTGTAAAACAAAGACCTCACGGAGCCCTCCATGATGTCTTTATTAAGAGCAACAGCTGTGAACAAACATTGGAATGTTGGAGCTCTGGGTTCCTACCGGCCATTAGCAGCCCAGAGCACTCCATTGTTTTCAGTAGAGCCCTCAAAATTCAAATGTTCTAATATATTTTTACTTTTGAAATGCAGCCAGATCGTGCACAGTGATTTACAAGGACTGACGCATCGAGACATGTGTTTGTCTTTTGGTTTTTAGTGTAAGGAGATTGGAGACAGTCATGCTCTGATTCCCTGGGCGTATGCTTCATTCTTTTCCTGGCCTCAGCACCGCTGATTAGTTTCCCATTAGGAACAAATAACGTACTTCGTGGTATGCATATTAGAACAGATTTGCAAAAACAAGTATTACGAGTTAATAGTATATCAGCTGTTCAGAAATTAGCATGCCACCGGTGCTGAATTAATGAGAACTGATGATAATTAAAATGTGTCGCTTTACCTCGTGTTAGACATTGTTATGTGCTGTTGTTAACTCATGCGTTAGACGCTACACCGTGAAAATGTTCTCACGTTAATTTATTAGGAACACTTCGCATATGGAGCCGAGGATGTCTTTATCACAAAAAGAGGCATGCTTAAAAGTACATTTCATGAAGAATCTCAACTTAAAAAAATTCAAGTTATTAACGTCTGTTGCTGTACCGATCTGATATTGATCTATTGCCAAGGCGTGGCAACAAATAAACTCACTTAAGGACCAGAAACCTAGGGTCCGTGTTCGTCTTTGTCTGGGAGAGATCCGGATGTTGTGGCTACAGGAAAGGAAGCGCACACTCCAGAGTTGGCACAAACTCTCAACGTGTTTCGGTGAACAAGGTGACTTGTTTGCAGAAATGTGTTGGGAGTTTCTGCTTCACCTATATCACCCGTCAGGGCCGGTTCTAGGATTTTGGGGGCCCTGGGCAGAAATGCGTGTGCGAGGCCCCTCTAATTTGCATACAGCCTTACACATTCAGAGCTGTTTGCATCTCAGTATGTCACCCTGGCCCTGAAGCGTTTTTTTGTACAGACCCCTCCTGGGCTGCCGCCCCCCTCATCTACCGACGTGTGAGAGTTGCTTTTCAACAGAAAGGTTTAAAACTCCTGCGGCGCAATGGGCATCCTGTGGTGCCTCTGAATGGGCAGCAGGACGGGAGGCCTGATTGCGGGACAACCCTGCAAAAGGTGTCGCCTTTTAACTGTGCCAATAGGAGGGCCCTCCTCCGCTAGGTCTAGCCTTTCTATGCCGTGGTTGTGAGACCCAGGGTAGGGCTTCATCCCGTGGGAACAATTGCCAGGAGCTACCTTTCTCTCAAATTAGATAAGCAGGCGTCGCAAGAGAACCAGCCTGCCGTGGCCTTGCTGTGACACACTGGTGTGGGGCCCTGTGTTCGTGAGCTGAGAGCGGGGCCCTGGGCAGCTGCCCACACTGCCTATGCCTAGCGCCAGCCCTTTCACTCATGGAATAAACTTTACCTGGTGCAAGCAACGCTGAAGAGCGCACTTCTTTTCTTGGAAACAGGAAATGGTAAACTTTAATGTTGTTTCGGACCTTACATCCGAAAGCACACTGCTTCCGCCAGGGGTCTAAGTGAGGAGCTGTGGACCAGATGTGTGTGTGTATAAATATATATAATTCAGTCATATTGTAGTGTTTTTATAAGTTCACATGTCGCTTTATCAATAATATTGCTCCAGTTAACCAGCTGTTCCCAGTCAAATGTATAATACAAAAAAAAATATGTGTGTGTGGTCTAGCAAGAAACAGTCGATATTCCAATATACATGAACAGCTTGTGTGCACATTGAGCTGGGTAGTCTGTAGAACTGTTTGAGGTTCGCACAGGCCCATACACCTAAATTGTTTTTTTCACTTGTAATTTGCATGATCTGCATAAAGAGGGAATTTCAGCTATATTCAGGCAAATCTGTGTAGTTGTGGGTTGTATTTGAAAATGTGCAGCAAAAAGACACAGCATGTGGAATTTGGTGTTATCAATACAGATTCAATTTGGTATGCCAAGTTTCCGAGCACAGAGCTAAAATAAGAGTTTATTGCTGCAACTGAGAAATACCTCACCCTGAGGAATCAGTTTACCCCTTTTCCAGTGAATGCCCCACCACATTCTACACCCAGGGCTTTAGTGCTTTTGTCTGGTGACCTATCGTGTTATCCTAATGGTTGCTGCTCCATCTTCAAGTGTCATTCATGTTGTCTGGTTGACAAGTAGTTCATGACCATGTGGAGGAGCATCATGTGACGTAAAATCGGATCGCTTTCTGAGCAGTGAGAATAAAGATAGATCTAGAAAAACCTATTCACAACTTTTGCACATACATATGTCATATTTCCAGGCCTTTCTTTATATTCACACTTTAATGCATATAATAAACCAATAGACACACACAATATGTTAAAAGCTCTGGTGGCGGGATAGTCTAATTGCACTATGCCAGTGGTGTCTTGCCTCCCCCCTCGAAGGCTCATTCCATTCTGTAGGCCATTCCCATTATCCCAGGACCTTGTTTGGTTTAGAACCTCATCAACAAATGCAATGAAAGCTTCTTAGATTCGCTCTGTTGGGTGAACTGAAGGAGGAGCGGGGAGAGGATCTAATCAGATAACACTAATGCACATATTAATGAAGCTGTCAAGCTCTATTCGCTGTACGAGGGAAGACCCAGAGAATACATTGTCCTTTTCACCTTCACTACTGATTTAGTGTTTCGAAAGCTCTTGGTTCAGCAATGTAGTTATTGGAATTTGCCCCTGTGGCGTGGCTTGCATAAACACCTATTGAGGTTAGGTGGAGTGGAGTATTAGCGACAAATAAACGAATAAATAAATACCTACATAGATAAATAATGGTTTGAAACTGGAAACAAATGTACTCTCCCCCTATCATTGTTATTTGTGTTTTTGCGTTACTCCCCCGACCCAGCACTTTATTGCTAATGCCTTAAATCAAGGTCATTGATAAGGGTCATTGCTTAAATGGGATATCCAGCAGAATGGCATGCCTTTTCCTTTCCAATCTCTAAAATTACAGAGCGGCTTTACTCTTAACTCCCTCTCCCGGAGAAAGGCGATAGCTTTTCAGCAATGAATCACATTTTCTTTTTTTGTAAATGTTCTTGGAGTTATGTGCACTGCATGCTAAGCATCAAGGAACTTAAGCCATTATCATGTGACGTGGGCAGTGTTTAATTCCGTTGGTTATAGATCACCCTTGAAAGTCACAAACCTAGGATTTTATTCACCTTTCTCTTGACACACAGTTTTATATATTTTACAAATATCTTAATTTGCTTTGTTTCACTGTGTTACAAAATGTGAACAACAGCAGTGGAGTAGCCAGTGTGTCATGGACCCAACTGCAAGGAAGAAAATTGGCCCCATGTGTACTGTTTTAACTGTAAAATAGATCAATATTCAGGGTTCAGTGGGTCCTGAAGACCTTTGTGCACCGGTGCCACTGCATCTGCTGCACCAATGGAAGTTATGCCCCTGAATAACAGAAGTTTGCCATTACAGAATGAACCCGTGCTGGTTGCATGTTCCCTTCTATAATATCAAATGCATATGCACAAAGTCTGTGCTCAAGCCTATAGGGTGGGCGTTCCCTGAATTGCAGTGGTGGTTTCCATCGTACTCATGCCTCGTCTGATTAAAAATGAATGTGCAAAATGGGCCCATAAAAAGCCCAAAGACACACTAAGGTTCCCCTAAATTGGTGGTGTGTGATGTGTTAGATTATACATCATGGAAGGCGCTAGCTCCATTCACTTCTAGATTGGCAGATTTAACCAGCACATTATACCAGAGTGGCCTGTCTGCAGTAAGAAAGGATTTCCCATACATACCTCAGAGCTCACTGTTGATAGTGGAACTTGAGGACCCCCTCCACACCTCCTGAAAGCAATAGAAAACCTACACTCTAACACCTAGGTCAGAATCAAACTTGGAAGCGGATGCAACCTTTCAAAGGTCATCCCAACAACAAGTGGGCTCAAACAGGGGTGCGTGCTGGAGCCGATGCTATTCAATTTGTTTCTAGCAGACCTGCCCCCAACAATTTCTTCCTGCAATGTGCACGCCCCTAAACTTGGGTCGACTCAGCTGACCACCTTCTGGACGCCGACGACCTGGTGTTACTAAGCAGAATTTGTGTTGGGATGCAGCATCTCCTGAGAGTGACCTAGGCCTACACCGAAGCAAACAGGCTAAAAATAAATACCAAAAAAACCTAAATTACTATCTTTGCCATGAAGTCTCTCAAATAGCTACAAGTACCTCGGTCTCCCTTTCGACAACAATGGATCCTTCAAATCACACAAGGAGGAAATCAAAAGGAAAGGGGTCACTCTTGCAGCTGGCCTGGCAGCAATACAGAAGAACCTGAATGGGCATTCTCCAAGTCCCATTCTTGAAAATCGCCAGAGCATAAGTGGTCCCCACCATGGCATACGGCAGCAAGGTACGTCAAGGCAGAGATATATCAGTCTTGGATTGAACAGTGGTCTTCATATACAGTCATATCTTCCAGCTACCTCAAATACCTCTTCAGCCCAGATCAGGCTTGAGTTCGGGCTAACAAAGCAGCGTCATGCCAAACATGCAGCCTTTGTTATCTTTTGCCACAAGCTAAAAAACTCAAAGGGAAATCCCATCAATCATTACATCTTGGAGGAGACTATAAAGAAACCAGGCTTGCGAGCTTGTGAATACTTCAATGACACCACCGACCAGCTAGGATTGGCTGATCTTTGGATTGGCATTGTAAGCCATGATCAATTAAAAAAGCTGTATCAAAATCCTCCAAAGCATCAGCCATGCAAGAAGGCAGGGCAGCCCAAGCAAAACGCTCTCACACCTGGATCATACAAAACAGCTATAAGACCTTGAGACCCCAGCAGTACCGGGGCGAAGCTTTAAACCTGTGTTTACTGTCGCAACCGCACCATAGACCCAGGTTGAGATCACAAGGGGACACAACCTGCCGGTTATGTGGCCTCGCAATCGAAAACCTGGTCCATATCATCTGTCTATGCGAGACCACTCTAGACATACGATGTAAATTACTGCATCAGCAATGAAACCAGCAAGGGGCGCATACCTGCAGGAAAGCCATTCTGGCCTGCTTTGATCCATCCGATCTGAGATCAAATGCACACACTGTTAAGTACATCCAAGGAGTAGCGAGGGCCCTCAAGAAGGCAGCAGGCGCGCAATCACCCCCGGGCACAAACCACCCCATCTGCCTAAGAACCTTCTACCAAAGAGCCTTCTACCGCATGAAAAACAGACTGTTCCTAACTGGGACCAGCACTAGCAAACACCCTAAATCTAAATTGTGCCACCCCCACTTGCACTTTTAACTACCGTTGTTTTACCTTATGTTTTATGACGCACAACATGTTCTTAATTCTAATCAATTGCGTATTGTTCATGTTTTTACTAGAGCACTGCTATTTTATTATGACTTCTGCATGCTCTAATTGTAAACATTTTAAATAATCGAGCAATAATAACAAAATTTACACACACGCACAAACTGTCACTCAATGTGCCTTCCCATGTGTGTTTGCAGATTGCTACAGGAGGTTCACAAAGTTATTTACATGCACATTGGATAACCTTATGTGCACATAAACCCATCATATGTATGATTGTGTAAGCATCATTGAAGAACATTCTTAAAGAAAATGAAAATATTATTGCCATTTTATTGCTCTAGAGTTATTTTAATTTTCTTCTATATTGTATATGTGCACATTTAAATCGTTATTATACTTTTCACTTTGCTTTGATATTTCAAAATGTATACTCTGCTGACCTTCGCAAAATATTCTTTGGTACTTCTTATTTGCTTATGAATTATTTTAATGAGCATCACGAACAAAAAAGAACAGCTTACATAACTCGCACCATCTGCTCTCAAAAACATATTTACTTGGATTTTGTTCTATTAAAATATAGTAAATCACATCAGAGTTCATTAGAGAGTTGCCAGCAGTACACCTTCTGCAGTAGAGCTATGCAGGTGAACCATTCTATCATGGGGAGGCATCTAGAACTTCAAAGGAGGACCACACAATTTTCATAGCTCAAACCACCTAATGTAAGACCAGGAACACATTGGTGGTATATTTGCTGGTGCTCCACTAAGGGCCGTATTACTATCTCATTATGCGCCCCGTATTATCCTTAACTAGGCGTGCCGAGTGCAGGTCGGGAGAGTACGTCCTATTAGAGTAAATGTGCTGTTCACAGTGCAATTGCGAATTAGGGGCTGCACTGTGAACAGCACCTCAGGGAAAGGTTGATCAACTGTTTGAAGCCACCGGTTAACCTTTAACAGCTGCCACAGACCTAGCCTCACTTTTAAAGGTGGGCAGGTACACACATGCAGGCATTTGCAGTGAGTGTCAGGACCCATCTTCATGGCGTGTATGTGGGGGCCTGAGACCCCTGTTTTACCCTCTCAACATGCACTCCAGGTGACACACTGATTACACACTCCTCATATTCGGCACACAATCAGTGCACCTCTTGACAGCTTCTTTGCTCGTGCACCTGCCTTATAAAAATGTTGCATGAGGAAAGGCAGAGGGTTCTCTCATTTACATCTGGTCAGGATCGCATGCAAATGAGGGCACACCCCATTGGAGCATGTCAGTCCTCATGTTGTGCAGGAACAATTCATATTACAGTAGGGGCTACAGCTCCTTCTGTAATACCAAAGTCCCATAGCAATCTGCAAGCATCATGTGTACATGGCCATTGCACTGTAGGAGTGATATATATCAGTGCTTAATTTGAGCCAGTGGTTTCCGATGATCGGCACCAGCACTTAAACGTCAGCACCGGCTCTAGCATCAGTCCACCACATGGTGGTGCTGTCTTAATTTGAGAAGACCACAACAACCACGTTTAATAAGACAATATACATTGACAGTGAATAATAGCCTCACACCATTTTTTTTTAGCTTTTTGTGGCCTAAAATAGTCTGAATTGTCACACTTGTAAGAGTGAGATGGTTAGGTGATATGTTGGTAATGTCATTGGCAGCACCGGCATAGACAATGTGTGGGTGCAAGCTGCAGTGTCCTTCCAAGAAGAGCCATGGCAATTAATTTTTACAAATTAAGCACTAGTATGTATGTTACAACTTCAGAAATGGAAAATCCACAAACCAGCTGAGGCAATGTAGGTGTGCATGGTGGTTATGGGTAAAGCAGGTTTACTTCTACCCATGTCCATTCAAACTTGTATTTACGGATAGAGCATACAGTAGTGGCAAGGGGAAGCTGGTCCTGATGCTGGCGGCACCAGCCCCTCTTGCGGAATGAGGAGCTATGCATCTCTGACACTGCACCCAAACCCCCCTTCTAGAATTGAGCCCTCAATCTTCTGATGTCTGTGGCTAGCTCACTAGATCTCTTCAATACTTAATGGACCAACTGAGTTTAGCATTCCATCTCCATTAGGCAAGACAATGCTAATGTGAGTCGTCAGTTTTTGTTAGTTTACCTCTTTTTTGACACCTACTTTGAAGTAGTACAATTGGAAGCAGAATAAGTGTCATGACTCGTCATTCAGCTAGTGTCAGATCACACAATGATAATAATTGTGTTCTATAACTGCAGTAACTTTAATTTCCAATATGTTTTCAATGCGTTTCTGAGATCTTCTTAGATATCTCAACATGTGACATTTTGCAGCACTCTCTTCCCTTTTTCTTTCTCATTCTCTCCCTTATACGGTCTCCCTCTACAACCTCGTCTGTTTTTTGTGCCTTGCCACTTTTATTTCGCTCTTCTATTATATGTATGCAACTGTTTTTTTTTTGGGGGGGGGGGGGTAATTTGTAATAATTATCCAAACTCATAGACGAATATAGGATTTGCCAATTTGCTCACAAGCATTTTAGGAGAAAATTAAATTCCTCAAGAAAGTCCGTAGAATTTTACAACGAACTAAAATGGTCTTCAACAACTTGATTATAACACATAGAATAATCATATGTAAATTATTTGAAAAGAGGATATAACAGTGCACGCATTTATGGCCAGTTTGTGTTCTTTGCTGGTTTTTCAGGTTGTAACTTGAATATTTCAGATACATTAATGTATTGAAAATAGAAATGCAAAAGGTGGAATGAAAGTTATCACTGCCACAATCACCACAAAAATCCAATTATGAGGCACTGCAAACCACAATGTGTTCCCTAACTGCTGCGGCAAGCGGGGTTTTGCCATTAAAGAAACATACTACTCGTAGTTCTGTGCATATGCTATCTTAATCACCATGTTATTTTCGCGGTTCACTGATGCAGTTTCATTCCCAAAGGAAGTACGACCGCCTTTAGGAGAAAGCAATGGAGAAAACAATTAAAAGGTAGATTGGTTGTCATATTTAGGGATTCAATTTGTCACCTCTCTGTCCAATGTATTTTCCACAGAACAAGTGAGTTGTGTAGTGGGTGAAACCTGCTGTTTGCAAAGAACACAGAACTTTGAGATGAGCCTTCAATAACTTAGCTTTTAGAAGACATTTGCGAGCATTAATGATGTCGGTCTTCCATCAATGTTGAGTGACGGTATGTCAAATGATAGAACCCAGGAGAGCGGCAGAACAGTGACATTGTTTACTACAGAGAACCCCTTCTAGTGCAAAATTGCAACTTCTACTATTGCAATATCTGTCAAGGGACATGTCGGGCCCTGGATGTATGTCAGAATATGGAGCAAAATATTATTGCGCTACAAAAATATAAAAGCCAGAATATCGACTCCCCAAAAATTGCAAATTGAGGCAGAGACGGTGGTTGCCTGAGATGGGTCAAGGTGCATGATCACTGGATTGTGGTGCTGGTGCCCCCTGTGTCTATGTAGGTCTTTTGCAGCGAATAGCATTCTGTATGCACAGTAGTGTGCCTCTGGTGAATGACAGGTTGTCTCAGTGCCTGTAGTAAGTACACATCGGGTAATGCACGAGGTTGATTATTCACATCATAAGTGCATGCTGGTGTGGTTAGACTACCTTATGATAATTGACTTAGTTTTGCACAAGATGGTGTGTTGACATCACTCAAAGCAATGTCCATTAGTGACTGTGACATTCAGAGTAATGTGGGGACCTATGACAGAAAATGGGTGGGGCTTGCTATAATCCTTTATAAAGATTATATGCAGGTTGTTTGAAGATTGCTCTTCTTGGAAAAAAAATTTGCCTATGAAGAAAGGCTTGCTGAAGTATTGATCTTTTTTGTGGTTGTTTTGTTGTATGCGGGCAGCATCTGTAATGATCTGCCCCCTTATTTTTGAAGGTGGCTTTGCCCGTGCATGTGTTTTTTCATTAGTTAATGGCTGCTTAAAGAATGACACCTTGTACTGTTGTACCGTGGCATCTGTAACAAGGGTAGAGGCTGAGGCAGCATTGCATCTCATTTTGACGTGATGGATTGCCTGATATTTCCCAGCCCAAGCAAGCAATTTGTTGCTTACAGAATGTGCTGCATCTAATTTGCAGTGATAAAGGTATTAATATACAAAAATCCTGTGAATATACCCATCTCACAACAGATACGCCTGTGAGCAATGCAGGTATTATTTAATTTTATTTATTGTATAAAAATAAATCCATATTTTCTATCAAGTGGTTTTCTGATAAGGGACACTTTTACTTATTAATGAAAGCAGTTGTTTAAAAATGAATTGTGTATGAATAACAAAGTGGTAGCAGGTCAAGTGAGATAACATTTGGACAGAACTCAATCACACGTTCCTTTAGCATATTACCTATTTACACTGCACAAGAGAATACAATGTAATGTATCTTGGCGCATACACAATTGATGCTAAGAATATTCCCCTCAAGGACTCAGGGGCATATGTACAGGCCCCTATCGCCAGAGGAACGTCACATTTTCGGACGTTCCTGTGACATCAGGGGCATCGCCTTATTTACAAGGCAGCATTAAGCCACTTAACATGGCTTAATGCAGCTTTGTAAAGAAGGCCCCCTTTCACGCTATGCTTAGCGTGACAGGGGAGGGCAAGGGGTGTTGCTGTGGGCATTCCACCGCAACACCCACTGATCCTGACGCTGCCTCCTGTTTACAAGGGAGATGTAAATAGGGGGCAGCACCAGAATTAAGACCAAGGAAAACCAGTCTTACCCTGGCGCAACGAGGAGAAATGTATCAAGGTCCTCCTTCCTGCACATAAATATTAAAAACATTTTTAAATGCTGGTTTGCAACTTCTGTGTGTGCTGCATTAAGCAGCACACATAGAAGTTACAAAATTGTATTTATAGATTGTTTATGTGCAGGAAGGTGGACCTTCCTGCACATAAACAATCTTCCCATGCTCGCAGACCCCCTTGCACTATAATGCAAGGGTGCCTGTGTTGGCGCTAGGCTGCTTAACGTAGCACCTGCACAGGGGGAAATGCAGGGCTGCACCATATTAGTGTAAATATGGTGCAGCCCTGCCTTTCAGAAGTGGCAGACCGTGTGGTTAAGCCAAGGAGGCCCAAGACATGCTCAGCCACTTTTTTGTAAATATGCCCCTCAGTTTACTAGCAAAGGAAGGAAAAAGGTTGAGGGAATGCCATCAAGTTACAAACGGAACTGTGTAGAAGACATTCCAGTATAGGTCTGCAGATCTCTTTTGCAATCACATCTCCCATTGTCTTTTTAATTTATTAAACTCCCTTTGCTTCGTTCTTGCTCTCTCGCAGTCTCTGCGTCTCTTTCTCTTGTTCTCTTTCTCTCACTTTCTCTCGCTCTCTTTCTGATTCTATTCCTTTCACTTGGTCTCACTCTCGCTCCTGCTTTGCTTTCCTTGCCCCCCTGCCAAAATGCACATAACTAAACACTTCTAAACATGCAGCTTCTTGAACAGAGAGTCCATACACATATTCAAAAGGTTCACTCTGTCTTCCTAACAACCAGGGGAGTGTTTAGTGAGATTGGGGCCCTCTATTGACATTTGAAATATGTCACTGTTTAAGCGATATCTGAAAGACTTGTAAAGATAAAACACATTACAAGCCAAGTCCTATCAGATACAAGTACCAGCTAAATTCAGCGAGGATATTTCTTATTCTATGCAGATAAAAAGGAACCTATTTGTATACTTTATCATGTGAAGTGTATTGCGTGCAAAATGCAACTCGGCAAGTATTTTCACATTATTTTACAAATTGGCCTGCAGAATACATTCAAGCATTTCATTATTGTCCCATCATTGGATCATTCTCAAGACTCCAGAGAATGCAGATGGCACCACAGGAGCACAACCCACTCCAGTCCCATACAATCTACTCTCCTTTCCATCCTTAGAGATGCTGTGCTCAGTACTCTGTCCACCATAACTTGTGCTGCCAACATCCACAATCTTATTCCTTAACATCATCCGCACCTACTTGCATTTAATGAGATATGGTTTACTGACTTGACAAATGTAGTCCTTAACAGCATCCGCTTGGCTAGATATATCATTCTTAAGAAATTAAGTCTGGACGAACGTTTCTTTACTTGGCAAACTCAGTCTTCAACAAAATCATCTCACACGTAAACAACATCATCCTTGAGAATGTAAGTCTGGACAAGGGTTTGCTATATTGACAAAGACAGTCCTTTACAACATCCTGCCGGCTGGATAAACATCCTTAAAAAAGGAAGTCTGTATGAAAGCTTATTGACTTGTCAAAATTCAGTCCTTCACAACACAATGTCATAGAAAATCTTGCCAGCTTCAGGGGGGACTCCAATTCCCAACCTGCAAAGCGTTTCACTCCAGAATGAGGGGCCAAATCTTCCTACTGACTGCTGAGTGCCTTGAAACGTGGCGGATAGCTCGCATGGCGCTGGTCACAGGAAATCCATCCAGTTTCAGGGGAGACTCCAAATCCCACCCTGAACCGTGCTTCACTCAAGGAGGAGGAGCCAGGTCTTCCTGCTGGCTGTTCAGCACCTTGAAAAGCAGCACATAGATCCTGTGGTGTGGGACACACACAGGCGAAGCCCGGGATGAGGGTGGGCTGGTATTTGCCTGTTATTGCTTGACATTCGCTGAGCTACCCCCCTTGGTCCCCTCTTACAGGCTGTGGCAGGTACTTTTTGACTTGGTTGTTTGTTTGTTATTGTCCGGCACTTCGCTTGCCTGAAGTATGGGTAAAAGAAAAGCTGCTTCTAACAATCCCCTTCCCATCCCTTTTTTCCCTGAGAACTTATACCATTGATGGGTTTTTGGCACGTGCTGTGGGTGTCATTTAAAAGGAGATAGAACTTACGGAGTGCCGCCTCTCCTTGACTGAGGATAGTCTCACTTCTTGGTCTCTGATCTCAACTCCACCTTTGGCTAACTCACTAACTTGTCCTGTGCAGGCCAAACTTGAGACTTCTACTTTGGCTGTTGCAATCCCCTCCGAGACAAACTAACATACCTTGTTAGAGTCAGGCCTAATAACTGAAAGCTCACAGGAGTTTTCTCACCCACAGTGCTTGAGTCCAACAATAAAGCATTTGAGGAGGCCTGCGAAACCTAAGGTGAAAGTACCATGACTAATTCAGAGTCACAAGCTATGGGTACCCAATGGCAGGGCTTGAACTCTGCGGATGACCAGATCGAATAATTCAAGGCCACGCACGACACCTTACTAAGTGCTAAACTTGTTTCCATCAATTCAAGACTGTTGACTTTTGAAGCTAGATTGAATGACGCTCTTGCGTGTGACTGAGTGAGGCCTAGAAACGCTGTTAATTCCACTGCAGGTGTGCTTCTGTTGTCAGACCCCTCTGCCGGCCAGCAGCCTCGGAGGGTGGCCCTCAAAAGGATGGGAACACTGCCCACTCTAGATGGGGTGCCTCACATTTTAGCACCCAGACACAGAAATTAGGGGCAAGGGTGCATCAAACTCAGGAGGGGAAGACTGTGCTGCACCTGCCGGCAGCATAATGAACGCATGTATTCATCTTGGCTAACGTCCCTGCGTGAATGCCTGGGTCTGTTGAAACTAATACTGAACTTAAAAATAAGGCTAACCATTGGCTAAGGCTTAATGGTAATGTTTCTTTCTCTCTGGCAATATTCTAATGATTCATAGGGTTGGGTGCTTGGGCTCATTACCCAAATGCTTTCACAGGTACTGTGTTGTTGTTAATTTTAGCTGCCCCCAAGTTCTTTGATGGTTTGATTTACCAGGCTAAAATGGGTATGATTAAGTAAAAGGTGATTAGGCTCTTGCCTTTATCTTTGTTCTATGCCAACCTGGGCCTCCACAGTGACAAGTCTGGCCACCACTACAAATGTGCCACAGCATCTGGGGATTCCTATCTCCAATTGTTTTGAGCCAATCTCCAACCTGGTCACAATGGATTGACTTTCAGAACCTGTGCATAGTAAGACCAAGCTCAATAACCCCTGCACTACCACAATTTTGAGGATTCAGAGGGATCATTGACTGATTCATGAGTTAGAGTGATTGTTCTTGTGTGTATACTGGGTAGAGCCAATGGCACTAGTCCCTCATAGAAAGATGATGTAATCAGACAAAGTTTCAGAGCCCTTCAATGGAATATTGCAGGGGTCAAAGCTAAGATGGAGTCTCAGGTCTGGTTGTATTTTATCCAGCAGTTTGACATTGTCTTGGAACAGGAGACCTAGGCTCTGGAGGATGAATGTTGTGACGGTTTTGTAGGCTTTGCACAACATGCTGTACCATCTTCCTGTGGGCATGCTGGCTCTGGTCTCGTAATCCTGTTTAAAGTCCCCCTTGATTGCTTTAAAACAAGCATTAACACAATAAGTAGGCTTTGTTAAGCTTTTTACTTAAAATGATTAACCAATTTCCGACTATTTGTTGTGAATTTCTATAAGGATGCTTTTTCTGTTAGGAACAACAAGATATACACTGCCCTTTTTTCTATTATTAATTCATTGTACACCAGCCCCTTGCTTAAGGGAGATCATTTTGATTTCTTGGTAGCAGCTGGGGGATATCTTGTGTCTCTCTGAGTTTCAACCCTTTGAAATATGCCTATGTCAATACTCTTGCCAGAATCAAGATGCCAGGTGTGCTATGCTCTTTCCTATGCTTGTCAATCACAACTTATACAATGCCCTTAAGTCCTCTGACCATGGTACTGTCAAGGTAGTAACATTCACTGGAAGAGGTCAGTGCTGAACCATAGACTAAGTTTTTGTCACACAAATCCTGTCTACTAGAATTGTTGCTCGTGGAGTCATTTTAAATGTATTTAATGACCACAATCCCCTCTATCTCTCTATCAGCCATAATGTGAAAGGCAAACAAGGGGCTATTGTGGGTAACTCAGTGATAGAGGTCAAGGACAATTTGAGCAGATTGGTTTGAAGGCATGCTTGACTTCGCAAAAGTTTATGCCAGGCTTATGGCTGGGTAACCCGACCAGTATCTTAAACTGCCTCACCTTAGATGTTGACAAATAGTAGCTGAATCCTTTGTCTCCCTGGGATCTGCTCCAGTGTTTGATGAAGCAGGCCAGGGATAGGGATCTGACAATGTCCAACTCAGATACCCTTAGAATTTATGTGATGATCCAAATTTGCCCTGGGATCGAACCATACTTGGAATGTGTTAGTCACCCTTGGAGAGATCACTTCTCACTAGATTCCACCTGCGCTCAGTCAGTGGAAACTATGTTTCCCTCTTGGTCAATATGATGATACCACCATCAGACACTGCCTTTGTGATGAAACTCCTGACAAAACCCTGTTGAACTTTTCTAAATAATTTTCAACTAACTTGCTTATCCCTGCAATCTCAAAGGTACAGATTACAAACGGTAGAGCAGCTCTAATTTATTTGCAGTTCCTACATACACAGGAACCATGCTTTACAGTGTGTCTTTTTTTTAATCTGCCTTTGGATTTCGTAACTAATGCTGCTTATGTTCTGTTCTTTTTTGCAACTGCCTCTGTTTTATATACACTTTGATATGACTCAGTGTTTTTTTCATGAACAACGGTTTGAATTAATTTTTGTTTTGTACAAGGTTGCTTGTTTTTCATTGTATTATGCTTTTGATTACAGTTTTGGCCCAAATAAAGATAATTAAAAACAAAAACATAATTTCTCATGGACACAACTTCATCCTTCAGAAAGGAAGTATGGAGGAGGGTGCGATCAATCAATCCCACATCACCTAAGACATACTGAGGGGCCCACACTAATGGTCATACAAACACTGTCTCTAACTCATCATTCACCTGTCCAATTGGCTAGGACCCTCCAAAAAAGATGATTTAATCATTTCATCATGGTCTTTTTGAGCAGGCACAATACAAGACACCCAATTCAATGTTCCTTTTCTTCATAGATGCCCTTAAAATCAGTGTCACTGACACAATTAATACTTCTGTGCAGGCTATCAATATGAACATTGACAACCTCAGCTTTTCAAAAATGGTTAAAACCCTTACTTTTCATTCAGATCATTACCTTTAATTGCTAGCCACCATCAAAAGCCTGTTTTGGTCCAACATGTGTCCGTTTCTTGTGCCTTTCCAGGCTAAACTGGATTACTAAAATGCTATACTGTTAGACCTGGCATATTTTGGTGTCATTTCCCCTGTCTTTTTGTCTTCTGGCCTCCTGTTTTGACTGTGTGCTGAACTATGTTTTGGCTGATTTTAGGACCCTGGGCACTTTTTCACTGCTGACCAATACTAAAGTGCATGTCCTCTGTGTCTGAAATGCAGTGGCATTTGGGTTCTTCATGATTGGCATATTTGGTTTACTAATAAGTCCCTATTACAGTGCACTACATGCACCCAGGGCCTGTAAATCACATGCTACTAGTGGGCCTGCAGCACTGATTGTACCACCCACATGAGTAGCCCTTCAAACCAGTCTCAGGCCTGCCACTACAGAGTCTGTGTGGGCAGTTATGAACTACTATTTCGACCTGGCAAGTTCACCTCCTTGCCAGATCCAAACCTTCCCATCCATTACCTGTAAGGCACCCCTAAGGTAGGTTCTTGGTAGCCCCATGGGCCGGGTGCAGTATATTTAAAGGGCAGGAAATGTCCTTTTGAGTGTTACGTGTCCTGGTAGTTAGAAACTGCTAAATTTGTTTTTCACTACAGCAAGACCTATCTCTACCACAGGTGAGCATTGGCTGCTTTGTAACACTTTACAAGTGTAACTTCCAATTGAGATCAGATAGAAAATTAGAGTTTGTTTGACTCTGGACTCACACTTGAAAAACACATCTTTTAGCGAAGTTGGTTTTTAAATTGCGGCTCTGAAAATGTCACTTTCAGAAAGTTGGCATTTTCTTACTCTATTTCTTTTATTTATTTACAGATTTATAGTTTGTACATCTAACCAAAAGGGTTTACAGGTGCAGGGAAGCAAGAAGAGAAAGGTCAGTGCATCAGATTAAAAAAGCCAAATCTTCAGGCCTTTGTAGAAAGCAATTAGTGATGTACAGTTTCTCAAAGGCTCTGGAAGAGAATTCCATGTTTTCTGGCCTAAGTAGACAAAGGAGAGCTCTTCGTGTGAGCCAGTTGAAATCTAGGCATAGTAAACAAGGCTCAGTTCAGAGATCTCAAAGCTTGTGTGGGCTGATAGGGCACCACAAGTCCCGGATGTAGCATGTCCCTAATCCAGTTTTGGCTTGGAACATGTAGCATAAGGCTTTAAATGTAATTTGTTTAGAGGTAGAAAGCCAGTGAAGCTCAAGAAGGAGAAGGGAGACCAAGGCAAGTTTTTCAAGCTGGTACAGAAGCCTAGCGACTGCACTCTGTACTATCTGCAGTTGACAAATTGTTGTCTCTTCTGTACCCAAGTATAACACATTATAGTAGTCTAATCTGGATAGGATTAAGGCATGGGTCACAGTCCTTTGGGCTGAAGCAGAGATCATCCAGATAATCCTTATTAGCCACTTGAGCACTGAAACACAAGTGGCAGTCACCTTGGCCACCTGAGGATTCATGGATTACTTATCATCCAAAGCAAATCCCACATTTTTCAGCTTCAGATATGGAGTAGGCAGAGCCCCTGGGGATTCCAGCCAATGCTGTAGTCCCCAAAGAGAGGAGTGCTTGCCCAGAATCATGACCTTTATTTTGGCACCATTGAGCTTTAGTGAGTTTTTATTAATTCATGAGGAGATGTAACTCAAGCCAAGGTTGAGATCAGAAAGCCCATGTGAGTAAAGATGATCTGCGTGTCATCTGCATAAGAAAAAAGGGTCTGGACACAACTCTGCACTACATCCACCAACTGGCAGACGTAAATGTTGAACAGCATATGGCTCAAAACTGAGCTTTGAGGGTCTCCTGTGGGTAAAGCTTGCAGTTCAGACCTAGCACTAGATGTAAAGGCTTGGAATAAATCCATAAATCAAAAACCTGGCAATCTAGCGAGCAAGCAGGTCGCAGTGCCTTTAACTGATGTGCTGTATATCGCTGTCTCTCTGGTTGCGGGGGACCACGACACGGATGGATGCAGAAAGGCATGGGCGCAGACAGGCATGCCTTCGGCACACCAGCAGCGCAACCAGTACGCGCATCTGCTCCCTGCCTATCTAAAATAAGGCCGACCTGCTAGGAAGCTAAAGCACAAACCAGAAGAGTTATGGTGGCACCACCAAAATGGCCTCCAAGGGTGTGGAAATAGCACTAACTCATGTGCTTATCCACAGCCCATGATCAATGCATTGCCGCTGTCTGTACCATAGCTGTAGACATCGCTTCTGAATCACCGCTGCTGCATGAGTCAAACAACACATCACCAATGTATGTTGTGCCCCGTCCACGACTCTGATTGATGCATTCCCGGCCCAGCAGTTCAACATCGATGCCTCAGCTCCAATGCACAGCACTCTTGACATTAGTACATCAGCGACTTTTCCCGACTTTGGAATTGACGCATCTCCGGGGTTGCCGATGCATCAACTCCGAATTTCAACACATCATCCCTGAGCATTGATGCATCCAAGGTAAAGTCAGCGGGTCTGTGTGGCTCCTGTATCGGGCATGTGCTCCATCGTAGGATCTGAACTTTTATATTTGCCCGGTCAAGCGCGACCAGATAACCCCAGTTGGAGCTATTGATTTCTAATCACTGCACTTTGATTTAATCTTGCAAAGTTCATATCTTCACTTGTCATTGTGGTCTTGCTTTATTCAGATTAATATTGACAATTTTTTCAAACTTGTGTGGAGTTCTTTTGTGGCATTTTCACTGTGTTACTGTGTGTATGTGTGCACAAATACTTCACAAGCACAGGTAAACTTTTTGTGTGCACTATTCTTACTTTGACTAGAATTATGGTTCCTGCTTGGACAGGGTGCACACCTCTGCCAATCAAAATCCAATTTCCAACTTATGCATACTACCATCTAATGCAACAGTTCTAGGAACGGTAGTAACTTTGCAAATGACTGCCCACCCTGAAGCGGACAACATCCTTAGTAATTAACAGTCAGTCTTGAAAAAACATAAAAAATATGATGAACATTAGCTAGGAGCACCTCCCAGAAGCATCCAGTGCCAGGACAGAGCTTTGATCCCACATAGGCTATTCATAGTTGTTGATACACTGGAACTGTCTAGATTCTTCCCAAAAGATTGAGAGGAAAACATTTCACTAGCTTAGGTCATTTTGATGAACTTGTACACAACAGCTGAAACCTGAAAGCTTTCTGTAAGAAAGTGAAACGACCTGTGAACTGCCTCATGGATGTTTCTTATCGTAGGTCATATTTATTGTCTTTTGCTCCAGTAGTACATATCTTCGACAGGCAGAGCATGGTTTACCATGTGTGTGACACCAACACCTGGGTCCACATCCAGATTCTCACAGGTCTCAGACCAGACTTTGGTGCTCTGAGGATTCTGAGGTTCTTCCATTTGGCTAGCTCTCAAGGTGCATCCACCCCTAAAAATCCCAGCACAGTCATAAGCCTACTAGTTATCCTCGACTTCCTGCTGCCACTTGGCCCAAAAATGAAAATGGTGACTTTAAATGTGTCTAAGAGCTGTGGAGGGCTTGTTCCAGTGCGCACTAAAGAGTCAACCTCATCCTTGCTCACAAGCACTCCTGCAATGGGGCTCTCTTTGAAAGCAAAGCCCCAAGGACTACAAAACGTTCCCCTCCAGCTCAACTTCTGTTTAAGAAGGACTACGTAGATCTTCCCTGCTCTTGGCTGGCCCTCACTGACTGTTTGTTATGCAAAGGGTAAACTTCAAAACTGTTTGCTTTGTCCGTAAATTCCTGTACAGTTCTGTACCACTGCACCTATCCATATTCAATTGGACCTGACCAGATGCCTAAAGTCAGCTTCCCAATACTGTTTCTTCCTGCGTCCATAAAATACAAGTAGTATACTTTGTTTAGGTTCCAACCCTTGAAATGACTACTGTTGTCTCATCTCCTTGAGGCAGGCTAATAAAATAACAGTTGTATGTAGAAATGTCGTTGACAAAAATATTGTCTGTCATAAACATGGCGTTAAATGTAGATTTTCAATCAACTCCAATGGCGATATTTTTTATAAAGGATATTTAGTAGACAATATTTTTGTTGCACAATATGTTTTCAACAATGTTCTGGTGCCATGCCTACCTAAAAAAACGTAAATGACTGATTGATTTTTCGGACTCAGTTTAAACCTCCTGAAATTACTCCATCCTTTACCACTCTGGTTGCCCTATCACTATAGAACACATTGAAATATATAAAAAGCATATGTAGTGTTAAGTTGTTTTCTAGGGAGAACTAGTAGGTCAACATTTTGAAAATGTAAACATTTGTTAACGTCTCAGCTTATATGAGACAACCAGAGAGCAGGTAGAGCATTATATGCGAAAGTAACCTGTGTTTTATAGGCCAGCTTCGTTCTAGCGTGGATTGAATTATACAGCAAGGAAAGGCAAATTTATACGGCATTATTCGCTCTTTTTATGATAGCATTGCTTCATTAATTTCTCATTTTTACACTTTAGAACTGTCTAGAAAATGTGCTATTCCATTAGTACCGGTTTCACACGCAAACACAGCAACAAGAAAGGGTTACAAGACCAGTCAACCTTTGTGAAGGACGTTCCACTGAGAGGCAACACGTGTCACTGCTTTTTTAGTACTTTTTGACCCGTTTAACCTAGAAGCACGTTTTTATTTTTGTTAAAATCTGCAGATTATGCAGCAGATGATGAGCTGTGTGGCATTTGTAGCAAACGCACAATTATGTTGAAAACGTTGCATCCACAAAATCGCCTAATTCCTTGAAGCACAGGGATTCAAAATCTGCAACAGAACTGCATCCTGTGAGACAACTGGACCCTGTGAGCATGCACAGAAGGGTTCCAGAATGGAACGCAGCGAGGGTCACCACTAATCGATCTGTTTTAAAAGGAATGCTGTCAGGGACCCGTTCTCACCATCCGTGAAAGGGGTGAGTCATGCAGATTTCAGAGCATAATAATGCGAGCAAGCATGGGGAATCCATCTCTGTCATGCACATTGGCTTCTCTTTGTTCTTTGTTGTTCTCTCTCCTTCGCACTGTTTACTTTCATCACTGAAAGAACTCCCACGTGAAATAAATGCAGCACTTATGCAGTAAGGTTTGGCATTTTACTAGACTTATTTCCAAACGTGATCAAATTGAAATACAAAAGCAGGGCTACACGCGTTGCCGTTTTCTGCACACAATATTTTCATCAATTTAATGGTTTATATTTTTATTCGAAATCAGGCGCACCACACATTTTTTTTTATTTGTTAAAATGCTACCAGATAAAAATAAAAACCTGCAATGCATTCGGCTAAAGGATGAATTTCACAAGTGCTTAGCTGCAAGGAGGTCAGACACGTCCATGCAGCCCCTGCAGTGCTGGAGGCTCTCTCCTATTAGGGGGTCCTAAACCTGCCATTGGCCTATGAATACTTATGCGATATGGTAGTCTCAAGGGTCTCTCACATCGTTTTGCAGGGGCTTCATCATTTTAGGCCACTATCTTACAGTGCAATAAGGTTTCAGTGTTTTAAATGTCAGATGAGTTTTGGATTGTTGCAGGGTCTATTACCTTCTCACTAGTATCTAACTGTTTGTTAAAATAGCCTGTTTATTTACGGAGATTGCAGGTATAATTTGCCAGGTTCTCTACATATGAGATATTACTTTTGACCAACTCATTGGTGCTATCTTCATCCTTTCAGAATGAAAGGCTTAATGTCCAAAATAAAATGTGTGAAGATGTTAGCACAGGGTCTATGTACTAACATCTATTGTGCTCAATGCCTCCCTACGAGGGACCTCTTAATTTCAGTGGGGCCAGTAAATGTCCTTACCAACCTCATGAGAAAGATGAGATATAAAGCAACATTCCTGATCCGGTTTTATACCCATGGCTTTCAGCAGCTGAAAACAGCTTAAACCTCCTAGTGTAACTGCTGGGCAAAATGAGGGTTTACCACTGGAATCTGGGATTACTAATTTCCCCAATAACTGCGACTTTTTTCAGAAGAAACTCAGAGTCCCACTTGTAATCCCATAAATCCTGACCACTGGAGTTACTAGTACTACCAATATCGGCTATGCTGGGGGAAAGGGGATGCGGAGGACTTAATGTGGTCATTTCTTGTTCACTCACAATGAGGGCCTGTGCGTTGGCCCACTGCGGCCTATTTAACAGACAGTATTTACCAGGGAAGAGTCATTCTACAAGACGTTTGTTTTGCCCAAAACAATGACTTGGAAGGCATAAAGATTCAAATAGTGCCCATGGAGTATTGAGGTGACCTCGTGCTGAAACAAGACTGATCAATTTGTTGGATAAACTATTGATGCCTTGAATTGTTGGCCATCAACAAAAACTATAATAGCCCTCTACAGAGAATACTTTCACTTCCTGTCCAAGTCAGGAAAGCCTGTGTAGAAAATGGGGTCTTCCCTTTTTCTAAAAAATGAGGAGGTTGTTTGAATTCTGCTAATGAAAAGGGATGTAGTGCTCAAAATAAGCCGTTTCAGACTTTTGTTTTCCTTGCTCCTTCAAATCTATTCTGTTCCCAGTATATATGTATTCATGTTAACATTCTATTTTCCTTCAATTGATTTTACTTACAGTGACCATTTCTCAGTGAGAGGTAAATGCTCTGAAATATGCTAGAGAAAAACATGTTGAGGTTCTTTGAGGCAAAGTACAGCCTATTAATCCTTTAGAAATGTATCAAGAGATAAAGAAGCTTTACTAATTCTGGAGACAAATGGCAAGCGTGTGGTTTTAGACAGAAATTGATCACACAAAAAAAATGCAGATTGGCACACTGTTTTACTTCTGCTCTAGAGCACCATAATTCGTTGTTGGTTATATACTCATCAATACACAAAGAAGCATTCAAATCAACATCCATGATTTAGGATGCAAACATCTACACGGTCAAATATACCCAAGAACTTTTATTAAAACATGCACCAAGTATGTTGGCAACTGCTTTAGTACTAGCGCCTATTTGGAGCTGATCTTAAACTCCTCTTACTCCACTTTTCTTGTTGTAAATGCTTCCACACTTAAAACAGGTAATAATAGGGTAATATCCATTTTACGAAGCCTTTTACTCATTAGGGGGTAAATAATGTGAACAGTCACCCTTAACACCCAGTGCAAATGTTGTTTGAGTAGGGGGTTTCTAATGTTCACAGTTGTATCACCAAGGTGTAAATGAACTCTAGGGGGTATATTCTCAAGGACTTATCGCTGAGTTAGGGGCACTTTATTGCCGCCAAAGTGGCGATAAATTAATCGCACTATTCACAGGCTGGTGCCAACAGCCGATATCACCAGTTTTCCGGCGATAGCAGCCGCAAAAAACATCGCCACAGATGACACCGGCAACTAACACTAATAAGATGCAGCGTAGGGGTTCCCGTGCAAAAAGCCGCAACAACACCACTTCGCAACATTCTCAACGACCAGCCAGATCGGTCATAAGTTCACAAAACATGCGATAGGGCGCGTTAGCAGCAGGGATTTAACACCTGCTCCGACCTTGTGTTAAGTCGGATGGCACCCTGCATCATGAAAGGGAGCCCAGCCCAGAGCCACACCTGCAGAACGACAGATGCCATGGAGCCACTGATCATGCAGGGCCACAAAACCCACCGCCACCACCCTCCAGGCCTGCCCCCCTGGACCACCACAGACGAAGCGCAGACAAAGACAGCGGACCTACAGAAAACGCACCAGCCTCACAGACTGAACACCAGAGTATGTAATTGCCCACTACAGGCTCAAAAGGACAACCATCCTACGCATCCTGACCATCATTGCCCACAGGCTCACAGTACCAACACATCGGACAGCCAACATTCCTCCCCAGACAAAGCTGCTGGCTTTGCTGCACATGTTGGCCTCTGGACCTTCCAACCAACAACAGCCAGAGTCGGAGGAGTCTCACAGCCAGCCCCATCAAAGTTCCCCACACCTGTTCTGGATGCCATCACCAGCTTGGTACCCCAGGTACCTTCACTTCCCTCACATTGCTCAGGAACAGCTGGAAACCAAGCAAGGCTTCAACGCCATAACTGCCTTCCCGCACGTGTTGGGGGCAATCAACTGCATACATGTACTCCTCGTGTCCCCTGCTGCCACTGCACACAATCCCCGCAACAGGAAGCACACGCATTCCATCAATGTGCAGGCAATAGTGGACCACCGTGGACTCTTCACCAATGTCGTCGCCAACTACTCAGGCAGTGTGCATGATTCCTTCATCTTTCGACAGTCCATCATCAACCAGCGCTTTGAGGCTGGCACCTATGGGAATGCATTGCTTGTTGGTAAGTACTGAATGGACACACCACACACCTCAACTCTACAATCATGCATCTCACAACTCTGGGAATGCACACATTACAAACTCACACACAACATGCCAAACAACATGCCCACCTACCAGACATGACAGCACAACTTACTGTGGTGACCTGGGCAAGCCATGTACACGAGCCATCAACGGCATGGCACCTCAGCCACACAATAGCAGAATGTGGGGAGAGGTGGAAACCATGCATGTGCGAAGGAGGCAAGTGACCCATGAATGTGAATGTACACAATGCCAAGTGTGGTGTGGATGTGCTGGACAGACTGCAGTATGCAGATCACAGACATGCCCATGTTGACATATACTGCTGGTGTTTGGGGTGTAGTGAACAGTGGACGCAACCATGTTACCCCAGGCAGTGGGGAAGAGCGCGGAAACTAGCTCATTACGTCCCCCCTGTAAGCGTGAGCGGACTGGGCTGGCCCGGCGTACGCCAGGCCAGTGTAGGGGTGTGAATAAAAAGCCCGTAGCTCTGGGCGTGGTTCTCTTCCAGAATGGCCAACGTGTCTGCCAGGATGGCGCTTCCCAGCCCGCCACGAGGCCAACACCATGAGCAGCGGTGCCTGCGACTATGTGCGCCTGCTGCACCCCAGGCCGCAGGGCCCCAGACCCGTCTTGGCCGCCCCTGCACAACCAGGCCACACCACTCACCATCCAACACCGGCGTGTGTAAAGGAGGGCCCACCGCGTGCCTGTGCAAGCTCCAAGCCTGAGGCCCGTGACCTTGGCAGCCTTCTCAGACCATCCCAGTCCTCCCCGAGACAGGCGCGCTGCACTCCTTTCTTATTGACGTACTCCACCGCCCTACACAGCGGTCAAGTAGGTCACACATTTGGAACTGAGTCTTGATTATACAATGGCCAAATACACATACGAAGGCAGAGTTTAAATCACTATACTCCCTACGATGTGGTGCCACAAACTCTGTGCATAGCATTCCAACCACTCGTGTTTGTGGGCCTTTGCTGACTATGCCTTCGGCCTACACTGCGTTACAGCACTGCGGGGTCACCTGTGTGTTGCCTACACTGCGGTCCAGTAGGCCTTACATCATTCCAATCCAGTCCGTACCAGGCAGAACACGGCATCGTCGCAGGCTGCAAACCCACTCAGCTCTGGTGCTTCTACCTCTGTCAACCACAAGTCATCTCCACATGCCATTTTAACGTCGTGTGTTAGATTTCCAGGAGGAGCTTGCTGAACAGCGGTTGGTCCGCGCTGACTGCTGCCTCCGGCCTACACTGCAGTCAAGTAGGTCACACATTTGGAACTGAGTCTTGATTATGCAATGGCAGAGTACACACTTTATGGAGGATTTTATATCACTGTACTCCCTTCGATGTGGTGCCACCAACTCTCTGCATGGCACTCGAACGACACCTGTCTGTGGTCCCTTGCTGACTACTGCCTTCGGCCTACACTGCGGTCGAGTAGGTCACACACTTGGAACTGAGTCTTGATTTATTTATGGCAGAGTTCACATCATTGTACACAAGGAGAGGAGTAAGAGGAAGACGTGGTTCAGTCCTGAGGAAAAAAGGATCCTCGTTGCGGAGGTGATCGAACACTACCAACAACTGCTCTAGTGCCACTAACTCTGTACATCGCAAGCCAAAGACACATGGCGGTGGGCCCATGCTAGCCGCTGCCTCCGGCCTACACTGCGGTCCAGTAGGTCAAACATTTGTATCTGAGTCTTGATTTATTTATGGCAGAGTTTATATCATTGTACAGGCCTCATCGCAGACTGCATCCCCTTTCAACCCTGGTGCCACTGACTCTGTGCCCCGAAATTCATGAACACTCTCTGGTTGAACTTCCGTGGCGTCTGAGTCTATGGCCTGGGGGTTGTCTTCATCATCATGGAGCTGATACTGACTTGGTGGTAAAAAGGAGTCTGTAACATTCTACTCCTCCAGTTTCGGCTTGCTTCTGCCCTCTGCATGATGCCCTGGAAGGACACCTTCCACTGTCCCCCGAAACACTCCATGACATTCTCCTTGGACATCAACGAGGATCCGCTCGGCTCGCGTAGCCCCACCTCAGTGCACCGCAAGTCATCGTCCCGTGGAGGTGTGCCTTTTCCGGCGGCAGTGCATCCCGGGCCACTAACTCTGTGCAGCTCAAGTAATGCAAAGCAGCATGGAAGCATAAAATGATAATTACTCAGTTATTTTCATCTTATGTTTCTACTTTGCACTGCTTAAAAGTAGTGGGGCAACGCTCCTCCATCATAGCGGAGGACCCACCACTGTTCCTTTATGGATATTCACAATAATTTATAGTGTGTTTCCTCATGCTCATCTGCACGTCTGAAACAAGGTTTAGGAGTTTTAAAAAAACGTACAAAGTGCACAGGGCAAATGCACTTTCCAGGGCGAGTGAAGGTGTGGTATATACATTTTCCTTTGGATAAAAACGGTTGACTTTTAAAATCAGTAATTCTTGTGCAACTCACACTTTTCTATAACGTTTGGTTAATGGTGTCGCAAATGGCGTCCTCAGAACTAAATGAAATAGAATCAATCTGAGGATGCAGCTCTCATTATGGAAGTAGGACATTATGACATACAAGAAATCAGAACGTTCGTACACTAAACATTGAGGGCCAGATTCACAATGATGATTCAGATGCACAGCTACCTTCAAAATATTTGTACAAATGGTGTGATATATGAGTGCAAATCTTCATTTGTAATTCAACAAAGCGGATATACACTTGTAAAGCAATTTACTTTAAAAAAATTATATTATGCTTGAATATTTAACATTAAAAGTGAAGTTTCTTCACAGGCTTTAGAGAGGGTTTTCCAAGGAAGGAATGCCTTGTAAAAATATGTGCAAAATGGGTGATAAAGAACACATAGAAGATTGTGGCCATTCGCAAACATTTGAAAGTCACGTTTCCAGACTGGCAATAATCATGGCAAAAGCTACAGTAAAACTGCGTCCAGGGTAGAGATGAGCAGGGAACATCTCCAAAATTGTTGGGTCATGTAAGCAAGTGAAAGTAAATGTTTAGGATAAAGAAAGCACGTTTCACGTTTTTTCTAATCTTATATTCTTAATAAAAAGAGTTCCATGATCAACCCTGGAAAACTGAGATATCCCCGGAAAACTTTGTAAATAAAAAAGTCAGAATTTTCCTTCAGAATTTGAAGGTCACATGCTAAAGGAAAGTTTTGGATTTTACTTCTGTTGTAGGTGTGAGTCTACTTTGTATTCCTTGACCTCATCAAAAATATTTCTAAAGGTATCTGTGTCTCATTGCAGTCTTTGGAGCGACCTAGTCATACATATCCAGGCGCTGGAAATTCTTACCAAAATGCAAACACCTGGAAGTTCTAGAGTATGTAACACCTATGACTGCAGAAAGACACAATTTCTCACAGAAAATGTTTTATGAATTAGATAGTTATTTTCAGAAGGAATTCACTCAGGAATGACTCACAGCTACTCACATAAAACGCTTTGTGAGCAGGGTCTATTAATAGTTTTGTAAAAAGGAAGAGTTTTCATGTTTTAAGCAAGCATATTCGATTAGGTTGCCTCCAAATTAAGGCAGCTCAGGTGCCAACAGATCCCTAATAACACTAGAGTCCATAAGGAACCATTACTGTCTCCTGTCTTCTCTAACCTCTTTGTGGAACCCTTAGAGCTCTACTCACAGATGATAGCATCAAAGTTCACTAATGGCAAATAATACACAACTTTATTTGGAAGTCTTCTCTGCTCCAGACACCCAGGACCAGATTTACTAAGCACTTGTATTGCCATTGCATCATGCAAGGCAGCACAAGGCAACTCAAGAGCATTTTACAGCACACACAAAAAGAGGAAAATGCCTCTGAGGATTGATTTTGTGCAGGAAGTTGTCCATGACGCAACTGTGCCGGCTTCAGCATTAGGCAGCACACAGTACTCCATTACAGAGAGAGAGCAGGACTGCACCATATTTTTGTAAATATGGTGCATTCCTGCTCTCTCCATTTAACACAGCACTGTGCAACAAGTTGTCTTGTTGAGTTGCATTGTGCCAAATGTTAGTAAAGTGCTTCAAAAATTGCCTGCACGTCATCTAGTTCTGGGTGTTAAAAGTCTACCTGAAGCTCACTTGGACAAGACAGAATTCCAAGTATTTGCCAAGAACAGCAAATTAGAACTAGTACAACTTTGTCTCAATAACTTGAATCTCAACAGCTTCAAACAGTAACTTTCACCAAATGTCAAGTCACTTGTATTGACCATGGACACCTGACTCACACTCATGAAACATTGTGGCAAAAAATATGTTTTGGTAATAGCTCTCTCTTCTAAAGAAACAACTTCAGGACTGTTATTTGAGCCCTCATGCTCTTGCATCTGGATGGTGGCAACCCCCTGCTTCATAGCCTCCTCGACTCCACACTGGTTCTCCTAAGGGTATCCTACATGCCACAGTGTGTGTTATCCTGGTCCTAAACAAATAGATCACAACATTTATCGTGGGTCCCCTTGTGATCCCACACCATGGTCACAACCAACTGCCTCAATTACAAAGCCATCAGGACCAGTGCCCCAATTTCTTGAAGACAATCCATTATCTCTGGGAGCTTTCGGCGCCCCAGCAGCCAGTAGACCATCAGGCAGGATGCTAAAAAGTGTAAAATTAAAAAAAGCACGGCAGGATCTAGAACAACATCCCTATATCTATCAGGACCACCCTAATGCTGCCCCAATTTAGGCAAAAGTTGAAGATGCACCTCTTTAAAGCACACAACATCAACATGCAGTAACCATATACTTCTGCTCCCAGAATCCAGCTACTTCTCCGATCAGACGTTGACTGTATCCTTTCCTTTCCCCCTATGCAGTGCTTCCCTACTTTTTGGCTATGTTCAAACCACACCAATCTCACATGCATACATACATACATACTTACATACATGCATACACATTAATTGCTTCCAGATGCTGCACTGAGATATAAGACTTTAATACAATTGCAATAGTAAAAACATAAATATTACAGTTTAAAAAATTGCGCCTCAGAATAAAATGATTCAAGAATATATTTTTGCTTCTCTATCAGGTATTAGTGCAGAATGGCACAGGTGTATTTATTAGGGTGACTTCCTATTGCAACCTGAGCTATCCCCCATTCAATACCATTATCATTGTAAATCTATTCGTATTTGTATACTTCTTAAGAAAGTTGTTGCTGTTAAAAATGTGTCATCCTAGTAGAGATGATCATTTTTAATTTTTCTCTTTCACACATTGGAAGGATGAGGTAATGGGACTTACTGGCCACATCTGAATTATGAGAGCTAAGGAAAATTGCAGCTCCACAGTTTTTCACCTGCTCAAAGAAGGAGAAATCTCTGGGAACAAAATAGCTCAGATAAGCCAGAACATGCTGGAATTAGTACAATATTATCCATTTGTCTTCATTTCTCAAGAGCTACCTTGTAGTGCCACAACATTTCTGCAAGCTGTAATTATGAAAACCTGTGGTATGAGAACTTTAGAGTATAAAATTACTGCTGCTGTATTCACGTACCCATTTTAATGGGAGCTTTAGAACTTGATTTAGTACTAGAATGTAGACCTTAGAACTTGATTTACAGTATGCCTATGATGGAAAATCTTGATTTATGAAGAAAGCTCTAAATTTGTAAGAGATTGCACTAATGGCATCTCATCAATCACAAGGATAGTTTGGTGGATTAATAATGTTACCGGTTCTCTGGAGTTTGCACTTTCAACAGCAAATTTAGAATTTCTTAATAGTCCTTTCCTGTAAATTATGCCCCAGTTTTTCAATATGTGCTGTTTTGATAGCCATTGTGTCCTGATTACTATTCTCAGATAAGAGAAATTAAATTCTCCAAAATCTTTTGCAGGAACTTGATTATGAATCTAAGACAAGCTACAGCCTGAGGATAGAGGCAGCAAATAAGCATATTGACCGGCACTATGAAAGTTTGGGTCCTTTTATGGACACAACAACAGTGAAGATTATTGTTGAAGATATTGATGAGCCCCCGCTCTTTACTCAACCTGTCTATTCAATGCCAGCATCTGAAGCAGCAAAGGTTGGGACCAGCATTGGAGTGGTGGCCGCTCAAGATCCAGATTCATCTAACAGTCCTGTGAGGTATGCAGACATTATTTATGTGCATCTTTCATTTTAATATGCATGCTACTTCTGACACAAAATTAACTTTACATTTACTTTGTGTGAGTGACCTCTAAAGATTGTTCAATTAGAAAGTAAACAAAACATGTTGTTCTCTTTCCATCACTACCACATAGTCTAGCTTCTTTTTATTAAGCTCTAAATTTGTGACCTTCTCTTCTCTTCTGTTGTTTTGTAATTATTTTTCCCCACTTGTTCTCCTTTCATATCTTAGAGTCATACTCTCCTTTCGTTTCTGCTGCATTTGTTCTTTATATATTTGTTAATTTATACAACACTTCGTTACTTTAATACCACCAACTCATTTTTGCCAAAGATTCATTATTTGTCTTTCCTTGCTACTGCCTTTTACCAATTTTGTTGAATTGTTCCTCCTTTGCCTTTCGAATTCTTTTAAACTATTGTCTCTTTTTTCACCTTACCTCCTTTTCCCTAATTCTAATATCTCTTCTTGCATTTGACGTTCTCGCTTGTTTTTTTTGACTGTCTCAAACACTAGTCTTAAAATTGTTTTTTTCTGTTTCACTCTCCATGCCTCATCACTACTGCTTTGAACCAGTGCAATCTCCCACCACCGATTCTTGTTATTTCTTTTGTGTTACTATTATACACCTGCATCTAATTTTAGTCTTTCTAAACACATTTGTCTTGCACAATATTATCCCTGTTTTAACTTTATTTTCCCCCTTAGTCAAGACCTACATGTTTAAGTTCCACATCTTTGTATTTCTGTCTTGGTTGCTGGTCTGCCCCGTTGACTATATTTATGCTCACTTTGCTTTTCCCGTAAATCCTTTCCAGATATTTCAGTTTTTCCAATGTCCATTCCCTTTTCCATATTATCTAATGTGTTCCTCTTCTTTCCTTTCCCTTGTCTTCTTCCTCTGTTCTGCTGTCCTAATCCATCTCCTAGAGATAACATTCCATACTTTAATGCCCATAATAGGGGTTCTTGGTGGCTTTTAGGATTTTTGTCTACCACTCTTTGTTTAAATTTACTATACACTCATTATGAAAATAACTACACCAAGTATGAGTGACGGTCATAACGATAAAATACAGAATACTGAAGATAATTTAACTTCATTTAGAATAAGAAAGTATGTTTGGTAGCAGATTATATCAAGATGAAATTGTACTTAGTAAAATGCACATTTTATGTTTTTTAAATATAAATGTTCTGATCCACTTTTAAAACTACTTGTTTATATCGGCATATGTATGTATTGTAACACATTTCATACTGCATCATGTATGTACTAATAAAATGCATTCTAAAAAAATACAACTGGAGGGATTTTTTCAAAGTGAGTGAATATCCACACAACAATATGTGTTGTTAAAAACCCTTGTAAAATTAATTCTCAACTTTAGACAGGGTTGGAGATTGATTTCACCAAAGGGTGAAGTGAAGCTGTATTTCACTCAGAAGTGGGGTGAGAATGGTGGGAGGATGCCTGTTAAAAATGGGGTCTCTAGTTGGCAGTGGTTTGCACCCTGTTCAAGTAGGGACCCACATGCTAGTCAGAGTCAGGTTAGTATACACTAAGTTTACCTGTGCTCACCCTATGGTAGCTTGGCTCAGAGAGGTCAGGCTAAACCTAAGAGGCAAGGTGTAAAGTATTTGTGCACACATCCACAGTAACACAGGGAAAACACCACAAAGGTACTCCACACCTGTTTAGACAAAAAGCCAATAGATAGTTGAGTAAAACAAGACCAAAATGACAAAAATCCAACATACACAAGTCAAGATATGAATTTTTCAATATTAAATAAAGTTATAGCACTTACAAAAACAATAGCTCCAGCTGTGGCTATCTTGATGTGCTTGACGGGTATGAATCCACAAATTCATGCTGAACGCGTTGGAGCCGACAGAGTCGCTCAGACCCTGCTACAGCACCTTGGAGACATTGAGAATCAAAGATGATGCGGGGCGTCAGGGAGGTGAGGCGTCACGGAGCCAGATACTGCGTCGTTTCCTCACTTCTGCAGAAGTTATTGGCACATTGGCACTCAAGGAAAGTGCATTGTGGAAATGAGTTGAGGCGTCACTGAAGCAATTGAGGCGTCGGTTTCAGGAGAAGCTGCAGAGTCATTGAGCCACTAACACCCAGAGGTACGGTGCCGATGAAGCATCGAGTGTCAAGCCGAAAGGCGGAGATTTTGCAGGGCCACAGGTGCTGCAGCAGAGTCGTAGTCTGGCGTCATGGACTTCGGTGATGCGGTACTCAAGGCTAAAGCAGTGGTGGTTGTAATGTGTGATATTTGCGTTGAGCGGGACCACTGTCTTGGGCAGGCAGCAGCATGGGGTCGAAATGCAGAGTGGCGCCGGTTCTGAAGTGACGCTCAAAGTTGATGTGTTGGTTTAATCTTTTTAGCACAGAAACTCACTTTCAAGGGCCCATGAATTAGATTTGGCACCACATGGCAGAGTAGGGCTCTCAGCAGAGGAGCCCAAGTCCTATAGATTAAGTATTTGATGGTCCTGAGACTTCCAACAGGGGGAAAACTCAACTCAAGCCCTTTGAGAAATTTTAGACAGCAGGATACAAAGAGCAATGTCCATTCTTCTCACTCCCAGGAAAGAAGCAGCAGGCAGTGGGCCAACACAGCCAAGCAAGTGGTAAAGCGGGAGTCATTCCTGGCAGCAAAATAGCCCTTCTTCCTTGCAGAATGTCCTTAGTCAACAAGTATTCTGAGTACATGGTGTCAGAGGTCCAGTACTCACACCCATTTTAGCCTTTGAAGTTGGCAGACTTCAAAGAAAGGTCTTTGTAGTAGACAAGACCATGCTCTTCCTGGCCCTGGCTCCAGACACATGTTAGTGGGGTGTGCAGCTCTTTGTGTGGGGACATGGACAGTCCTATTCAGGTGCAAGTGTCAGCTCCTTTCACCACTCTAACTCAGGAGGACCCATTAGCCTGTTGATGGGCCATCAGGATAAGCGGGACACACCTCAGATTCCTTTGTATGTGACTGACTCAGATATGTATTCTAGGGACAGCCAGAGGCACAGAATGGTTACAGTAAGAACATGCCAACTTTCTAAAAGTGCAATTTAAAAACCAACTTCACTAAAATGTGTTTTTTTAAATTGTGAGTCCAGAGACACCAAACTTCAATTTTCTATCTGCTCCCAATTTGAAGATTCACATGGAAAGTGTTGTATGGCAGACCAGTACTAACCTATGGGGGAGACAGGCCTTGTTTTATTGAAAAACAAATGTAGCAGTTTTCACTGCCAGGACATGTAAAATTCAAAGGAACATGCCCTACATTTTAAATACACTGCACTCTGCCGATACCACTAACTAGGGCCTACCTTAGGGGTGCCATAAATGTAGTAAAAAGGAATGCTTGGGCCTGGCCGGTAGGTGAACTTGCCAGGTTGACATGGCAGTTTTCAAACTGCACCCACAGGCTTTGCAGTGGCAGGCCCGCCTGAGACATGTTTGAAGGGCTACTCATGTGGGTGGCACAATCAGTACTGCAGGCCCACTAGTAGCATTTGATTTATAGTCAATGGGCACATGTAGTGCACTGTACTAGGGACTTATTAGTAAATCAAATATGCCAATCAAGGAGAAACCCATCATATCATGTTTTAGAGGAGAGAGCATATGCACTGTGGGGGAAGGCAATATGTTTGTGGATACCCCTATAAAAAGGGCTAAGTCCAACCATGGGGGGTGGGATTTCTTCATGGGGAAAATACTTTCCCACAGAGAACAAGTTTTAAAGTTTTTTTTTAATGTTGCAATGTACATATGCATACATTTGGACTTAATGCATGTATGTTTTGAGAAATACTTTTGCAGAGGAGGAACCTCAATTTCATAAATGTGTTCCAGAGGTAAGCCTCACTAAAACATAAAAAAAAATCTATTTGAGCAACATTCTTACTTTTTTTGGAATAGAGTCCGAAGAGCCAACCCTTCCTAAATAGCATTATTCGCTGTGGTTAGTTGAATGCAGTATTACTGTATGCTAGTTTTTCTTGGCATTTCAAGGCGATATCCCTAACCTGATAAAAAAAAAATGTTTTTCATTTTACGTCTAGGTACTCAATAGATCGAAATACAGACCTTGAGCGGTACTTCAATATTGATGCTAACAGCGGAGTCATTACAATTGCTAAGCCTCTGGACAGGGAAACTAATGCTGTTCATAATATTACTGTCTTGGCAATGGAGAACCGTAAGTAAAACATATATTTTTTTTGCATATGAAAAGTAATGGTGCAATATACTTATTTATACCTGTGCCTTAACAGTTTAAAAGGGAAGTCCCCAAGTCCATATTAAAATAGAGCAGCTTGAATTTTTAGCAGTGGAAGCCAAGATTGAATACACATATCTGTATTAATGAATTATTAAATTGACAAAATATACGTTTAATTTGCCTCTGCTACCCATTTGATCCAAATTAACGAACCTCAAAGACAAATTATATGACTTCAAATAATGCCCTTAAAGATGAAATGCCATCTGTGTCAAATGAATGAAGAAACATGTTTGTTTTGCTGTAGATAATGTGACTATCCTTAACAAAAGTAGGTGTTAGTCTCGGTGGTGCATGTATTCTTATTATAAACATTTGTGAATTGCATTTAGGAACATTATAATTGTTCTGTCTTAAGGAAAGAAACCAAAGGGTAAATAGATATTTTACTAGGTGAGTCTTCAGAAATCTTATATTGTTGCAATTTGGGTACTTCTGAAGTAATGACATAGTGATCTGTATCCACTGTTTTGCCATTATACATCAGTTTAATGTGTGATTTATTCATAATGAAAATTGATATGAAAATGTCAGCTTTAACTACAAGAACACTAATAACGCTGATAGTAATATTATCAAAAGCAACAATATAATAATACTCGCAAAAACGATAACAAAAAAAGGTGCTTGTTGAGAGAAAAGACTGCTTTTAATCCAGTTTTACGCTACTATGGTCTTGATTATTTGGTTGACGAAACAACAAGCATCTCCATGTTCTAGTTGCTGAAGTTTGGATTTTATACACGGATCATAGACACATAAAGAGCAAAAGCAAATTTCAGAATTATAAACAGTATTCATCCATCAATTAAACATTTGATTAAAAAACATGCATGAATCAGGATGCCCACATGGGGGATATTTCTCTGATGATTTTGTAATTGTGTATAAATGCATACATCAATAATTAAATAAATACAAACATCAAGATTATTCTAAATTAGTACTCGAAGAGAGTTTAAAAAAACTAAAAATGTCTTCATACTTATCAGTTGATTCAATATTTCCATGTTCTTCCGCTAGCTAATGTGGAGTGGTGTAACAGACTGATTCATAACGAATTGAAAACAATTTGGAAATCTATGCATCTTAGGGGCATATTAGCAAGGGCTGGCGATATAATTATCACCGCTTTAGCATCCGTGTTTGGGCGAAAAGCGGCGATAATTATATTGCAATATCATCAAGGACACGCTAGCGCGTGTTTCCTTGATGTAGAGCCCGTTTTTTTCACAGCCTCGCCTCGCATCGCTAATGAGATGCAAAAGAGGCGTGGCTGTGAAAACAACACATGTTAATATCGTGAAGGCAGCTTCGCGATATTAACAAGGAGGTGCAGCGATAAAAATAATCGCGCTACCTCAGCCTTACCACAGGGTCCTAACAGCAATGTTATCGCTGAATGCAGCACACATAGAAAGAGGAAACACTGAGGAGAAATAAAGATATTTCTCCTCGTTACTCCTCTCATGGGGAGGCGTAGCATTTTGACGCGTTCCTAGGTCTACTACTAATGGTAAATTAGTCAATGAGCCAAAATCCATGAGTCGATGCATAGGAACACCTGCGCTCCACCCACGAAACGCCTACCTGGAGCAGAGTAACACAAGGCAGCAATTTGTACTGCCTTTTGTTACTCCAGATTTATCAAGTCATGCAGGGCCACGTAATTTGGCCTTGCATGGCTTGATAACTCTGATTTTTGTGTTGTGTCACCCTTGTGTGGTGCAATGGGGATCCAACACAATTACAAATTTGCCCCTTAGTTTTATAAAAATGATTTAACCACCTCACTTAAAACTTATTTTACATAAGAAAATAATGCTCTTTAAAGTGCAATCAAAGCAACATACATAGTTTTGTTTCATAGCCTCCTTTGTCAGTACTGTTCGCCATTATAAGATGGAAAGGGTTGTGTGCAGAAGGAATTCACAATCACACCAGTAGGCATGTCTGAATTTGCATTGCAAACACAGCAATATTAGAAGTGCAAGTACCATAAGAGTACCTGTGATAACTGGAAAGAATGGCAAATACAAACAAAGAAAGGACTGACCTTACCTTTCCTGTATACTCATTAAAAGGTTTATTATAAAATCCTAATGGGTTTAATCAAGGTCTGGCCCCAAGAAGTAGTTCCGCAAGCAGAGACATAACAGAGAGTACGACTGCCCGAGAACCAACTTCCTACCACTCCATCAGAGGTCCAAATGATATAAGTGATGCTAATAATACCTCACACCCAAAAACAGATACATCTGTGCAGTGCAATAATGGCCAAGGAGCAGACAACTTGAAATGAGCGAAAAATCATCCAGTGCAAACTAAAAGGAAATGGAAACCTAAGAGGAAAATTTGACCCATGAAGGGAGTAACTGAAGTGCCTTTGCCGGCCAAGGTATCTGATCCAGGGACATCAGTGACCGCTGTGCAAGGCTTGGATGCTGACCAGCCAGGGAGCCTGGTCGCCTGCCCCACAGGGGAACCTGGATCAATGCCCAGTCTCAACCCTCTGGCCCCAATCATTGTAGAATTAGGACACTATGTGGGAGGCCAAATTAGGGTTCTTTGTTAGATAACAATATCAGAGCTGATTGGAAAGCAGCTGATTGCTGCCTGGAATTTATCGATCTCCTCTCAGATATTGGCTGTGTGTATAGTCTCTAAACAGATTAAGATTGTTAGCTCTTTTTTATGCAATTCCTGAGCTAATAGTGGTCTTGTCAGGTTATATGAAGATAGGAAACTGATCAATCAGCAATTTGGGCAAGGCTTAAAAGAGAGCATTGCCTATTCCTAGAAGGTCGAATTTGCACAGCCCGGCATCTCCAGACTGGTACACAGTCATGCTGATGACTTTAATATTATGTGGGGTCGATGTCTTACCCTTCCCAGTTTTTGACCGGGAAGAAGCAGCTTTACAAGGGCAGCACTAGCTACATTCATTGCCCCTTGGATCTGAGTGCCTTTTTAACCACAGATTATCTGCAGGGGTCATGAAGAGCAACTTATCGATTACTATTGGAGTAGCCCCTAAGAATCTGTGCATCTCTGCAAGAAATAATATCAGAACATTTAAGCTTGCAAACCATGGGGTCAAAGCGTGTAACTGTGAAGATTAGTCTTGAATAGCTGGAGTACTGGCTTCCAGACCCAGAGTGTCCACCAGGGGAGAGTCCGATTGAGAATGGAAGGGCTCATCCTTCATGCCTGCTGCCATTATTTAACTAAGCTATCCAAGGCCTGTGTAGAAGGCAGGATTGGCAATGATTATTTGTATGATTTATCTTGGAATATTGCGGACTTGGCTTGCAATACAGAAGAGGAGGACTGACTGAAATGTATCTAGCAATAGGCTATGTGCTGCTTTTAGGAGATGTGGGCACTCAAGAGAATCGAGGTAAATGGGTTTTTAGACATCAGCACTCAAGCTGTCCTTCCCAGGAAGGGGTGGCCTTCGAGGGGCTTATTTTGTGGGTGTATTGCAAATTGAAATGCATGATAGAGCAACTGGGGGTAGTGAATCTGCCACCTAATGTACAACATGTGAGCATCTGGATTAAGGGGGCCGAGGGAGGTGGAGTTGACAACCTGAATGTATATATTTCACCGGAGTGGTCCCCAGAGGTCCAGGCGATATGGGGGAATTTTAACTCTTAGTGCCAGGGAGGATGTTGCTAACTGTAAGTTGATCGAGGAGGGTAAAAGGGAGAAGTATATGTTACTCATTTGTGGAGATTTCAATACACAACCTTCTGATGCTATCATTAAAACCGAAGTCCTAATGGAAGATCATTGCTTCGGTATTTCCAAAACAGCCATGAGTAGTTTCAAATCCACCAAGAAGGGCGATGCATTCTCTGATTTTTTGATGAACCACCAGCTGCGCTTTATTAATGGTCGCACTCCCTCTGATAGTACTGCTGTGGCGACATTTGACAATGGGAGAACCCTGTCATTAATTGACTATATTATAGTTAATACAGAGAGGTGGGTATGTGTGTGATATGACTGTTGTCAGAAGAGTGGAGAGAGACCACGACCCTGTGGCACTCTGTTTAAAGCTGTGCTTGAGACAATGGGCCAGTGTGAAAAATCCAAAGGAGGGGACTTATGGGCATGTGATCACCCAAGCCAATAGCAGGAGGAGAATTAGATGGAGCAGTGAGAAATAACTACTAGAACTCCCCCCTGCTAAAATGTATAATATCCAAGTACAGAGCTATTGTCTTGAACCCTCTGACGGATGATAATGAAGAAATCTCAGCAGCTTATGACAGGTTGGTAACTGAGCTGAAAGCTCTGTGGTCTAAGCCCATCTGGTATGATGAAGTTTGCTTTAACATGGAGAGAGCTGTCTTATCGGCTCTAGCATGGCAGCATTGCAGCCCCCAGAGTGAACTGATATTTCAAGAGTGCAGGAGCAAGTACAAATGTCTTTTAAAAACTAATAAATTGCTGCACCAACTGGCTTTTTGGCTTGAACTGTGAGAGGCCTTGCACTACAAAAATACCAGAAGATTTTGGGAACTGCTAACACAGATGGAGAAGGGGAAAGTAAATATAATAGAAACTTATATTGGCCCAACTAAGTGGACCAGTCACTTAAGCCCCCTATACAGAGCCAACCTCATAGACCAGTCAGGTGCCCAGATGACTTGTGAGGATCTGCGTATGGGGTTGTGTGCAATTGATATCCTAGTACCAAAGGTGGAAACAGCACTGAATGCTGTGAAGAAACACAAAACACCTGGCCCAGAACTTGTGCCTAGTGACATTTATCGTGAGGAACCCCACTTAGGGGCCAGTGATCTTGCTGAAAACATTTATTCAGCATTCGTTGGCAACACCATACCCTCCTCGTGTCGCTCTGCCATTATTGTTCTGATCCATAAGAAGGGCGATTGGGGTAGTCCTTCCAATTATCACCCGATCTCCCTCTTGGATGAGGCAGGCAAAGTCCTGGGGAAAGACCTGCTCAATCACCTCCAGGACTGGATGGATGCCCATGACATTATGACAAAAATGGAAGCTAGTTTCTGTCCACGAATAGGGACTAGCGACCCAGCTCTCCGACTGTATATGATTTCATATAAATTTACAGTTGTTAGAAAGTAATCACTCTATCTAATATTTGTAAATCTGAAAGCATCTTTTGATTTAGTTGACTGAGAGAAGCTGTGGAAATCCCTGATAGATTCAGAAGTCAATATCACCCTGGTAAAGGTTCTTCTCACCGGTAGCACTGCTAGAGTTAGGTACGGCTCAGACAGGGAATGCACAGAACCCATCCTGGTATAAAAGGGCATGCAGCAAGGGGTGTGCTGGTGCCCCTACATTTTAGTCTTTTTCTAAATGATGTAGCACACTAAATGGTGGAAGATTCCTTAGACATCCCCACCATAGCCAGAAGAAGGGTGCCGATATTATTATGTGTGTATGATGCAGTATTGATGGCATGAACAGAAAATGCCACTCATACGCTATTAAAGCGCTTTGAGGAATATTGCGACAAGAAATCACTGACCATTAGTGGTAGTAAAATGAAGGCTATCATACTGAGGCTGTCTTCTAGCTTCCATGTGGAAGCCTACGGTTATGGTGTGCCCTTAGAAACCGTTAAGCAGTTTGATTACTTGGGTTTTCGATTCTCAGAAAACATGCACTGAGGTAGTCACATAGAGAGGGCAACTACCGTCCTGAGACAAATGGCAGGGTCAGTCCTGCAGTTCAGTCATAAGACTGGTACCAGAAGCAATGGTGTTATGCTGCAGATATATAAACAAAGGTTAGTGGCAGCTGTACTATAGCGGAGCTATGGGGGAATATGAATGTACGATCAGCTCAGTAGCTGAGAATAACTTCCTAAGAGCCTTGCTGTGGTTGGGGATGGGCACCCCCTTTATTGGCGCGCCATACAGAGCTCAATTTCACCCCTATATCAGAGGTAGCAGCCCTCAGGCCAGTTCTCTCTTGGGTTAGGCTAATAAGAAACCCGACTGAAGCAATATACTTGAACACCTTAGAAGAACTTACCTCTAGTGGTGAGTGTGGGGGGAACCAATGGTTGTTCCATGTACAGAATATTTTAAAAGAGCTACTGATGGAATACTTGTGGGCGGATCCCAGCAGAGAAAGGCATGACACTGCAGACCTTATCAAAGATCAGGACCATGAATGTGGGCAGACAAGGAGTGTCATGCGTTGAGGCCAGGATCTATCTTGTGCAATTATTTTAGTGTGCCTATGTTTCTCCTTGTACTGTGTATGTGATAGACCCTGAACGTAAGCGAATACTGTATGGAAAATGCAAGCTGGGTATCATGCCAACCAGGGACTATTTAATTAAAATTCACAGGCTTGCTGCTGGATCTGAGCACTGCGATTGTAGCTTTGGCTGGTTAGACAACTTAACCCATTTCCTTCTGTTCTGCAAAAAATATGACCCTGTACGGTGGCGATTGCTCCTTCCTCTTTTCAAAATCCATGGGGTTAGATGTGTCGGATCAGGATTGGCACTTTCGATTAGGCTGGATGATATGTATTTTTTAAATTCTGTAGCGCCATTTCTATGGGCTCTGTGGCCTCGCTGGAGAAAGCTGCACAGCACGCTCGGTATCACCTCAATCAGATAACCTATGTGGATTCATGAATATCCCTCTATGCACTGTGTTGCTAACTGCTGTTCGAACTGCATGCTTCCATAATGGTCCTATGCACTTCACCTTTATTTATTTTGTGGAATAGTTGTGTCTTTATGGGGATGGAATGTAGTGCCTAAATGGCATTATGGCATCCAGTTGTTTGCACTGTATATGTTTTTTAGGAATGAAGTCTCCGACTGAACTGTATACTTTTTAAAACGTTACTTTGCACTTGCACTTATGTTTATTTGATGAATCTGTTGATCATTTGTACTGGAATGGGGTACAGTGCTTAAATGTTATTATATCGCCCTGTTGATTGTAATGTATATGCAGATGGTTCTCTGCACTTGCACTTTTACGCATCTGATAAATTTGTCGATTGTTTCTATTAGAATGGAATTTAGCGCCCAAATGTCACCCTCTTGCCCTGTTGATTGTACTATATATGTTTTTAAGAACTAAGGGGCATATCATCAAGGCGCAACGATAAAATGATCGCCGCTTTAGCGTCCGTTTTCGGGCGAAAAGCGGCGATAATTTGATCGCACTATCAGCAAGGACACGCTAATGCGTGTTCCTATGCCTCAGCGCCGATTTCCCTAACGCCCATCTTTGCAACGCCAATGATATGCAAAGTGGGTGTACCCTGCTAAACTAACGTGGAGAATGTCGCTAACAGACATTTCTCCAATTATCAAGCTATTCGCTAACCTGTGTAGCCACGAGAAAAGTAGCGTTCACCGCGCTTTCGCAGGTTTGCTTATGCCTGCTTTTATACTGACTAAGCCATTATAGTCAATGGGTGGTGGATCACAATGATGTGTTCACCCTGCCCTATCATCAACGTATCGCCTATCGCTGTGTGATTATCGCTGGATTTCCACCGATAATCGCACATTTTGCAGCTATCGCTGGATTTTTTTTCGCAGTGGAGAAAAGCGTTGCTGATAGCACGCTATCTCTGCGATAAAATCCAGCGATAGCCAGAGATAATTATCCTCACGCTAAGCGCACTTAGCGATAATTATCTCCAGCTGTTGCTGATATGCCCCTAAGTCTTTCACTTTTAGTTGCTTTTAAATCATAGTTTTTATTATCGTAAGGTTAAAAGCTGAAACAATAAATAAATAAATTGAAAATTAAAAATTGTTTGTTTCAAACCATAACAAAATGTGTCTGGTTGCATTAAATTTCAGGATGGCTCTTAAATGTAGACTAATCTTTCACGTTGCTTATCACAAAATGGTTGTTACTGTATTGAATTTTCCATTACTGTTTTGGTTAAAATGAAGCCATGACCTGTATATCCTACTCCGTGCCTCAGTCATTCTGTCTGTCTCGTTTTCTTTGCACAGAGAACCCAACTCAGATTGGGAGAGGGATTGTAGCCATCACCATTCTTGATATCAATGACAATGCCCCTGAATTTGCGATGGATTATGAGACCACTGTATGTGAAAATGCTCTTCCTGGCCAGGTACGGTAGCTAAAAACTGACCACAATCATTTGGTATTTGTTGAGCTCATTATATTATTGTTGTAATGTACTTTGAATAAAACATATCAAACATGCGAAAGCATGGATAGTAAGAACTGAGAGATGTAAAGCAAATGATCAGAGAGGTGAGAAATGGATTTTGGACAGATAGAAATCGAAATATCAGATCAGACACCACTTAAGATAAGAGGATACTTGGGACAGAATACAGAGTGAAGAAAGAGAAAACACTGGCACGTATTCAAAAAGCTAGTGTTTTTATGGAGACAATATACTAAGGATTAAGAATAAGATACATGAGAGCAGAAGAGAAAATACGGAAGAAACTGGAGAGATGAACGTTTGTATTACAGTGTGATATGGTCTCAGGGGGGAAGTGTGACGCAGGTGGAAGTGAAGATGTGATGCTTTTAGGATTATGATTAGCACTTACGGATGAGCATTACGAGACCCTCATAAAACAGGTGAAACTTTTGGAAATCTCTAGGTGGGAAACTGGAAAAATGGGAATTTACCATATCTATCAGGTGCAGTAATTCAGATACCCAGGGTACTTCCCCATTGCTTACGGAATAGGCAGTGTGCAAGTTGGAACACCATGTGGTATTCCGACATCACAATATTACTGATATCTTCAATATCAGTAATTAGTGAAGGATACTCTTGATATCAATATTTCTAGATGTGGGAATGTAGCATCAATTTTCTATTGCTGAATGGGATGAAGGTGTTTGAAGCCATTTTTCCTTGTTCTTAATTATTGCTTGCCCTACAATTCACAAAATTCAGTTGGCTAATATGATTCCCTTGTGGCTAGAGACATATTTAATAAGAAATACCTGAATCAAAATTAAATTAGATATCACTATGTTTCTATATCACAAACTTGAGCACATACATGCAAGAACACAGACATGCACTCACAATCACACATCTAGTTTTTCAATTACTCAATGCTGTATGCATGTTTTCAATCTCTGTCACAAAATATCTGGTTATAATTCAGTCCTTCTTCTAAAATCCCGCGTATCACAATCAATGGGGAAGTTCAACTTAATGACAAAGCTGTTTTATTCATAAACACTTTTGTCCTAATTCTCCAAAAGTATTGTGGACGTTTTCGTTTGAGCAAGCTCTGACAGCTAATCATTTTTGCAGCATTATTATTCAGGAGAGCCAAACAATTGATTAAACAATTCCCCTCAGACAAAATCAAGATTCAGAAAAATAGTTACAATGTTCTCCATGGGGGCAGAGCTTGCATGACATCTTTCTGAGGAACTCCAGGGCTACTTCCACGGAGGCTGAGGCAGTGGAATATGGAGGATCCTGTAGATCCTGACAGAGCTGGTGCACTGGTGCTGCATCAGCCTTGCTTATAAAGTCTGCTTGGAAAGCTTGAGCAACCCCCACTCTGAGGTGAGGTGGTCATTCACCCTGCACTATTGGGTGCCACGGGGTGGTGCCTCCAGTCAGTGTCCACAGTGTTTGCTGAGGCTGTGGTGCATCTAGAAGCAGGAAAGACAGTGAATGCCTCTGGTCAAGGGACTGGAGAGTGGAGGATGGAGATCACTGTACAGGTTAAGGGTATTCCGGGGAAACAGATCCAGGGCCATGGAGACCTTTGAGCCTTTTACCAGTATAGCAAAATGGTGAACACCAGAAGAGGCGAAGTTTGATGTTCTGAGCGTAGGCCTGGGCTGGATGGCCCATGACAGATGACCCTCATACATGATATCTGCTAATGCAGCACCACTGTCTAGACTAGATATTCTGTGTAACAAGGAGAATTGAACCCATTAAAGAAAGTTTGAGACTTTACAGAAATCGAGTATTCTGCATGATATGCCACTCAAAGAGTAGAAGGGCAACATTTTAGAGAGGTAAACATTTACTTTTGTCAGTAGCAACATCATGTGAGCGTAACCCACTGGACCCACGTATTGCCGGTCTAATTCAGGACAAGGCATGATCATGACCCAGTTAAGGACATACGAGAGACACATTTGTAAATATTGATTTTCTTTTCCACAATGAACGTAGGCTGAGAGGCACTTAAATTAAAAATGGGTCAACTTGAGGTGAAGATTAGATGTATGCAGTACCGGGTCTCAAGCGTGGAGGGGCAAAATGCAAGCAGGCATGTTGAAAAACCATTAGAAGTTTAGGGGCTGTGCATAGCTGCCATGGTTCTACCAGAACGCTAAATGGATGTTCTGGACAATACATAAAGACAACATGTCTGAGGCTTCTGGGACTTCTTTTTCTGGAAGGAATGAAGGACTTGGGAAAGATTGTGCATCAGTTCCTCCAGGTGGAAATGTGAGTCATGAAGCAGCCTTGAAGGTGGAAATCGAAGGGCCATTCTAACTGCTGATGCAGACCATGTTGGGAGGAAACCAGAGACTGGAAAGATCCCAGTTGATTTGGGATGCCACAAAAGTGACATACTGTCACTGATACAGCCTCCATACCAATAGGGTTGGAAACAAGTTATTGGTGATTTGAGCAGATCAATGCAGAACAAGAGAACGGAACTGCAGTCAATCAAGAACAACCTACCGGAAAAGAGCATTGAACCATCATTATGGTTTCTGCCAAATCAGCATGTGTGGAGAGGAACTTTTTGCAGAGTCAGAAGGCGAGCTTCACTGCTGGAGAAACTGAGGGGAATCTAGTTAAGAGCTGATGGCCATTGTTGAGGCTACGTTGGATGGTTCAACCAGTTGCTTTATGTTGGGATCTTTGGGGGTTCCTCTATGTGGAGTGCCTTATGGTAATCAGTTTTGTCTTTCACCTCATTCCTCAAACCCTCACTGCATTATGGCTGGGATTACAATTGGGGACTTTGCTCTGATTCTGTGATGAAATAATGGGATGTGCTACGAGCTAACATCAGGCATTACTTTGTAGAATAATGGAATACAATTTTTTTTTATTATTATTTCCGCCAAATGAACAAGTGCTAAAACATAAATACTTTTCAAGAAAGATTGAACCACAGACCTCTATAAAGACTGTTCTTTCTATATACAAGGCTTATCTCACAAAGTGGGTAACAGTGATTGATTTATGTAGTTTTTGCATCCAATTGATAATCAAGATTTCATGCAGTGCAACCAAGATTTAAATCAATTCATCAGGCATTTCACTCTTTTGTTTCCCTCTTTATTTTGATGTACAAAAGTAGGTGTCCACTGGTGAATCGTTCGTTTAGGTCTAGTCTTAGCTTCAACCTCCCTTGATGAAGTACACATAAAAAGCCTGCCAGGCATAATTAGGCCTTCCCAAAGCGCATTTCTCTTCTGGCGATTCTTTCTTTTAATGCTCACCAAAACTTCAGATTTGGTGCTCATGCCATGGAATGGTTGTATGAGCTAAAAGCACGAGCTGCCTTGTTGCAAGCCACTGACTTTATTAAGACATCGACCAGCTCCAATATAGCACTTATCTGCAAAGAACATAAGCAGAATAATACTTCCATTATATTTGTCGTCCAAAGTTATAAAGGGGAATCATTTTAACAACCTGGAAGCGCAGAAGGAAGGATTCATAATTTACAAGATTAACTCGTGATCGTGTAGCAGATTTTATAGTTTATGTTGTACCAGGTGCAAGACAATGATTTCATTGAACTGAACTCGTTTTTGTGATTATTTTAAAAAGGAAATGTGAGTTGGCTTGCTGGTATAAACACCACAATGATATGTATCACTCTACCACATTTTGCAGGTTATACAGAAAATCAGCGCCGTGGACAAAGATGAACCATCCAATGGCCACCGGTTCTACTTCAGCCTGGCGTCTGAGTCACCAAACAATCATAACTTTACACTGCAAGACAACAAAGGTAGGGAGAAACGGAGACTGCTTACAAGTGTCAACCAATGTCACAAAATCAATATACGTACTATTGGATAATATTTTTGAATCAATGATAATTATGTAAATCTGTGAAGAGCCAAACAAGTGCAATGTGGGACCTGAATCCCAGGAGTGTTAAGGACTCATGCCAACCTTTAAAAAGCAGTAAAGACGATGGAGCATATTTACTAAAAGTTCACTAAATGCAGGGCAGCAAGCAAAGTTGCTGTGCTGCTTTGTGTGAATGCTAGAAAGCTGAACAGCACCATTTCTTCAGCTTTCTACCTGCACTGGTGCACTTGAGGCTGCCTAGCGCCAACGCAGACACCCTTGCACCGTTGTGCAAGGATGCACGATTTCGGGGCAGGATTGTTCTTGTGGAGGAAGTTATACCTGAGAGTCAATTCCCTCTTCTATTTGTGCTGCATAATGCAACACACATGGAAATAGGAAATAAGAAGGACAAATAAAGATATTTATCTTTGTTATGCCTGTGTCGAGTAGCTGCATCCTTTTAGCATAAACCCAGGTTTACAGGTTTTTTAAATCTGGGTTTGTGTCATAATACATGGGTGGGTTCATGGGAATAACCATGCTCCACCCATGTAAACCCTATCCAATGCAAAGTGAAGCAAGGCAGTGTATACTGCTGTTTTGCGGTACTTTGTATTTACTTAACCACGCAAAGGCACTGAAATCGACTTTGCATGGTTTAGTAAATGCCAAAATGAGTTTTTCGTCTGGGGTGTGCCACAAAAGTGAAGGAACCCCGATGCAAAGTCTTGGTAAATCTGAGTCAGAATGTGTAAACATTAGTACCAGAAACAATAGAATTTTAGCTCTCTGAGTTAAATGCAAACTACACTTCCTGAAATTTAAAGGTAAGACACAGATTTTTACTAGCTGGAAACTATGATGACACACACTGTTCTCCTTTTACAATACCATGCAAGGTGAGACTGTCTCCATACAATGGCCGGAGCATGTCACATAATCACATAAACATGAATTCACTGACTATGATGCAAAATACTTTTTTTCAGTGCTAACAAGTATTTAACACATGATAGTTCACCTTTGAAAATGCAAATCAGGTGGCGATATGATTGGTTAGACTCTGGAAAAAAAACAGGCAATGTGAACTCTCTGAGGACTAAATATATTGCCCTCCCTTTGACCTTTCACTTTTTCTGTGCAACATATATAAATACTTACCAAGAAAAGGGTATTTAAATAAACAAGCTATATAATAAGTAGACAATAGCAGCTCTTCCTAACCCACATGATTTGTGGCATTACCCTCTCAATTCCCCTCTGGGAAAGTACTTGATTTCATTTTTGACACAATATTTCTCTTATAGCAGTGATATAATGGTGTTATTACTCTTCCAAAGCATGAATGTTGACTGCTACTAAAGTTGACATTGAGCTCAAACACCCTCATTGAATGTGCAAGTTTAGGCTGTGATTATCCGATCCCCTATCTACAGAAAGTTAAGTAAGAGTAATTAAATGTTTGTTAATCTTCCAATGTTGGACTCCACTTCTTTGCTAGGTACATTCCGTGCTTCTTCTAATTTCCCACGTATCTCCCTAATTACCTCATTTCTCTTTTTAACTGCCCCATTTTTCAATTTTACTGCCCAGATATCTTGTTACGCCTGACTTGTCTCGCAATAATTGCTATGGTATTGTTGCCGCCAAGTGTCCCTTGTGTGTCACACATTACATTGTTGATCTACTTTATTAGGCCAGCTGCAGTGTCCTGTTCATTTTGTCAAGACCTTCAGTTTTTTATTTCAGTGTTTAGTCCCTTACATGTATTAGTTGGTAGTTATCCTGAAGTGGTATTTCATACGTAATGTCCTGCTCTTAAAATGGTTTGTTGAGTATATAAAGACTCTCATCCTCCTCTTGCTTTCACTTTGTTGAATGTCACATGTCTTTTAACTTGTCCTATTCTACTTGTGAGATTCCCAAACTTCCTATTTACTGAATGCATTTTGTCAGAAAAATTCTCCTCTAGTAAGTGAATTAAGGGAAAACATGTATGCAGCAAGAGGCACATGACAGTAAATTCAAGAACAAGAATTAACTAATGTAGCCATAGAGGGAAAAATCTAAACATTAATTACTATTATTGAGGTAACTAGAAAGAGATTGAGGAAATGTACCCAAAGGTGAAATTCTGCTTCACATTACAAGTGAAGCAGAACTATCAAAGTGAAGTGCCAGATTAAAATGCAAAAGGTATTTTAAGTAAAATAGGGAGGGTGGGGGACATTATATTGCATGATTTATCACATGACAAAAATAATCCATACACTACATTGACTACCGATAAACTGTTATGGTAAGTGCCTATGGAATTAAAAACAGTAACTACATACTTGCAATTATGATGTGGTGGTAGGGGAATAGGTAGATGTGAAATAGTTTCAGGTGAATATTCTTGAACTTGTCATAGCGACATACAACCATGGGGTGAACTGGACATTATTAGTGAAATTTTTTACCATGCTAAGAATAGCCCCAGAGAGCGCTTCAACATTGTTAAAAGACAAACCACCCTCGCATCCCTACATGAAATAACAGGCACTAATTAATGCTGCAAAGAAATTGCCAGCTTCTTCACTGATGAAGTCGCAAAAAGGTATCAATCCTTCATCCAAGTCACAAATCCGCCATCCCTCGTAACCTGCACCACTATGCTTACTAATGACCAAATGGACATAAATTATACTAAGGACAACCATGATCTCACCCAACTGAAAAACGACGCCAATTGGTCTGCCTTCAAACTCATGACAACAAAAGAAGTCTTCAATATAATTGCGAACCTAAAGCCTACTTCCCACACTATGGATCTTCTCCCTTCCACAATAGTACAAAACCTCAACCACATCATTGCCCCATTCTGGACAAAAAACATCAACTCATCTCTTGCCTCCGGCTGTGTACCTGACTCCCTCCCATTTACACAATTCACACCCATACTCAAAAAACCAGGGGCAGACCCCTATGATCTCAACAATCTCAGACCTATCTCCAACCTCCCGTTCCTTGCCAAAACTATGGAGAAGTGCATTCTTCAACAATTTAAGCAACATATAGGTGATTACAACCTCCATGATACCTTCGAATCAGGATTCAGACAAGGCTGTAGCACAGAAACTCCCATGCTCAAGATCTCAGATGGTATCCACAGAGCCTTAGATGAAGGTGAAACTTGCTTACTCATCCTTCTTGACCTATCAGCGGTTTTCAACACTTTAATTACTCAGCTTTACTTGAGACAGTTGAGATCCACTCTGGTATTAATGTCACAGTACTAAAATGGCTCACGTCTTACCTTGAACACCGATCACAACAAATTAAAATTAACTCCTGTCTCTCCAAACCCACACAAGTTACTCTTGGTGTACCCCAAGGCTCAATTTTCTTCACTTCCCTCTTCAATCTCTTCATGGAACCCCCTTACAATCATCCTGAAGCAAGCATGGGTCAAATATCAACTATATGCTGATGAAACACACCTCTTCTACAAGATCAAATCACCCTGTGACATCCTACACCTCAATGCCACACTAACCAAGATACAAACTTGTTTCCATTCGAACCACTTAAAGTTGAATCCGAACAAAACTGAATTAATACTGTTCTTCCTTAAAAGTAAAAACCTACTAGTTCAAGACTGGCTCAAGAACCTGGATGCCCTAAATTGCTCCCTCACCCTGTCTAACTCAGTAAAGTCCTTAGACATCACCCTGGACAAGAACTTGTCAATGAAGGATCACATCAAAACTCAGCCAAAAGACCACTTTACTCACTAAAATACCTCAAGCAAATTTAACTGTTCATCCCCCAATGATTTCAAGACAGTAGTACACTCTCTAGTCCTCTCTAAACTGGACTATGGGAATGCAAACTGCACAGGGATGCCGAAAATTCACCCTGCCCCCCTAAGGTCAGTTCTAAATATGGCAGCCCGGCACATAACTGGTGTTAAAATGTTTGAACACATCATGACACACCCATGTTCCTCCACTGGCTTCCCGTTGAAGGAAGATGTATTTACAAGACTGCCTGCATCACACACAAAGCCCTTCACACACATACCCCCAACTATCTATACAATAAACGTATTAAAGCAGGAAGAACCAGAACTCTAAGAAGCTCCAACTCACTTCTTCTCATTCCTCCGAAACTAAAAAGGTAAACCACACGGACTCGATCTTTTTCTGGAAAGGCACCTAGTTTATGGAACGCACTCACTAGAGACCTCCACTGCAACCCCTCCATTTCCTGCTTCAAAAGGAACCTGAAACTCCTTCTCCTCAACAAATATATTATCACATACACCAACTGAACTAGGCTCCAATAGCTCACTCTCTCCATGACTCTACTGTTTGTGATAGTTGGTTTGATTGGTTCAGCTGTCTTATATGTCTTTCACTCCTTTAATTTAAGCTGTTCTAATTAGTCTGCATACCCTAAAGACACATTTTTTTTGCCTACTGATTCTCATTATGTCTACTTATATGTTTACTCTTGAATCTAAGTGTCTATCATCATTCGCAGAGATACGTTATTTTGTTTCTCATTTAAAGCTACGCTATGCTATTATTTTTATGTAAAGCGCTCTGATACCTTCGGGTCTAGCTAGCGCTATATAAAACATATAAACAAATAAAAAAGAAATGCAATGTGAAGAAAAAATTGTCAACAACAGGTGTCAAGATATTTAAAAGAGGGCACCAATCTTTTATTAAATAAAAGAGGCATGAGAAGAGCAGAGAAGTGAAGCACAAGAGACAATGGCTTAAAACAAAATAAGCACAACTTTGAAGACCAGTATGACAAAAAAGCACACATTGTAAGGTGAAGTAATGAAAAGGTAAAAAAAAAAACATAAACTGGATAGTTTTCAAGCTATGCCATGCAGTATGATTTAGGAGCAGGGACAGTTGTAAAGAAAAAGCAGTAAATGGCAAAACAGGAATGTGTGAACCAGTGATTGAAATATACCCTTTAAAAAAGGAAGACGACAACTAACCGAAAGAGCAGTGCTGAGAGCAATAGGGGCATAATAATAAACATATTAGACAGGCAATTTAGTGGTATGTTGGAAAGATAACATGGCCGGTAGGGAAATTAAAAAGCTAAATATATGCCTTCTTGATACATGGGCCACTTACCAGTTGGAGTTAGTATTAATGTGGGCAACAGTGTAATTAAGAACATGAGTAATGTACTTTTAGTATGAAAAACTGAAAAACTAACATTGAGGTTCGAAAATTTACATAACAGTGGAGTATTAATGAGCACAATAAGGGAAGTTTACGTAGAGTACTTAATGATGAGAAAGACGTAGACTTTATATTATTTAGGAGTGAGAAAGACAAGAAGAAATTTGGAGTATTCTCATATACCAGACTAGTTCCCCTTATGAGTGCAAAATTATAAACAAAAAAAACAAATCCAATTAGAATGTCATTTAAAGAGTGAAGGAATGGAGATGAATACTTTCAAAAGCAGTCGACCGATTGACCAATGAGGGAGGAAAGTTGATAAATTGAGAAGAGAAGAATGAGGCTGGAGAAAGTTATTTTTGCTATTTACCTAAAATGTAGAGCATTTGACAAAGATCAAAGGTAGACATAAGTGACCTATGTTTAATAACATCAAAACAATGAATATCAAAGATGTATTAAAGTTTAACAAGATGTATCATATTGCAGAAGGACCAGGACAATTAGGGAGAAAAGCAAGCAATTTCAGAAACATGTATAACAGGGAATGACATGGGATGTCAAAGGGTAACCGCTGATTCATATGACTCATGTCTTTGAGTTGAAGGAAGTACAGTGCAAAATATCACTGTTGTTCACAAGTATTGACAAAGAGTCACCCTCTGTCTCATCTACCATTTTCTCTCTATATCTAATCAACCAGTAGTCATTTTCATATATTCCACCTGTTACACTAATAGAGATGTTTCTGAAATAAATTGATACATTTATAAAGTATGATAAATTCTGCTCTGCCAGTGGAGTTTGTGGAGTTTTGCAACACCCACACACAGTAACACAATGAAAACAGCACAAAAAGACTGCACACAGGTTTAGAAAAATAGAGAATATTTTTCTGGATAAAACAAGACTAAAATGACAACCAGAGTTATGAATTTTCAAAGACTAAACCAAAAATAGCTCTTAGAACACTATAGTGCTTAGGGGTTGCTGGGTGTAGCACTAGACCACTGTAAATCCAAAGTTTTGACCAAGTGCGATGGAGGGCAGGCCAGCTACAGGACTCAGACAGGTCCTCCTGACAAAGTACCTTGGATGGAGCAAGCGATGACATTAAAGAATTGATGACAATTGTCAAGGAGGCGCCGCTTCGCCATTGATCCCATGGATGGAGGCAAAGTGTTGGTGCTGATGTGTGCAGTCAATGAAAGCTTCAACGTCAAACCCCTTTATGATGTAGATGCTGCGCCGATGTTAAGCCATGCTGTCTGTTGGTGTCAGGCCGTGCAGTCCGTCAAGGCGATGTTGTCGAGTGGCTCCAGCATTGAATGTCAATGTGTCGTTTTCGATTGGCACAAAGTCATCAGTGTGTCTATTTTGATGTAGAAACAGCTGCAAAAACCCACCTCCGCAGCCCAGCACTGGAGGCAGCACCTCGGGCATGAGTAGGACTCACTGATGGGAAAGGTCAGCAGCACCAGCAGAATTGCAGGAATTTTTTTATGACCCTGCGACTTTAGAAAACAGGAGGTACGTCAGCAAACCCATGGAGTCCCTCTGGGTTCAAGTGAGATGGGTCCAGTCCTTGTCCTCCTCAGGGTAGAGATCAGGAAGGGCAGCCCAGCAAAGCAATGAGGAAGTTCCTTAGAATAGTCAGTCAAGCAGAGTTACAATCCTTGTAGCTCCTCAGTCCTTACTCCTGGCAGAGTAACTCACAGGTCCAGTAGTGTACTGTTTTGAGAGGGTCAGAGCCCCAGTACTTATACCCAAATGTGCCTTTGAAGTGGATGTGACTTCAAAGCAGCTCCTTGAAGTGCATAGTCCCCCTTTCATTCCAGTGCTGTCTGCCAGGCCATCCGTGGGTGGTAATCAGCCCTTTGTGTGGGGACAGGACATATCCTATTCAGATGTAAGTGTCAGCTCCCTCTCCACCTACCTGCCCAGGAAGGCTTTCAGAATGAAGATGAATGCAGATTAGTCCTCTGTTACACCTACCCTTCCTCTGTTTGTGGCAGTCTAGAGGGAATGCACAAACGAATGTATCTGTCACCTCCACAGTCGCATATTGGAGACAGACTGCAGGCACACCGAGCTAAGTTAAGAGCAGAAACATGTCCACTTTCTAAAAGTGCCATTTCTAAAACAGTAATGCTAAATCCAACTTAGCTGCTCCTTTCTAATCTGGAATTGCAGCTTAAAAGGGTTTTAAGGAACTTCTAATGCTAGCCTAAAAGAGGAGTACGCCTCACAGCAGTGAAAATGTAAGCTGTTTTTCACTATTAGGGCATGTAAAACTTAAAAGTACCTGCCCTACTTTTTACCTACACAGCACCCTGCCCATAGGGATACCAAGGGTCTACCTAAAGGGTTACCTATGTGTATAAAAGGGGAGTTTAAGGCTTGAAAAATTGTTTTAAATGCCAAGTTGAACTAGCAATAAACTGCACACACAGGCCCTGCAATGGCAGACCTGAGACAGATTTGAGTGTCTACTTGTGTGGGTGGCACAACCAGTGCTGCAGGCCCACTAGTAGCCTTTAGATTACAGGCCCTGGGTATATGGTATACCGCTTCACAAGGGACGGTAAGTAAACTAAATATGCCAATCAGGTATTTACCAATTTCTCCATTTTTAAGAGAGAAGCACATGCACTGTAGCACTGGTTAGCAGTGGTAAAGTGCTCAGAGTCCTAAGGCCAACAAAAAAATACAGCACAAATTGGAGGTAAGCAGGCAAAAACTTGTGAGAAGACCACCCTGGATGACAGGTCTAACATGGGCACAAAACATGAACTGGAGGGAATTAAAAAAGTTTATGCAACAATTTTATAAAGGTAGCCACAACGTTTGTCTGTATGACATAGGATTAGCACTCCGTGGCCTAGACACTTTCCTGGCTGTATCTTGTATCATGTGGCTTTTTTAATTAAAATTCATGCAAATGATCTCTGCATTTTATCCAACCCTAGATTTCTTGTAGCCTGTCCTCATGTTTATAATTGTTACTTGTGGCAGTGAGCTGTGCAGAGATTTGATATATAGAACTGTACCATATTTTAAAAATAAAAAAATGCAGTACTGATAGGAGTTCTGGTCACACCCTACCTAGACTGCAGAAAGAATTTATATGCTAGCATACCCACATACTGAATCAAGAAATTGTACAATGGTCATAACTCAACAGACCACCCAACCTCTGGGCTAAATAGCACCAATAGAATCCCAAATTCTGCAATGTTGTTCTCTATCCAGTGAAACATTAAAAGTCTTACACAGAAGTTGGAGAAAAAATCATATATAAGCAGCCCAAATAAAAAGCCTTCCACAGTTGACCATGCAGGGAAGGTCTTCTGCTTGACCCACAAATGCCTGGAGGGCTTTGTCTGCAACTACCTAGAGGACAAGATAAAATAATACAACTCAATCCACAAACTCAACTTCACATGACACAACATATTAACAACACCAATAACTCTAAACAACAGTATAGAGGTGACGCAAAACTTGTAGTGGTGATACTCCTCCTCCGAAACAATCTTCCCACAGTTGTCAATAATGCTGCATCAACAAACTAAAAGCATACCTATTGCAATTATAGCACTACCTCACATTTCTACAACAGCCAGTCTCTCAAGGGAGGGCCACACCCATCAATCCTCTTTTGCCTAAATACACTTGCACTAAGTGAAACTGTTGAACTTATACTGTTGTTCCGATGCACCCAGGGAAATCTCTTGGGACTGTTTTATTGATGCAACTGTGACTTCTCTTCCACTAACCACCTCAGGCCTGGGTCTGTCATTACACCCACAACCCTGGCCTGTGAAGGAAGTTTCTCAAGCAATATGAGTGTTGTAGTGTGTGCTATATAGGCCTGGGTTGGGTTTGCAGACTTCCACTATGCAGAACTCTGCGAAGTGGCAAAAAAATGTGCTCTGAGGAGTGACAAAAGTGGCAGAGTGAGGTAAGTGATGCTGCTCGTACTGATTTTTAGCACCGAGTGTTTGTCCCATGCTGTAAAATCAGCAAGAACGGTACCACATGCAGCGCAAGAGTGAACAGCTTCTTTCTGCTGCTCAAGTAGATGTTCTACTCAAGCGGCAGCTTCCTCAACGCAAATGACAAGTTTCTCAACGCAAGCGGTAACGACCTGTCATGATTGCCCGCATTGAGAAATCTCACCTGGAGGTGGGCTAGTATTGGATTTTCCTCGCTCGCCAACTTAAGGTTGGAGAGCTGCGAGAGAGGAAAAACTCTGCTCACGCCACTATAAGGAGTTTTTCGGAACTCCGCGCTCTACGTGGAGCCCGGAATGGGAAAAACACCACAAACTCTGTTGGGTAGACATGTGGGTACCCAGCTTGCCACTTGACGATGGCCTCCAGTTCCTTCTTGTTCCAGCCTGATCCAGTTGCTGCCTCTTGAACATATGACACCACTGCTGCCAGGTTTTCCCACCCAGGTTTTCTGCTTACCGTTCTTCCCACCAACAGAAGCCCTGCCCACCCCGGGCCTATTTAATGCAGGCCACAGAGCAACTGCATTGAAGGCACCAGGAGAGCCAGCTTGTCACTTGACAAGGACCTCCATTTCCTGTTTGTTCCAGCCTAATACAGTTGCCGCCTTTTGACCTAGTTACACTGCCGTTGCCTGGATTTTCCTGCCCAGTTTTCTCACTCACCGTTCTTCCAGTCAACAAAGATCCCGCCCATCCCCAGAACCTACTTTATGCAGGCGACAGCATGACCACATTAGTAGGCACCTGGCCACCCAGCTTGCCATTGACAGTGGCCGACAGACCCTATTTGTTCCAGCCCAATCCATGAACCCTGGCCCCGCGACCATCCAACGCAACACCACAATCACCAGAGCCAGTCAAGGTAGCCACTCCTCATTGACCTAAACCACATACACCAGCAAACACGCTTCTGCCAAGCATCCCCCAGCACCATGGTAGGGCCTTTCTCCTGCAACCATTGCGATTGCACCCATGACACCTCAGACGCTGACACCACTATCTCCTAATAACCAATGCACGCCACTACCCCACACCAGTTGTCTGCCATGCTGCTTAGTGTCATCCCTTGGGAAACAATCCACTTAAAGCTGGGACCTCCTCTAAGACAACACACGTGACCTGATCTTCCTAACCGAGGCATGGCTTAACCCAGCCCCCAATTCGGGCATCGCCGCAGCCAGCCCGCCTGCCTACAAGGTCATACACCAGGACCAAACCCACAAACCAGGCAGAGGACTTGCAATCATCTACAAAAACACAATTGACTGCACCCGAGACTCGGACACCAAACTCATGGAACACCTCCACTTCAAAATATGAATGGAATTCAACACCACCCTTAAGTGAACCCTTACCTCCTGTCTCCCGGGCTCGCAAGCAGAATTCTGCAACTACATCACAGAATCCATTGCTCCCCTCTCCGTCAGATCAACCGACTACATTCTCCTCAGGGACCTCAACTTCCACTTGGAAGACACCCAGATCCTAACTCCACTGCCTTCCTCGAGAACCTCAGCATCCTCTGACTCACCCAGCTTGTCCAAGGACCAATCTACACTGAAGGTCACACCTTGGACCCATTTTTCTTCTCTAACAACAGGATCACAACCACCCACATGACCCCCTCACTTGGTGTGATCACTACATCGCACATTTCAAGATACCCACCCACCAAGCCACCCCACCAGAAAAACCTAATGCACCATCAAGACACTGGGGCAAAATATCTAAAGAAAATTAGACCAACATTCTACAGGAATACCCACCAAACCACACCGGGAACCTCAATGACTACACCAAGCTTTTCAATAAATGGTTAACTGACTGCACCAACTGCACTGCTCCCACCAGAAACAAGACACACAAAAACTACAAACAACCCAACTGGTGCACAAATGACCTCTGAGAGTCCAAATGCCACTGCACACAACTTAAGAGAAAATGGAGCTTCAACAAAAACACCACCACAAGATCCACAAAAAAGCCACCCTCAACCTCAACCATCAACAACTATGAGATGTAAAGAAAAAAAACCCTAACTCTCAGATTCGAAGCATTCTCCAAATAAGGCAAACAGCTCCTCACCATCGTGAAGGAGTTCTCCAATCCTGCAGCTGCCAACAACAACATCATCCCATCCCAAGTACTCTGCAACCACCTGTTAAAAGTCTTTAAACAGAAGATTGCCAAGATCTATAACACATTTAACCCACAGCATACCAATACAAACTCTCCCAACACCTCCTTCATCGTCAAACAGCAGCTACTCAACTGGAAGTCCTCTTGAATAAAGAAACCACTGCACTGATGAAATCCATCTACTCAGGAGCTCCCTGAGGCCCATGCCTCCACTTTGTATACAACCTTAAAAGAACCACCATCATCTCCCCTGCACTCACAACTATCATCAGCACCTCAATAACCACCGCCACCTCCCTGTATTGCTGAAGAAATGCAGAAGTCAATGTCCTAATAAAGAAACCAACTGCAGACCCCAACACCCTCAGCAGCCACAGACCACTCTCGCTCCAGCCTTTGCCAGCTAAAGTCATGGAGAAATCCATAAATACCCAACTCACAGACCACCTAGAACTCAATCAACTCCTAGACAGCTCTCAAATAGGATTTTGCACCAACCACAGCACAGAGACCGCCCTCATTGTGGCAACCAATGACATCAGAAGACTCCTCAAATGAGGAGAAACAGCGGCACTCATCCTCCATGACCTCTCCGCAGCTTTCGATATTGTCTCCCATAAGCCACTCATCAGAAAACTTCAGCACTTGGGCATCTGCAGACTGGGCCTCAAGTGGATATACTTCTCACTCACAGACAAAACTCAATGAGTTAGGCTTCCCCCCTACATTTCACAGTCCAAGAAACACATCTACAGAGTACCTCAAGGATCATTGCTCAGTCCAAAACTGTTCAACATCTACATGATGCCCTTGCCAACAGTATCAACATAGTATCCTACAACACACAGCTCATCGTCTCCCTTACCGGCTCAACCAGCACAGCCGAAGCAAACTTCAGCAACTGCATGAGCAACATCGCTGCTTCAATGAAAAACAACTTCCTCCAGACCAAAGTCCTAATCTTCCACAACAACCAGTCATGCTGGAACACCTCTTGGTGCCCTCCAAACTTGGCCTCCCACCCACCACTTTGAACCATGCCTGAACCTCAGGATCATCCATGACAACATTCTCTTCATGACCAGACAGATCAACGCTGTCCTCTCACCAAGCTTCCACATCCTGCGAATGCTATGCAAGATTTTCAAGTGGAACCCACTGAAAACCCACACAATGGTTCACCAAAGCTCTTATCACAAGTAGACTTGTTTATGGAAACACCCTCTATATCAGAATCCCAGCCAACATCCCACACCAACTCCAAGCCACCCAGTCTCATCCCGAACATCCCACAAAATACCCACATCTCAACAATCCAATCCAGCTCCCAGTCCTGGAAATATGTAAGTTCAAGCTACTCACCCACATGTACAAAACTCTCCACAACACTGGTCCAGCTTACCTCAACCACTGCTTCAACTTCTTCCTACCCACCAAACACCTTTGAAATGCATCCCAGGCAAGACCACACCTCCCTCGCTTCAAGAAGGCCCGTATTGGAGGACGCTCCTTCACATATCTCACACCCAATATCTGGATAGTCCTTGCAAAACACCTCAGAACGTTCCCCTCTCTCATTGAATTCCAAAGGAACCTCAAGACATGGCTCATTCACACGAAAGAGGCATGGTCTCCTCCTCCTCTCTCAGGCCTTCCTCAGGCGTGCTCTACTCAGGCCTGTGTACCCTCACATGTGATTTGCTGCGTTCTGTAAATTCTCATAAATTAACTTATGTCACAGTATATTAATGTTTCACTTGATTTCAGAAGAATTTTGAGTAAGTCGGCATTGATTATATTTCCCAGCGTAGTCATTTTTGTTCAATATGTCTAATTTACAAGCAATTCTTATGGAAAACTCTAAAGAGTCTCAAAAATAATTTTCTGAATTTCTCAAAAGAAATGTATATGTTGCATATAGTGAGCAGTTATTCCTTCACTTATTTTCTGAGTTGTGCTATCTACAATGCATTAGGGTGAAGCATTTCCTAGTTATATGGATGTGCTTTAGACATGGAAACAGATAAAAAAAGGCGTTTGGTTCCACTCCTACCTACCACAACTGTTCATGATAAAGCACCTGTTCTTATGTCACAAAGATATAGACATGTCTGGTGAAGTGTAAAAAGTAACTAGATTTAAAACATCCCGAGAAACATTTAGTCATGTGAAGAATGCGTTAGGAGATGACTGAAAAATATGTGGAAGGCACCTGGGCCAACAGCACATGAATAAGGAAAAGGCATCTCTTAGAGGAGTGAACTAGTAAGCAAGGCATATTACTGGCTGTTGCATATACTACTAGAAAGGCACTTAATAGCACCCAAATAGGGGCACAATGTATGTGAAAGGCATTTTCTCCCTATCTGAATTTGAATTATTATTGGGTTTGAAGCGATCTATCCCACTTGCATGTAAAAACTCATTCAATGCTTTGTGCTCACAAGTACATATTTAAGGAACTGCGTATATTAGGCATCAACCCTTGCGTACATAGCAGCAGAAGTGCACATTCTCTTTTTGACTTCCCACCTCTGATAATGTTTGGCTCCAGATGTACTCTAGTATCTTCAATACCTTGGTTGACACATGCCTACTTTTCACAGAGCTTAAACCCCACAGTAGACAACCTGCACCACACTCCCAACTATCTCAACTGCATGTATGAAAACCTGTAGTATCATGCACACAGTCTTTTCTTCCACCATGAGGCTCCAGAATCGTGATGGTTCTCAGAATAGTTGTGCCAGCCACCAGCTAAGCACAACACTGCAGTTCAAGCTGCACATGTTGATCCACAGTCCCAAAGACTAACAGAAATAAAATATCACTCTGAACAATCCCAGCAGTTACAGGCATGATTGTTTTCTCTGCACAAGCAATGCAAAAAAGCATGACCCATGCTTCTCTCACTGTTAGTTCAGCCAACAATATCTAGGCTTACTAATATCGGGGGACAAAATATCATAAGGTACATGCAAAAAAAGAAGCATACTATACTATACTACACAACTATGTACCTTCAAGATATATGTTCGGAGTAGGTACATATATATGGAATTATGTAGTTGATATTTTATTTTCAATATTCTGTCTTCGATATTCTGCGCCTTCAATATTGTTGATTTGATTTTCAGGAGGCACACCGTGCAGCGACTGATGCCTCCTGATGAATTTGGTGACACAGCTCCAGATTTTTACCTGTCAGCATAGATCATAACTTCATGATTCGCTTTTTGTAAGCCTTATCCTTCCTTTCCAACTCATAGTGCAGCATGGTATCCAGGTGTCCTCACTGTAAGGCCCACGATGGTCTGAATCTGCTTTACCCACTGCATATTTACAAGGAAACTGTCAGAGTGCGGCGTTAAGCCAAGATTGCTAACGCTACACTCTGGCAGTTTCCAAATGCAGGGATGCACCCTATTTGCAAGAATGCAGTGAACCCCTGAGTTTCCCCTAGCTCTGGCGCTAAATGTAGTGGCCTAGTACCAACACAGGCACCCTTGCACCACAGTGCAAGGGTTCCTGCGTTGTGGGGAATGATTGTTCATGTGCGGGAAGGTATGTGCAGGAAGGTATCACTTCCTGCACATAAACAAATCAATAACGGCTATTTATATTTTCTATGTGTGCTGCTTTATGCAACACAGAGAGAAGTTGCAACTCGTCATTTTTTTAATGACTGTTTATGTGCAGAAAGAAACACCTTCCTGCGAACAATCAACTAGTGGTGATTTGCTGTTTCTATGCATGCTGCAGAATGCAGCACACATAGAAATAGCAAAAACAATGAGAAATTAATTATTTCTCCTCGTTTTCCCAGGTTACGACCAGGTTTCCCCAGGTCTTATTTTTGGCGCGGCCCCATTATTTGTCTTACAAATGAGGGCCAGCGCCAAAAAGCAATGGGTTTTGTCACAGAACAGCCACGCAACACCCATTGCCTGCCTCTCTCATGCCAAGTGCTGCATGAAAGGCAGCGTTGAGCCATGTTAAATGGCTTAACACCTCCTTGCAAATAAGGTGAAGTGCTTATCACCACCGGAACGTCACAAAAAGTGACGTTCTGATGGCGATAACCTCTTGTAAATATGTCCCTATGTTTTCTGTTTCCCTCTGGTGCAATTTTCCTGTCACATGTGGCACTGAGGAAAAATGTTCTGGGAGAATTGCAACACTGATTGTTAGTATGAAACCTGTACAAGTGCAAATTAGCTCATTCTCCATTTTAAATGTGCGCTTGCAAAAACAATGGGTACGCATTTTGTAATACAGACATGATTGCTCGGCACCGTCTGCTATATTAATAAGCAGTGGCGTTTGGTGACCCACGAAAATGGTGAGCCTATATCGATAAAATTAAACAATATGCAAATAAACATTTACATTTTAAAATGAAAAAAAAAGTTTCACTTACCTTTTTAGCCTGCAGCTCGTCCTGTCCTCAGTGTTCTCCAGCTGACTCCTGACTCCTCCAACTAGCTCCTGGTTCCTCCAGTGGAAAGTCTTGCAGCACCTTATCAAGTCCAGACATTTTTTTATACAATTTTTGTAATTCAGCATTGTATTGACCGTGGCTTGCTAACACTACATCCTTAGTAATTCTAACATGATTTGATCGATTGTTAAGTTGCTTATACGCTTCAGCTAAATACTTGCTCTTTTCCCATAACACAACATTGCCACCTTTGTCCGCATTACGCACAATACAATCATCAAATCACAATCACAATACAAAGTGCTTTTTTAACCTTAAAGTTCTTGTAAATTTAAAAATGATCAAATTATGTTAGAATTACTGAGGACGTAATGTTAGCAAGCCACGGTCAATACAATGCTGAATTACAAAAATGGTATGAAAAAAGTTTAATTAATCAGGATGAGCTCATGTTTTTAAAGATCAGTAGTCTTGTAACACCGGTATTTTATCTAATACCCAAGTTCACAAATATCCCGTAAATCCTCCAGGGCGATCCATAATATCAGCTATTGGAAGCGCTTTGGAGAACACATCAAAATATGTGGATTCTTTTTTTTGGACCCTTGTGAAAACTTGCCCATCCTTTATACAGGATACGAGGGACTTCCTGAAGAAGACCTATGATCTTTCATGGAAAGCAGATTTACTGATCACAATAGATGTGACTATGCTCTATATGAGCATTAAACATGAAGATGGCCTGAAGGCAGTCAGACACTTTTTGGGAGGTAGACCTTTGAAATTATGGTCACATACCCATATGCTACTATGTATGATAAGAACATGCCTCACTAGCAACTATTTCCTTTTCAATGGAGAGCTCTTCCACCAGACATGCGGTACAGCTATGGGCACCTGCTTCACCCCCAGTTATGCTAATTTGCATATGGGGCTGGTGAGAGGAGCAGGTGGTCCTGGCGCAGTTCCAGGAAGAGTGGCAAAATCATATAATGCACTGGAGCCGCTTCATCGACGACTTGTTTGTCATTTGGAGAGGCTCGGAAAGAGATGCCAATGAGTTCTTAAAGAAATTGCAGGTCAACAATGTAAACCTGAAATTCACCAGTACTATAAGTGCAACCAGTGTTGATTTCCTGGATCTTACTGTATATATTAAAGATGGGAAAATAGAGAATAAGCTGTATAGAAAGCCGACAGTGGGAAAAACATTGCTTCATGCAACAAGTTTCCATCCCAAAAACTTGATCAAAAGCATCCCCTATGGGGAATGCTTGGGAACTATGAGGAATTGCAGTAATCGAGAGGATACAAGTAAGTAATTAAGTTGCCTGAAAACCCGATTTCAATCTAGAGGGTACTCGGATGAGTGTATAAAAGCAGCAATGTATAAGGCAAACAAGAAAATTAGGGAAGAGATCCTTTTTACTAAAAGCAAGACTAAAGAAAAATTGGAGAAGGACAGTGACAATCAATGCAGAATGGTAACAACTTATAGCAAACAGGAGGGCAATTTAAGAAACATTTTGAACAAGCACTGGCACGTGATACGTAATGATCTGGTGTTAGGTAAAATAATACAACATAAGCCACAAATAACGTTTAGAAGGGCTAAATCCCTCAATCAAATACTCGTCAGTAATATGATAAAAACATCAAAACCAAGGAACACCAATACAACGTGGTTAAACAGGAAGAAAAGTTTCTTGAAATGCACCAAATGCAAAGCCTGCCTTTATGGCAAAAATACTTCAGTGTATACTTAGGTCTCTCGAAAAAAGTGAAGAAAATAAAAGGTGAATTTACATGTAAGATGGAGTTTGCTGTCTACGGGCTTCAGTGCCCATGTGGCTTGAGGTACTTGGGCAGCACAATTCTGCCAGTTCACAAACGCATTTTACAGCATTTAAGGGCTATCAAGAATGGGAACAAATCATATCCAGTGGCCCGTCACTTTGAAAAATCCCACAACAAACGTGATAAAGGTTTAACCTATTTTGTGATCGATACAATTCCACCCAATGCAAGGGGAGGGAACCGGAAGAAAAAAATTAAGAAATTGGAGTCATGTTATATTACAGAACCCAACACCAAGACCCCGTAAGGTTTGAATATAGAAAAAGATTTCAATACTCATCTATGAAAGATACAAGGCTGAAATCAACTTCCTCAAATTCTCCTGTCAATATGAAGGTTTTATCTAAAACAGGAAAAAGAAAAAAAGCTTTTTAGTTTAAGATTTTTTATTTTATCACATTTTTGCACTTGGCACTTTTTTGGGGGGACAGTAGTTGTGGGAAAATATTGTATAAAGACAAGAATGATGTGAATTAGCCCACTAGGGATAAACTTGCTACATTGTAATGTCACTATTTTCATGCCGAAAGCCCACTGGGGCAAGAGTTTTTTTACAAAAAACGTGTTATTAACTAGAGTCTGGCGGGCTAGCATTTTCTTTATTTTCAAAGCAAGTGACCTTTTGCGAATATTATGTATTTTGAGCCCACTTGGGAGGATTCGCAAAAGGTTTTGGTAGAAGGGTATATCAAAAGGCCATTGAATAGCTGGCCGGCAGGTCAATGAACGCGGTACTAGAATATTACGTGTGTCGTTCTAAGACAAGTGTTAATAATATTGAAAATCATTTCTTTACTTAGAGTTGATGTGTAAAATTGTTTTAAAGGCATAAGAGAGGCAAGGATGTACCTTAATTGGGAATAATGGGGGTGGCAAGTCTTTCGGTATCTCTGGGGTAGCCTTAGGTAATCCTTCGGCCAGAAGGGGATACATACCATTCATGAGGGCATTTCTTTGTCTATCTACTTGTTCTGATTTCACTCGGATACCTTCCTCAATTAATAGATTTTCTTGAACTTTGTTTGAACTCTCTTTACTCTTCTCTTCCTGTCTACGTGCTTTTTCTGTACGTCTATGAGATTCTTTACGCCATAACTCAACGGCGTCTTTCTGTGACTGTCTGACTTTCCTTTTCCATAACTCTTCCTCGATTTTCATGATGCACTCTGCATCCCAGGTCCCCGCTGCGGGCCACCTCTGACTTTCTGGCAATCCCTTGGTGTAGTCTACCCATAAATCAAGAAATAATATAGCGTCTAAGCCATGTCTGTGATACATGAAGTGCCCTGGAGTATCCCTAGGAGGAATAGGGACGGCTTCTTCGAGTACCCCTTTTCTAGTAGTGATCTGTCTTAATTTCGAAAAGAGCGGCATATTGACAATCTGATCTGATACTTAATCTTGAACACACTTAATACAAAAGCACACTAATGAACAACCATGCATACCACAATATGCAGGACGTTTAACACATTAAACATTGAACATTAAGCATTTTTTAACCTTTAAAAATAAACAACAATGATGATCGTCTGCATAACTGATCACCAAGCATAATTCTTGACAACAACTAGATACTTCGGAATACTTGATATACTGCTAAACAGTACAGATACACTGCTAAAACAGTGCAGACCGGATTTGTGTACCCAAACCCGTCTTGACCGGCACAACCTATGTGCACGTCAGAAATGCCTCCCCAGTAATGGTACTCACCGGGTAGCTTCGGAAACGGAAGGCCTCGGTAACTTGAACGTGAACCGGACTGGACTCGACTCGACTCGTCGGAAACTGGGCTTGACTTCGAACTGGTGGGTCTCTGTATACCTCGGATCTTGCTCTCTCAGCTAGGCTCTGGTCGGGATACTTCGCACTTCTCACCGCCTCGTCTGGGTGTTGATCGCAGTCTCAGTCGCCCCTGCTTGACCGGAGGGAGATACAGGAAATCCTGCTGGTACGCGTAATTGTCCGTCCAGCTGTGGCAGGAGACCGGGCCTACAACTCACCGCCGGCGCGTGAGATGAGGAAGTGTCCCTATTCGGGCGCCATCATGTGGTAAATAAAAATTCCTTTACCGGGACTGAATTTGATACAGAAACATTATAAAATAGCTCAGTAAAATGAGAGGCAGAATCCGTGATATTAGAGTTTCGGAATGGGCTTTATTCCAATGATCGATTATAATCGGATGCTCCAAGTTCCATCACCACGGGGGTTCAGGAAGTGAAGTACATACTTTATTGACAAGAAGTAACTTTTATAATACATACATTACTATGAAGCGAATGCAGTAGGCGTAACAATTGATAAGGAAAATGACGTTTCACCTGCGTAACCAAAAATGGGTGTAATAAGGAGTAAAAAAGGAACATGATTGGTTATGATGTCATACATAGGTGGATCTATAAGATAATACTTGGCATAGATGCGCGCGCAGCAGCATGACGTGTAATTGACGTGTAACTAGGGGGTGAAGGGGACTTGACGTTAGCTCTACATGTGGAGACAAAAAGTCTGGGGGGTCAAGTTAACCTAATCCCAAATCATATCTAACATCCTATGTTTAAAGAACTATGTTATCCACAAAAGAAGGACTCTCGGACAGAATCTATTCTATACTGACTGTGCGTGCGTGTACAAGCGTCTAAGTGTCTACACTGAATGCGAGGGGGTAGGAATATTCCATGGTAACAGGGCTATGAATTACTTGCATGAGGACAGAGAGGCCGGGCCTTTTGCCTGGTAACTGGAAGAATGTTTACTTAAGCTACTAGGCAGGAATGCATCGGCTGAGGGGGAAGCAGATAATTCGAAGGTGAAATACAGTTCTTGGCAGAGAATAGGCTGATGTCAGGCTTCGTGAGCCGCGCAGAGAATGAGACAAAGTTCATGGTCACAGATGTAGGCTCAGACTGGAGCTTTCAGAGGCAGAAGGCAAGAAGAGTTTGATGACAGAATCAGGGCCTACTTGCCTGGACTGTAAAATGGCATAAGTGAACCATATAAAGCCGGTGGCCTTTTATATTTAGGAATGGAATATCCGGCCTATTCATGGCGGATCTGACAGAGGACATGTTGACGGTGGAAGCACATGTATTTGCGTCTTCATAACTGGAACTGGAGGGAACATACATGTACTTGTGACATGCACATAGAACCGTTGGGGTCCAAGATAGGGGACATAACTGACCAGGAAAATCCACATTTCCACATCCAGTGGCCCGTCACTTTGAAAAATCCCACAACAAACGTGATAAAGGTTTAACCTATTTTGTGATCGATACAATTCCACCCAATGCAAGGGGAGGGAACCGGAAGAAAAAAATTAGGAAATTGGAGTCATGTTATATTACAGAACCCAACACCAAGACCCCGTAAGGTTTGAATATAGAAAAAGATTTCAATACTCATCTATGAAAGATACAAGGCTGAAATCAACTTCCTCAAATTCTCCTGTCAATATGAAGGTTTTATCTAAAACAGGAAAAAGAAAAAAAGCTTTTTAGTTTAAGATTTTTTATTTTATCACATTTTTGCACTTGGCACTTTTTTGGGGGGACAGTAGTTGTGGGAAAATATTGTATAAAGACAAGAATGATGTGAATTAGCCCACTAGGGATAAACTTGCTACATTGTAATGTCACTATTTTCATGCCGAAAGCCCACTGGGGCAAGAGTTTTTTTACAAAAAACGTGTTATTAACTAGAGTCTGGCGGGCTAGCATTTTCTTTATTTTCAAAGCAAGTGACCTTTTGCGAATATTATGTATTTTGAGCCCACTTTACCGGGACTGAATTTGATACAGAAACATTATAAAATAGCTCAGTAAAATGAGAGGCAGAATCCGTGATATTAGAGTTTCGGAATGGGCTTTATTCCAATGATCGATTATAATCGGATGCTCCAAGTTCCATCACCACGGGGGTTCAGGAAGTGAAGTACATACTTTATTGACAAGAAGTAACTTTTATAATACATACATTACTATGAAGCGAATGCAGTAGGCGTAACAATTGATAAGGAAAATGACGTTTCACCTGCGTAACCAAAAATGGGTGTAATAAGGAGTAAAAAAGGAACATGATTGGTTATGATGTCATACATAGGTGGATCTATAAGATAATACTTGGCATAGATGCGCGCGCAGCAGCATGACGTGTAATTGACGTGTAACTAGGGGGTGAAGGGGACTTGACGTTAGCTCTACATGTGGAGACAAAAAGTCTGGGGGGTCAAGTTAACCTAATCCCAAATCATATCTAACATCCTATGTTTAAAGAACTATGTTATCCACAAAAGAAGGACTCTCGGACAGAATCTATTCTATACTGACTGTGCGTGCGTGTACAAGCGTCTAAGTGTCTACACTGAATGCGAGGGGGTAGGAATATTCCATGGTAACAGGGCTATGAATTACTTGCATGAGGACAGAGAGGCCGGGCCTTTTGCCTGGTAACTGGAAGAATGTTTACTTAAGCTACTAGGCAGGAATGCATCGGCTGAGGGGGAAGCAGATAATTCGAAGGTGAAATACAGTTCTTGGCAGAGAATAGGCTGATGTCAGGCTTCGTGAGCCGCGCAGAGAATGAGACAAAGTTCATGGTCACAGATGTAGGCTCAGACTGGAGCTTTCAGAGGCAGAAGGCAAGAAGAGTTTGATGACAGAATCAGGGCCTACTTGCCTGGACTGTAAAATGGCATAAGTGAACCATATAAAGCCGGTGGCCTTTTATATTTAGGAATGGAATATCCGGCCTATTCATGGCGGATCTGACAGAGGACATGTTGACGGTGGACGCACATGTATTTGCGTCTTCATAACTGGAACTGGAGGGAACATACATGTACTTGTGACATGCACATAGAACCGTTGGGGTCCAAGATAGGGGACATAACTGACCAGGAAAATCCACATTTCCACATTCCCTCCTTGTCCCCTACTTGCCCTTCAAGAGATATCAATCTTCATCAATCCATTGATCTGTTCATATAGCATCATTTGTTCTTCTTTCTTCTTCCGTGATCTTGAATGAAATCTTGGTGGTGGAATACACGATGTGGCACACAGACCACAAATCGCTGGTCCACATTGTAGACATAGACAGCAACTGAATAGTATGAGAAGGCCAATACCTAGGAAGGATAAAACTCTCCATCCCAAGGCCGATATCACATTCCAAAACCAACTGGACCAAGTCCAAGTGCCTGGGTTCTGGTGTATCTGGTTTACAATCTTATGAAGGCGAGTGATGGCTTTATATACAGATGGCGAATTTTCTGGTATGAATACGCAGCAGCTTGATCCGATGACCCTACAAGCTCCGCCCCTATCAGCCAGGATGACGTCAAGGACAAGACGATTTTGAAGCACAACAATCCGCATAGCAGACTGCTCTTCCGTTAAATTGCCTAAGGCGGAAATAGTCTCATTCACTACTGCTTCAAGGGTTCTAGTTAACCTACGTATCAGCTTACTATTAGTAACAGTACCTATATAGGGAAAGATGCCTTTATTAAAATCTACATACTTGTCCCATGCTGTCTCAGTATAATCGACAATGGGGAGATCTCTCCGCTCTCTGTTGTGTACTAAATGAATGTTTCTGTAATAATCAGGAGGAGCTAGGAAAACAGGTGGCAGAAGGAATGCAATGTAGCAGGTACCATCCCAATCTAGAGGTAGACGCATATATGCCGTCTGACCACATATAAAGTAGGAGTGGCGAGAAGCTCTAAATGAAGATTTTCCTTGATCACTGAACTCTACTATAGTAGTGCATTTACTATGGCCCATATGTATGGAACCAACCTTTCTTACACACAATTCACCCTTCGCTGGGAATACTGACATGGTGGGTAAGACTAGTTCAACTTCGGATACAACATTTAGAATCATGAGATTAGGTGTAAAATTACCTAATCCATATACTTCATTTTCTAGATCAGTTCCTGTTCTTTTGGGGCGACCCTCCTTGTCAGGGTAGCAGACCTTGAGTAAAACTAGGTTCAGGTTTCCCCATATCCAATGATCTTGGTAAACTGCGGTGTCTGAGTCTATGGAATTGATTAAACTAAACCATGCTCCACAGGAGCCATTATGTGTAAATGGATGTGGAAAGAAAGGCAGGACTCCTTCATAATTCTGATAGGGAGGGAGTCGGCCACACACCCAACAATTGGTGGCATTACTAGTCTGATGGGAATGATGTAACATACTAATGAAAGTGTTATTGCGCAGCGCAAGTCTATAAGACAACTCATGCGGAGGTAAGTCACTAAAAGAATGTTCAGCAGTAACATTATAAACGTGTCTAAAAATAGGGTAATATATGTGCAACAACATACTTGTAATAATTATTAAAAGACTCATTAAAAACAGAATTAATAATGTCCCTATACAGTGGCTACGCAGTGATTTACAATACGCCTGTCGTTTCAACATTTTTCGCGACTGTCCATGATTCGGGTCTAGAGGATACATGTCAGAGACAAATTCAACCGCTTCACCTTGGAGAGGACTTAAACAATCAAATTGTCTGACGTTCTAGGCCTCAATTTTACTTTATAGAGTTCGGTTTCAGTTTTTTCAACCAAAGGAAGTTTTGAATCAGTCTGTGAGGGAGTGCAGGGCACGATGTCTATATCCGAGGATAGTCCATGAAATTTCTTGATATGACTTGAATGGATCCAGCCCTTGCGGCCCTCGATCTTCACGGCTGTCCTTGTGGTCAACAGGACCAACTTGGGTGATCTCCACCTGGGCTCCAGCTGAGTCTTTCGGTCGAAATTCCTCACAAAGACAAGATCACCCGGAACAACGTCATGGGGTTTCACTTCAGTGTTGTCGGGAAAGGCTGCAGCTACCCGTGAACGACAAGATTGTAGTGCAGACATCAAGGAAGCCAAGTAATCTGTCAGCATATTACAGTCAATATCAGTTATTTTGCGTGGTATAGGCGTCCCCCACATATTCGGTGGTCTACCGAAGATCACCTCATACGGGGATAGCCCTGTTCGAGAGTGTGCTACCATTCTCATGTAAAAGAGTGCAACGGGCAACGCTACTACCCAGTCGACACCTTTCTCTCTGCATATTTTGGACATTCTGATTTTCAGTATCTGGTTATGTCTTTCTACGAGACCTGCTGCCTCGGGGTGTCGGACACAGTGGAATTTCCACTGATATCCTAACAGAAGTGAAACGTGTTTCATTAATTCGGACGAGAACGGCTGGCCGTTATCTGAGTGAACAGCACGTGGTAAACCGTATCGTGGGAAGAATTCTCGAACCAACTGTTTGGCAGTAGTCGGGGCAGTGTAATCTGAAACCGGGTATGCCTCCGTCCAACGGGACAGAGCGCAAACAACTACGAGAACATATTTGAATCCTCGACATCGTTCCATCTGGATATAGTCCATCTGGAGTACTTCAAAAGGATGATTAGGAGTATGAAATCCACCCTGTTCTACGGGAACGCTTTTTCCTGGGTTGAACTGACAACAGATCATACAGGTACGGACCTTTTGTTTTGCTGCTGCTCGTAAATGTTTATTGAACCAAATGTGTTGAATGCTGTCTAGCATAGCTTTTTCTCCTAGATGTGCTGGACTATGTATAGTGTTAATTATAACTTGGACCATTGAATCAGGAAGGAACCATACAGACTTTTCCTTCATCATCCATCCTTGGTCCGTTTGGATCCCTCCTAATTCAGTCCATTTCTTTATTTCGTCTGGTGTAGCATGTGTCTGTATGTCAATTACGTCAAGAGTAGGATCTTTAACTGTCATACAATGTGTCGGTGTCGGGACTATTGTCTTTGTCATGTCGGGGGTTTGAGTTTGAGCAGTCTGTTTAGCTGTTCTGTCGGCTAGATCATTGCCTTGGGAAATGATATCAGTAACCTTCGTATGAGCCTTACATTTCATAATTGATATTGCAGTGGGTAGATGTATTGCATCTAATAAGGCATGAATGAGGGGTCCGTGCTGAATGTGGGCACCGTGAGAAGTTAAATAACCTCTCTCTCGCCACAGCACGCCGAAGTCATGTACAACTCCGAATGCATAACGTGAGTCAGTGTATATGTTGACTTTTTTATTCGTGGCTTGAATACAGGCTTGTGTCAGAGCGATGAGCTCTGCGGCTTGAGCTGACAAGGTATTTATACGATTAGTTTCAATGACTTCAGTATCTGTTGTGACTGCGTAAGCGGCCACTAACTCTCCTGTACTTGTTCTCATGCATGAACCATCTACATACAATGTCAGGTCTGGATCTTTCAATGGGACATCGGTTAAGTCTTGTCTGGGTTTCGTCGTTATCGTAATAACTTCAATACAATCATGAGCTAGTGGGTCTGTTCCGATTACAGGTAAAAGTGTGGCAGGATTCAATGTGTTACAGCGTCTGATTTCTATATGTGGCTGAAACAATGTAAGTTCGTACCCTGTAAGTCGTGCTATAGTCAAGTGTTGTGTTTGCGTTCTATTTACAAGAACCTCTACTGCGTGTGGTACTTGAACTGTCAATGGATGTCCTAACACTATGGCATCGCTTTGTCTGATTGCTAAAGCTGTTGCTGCCACTGATTTCAGGCATGCAGGCAAAGCCTGAGCTACGGGATCTAATGTACTAGAAAAATAAGCACATGGTTTGTGTGCTCCTGCTTGTTCCTGTGTTAGTACTGACAAGGCAGTACCTTCGCGTTCTGTAACAAAGAGTGTAAACTGTTTTCTGTAACATGGCGTTGCTAAAACGGGTGCTTGACATAAAGCTTTCTTTAGGCTTTCAAAAGCTTGTGTGTGTTCCTGAGTCCAAGGGAGAACAGTCGGTGTGGCTGCCTCCTGTGTGGTTAACTGAATGAGTGGTTTTGCTAGAAATGCGTATTGAGGGATCCACTGTCTGCAATATGACGTGAGGCCTATGAAGGCTCGTACTTCCTTTTGTGTCTTGGGTATTGGCATGTTAGCTATTAACTGAATGCGGTCGGGTGTAAGCTGCCTTCCCTCCTTGGACAGCGAGTGTCCAAGATAAACAACTCGCTGGACACAGAATTGCAGCTTAGAAGGGGACACCTTGTGCCCCTTTTCGGCTAGAAATTGTAAAACTGTCAGTGATGCTTTTTCACATTCTGGTTCGCTTCTCGCGGTGATCAGCAGATCATCGACGTATTGAAGCAAGGCAGTGTTGACTGGCATGTGGATACTGTCAAGTTCTCGTTTTAGTGCTTGGCTATAGATGCTGGGGCTTTCTGTAAATCCTTGAGGTGCGCGTGAGAATTTAAAGCTGCGCCCATTTAAACTAAATCCGAACAAATATTGGCTTTCCGGATCTATTGGGACGCTGAAAAAGGCATTCTTGAGATCAATTACAGTAAAGAATGTTGCTTCGGAATCAATAGCTGTCAATAATGACGAGATATCTGGGACCACAGGAAATTGTGGCACAATGCATTTGTTTAACTCGCGCAGGTCAATAACCAATCGATATACTGGCGAGGCTGTAGGATCTGTTCGTTTAAGAACCGGAATTATCGGTGAATTACATATATTGGAGTCTGTTTCTACAACTACTCCTTGGGCAATTAGCTCGTCAATGATTTGTAGTAAAGCCACTACAGCATCTGGTGGTAACTTGTATTGTCGCATTCGTGGTAGCACCACTCCTGCCTTTAGTGTGACTCGATATGGTGTAATATTCATGCAACCAACATCAGTAGGGCCTTGTGCCCATAGATGTGTAGGTAAAGTCTGCAGTCGGGGATCCATGTCTCTAGATACATAGTGACCTTTAAAATCACGTAAAAACAACCTTACTCCTTCCGGAGAACAACATATTATGGCTCCTAGAGCTTTCAGGGTTTTAATTCCTAACAGATTTTCTGGGCATGATTTAGTGAGCAATAAATCTGTAGTTCGGGTCAGAGGTCCTATCGTAAGTGGAAGAGGCTGTGATACTTCATTAACAATAGGTTTTCCCGAAAAACCAAGGGAAATATTCTGAGAGCCTGAGAGGGGTGCCCCTGGAACTTCACTACGTTTTATGGTTGTTCGACTTGCCCCTGTATCGAGTAAAAATTTTCTATCTTGACCTAATAATTCACTATGTACATAAGGTCCTTCTTGATCTACCGGAATCTCGATAAGGGGTAAGTCAACTTCCCTCTCTAGGCTAGTTCATGCGTAACGTTGATACTCAGGATATTCATACTGTGCAGTCTGATACATTTGTCGTGTTGTTGTCTGTGTGGCAGCAACAGGCAACGGTGGTGCAGCTGGCACAAACTGTATTGGCTGCTGTGCGGCTGGCATGGCCTGGGCATGCTGCATAGCTCCTTGTTCATTCTGATCTTGTCTTAGTGGCCGTGATCTTTCTTGTGTTTTACCTATAGAGATATTATGTTTTAAAACTGGACAATCGTGTACGTAATGACCTGGCTTTTTACAATAATTGCATGTCCCTTTTACAGGTCCTGCTGAATCGGAATGTGTCATACTCTTTTTATGTCCTTCAGCTGGAACTGTCTGGGAAACTAGCATTTTCATTTTTGTGTCTTTCATGCGTCTGTGTTCATGTTCTTGTTCCTCTCTAATTCTATTGTGATGATACTGTAACATTTGTAACATTTGTGATGGAGTATTACCTTGCCAGGTACTCTCGAATTTTAATACTCTATTCTTCACTGGGGGCAGAGCATTTTCTACTAATTTTGTTACAAACAGATGCGGGTATGATTCGCTACTTGCTTTTATGCCACTATTTATACCAAAACATTTCTCGAATCGGGCATAGTAATCACTAGTGTCTTCATCTTGCTTCTGTTTACAGGCTGAAATTGTACCCCAATCTTCCTTTTTCGTAGTTAATAAACGTGGCAGTACCTGTACTAGTAGACCTGGTAGTGCTTTAGTTTTGTCCCCAAGCCCCGAACCTGGACCTCGGGCCCTCTCTTCTGCTTCTAATGCTGACCATTCTATCTTTTGGTCTCCTACCTCCCACTCTTTTTCCTTGAGTTTTTCATAAATGCCAGCAGGCATCAATACCTTTAATATTGTCATAATGTCGGGATAGGTATACTCTCCCATGAGTAACATGTCTTTAATTTCTCGGTGAAAACCCGCTGGATCTTTGTCATGACTGGGTACCACTTTCTTCATTTGTAACAGTTCTATTTTTGATATGGGCGTATATACAAATACGCGCTGAAACTCGTTGTCCTCGCCTTTTATTGGGTGCACTTCTCGTAAGGGATTCTGTCTATCCATGTGATACGTGGTTCTTTCCTTGCCGGGCAATGAGACATGCTCTGAGCATACAAAAAGAATATACTGCTTTCTTGATACTAGAATTTCTTTAATTAATTTAGTACCTGGACCTCTCCATTTATTCATAAGCAATTCAGTCAATATGTCAGGTAAGGGACCAGGGTCCGAATGCTGACTCTGATATAGTATAATTAGTTGTTGAATCATATAAATCCCAGCTAACCTCTGTTCATCTGGGGTGAGATTCAAAAATGTGCGTACTACTGTAGCATCACTATATTTTCCGGGACTGTCCACCCAATCGACAGCTGCCCTGGCTAAATCTTGTTCATCCATAGAATCGAGAAAATGATAACCCCTTCGTTCTCGGAGTAGTTTGTCGGCGGTTTGGAACGAATGCTCGTTAGACCTTATATTAATTATAGGTATTTGGAAATTCCTGTTATTATCTGGACATATTGGACGTATTGAATCAGTATGACATCTAGTCTGATCCCTATTACAAGATCTTCCTCTACCTACATAGGCTATGGTGTCTGACTGTCCCGCGGGCGGTCCTGACCCTTCTTCCTCGCTTTGTTCGAACTCGTCTGCCTCTAATCTCTCTTCGTGTAGGCGTTCTATTTCTTTACGGATCTTTCGGCACATGGCTATTATACAATTTTGCTTATCGTGTCTCCCTTCTGATATATTCTGGCTCCATCTTGTAAGAATTTGCATTGCATCCGGGTCTACCCCCGGTCGGTCTTGATTTCTGACCACACAGTTTATGAGGAAACGTAACAGTTCCCCCTGTATCTCTACTTTCTGGTATTCCATAGCTCTGTTAATACATTCTGGATCTCGCCCTGTTTGGACAAAATGATATATTTTATCTAGATGCGCAGTCATTCCTGGTAACTTCGCTAAATACCCTGCGGCTCGTCTGATACGTAATGATGCCAGGATCATTTCGTCCTCTTTACCGAGCACCGGGTCATATCTACAATCTATAAGAAGTTCCTTAAGCGTACGATCACTTACGAATTTGGGTGTACGTGAATGCGCTGACTCTTGAAAAATAAGTTTATCTATTCTAGGTGGCGTAGAAAAAATATTGGTAGCACCTCCCGTGGCCCCATCTGGGGCGTCGGGTGTGAAAGGATTCGTCGAACGTGACACAGCAACTATAGGTGTGGACACAGCTATAGAAGTAGCTGTAGGAACGGATGCAGAAACAGATGTGCTTGCCGGAACTTGTGACTCGATTTGTTGCTGTAGGGATACGGGTGCTGGATCTTGGCGTTGGACCTCCCTGGTATGCGGTCTATGTGGGGCGGAATTAGCATACTCGGGAGCTGCGTCATCTAAATATGAGGAAAGAAAAACATCTTCTGCGGTTCTAGGATGCCCCTTAGGATGTACCTTAATTGGGAATAATGGGGGTGGCAAGTCTTTCGGTATCTCTGGGGTAGCCTTAGGTAATCCTTCGGCCAGAAGGGGATACATACCATTCATGAGGGCATTTCTTTGTCTATCTACTTGTTCTGATTTCACTCGGATACCTTCCTCAATTAATAGATTTTCTTGAACTTTGTTTGAACTCTCTTTACTCTTCTCTTCCTGTCTACGTGCTTTTTCTGTACGTCTATGAGATTCTTTACGCCATAACTCAACGGCGTCTTTCTGTGACTGTCTGACTTTCCTTTTCCATAACTCTTCCTCGATTTTCATGATGCACTCTGCATCCCAGTTCCCCGCTGCGGGCCACCTCTGACTTTCTGGCAATCCCTTGGTGTAGTCTACCCATAAATCAAGAAATAATATAGCGTCTAAGCCATGTCTGTGATACATGAAGTGCCCTGGAGTATCCCTGGGAGGAATAGGGACGGCTTCTTCGAGTACCCCTTTTCTAGTAGTGATCTGTCTTAATTTCGAAAAGAGCGGCATATTGACAATCTGATCTGATACTTAATCTTGAACACACTTAATACAAAAGCACACTAATGAACAACCATTCATACCACAATATGCAGGACGTTTAACACATTAAACATTGAACATTAAGCATTTTTTAACCTTTAAAAATAAACAACAATGATGATCGTCTGCATAACTGATCACCAAGCATAATTCTTGACAACAACTAGATACTTCGGAATACTTGATATACTGCTAAACAGTACAGATACACTGCTAAAACAGTGCAGACCGGATTTGTGTACCCAAACCCGTCTTGACCGGCACAACCTATGTGCACGTCAGAAATGCCTCCCCAGTAATGGTACTCACCGGGTAGCTTCGGAAACGGAAGGCCTCGGTAACTTGAACGTGAACCGGACTGGACTGGACTCGACTCGTCGGAAACTGGGCTTGACTTCGAACTGGTGGGTCTCTGTATACCTCGGATCTTGCTCTCTCAGCTAGGCTCTGGTCGGGATACTTCGCACTTCTCACCGCCTCGTCTGGGTGTTGATCGCAGTCTCAGTCGCCCCTGCTTGACCGGAGGGAGATACAGGAAATCCTGCTGGTACGCGTAATTGTCCGTCCAGCTGTGGCAGGAGACCGGGCCTACAACTCACCGCCGGCGCGTGAGATGAGGAAGTGTCCCTATTCGGGCGCCATCATGTGGTAAATAAAAATTCCTTTACCGGGACTGAATTTGATACAGAAACATTATAAAATAGCTCAGTAAAATGAGAGGCAGAATCCGTGATATTAGAGTTTCGGAATGGGCTTTATTCCAATGATCGATTATAATCGGATGCTCCAAGTTCCATCACCACGGGGGTTCAGGAAGTGAAGTACATACTTTATTGACAAGAAGTAACTTTTATAATACATACATTACTATGAAGCGAATGCAGTAGGCGTAACAATTGATAAGGAAAATGACGTTTCACCTGCGTAACCAAAAATGGGTGTAATAAGGAGTAAAAAAGGAACATGATTGGTTATGATATCATACATATCTATGCCAAGTATACATAAGATAATACTTGGCATAGATGCGCGCGCAGCAGCATGACGTGTAATTGACGTGTAACTAGGGGGTGAAGGGGACTTGACGTTAGCTCTACATGTGGAGACAAAAAGTCTGGGGGGTCAAGTTAACCTAATCCCAAATCATATCTAACATCCTATGTTTAAAGAACTATGTTATCCACAAAAGAAGGACTCTCGGACAGAATCTATTCTATACTGACTGTGCGTGCGTGTACAAGCGTCTAAGTGTCTACACTGAATGCGAGGGGGTAGGAATATTCCATGGTAACAGGGCTATGAATTACTTGCATGAGGACAGAGAGGCCGGGCCTTTTGCCTGGTAACTGGAAGAATGTTTACTTAAGCTACTAGGCAGGAATGCATCGGCTGAGGGGGAAGCAGATAATTCGAAGGTGAAATACAGTTCTTGGCAGAGAATAGGCTGATGTCAGGCTTCGTGAGCCGCGCAGAGAATGAGACAAAGTTCATGGTCACAGATGTAGGCTCAGACTGGAGCTTTCAGAGGCAGAAGGCAAGAAGAGTTTGATGACAGAATCAGGGCCTACTTGCCTGGACTGTAAAATGGCATAAGTGAACCATATAAAGCCGGTGGCCTTTTATATTTAGGAATGGAATATCCGGCCTATTCATGGCGGATCTGACAGAGGACATGTTGACGGTGGACGCACATGTATTTGCGTCTTCATAACTGGAACTGGAGGGAACATACATGTACTTGTGACATGCACATAGAACCGTTGGGGTCCAAGATAGGGGACATAACTGACCAGGAAAATCCACATTTCCACATCCAGTGGCCCGTCACTTTGAAAAATCCCACAACAAACGTGATAAAGGTTTAACCTATTTTGTGATCGATACAATTCCACCCAATGCAAGGGGAGGGAACCGGAAGAAAAAAATTAGGAAATTGGAGTCATGTTATATTACAGAACCCAACACCAAGACCCCGTAAGGTTTGAATATAGAAAAAGATTTCAATACTCATCTATGAAAGATACAAGGCTGAAATCAACTTCCTCAAATTCTCCTGTCAATATGAAGGTTTTATCTAAAACAGGAAAAAGAAAAAAAGCTTTTTAGTTTAAGATTTTTTATTTTATCACATTTTTGCACTTGGCACTTTTTTGGGGGGACAGTAGTTGTGGGAAAATATTGTATAAAGACAAGAATGATGTGAATTAGCCCACTAGGGATAAACTTGCTACATTGTAATGTCACTATTTTCATGCCGAAAGCCCACTGGGGCAAGAGTTTTTTTACAAAAAACGTGTTATTAACTAGAGTCTGGCGGGCTAGCATTTTCTTTATTTTCAAAGCAAGTGACCTTTTGCGAATATTATGTATTTTGAGCCCACTTGGGAGGATTCGCAAAAGGTTTTGGTAGAAGGGTATATCAAAAGGCCATTGAATAGCTGGCCGGCAGGTCAATGAACGCGGTACTAGAATATTACGTGTGTCGTTCTAAGACAAGTGTTAATAATATTGAAAATCATTTCTTTACTTAGAGTTGATGTGTAAAATTGTTTTAAAGGCATAAGAGAGGCAAGGAATTAATTTTCTGCATGTAATCGTATACAACAATTTACCTTGATTTTGACACAAGTCAGAATATTGATTGGAAAAACTACGAGTCTGTCTTACATTATATTTACACAGTAGTTTTCATGTGACACAACAAAAGAAAAAAAGAAAAAAAATGTGTGTTTAAAATGAATTAAAAAACTTTACTTTGTTGATGGTGAGCAGGCAAAACGTGTCCGACAGTGGCTGACAAATAAAGCATTTTGTGCTCTATACATGGCGTCATCATCCTTGGTGATACGAGGGTATTGACAATATATATATATATATATATATATATATATATATATATATATATATATATATTGCAAGACGACTCCTGCACGTTGTCTGAATCACACGGACAAGAACACGGAGTCACGGACCCAAAGTTTCGTGGCTGGAACTTCTTTATTTTTTAAGCCATATGACGTGTTTCGGGCATACAACGTACCCTTGATCACATGTATATATTACCTACTGGCGGTCGCCAGTAGGTAGTTATAGTTAGGACCACGTTTCCATAGGAAATCCGCAACATTCTATTTTGAATAACTTTTGCGCCGGTCGACGAATCCTCGCGAATTTTTCAAAATAGGTGGGGCGCTACGCTCCGCTCCTACCCTGAAAGTCTCGGGGGGATTCGTTAAGCGGGGGCTGAGATAAAAGGGGGGTCCCAAAACGCGTTTTTCCCATGCATTTTTCCATAGGACCTTTAGACACAGCTACCGCCCGAACGGCTGAACAGAATTACTTGAAATTTGGCAGAGAGGTAGTCCTCAGGTCAAGGAAGTGCCTTTTGTAGGTTTGGTGTAAATCTGTTCAGTAGATTCTGAGAAAATAGCCTTTAAATCAATATATATATCTGAGCCAGCTTACGGTGCGCTTACGGTGCGCTTACCGTACGCGTACGGTGGCGTGCGCGAGCGCGATTCTGATTGGCTCTTAGATCTTAGTGAACATTCGAATCGGCCGAAACCAGGAAGCGGCGGCCGCCATTTTCTCTCTCGCACTGTGAGTGTGGATTTAAAAACAAAGGACAAAAACATGTACAGGGGCTGTTTGGACAGCTCCAAAGCACCTAGCCATGTTGAGGGAGTCCCCAAAGATCCCCCAAGGCCAAAAACAGAATTTTTATTTTTTCGCAAATTTCGCCGATTACGCTTACCGTACGCATACGGTAAAAAAATTTTTTTTTTAAAAAATTATCCACACTCTCCCCACCCCGTGTGCAAATGGTGCCCTAAGGTCACCATTTGTGCATGGCTTATGAGAGGTGTGAAAAATTAAAATATTACCTTTCAAAACGAAGTGCATCATATGTCCTCCATGTGCGCACGGTGCATGAAGCGCATCGTGCGTACATGGCCCATCTAGCGTAACGTGGGCGCGCACTGCGTGCCCACCGTGCGTGCACGGCACTAACTGCGTAAAGTGGGCGCGCACGAATGGCGTAAAGTAACTTAGCATTTAAAAAACCGTACTAATTCACTGAAAAAACCATAGGTTTCACACACGTTATAGTTAGGAATTAGCATTTAAAAAACCTTGCAAATTCACTGAAAAAACCATAGGTTTCACACATGTTATAGTTAGCGGAAATTTTACTGATAAAAAACCAATGAAATTCCCCCGTTATAGTTAGTGCAGGCAACTATAACTCACGCGACCGCAATCTTCTGCTGATGACATATGTGTCTTTATGAAAAAAAAATATTTGTAATATATGTATAGATAAAAATTTATGGAAGAAGACATGGGCAAATAAGTGTCTAAATACAGTATTAGCATCAGCAGAGGATTGCGGTCGCGTGAGTTATAGTTGCCTGCACTAACTATAACGGGGGAATTTCATTGGTTTTTTATCAGTAAAATTTCCGCTAACTATAACATGTGTGAAACCTATGGTTTTTTCAGTGAATATATATATAGGGAAAGCTGCTGGACAGTTTAAAAACGAGGTGGGGCCAGCATTTTGTTTAGGTGGCATCTGATGAAGGCCGTAATGACCAAAATGCATTATGCCTTGCGACTCCAGTAAAAAGTTTCCAATAGAATTCCCCTGTGTGGCCTCTGCTTCTTCAGCCTGGAGGACTCTTTTTGGATATATATATATATATATATAGATATTCACTGAAAAAACCATAGGTTTCACACATGTTATAGTTAGCTGGACAGTTCACTCGTAAAAAACCATTGAAAATCCCCCGTTATAGTTAGTTCAGCTAACTGTAACTCGCGCTACCGCAATCCACTGCTGATGACATCACATATTACATCACTGTATTCACTAAGATACTGTTAATAAGTCAGTTATACAATTAATTTTACAAAAAAACATCCATTTAGACACTTATTTACCCATTTATTCTTCCATTAACCTTTAGATATACATATATAAAAAATATTTATTTTTCAGAAAGACACATATTCACTGGATGATGTCATCACTGATGTCATCAGTGATGTCATTTGAGACGTCATGAGTGATGTCATGAGTGATGTCACTGACCATGTCATGAGTGATGTAATATGTGACGTCATCAGCAGTGGATTGCGGTCACGCGAGTTATAGTTAGCTGAACTAACTATAACGGGGGAATTTCAATGTTTTTTTACGAGTGAAATGTCCATCTAACTATAACATGTGTGAAACCTATGGTTTTTTCAGTGAATTTGCAAGGTTTTTTAAATGCTAATTCCTAACTATAACGTGTGTGAAACCTATGGTTTTTTAAGTGAATTTGCAAGGTTTTTTAAATGCTAATTTCTAACTATAACGTGTGTGAAACCTATGTTTTTTTTTGTGAATTTGTAAGGTTTTTTTAAATGCTAATTTATGTATGTTTTATTTATTTTTTATATATTTATTTTACAATAAACTACCTATGTATATAGTTATAGATTGACTGTATCCTGTAATATTGAATGGCTCAGCTCTTTTTTTTTTATTTGGACAAACTTGAACAACATATTTAATATCTTTTATAAACTTATAAACAGTTTAAAATGTATTTTTTTTTTAAGGGTTTTTCACGGTGCGATTTTTTGAAAAAAAATAAAATGTTTTTCTCACCCTTCGGGGTCTTTCAGGGACCCCCTGACAAAGGCTAGGGGGTCAGGAACTCTCTACCCTGCCCACTTTTCACGTTCTCCACCTTTCTTTTTCACTGTCACACACAAAATGGCGTCTGACACTTCCTGATTTCGACCGATTCGAATTTTGACTGACATCTAACCACCAATCAACTTAATTACATGAGTGATCATGATTCAAAAATGCAAAGTTAAAGGTTGCTGCCCAAGTGGGCAAAAACTCCTCTCGCACTATAAGCTGTAAACAAATAGCAATCAATCATTCCATAGCGATCAAGTTGTCATCAAAAATCCAGCCCCAGTGGGCAAAATACAATATGCCGCATGGCCTTCAGTGCACCAGACTGAGGATAAAAAATGTGATGTCATGCTCTAGTGAGCAACAGTGTAAATTGTCAATAAAGGATCAGCAGCAGCCAATTACAGTATAACCATTCTCATAAACATACTCCTCAGTGCTCTCACTTGACATCTGTAAAAGACCAGACAGAATGATCGTATTAAAAATTCATAAAAATGCACAAAAAATAAAATTCAAACTAAACACAAAAACTTTAAAAGACAGATCAGGAGAACGTGTAGTACTATATATCTCTCTCAATAACAGTGTTACAAATGTACAGACATCTCTTCATCGAGGTTCAACCCTACGGGAGCTAAAGTGTTATATTTCACAATCATTCTAGATTCCAACCTCCTGAGTTCAATGATTCTGTTACCCCCCCTAAGTCTCAGTGGTACACTGTCAAGGACATAAAATCTAAGAAGATTGGCATTCCGGTTATGATGTTCACTGAAATGGCAAGCCACAGGATACTGCTTCTCATTTTTCTTAATGGCCCTCAAATGTTAAAGCACTCTCTTTTTTCCTTTGTGAATGGTGCTTCCTATATAGAATCTGTCGCAAGGGCACCTCAATGCATAGACCACATATTCACTGTGACAATTGACACATTTTCTGATGGTGAAAGGGGCCTTATCCTTACAGAGCTTCACGGTTTTAAAACTACTGCTCAACTTACACGCTTTACATTGGTTACATGTAAAGAACCCCTTGATGTTGGTGTATTTAGTTTTGCTAGGCAATAGATTTCTGCTTAATACGTCGCGTAATGATCGAGGTTTTCTAAACGTTAGTGAAGGATATTCACCCACATATTCTCTTATGTCATCGTCATTTCTCAAGACCTCCCAAAACTTTAAAAAACTTTTTCTGATCTCCCAGGATTGCTCATTATATTTCGTAATGAACCTAATGGGCTCCTTTTTCTCTATGCTCTAACTTCTTTTGGGAAAAAGTATCTCATCCCTTTCAAGTTCATCAACTTTGGTAGTGGCTTCCTTGACAAGTGCTGAATTGTATCCCCGTGTAAGAAACCTATCAGTCATAATCACCTTTTATTTCTCGTAACTCTCATCGGTGCATATATATATTGTGAAAGTACATTTATGTTAAGTTATATATAGTAAAATGTTGCCTACCTATAGAAACGTACCTTTCTAATATTTTGGTTGAGATGTTCTGTCTAAACAATCCCTCTGCAGGGCAAGCAATACATTTTTCCATATTTGCAGGAGGAGCATTTTCCATAATCAAACACATTATTTTATACTTCTCACAGAGGGAAAATTGCAATAAATGTAGAAATCTAATATGTCAAATTGAGTCCTGTCATGTAAGTCTCTGTGAACCATTCATCTGTAAGTGTTCTGTAATGAAATGTCAATAAGCTCATAAAAGTAAAATATATTGCCCTTTTATGTACTTGGCTTTCGTTCACAATGAGCAGCAGTTTATTTTCTTCAGTCGTAATCTCATGGGCTTCATTGAAATTGCGACCAAGAAAATTGTGGTAAACATCCAGCGGCAATGTCTGTGGAAACAATGCATGTGTAAAAATATATATCATGGAGATGTGCAGTCTTCAAGCAGCTCTTTATCCAGAACTTGCTCCACTAAATCGAAGCCCTGAGCTGTGCTATATGATATGGGGATTTATATAGAACTTTGTACCCTTACGAGGCGCTTTTTCAGATGAAAAAATTCAGGCAAGTAATGTGATAAGTAATGTTATGTTTACTCTTCATGCTAAAGACAACTATCCCTCAAGGATGTTCAACAGTCACAGATGCATTTCACTCTGGAGATCAAGCATGTAAAGTAGCTTACCTATGTTAAAAACAATGAAATTTAATGGGAACGTAGTTTACATGACCTTGAATCATCTATCAAGTAAGAAAATGCCAAACGTATACTGTAATTTACAGTGCAAAAGAAACATCCTTAATGGAAACCTAAACCTCATCAAAACCACAACAACTCTGTATTGTTCCATTTTTCACTGGTCCATAGTAGGTCTGAACATTGCCTGGCTAAATGTTGTATCATAAACATCATTTACAAAAATACTGTCAAATTGGGTGTAGATTTTCTACTATTAGCTCCAATGGGGCGACCTTTTAGTCATCTTCATTTGGAACTCAGTATTTATTAATGTCAGGAGAGGTTCTAATAATGATTTTGTGGTTCAATACCCTAACCAGTCTTGAGGCCCGTGTAGAAATGTAAGATGTACAATCTTTAATGTGAAAGCAAACATTCTTAAACTTCAAAGCTTTGAAACAAATGCTGTGACAGACAGACGCCTGGGCTGAAGTATATATCAGACACAATGTTTCCTGGTGTGTGACACAGTGCACCTTTATGGAGTGTGCCTGCACAAACCGGACATTGCCCCTGATCAGGAAGACAATATGGTGTCCATGCACACTTGCAAACTAACTGGCATTTGTGACATTGCTTCAGTGACACATGGAATGGTGGATTCCACAACTGGCTCTATATGTCACTTCTGGAAAGGACCTGATATGTATTGAGAGAGAGAAGCAATTACACCACATTCACACAGAGTTTGTAAGTCCAACAAGCAGTGAAAGGGTATCTGAGAATCCCCTGTGATCATTGCTATCAAAAAGGACCCATTAGCAGCACTTTAACTAGGCCACTCCCTTATTAGAATGTCACACAGCACAGTGCAGCGCAGCACAACAAATCACCTTGATGGCTGTGCTGTGTGACAGGAAAAGGGCAGGAATGCTCCATATTTAAACGAATGTGGCAGATTCCTGCTTTTGTCCCAGCGCTGGCACCATTTTGAATGCCTCATGCCGATGCAGACACCCTTACACTATGGTTCAAGGGTGCCTCCTTTGTATGCAGGATTGTTTAGGTTCAGTAAGGGGCACCATCCTGTACAAAAACAAGCCTCTGAGGCATATTCCTCTTTCTATGTGTGCTGCAGAATGAAAGAAAGATGAAGTAATGAGAAGAAATAAAGATATTTCTCCATGTTACGCCTCCCCTCGAATGCATATCTTTTTAATGCACTCCCAGGTCTATCACTATCTGAGACTCCCTCAAAAACTACAAGAGTTGCATGGAAACACCATTGCAGCACCCATGGAATGCCTTCCTAGGGCAGAGTAACACAACGCAGTGATTGCACTGCTTCGTCTTACTCCAGATTTATGAAGCCACTCAGGGCAATGCAAGTTAAAGCCCGTTTTGGACTTGCCGCAGTCTTGCACCACGTTACGTGGTGCAAGAGCAACGCAACTCCTCTTATAATTATGCCCCTCAGGTTGCCTCAGGAGCGGTTATTTGTCCCACCGGCTGCTCTGCTTCAGCCGCAGAAAGATATTTCATGACAGTACTGGAGGTGTGGGTTTTTGAACAGGTACTGTTTTCTGAGACTTGGGAAAAATATGTTATCAGTAGATTGGCAAAGCACCCTCACATTAGTCTTAGTGACACAGCATTTAGGTGTTCATCACAAATAGATACAGAGTGAGGGACACCTTAGAAGACTGGGAACAGCCTCTGCCTCAGTGTTTTCTTGGAGATGTATGTAGCGGGAACTCGATCTGAAGGTATCAGAGTCTTTACATGGGCACCAGTTGCTATGGGAGATTAAGCGATTTGCCCGGAATCACATAATGTTGAGAGTCCCTGCCCAGACTCGAACCCCGCTCCCCAGCTTCCAGGTCCACCACTCTAGCCCTTAGGCCATATCCTCTCCTATGCTGTCTCTCCCAGACTAGCTTCTCATCAAACGCTGAGAACAAATAAATAGATGATGACTGAAGCAATGACTCTTGTTCAGTTTGCGAGTGACATTTCTGTGAAACACATTCAGGGAGCTTACAGTGCTGACGTAAACCCTCTCAGGCACATTCCAGCCCACCAGCATCTTGCTTCTCAGACACATCCTGCTGATTATGAGGTAATCATAATTATGAGCCAGGCAAGCGTCCTCGCCAACGAGGACATTAATTAAAGAGCAATCAGCCCCCAAGTAATTTTTTGTATGGATTATCTGCCATGACACAGACGCTGTTGTTTAAATCACCCGAAGACGAGAGCAAAATGGAGCGGCTGCAAATCTTTCTTCCCCAAAGTAAATCTTTTCACTCTTTATATTTATAGCGCTTCATCCAAATTACATGCCATGTTGGGGAACCTATTGAAACTTTCGAGATTTATAGCGCGCTACAGCAGACTGGGATGTGACACATGGAATCCGCACCCAGAGGAAATGAGAAATGGCAGGCCTTTGAAAAAGACATCACTGTATTAAGGGCCTGTGTTGCTGCGGAGAGCGGGAGAAATGTCGTGTGGAGCTCGAAGGGTGTTCTATGATTCAAAGTCGCGCACTTCTTTTGTTCTTACTTTACACGTAAAGCAGAAAGCATGGCTGTCTTCATGGAATATTAATAACAAAAAAATGGGTGCCCCTTTACCAAGACCTCCATTTCAATTTGGCTAGTAACGTGTGAGGTATTTGCAGTACTCGGTAAATTCCAACACCCCAGGGTGCTGTATTTATTTGGTCCTGTGCATGTCTCCTATGCCAAGTTTGTGTGGGAAAAATGGGTAATTAAAAATGGAATCCACACTTGCCACAGCGAATTCTGCATGTATTCAACTTTCCATGCATTATTTCACCCAATACAATTAAGTAAGTATAACTTGCCAAAACCTATAGGGGAAATTGTGGAGATGTGGGGCTGGTGCACAGAGGGCCGTCATACTCATGGCAGAGGCTCCTCAGTCATGGCAGGGGACTTGGACTTGTGGCAGGACCTCTGGGATGGGTAACAGCAGCAAGGAGGTCCCGCCATGAGTGAGGCACCCTCCCCCTTCACAACTGTGACGCCTCCGCTATGAGTGCGAACCAGGGCCAGACTGGCCATAATGGGCATCAGGCATTTCCTCGGGAGGCTGGAAGGGTGGGGACCGGGTTTGAAGCAGTAGGGGGCGGTTTTGTTACTGTGGGCCGGTTTTGCAGCTGTGCTGCCATATCGGCCCCCAGTAACAAAAGCAGCAATCCAGTGCTTCCAGCCCCCACGGGGCCAGACAGCGCTTACCCAGGAGCTGAGGTGAGAAATTTCCAGGGCTGCTTTCGGTTCCCAGTCTGGCCCTAGTTTGAAGGCCCTTTGTAAATCGGACCCGTAGTGTTTATGGCAGAACCAGGAATTCCAATCACTGTTCTAACTTCTGTTTGCACAGAGATCAGGATTTTCCTCAACACATATAATGAGAGCCCAGGAGAAGTACGATCAACTAAAAGATCAAATAAAGAGGAGACAAGGACAGAAAATGTCAGCAACATTGCTTTTGACTACTGACACAAATGGTGTACTAGTTTAAGATCCCATCCCTGATGAAAACACCCTCCTCTCCTGAATCCAAACTCTGACCCAATGGGCACTTGAATTGTGGATGCAGGCTGAGTTCAGATTTTACGCACACCTGCATGAATTCAGATCGAAGGGTATCTTCAGCCGTCCTTTAATGACAGATCCGCGCCTTGAGTCACAGGAGACAGATGCATCCATCCATCGTGGAACAGGAGTGAGGCAGACTGACGGACAAAGGACCCTGTGAGCTTCCCCAATTAATTTGTAATTTGTAGAAGACCAAGTAGGCTGGAAAATGGTTGTATGGCAATAAGAGTGTGCGATAATGAGTAAATTACATAGTGAGCTAATGACTATATGTCACTTTAAAGAACATAAAATACACTGAAGTGTTCAAAGTTCAAAGTTCATTTATTTGTTTCGAGGGTTAAAAACCATCATAAAAATACATAATAATCATAATGTAATCACAAAAAGAACATTCACAAAAAGAACATTCTGAGCAACGTCACAATTGTTAAAAAGTAGACAGAGAGAAAGTTTATCCAAATAAAAAAGTTAGGTTTTTATAAAAGATAAAAACCTGTGAGCAACAGTGAAACAAGACCCCGTATTATAATAATGTTTCCCGTACCTCCCTAACCCACCCTTCATCATTCCCTTGTGTTTCTCAATTTAAAAGCAATTTTGAGGAAACTTATAACAGCGAATAAGGTTCGCGTTTCAGCGGCTCTTTGCAAGAACAATAAGGCAGGTTTAGCATGGATAATATTTGAGACCTTTAAGATATCTACTAAAAATCTTTGGCGCGGTGTTTTATAAAAAGGACACAATAATACAAAATGAAGGGTGTCCTGCGGAGACCTATTGTCGCAGCCGCAGGCACCCTTCTGCTCAATTGTTTGAGTAAAACCTGATGGATAAGCTAAAATATGATGCAACAAATTGAGCCTAAAACGAGTCATTAAAAACCTCTCGTGGTGACTGTACAATACAAAGAGGTATGGTTCCATGCCAGCTTGATTAGAGACAAGGGAGTGGGCAACTGCCGAGGATTTAGCTAAATCCAACTCCTTCCTCCTGCTATTGAATTTGTCCAACAATGAGCTTTGAACATAGTGTCTGGAGTATATGTCCACCCTGGAGGGGTCCTGGAATAGCATTTGTTCATCAATATCCCCCAGAGTGTCTTTAACATATTTCAGCCATGGGATTTGAAGACATTTCTCTTTCAACAAACAATCCTGGATGATCTGTCTGGATAGTCCTGCATTTGGATTTGTCCAAATTTTGAGCCAGGCCAGTATAGGTCTCAGTCTGATAATGTCACCAATATATGTGATTCCCAGCTCTTCATGAGTAATTGCTGCAGTGATGCTCGGCGGAAGTTTTAACAGTTTTTTAAAAAATTTGTCTTCCTCACTTTGAATTAGTTGTGCCTCTCTGCAGCCCCACACTTCTGCTCCATAGATGGTCTTGGAAATACTAACTGATCTATACAAAGTCAACACCTGTTCTGGTGACCAACGACCCATTCGACGTGCAAAGCTCAGTATTGCCCCATTAGCAGACACTAGTCTCCTTGCCCTCTCCTCCATCAGTGGGACAAAGTTTAACTTATCATCAAATAGAAGGCCCAGGTATGGGAATGTTTTAACAGTGTCCAGGACCTGATCCCCCAGTTTGAATACAAATTTCTTTCGTGGTTTCTTCCCCGCTATCATAATGAATGATTTTTTCATGTTGACGGAGAGATCCAAATTCCTCATGAAATCCGCGAAACCCTTGATTAAAAGTTGCAGACCAACAGCTGTTCGGGCTAGGAGCACCGCGTCATCGGCATACAAAAGCACTGGCAGATGACGCGTGCCCACCTTAGGACAATCAGTTCCCAGTGCAACAAGGTCATTCTCCAGGCCATTTATGTAGAGGGAGAACAAGAATGGCGCCAGGATACACCCCTGTCTCACCCCGCCCGAGCACGGGAAGGGATCTGTGCTCACCCCCCCCGCACTGTAGCGGACCTTGGCAGTGGTGTTCCAATGTAGCTCCCTTAAAATGTTAATGAGATCCGGGTCAATGCCTAGGTGAGACATAAGTATCCAGAGTTTGGCTCTGTTGACATTGTCAAAAGCTGCTGCTAAGTCCATAAACCCCATATACATGGTGCCTTCAGACGTCTTGGTATACTTAGCAGTGATCAGGTATAGGTTAAGGCATTGGTCGGTGGTTGACCTGCCTGTTCTAAACCCATACTGGGTGTCCACCAGGGTGTTATTGGTGTCAGTCCAATCTATTAGTCGATTGAGGAGTGCCCTTCCTAATACCTTGGCAGAGACGTCAATGAGCGAGATTGGTCGATAACACTGCGGGCTGTCCCTACAGCCTTTTTTGTAAATAGGGACAATCACCGCAGTGGACCATGATCTCGGCAGACCCGTTTTAATTGCTGCATTCAAAACTCTTGTTACCATTGGAACCCATAGCTCAGTGTTGCTAAGAAAAAGATCCGGGGGGGTCCCGTCCGGGCCCGGGGCTTTGTTGCGTGTTAGGCCTAAAATTGCTTTGCGAACTTCATCCAAAGATAGTTCAAATTTATCTGCCCTTGGTCCTCTCCATATTCCATCACCAGTGTCCATCTCCTGTTGGTTATACAGGGATTTGAAATGAGCAATCCAGTCTTCTGGTAAGATGTTAGAGCTGATGACTGGAGAGTTTGAGTCGTGGAAGCAAGGTCTATTTATAATTTTCCAGAACTGGGCATAGTCTTTATTCTCACCAGCCTCCCTAAGGTCTGCCCATACTTCTTTTTGAAGGGTCCCTTTCCTGATCTTTAATTGATTTTTGTAGTTTTTTCTGCAGCGAGCAATTTCTACCTTGTCCCTTGGGGTTTTTTTCAGGCTCAGTTTTAGATCTCTTAGCGCTTTGGAACAGATAGAATCAAACCATCTTGGCGAAGATGACTGCATTGCGGGCTTCTTGGTTGTTAGGAGTCTCTCGATTATTTTGGTCAAGTTCTCAAACGCCTCTACTACTCCTTTTTCCTCTGAGGTGTGTTCTAAACAGGTCTCTATGTGGACTTTCCCTTCATCCATTAGTTTGACATAAAATTCCTGGGGGTTGATCACTGACCACCTTAAGCGTCTTCCTTGGTCTACTGGTTGAATTTCAGATTGATGAATCAACCCTGGGTCTTTTTTTGTTAAATCATTCCCTTTGAGTTCTATTATAATGGGATTATGATCACTGTGGGGGCTCCACTCTGTCCAGGTATTTAGGATCTGATCTCTTGCGCTAGTTGAGATCATTATGTAATCTATTATAGACCCCCCCCCTCTGCCCTTAAATGTTGGTGTTAGGGATTCGCCTACATTGAGAGCAGCTAAGTCCATGACATGACTGAGGGCAAAGTCTTCTAATAACTTCATCAGAGTTGTTCCCTCTTTGCAATGAGAAAAGTGGGGGCCCTTTTCTAACGGGCAAGCTGACCAGTCAGGGGTTGGAGGGAGTGTCTTAGAGCTAGACAAAAATCTGAAGGAGTCAGTGAGCTGAAAGAGTAAGCAAATCACTCCTCAAGGGAATTACATTCTTTTGAAATACACTAAAGATGCCAAATTATCTATGAAATCTCTAGAAAGAAATCTGAACCACCAAACCAATACAGAGAACTCTGCCCAAAACAATTAGATTTCAAGGGCAAGTAACTGGTTGCAATTTTCAGCATCTACGCACATTAGTGTCCTGACGTGTTTTTTTAAACTACAACGCTGAATAAACTCAAACCATGATCACATTAGTGCATTGTTCGAGTCTCATATCTAAGCGTGACCGAACTCTTCAAAGAAGCATTCCTCAAAATTACATCATTTAAAAAAAATGACGAATTTTATTTGATATGGAAATAATATGATTTTTTTAAAATTCAGTCAGAGAATAATTTTAAAAGAAAATATCGCCATGTTGCTGATATTCTTGTGCAGATAGAAGCTTTTCTCGGATGCATATAAATTAGGAGTGATGTATTACATTATGCTCTATGTAATCCCGGAGGCTAAGAATTAAATGCAGGGTTCTGTGTTTTCTAGCTATCTACACTAAGGAGTGTAATATATCAATCTAATTGATAATAAATTACCCTCTCGGTCTGTGGAGCGCTGGCACCGCGCATTAGGAATCAGTCACAACAGCAATATATATCTGAAACGCGTGCACTTATATTAAGTGTCGTGATTGCTGCTCAGTGGGTAATTTACCCCACCTATTACTGTATTAAATTCTGAGAGACTGAAGATCCTTTGTAAGTGCGAGAGAGGGTACGAGAGAGGTTTGAAGATGACGATTCGGCTGTTAAGCAAAGGGAATTACTTAGCGTTTAAGGCTTACAAATTAAATGGAACTAAGCTAATTATCGCCTGTTTTTCAAGCACCTAAGTGGTTAGCAGCAACACACCGAATGGAAGATAAGCTCGAGCGTACACACACAGTTTCTTTTTTGGGGATGAGCTATTGGAGAAAGCTTTCTTCAGGTAAAGTTACGCTCCTACTAAGGAACATGATTTGGTCCCAAGGAAGGAACATGATTTGTCCCCAAGGACATTAGCCAATCAGGTGAAGCGGTTTCTTTGTTTATCAAAAGATCATTGGTAGTATCTTTGTCTATCTATTTCCGGTCCCGTTAATTACTTGGCTACATTTGTTTTGTATTAAAGCATTTCCTGTCATTTTCGTATTTCTCGCTTGAGGGCAGATTGGGAGTCCTTAGACAACGTTTGTTTTGTGTTGTCTGAATAATAAGCTTTCTGATATTGATCTCTGTTTCCAAAAACTATAGAATAATACTCAAATTGCAGATCTTTGCTTGGATAACTTGATTTTACTTATCACGTGGTAAACATATTCAACTGCAGTTTTCCTAATTTTGTGCCTTTGAAATTAGCTTGATTCAAACAACCTATGGAATCATATGTGCTGGAGGAAATCACCAAAGTTTGAGTCTCTTCCGACAGATATTTGATAGATTTGAATATCCATGGCCTAAATGGACATATGGATTTGAGAGCTAATGACGCAGGTGCTGGTTATGCACTTGTGAAGATAATGCCCCTCACTGAGCTGCTGTGTGAGCCATATCAGGAAGGATCACAAACTAGAGAAGTTGTCTTATATCCCGCTTTCATAGCTTTCTCCGATCAGATGTACACTATTTCCATAAAATCTAATATATGAAGAGGTAGTCATCATGTACTTTATGGTAGATATTAAATGAAACCCAAAAAGCTTCTAACACGAATGTTTAAAAGTACACACAAGGAATAGACCAATGGTACTGCAAAAGACTTACCACCATTACGTGCATGCCCATTGGATTAAGATGATAGCTGTTGCACATTTTCCGACTGCTATCTCAACATTCTAGAGGAAAACTTCTCAGTATAAGGCTAAAAATGTCATCCATGTGCAAGATTTATGATCATGCTGTAAATCAATCTAACATATTCTACCTTCAATATCTAGGAGCAATTCAACTTTCATAGCTTTTGAAGCAACATGACTTCTAAAAGATACTTACACAGAGGCATGTTGTCGAATGCTGTCGGAACATAAAAATGGAATTTTCCTGGTCCATGTGAATTTTTCACAATTACACTGACTTAGATTAGAATACCATTTCTGGAGCATGTGAATACCATATGCCTGTTATTTGAGGGCCATTTCAGATGGATTCAAGTAACATTACATACCCTTCACTTCTCACTTATCAGACATCCTGTTGTAGCTTAGCGGCTCACACAACTCTGTCTCCCCAGCCTATCAATTTCTAGATGCACATGAATTTTGTGGGCGGTATAGGAAGACCGAAATTCAGGTAAGAGTCCCACATGCAAATTCAAACGTTTATTCATCAAAAGCAAATGCTTAGGTACCATGGTTTCCGTAGGTTAATATTCATTCTTACCAGGTGAGCGGCTTGAGAAAGGTAGTTGCATTTCATTTGAAGCTGATATAACATTTAGGAGAATGTGATTTGTCCCTTTTTTGAGAACTGTCAAGAGCAGCATTGTGGATTTAGTCCATTTGACTTTTGAGCCAATTAAGGAACAGATTTTGGGCCTGTATGTAAGGTGCATGATTTGCTTGTTCCTAAAAGTAATATCTTTTTATACCCTGGTCATGAATGACGTATTAGTAGTCTACAGCGCTATTATGCATAGAATGCTCATGTCGCGTCTGTGTACCTGGCAGGTTGAATGATTTATATTAGGTCAGAGTGTTACTCCTTACAGGTTATTAGTGGGTTCTAGTGATGTCCAGTTGGACAAGATGGAACCCCCTTCACATGTTTTATTTATTTAATAACATGTTCAGTCTTGGTTGAAATGAACCATATAAACTATATCAAAATATGCACAGACAAAGCAAGTCATCATGAGATGCTGTTTACTTATTCTCAAAAAAATTAACAACTTAATTTGAAGCTATTGGCATTCTACGGCTAAAGGTTATCAGTCGTTCAAAGCAATCCTGTAAATCTGTTGGCTTTTTTGTTAATCATAAACATTTGTGATGCATTCTTCATTAATTCTCACTTGAGCAAGAGTATACAATATGGAACAATACAGAATATGTATTACATTTTTCACTTAGGTTCCACACAAGTGGCACAAAGAATCTTGCAAAAAAATGACCAAACCTACAGTGCATCAGTTTTTCCTTAGCATAGGACACTTAAGAACATCATGCATGGTAAACCCTATTATGTTTTAAAAAGCCATGCAGCATAATTGATACATTGTTTTAGTTTTTAGTTAGCACCATATGTAGCTATCATGGAAGCATACCACCTAATTATTGTGATATGAGTGTGGCAGCTGGGCCATATGAGCTGAAGGCATGGGTTGCAGCTCCATCAATGACCCGATATAGGCCTTCCAGGAAAATCCAATGGATCTTAGAAAGTATTTCTCACTGATATAGCTGAGCAAAGAACAATTGGTTGAAGATAGATAATGGAAATATGAAAATGATAATTGGTCAGTTATCTAAGATGTGGCCAATGCAGTCTTAGCGGCCAATGATCAGTCATGTGCGCTCTTCATTGTCAGTGCTGATGTTGTCTTACTGTGCCTGTGCATGATGCTTCCACTGTTAGGTTTGGAGTTTTCTACCTGTGAACACCTACTAAAATGCTTTATGTGTCTAAGAATATATCACCTTATCTTACATTGTCATTCTTGTTAAGAGTTCAATTCCATAATGAATTAGCTTTTTGTGTACCACACAAAATACTCTTTAGAGCTCACCCTAAAAAAAGAAGACAAAAAAGTGTCCCTCAGTGAAAATTCTACAGTAGTTCAACAGTCTAAATTTGCTTTAAACCTTCAACAACTTTACGCTAAACATAACGCCTATCTATGAAAAGTAAAAGCAGACAAGAATACAAAGAATCTGTTTCAATTTATTGTATGAATTCGAGAATGGACCAGCTAGAATGTAAAAAAGTGATAATTTTTAGAAACCTTTAAAATTGACTTATTAAAATGCATATTTCCTTTTGCGCTTACATTTTAACGCCTACAAGCCCTCTTTATTTTTACAAAAGAATATGTATTTTAAATGCCATAAGACATGGAAAGGAAAGCGATATATGTATATACGTGTGTGAGAGGGTGTAGTGTGTCTATTTCTGTCTTTCTTTGATTTTTTTTTAACAATTTGCACAGTGCTGGAACACTGAAGTCAGAGTCTATTAAGGTATCTGAGCGAAAGAATGTCAAGTTCATGGCGCATACCAGTCTTTTTCTGCTTGAAAGCAACCATCAGTCCTACAGCACTGCCAAGTCCCAAAGATGCGCCATCTTAGAGATATTGATGTTTACTCTGGCCCCTGACATCGCTCACAGTCTGACATGCTCTCTTTATCTACAGACAATACCGCCTCAGTGCTAACGAGGAGAGCTGGATATCAGAGACTGGAGCAGTCAGTATTTTACCTGCCAATCATCATTGTGGACAGTGGTTCTCCGTCACTGAGCAGCACCAACACTCTGACCATCCGCGTCTGTGATTGCGATGCAGACGGCATAGCGCAAACCTGCAACGCTGAAGCCTACATCCTACCTGCAGGGCTGAGCACCGGTGCTCTTATCGCGATATTAGCGTGCATCTTAACGCTGCTTGGTAAGTGAATCCAATTACACCTTGCTTCCCACACTGTATGGTATGCGGAAAAGACTGCCTATTTTCTCATTTTCTATTTTACTTATCTGTAATTTTTCGCTGGGTGGAATAATCAACAATTTATTGAGAGAGCCGGCTTCAATTACAAAGTGGGATTAGGTAATTTATTATAAAAGGGAAAGATGTGATATCTGAAATTAGCTCGGCTGCCTACATTGCGGTCCTGAAACTATTGCCTCCAGAAATTAGATCTGCTAAATCCGAGGGAACGTTTCAGGGCTACTTGAAAGCAACATAGTTAGGAAATCGTATCTTGGTTTTAAGATTGCATACTGTTAAGATTCTGACCATATAATGTGCACTGTAACCTTAACATATCCCCCATTTCCTACCTTGTATAAGTAAAGGGGTGGATGTGAACCAAAGGCAGGCATTTGTATTTGAAAGAAATACTTTTTTTGTTCCTCTCCTGAGTGACAGAGTCAAAGGGTTTCTTTTTAATTGTTGTTAATATGCATATGATGTAGCAAAACATTTATGCTGCTGCTACAACCCTCCTGATGAAGTTGACTGCCAATTGAATCTGCACTTGTCTCTTGCGTTTCTGAATTCTATGTTTACTGCTCTTCATGAGTAACATTAAAGCCAAACGCAAACAAATATTTCTTCCTATCCAATCATGATCGGTTATATCTGGTATCTTTGGTGTTATTTCCTTGGTCTTTTTGCTCCTGACCGCCTGTTTTTTGACTGTGTGATGCATTTTTTTGCTGGTTTTAGGACTCTGGGCACTTTACCACTGCTGACCAGTGCTAAAGTGCAAGTGCTCCCTGTGTTAATTGTATTGGTCATTGGTTTATCCATGATTAACATATTTGATTTACTAGTAAGTCCTTAGTAAAGTGCACCAGGTGTGCCCAGAGCCTGTAAATCAAATGCTACTAGTGGGCCTGCTGCACTGATTGTGACACCCACATGACTAGCTCGCAAACATGTCCCAGACCTGCCATTGAAGTGTCTGTGAGGGCAGTTTTAAAGTGCCATTTCGACCTCACAAGTGCACCCACTTGCCAGGCCCAAACCTTCCCTTTTAATACTTGTAAGTCATCCGTAAGGTAGGCTCAAGGGATACCCATGGGCTGGGTGCAGTGTATTTAAAAGATAGGGCATGTACTGTTGTGTTTTTTATGTCCAAATGGAGAAATACTGCTATTTCGTTTTTTGCTATAGCAAGGGCTATCCCTCCCATAGGGTAACATAGGGATTGCCTTGAAATATGCCTTAAGTGTAATTTTCCATTAGGAGCAGATAGAGAGTTGAAGTTTGTGGTCTCTCAACTCACAAATTGAAAATTAATTTTTTGGTGAAGTTGGTTTTTAAATTGCGTGTTTGAAAATGCCACTTTTAGGAACTGGACATTTTCTTGCTTAACCATTCTGTGCCTTTGGCTGTCTGTAGAATCCACATCTGGGTTGGCTGACAGTTGGGCTCTTCTACATACACTCTAGACCATCACAGAAAGGGAGCTGTGATGCCCCTGGCATATCCTGATGGGGCTTTCTGAGCTAGAGTGGTGGGAGGAGTTGTCACTGACACCTGACTAGGGCTATGCCTTTTCTCACACAAAATGTCTCCACTCCCCTGTAGTCTGTCTGGAGCCACAAGATCTTGTGCACTACAAAGACATTCCTTTGAGGTTTGCCTACTTCAAAGGCAAAACAGGTATATGTATTGGACCTCTGACACCCCAAAATCAGAACACTTCTGGACTGTGGACATTCTACTAGGATAAAAAACTGGATGCTGTAGAAGGGATTCCCACTCTGCCTGTTGCTTTGTTGTGCTGGCCTGCTACTTGCTGCTCTGCCCTGGCAGTGAAAAGACTGGACTTTGCTTTCTATATCCTGGTTCCAGGGTTCTCAAAGGGCTTGGGCATGCATGCCTCCTGTTAAGAAGTCTCAGGGCCATGAAAGACTTCACCTACATGTGCCTGGGCTTTTCTGCTGAGTGCCCTGACTTGCCAAGTGGTGCCAAATCAAGTTCTGGGCCCCTGAAGTGTAACCTGGTGAGGAAATCCACTCTCAGCGCTCATTACCCTGACTCAGGTAAAGAATCGGCACAGCGCCTGCTTTGCACAAGAAAAATGACCACAGAGAGAGTCCCAATCACCGTGTCACCGATGTTCGTGGCACCCGCTCTGACTCCAATACAGCCTCTGCTTCGCCGCTGAAGAATCGATGCATCACCTGCTTCACCACTGTGAAATCAACACAGGGCCTGCATTGCTGCCGCCGCTTCAACGCAGCACGTTTGGATTTTCGACACGTCATCCCATCTCTTCACGGATGTTAGCCTGTAGTAAGGAATCGAGGCTGCGTGTCCGGAGATCGACGTATCACCTTCCCTTTAAGCATGGAACTGACGCTTCAGCTCCCCTGACAGTAATGAACCGATCCATCACCTCCCCTGCCTAGCAGTAAGGGACCAACGCATCACCTCCCCTGGCAGTAAGGAACCGATGCATCACCTTCCCTGGCAGTAAGGAACCGGTGCATCACCTCCACTGGGAGTAAGGAATCAACTTATCACTTTGCTTTTCCGGCGCCTCACCTCCTCTGCACCTGTTTTGTCTTTAAATTTTGATGCATCCAAGGTAATTTGTGCTAAAGAACACATCCAATGATTCCTACGGACTGAACTTATTTAATCTTTGAAAAGTGATATTTTTGACTTGTGTATGTTGGAGTTTTGTTGTTTTGGTCTTGTTTTATTCAGATAAATATTGGCTATTTTTCGAAACTGGTGTGGACTCTTTTGTAGATTTTTCAATGTGTTACTGTGTGTGAATGTACAAATACTTTGCACATTAACACAGCATAACATAACATTGCCTCTGAGATAAGCCTGACTGCTCGTGCTAAGCTACCAAGGGGGTGAGCAGGGTTTATTGCTGTGAAGTGGCCACAAGGCAACATGTGGTAGCCAGCACTGAAACAAAAAACTACATATTCATATAAATATGTACCTTTATTGAGGTTGGAATGTCTTAATCAGAAAAGGACAATGTTTTATTTTCTGCCTGTGAAATGTGAAACTTTTAAGAAATAATAATGCAAACATATGGAAATAAAATAAGGAGATCAATTCAGTATTACATTTTAAATGGCCAGCAGAGTATAAACATTGAAAAAAACATGGATCTGTGCTCTGACCACAAGCTATAGTTCAGTCAACAGGTCACTTCAGCTGTGATGAACACTAAGCTTCATCTGATGATACTGAAAAGAGTTATCCTCCTACTTTAATTGTACAATAAGCAAGAAATGACAAGAATGCCAATCTATCACGTCTGGACTATTGTAACATAGCCTACAACAGCACCCAATGAAAGAAATTCAGAAGCTTCAGAGTGATCAGAATCGGATGTGGAGAAGCAGCAGCTCCTTTGAAAGCACACAGATCTCCCCCAGGAAGGGGGAGATCTGTAAATATGAAGCTACTCTACAAGGACAGTGACGTTCATGCCTCTGCTGCAGCAGCGTAATGGAGTACACTCTTCCATACCTTAAATAACCCCCTTAGTCATTTGTTTCACTGAACATTTTCTCCTCATTACCTGGATGCAATCACATGTTTTGTAACTCCAGTCTCATCAATCTCTCAAATGTGGAAGGAAGAAGCACCAGCGATAACAGCCTCAGTGTATCATACAGCATAATGGATAATGTTTTATAGCATAATCAACTTTACAATTCTCTCTGTATGTTACCAATATGGAACCTTTTATTGAATGTGTTTCAATTATGACAGATGGTGTGTGCTAACTTAAACTTCCGGCCAGATTCACAAAAACATTTACATACAAACATCTGATGGGCATAAGTGGTTTTACTACTGGGTGATTCTCCTTCATGAGTGCATAAAGTTACTCAGTAGAAAAGCCTATCTAAGGGGTGCGGATTAAAAGGTTCAAGACATAGTGCGCCTTGCATGTTTGTGAACACCTACTAACTTGTGAGTTTATAGTGATTCACAAATTACCCTCTGACCCTTTCCCACAGCGGTCAAATATTTACTCCAGCAGACAACTGGAAAAAGTTAACTTCCAGTGCAATATGGGGGATGGATCACCCCCAAATGTGATGGGGCTTAAGAGAAGGGTTTAATCCAATGGGAACATTGTTTTACTCTATGTCCAATTATTCATTTGTGGTGGCACTATTCTGAAGATACGAAGACTCACTCAATTGTGGGCATTGAAAAGTATTAAATTGCTCAGATTTCCAGGTAGTTTTGTGATTTACAAAATTCTCAAGTCTGCACCTGTGTGGAATTGAACTTCTGCATGTGCAAATACCCTTTGTATATTGTGCTGCCTCTTTTCAATATCCCAGGTGGGTCAGAGGCACCCTAGTCTCAACCGTCTTTTTACTTATTATCTTATTTTGATATCAGGTCATAATTAACAATTACTCTTATCGTACTGACAGATAATAGCAGAGAAAATGAAATATTTGTATCTTATATTATATATCTTATATGCTGCACCCCAAATATTGGCATTTTCCCTGTTTCGCCATAATGCACCTTTCAAAAGGTGTGTTAGGTGCAAACAGGGATAGTGCACAATATCAGAAAAAATGCAATGTCCCCAGGGCAGGCAGGAACTTGCATTCAAGTGAATTACAGAGCAGCTGTTTAAAAGTTGATCTGTGTTTCACAGAGCAGGAGGCAACCCACCTGCACTTTCAAGAGGGGAGGTAGATCCCCTTACAGGTGGGTGCAGTGAGTGACATGTGCTCACCTGCAAGGAAATGTCTGAACGGTTCATGGGACCACCTATTTCCCCTCCTCCTGTACATCCTAAAGACATGTGCCTTTGCGTCTGTACCCAGAATGTGGCGCATGCGCAGAGGCAAACTGATTCCCTCCTGTACATTGGGCCACTCCCCCATGCAAATGATGGAACACACTGTTATGGTAGTGTGGTGCAACATGTGCACCAATGCTATCTGTATTACAGAAGGGGGATGCACAAGCATCGGTGACCCTGTCTGTAATACCATTGTGCCCCGGGGCACACAAAGCAGGTGTACATGCCCGTTGCACCCCCGAGGCACAATGTATAATACGACGCTATGTGTGGCTATAAAGAATTAAAACAAAAAAACAGAGTAATTCACTACTCACCCACGTGCATTTTCATGAAGCTGGGAGTGTTTTTGGAGGAAAAGTTATGTACATTACAGAACAGAACAACAACAGCAACAGCAAAACATTTGTTTTTCCAGGTTCCTACCATGGCAACTATATTCAAAGCTGCAATCTATGCAATCATATTGCCTAGATACATGCCCAGGCCATTTTCTCTAAATCAGGGTTCTCCAAAGTCGGTCTTGGAGGGACAAATCCATGCCAGATTTCTAGCTTATCCCCATTTAGATAAATGTAGTTATCTTAAAAATCGGGCATTGAGGAATGACTTTGGAGAGCTGTGCTCTAAATAATAGTGCATTTATAATTCGAAAAGCAGAACTTTAAGAAGACACCAACCATTTTCAAAATCAATTGCCGAGCTCTCAAAGAAAAGTACTTGGCCGCAAATGATGTTACTGTGTATAATGAGTAGTTAATCTGACTTCTACATTGATATTTGTACAGTGTTGCACTTGTTCAATCTGGTAGACACCAATACTCCCTGTAGGGCTTCCTTCGACCGAATGCACAGACACATTGAAAGAGTACAAATAGATAATTATAGACAGAAACTGAACAGGGAATATCTTTGTCAAATCTGGCATGTAGATTGCCTGTGTGCTTCACTGATAAACTCATTCTAGAATTTACAAATGTAAATGTTTTGTTTTCTTGCATTTTAGATTGTACCTGAGAATGAATATTTCAGATTTTAAATACATTGATTCTATTGACACATCAGATAGAGGGGACTTGTCATATTCATGAGAGGTGACAGTCCATGTTCATTACAAACACAATTTTCTTACATTCAACCAGAGGAAAGTCAATCATAGGAAAACTACCAGAAATGCACCACTTATTTGTAACATAGAATGGACTTTTGTATGTTTTCGATTCCCGAAGTCATTTTGTTTAGTAGTTCAAGCACATAGGCAAATTTGGCATTCACATGATCCACTGAGAATTGTATAGTCAGTTATTATAAGAAATGTATCTACCACGACAACTCTCCCTGAATGGATTTTCACTTACATAAGGCACCTAGGCCACTTTTAGGGTGGGGTAGGCAGCATGTCCCTCTTGGTATTTATTTCTCTGCACCACTTACCAGCTATATGAAGTGGTGCGAGCTGGTGACAGATACAACCAACTTGATATTAGTTGAATCAATCCCTGCATTGTTATTTGTTAAGGTGAATTTCGATTGTTTCAAGCTTATGTCTTGTCTGTGGTTAGAGGGGTCAGGTCTGCAGTCACATTGGTACAACCCATTACCCTCATCTTTGCCTCTGTCCGTTGGTCCTGAGCTGCACTGTCTTAAGAGCCCATTCCTCTTTTTCATCTTTCCACTCGGTTAGTGAGTGACTTCCAATACTAGCTTTGGCTGTGGGTTCCTGGGTCAACTACATTACTACACCTCTTCTACAGAAATGTATTTTGCTAACACATGGTATGATGCAGCAGCAGTCGCCATGTTTTGTGTAACCCTGGTGACAGTACAACCCCACTCACTCTTCTTCACCACATGACATATCACATGTGACAGCTGTGAAGGGATAAAAACATATATATAATTAAAAGATGGCTCTGAAATTTGACTACACTTCTGATTGTGTAAATAAAAGCCCACTATAGTGGTGAGGTGACACAAGCTATTTAATGGTGATCAGCCACATTTTTAAAACCTTAAGGAGGAAAAGGGGATTTACCCATGTAGTCGTTTACTTATAATTTGCATAGATTTACCACTTTCCTAAAATTCACAGACATTTTCAGGACTTCTCCTGTGAAACCGCCCCTTCCACAGCTTTCTGGGAGTACTCACATATGTATCTGTTTTTGCACATTGAAATGTACTGTAAATGTACGGATGTATTTGTTAGTGTGAGGGCATATAATGTAAAGGCGAATTCCAGCGTTTTTGTAATTTCTTTTGTTTTATTTCTCCATGGGAGAATGCATTTTACTATGTCAAAAGCCCTTCCTTTAGACGACCATCAATTCTGAGTTTGTTCTTTTTCTTTTCCCATCCAATCTCCTACTTCTTGTTGTGTGAGAAAATGCTTGCTAAAGGTTTGTAAATACTTGAAGAAATCCATGTTCAATAACTATGGCATTTGTTCGAACCACAAAAAGCCCCCCCAAAAAACGCCTTTCAGCAGAATAATTCTTACTGAAAGTTCCACCATACCGGCACATTTTTCATTTATGCAATTTCATTCCTGAGTTAGAATGCCTTATTCTGATTTTATTAAAGTGTATTTTTAAACAAAAGAGTATGTGCATTCCAGTGCCATTGAGGTGTGAATATGCCTTTGGGAATTGGGTCCTATTCCTGGAAAATGCAGTAACGGTGCAATAGAAGTGAAAGCCAATGTATAAAGCCATTGAAACCTATGAAACCCATGTCCAGGCCTTTACATTTGAAGGATTCAGAGGCAACAGTTTAAAATATCCTTTAACTGTGGTGCCACACTTGTGGTTCTCGGTACTTTCCCTAACCGCAAATCAGGGATGTGCAAAATGCATACAGACTTGTCTGAAAATGGGGAGGTAGATGGCAGTGCAACCTAGATATCTGCAGATCACATGGTCACAAGGCAAGGTGTGACCAGAGGGTCACAAAACAACATCATTATTTATTAAGCAAGTTGGCTTAGTATTAAAGGAAGATGGTCAAAATGGTCGGACCACCATCTTTCCATTAGCATTTCCAAACTGGGACATTTTTATTAAAGCAACTAATGTCCATTAAAGGTACAATCTGTTCCAGTGAAACTATATTTCCTTTGTAAATCAGATTCTACCACATTTTAGGTGTCAGTATATGAACAATGGTTTTGGACTACAATTGTGGTCGCAAACCATTGATTCATGTGATTGGGAATCACAAATTAGAGATGATGTCCCTTTCACTCCCCAGTAACTGCAATTAGTTATGACTCACAAAACCCTTTCTACAAGCCAGGGAAAGCTAATCGACTCACAATAGGGGATTTGTAAATTTCAAAGCAAAACGATTCACAGAGTGTGCAACCACAAAATTGTTTTGTGCATTGGCCCCTGGCGAGGTATCAGAACAAATGAATCTGCATAAATTAGGTCTTTGTAACACAGTGTTGTGTATGAGTGGAAATTTATGAGAAAATCGAATGCTATTTGGTATGCCTTCTGTATTTTTCTTTCTCCATTTATTGTGCTGATATACTAATTATAGTAGCTCTGAAAATCGACTATTTGTGATGGGGCACTATATTTTCCAATGCGTGTTTAAACAGCAGTTTGAGAACCATATCTGAGAGATTGCAAATATATAACTGAATATTGGAAAACACAATTTTGTCAGAGTATACTAGCTGTCATAATAGGCCCCTCAGGACTACAGTTTTGCATATTGCAGTGAACATATGTAAAACATTAAATGCAAGTTAATGTGCGGTTCAAAAGCTATTACTACCTAAGGCAATATGTATTATCTCTACATCTTAAGAAAAATGTTGTCTGAAGTAATGTTTTCAATTTCTTTAATGTGATGTTAATGTTGACAGGTGTTTTTTCAATTGTCGCTATCAATCACTCAGTACTGCTAACACGTGATTTCTTCTGGCAAGCTAACATCACATTGAAAAGTAATTGAACGGTCACAATCTCTGCTTCTTATCTTAGTTTTGTTCTACCTACGTCATCGTTTCATATGGTGCTTTTCCACATATCATTATTCAGGAAAAACAGCCTGAAGCCACAAATAAACAAAAATCATCAGTAAACGAGGATACTGTACACCCTGCTGTTAAATGGTTAGTAGAAACAAAAACCTGAATGGTAAGGGTTATCCACTGACATGAGATGACAGTACCCAGATGTACCTCCATGTCCAAGTAGGCCCTGGTTTGGTCCAATCCCACCCTCGAGGATGTGAAAAAGGACCTGGTTTGAAATTTGAATGTCAGCTCAGCATCAAACCTCATATGAACACAAAAATAAACCTTTTTGGGACCTGTTCAAAATATGCCCCCTTTAGCGGAAGGTACAGGATGGGTTTTTTTTTCCCACCACTGTGATATCTGGATTTCTGTACTTTATGGCATAGGTCCCGAGCATTTGAAAACATACATCAAAAATATTGGAGATATGCAGAACTGGGCAATTCAAATAGTTTAAGTGGTTTCTTCTACATACTTCAAGTAGTTAACAGTTGAGACATAGCTGAATAGAAGGCGCATAGGACTAGTAAGGACAGATACACAGACAGGCTCCAGATTTCTGGTACTAAATATTCAAAAACGGGTTCGAATATTTGCGCTGAAATCAATTTATAAATCTGGTCCTTCCAAAGTAACAGACACAACAATGGAATGAAGGGAAACTGCTACATGTTAGAAGCTTTTTTCAAATGTTGCCTAAGTGCTCTTTCATGACTGTGCTCGTGCTGTAGTCTTTGGAAAGTGGTTGAAGCAGGAGGACCTTGTCTGGTTGCACCACTCCTCCAAGCTTTTATTCTTGTCTGCTTAATCCCACTGACAACTGCACTGGTGCTTAAATATGATTGGTGCATGATTATGAGTGATCTGTGTATGACAGGCACATTCTATCTTTGTGATATTGAGGAGCAGTGGTGCCAACTAGTATCTCAAAGTGCACATTTGCAGAGTGCTTGTGGATCACAAAAAGTAAAGAACATAGTGGTATCAGCCAAAATACAGATGGAAGTTTTTCCAGAATCACAATTTGTTTCTCTGCAAAATTAAGACATTACTATTATACAATTATAAATAAATTCCAAATAGCAAATTACCCAATCAGCACACCTATTATCACCCTTCCTGGTAGTCACAAATGGATTAGTTACTGATTTGTACTCATTTTAAGCAGTCAACACATGCTACAATACCAAGCTTAGGAATGTGATCATAGATCAATGTTGTTTGGATTCAAATCGCAGGCATATCACAGCATCAGCGAACAGATGCAATAAAAATTGTTGTTATGCTATACATGTTTATAAAGTGTACGTATGGTTCATTGGTGCTGAAAACTGTCACTGACCATGCCATATGTAAATGTAAAATGTAAATTGATACTTGTATAGCGCACTACTCACCCGCAAGGGTCTCAAGGCGCTTGTACGAATACCGCTGTGGAACCCATCCTGGCTTTCCCTGTGAGGCGTCCACTCCTGGGCACCCCCAAGGTGGAGGCCAGGCATCCTTAGCGTTGTGGGGGCCGTTGTGGAGATTAAGCAAGCTATTGCCCAGAGTTGCAGAGTGGGACTCCATGATTGGAATGGCACCGAGGCGAGAAATATCAGGTCCGTGGAATTTTTGAGCCCAAGACCCGCCGAGGCAGGGAATTGAACCCTGGTCCCAGGCTAGACCTCTGCATCAGGGTCTGCCGCTCTAATCATTGAGCCACACTTCTCCACCATCACACTTTACCACCAAGGTTGACATTCCTTGTTGCTGCTTCACCTGTAGGGCTTTGGTAATCTTTCACCTACTTACATTTTGTTCCCCCACTGATTTTCAATTTTGGATAGTTTGGTGTATTTCACTTCGAATCTATGCTCTTTTTGCGGCAGTCGGCGCTATATCAAGAAATAAAATACAACTGACCCAAAATTTGTATGCAAAGCCCAAAAGGTTGAGCAAACTGTCACATCTTTTGTGTAGATAGTATCAACAGGAAGCTTTTAAACCAGTATCATATTAGACATTTTTACAATCCTTCTTTAGATAAACTACAGGACAAGGTGGATAGGTAGCAGTCTCCCCTTCTCTCAATGGCAGGGAGGATAGCAATAGTGAAAATGGTGTTTCTTCCCCAGTAGCTTTATCTGTTCTTTAATATATCTCTTGCTTTAGAATGTACTATTATAGCTTCCCGTGCATGGTTTAATATGAAAAATTAGCACACAATTCAGTTCATCATTACTTTCCAGGAATGTTCAAAGTGCGAAAATGTTGTTTTCAGCATTACACTGCAAATCTGATTTAAAATTAACAAATTAACAAAACAATTCCCTAAAATCATACATGTACAGAAAGTTATTGTACTCCCAAAAAGCTTAAAAAAATTCAACACTGTGAAGGAAACATAAATTATCTTTAAAATTTCTAAGGCGTGACAGTGATAATATTATTTAATTATAGTGGCTGAACATAGATCTTTCAAAATACCGTATTGTCACGGTGCCTAGAGTTACTGTACAGCCATAAATAGTTGTGCTCCTGCCCGATTGCTACCAGAGTGATTGAAATGCAAAGGTTGCACTGTCCATTTTCGGGTATTTTGTGACAGCAGCTAACATGTTTGAGCAACATGTCTTTTAACCTCTTGTTATATACATTGAGCAGCTTTGGAGAGAATACTATCCTGTAAATGTTCAACCGATGTTGGTGATAAGTGAGTTTGGGGTGGAAAAGTTGGGATTTTCTTTTGCAATATGTAGTTTTTGTGATCTATCATGTAGAAAGAATGTGATATATTTCAAATCCAGGCATCTGGATCTGCAGGGTCCACTACACTTAGTAAATCATGTGGCATTTTAAGTGTGTTGATTTCTTTGCGATTGGATGCAAAATGAACATTTCTCCTCACATTCACAAGAAAACATCTCCCGCTAGGCAATAAACACTTAAATATGGTAAATTACAGCTGTCTGGCTGTCTCAGCCACCGATACTGCCTTACAAGAGTTTCTCTAAATGACACCGACATTTAGGGTACATTTTTCACTAAGGCTTTGTGCATGGCATAAAGGATTGCATCAATTTACTTACCTGTAGAATACCCGTGCAAAACTGTCCTGCCTCATGCAAGTTGCAGCCCAAAATTTGGTTAATAAAACCTGATGTTCGAATACAAGTTGTGTAATTTCTGAGAAAATATTTTATCAAAAACAAAAAGTAAATGTCAAAAAGAAAGCCAAACTTTGCTTCTTAGCAGCAAAAGAATGTAAGTTACATATCTCATTATTTTCATATTTCAGTGCTCGTCTTGCTGATTGTCACAATGAGAAGGAGGAAGAAGGAACCCCTCATTTTCGATGAAGAAAGGGACATCAGAGAGAACATCGTTCGATACGATGACGAGGGTGGAGGAGAAGAGGACACCGAGGCCTTTGACATGGCTGCTTTGCGAAACCTCAACATTATTCGCGACAACAAATCCCGGAGAGACGTCACTCCAGAAATTCAGTTTGTGAGCCGGCCGTCTTTTAAGAGCTCCCCAGATAATGTCATTTTTAGGGAATTCATATGGGAAAGGTTAAAAGAAGCAGACATTGATGCTGGTGCCCCGCCATATGACTCCCTGCAGACATACGCCTTTGAGGGCAACGGCTCCGTTGCAGACTCCCTCAGTTCCTTGGGGTCCGTTAGTTCAAACTCTGACCAGAACTATGATTACCTTAGTGACTGGGGACCTCGGTTTAAAAGGCTCGCGGACATGTATGGGAACAGTGAAGACAGCCTGTACTCATAGCCTTCAGAACTCTCCACTAAATGCACTGAAGAAACTCAATAAGGACTATAGAAGGATGTAAAATATTTATCCATTTTTACCTTTTCAGTTGTTTGCCTTGGTGGAGTAAACCTTGAGTTGACTCGTCCTAGTCTAGGGACTGCACTGACAACAAGTACTGAGCACTTGATGGCGTTTTGAGAACATGAAGTGTTTGGTCATGCCGGAGTAGATAGCAACCCTCTTTTACCTGCAGAGGCGAAGAGCCTCTGGGCGTAAGAGGTGCACTGTGACCTCAACGAGCCAATGATACCTTGTAGATGCCTTCACGGTAGTGACATGTCCTCGCCAGAGAGTCCCTGATTCGGAATTCTCTGTGAAGGGTCAACAGAGAACAAAAATCAATGTACTGTGTATAAAAGGAATTCTGCGATAGGATTGTACATTTGCTGCAACAAACGTATTTTGACACGTTACATTTGCCAAGTTGGATGCAACAAAACTGGTTTATGGATCCCATTTCAGCTAATGCTGTGTTTTTTTGTGGATTAAAAAACATGTACCTATATTAAGTAGGCACTGCATATTCTCAAAGAATTGCACTTAACGATTTAACAATTACTGAGACTCCATGGCAAAACGTTGCTTTACCAATTCAATTTGCAAAAGTGACATGAATAATGTTTCTGGGACTGGGAATGATGTTATAGTACATCGATGGATGCCCGTGTAGGTAAACAAAAGTTGCTGTCTATTTAGAATTTTTTTATTATCTCTTCTGATTTGTACAGGAGAATATATCTTGTTTTTTTTCCTTTGGAACATAGTGTATTATTTATTTTGGAGCTCCAGCCTCCACTAAATTCAGGTGCATTATGCTGCCTCACAGTGTTATACTCAGCAGAAGAATATGTCGATTTCTCTGGTCTAAGACAGATGAGGGAACTGAACCATGGAAAATGAAGAATTACTTTAAGGAAATTGAGCACCATGCATTCCTCGGAACAGAGCCCTGCTTACAAGGACGCAGTAATTCTAAGCCACCGCAGTGATGGAAACATTTGAATAGAATATGTGTACTTTGCATTTTCCGTAGAGGTATACAGGAACCAAGGACATATCTTTAGTACAAAATTCAGTTTCAAGGTCTCAAGTTCGGTACTGTATGTTCCTCTTTTAAGAAAACAGTATAAATAAAAAAATGTCTTTTTATGTTACCACTTTACCCAGCAAGTACAGAAATCAACTTTTGGCTCTGATTAAGATGATTATTTCACAAAGGAAACCATTTCAGAAGCAACCTTTATACACTGGATTAGGGGTGCCAAAATCAAAAGACATTTTCAGTTATTAAAAGTATACTGTACAATTGTAATGTTGTGTTTCTTAAAATGAAAAAAAAATACTTTTTTATGATTAAAGCATATTTATACTTCCTATTTCATGATTTACCATATGTTGTTTATTCATAAAATATATTCAGCTAAGAGTACTTTTTCCTACATTATAGGTCTTCACTTCCTATCCAGCTGTTTTGTGTTAAATCCCTACATGCTTAGTTTTCTTGATACCTGAATGAATCGTGGGCATGTATATACAATTGTGCTCACCCAGGAATTGTTTCTCTCAGAAGGTGACTATTGTTGAACAGTAAAACAGGATTAAGATACTGTTCACGTAAACAATGTCTTTAAGAATCTTTACTATGTAGTCAAGCATTTTCAAATAACTATGTAAAAGTGGCCTTCAGCTTTATTAAAATTATTTTAATTCTCTCCAGCATAATCTCTATTTTGTGTTGTTTTGTAGACACACATTGTTCCGTGTATATTTGCTTCTTATCCGCTTAAATGCAAACGTATAAACACATTTTGTAAAGGAACTGAGGAATATTGCTCAAGAATTTTAGCCACATGTGTAAGGATTTCAATAAAAAATATGATTCTGATATTGTGTGCATTTTTTAATAAAATGTGATGTGTTGGAAGGCTTATGTTGGTCTTATATCAGCATGGCACAGAGAGGTTTTATAGTAATCGCTTTCCATGCAGAGTGTACAGAAAAATATGTTCATTTAGATTATAATGTCAAAATAATATTGCATGCATCAGTCAAAGCAGGTGGGAATGCAATTTAGGAAAATAAGATGATTATCATGTGTGTATCTTTTCCCTATTGTAAGTGTAACAAGATTCTACAGCAAAAGATGACTTATGGCGGCATGATCAGGACAGTGTGTATCCACTTCATTTCATTGTAATGTTTTCTTGCCTGAATCCACGTTAACTCTGTTGCTGCCAAGACACTGCAGCTCTCAATGGCCGGCTGGCTTCTCCGCAATTTTATTCTTTTTGGCAGTGCACATACAGGTTAGTTTCCTGAACAAATATATGAAGTTATTTTAGCTTTAAACTTTACAGCAGATATGCCTGAATGTGATATTTTAATTTATTTTATGTTGTAAACTTTATCTGTTCTTCCATAATTTTTCAACTTGATAATTGAAATTAAAGAGAAGTGGCTGTATTGCGAGTACACACTTCAGCATGGTGAGGGCAGATTGCTTCAGTGGCTTCAGGCTGATTCAACATGCAGAAAGGATTTTTATTTGATGGGACAATAAAACCCTTTGCTGGTCTAATTTGACCAAGTGGTAAGGAAGTTTGTGCCAGCTGATCGAATCAGCTATGCAAGGCGATAGAACAGTCTTGGAGTCAAGGTCTCGGGTGCAGATTTTTTAAGTATATGTCTACTGAACTCTTGCTTAGCCTATAAGAACAACAAAGACCAACAAATGTAAACTATTTTTTCTTATGAGTGAACCTCATTACCTTTGTTACATCCTGGTTTTAGGTGCAAGGAAATTCCTACAGAAATATGTGTATTCAAAAATCCTAGTATTGAATATACCAAGGTGAATGAAAGCTATTTGTGCTTGCCAGTAAAAATGAACTCAGTGCAAGAAGCACTGGTGGCATACAGAAAAATAAAACAGGCGTAATGCTGGATAATTACTGGTTAAGCACTCCCAGTGGAAGGGGGCAGTGTTAGGGGTCTCATCATTCTTCTGTTCCTTTTTCTGTCAGGGAGATGATAATCTCCATTATGAATGAATGGGACGAGGATTGAAGGCACCTGGGGCTAATATCGTGTTTTTGTGTAGAAAGCTATTTAAGTTAAATAGGGCACAAATGGTTGCAGCAGAATAATTTATTTCAGTAAGCTTGATTATACCCTGCCTAAAATATGGAATAATATTATTTCACTTTGTCTCAGAAACATGCACAATGTTACGCTCAAAGTTATTGTAGCTCAAAAAAAAGATTTAAGGTAATTGAATTTTGTTTTTCTTATTTGTTTGGTTTTGGACAAATTCCACATACCAGTTTAATATGGTCTACTTAACAGGCATTTTATTAAATTAAATCCAGATTAAACCCTTATAATAGGTAGCTGTAGAAAAAGGCAGTCAACTTCTTTTGTAGCACATTTAGACCTTATAAGACACATATGGCTGTAGGGAAATTATCTAACACTTTGGGCACATAACATAACTTATTCTGTGCTCGACAGGACAGTCCATACTATTGAAAATACCTCACAATTTTCTAGTTGTCAGTACAGAACAAATCACAATGTTTTCTTTGAGGCATTACTCCTTGGCAGGCCCATCTCAATGTAATAGTGACTGCAGTGGAAAGGAAGGGAAAACCACTTTTAGCAGATATCATGATTATGACATGTTTATGTAGCCTGAGACTACAGCAGAGGATCACAAAATAGGGGTCCAAACATAAGAAATGAAGTAGGGAATATTAAGTATTAAAAACTGACAAACGCATGGATGAATGGAGTCCTAGATTAGCCCCAAGCAAAATAATTTATAGATTAAAAAGCTACGTTTTCAGCTGTTTCATAAGGATCATCAGGTTTGGCACAAAACAGCGAACTAAAGGAGGAATATTCCAGGATCTCGTTGCTGCTACTTTAAACACCCAATGACCAAAAATGGCAGTGCGACTTTTAGATATTTAGATTAGGGCAAGCTGAGAGGAGTGTAAAGCCCTTGCGGGGTGATGGGGAAACAACCTTTACAACGCAGTCATTACATCGCACTACCTTTACATAGCAGTCATTACATCGCAACATCCTTTACATCGCATGTCATTACAATGCAGCCATTACATCGCATGTCACTACAACGCATGTCATTACAATGCATGTCACTACAATGCAAAACCAAAGGGGATGATGGACAGACTGTTGAACATTACAAGCACTCACCCCCAGTCAACTGATCTGGGTTTAATCCATCATCATTCTTAAGCTCACTCTGCCACCCCAGTTCAGACATGGCCATATGCAAATCTGTCGGACCCTGTGCCTCATGGGAGCAGTCCGTCCCAAACTGCCAAGCCATGTCTTCCCTGGACCGGAAACAAGCATCCTGGGACCGGTTTCTGGCCAATTAGCCGTCATCAGCCAGGCTAGCTTGAATCCAGTGGCAAAGTGAGCAAGGGACCCACTTCTGGGCATACCCTGCCAACTTAGGGCGAACAAAGCAAAACCAAATGGGATGATGGACGGAGTGTTGAACATTGCAAGCACTCACCCCCAGTCAACTGATCTGGGTTTAATCCATCATCATTCTTTAGCCCACTCCGCCACCCCAGTTCAGACATGGCCATATGCAAATCAGTCTGATCCTGTGCCTCATGGGAACAGTCCAGCCCGAACTTCCAAGCCATGTCTTCCCTGGACCAGAAACAAGCATCCGCAAGTCATTACAATGCATACCATTACAACGCATAGTACCCTTACATTATCCAACACTTACCCTACTGTTGCACTCACTGCAGTTAGAATAGTATTTATTACCCCTATACTATCCAACACTTACCTTAAATGCGATATAATGGTATGCACTGTAATAGTATGTGTTGTAAAGGTATAATGCGATGTAATACAATGCGTTGTAAAGGTAGTTTCTGAAAATGCGATGTAATGGCATGCGATGTAAAAGAATGTGTTGTAAAGGATGTTGTGATGTAAAAACTTTGTTGTAAAGGCATGTATCGTAAATGTATGTGTTGTAACATCAGACATTCAGGTTGATGACATCAAAAACTTGCAACCTATGGGCCCAATTCACAAAAGTAAAGTTACACAAAAGTCTAACTTCACGACTTTCAGTATTCACATAGGGCATTTCCCACTCGTAAATGCCCTTTATCAGTGGCGGTTTCTCTGTGTGGGCGTCGGGGCTCCGCCCCAGGTAAGTTTCCTTTCATTTAAAAAATAAATAAATACCAGTACGTTTCTTTTTTATTAAGAAAATAAAAAAACGCAAAGAAAAAGAACACATCGCCGCAAACTTTAACATGGGGCACTGTCGTCAGTCTGCTGCCTCCCACTGTCAATACCCCCGCGCTGCACCACCTGCTATGTCTTTGCCGGCTGAGAACCTCACAGCCCTGAAGGCTGTGACGCCATCAGCAGGCAAAGACATAGCCTGGAGGCCCAGTCTCCACCCCCTGATGGCGTGGAGATTAAGTTAGCCCCGGGCGTTTTTTACACAAGCCCGGGATTGCTAACATCTCCACGTCAATCAGAGAGTGGAGGAGACAGGAGAGTGTGAGATTCACCCCCACCCCCTCCCAACTCGTCACAGGGCGTGGTGAGAAGTGAACCACCTGTCCCTGTGACGAGTGGATAGGACCCTCTGCGCAGACTCGGAGTAGTTCTTCCCGCGCATGTAGCAGCAGCCGCCATTTTCGGGACGGACTAGTCGGACTGTGTCGTCAGGAGCGGTGGAGACTGACTAGTGAGTCAGTCAAGGTCGGGGCCTTTGAAAAAAAGAAAGCGGACCGGTCGTGCTCTGTAGCAGCAGCCAGCCTAGTCCACCATCCATCCATTTGGTTGCACTTGCAGGAGGTTGCTGTGAGGAGGACCGAGAGAGAGTGAGACCGACGTGTGTGAACTCGGGCAGGTAGGGCCTACCGGACCGTTCTCTAGACTCCCATAATATGTGGACGCCATGGCTCGTGCTAATGACAGCATACGAATCACCGCGGGGTATGAGAAGGAGACTGTGAGCGATGCTAGCACGCTGCATTACAGAGACATTTATGAGGCCTTCCTTCCCGCGCGAAACGTAATTAAATACAGCTGCGAGGTTTCGCTAGCATGGAATCCAGCCTAATTGAGGGTTCTCACTGTATTTAGGCACACATTTACAAGCCTAGCTATACACATAAAGGTACATGTCATATTTACAAAGCTATGCATAAACCGGGACAGGCCAGGCATAGAAGGCAAACTCAATGCTTTAGTCCTACTTTCATGCCCGGCCTTTCCCGATTTTTGCTTCTCAAAATCTGGTCACCCTACTCGGGAGAAGGAGGCGGCGCCGTCAAAGATCGTGGCGCAGGCGCCACCAGCGCTAAAGCCAGGCCTGGAACTTCGCACGTGCAGTGATTGTCGTCTTGAACGTGTCACTCACGTGACCCCCTTCTTCCGGTCAGGTTGGGGTGCAGTGCAGGCAATCCGGTTTTGGCCTGGCTTGGCCACTAACTACGTCACGGCAAGAGAGGGCACCAATGGGCATCAGGCTGTGAAGGAAAGGGTGGCTGGGCAGAGGCAGTCAGAAAGGGAGAAGTAAGTGACAAATGAGAATAAGACGGGCGGCGGAGAAGAAAGGGTTACGTGGAGGGGAGTTGTGTCAGAGAAAAAATTGTCAAAATAGGGGACGAAGAAAATAGAACCGAAGTAGAGGAAAAGTGTCAGAAAGGGATGAGAAAGAAAGAAAGTTGAATGGTGGCGTAGAAAGTAGGGTGAGTGATGGAGTGAATAGAAATAGGGACAGAGAAGGGGGGGGGGGGGACAGTGGACAGCAGAAGAGGAGAAGACGAGCCAGAAGGGGAAGTCGGAGAATGGTCGTAAATATACCGGTAGCTACATTTACCTTAGAGGGAAGGGAGTCTGGGCTTGGGCTCAGCAAGGGAGCAGTACGGCTCAGAAGTAGAGGGCCCGATAAGATAAAGAGAAGGAGAGAAGAGTCAGAAAGGAAGGGGTTAGGCGACAGGAGTAGAGCGATCAGATACATAGATCAGAAAGAGAGGAGACGTGGAAATGAGAGTGGAGGAAGGGTTATGGGCTGACAGAAGGAGGCGGCGAGCGACAACAAGAAGAGCATACAGGGAGAGCTGAGAAAAAGAGGGAAGGGCGGAGGTGGAAGAAGAGAGAAGGGCAGAGGTGGAAGCAGAGAGAAGGGTCGAGGACCACTGGTAACCTACAGTAACATTCTATACATTTTTGTTTAGGGAGTATTTTATCGTTTGTATGAGGCATATTATGTTTCCAGGAATTTAGACATAAGTATGTTGTGAGCAGTAACATATTGTATTTCACAAGTAGCGCGTTTGTGTGCATGTTTGCTTTTCAACCCTCCTCCTTCGCTTGAGTGTCTGTTTTTTGGTCGCGTTCCGTTGGAAGCCTCTGCTAGGTAATCTTTTTAAGTCTGGCAAAACAAGTCGGTTTCTATGGGTGAGCCTAGGGGCATTGTCGTTATCGGTATGAAGTGACAATCAGGTTTTAAATCCATTCATGCTGTGGTAGGAATGTACATCTGTGTTTGGGTCCCATAGCCTTCACAAACGTTCTTGAAATAATTGGTTTACAAGATATTGCAATCCAAAGCAACTTGAATTGAAGTCTGTTTAGTAGAGATGGCCCATTTCTGTTCATTACACATTGTTTTAGACCACTGTCTGCGGTGAGCATGAGCATTGATTCACTAAAATGTCTGGGGTAACGGAAGTGATATCATATACCCTTTGACCCTAATGATGTCAAAGGAAGTGACAACACAGGACCTTTGACTCTGAATCTTCCTAGGGAGTGATGTCACATGACATTAATCCTGATGACATCACATTAATTAACATTTCTGAAATTCCAAAATATTTGCATGATTAATGTAACAACACACCACAAACAAATGTCTGTTTTGACTGTCATCTATATAAAGGTGTGGACATGATATGTCAAGAGAGCAGGCACCTGAATTGTAGTAATCAGGTGGGTGTTTCTCTCCTTTTGAGAAACATTGGAAAAAATGGGCACTAATAGTGAATTTTAAAGCACAATTTTCACATAATTTTAAACTTTCTCCCATAGTAGCCTGTGAAATTAAATTTTAGAAATGTATGCTATTTCATTGTTGTGCCTGTTTTAAGACCACTTATTGCACACCTACATGATTTTCGATGAGTTTCCATTTTGTGAACCTGTGCTGTAAATACAAACCTTTTTTCCTCGTCATCTACCCTTCTGCGTGCAATCATTCCACTTGGTCAGTAGGCAGATCCAACCTATTTATGCAACATTGTTAAAATTAATTGTGGTTTATTGCAATTTAGAATGGTTTATTCATGAGGCCTTGGAACTGATGATAGTTTTAGGGGAGGCAGTGGCCTGTTTCTGTTAAGCACAATGGCTTCCGAAAGTCTTGAAAATCCACCATTTGGCTGCTAATTTTTCAAAATTTTCTCGGGGGGGGGAACCCCCCCGAACCCTCCGTAGGTGGTTCGGGCTCGCTCGCTGCGCTCGCTCGCACGCCATTCGACACCAAAAATTTTCAGCCCACCACTTTCAAATCTCACCAGCCGCCACTGCCCTTTATGAATACCAAAAGTCATAATGTTCGATTTTCGGGATTCACAAAGTGCATTTCCAACTCGTAAATTCCCTTTATGAATACCAAAAGTCATAGTGTTCGACATTCGGGATTCAGACAGGGCATTCACGAGTAGTAAATGCCCTTTGTGAATACCGAAAGTCATAAAGTTAGACTTTTGTCTAACTTTACCATTGTGAATCGGGCCCAGAGAATCTGGAGTTTTAGATAAACTAGGTCTATGCTAGACCATCATGGTCTGAAACAGTTTTATTTTGCAAAAAGGGAGCCAGTGCATGGTACACAGAATAGGTTTAATATGGATGTGGTTGGAGGGATTATTAATCATCCGTGCTGCCACTTTATGGACTAACTGAAGGCCATACAAATATTTTTTTTAATGTGGCTAAAATAATTGTAGTACGATAGTCTAGGTTACTACAGACGTTTGAAAAATACGGTCAGTGATTGGCAGGAACATTTTAAGGGTCTTAATATGGAGATACATCTTTTAAAACTCCTCTGAGCTAAAACCTATTTCATGGATCTCAAGAAGAAAATTCTCAGAATTGCGACATTTTCTTCACTAAAATAGTATAGGTATGAAGTCCCTATAGAGTCATCAGGAGTGGGGCACCTATAATAACAAAAACATAAAAATTCCCCAGTCAGCAATAAACACAAAATAAATTCAATGAAGAGTTACCAGACACTTTTGTATTTGTGTTCTTTGTGTCGGGTGTGTATCTTTTCGGACATGATTGTGTTGCCTCTGTACCCAATACTTGAACTAATTAAACTCTGCATGCCAGATAAACAGAGTGAACCATACCTCCATATCTTTGAGTGTTAGACTCATATTAAACTAAACATAAAATACAAAATACTATAAAGGACCCAATTTACACCAAATACTATAGGCCAGCTTTGCAAAGACTGGAGTCAGTAAAAGTGGTCGCAAATTTCACATTAACTTTATCAAATCAAATTTGTTTAGCAAACTGACCTCTGTGCTAATAGGTTGGTTCCAATCCAATCCAATCCAATCACTTTATTTCACCATTAAAGAAAAATGCCAATAAAAGTTTACAATATACAATCATGAAAGTTTCCGTAGTATAACAAATACAAAATTTTATACAATTTGTTGCCAGTACTCTTTGTAACAAAATAGTTAATTATATCAAGAATGAACAACATAATTTCATAAAAAATTAATGCCATAATATATTTTTAATAGAGTTGTTTTCTCGTTTTAAAAGCACAACATAAAAAGGAGGCTATACAGTAGCAGGTTACTGGATCTATTAATGATTCTAAATAATAAAGAGCAGGGCGACATTGACTAAATTTAAGAGTGCGCAATAAGGGTAAAATATACTTTTTCCTCTCCTCTCTATAGAACCTGCAGAAAAACAATAGATGGAGGTCTCCTTGGACTGAACTTCCATCACAAGGGCACAATGTGAGCCCATCAGCAGAATAAACATTTGGAGGGAAGCCTAACATAAAGGCAGTAAGTTTTACCCGAAATCTCAACAAATTAATTATATGTATGTAGGGGCCTTGTGACAAAAGTTATATCGTTGCTCTCAGTATTATCTAATAAAGGTATTAAGTTGTATTGCATTACCCTAAACTTGGTGCAGTTAATAGCCCACCTTTCTCTCATGCATTTTCCTATTAATAGCTCGTTTAGTTCTGACTTCGACACAGTGGTGCATAATGTTGGACTGTCAAATAATTCCCCCTTCCCAATTAAATATAAATGTTTTTTCACAGATTGAAGCCATCCAATCTTGGTTAATCTGTCTAGTTTTAGGCAGTCCTGGAGAATTTCCTGAGTTAGCTCAAGTTTATCTCTATTCGAATAGAGTGCCATAGCAATATCAGGCAGTGCTGATTTTATCCGAGATGAATGGTACACACAATTGTGAGTGACAGATATAGGTGGAGCAAGATTGGGGAACTCCTACTAGGCTCTTTATAAAATGTCCTCAATTCCTTGTAGGATAGAAATATTAGCTATCCCCCATACAGCGGCTCCATAGGTGGCAACAAAAGTCACTTTGGGCTTATAGATTTCTTTTGACTGGTACAATGGATTTAGAGCCAAGTTTCTTTATAAAGCCAAACAATGTACCTAAACTTCTTTGCATATGGAGAGCTCTGTTCCCCACCATTTTTGTCCAGGTATTTTTAGAATCAAAAAGTATTCCCAGGTTTCCACCACCAGCAATCTTCTCCCTTCAATGGACAGTCTAGGATTTTTTTTCTATCTTGGCCCTGCCACCAACACATAGGACTTAGATTTGTTAACTCCAAGGCCCAAATTATGCATAAACTTAAAGTAAGACATGATTAAAATGTGTGATGCATTGCCAGTCCGGGCCAATAAAACCGCATCGTCCACGTACATAAGAATTGTGAAGGAAACCGAACTGACTATAGGGCCGTCTTGCGTGGACCCAGTCAGGACTGCTTCTGCAGCATTGGTATATAAAGAAAATATAAACAGTGCCAGGATACAACCCTGCCTCACACCGCTGGTGATCCTAAAGTGACTTGTGCGTTCACCCTGTTTCCCATAACGGACACAAGCTGAGGTCTCAGTGTGCATCTCTGGGATGAAAATATTTATGGACTTGTCAACGCCCAGGGACTCCATTATTAACCACAGCTTTGCATGAATCACACAATCATAGGCTGCCGACAAGTCCATAAGGGCCATATAAAGGTGACCTTTCCTAGCCTCTGTGTATTTGGCAATTAACAAATTTGAATTTAAACATTGGTCAACTGTACCCTTTTTGTTTCTAAACCCATATTGGGCAGGAGATAAGATGTATCTTTCCTTGGCCCATATTTCTATCTTATTCAGGATTAGCCGCCCCATTTATTTGGCTGCCCTATCCAGAAGGGATATTGGTCTATAATTCTTGGGATTGGTCATATCCCCCTTTTTATATATTGGGATAATGACAGCCTTCTTCCAGGATTGTGGTACTCCTGATTAATTTGATACATTAAAAACATTAATTAGAAGAGGGGCCCAAAGATCCTGGTTCAATAAAAATAAAATCAATGGGAACCACGTCGGGACCGGAGGCCTTGAATATACTACTCTGGTTCAGAGCATATCTCATTTCACCCAATCTAAATGATAAGGGGACAGTAACGATGGTTGTAGATGTCATTTTAAATAAAATGGGTGACTTGATTAGTTCGCTGTCTAAATTGCCGAACACACCTTCAAAGTGAGGTTGGCTCATAAAAAACGGATTCATGTGGGATGCAGTTCGACTTGATCTATAAATATATATAAGACTGATCACAAATTGTGTACCAGTATGATTTGCTGCCATCTCAGGGATGGTGCCCTGTTGATGTCAGCAAACCACTATGTCTCTGCAAGCAATAATTATTTTTATGCATCCTATTGCTTTAAAAGAAAACGTGATGATTAAAGAAAAAATGAAATGTTTAACTAAAGTCTTTTAGGACTAGGAAGTCTTACTCTTAAAAAATCTTTTTCTGCACATTGAAAGTGGAGAGGGTCCCTTGGGGACCCCTTCCCATTTGTGACTGCCCTTACACTACCTTAAAGTAGTCTGTAAAACATTAATGCATCCCACTGCAATTTGGTATTTGCAAGGAATGCCCTAGTCACACTAACAAATCGCAATTTGGGTTTCTTAGATAACAAAACGCCTCATTGTGGTTACACCTTCCAGGTTCTGAAATCGGGATGTTTGCAAATGTAAAAAGGCTTGGCACATCTGGCCCTATTTTTTTCAACAAGTGCAAGGAAACAATCTGTCCCCTTAAGGGTGCAGGACAGTCAACACATGATCCCATTTCTCTTTGCAAATATTTCTGTGAGACTTCAATGTCACAATATATTTTGAACGGATTCCTCAGAAAAATACTTGTGTTTCGTCTTTTTAGAAAAAAATAAATTATTTTATTGTTCTTTAGCTGAGGTGCATTTGGGACATGGAGTGCAAAATCTGGCACAAATCACATAGAGCAGAAAAGGATAAGGTCTTGCGTGTGATGGCGACCCAGAAATTACCACGGCGAGATTTCCAAATAATGGATACAAATGCCACAAGATTGTTGCAATATTAAACACTACTAGATACAGATTAACATCATCATCCATGTGCGCCAAGCTGATACCAGGTACAAAGCTTAACTCGGCGGAGTGTATTTTAAGTTCCAGAGAGTATTCAGAAAAACCCGCACAAGGTAAGTATACTCAAGAAGTGGATAAAAAGCTGTGATACGAATATCAAGCATGTTTAGCCTAAACTTTCCACTGATGTTATGCAACATGCAGTGGACCCCATGCATTCAATAAACCTCAGCGAAACAACACCCAAAAAAGTTTGAAGAAGGGCAAGTACATTTCCAGAAGTCGATACAAAAGACTAAGAAAAAGTGAGTTTTTACTTTTGTTTTAAGTAAGAAAAGTTGACCCATGTTTTGACTGGACCTGTGCATATTCTTGCACCCTCAGACGGGATTGATTCCTCACACTTGACAAAAACTATGGTGTTTATTAATTTGGTAGTATTTTTATTTGTATTTATTTATTAACTGTACAATTAATTAAAATCTTTACAGTAAAAGGAAAAACCCTCATCAAGACTAAAATTAGTAAAAAATCATCAGGTTGTGTTTGGGAGATGTGATGCCCCCCACCCCTCCCGAGGCACGCTCGATCAACCGGCGGCTCTCAGTAGTCGCTAAAAACAATTTGCTCATCTAGTCTAAAAGCTGTTCACCAAGGCACTTCAGTTAAAGTACATAAAATGGTGCAGTCTTGATTAGGCGGATGAAGAGGGGTAAGTAATATTTATCTTTTCATGAATCCTTATTTCTTATTCAATATGTCCCTAACATTGTTAGTGATATTTAAATATAGTGGTAAGTTTCAATTTGTTTATCTAGTCTGCACAGTTTTATCAGTTCATTGATCATGCACAGATGCAACACAGTCATGTTTCAATAGATATACCCTTGACACAAATACAATTTTGTATATTTATTGTTGACCTGGGATGTAGATATATTTTCTGTTAAATATGCTTCACAACTCTGGTTTCTTGCTATCCTTGTCCAGAGAAGTAAGATCCCTATGTTTTTGGTTAGACTCAAACCTGACAATATCAAAGCATATCAAGAAGACTGCCACCAACACCGGTACTATAATATGCAGTGGGTCAAATGTACTCAGATAGGATTCACAAAAATTGGTCATAATTTGCACACCAACGTTTTGCGAACTATTCTGTTGGGTAAAAAAAAGAAGGTTTTTTTGGGCCATTCACAACAGACCCCTTCCCGTTTTCAAGCAGGTCGTCACTACATTTCGGTAGTTGGTACAATATGAATGTTTTGCAACTGGAATTTAGTTGCAGAACATTAATGCATACAATAGGAAATTGATCTTTGGAAGGGACACCATAAACACCCCCCTTCCAAATATCGATCCTACTGGTTTCCTCAACCCATTAAGCAATTTGGGAACATTTCTGACTCGTTAAATGGGTACACTATATAAAGACATTTTATTGTGGCAAACTCTGCTGTATTCCAAATCACAAGGTTTGAGACAAGAAAATGTGTAGGTGCATCTGTTCTTAAATAAAGACAAATAGACCTTTTCTAACCCAAAATGACTTCCATCATGTGGTTCAGGATAATTATGCTGGCCTTTTTATTCTCCAAAGCCTTACATTTACATTTGTCCGATCTAACAATGCTGATAAGTGGTTATCCTCTGGAGCAACTCCAGCTTTATGCAGCTGTCTCATAGTTGAATTGAGAAGTGCAGAAAGTCTAATGCAATTTCGAAACTGAAAACAATCATGTTTGAACTTTATCTAGACTAACAATATAAATATACTGCAAGTCCTCACTTATACTTACTTTCTGGTCTTCTGGTCTCCTCTTCCCACTTTATGATTCTTCAATGGCGTGACAACCTCTCATTTCTGTAGCTCTATCTCGTATCCCACTTCCTAGTACTCCAGAAGTTGGTTTCAGTTGTTCGTTGATGTAATATTTTTAATATCTTCTTTGAACTACCATGCATAAGGTTGTTTTTTACTCTACAGCATGCTGATAACCCTTGATCTTTTGTGCTATTTACGAATGCTTAAAGAAATAGCTTAAACAATCTAATTTTAGGTTGAAAGATTTTAGGATCTCTAGCACTAGGGGATCTCCTCTTCCCTTTATAAACAAATACATGATAAAATGTAAAAATCATCCTTCAATAGCAAGTATTTTTACTAAAAGTCTGGCATGAATGCCTATTTACGTAAACTGTGTTAGTTAGGTTTTCATATACCAAATGTCCATCAGGAACTTTCCTTTTTCAGATCAGTTTGAAGCAACCTTCCATATTCTTGATTTATCTTTAGTATTTAAGCAGAAACCAAGCCATACTGCCAGAGGAGTGCTTTACAAGTCGAATTACAATGAAATTCGGGACAGAGTATCAGAAGATGGGATTACAGGGTGAAACAGACATGCTTCAATAGATGACTAGACTTTTACATGTCGGTTCTGAACAGGTGAGATTTCATGTTCATCCTGATTGATAGCAGGTTGTCATTCATCCTGTGGAATCAGGCAAATTGGTCCAAAGTATTAATGCCATACATGACAAGAACTGGTTTAAGGTGTTCTGTTGTTCCTAAAAATACGTAGGATCTGTGAGTTTGTTGGACAACATAAACTAAGGGATTGGTGTCTAGACTGATTCCGGACACCCCCACAGGATATATCAGCATATAGACCATCTAGCACACAGTGCCACTATAAGCCACCAAACCCTACCAAGGAGTGAATAGTTTCTGGCAACCATTGAACATGACATCCCTTGACCCTTCAGTGATCATGGAAACATTACAGGACTTTTCACTCAGTCAATCGTGCTCACTACGTCTCAGAGAGGTACACAGAATAAATGTTGGGGACGTTTTCAATAAGTATTTATTGAACCTTGAGGCCGTGATGCCGATCGGCTGAGGAAGTGGCCGCGCCCACTCCCTCTCACCTCCCCCTGACGTCAGATGCCAGTTTCGGCAGCGAGGAGCCGCGAACCTGCTGCTGACGGCGGGATGTTTACCGGGAGCCTTGTAAGTTGGCTCTTTTGATCTTGCAGCCTTTATGTAACCGGCAGGTTACGTTCTCTTCGGCAGTTTAAGTGGAAAAGGAAAAAAAAAAGGACAAAGGTTCTCTGCTGGCTTTACTAGGTGTGGCGAGCTTGCCAAATGGAAGTGCACCCCTTTTTAAAAAATTTTTAACAAACTAACTGGCCTGCTTTCGCTGATGTCTGCTGTGGCCCTCCGGATATGTGGATTTTTTGAGAGTTTGATATTTAAGCGAAGCCTAGAACGCCATTTAGAGACTGCGAGGATTAACAATTGCTAGCTCTCTGCTGCTGTTTTGAAAACCTAGCTTTGCAATTATAGTGATTTCCTCCAATCACATGACCCTCTGGATATGTGGACTTTGGGGATCGTCTTCAGGGGCTCCAGGTTTCTCTCCAAGAAGGGGTAAGTGAAAATTCTTCCCTGCCCATCTTGGTTGGGGGTCGCTGTGAAGGTTCCATAATATTTTTTTTTTTTGAGTTGTCATTGGCGAAGGACTTTGAAAGTAAGACATTATGAGAAAGACTATTAAAGGAGCAAAGGGGGTCACTCAGGTTGAGTCTCCGACTCTAGGTCAAAAAGTTAAAAAGCGTGCTGTCCAGGCCGCGGCACGGTCGAACCACGCAGCTTTTTTAGGAAAGACCTTCCTCTTCCATCAGACTTTGTGGAAATGGCGGGTGCTGATGCAGCTAGACAAGACCACTTCGAGGCAGCACTGGTGGACTCGGACTCCTCCATTAGCCCTAGCGAGGGGGCTTCTTTAAGGGCAGACTCACCAACCCCCACCGCTTCAGCCAAAGAGACTTTAATTCCTGGAGGGGCAGTGAGGGAATCTTCTGAGGCTAGAAATTACCCTATTGTCTCTAAATCTAAACAGGGTGGGGTCAGAGCCAGAACCAGAGCTGGAGACGGAAAGTAATAACCCCTTAATAGCTGAAAACCTTTTGGACTCAGGCCCAGAAATTTTAGGCTTAGAGACTGGCAGTTACCCTTCCCTTTCCTCCCCTCCATCCTCATGGTGATTATTGAATCCACCAATGGGAGGAGGGCTCATACAGCACTCTATGCCGGCAGTCTCAGAAGCCTCTATGTCAACTCCACTAGAGGTGCCTGCCCTGACTGATCAAGAAGGTCTCCAGACAGAGGGCAGGCTCAATCTAAATCAGATTATTCCTCCGCTAAGCAGCAGTTCTTTCTCTATGCAATGGAATGCAAAGAGTCTTTTCAATCTGATTCTGAAAGAAATTCGCGATCTAACAACTTCTCAATCTCTTGAGATTACAGCAATAAATGCTCGCTTGACGAAGATAGAGGAAACCATGGCTGAGATCCCAGCACGGCACTTAGAGGCTGAAACCCGGATTTCCTAATTGGAAGATCAAATGTCATCTCTGAATCTTAAAGTCACCACTTTCTAGTCACAGAGAACTGCGCTGGATCTTAAGTTGGAGGAGTTAGAGAACCATTCTAGACGCTCAAATCTTCTTATTTTGGGAATTCCGGAGGGTATAGAGGGTCAGCAGACATTACATTGGATTGACTCCTTTATAAAGAAAAATGTCCTCCCAGAACTTAATGGGGATCTGACAATAATGAGAGCCCATCGAGTTCCAGCATACCTCCCTCCTAATGCTAAGTTTCCACGGACAATTCTGGTTAACTTTGGAGACTTTAGGGTCAAGGAGCAGATTTTGTCAAGAGCCATTAAACAAAGACAGTTTTCTTCGGCAGAAGTGTCATTATGTCGTATTTTTTCAGATATGTCAGCTTCCGCAGCAAAAAGGCGGATAGAATTTGTTAAAATGCTTCATCTGTTTAAGGCACAAGGGGCGCAAGCTATGATAGCCCAGCAGAGCAAGCTGAAGGTGCTAGTCAAGGGCAAATTCCATATCTTCTGTAATGTTGCAGAGGCACAGGAATTATTGCAACTGATCTCGACAGATAAATCCTAATGGTTATGTAATTAGCTATAAATCCTTTTAGAGGATATTAATGGTGTATTCTAGGATTTAGTTTTTTTTGTTTATAGAGATGTTCTCCGTAGGTAAAACGCTGTCAAACTGCTGGTTGTGTTATTCAGGAAAGGGGGGTGTGGGTAGGGGTGGGACTAATCAGCTGCACTAGGCACCAAGTCATTGTGCCTGTAGAAAGGTGGGTGGGTGGGACAGGTTGTTGGACTCTGAGCAAGGGCGGTCATCTGCTCGGGCAACAATGGGTCAAGGGAGGAGTCACGGGGATGGAAAGGGGGCATTGGGGAAAAAATGAAAAACATATTTTTGATTTTTATACATCCATCCATCATTATTTAGAAAGGAAGAAGGGAGGTAGAAGGGGGCAGTTATTTTGCTGGTCGTTAGGTGCATACTGTGTGTTAAGCTGGAAATTCAATTATTATTATATCTCGTATAGTGTAAATGGCAAATCAGGAATAGGATAATGGGAAATAAGGAAGTTCTAAAGGTGGTTTCTTTTTAATGTAAATAGCTTAAATAATAAGAGGAAAATGAGAGCCATCGAAGTGTGGATTAAGACTGAGAACCCATCAGTTATCCTGTGACAGGAGACCCATATACCAGCGGGGAAAATAGCAGACTTCTCGATGTTTAAATCTTGGGCTGCTTATAGGGGCTTTTCTTCTTCTTCTGCAGCCCACAGAGGAACAGCGATTTTTCTTAGTAAGAAATTTCAGGCCGAGGTAGTCAATTCAGCGAGTGATCAAAGTGGTAGATGGTGCTGGGTCACCTGTAATTTGGGGGATAGATTATTGACTTTCGCAAGCTTATACGCCCCGGTAGAGGATAATCCCACTCCATATGAGGAATTCTTCCAATCCTTGATCCAGGTTTCAGGGGACCTAATAGTGGGAGGGGATTTCAATTTGTTAATAAATCCGAAATTAGACTCTTTATCTAAGGCAAAAAAACAATTGAAGCAAAAATCTTTTAAACTGGTTCAAAGTTATAGCTCAATGTTGGATATAGTTGATCCTTGGCGGGTGGCATTTTCCATAAAAATTTCTTATACCTGTTTTTCAGGGAGATTTCACACCTTTTCACGTATTGATTTTTTTCTTATTTCTAGAAGTTTGGTTTTTAACTCACAAAAAACTCTGCCGAACGGGCTTACGGATCATGCACTCATAGTTTTAGAATTGGAATTGGGTGAATGTAAGAAATCCTCCTCCAAAAAATGGCAGTTGAACCAACAATATTTATTAGAGGAAAACTGGGTATCTACTATCAAAACAGAGATCAGCGAGTTTTTTAAGCGAAACTATGGCTCAGCCCCACTAGATATTTTTTGGTATTCATTCATTCCTATTTCAGCAGACTAGGCAAAAAATCTATGAGGAGAGCAATTATACCGGTAGATTTCTGGCATGGCAGGCAAGAGAGCGGGCTGCAAGCAATCAATTACTCGCACTGAAATGCCCCATCTCAGGTTCTCGTTTGGAGGACATGGACGCTGTTGGAAATATTATGGTTCAACATTATGAGAGGATACATGGCCAACTTCATTCCATCGATAGGCCATCTTTGGGGGAGTTCCTTCAGGTAAATGAATTACCTGCATTAACAGATTTAGAAAAAAGGAGTATGGCGAGACCATTTACAAAAGAAGAGTTAGGGGAAGTTATTAAAAACCTTCCAACTGGGAAAGCCTTTGGGCCGGATGGCCTCCCCACTGAGTTTTTTAAAACATTTATGAGTGTAATTGAGGATTTTCTCCTTTTATTGGCAAATTCAATTCTTGAAGGAGGATCTATACCTCTCTCTTTCAGAAAGGGGAATGTAGTCAGTTTTTTGAAAAAAGGTAAATATAGTGAAGATCCTAATTCATACCGTCCGATAACGCTTTTAAATTCTGACTACGAATTAATTACCAAACTTTTAGCCAATCATTTTAATGGGATAGCTTCACATTTAATACACTCTGATCAGAATGGTTTTATCGTCGGGAGGCAGGTCGGAACCAATACTCATTTTTTAGTGGAAGCACTAGACTATTTTGAGACCCGGAAGATTCCAGCATTAGTACTTTTTTTAGACACCGAAAAGGCATTTGATTTGGTTATTTGGGAAACTTTATTTTATATTCTATCGAAATTTGGCATACCCTCCAAAATTACTGGGCTGATCGAGAATCTTTATATGAATGCAGAGGCCAATATTATTATCAATGCCGCTCAGGTTGGCCAAGTAAAAGTCAAAAGGGGAACTCGGCAGGGATGCCCGCTGTCCTCGGTGTTATTTGCCTTTTTTATTGAGCCTCTTGCGATTGCAATTCGGAACAACGGAGACATTTGCCCTCCACTTTTAAATATGAGTAAAATCAAATTATATGCAGATGACATCATGCTCATTTTAAAACCAGAAGAGGAGGTGCAGGTTAAAGCCTTCCAGATTTTTTATCTTTATGAGTCATTCGGCGGCTATAAAATTAATAAAAGCAAAACAGAGATAATTTTATGTGGCTGTGCATCGAGGGTTGTTCATCCCGATATCTCTCTGTTTCTTAATTCTAATCTCAAGAGATATCTGGGGATCTATTTTTCGCCATTTATTTCAGAATTATATGATCTGAATTTTGTTCCACTGCTACGAAAAATCCAGGACTTATTTGCACGATGGAGCTCTCTCCCTTTAACCATTCTTGGTCGGGTTGCCTTGATCAAAATGTCAGTGCTTCCATTGTTTAATTTTCATTTTTCAACAATTCCCTGTGTGTTAGTTAATTCTTTCTTTATGAAAATAGAGTCAATGTTTACATCATTCCTTTGGGATAAGAAAATCCCTCATATTGCACTTAGCACTTTATATGAAAAGTTGGAAGATGGTGGCCTTGTCCTCCCCAATCTGAAGGAATACTATTTTGCGTACTTTGCACAATATATATCTAGATTTAAGCCGGGTCTACAGTCGGGTCTTTTTTATCAACTTCTTTATGAATTTAATGTGTAAGGAAAATCAGATTCACTGCCCACTATCAATATTTAGATCTCGGAAATTAGTTAGATACAAGTGTGTAGACTGTTTTTTTATAAGCGTCAGGCATTTTTTAGACGGTATTCCATTCCTGTCATCAATGCCATAACCCCAATCACAGATCTTTTTGTTTCAGCAGGTATTAGAGATTCGTTCTTATCTATACAAAACTGGATCAAGGCTGGGTTTCAAAAACTTTACGATTTTCTTTGGAATGATAGATGGTTGACCGTGAGGGAGATGTCTCAATTAGTCCCCGGCAATTTCCTTCTCCTTGGCTCTTATAATATTATTATTAAATTTTTTAGTAAGCTTGATCTCCCTCAGATTATTGCTCAGAAACAGCTAGTATTAAACCTGCTGGCAGAGAGGGTAAAGAAAAAGCTGGGGGACTGGAAAAAATGCCTAGCCGTAATCAAAGGGGCCGATTTGGCAGATAAGGCCGTAACAAAATGGGGTAAACATGAAGACTTGGAAATTTCAGTAAATACATGGGCCACAATTAATAAGCTAAATTTCAGTTCAGTTAGAGGGGCCGACTGGAGGAGGATGTTATATTTTAGCAAGTGGTTACTATATAGAACCCCTTGTTTTGTAGCTAAAGTCTACCCCAATCAATCGGGACAGTGCTTTCGGTGCCATACTCACCCTGCAACCAATTGGACTCACATAATATTACAGTACCCCAGGATCCAGAAGTTCTGGAACAACATCTTTGAATATCTGGCAACAGAGTGTTCGATATCTATCAAGTTCGCGCTCTATAAAACACATAAATAAATAAATAAATAAATAAATAAATAAAATGTTTACAAAAAGCATATATGTGATATGAGGCAGTGTTGAATAAAAGTTATTTTTATTCTGTAACTGGTCGACTCTAAATCTGTCTGTATATTGCTTTGCTCCCCTGTAAAGCGCTCTGATACCCTAACGGGTCAAGTTCGCGCTCTATAAAACACATAAATAAATAAATAAATAAATAAATAAATAAATAAATAAATAAATAAATATTGGTTTTAATGATCGTCTAATAGTTTGGGGCTATGATTCAGATCTAGGGCTTTCCATGAAGGTGATTACATTTTTATATATCAGTATGGCAGTCGCCAGATCACTCCTTCTTCAAAGATGGCGGATTGATTTAATTCAGACTAAGATTGATTGGGTTCGGAAAATGGGTCAGGTTAAAAGAAGTGAACGAATCTATGCTTCACGGATAGGAGGACTGAATCAATTTGACAAGATCTGGCAATTGTATTTTGACTGTGATTCTTAAGTCAGTATTTAATTGGTTGTATCTTTTTAATGGGTTTTTAGTTTTTGAAATATAGAACTTGGCATTTTCTAACATGGAATGTTTATTTAATATAACTAGATGTATGTTTTATGATCTATTGGCGGTACTTCTCCCCCCTTCGAATGTCACTGATGGAGTTTAAAGGATGTATATTTGTATTTAAAGCTATTTTGATATTGGTTTTCAATAAAAAAATAAATAAAAAAAAAGTATTTATTGAACCATGTCATTCTAGTATAAAACATATATGCTGCGACAATCAATAAACAGAAGCAAATGATTACAAGCACCAACCGAGTTTAATAGTAGATACATTTCTACCATGGTGCTAAGCAATGAATATATGCAGTCATATATAAAAACAGTAATCTTAGCGTACTACTACTATGCGTACCTTCACTAAGTGTACCTCAATGTACCTAGCATGTATGTCTGTGTGAAGCCAAGAATCCCCTAGGAAAGAGCCAACCCCATTACCTGATGGGAGAGAATGAAGGACCCCATAATGGTCATGAGTTGGATTCCCCGCAAGAGATGTCAGACCGCTGCGTGTTGAAGCTTCAGCGTGCAGGGACCTCAGTGTCTGTCTCATTTTGGAAATATCTCTCCTAGTTATCTAGTGAAGGTACAGTTCTTTTATACCAAAAAGGTAACCTTAGGGGTTCTTCCACAATCGATATGTTATGAGTATGATTATGTAGATGAGCTAAAATCAATAATTGCAATTATGCAAAGAAGCCCTGTTGCCCTAGGATGAAGATAGCGATGACTTTTGTACAGAGTATGTTAATCCTGTTACGTATGTTATGTGCAGGGGTTTAAGATATGATGCTAAGAATCCTCATGCATAATAAATGTGGCTAGTTTCAAGGAAACCAAATGACATTTATTCAGCACATAACTGGGTAAAAGGGCAGTGCTAGAACTGTTATGCAGAGCAAGGTAGGACAAATGTAGGTAAAAGGTTGTTTTGCTACTTAGGCCTAGGTTAGGAAACATAACAAAAAGAAAATGACTTTCATATGTTTGGGAATTCTAAAATCAGTTGGGATGGGTTTCAGGTACTTCCCTTCCCACTGACCGTGAGTTTCTCTCTCAAGTAGATAGACAATCCTAGTTGTAAACCTTTATGTGTGATTCAGGTCCTCTTGAAGTGTACTCTTGTGGCCAGGTCCAGCCAGCGGAGTTCTTTCAACATAAATATAATGTGATCAGATTTCTTAGTATCCTTGACGAGACAAGTGGTCATATGCAGAGTGACCCTCAGCGGGGCACTGTAGACTTGGGAAAGCCAGGGAGAAAGGTTTTGCTACCATCCAGGTGTGATAGTACTGGGCTTGAACAGTGGTCCTGAAATATTCAGGTGGAGAGCCAGACTTGAGTGGTTTGAGGAGGTGGAGATGGAAGGAGGCAGTGTTAGTTAGTTTCGATATGTGTGTCATCATGGAGATATCCATCCTAAGGATCTTGCTGTGTTGCCCAATGTTGGTGTGATGCATAGGTCTGTGGGCCTTTGTAGCCAGTGATGGACTGTAGTAGGCAAACTCTAGTACTGTTGAATGGAAATCCAGTTTTAGATGCATTGTGTTGAAGAAACAATGTGTTCATCCACTTTATAAGTTTTCCCATGAATAGTTTAATGATAGGAATGCCCATAAGGGTTTGACATTTTGAGGTTGTTGGACTTGGCCCTTTTTGCAGGGTTATACCCAAACTTTTTGCTTCTTCATTCTATTTCTTCCTGACCTGTTGATGTTGGCTATAGGACTGTGGGCACTTTACCACTGCTAATCAGTGCTAAAGCGCATGTGTAAATTGTTCTCATGATTGGTTATCCATGATTGGCATATTTGATTTACTGGTAAGTCCCTAGTAAAGTGCACTGAGTGTGCTAGGGCTTGTAGATCAAATGTTACTAGTGGGCCTGCAGCACTAGTTGTGATACCCACACGAGTAGCCCTGAAAAGGTATCTCAGACCTGCCACTCCAGTGTCTGCATGCACAGTTTTAAACTGCCATGTCGACCTGGCAAGTGCACCCACTTGAGAGGCCCTAACCTTCCCTTTTCTTACAGATAAGACACCCCTATGGTAGGCCCTAGGTACCCCCATGGTTGGGGCGCAGTGTATGTGAAAGGTGACATATCCTGATAGTGAAATACTGCTAATTTCGTTTTTCACTATTGAAGGGCTATCTATTCAATAGGATAGAATTGGAAATACTTTGTAATGTTTTACATGTATAACTTCCCATTAGGACAAGATAGAGAAATAAAGTTTAATGTCTCTGAACTCAGAACTCAATAACACACCTTTTAGTAAAGATGGTTTTTAAATTGTGTGTTTGAACATGGCACTTTTAGAAATTAGTCATTTTGGTGTTTAACCATTCTGTGTGCCGTTGCCTGTTTGTGTATTGACTGTCTGATTTTGGAGTGACAGGAGACGGGGATGTGCATTCACTGTAGACAGCCACTGGGAGGTTGAGGTGTGCCTGGTCCTTCCTGCATTACTCAGAGCTGAACTGAATAGACCTTGGCTGAATTTAGAGTCGAGGGAGGAGATTTACTTCCACCTGAATAGAGCCTGTCTCAGAACTTTAGATTACTTCTGGAATCAAGAGGAACCTTTGCCCAGGAGAGGAGCTGGAGAGCTGTGAGGAGGAGTACTGCCCCTTTGCTGTGTGCTGTGTGGGGTTGGCCTGCAGTTGCTGCTTCTGCCAAGAAAAAAACAAAGGACTGGACTCTGCTATGTATCCTGCTTGTAAAGTTTCTCCAAGTGCTTGTGTGTGCTTGCCTCCTGTTAAGAAGTCTCATGGACACAAAAGACTTCCTGCAAATCTGCTGGTGCTGCTGGACTCTGTCATCTGTGAGTCCTTCCCTTACCTGAGGTGCCTCATTCCAGTACAGGGCCTTAGAGGTGGGTTTTGCAGCTAGTCTCTGCAAGAATAGGCGCAAAACATCACAAAACCGTGCAAAACCTCTTGGAACTGACGCTGGTCGACGCGAGGAGGAAAGGAACTTGCAGATTTTACAGGGGATTTTTTTAAGCCACCTAGTAAATGACCTTGGGATAATGTACATGTTCCTCCTGGCGCAGAGACGCATCAACGCCTGATTATAGGTATAGAAGGTATACATGATGTTTCTCCCCTGATCCCTGCGCACTTTCTCTAATGTTTTCACTTTAAAGTCCTGATGAAGTGCCCTGGATCCCTTATGGCCCAACACGAAGGGCGAAACATGTTGACCCGATTTTCCTTTATCACACACCCACACAGATTTTGAGAGCAGAGGGAGGACATTTAACCCCCCCCTTGTTTTCAAGAGGAGCTCCACATCTGTCTTGTTTTTAACCTTATCATCCGGACCCCCGAATAAAACTAGGTTCTGGGTACCGTCTGGTAATTTTAAATCACTCTTTCACACACTGTCCTAGGCCCACACACCCATATGCACAACTGCAGCATCTCCTTAAAAGATCTCCGATAAAAAGCTCTCTCGCGGGGCCCGTGAAGGACAGCAGCGTCACCCCCACGAGGAGCAACGCCAGATGATGAAGCATGACACCTGCAAGGGTGCATGAGGGCACTATACTCAAAAGGAGGTATTCCCCATTATCCCAGATAACCCAACTCTATTAGAGATATATCACACTTTAAAACGTTCTCGTCAACCAGAATAGGTTGTTACTCTCTTTGACTTCAGGAACAACTACCCCACAGTGTATACCACGTTAGACCTTGGGAGCAATGGTACTGGACCTATTCTCTTTCTAATAGCTCCCCGTCCCCCTCTCTACAGTATTTTGTACCCCCTACTGATGTCTGAAACCAGAGCTGGGATTGAATAGGGGTGTTGTGCACTTCTAAAGTTCTTTTGAAGTTACCTACACATCAAAGACATTTGAGTACAAGTACAGGGGTTTTGACCCTATGATTTTAGACAGTGCATGGGACGGACAATAAGACGCTCCTGGCTCTACATGCTGCACCTTGCCAGTGGACTATTGTGCTGCCAGGAAGAACTGCCATTTGGACTGCCCTCTTTGTTGTGTGACCTGCTCTCTGCTGGGCTGTGGAAGGAATTATGTCTTTGCACTGCCTTCTGTGCTGGCCTGCTGCCTGTTTCCCTACTTGAGTGTCCCCAAGTGCTCTCCCAAGAGCTCAGTGCACGGTGAGCACTGTGGATCGCACCTGACTTTTCTGTGGGACTTGTGCCTCATTTCCTTGGTGATTAGGAAGAGACAGCGCATGCTGGGCACTTCATTTGGGGCACAAGCGTGACAAGTGCCCCCCCCACTTTACAAGAAGAGTTCTGACTGTGGAGTGCTTGTTTGAAGTCATCCTGTACCTGTCTGTTTCTTCACATCTAGCTCATGTTGAGCACTTTCAGAAGAGCGGCGCATGTCTGGCACCTTGCCCTGTCCCGGCACTGTGCCCCGTGGAGATTGAATGGATCTCTCCAGGCTCTCTGCATACTGCGGTCCATTGGGTGAGACTGATGAGGCACACAGCCTTGGAAAGAATCCCCTGGTCATTGCTTTCCCAGTGCATCATGGGGGACCAAACAGCTTGTTGTGCTGCAACATGAGAAGGCACTAGTGAATCAATGCAACTCCTCGCCTATCAACGTGGGCCCCCTGCACGAGGCCTGTGGACATCTTACTGGTGGGAGAGCCAAACTCTCTACACATACAGGAGCCTGCACCCCGGCAAGGCTGCAGGGGCCTCTCCCAACATGTAACAGTCCCACCAAAAGGGTACCTGCATTCCACACTGCCATCTTGATCCCCAGGAGCTGTAACCATATTGTGCCTAGGCCAGTCGGGACCCCCTGGGGCCATAATTGCAAATGCTCTTCCCACGCTACCCCTGAGAGGCAACCAATGGAAGATCCCCGGCAGGGATCACTACCAGCCCCAGAAGTCTACCGTAAATCCCGGAAAAGTATGCCTGTGCACTTCCATGTGTCCAATCCTGTGACCTGGGTCATCTGTAGGGCTGAGGGAATACTATGTTTACCAGGGGAGACCAAACAAGGCCTTCCCGCTTGATTTCTCAGTGTGGGTGCTCCCCCGCCCACATTGGCACGTACTTTGGGGGCACTTGTTCTTTGTTAGGGGCATTCTGAGGAGAATCCTCGACAGAGGTCCCATTTCATTGAAAAAATCACTGAGATTACCATATTCACTGTCGTTGGGGTTCAGATGTCTCTGTAACCTATGGTTGGTTACCACATTACTGCCTAACATATATGTGTGTATGATGGTATTTTGTTACCCAGGTATTACTGATGGTATCTGATAGCCATAGTAGGTGATTTATGTACTACAATGATGTTTGGTGATTCTGTGTTTTCTCTCTCTAACTTAACTGCTGCATTTCATGCCCTGATGTTATGAGATTTGTCGTTTTTGCCTTGTCTTTTCAGGATAATGAGTATTATTTCAGGATTCACATTTGTGTGCACAGTGATGGTGTTTGCATGACGTCTGCAACATTCATGTCTTTATCTTATTGCACTAACTGTGAGGCTTTGACAATTGCCTATTTGGCAAAGCTAATACTGGTTTATGTGGTCTATGTTTATAAGCAATACAGAAACTTATTTTTATATATTACTGTGTGGAGTCTCTTTTGTGGTATATATATTGTGTCACTGGTGTGTGTGTGTGTTGCACAAATGCTTTACACTCTGCCTCTGGGATAAGACTAACTGCTCTGTCAAGCTACCAAGGGGGTGATCAGGGGTTATCTTGGGTGTGTAACTTCCTTTCCTTGACTAGAGTGGCGGGTTCTGCCTGGCTTAGGTGCATACCCTAGCCAACCAGAAACCCCATAGTTAACAATACCTATTAAAAACTCTTACAAAAGATACAAGACATTTTCTGCCTGGACCTAAAAAAAACAGAAACTCTCTAGTGAGGTAGTCACAGAAGGGCATCCTGTGATACAATAACATTAATAAAAACAACCGTTTAGCCACCATTTCAAGATACAAATATGAAAACCATGCTTGTATTTCCAAATGCAGTTTTCTGTAGCCCAGCAACTGTGCAAACAATTTTAGAACTTTATCTATGTATTTAAAAAGATTCTTCTAATTAACTGGGGATTATCAACGTTCAAATATGTTAGCACTGATTCTTGGCAGGTGCAAGTCCCCAGTTGATTGAATGCATGTTTCCACAAAAGACCACGCTCACAAATCAAGACTGAGCAGCAGCATAAAACATGAGATAGGAATTTATTAATGAAAGCGCATTGTCTATAGCAGGAGAGAGTTGTACGCCAGTTCCAGCTGGAACGAAATTCCACCAATGTGAGGAGAGAAAACAAAGCTGAATCATTTTGATTTTTACTGTCAAAGTCAGAAGATAAGCAACATAAGGCTGATTGTAACCAGAGTAATAGGAATTGAGAACCACCCATGAGAGTTTCTTTGTTGCAAAAGCCATAACATCCTAAAGAAATGATTTTGACTAATTCATTCAATTTATTTTTGAACACCAAATATGTTGATTAAGGTCTCTTCATTATTCCGTCATATGTGTTTCGGGTTTTATTAAAAAGCGAGGTTTATTGGAACCTCGCTGAGCTACCAGGGAAGTTTATTTAATTTATAAGATAGACTTTAGTGTGCCACTAGGCACTAAAATGGATACAGAACCAAATCTTCAAATAAGAAGCTTTAATGATGAGTTTGTTTGGTTAAACTAACCTCAACCCTGATTCCATTCTGCAAACTTGTTACTTCAAACAAAAAACATGTTTGAAATATTTTTTTACTGAACTAAAGCAAGGCAACTTGAAAATTTGCCTATGTGGACCTCAATGCTGTAGATCAGAGATAACCGGTCCTGGGTTGCTTGTGTTCCGGTTCAGAGAGGACCTGGCTTGGCAGTTCAGGCTGGAATGTTCTGATTGGAGCAGGGTAAAGACAGATTTGCATATAACTGGGTCCAATCTGAGCTGACCTGATGTTCAAAATAATGATGAATTGGGATGCGGCCAGAGTATTTACCAGTGTCTGAGATTAATTTAAGCATTCCATTCATCAGTATTTTGTATACTTTAGTGTGTCGCACTAAGTGGGATGGGTACGCCCAGTCGTGGACCCTGAGCACACAGTATCACTGGAACTAAGCAGTAACTGTCTGATGAGCCCATAACTAAGGTGAAACCAGTCCTGGGTTCCTTGTGTTCTGGTTCAGGGAGGATCTGGCTTGCCAGTTTTGGCTGGACTGATCCAATTGGAGCAGGATTAAGACTTAATTGCATATTTGATGCCGTTTTGGGATGTACCACACAAGATTCATTTGTATATAACTGCTTAATGTACTTTTCCCAAGACCAGAGAACTATAACATTAACCACATTGTTTGATGATTTTCATAATTGATACAGCCCAAAACATTTCTGGAAGTTCAACAGCTGTCCACATTTTTTAAGGTGTGTAATTGATTGCCTTTCTTCAAGGTTTTTTGATACCCAAATTGCCTTAATTTATGCCTTCCTCGGATTCTAGGATTCATCTTGGTGTAGTATTTGATGTGTGGTTGCATAATTTTCTAGCTGTACTATTTAGGAACCACTTATCTTCTCATAGCAACGTTTTGCACCATCCATTTCGCCATTCTGAATAAGTAACAAGTTGGTTTTGCTTTGCCGTACTCAGAGTAAACATAGAACTAGCTAAACGTGAAGGAATGGAGTATTTACTTCAGTACTGAATGGGAACTATAGTTTAATGGAAATTAAAGGCGGCAGATAAGCTATCCAGACTATAGTGCAATATGCCTTTAGTAATAGCTCAAAACAAAAACACAGATGATTGATTATTACAAACGCATGTTTCAATATAATTTTAAATTTAGATTGGTGCTTGCTACATTCATAGAAGACAGGTTTAAATTTAAAGACATCTAGGGCCAAAGTACGAGTTTGGCAGTGATGGAGCAGACTGCCACACCCGCAGTCTGCTCCCACACTGCCAAACCCATGGTTGCAACACCCACCGTATTACAAGTTTCTTTGTGTCCGGCGGGCTCTTTTTGGCAGTTCCACGGCAGTGCCTCTGAAAATGGGCACCGCAGTGGGAACACCAAAAACAGTTCCTGTATGGCATGGACTGTAAAGTCCATGCAGTGCAGAAACTGGGGTGCATGCACAAATGGGGGCACATGTTGTGCCCTCTGCATGCATCCCATTGCACATGGGCAACAAGGGGCCCAGTTGTACCTCCTTTGTTTCAGGACTGCCAGCCTTTTGATGAAGGAAAATACTCCATGACACGACTGCCGGTCCTGAATCTCGTTTTTTATGCATAGCGGTGCCTTAGTTGCACCACCAGCATATTACTGAAGCCCTGACCACCGTGCCACTGCCAGGGAACAGCAGTTACTTGTTGGCTGCAGAGGTGCAACTCCTATTGGGGTGGTTCAACCGTTGGTGTGGTGGAGGCTGGACCTCCACTGCTGCGTACCTGCAAGTCTGGCAGTCCTCGGACCACCAGACTCATAATTAGGCCCTTAGAGTATTTTATGAAAAGAATAACACTCAGGAAAGAGATGCAGTCAAAAGGCAAATATTCTAGTTTCCTACAACACAGTGACACCACCAGTTTTTGGTACCTGTGAGACGTGACATCCATGGTTTAGTTTCCCCCCATATTTTTTGCCTTAATTCGTCGATTTTGTTTTGCTGACATTAGGACTCTGTGTACCTTACCGCACCAGTGCTAAAGTGTCTTTTCTCTCTCCTTAAAACATCAACAAGTTGGCCAACACCTACCCACCACATTTATTTTACTTGTAAGTCCCTAGTTAAGGGTACTACCTGTACCAAGGGGTTTTAAAGTAAATGCTACCAGTAGGCTTGCATCCCACTTGGTGGCAACCACTAACGTAGCCTTTAAAAACATTTCTCAGTCCTGCCGCTGCTGCCTATAGTGCAGTTTAAACTGCAATTTCAACATGCCAAAATAAACCTTTTGCCAGGCGTAAACCTTCCTTTTCAAAACCTGTAAGTCATCCCACAGGCAGAGTTCACTGTAGTTTAAAAGTAAGACCTGTGTTTAAGTTTTACAAGTCCTGTCAGTGGAAAACTCCTAAAGTCACTTTTCCCCGTTGTAGGCCTATCTCTCCCATCAGATTGGTAGCTGATATAGATATGCTGTTTGCACTCAAATGAATTGAAATGTAAATTCCTCTTTAATGGTGATGTTGGATTTTAAGTAACAATTCTGAAAACCTCACATTTTGGAACTTACCATTTTCTTGTCTTAACCAACTGCGCCTTTCTGCCAGTGTCCTGGATCATATGAAAGTGAATGGCTCTGCTGTTGAGGTTTGTGTATTGCTTCCAGACTGTGAGACTGTGAGACAAGGGGGCTTAGGTGTGAACAGGTTGGGCCATCCCGACAGGATGGCTAAGGGAGGTGCTGCATCCAGCCTCACTTACACTTCAAAAGGCTTTGCCTACAGCACACTCAAAGGGATTCCTTTCCCTTGGCAGGTTGAAGCTTGGACCAGGGGAAGCGGAAAAATTGACATGAACCAGTTTTGGGGTTAGGTCAAGGAATTTCCCCACACAAAGGCTAGCACCAGGAATGAAAAGAGGACTTTTAGAACCACTCATAGGAACTCTCCTGGACCTGTGAGAGATTCAGAAGAAGGACTTCCCTGCTGCTTGGAGGACTGCCTTACTGTCTGAAGAAGGACTACTGGACCTATTTGCCTTGATACAAGGCTAGCCAGGGTGATTCCAAGGATCAGTTGGCTGACCTCCTGAGTGAACTACGGGGGTGAAACAAACTTCCAGAGGCATCCCTGCAACTATTGATATGACCACCACCAACTGGACCTGCCTGAGACCTGCTGGTGGAATGGGTCTAGCACCCAAACGGTCCCCCCAGGTCCTTGACCCCTGGCTGGTATCAGTGAGAACTTCCCCACAAGAAAAAGGTTAAAATCCTGAAGTTGAGACTTTGTGACCACAAATGTGCCCGTTCATGCCACGACTCTACCACCCGCGATGACCGCTAGCACCAAGCTCCGGTGAGACCGGTTCTACGTGCCAACAGTATGCGAAACCTGCACTTGTGCTACAGCAGACACAGCCCACAGTGACTGCCAATGTGAAGCTCCAGCAAAGAAAAGCTCTCTGTGCTAGAGCAACGACTGTTCGCGACACTGGACCTACTGTTTGCTCCAAAAGTCTCATCATTGTGTCCTTCCACAACGTGGAACTCTTTGTGTCAGACTTGAGAAGATAATTCTTCAGTGAGATTAACCTGGTCCCTCAAGCCAACCTACGCTTCATAACGGTGGGCCTGAACTTGTGACTTTCCCCCAGTCTAGGCAGACTAGATAGCCGTGAGTGGTGCTTACTGATTCTTGATGGTATTGTTTACTAAAACCGTTCAAATTCTATATTTTTTCTTCCACTTATTGGATTTTGTTTGTTTGACTGTAATTTTATTTATTAAAATATATTCTATTTTACAAAATTGGTGTGGGCAAGTTGAGCCTAACTGCTTTTGTATCAAGCTACCATTTGCATATCTTTTGCAGCACATGTAGGATGTGGAAGGAGGTGCACACTGCATTGACTTGAGTCATCATGTTGAGCTTGTTGTCAAAGATGATCCATACATTTCTTGCATGGCCTGTGGGTGTGGGTTTTGGTCCTAGCTCTTACCTTTTATCTGCAGACGTGTGACTTAGTGCTTGTGCTTAATCTTATATGAGTGCAAACACAGACATTGACATTTTTATTATCTGCAGACGTGTGACTTAGTGCTTTTGCATAATCTTATCACAAACCTTTCTACAGTGCAAACACCGACATTGAGCACTTTATGCTCCTAGAGTGTGAGAGCACAAATAAGAAATTAATAGACTCAATGGACATGGTGCTTCTATTCTTTAGTTTTCAGCATTAACATATTTCAATTGCATATATTTTTGTTATTCTTTACACAGGCTTGCACAAGTGAACTTCATTACTGAAACAACAGGTTTGTAGTGTTTCTTGTATATTCTGTTACAAAAACCAATGATGATGGTTAACACAACCGATTTGAATATTAATAGCTTTTTTTATTTTATAGCTGTGCAGTCTCCTTATCTAGAAAAAAGGCTATATATATAGTGAAGTCTTTTCCATTGCTTGACCGAATTGTGGGAATCGTATTTGGTATGTTTCTCCTAATTTATGTCTCCTTGTGATTTGGTCTTTATGTGCTTTATATTCTATACTTGTGTATAGGAGAGTTCTTTATCTTCTCTACAACTGATTATAGGTTTCACAAGGACACAAAGAATCCTGTTAGGTTATACCTTCCTTTCCGTGATAGTTCCAGTTTCCGATGATCCAAGATGTGGTCTGCTGTGGTGTGTGGTCTGTCTTTCTTTTGTCTCCTTCCCTTTTGGTGTTTTAATGGTGCCGTGTTCAGTAGAATCACTGCCACCGTGGTCAGCGCTCAGGGTGGATCAGTCCAATCATCATCCAAACAGAACTAGACCAGTGTTCAGGTGAGTGACGCATGACACATGATTCGAACTATTACTACCTACTGGTGACAGCCAGTAGGTAATATATTTAACCATAAGTAATATACACATTTTTTAAGCATACCTAAAGAATATCTATACATATTTTAATCATACGTAGTACATATTTGGACTACATAATGCACATATCCTAATACATACATATTATTCCAATTATACATATTTGCATGCACACCCATAATCTGTATATATTTGTTTGAGTGCCATGGTCTTGTTGAAAAGTGCCCACTTTTGAGTAGTCTTCTGAAGATAAGATAGTTATCTGTGGCTCTTATGTTTGGGGGCAAATAATTCACTAGTTTTGCTACTTGACCAGAGAAGGATGTACCACCCAGGGCTGTGTCATGTTTGCAACACACAACATAGTACATGTGTAACACAAACCTCTAAGTCCGATTTTTGAAGCAATGCTAAGCTACTTTGCTTGGCTCTGAGTGGCTTCAAATATCTGTAGTAATGCAACGCATCGCAAATTGCTACGTTGCGGTACTCTGCCCTGGACAGGCATTCCATGGGCGTTGAGTGGGTGTTCCCATGCAACTCCCATGGATTTTGACGCCTCCCTAATTTACAAGAACTAGTAAACCTGGAGATGAGCCAAAATCCTACACTTTTCCAGGGGAGGCATAACGAGGAGAAATATCTATATTGCTCCTCATTTCTTCCTCTTTTTATGTGTGCTGAATTCTGAAGCACACACAGAAAGACGAAGATGCCTCCCAGGATTGTATTTGTGCAGGAACATGCCCCTTCCTGCACAAAAACAATACTGCATGCTACACAGGCACCCTTGTACCATGGTGGCAAGGTGCCTCCATTGGTGCTAGGCTGACAAAAGGGTGCCAGTGCAAGGAAAAGGACAGACATGCTCCATATTGCCTGATGCATTCCTTTCCCTTCCCTGTCACAGAGTGCAGCACAGCAAGGTGACTTGCTGCACTGCATCATAAGCTGATAAATGAGGCCCTCGTTTTCTTTCTAGCATGCTGGAATTTTGAGGCGAGGTGCCAATCTTGAGCAGAGGTTCCTTTGTTGGATGTTTTTGGTGATTTTATCCCTTATAAAATGTGGTCATGTTTCATTTGTTACTTTGTAGGTGCATCAAAGCAGCTTGAAGGGGGATCTTCAGGCAACTGATAACCAATGCAGGGCCCTCAAGCCAGAGGAGATGTGGGCTTGTGATTTTACATGTAGGAGTAGTCTGGCAGCAGAGTTCTGAAGTAGTTGTAGTTTTTTCATAGTTGATAAAGATGATCTGTGGTGGAGGCCATTGGCGTAATCAAGTTTAGACAGTACAAGAGAGATGGTAGCCTGGACCTGGGGGGAGATACATCGCAGAGTTTTCATAGTAATGAAGTTTTCTCCTGCTAGCTCGCCCACCTAGGCATTCATTGATCATTTGGTAATTCCAAAGTTTCTTACTTCCTTTGAAATTTTAGGAGGTAGTCCCATATCTTCAGGCCAGAAAGATGGTGAGTCATAATTTTTCCAGCCATCACATGTGAGTATTTCTGTTTTTGAAGCATTCAATTTGAGGTGGCTTCATGTTGTCTACTGATTATCGGAAAGTCACTGACCATTGTCAGCAATTACTTAATACAGATGTTGAAAAGCATAGGTGAGATGAAAGAGCCCAGAGGGACCCCTGTTTTTGTAAAGTATGGTTTGGATGAGAAAGGGGGAGTACGGATGACATTTGTTCTGTTTTAAAGGTAGGATGTGATCCATTCAAGAACAGTCCCCTCCATGCTGGCTTCATAGAGTCTTTGGATTAGGGTGTCATGGTCAACTGTGTCAAAGGCAGCTGAAAGATCCAAGAGAACCTGTTCTGGTCGACTTTGTTTTTAGGGTGATCCCAGATGACCATGAGGAGTTCATTCTGTGCCTTTCTCGACAGAAACCAGTTTGGAAGTTGGAAAGTATGGAGTTATCTTCAATGCATTGGGACATAAGGGAGAATGCAGCTCTTTCGATCAGTTTGCACAGGAAAGATCCATTTGTACTCAGTCTGTAGTTGTTTGGGTCATACAGGTCCAGCTTTGTTTTGTTTAAAAATAGCATATGTATTTAGTAAATATTCCTGTAGGTAAAGATATATTGATGAATTTTCTTACTGGTGTGGCAGCAGAGGTAGTTAAAAGAATGTTCTTGAAGATTTGTGATGAACAAGGATCAGAAGGGCCGCTCGCTCTCCTGCTTGATTTGACCTGATCCATATATTCACGCTGTTGATTAAAGGAATGCAGAAATTGGGATAGCCTACCCATGGAGATAATTGTTATAAATGGATTGGTGCTGATGGTTTTCCCTTTGTTATAAATAGGAGTCTCACAGCTGGGATTTGGTTTTGTATTGATTTTCCAGTGTGCTAGTAAATTCTTGAGTCATTGGATGAATTCCTTCTGTGCATTTAGGTTTACAAAATTCTGTGACAATTAAAAAAAATTCTTTATTTGAACATTTAGCATTTGGAATTCTGTCTTAGTTCGAGCTTGAGCCAGCACGCATGCGCTGCTCTGTCGATTTTCTGTAGATGAGTATGGAAGAGAAGCCCCGCCCACTCCCCGCCCATATTGTTCATTGGCTTGTTTCTTTGTCCTTTGTAAATGCTGGCTTCTGCTACCTTACTAGGCTTGTTAGTCCCTCCTTAGTACCGTCTTGTCTTCATTTGTAACCTCCCATGGTTACTGGCCCCTTTACTTCAGTTGTTACACAGTACATGTTATTAAGACTGTGAGAACAATTTTCTTTATCGAGTTTCTCTTACTGAAGTCCCAAGGTGCTTTGCTTACGTGGTGCCTTCTTTACAACCCCGCCCTCCTTCCCGTTGTCTGTGCCTTCTTTACCCCCTGTCCTTCCTTCAATTGTCCATGCCTTCTTACCCCCCTCCCTCCCGTTGTCCGTGATGCCTACCTATGGCTAATCCAATGCATTTTATTTTTTACTTATATGCTAAATAATGGCAGCCGGGCGTCTCGTTGTGCGTGGCTCACCTAACTTTTTATTTTTATTTTTATTTACATGGTAATTAATGGCAGCTGTACGCAATGAGACGCGCGGCTCATGCAACTCGAAACAAGCATTTGCAATGCAATAGGTGTTGCATTTACCCGAGCTTGAGCTATTGGCATTGTAAATTACAATGCCTTTTATTTATGTTTTGGTCATTTACAATACCAATGCATAAATGCAAGACCTATTGCATTGCAAATGCTTGTATTATTTACCAGGGGAAGCAACCACAGAGGTTAGACTGTTATTGACTACGCACGTCCTCGCTTTACGTTCTTGCATGCTCTTTGATATGCCTGTGAGCTTGCAGCTGCATCTCCCTGAGCAGGGCCGAAGAGAGCTGCGATGCAGGAATCACCTCAGCGAGTGAGTCATTCCTTTATAAATTAATGATGCAATGGTGCCTTTTAGTCTTTTTTCTATGTTCTCCGTTTCATTTTTCATTTTAGGCCCCTCTGATACAAGTTCACTTAGAGCAGTCGAGTCCTCCACTGATTCTGCATATGTATTAACCCTCAGATGTTTTTAGGCATGGGCAAAGTGTATTCCGGCTTAGGAACCCATCATTTGAGAGGGGCTTTCTTAGTTGATCAGAACAGTCATGCTGTAATAACTACTTTTCTTCTTTTTTATTTTTTTATTGTTTTGTGAGCCAAAAAAATTGCTAATTTGAGCAAGAGTTAATAATGACATCATAGGAGCCATGATCTGATTGGGCTTGCCTAAGCGACTGTTAAATATCCATGCCCAGCCCAACTGCGTGGGCATTTCACTCTGCCCTCAAAGACAACTGAAGGGAGGAGTGGGCTGCCACCTTTTGCCTTGTGGCATCAGTACAATTTACTATAACTCTGTCCAGTGCCATGCATTTGTGGCTTTTTGCAGGGACTAAAACAAATGTATGCTTAAAAAACAGAGGCATCATATTTAAATGTGGAAGACGAACGTTGTGTGTCACCTACCTCTATCTGCTGTTCTTGTCCTGCGTGCGGAGCTGGTTGTGGGCTGCTGTAGGGTGAGGCTGGTATCCAGCCAGTCAGGTCCATGGATGTTGTGGCAGTCCCACAAGTTATGTTGTAGATGGCAGTGCACTGTGGCATCCTTTTGTCAGTGGCTGCTAGGCATCACTTCCTGACCTGACGTGCCCATACTGAGAGCCCCTAGAGGTGAAACTCGCTGTTCTCACGCTTACACTGTTCTTTCTGAACTCTTCACTATGGGTTGACAAGCCCGTGTAACTTAAGAAGTGGAATACATCGAAGAGAAAAGTCATACTAGATATGACATCTCCAGAATTATAATAAAAGTATATCTGATTGTTGGACTTGGCCCTTTTTACAGGGTCATTCCTAAACTTTATGCCTATCTCCTAGACTTTTTTCTGACATGGTGTTGGTGGTTCTAGAACTCTGGGCACTTTAGCACAGCTGTCCAGTGTAAAGTGCGTGTGCTCTCTGTGTTAAATATGATAAGGATTGGTCTACACCTGTTTTGGCCTATTTAATTTGCCTGTCAGTCCCTTGTAAAGTGGTATCTCATATACCCAGGGCTGGTAAATGAAATGCTACTGGTGGGCTTGCAGCGCTGATTGCACCACCCACCAAAGTAGCCTTCCAAACCTATCCCAGGCCTCTGCCATTGCAGGGTCTGTGCGCGCAGTGTTACTGCCGCTGTGACATGGCATCTAAAGTGTGTGCCATGTCTGTGACCCCCCTTTAACTACATGTCAATCACCTCTAAGGTAGGCCCTACCAAGCCCTATGGGCAGGGTACATTGTAGGTAAAAGATAGGACATGTACCTTAAGTGTGTGACATGTCCTGGTAGTGATAAACAGCAATTTTGGTTTCTCACTACTGTGGGGATTCCCTCCCATAGGAATGCATTGGGGATTCCCTGATAAGAGTTTCAGTGGTAATTCCTGATATGGGAAGCGCAGCGTGGTCAAGTTTGGTATATTTGGAATAGTGATAATAAATGCTACGCAATGGTGTACGCAGATTTATTATAACTATTTTAGAAATGCCACTATTAGAAGTTGGCATTTCTGTGTGCTATGTGTCTGCCTGCCTAATGTGAATTTCCATGTCTGGCTTTTGAGTGACAGGGGCTGGTGAGGTGTGTGTCTCCAGGAGGGGCAGGGTGAGTGACCGCTAGGCTGAATGGGAAATGTGCATTTGAAGTGGTGGCAGGAGAAGTCCCTGGTCCCTGAATAGGATGATGCCTGCCCTAGTAAATGCTGGCTCCGCCCCCTGTGGTGTGTCTGATCACCAAGCCCCCACCTCACAATACGGAAGAGGAGCCTGGTAAACAGAGTGCTCCAGAACCAGTTGGAACTGGTTTCCCCAAACCCTGTGCTTTGCAGACAAAGGGGAAAAGTGATATAAAGGTAGGGGCTGTGACCCCATGAGAAAGGTTGTTCCTGTGTTTACTTGGGCTGGTGGGAGACACTCTGCCAGGAGGAACCGCCGTGAGACCCAGCTGCAGTTTCTTGGGTGTCCCTGCGTGCTGGCCTGCCTGGCTGCGCCCTGCTGGGGTGTCCCCAGCCCCAAGGACTTTTTTCTGTCTTCTGGATTCCTTGCCCAGCTTTACCCCAGGAACTTGGAGGGGCATAGCACCTTGTGAGAGCTATATTCAAATTGCCAGGAATGAGGAGCTGGCGCCTGCAACACGAGGCTACGAGGGAATCCCTGCGTGTGGGGTTCCCCCCTGCGCTCCTCATCTAAAGAGCGGGAGCCAAACCCTGACTTTTGGGACATAAGGCATTTGAGCCCTCTGAAAGGCCAGTTGGCCTGGGGGTCATTTTCTTGCTGGGGATAGGGCGCAAGGCCCTAAGGTGCTGTGTGCACTTTTCCCGTGTTACTGTGGCACACTGTTTATGCTGAGGAAGTTTTATGCCTACTGTGATGCCTATGACAACTGTGATTTATGCACTGTGAGTTATTGCATACTGTGTTTATGCTGGTAAGGACTATTGAGTAATGTGTTTATGCTAGTGAGGTTTGGGCCTAATGTGGATATGCCTAATGTCAAGCTATGATATCCTAGGATGGTGTCTAAGGTGACTGTGATAGTGCTTAGGTCATTATTGTACCAGTAGTTACTGGTTGTGGTGTATATTTACTTACCTGTTCTGATGGTTCTGACCGTGGCCCGATTGGCCTGGTCCTGTATAAAATCCCCTGTGACTATTGCCTAGTGCCAGTTGGCACAGTGTAAATGTGTGATTATGTTTCTAATGTGTTTTTGATAATACAAAGACTATTTTTTATATAACCTTGTGTGGAGTTTCTTTTGTAGTGTGCCTAGTGTGTTGCTGCTGTGTAAGGGTGTTGCACAAATGCTTTACACATTGCCTCTGGAATAAGCCTGACTGCTCGTGCCAAGCTACCAAGGGGGTGAGCAGGGGTTATCTTCAGCGTGTAACTCCCTTTCCCTGACAAGAGTGGTAGTTTTTGCCTGGCTTTGGCGCAAGACTTAGCCAACCAGAAATCCCATTTCTAACACTGATGAATTTATTTGTGAATATAAGTAAGGCTATCTGTGCAGTGATAAATGAAAGAACCCAGGAGATTCTACTTTTTTAAAACTATTGCAGCTGTATTCAAAAACTGTATAAAACAGTTTTAAAAGTGCAAACTGTCCCTTGATGAATTTTCTTCATGTTAATTCTTAAGAGAAAGAACAGATACTTGACCCTTACACTGTGATGCAACCTTATCTCTGTTACTTTCTCCCAGTTGTTGGAGTTGACATGAATCTTCAAGGAAAGCAGATGTTGAAGACATATAAGGAAAAGCAACCATTCATGATGATGATGGAGCTTTAATAGCTTGTAAACCAACACCAGCTGAGCTTGCCGGCATTGGTCTTCTTGTCATTGGAGCTTGGGTATGCACATGTGCACACGCAGCCTCAATGGAGTCCAAGGATGGATTCCATTCATGCTGCTTGCAGTCTGACTCTTGCTGGAGACGGAGCAGTGTTGCCAGTATTGATGTTCATTATGTTGCGTTGCATCTCCTTTCAAGGTAGATAAGTTGGTCCTGTATTCACTTTGATGGGTGGGTCTAGTTTGCTGTGCTAATGGGAAAAACAAGCCTACATTTGGTGGTATAATTTTTCATGAAAGGTTGAAATGTGTTATTTTATCTCTTATCCTGGCAGATTGGAGGTGTAGCATCTACTTCAGTGGCTGGTAAACAAGCTCTTTGGTCTACATTCCTGTCTCCATTTGCAGCTGTGACCATGATCCCTTACAGCCACAGCGACAGCAAGGAGTAAAGTAAGTAAATAAATAAATAAAACTATTTACCTTGCTCTCGCTGCATCGCCGAGTTGGCGATGCAGTGAGCGCAAGGTGAATAGTTTTATTTATTTATTTTTACTTACTTTACTCCTTGCCGTCGTATGTCCAACTCCACTACCCACACACCCTGCCCCTCTCCCACCCCACCGCCCCACAGCACTCCCTCTGCGAGCCGCCACTGGTTTGGAGTGCCTGTCCAAATGGATGAGTGCATGAAGATCTGATCCCAATTTGTGATACGTGACCCTGGGGCTAAAACACATTTTAGGCATCGGGTAAGAAGCCTATCTCGGTGGTGTTTTTAAAAAGAATTTCGTCTCCAGCTAATCTGGGAAGTTTTTTTTCTTTTATTTATGGTCACTTTTTAGTAGCTTCTTATTGTGTAACAGCTACCATTATTACTGTGCATTTGTGGGTTTTTTCCTCTCCTGTTTTTTGAAAGCAGCATCAGTTTGTCTGTCATAAAACCAGGCTGGAGCTATGATTTGCAGATATCCTTCACAAGTTCCAGTGTTGTGTCCCTTAGAATGACAAAAAAAGACTTTTTCTTTATTGAAATAGTAAGATTTAGGTAAATTTGTACGTGGCCAGCTCCCATTTACTCAGCCACTAAACTAGGCACTACATGCAAAGACATTTTTATAAAGGCCGTGTATCACACATTAAGTGTTGTTGCATATTCATTTTTTCAGTATATATGATTAAAGACTAAGCATCGATCACAAAATCTGTGTAAGATGTTTTATTATTTATATAGTGGTTCTTTACATGCAGAATGCAATTCTAGTGCCCATCACCACATCTGAGATAGGATGAAGTCCCATTTTTTAGATAATCTCTAAGGGGCATATTATCAAGCCAGGCGATAAAATTATCGCCGCTTTAGTGGCAGAAAACTGCCGCTAAAACGGCGATAATGGGCTTGATAATATGCTCCTGGGAATTCCAATTGCAGCCCATGTTAGACGTCCTTCACATTTAACATGGCCTTCAATTGGAATTCCAAAGAGCATATTATCAAGCCCATTATCGCCGTTTTAGCGGCAGTTTTCTGCCGCTAAAGCGGCGATAATTGTATCGCCTGGCTTGATAATATGCCCCTAAACTCTTTAATGATGCCTTCATCCTTGATGAAAAGTATGAACGCACAAGTACAAGTGAACCTTTGTTTCGCATGTCTCAAAGGATGATGAAAAGAAGGTCATATATACAGGTAAAGTTTGAGACGCTCATATGAGGCGTGACCCACATGACATGTAGCTCAAACTGAGGCTTCAAGGGCTGGGAGTCTTGCAGGCCCGGATGAAGGGGAATCTGTCTGCACTGGTCCAGGATTGCTTTGAATTCAGGAGCCCAGGGTAGCTTGCCAGGATCACACGAGTCAACAGACACGGCATCGACGATGAGACTGATACTAAGGGTGCGCGCGAGGTGGCTGGAATGAATGGCGGGGTTGCACGGGGCGAGCGCTCCCTTGCCATCTGAGCAGTGTAAGGGTTAACAACTTTGCGCCAAATATCTACAACACTGCCTCAGCAAGATAGTGACCCTGCGCATATATCTTGCTCTGGAACTCTAGCTGTCATTTTCAAAGAAAAGAAGACCAGAACATCAATCATTGCTGACGTCGAAGCCTTACTCCGTCCATCTGCAACTCCTCGGAAGTTTTCTGAGTTTTTCATCAACTCCATCGAATTCCGCAGAGTGCAACTCTGCGAGCTCCGCCCAGGGCTATTAAATGCTATAGGTAAAGCTATAGAAAAGAGCTCAGAAGTATAACTTGGGATGACAAGGAGAGTATATGGACAAAAGCTATTGTTTCCTTGAGATTTGGAAGTACCTAGGGGCATATCAACAACAACAGGCGATAATTATCGCTGAACGCACTTAGCGCTCAGATAATTATCGCCGGCTAGCGCCGATTTTTATCGCTGAGATAGCATGCTATTAGCAACGCTTATCTCATCAGCGATAAGAATCCTAGCGCTAACTGGCTAACGTGAGATTATCGCTGGAAACCCAGCGATAATCTCACGTTAGCTAGTTGATAGGGACTCACAAACTTAGCCATGATATCCATGGCTAAGTCAGTCCTGAAGCAGGTGTTAGGAAAGTAGCGATAACAGGGGTTATCGCTACTTTTCCTGACGCTATGCTTCATAGCGTGGGGCTTGATGATAGGAGAAATGTCGCTTAGCGACATTTCTCCTGTCATGTCAGGTCAGGAACGCCCACTTTGCATCTCATTAGAGATGCAAAGCTGGGCGTTAGACATCCCCACGCTAAAGCAAGGTTTCACGCAATAGCGTGGCCTTGCTAATATAGCGATAAAATTATCGCCGCTTTTCGGCCGAAAACGGACGCTAAAGGGGTGATAATTTTTTATCGCCTCGTTGTAAATATGCCGCCAAGTGTTTTGGGAATATAGTGAATAGTGTGCTGGGGTAACCAAAAGTATTGCAGCAGCTCCGATCCCAGAGGAAACATGGGTGAGTTATATATCAGAGCTATACAAATGTAAAGAGATAGATGATGGACGAATGGGGAGTCAGCAGGTTTCTGCTTTAAAATTTGTGGCAGTGGAAAGCCACTTGATTTTGACAGTAGGGGGTATAGAATCCATTCTCAAAGGGTTGATGGCCTCTCCTTTGATATAATTAAACTTAACCCAAGCTTGTGGGTCCAAGTCTTGGCACCAGTGTTTGGACCAATAGTCAGCTGCCAGGACATACCAGGAACCTGGAAAGGCAGAATTAGGGTTGCCTGTATAAAAAGGGGATGTGGGACCTGCCATCTAGCTACCATATGATTACATTGCTGGATGTCCCCAGCATGGTTTATGCAAAACATCTCTTGGGTCTGTTAGATAGGCTAACATTCTCCGTAAGGTTCAAATGGGTTTTCACAAAGGCTATTTAACAATGGATGGCTGTTTAATATTAACACATTGGCATAAAAATACGCCTTGAAAAAGAAGCAACGTCTTTATGTGCCATACATTGATTTTTCAACCGCATCTGACAGTGTAAATAGGCCCTTACTTTTGGAGAAGATGAGAAAATGGGAGTGCCCTTCAACCTTATTAAAGCTGATTATCCAGCTACATGAAAGCTCAAGGATGAGGGTTGATTTGGGAGGTGATGGAGCTCTGACTAGAAAAACTGACACCCCTAATGGATTGAGGTGGGGGTGTATGATGCCCCCACTCCTATTCTCCATACATAGCGCAGCTGCCATGGTAGGGTTAAACCTAGCTTGATCATTCCCTCCAAAATTAGGTAATGAGGACATTTCAGTGATATTTTATGTCGAAGATACAGTTTTGTTGGATTTTACGCCAGTTGGCCTGCAGAGGCAATTAGATGTTTTTGCTGAATATTGCAAGCCCCACGATCTGAAATTAAATAAGGCTTGGACTAGAGTAATGGCCTTTTTCGAAAGGGATGGTACAGAAGAAAATGTTTAAGTGGTGGCTAAATGGCATACCAGTAGAAGAGGTGAAGGAATATTGCTATCTTGGCCTTCTGTTTAGATATAACCTCAACTTTACACCTCATATTGACCTGCAGGAGGAGGCTATTGAAAGTGCTTTATGTAGGATGGACTCGGCATTGGACCATAAGTTCATTGAGGTGCTTAGAGAGAGATATAATGTTGAAATTGTTAGTTTGCTGTTTTATGGGTGTGAGGTGTTGCTTGTAAAAGAGGAGGGTGCAGACTATAGAAATTAATGTCTGGAACAAATGGCTTGGCCTACCAAGGGGATACATAAATAGCGCCCTGAGATTAGAATTGGGACTCACTAGTGTACTATTTAAGTACAAATAGTGGCTCCTTTATTACTGGATTACTGTCCTTAGAGCTGATGAGGGCTCCTTAAGGCAAATTATAAAATCTTGTCTGCAGCAGAAGTATGCTGACAGATGGGCTGCTAATCCTCTTCATATTAACTTTTCCCTAGTTGCTTCAGTAGGGGTAGAATTCCAAGGATTGTCTGTTGTACAGCAAAAACAAACATTAAAGCTCTTAGTAAAAGAGGGCACCAAAAGAAGTGACATAGAAGATGTGTGTAAGAAAGATATTCTGTATTATTTAAAGGAATAAAGTTGGGGGGGCATATTCAGCTTTACCTACGGGAAATAAAACGTGCTTACATAAGGAGGTGGGCTTTGAAGGTCAGGCTGGGACAGGTACCAGCCTTTATATGATGGAAGCTGGTTAGACAGGCAGAAATGGTTAAGCGTCCCTCTTGCCGATATGTATCATTAACCTTTTTGCACTTACTTATAATCTGTTCATGTTTTGATAATAGTAGAAGAAAATCACTGTTACCGACTTTTATAATGAGAGAGGTTCACAGTATGAGTGATTTAATGACAGTAATCTTAAAATGCGATAATATATCATTGTGCTATGAAGTAGGGAAATTCCTGTACGTTGTTTACGAATGGTTAACTGATCAGAGTGGCCCGCTGCATTAGTAATATGGAATGGGAACATTGAAGTCCCCTAGTTATAATAGTCTTTTTGCACAAATAAAATTATTATATGTTGCATTGCAACAGTTTTATCCTTCATAAAAGTGATGGTATTTTGTACAATGCGAATACCTATCTTGCCCAATCGCACTCTGTATAAATATAACTGTATTTTGTACTACCGTCTATTGTGCACAAAAGGAATTGTATTTTGCATAATGATAATTGTCTACCCTGTTGGTACAATGTCAATGCCTATCTTGCCCAATCCCGCACTGTATAAAAATAACTGTATTTTGCACCACTGTTTCTTTATCTTGCACAAAAGGAATTGTGTTTTGCATAATGATAATGTTCAGTTTGTTCAGTCAGTCAGTCAGTCAATTACTTTTATTCGATCAATTAAAGATCATAAAAAGAGACAAAACAAACAGATAGTCACAATGCATAAAATACAGGGCAAGAATACATCAATTACAAATCTGGTTATAGAAAACATAATCAGAATTTAAAAATTTGAAGAGAACATATTTCATAGGTTCAATTCTAAGTTAAAAAGAATAAATAGAGTGTAAAGATAAAATTTCCATCTAAAAGACTAACAGGGATGGAATACTCCATAACTAAAGACCACCGTCCGTCACAACCGCATCAATTATTTTAAAAGTAGACCGCTCTCTGGCACGCTTCTTGCTGATGCGAACAGCTGCGACTAAAAAATTTGCTACATAAAAAGCAATAGTAATATTGGCCAGGAGTTGCAAGAACAGAAGCGCTGGCCGAACCTGAACGTAGCCAGCCCCTTTAAGTAAAGGTAACAAGTATTTTGTCCTAATCTGTGCAAAATGTTCACAAAACATAATAAAATGTAGTGTGTCTTGGCAAGAAAAATTATCACAATCACATGGGGTAGCGTTATCAGGGGTAGCCCATGTGGGATAAAAACCTAGCACAAAATGTATCAAATTTAAACGGAATTTGATTAGGAGAGACCTGTGCAGTGGGCTGGTTACAAATGCTAGGTAGGGTTCAAGACCAGGAACGGTAATTAGCCCATAGTTCCTTCTCACTATCGGCTTGTTTAATTCTATGTCCTCCCTCTCAGCCATAAATCGTGTCAAAAGTGCGGTCTTAATCCCCATGATGTCCTTCTTATTGATACAGTCAGGTGAATTAAATAACTCTGGTCGACCTACTGTGACCAACATCTTTTTAACATATACTAGCCATGGAATTGTATGGGCTCTATCCAGGGCGAGGCAGTCCTTAAGTATTAGATGGGTTAAAAGAATTTCTCGGTTAAGCCAGGTTTTTAACCAACATATAACAGGTGCCACTTTGATTAAGTCGACAAGAAACCCCAAACCCAATTCTGAATGTGTTGTAAAAGTGGGTGTGGACTGGGGAACAGACAGCAAGGATCTTAAAAACTTGTTTTCCACCCTCTGAATGGTGTCATTGTTAGTATAGCCCCATATGGCGGAGCCATAAGTGGCTATTGCCAAAGATTTAGCTTTATAAACTTTCAAAATGGCCTCCAGGGGGCGAGCTCCCAACCGTTTGGCAAAGCCAAGTATAGCTGCGGCAGATCTTGCCATTGAGTTGCCTTTTAGTTTATGTTGCGGGCCCCACGTGCCTTTCTCGTCAAAAATGACCCCTAAATAAGTAAAGATTGGGACCCTTTTGACCTCATGGCCTAAAAAAAAAAAAGGATTTAGATTTCTTTTTCCTACTGGCCTGGCAGTGACCATGACCTGTGATTTTTGAGTATTAATTTTCAGGTCTAATGATGTCATAAAGTCACCGAAAGAGGCCAATAGTCTGTCAAGAGCCACCCCTGAACGCGCCAAAAGCACGGAGTCATCCGCGTATAGGAGAACTGGGATCTTGGTGTCTCCTACACGTGGTACATCCACCACTGCGTTGGCCAGGGCTGGGTCCAGGGCATTTATATAAAGTGTGAAAAGGAGAGGTGCCAATATGCACCCCTGCCTAACGCCCCTCTCTGACTTGAAGCAGCTGGTGCACCTTCCCCCCTGGGTAACTCTCACCGAGGCTGATAAGCCACGATGGAGATCCGCCAAAAATCCAACCAGAGGGGGATCAACCCCGATATCCAGGAGAATACTCCACAATTTTGACCTGTTAACCAGGTCAAAAGCTGAGGAGAGGTCCATGAAGGCCATATACAGAGACCCCTCCTTTGCAATAGTATATTTGCAAATAAGTAAGTGGAGATTTAAACATTGATCCTGCGTGCTCCTATTAGCCCTAAAACCATATTGGGCGTCTGATAATATGCTGCTACCCTCGAGCCAAGTATTCAATCTACCCAGAATGACTCTGCCTAAGATTTTAACGGCAGAGTCAATTAGGGAGATAGGCCTATAACAGGCCGGGTCATCCCTCTGGCCTTTTTTAAAAATTGGGATGATTGTAGATATTGCCCAAGACTCTGGGATATTCTTATATCTCGCGGCATTGAAGACATTTGTTAGTATTTTGGCCCACAGTTTAGGAGCAGACCTATATAGGTCAGCAGGAACGCCGTCAGGGCCTGGCGCCTTACTCTTAGATGTCTCTAGGATGGCTTTTTCTACGTCCTCCTCCTTGAAGGCCGAAACTGGACCGACCTGGTTCAAGGGTAACAGCCCCTCTAAATTCCCAGGCGAGACAGAACTATAAATTTTTTCGAAGTGGGCTAACCACTGCTCGTCAGGAATACTACATTCCATGGCCTGATTCTCGCTACCGGAAAAAAAGGGTGGTTTATCAATCCCCAAAATTTGGAGCTATCCCGCAAGGTATCCGGTAACAGTAAATTATTCCAGGCTTCTTCCTGAATCTCGTTTTTACGAGCTTTAATGGCCAATTTATACTGTTTCCTCAGGGATGTAATCAGAGGTCTGTTTCTCGGTTTACCCTTTATTGCCTTCAAAAGAGCAGAATGAGCCTTGGTACAATTGGTATCAAACCATTTTTTGCCTGTATCGCAGCCTGACTTGGATTTAACCAAGAGGGCCGCATTTATATGTAGGCAAATGGTAGTAAAAGCCTCAACTATACTAGAGTTGGTGTTAGCGTGATCTAGGCATATACCCATCTCTTAGACAGAACTTCTTGAAGAAAAGAAATCGGGGACACCTGAGCCCATTTTAACCTCCTGCCCTGGTCTTTTACTACCAGGGCTCTGGTTCCCAGGTTGCTAGAGTCTTTAAAGACCAAGAACCCTTCCGTGGTGACCTCGGCTATCACCGGGTTATGGTCACTAAATGCGGAGTCCTCCACCCTGTAATTTAAAATCAAGGGAAAAATCAAAGAAGAAACAAAAATGTAATCGATGACTGAACCTGAGTCAGGGCCTTTAAAGGTACACGGTCTCTGACCTTCCGTGCAGCAACCAGGTTCAGAGAGGTCTGAGGAAGCCAATAGGCTCTCCAAGGCCTCGCCTTGTTTGGTATGTTCAAAATGTGTGGATGATGAGTAGGAAGAACCCTCCTCGTCATCCAAAATACAACCTAGGCTGCAAGGATGGATATTTAGATCGCCCATTAGGATGACCTCAAAACTATTATGTGACGCCCTGTATTTATCCAGAACCTCCCCCAGAGATTCTAGGTGGTAATTTAAACTGACACTTTCTTTGGAGTTATAAAAATTAATCAAAAGCAAAGAAGGGGAATTTGCCACCACTAGTTCTACAGCTAAGCAGTGTTGGGAGCCAGAATCTACCTGTTTAGCAGATCCTTTCAGGTTCAAAGAAACCAGCAAAGCAAGGCCCCCCTTTGCCCTCCCCGCCAAGCTAGGTGTGGCTGGGATATAAAAATGAACATAACCGTCCAAAAAAAGGTTATTTGCTGTGTCCCAGGTTTCCTGCAATGCAATAATATCATGGGACACAACATAACCCACCCATAGCTCATCCTGGCTTTTGAGTCTGATGCCAGCAATATTCCAGCTTAGAATTTTGCAGGTATTTTTTTGGATTAAGTCATGCGACTCACTGACTACTGCTCCCTTTCCCTCAGATCTAGCTCTCATGTTGTTAACTGAGGGAGACATGCTAGAAGAAGACCCCTCCAAGCCCGGTCAGGCTGAGGCTTCCAGATGGTATATGTTATCAGTACGCTGAGTGGGAAATGTAACAAAATTTGGGTTGGTTCCACTTCTTTCCTGGATTTGACCAAGGCTTCCAGGGGTGTTAGGATAAGGATTATAAAAATACCTTAAATCATGAACCCTTATTTCCGACCTATCCCAACTAGGTGGATGATCGCAAATACGGTACTGCAGCTACCCAGGCAAAAGATCCGGCTTGAAGCGCCGTTCCCCTCACGGCTGATGGAGTAATCGGCACCTTACAAAGTGCCCGACAAAAGCGTCCCGCGCTGCGGGTCTTCCTCCGCGGTTTTAACCCTCCCCGGCGCTGCCTGATGACGTGATAGGCAGGCGCCCGGGAGAGGGAGTGCTGGGGGCTGTAGTTCTTCGCGTCTTTCCGCCGTTCCCCTCACGGCACTGCAGCTACCCAGGCAAAAGATCCGGCTTGAAGCGCCGTTCCCCTCACGGCTGATGGAGTAATCGGCACCTTACAAAGTGCCCGACAAAAGCGTCCCGCGCTGCGGGTCTTCCTCCGCGGTTTACCGCAGTTTGTTCAGAAATGTGACCAATATTGTATTTTTGTCCACAGCTTGGACTGGAAGCAAGATAGATTTAAGTGTTTTAAATATTGGTTTAGGAGCTGGCGGAATGTTTAATTCCCCCGTGCGGAATCGGAGGAATTTAGTAATTTTGCGTTACTCCTGTAATGCAGAATTACTTATAAATTCCACCACTCTGTCCCACTGGCGGAATTAATCATTGAGCACTAGTCTGGAGCCCGCCTTCCTCTCTAAGAAAACAGTAATGCAGCTTAGGAGAGAGAACACTGAAGGTATCCGAAGCGGCTGGTAGTTGAACTCAGAAATGCCGAGGCGATGCATTCCTCCACCCCTGTCAGCATTTACCCTCAAATCACAGAGGGGCCTCTGAGACAAATGCAGGAATGTAAACACACAAAGGGTTCATCATTATATCCAAGGTGATGCTGGAAATGATCTGTGCCATTGTCTCTCAGTCAATCATTAATAATGATTAGAATCAGCCAAGCCATAGGTAGACAAAAGGGAACAGATATGGTGGGTACACCTGACCTACTTGCATGGAGCAAGTCTGAGTGTCAAACTTGTGTATAAGCAGGGAACTGCATACGGCAAGGCGGAGGCGCCAGGGTAGTATTGCACACCCAAACGCCGAGGTGAGCCTTGCAATAGTGCAGGAATTATCTTGTTGTACGTTAAAGGAAAAGGCAGAATATTGAAAGAGGGGGCTGCTGTACTTCGTTAGGAAACAAGTGTATATATAAGCCCATGGAAAACAAAAATGTAAAAGCTTACGCCAGCTTAATTTTACTAATGAGAGTTAAGTAGGTGTCATATGTACACAGACATATTTGTATTGAGGATACACAAAACTGTGAATGCGCTTTGGTTGGTTAAGAAGTTTTGTCTTGTGGTGAGGGGTCAATTTTGTGTGCTTTTTAATATGTTATTTTGATTTGATGATGACTGTTAAAGGGCTGGTGCCACTTAATAATGTAAGAACCATAGGTATGTCACTCTAGGCGTGCGTTTTCCACCCTGCCTTCTAGTCGTATTCTGGTGCCAGCAGCTTCCATTTCCCTTTACAAAACGACAACTCTTCAAGTTCCAGATTAAAAACGAGAAAAGAAACACCAGCTGAGCTTGCTCGCTTACCAACTCAAATCTATCTTTAGAAGAGGTGGCTCGTGGGGGGGCGTGGCTAGGACGCCGAAGAAGAAGGCCGCCTAGTACGGGTGCTCCGCTGTGCCGGGACGATCTTTTACGCCGTCCTGCGCGCTCGGAACCGTAACATGACCGTTTGCGGTGAATTTCAAAACCGGAACCTGCCGCCTGTCTCCTGAGGTCTGCATTATGGTTTTTTGTTCCCATATGCGTCATTAATGCCGCTTTTTCAGTCCCCCTCAGCGTGGCCGCCATTTTGAGTATCTCGGAGCGCTCGTATGCGCTCCACGCATCCACACAGACTGATGCAAATCCTGCCTGCTTGACTTCCTAATGTCTGTTTTCTGCGCGTTTTGAGGCCTTTTTTTTTTTTTCTCTTTCTTTTGAGGAGAATCAGGAAAGGTTTCTGCTCAGGGATGCCATAGGGAGTTGATCTTTACTTGTATTTTACCCGCTCCTCCACTTGGTTTCATCAGCTGCGGACTTCTACTGAGGTGATATTTTAAGCCCCTTTTGCGCTATGTGTGGGAATGACCATTATATGGCGCCAACTTGTTTTTGGGCACTACATTTTACTCTTTGACTTGCTTTCACTGCTTTTTGAGGAGATACTTCAGGATTACGTCTTGAATCACGTGAAGTGGCACTGGAATTCCCTTTGTTTTGACTACCTTCATCCTGCGCTGTGGTTCTAGGAGGTTTGGTGATATCTGTGGTGGTCGTACGTACGCAATACCTGACAGCTCTCATGGTTTTTGACTGAAGTCCCTTCTCACCTCGGCGCTTATTAATGCGTCACACCTTTTCCTGTCTCATGTTTATCAGCAGGGATTTGAGTGTCTTTGCGATGCCTTGCTGAGTTCAGTTTTGACCACTGTTGCTGTTGTCCACCTCACATCTGTGCTGCCTATCTGCACTGTATGGTGCCTACCTGTCAGGGTCAGGAAGATCTTTTTCTTCTCTTCCTCCTTGCCTTGGTACATTGTGTTACCTAGCCCCCTCAATACCTATGGGCAAGTTTGTTTTTGTACCCTCAAAAAACGCCTCTACGACGTCGCCTTCCTCCTCCTCAGCTGCTGATTTTTCATCTAATCTAGACCAAATGGCTGCTTCAGCTCCTAATCGTGCTTCCTCCTCGCAGCCCTCTTCAAGTAAGGTCTTTCCTCCTTCTACATCCTCTAAACGCTTGAAGCAGGATTCTCCTCCTCCGGACAAACCTTCTTCTCCTATCTCTCTGGAGTTACTCCTGGAGGAGATCCGTGCTTTACGCCCATTTGTTGAGGAGACTAATAACAAAATGCGGAACTTTGAACTAAAATGGTCAACTATGAACAACAGAGTTTCTTCAGTGGAGCAGCAGGTTTCGGAGATCCAAGTCAATTCTCAACGTATAGCCTCACTAGAGAAGTCCGTTCTTGTCCTCCAGCAACACACTGAGGAGTTAGAAAATAGGAATAGGAGGAATAATCTGCGCATTTATGGCCTTCCAGAATCCTTGGAAGCTGATGATCCTGTTTCGTTTTTCTCCTCCTTCCTCCTGAAACTTTTGGATTTGCCTGCCACTACCTCTCTTAGCATCCAAAGAGCTCATAGACTTGGCCCTCGCTCCTCCACCTCATCCAAGCCTCGTGGAGTTATCATTCTCTTCTTAAAGTTTACAGATCTACTTCTGGTCCTTTCTGCGGCTAGAGCCAAGCGTCAAGTTTCATGGTTGGGCCAGAGGGTTTTTCTTTCCCAGGATGTTTCGAACGCAACAGCTGCAAGACGGAAGGAATTTTCGAGCCTTCGCGCCCCTCTACGCTCTCTTGGAGCCAGATACGGCTTATTCCATCCTTGCATCTTTAAAGTTACTCATCAGAACCAAACTTGGACTTTTCAAGATCCTGCGGAACTTAAAAACTTTATTCACATTCAGTCTAATATTGGCATGGATACTTCTACTGCTTGTGGTTGAATGCTTAACTCTCTTTTTTCTTGCAGGTTTTATCTAAAATGTTTTTGCATTGCTTTGTGTCTTATTGTTGGTTTGCCTTAGATCAAGTCTTTTTCATCTAGTATCTTGTTGTTTGTTTCTTTTCTACGCATTTTGTTTTATTGTTATTTCCTTCACCATATTTGTTCCCATCCTCTCTTTCTTCATCTAGGCCGACTGATGTGTTCTTCTTCATTCCATATGGTTTGTCTTTTTCGTCTTCCGTCCTGACTCGGTGTGTTCTCCTGGTTTTGGGTGGTCAATCTTCTCGAATCCTTCCACAACCCCGCCATCCTTTTTATGTCCCCTTCAGGTACGTTATCTTCAGTCATCCTTTTTGGATATGTACTGTCTCTTCTTGTACTTTTTTTCTCTTGTCCTTTATCTTTTTTCCTCTCCATCTTTCTCACCCTATTATCCTCTTTTGTCTCTTCTCTATTAATATCATGTTTTTGTCTTTCTATTTATATTCTTCCATTTGTTCCTATTTCCCTGTATTTGTTGCGATTTTCTTTTTTTTTAGTATTTATTGTCTTTGATATGATATCTTCTCACTTTTCATTGTTGCTGTAGGTACTGTTTCTATTAATGTTTTATTGCATTTAAATTCAGAGTAATCTCCTGGAATGTAAAGGGTCTTATTAGTCCTATTAAGCGCCAGAGGATTCTTTCCCATCTTGCTTCTTATAATCCTGACATTGTTCTGTTACAAGAGACTCACCTCTCGGAGGCTGAGTCTCTCAAGCTAAGGCGAGGTTGGGTGGGTACGGTGTTATTTTCTCCCTCTACCAATAAGAAGAATGGTGTTGCTGTCTTGTGTCATAAAAGGTTAGCATGTAAAGTATTATTACAAGAGACAGATTCTGATGGTAGGTGGATACTAGCTAAGTTACTGATTAACGATGTTCCTCTGACGGTCTTCAATGTCTATGGCCCTACACAACCCGATTTATTTTTCTGGCCCTCGATTACGAGCAAATGTATACAGCATAGAGATGACCTCTTTATTCTAGGTGGTGACTGTAACCAGATTGTGGACCCTTTTCTGGACCGTAAGTCATCTGTTCGGTTTATTCCTCATAAGCCTCATAAACAATTTCTAGATACTATTTCCCAATCACATCTCACCGATTCCTGGAGACTTTCACATCCTGACTCTCTTGACTATTCCTTTTTCTCTCCTCCTCACTCTTCTTTCTCTCGTCTTGACTATATTTTTCTTTCTCCTTCCCTATTACAAAATCTACTCTCTTCCTCTATTGAACCTATACTTATCTCGGACCATGCCCCTATTGTGACGGATCTCGACCTCCTTCCTCTGCGTCCCAGGTCTTCTCGCTGGCGATTTAATAATTCTCTTCTTACTGATCCTCTCTTTTCTTCCTCCTTTCGTTCCTTCGCTACTGAATTTTTTGTGTTAAATGATGTTTCTAATATTTCCCCCCATTCTCTTTGGGACTCCTTTAAGGCTACGGCTCGCGGGTTTGTCATTGACTTTGTCTCTAAGAAGAAAAAGCGTTTTCTTCAGAAGCAGAAAACTACATTGGCTCATATTAAATCTTTGGAACATAAGTTTTACTCTTCTCCCAATAATCCCGTCCCTCCCGATCTTATTCGTGCCAAGCTCGAGTACAATAAAGTTACTACTGACAACGCTTCGTCGGTGCTTCTTCGCAGTAGTGCGCGTTATTATGGTGGACGCAATAAGGCAGGTAAACTTCTTGCCAACTATCTTAAGTCCCGCAAGGAGCGTTCCTTTATTGAATCCATCTACTCATCTGAGAACACCTTATTACATAAACCTCAGGATATTCTTGACCAATTTCAATCCTTTTACTCTGCGCTTTATAGTACGGAAACTTCCCCCCCTCCCTCTTTGGTCCAGGCTTATTTTGATAAACTTCCTAAACCGTCACACTCTCATCTCAATCTCCCAGACTTGGATGCGGATCTCTCTTTACAAGAGCTATTTGCGGCTTTGAATATTCTTACCAAAGGCAAAATCCCAGGTTCTGACGGTTTTTCGGTTGAATTCTATCTACACTTCTCTGATCTTTTACTCCCCAAACTTCTTTCTCTCTTTCAATCGTTTTGTTTGTTGGGCAAGGCTGAGGGTACATTCCAGGAAGCCACCATTTGTCTCATTCCTAGGGATGGTCGCGATCCCAAATTCTGCAAGAACTATCGTCCAATCTCTTTGGTAAATGTGGATTACAAGTTGTTTGCTAAAACTCTTGCGTTACGGCTTGACCCCCTTATGCTCCATCTTATTGGGAAGGAACAATGCGGTTTTGTTAAAGGCAGACTTACCTCCGATAATTCTCGTCTCTTTCTTAATGTTTTAAATAAAGTCCCATCTCTCTCTATCCCCTTGGCAGCTATTTCTGTTGACGCTGAGAAGGCCTTTGATAGAGTTGACAGGTCTTTCCTTTTTGCTTCTTTGCGTTGGTATGGTTTTGGCCCTCGTTTCATCTCTCTGATTTCTCTCTTGTACTCCTCTGCCAAAGCTGCTGTCCTGGTTAATGGTCAAGTCTCTTCGTACTTCCCTCTACAACGAGGTGTTCGTCAAGGTTGTCCCTTATCTCCTCTACTTTTCGTCCTGGCCCTTGATCCCTTTTTGTCTTCCATTCGTAATAACGACTCTATTTTTGGTTTTCCATATGGGACCAGTCAATTGAAGCTCTCTGCTTATGCGGATGATATCCTTCTTTTCATTTCTGCTCCTGAAACTTCTATCCCCCCTTTACTGTCTGAGTTTGATTCCTTTTCCCAGGTCTCGGTGTATAAAATTAATTTGGATAAAACTGAGATTCTCCCTCTTACCAAATTTTGTACTCCTTCTGTATTCTCTTCTACTGGATTTCCTTGGAATAGTTCCAAAATTAAGTACCTAGGAGTATGGTTTTCCAACTCTATTTCCTCCTCAATTTCTTTAAACATGTCTGCGGTTTTGTCTCATATTGATCATTTATTTTCCACCTGGAATCCCCTCTTTCTTTCTTGGTGGGGACGAATGGGTTCAATCAAGATGATGATAGCTCTCATTTTAATTTATATTTTGTCTATGTTGCCTGTTCATATTCCCGCAATTTATTTTAAACGCATCGACTCTTGTTTGTCGAGATTTCTTTGGAGCAAGAGGAAGGCTAGAATCTCATTAGCGTGTCTTCGCAAGCCCAAGTCCAATGGTGGGATTAATTTCCCAGATTTTCGTCTTTACCATAAGTCTATCTCTCTCCGGCAGGCATCCAGGTGGCTGGCTTCCACTCCCTCTCCTCTTGCTCCTCTGTGGCTGCATATCGAACAATCATTGTTGTTGCCTTTGAAGAACCAGAACCTTTTGGACCTGGGGGCGCAGGGTACACCCTCCGTCTTCTGGGTTCACCTGCTTTGTTACACAAAGACACGGGCCACTCTGTTGGCGTTAGAAGATTGGATTTATTTAGCTGCAGCTAGTACAGTTATCCTAGAAGTACACAAAGTAGGTTCTCAGGAGACTGCCACTTCACTCTGTGGCGCATCAGATTAAATACTATATAATACAGAATTATTAACGAAACACACGCCCCAAGCAAAGAAGAAAAGAGCCAATAGGGTAAGTGGAAAACAAAGCGGAACCAGTAAGAAAGGTTCAAAAACAAAAAGATCAGATGTCTCGAAGAGTCCGCTCCTCTAACTATATTTGTTATCCCACCCCCGAACTGATTCATTAACAGAATACAACTGACTTGCAGGTGGTGAGATACGTTTGTGTGTATTGGAGGACGGGCATGACACAAGAGAATGCTAGCAGGAGACAGTGAAGGCCAGTCGATAAGATATGATCAGGGAACAATGGTGTGAGCCTACAGATAGTTGAAACAGGGATTAGGAGAGCCAGACACGGATTAGTGTACTCAGCTAGTCCAAACACCAGCCTCGCAAACAAGGCCGAGGACGTATTGTGACACCAAGCTACGGGAAAGGCAGAATAGACTTCGTTCGCTGTGCTGCCTGAGTGATGGCAACACAAAATGGCGGCGGGTTACAAAATGGCGGGTCGATTCGATCGTGATCGAAAATCGAAGTTCCTCAGACCCTCCTTTTGCCAAAACTCAGGCAAGATAGACTCACGTTAATCTGAGTCCACATCGATGGCCATGAGATCATCAAGCTGTTGTTGTAGCATCATCCTTATGTTTTCTGCTACTTGAGGTTTGGGTCTTGAAATGCACATAGTGGCACAAAGATCACAGATAGCGGGACCACAGTGCATACAAAGACAACAAGAAAATATGATTGTCAAAATTACTCCAAGGAATGTCAATACTTTCCAACCCCATTTGGACAGTAGTCCCCAAAACCATTCCGTTAAGGACCAATCTCCTTCGTCCTGATGAATAGACTCGGAGATTATATGCAACTTGGAAATCGCTTGGTATACTGTTGGAGCGTCATTAGGAATGAAAATACAACAGCTTGACCCGATCAATTTACACACTCCACCACGATCAGCAAGAATAAAGTCTAAGGCAACTCGATTTTGTAAGGTCATAAGACGATCCGCCTGTAGTTCCGCCGTGATATTACTCAAGGCTCCTACAGTGATGTCTATTGTAGTCTCTACAACACGGACTAGTTGCCTTATATTTCTGCTGTTGGCCATTGGACCCCAGAAAGGAAGAAAACCTTTAAGGAAATCTCCTCCTTCTTGTCCCGTGGTGTCTTTGGAGTCAATAATTCCTCGGCTGAGCCGGGTTCGGTGATAATTGGCAGAAGCAGTGTAAGTAGGAGGAAGAAGGAAAGCTATGTAGCAGGTACCAGAGAAACCCGTTGGCAACCAGGTATAAGCTCTATCATAGCAAATGAAATAGGTGCCTTGGGACGGTACTAGAGGAGGCGAGTTCAGAGAGGAATAAATGTATGTATAGGAGCAGTTACTCTTTGGTGCAGAGTCAGAAGAACGATTGTTTATTTTTAAACAGAAATTACCTTGGTGCGGTATAGTCCAGATTGGTGAGGATTTCTCCTTTCCCATTTTATTATTAAGACTCGACATGTATTGGGTGACGTTCCAATTGGTGTAGGCTTTTCTCTCATTGATAGAAATCTTGCTATTCTCCATGATTTTGGCCATAACTACCATACCTTTAATTAAAGAACTATGACTAAAATCCGGATAATTAATTTGCGAAGCAACAGACCGTCTGAATTTACTTTGATACGCATTTGAGAAAATAGCAAAGAATGCCCAAGCGGAACCCTCATAGGAGAAAGGGAGAACTAAATATGGTATTCCTTTCTCAGTAGTATGCGACATAAGACCACATACCCAACAATCAGTTGTGTTAACCACTAATTGATGCTGGTGTAATAGCTGGACAAAAGAATTGTTGTAATACTCGGTTCTTCTGACAAGTTCATGTGAAGGAAAAGTATGAAAGAGGTGTGGAGAGATAGTAGAAGAAGGCAAAGAGGAGGAAGGGGAGGTTTTTTTTGGCTGCAAAACATAAACAACCCAACCAATAATCGCCAGAGCAATACATAATGATATCAAAATACATAGGGTTATACTGTAACGACTGTACATTATTTTACAAGATGCTGTTTTTATTTCATTTCTACTCTCTTCAATACTTGGTGTAGTTTCCATTTTCACTAGTGGATGCTCACGGCAATCTTACTCAATCACTAAAGTCACGATACTCAACCGTCCTATGACACTGAAATATCCTGCAGACCTTTTGTCACTACTCAGGTCGTGACCTAGACTCATACCGTGACCCTGCAACCTAAACAGAACACTACACAAGGGAGAAGGAAAAAAAAAAAGGTCTTCAAATGTTCTTTTGTTGGGGCCTAAGATTGTAGTGATCCTTCCCAGGAACACTCTGATCTTGAAACAATGTTTTTGGTTCAGTCATGTTCAAGCGATGGTGCAATGGAATCGCTTTCTGTAAAATGTCGTCGTCCTCTTTCTCAGACAATGTCCCATTCAGGTGTGCATCGCTAAAGGGTATGAATCGCCTTCACAGTCACCAATCCCTCTACAAACCCACTGATCGAAAGGCAAGGGCAAAGGTACTTTCTTGCAGTGCACACCGTGAATCCAATTTTTCTTTCCTTCAACTTTAACTGATGTCCTTGTTGTAAGAAGAACCATTCGGGGCTTCCGCCATCTGGGCTCCAAATTCTTCTTCCTCTGAAAATTGCGGATGCAGACCCAGTCACCTGGACGGATGGAGTGACCTGGATCTGTGGAAGCCTCCGGCAAAGCACTCCGAACCTGTCGATGAAGGACATGCAATTTAGTTGTAAGGTCATGCAAATTGTCAATCAACACTGGGTAGGGCAAATCTGAGAACTTTTTAGGACGAGGTATTCCCCATATGTTGGCCGGACGGCCAAACACCACTTCGTAGGGGCTAAGTCCCAGACGAGAGTGTATTGCAGTTCTGGTGGATAGCAAAGCTAACGGCAAAGCATCAGGCCAATTAAGTCCTGTACTTGCTTGAATTTTCGCTAACTTCAATTTCAAGGTCCCATTGTAGCATTCTACTAAACCTGCTGATTGGGGATGATTTGCCGCATGGAACTTTTGCTTGATTCCAAGACCTGCACAAACTTTCTGCATGACTTGGCCAACAAATTCGCTCCCATTGTCACTCCAGACAATGCGCGGCAATCCAAATCTGGGAAAGAACTCTTTTAGAAGGATTTTGGCTGTGGACAAAGCTGTGTTGTCTTTCAAAGGGTATGCTTCTATATCATCTCGAAAAGGCACATACTACCACCAGAACATATTTGAGGTTGTTGCATCGATCCATGTGAATGTAATCGATTTGCAACACTTCAAATGGGTATGGCGGAGGAGCAAAGTGACCTGCTGGAGTGGGGGTTCCCTTTCCTGGATTATACATCAGACAAACAATACAATGCTTTACTACGTTGTCTGCACATTTAGGGATGTTCTCATTCTGCCAAACTGGAGCTAAAAGTTTACAAATGCCTTTTACACTAAGGTGAGCTGGACCATGAGCCATAGTAACCACTGGGAGTACATAAGCATCTGGTAACAACCATCGTTGATGTTCGGACAATTCTACCCAACAACCCATCTCCTCTAACATTCCCGTACTTTCTTTCCACATGCTCAGCTCTCTTTCTGTAGCCTCTTTCTGAATCGTTTTCACACTTTCCACTGTATTCTCACACATTCCTCTCTCTCTGACCCAATTCGCAGGACCTGCCATGTACATTCGACTCATTGAATCTTTCGCTGTTTTCTTTGCTGTTTCATCAGCAAATGCATTTCCTCGTCCAACATCATCCGTAATCTTCTTGTGAGCACTACACTTCACTATCGCAATTTGGACAGGTAATGTAAGTGACTCAAGGAGATCGGTCACTAACTGACCATGCTGTATCTTAGTGCCATGTGAAGTTAGGTAACCCCTCTCTTTCCAGAGACGCCCAAAATTGAACGCGACACCAAAGGCATACTGACTGTCAGTGTACACGTTCACTCTTTTCCCTTTTGATAGTACACAAGCTCTCGTCAGTGCTATCAACTCTGCTGCTTGCGCTGAGTTGTGCCTAATACGCGCAGTTTCCACAATCGTATGTAAGGTAGTTACAGCATAGGCTGAAACCGTATCCCCATTAGGCATCTTAAAACAAGAACCAGCTACCCATAGAGTCCCATCTGTATTCTCTAACGGTGTGTCCCTCAAATCAATCCTTCCTTTTGTCTCTTCCCCAGTACGGAAGAAACAGTCATGTTGATCCTCAACACTCTCCTCATTTAGAAGGGAAACAAGGTAGCTGGATTCAAAATATTGCATTGTTTGATGTGTACGTGACTAGCCAATAGCGTCAGCTCGTAACCAGTTAAACGTGTACTAGTGAGATGTTGTGTCTTTGTCCTATTCCGTAAGGTATCTACTGCATGTGGCACCATGACAATGAGAGTGTTATCTAACACTATCCCAGCGGACTGTCGAATAGAAATCGCTGCGGCTGCTGTGGCTTTGAGACAACTAGGCAATGCTTTAGCTACGGGATCTAGCGTAGCCGAAAAATAAGCACATGGTCGCTGTCTATCTCCGAATTGCTGTGTTAAGACTGATAATGCACAACCTTCTTTCTCGTGAACATACAGCGTAAAAGGCTTAGTGTAATCTGGGGTACCTAGTACAGGCGCAGAACACAGAGCAGTGCGTAAATCAGTGAAACTCTTTTGCCACTCATCAGTCCAAGGAAGGGGCTGAGGTGTATCTTTTAAAGTGAGTGCCAACAGAGGTTTGGCGATCAAAGAGAAGTTAGGGATCCACTGTCTACAATAAGAAGTGATTCCCAGAAAAGCACGTACTTCCCTTTGTGTGGATGGCACAGACATTCGAGCAACCGCATGAATTTGTTCTTGTGTCAATTGTCGTCCCTCCTTTGATAGGAGATGACCCAAGTAGGTAACCTCTCGACAAACATACTGTAGTTTGGAAGGTGAAACCTTGTGATTTAGCTTGAACAAATGACGCAACTGTGCTACAGTGACATCCTTACAGATATCTTCTGAATCGGCGGCGACTAACAAGTCATCCATGTATTGGATAAGGGCAGCACCAGTCGGCAAATGAAAAGTATCAAGATGACATTTCAAAGCTTGGCTGTAAATGGAGGGACTTTCACAGTACCCTTGGGGTGCGCGCTTAAATCGGAAGCTTCGGCCTCCAAGAGAAAAACCAAAAATGTCCCTACTCTCTTCTGCAATTGGAATACTAAAGAAGGCATTCTTTAGATCAATAACAGAAAACCAAGTTGCTGTGGAAGGTATCATAGTCAACAAGGCAGTGATATCTGGAACAACAGGAAATTGTGGAATCACAATTTTGTTTACTTCTCGCAGATCAATCACAAATCGGTACACAGGAGGCTGAGAAGGATCAGTACGTTTAAGAATAGGGAGAATAGGACTATTGCATGTGTTACCTCTCGTTTCTTCGACCACATCCTTCTGAATAAGATCATGAATGATTTCCAAAAGCGCTTTTTCACCCTCTGCAGAGATTCGGTATTGTGGGATGCGTGGTAATTCAACATTGGGCCTAAGAGTAACAACATAAGGCGGTATCTCAAGACAACCCACATCGTTCGGACCCGTGGCCCAAAGTGCTGTCGGAAGAGAAAGCAACTCAGGAGGAAACTGATCTTTAGACAGATACATTGGGGAGATCAACTTCTGACCTAGGGTGAGATGTACGCCTGAAGGAGAACAATATATTGTAGCATGCATTCTTTTCAATAGGTCTAGAGTAGACCCAACAGATTCTCACCACAACCATTCGTTAACAAAAGTGAAGCATCCAAATCATAAGGACCAACTGAAATAGGCAAAGGACAAGAAACCGGATTGCGAACAGGGGCGCCAGAAAATCCTACAGAAACATTCGTTAAGCCAGACAAAGGTGCACCAGGGAGTTTAGAATGAATGATAGAACTTCTCATTGCTCCAGTATCTAGAAGGAATGGCTCTGATACACCCATTGTAGTGACGTTGACATAAGGGCCATTTTGATCTACTGGGATTGGCACAACTCCTCTACTTTGTCCATGGCTGTCCTAGTTGGCATGAAGACTCTCATTCTCGCCTTCAACATAATGGTCCTCATTATAATATTGAGTGGATCTCACATTCTGCTGATCAAAATAGTTCATGGAATTAGGAGAAGGAAGGGCACGCTGTTCTTGAGTCAACATGCCTCGACCTCTACCTCTATTTGCTGACTGGAGGCCAGCACTACCTCGTGGAGCAAATGATGCTCCATTGCGCTGCAATAAAATCGGACAACTGCTCTTAAAATGACCTTCTTCTCTACAATAAGCACATTATATAGGACCTAACAAAGGTCGCAGAATGTATGGCTCAGGTTTCTGATACAATCTCTGAAACTGCGGTGGCTGTTGAGTTTGAGGCTGAACATAACGTGGCGGATAAGCTTGCTGCAAGAGAACCTTTGTTTTTAAATCTTTCGTTTTCTTTTCTTGCTTTCCTTTTTCTTCTTTATCTCTATTCTCGTAATATTGTGCAGTAGCCAATATTTGGGCAGAAGAAGAAACAGCCCAAGAACTTTTTGAATCCTTTAATTTGTGTGACAGCTCGGGAAGCAAATTGAATACAAATTTGTCCACGAATAATTGCTGTCCACCTTCGGTAGCCATGTCTTGATCACTATGATCAATAAATGTCTCCTCGAAGCGAGTAAAGAAATCAGAGACACTTTCATCTTTCTTTTGTTTACATGCTGCTAGCTTATCCCAATTCACTCTCAAAGCAGGCATCATAGTTTTCATTAACGTAATGATTCTACCAGGAAGTTCCGAGATCAAGGCATCAGGCTTTGCACCACCCACTTGGTCTCTATCTGTATCAGCTATGACATCCCAAGTAGCACCCAATTCCTGTGCGTGATCCTCTCTACGAATTTTAGCCCATATTGTCTGTGGAACTACATTACCCATTAGCATATCAATATCTGCCAGATTCATTATACAAGCATCGATTGTCTGCGATAATTCTTTGTAATAACCTGCAGGGTTCTTCCGAGGATCTGGTAGAGTCTGTTTAAGGGCCAAAACTTCAGATCTTTTCCATGGTACATGTACCCATATACGCTGGAAATGAGCTGGAATAGCTGGATTAGCACCTGCGGCTGCAACTTCCTCTTTCCAAACTGGAGGAACTTCTCTCATGGGGTAATTTTTCGATGTCAGTTTAACTGACGGATCAGAGTCAAGAAAAATCTGAGAGAACAATAAGGTTCTATAAGAGATGAGTGTCCTTACAGCTTCCTCAACTTTGGAACCTACAATAAATCCTTTTTCAAAATTGGCTTGGACATCTAATAAATCTTGTGAGATCGGACTCGAACTCACATCTTCCCATTCTTTAATGAGAATATCGCACATTACATTAAAAACATACCTTTGTGTAGGTGCATTCCACTGCAAAAAGGTAGGCATAATATCTGACGCACTATATTGTGGACCCTTCTTGATCCATCTTCGTGCAAGAGAATCTAGCTTCTCTCATTCCTCGAAATCTGGAAACTGACTACGTGATTGTCTTCGAGCAAAAGCCGGAGACGCATTAAGAGCTCCAAAGAAAGGAGATAAAATACTAGTAACGGAATCTGTGAGACGCTTACGCATAGATGGTGAATTAGACATCAGAACTGGAGACAGAATATTAGGAGAATTATCAAGAGAAGAACTAGAAATTACAGGAGGAGCAGAAGGCAAAGTAGAGCTAAGATCAGGAGATGAAGGTTGAGAAGCTGAGACTAATGGTGAAACCGGCAAGGGCGGTAGTACTGAAGCAGGCAAATGCTGAAGAGCCGGGACCGGGGGAGGTACTACCAACATCTGAGCAGGCTGTAACGGCTGAGGCACATTAGCATTTTGCGCATAAGGCGGAGGCAATCTTAATAAATGAGACATTAGGGGATCTTCTTCTATATCTTTCTTATTATCAGAAGGTGAAACAGGCAACACTGGATAGCATTTATCTATCGCCATACGATGTTGTCTTTCTGAGATTTCAGTCGCATTGTCAATTTCATCATTTTTGAAATGTTGAGCAGCCTGTATAATCGTCATACCCTGTGTTTTCCTATCTCGTTTTGCTTGTTTAATTTCTTTCTGTTTGGCTTCCTTATGCCAAAGGCGGAGAGAGTCATTGCCGGCTGGGCTTTTCTTTTGAACAAAACTGTTTCTAAATTATCTAGCACATCGAGATCAAAACTACCGTTTTCTGGCCATTTAAGAACATCATCTTTCTTCGTGTATCGAGTCCATGTCTCGTTAAAGGCAATGTGGCCGATACCATGTTTCGAGTAGAGCTCATATGTGGGAGTTCCAACCGAAGGAATCGGACAAGAATCCTCAAGTCGGGAGTCCCTATTACAACCAAGACAACAAATTCTTCCAAACTTAGTCAGACCAGGCATTTCACAATGTCTCTGGACTGTTCACAAACTTCACGGGAGTAAACTCAGTTAACGCACCAAAAATGCACTTACCCTCGGCTTTAGTCTTTGCAAAAACTAAATTTAAGTAACCTAAGGACATCAAACAAAGAACCAAGATTTGTGGGCGCGACCCACGAAAATACTTAACTTAACTTAGGACGTCTTCTTCCACCAACAGAGGCCCGTCTATCGTCTCGCTTTACCATACATCACCAAAGGAATGGGCCAAAGCAGGGCAGCAGTTAGGGCAGCGGTCGCCAGTAGCCGTCAGGAAGGAGTAACCGTGCTGAAAAAGACCTTCGGACCACTTTCGACATACAGGGGTCGCTTAATGTGGTTCGCGAACCCTCCGGAATTTTCTTGCGATGTTCCTCACGACCTTCGAGCAGAACCGGTACCACTGAAGCCGCCCGACGTTGGGTGCCAATTGAAGAACCAGAACCTTTTGGACCTGGCGGCGCAGGGTACGCCCTCCGTCTTCTGGGTTCACCTGCTTCGTTACACAAAGACACGGGACACTCTGTCGGCGTTAGAAGATTGGATTTATTTATCTGCAGCTAGTACAGTTATCCTAGAAGTACACAAAGTAGGTTCTCAGGAGACTGCCACTTCACTCTGTGGCGCATCAGATTAAATACTATATAATACAGAATTATTAACGAAACACACACCCCAAGCAAAGAAGAAAAGAGCCAATAGGGTAAGTGGAAAACAAAGCGGAACCAGTAAGAAAGGTTCGAAAACAAAAAGATCAGATGTCTCGAAGAGTCCGCTCCTCCAACTATGTTTGTTATCCCACCCCCGAACTGATTCATTAACCTCTTCAGTGCCCATGACGAGATAGTCTCGTCATGGAGCACGGTTGCGCTGTGCCCATGACGAGACTATCTCGTCATGAACCCCACCCACTAGTGCAACGCCCGGCACAGGAGGGGGAAAGGGCGTGGCACTGAAGGGGTTACCAGAATACAACTGACTTGCAGGTGGTGAGATACGTTTGTGTGTATTGGAGGACGGGCATGACACAAGAGAATGCTAGCAGGAGATAGTGAAGGCCAGTCGATAAGATATGATCAGGGAAGAATGGTGTGAGCCTACAGATAGTTGAAACAGGGATTAGGAGAGCCAGACACGGATTAGTGTACTTGGCTAGTCCAAACACCAACCTCGCAAACAAGGCCGAGGACGTATTTTGACACCAAGCTACGGGAAAGGCAGAATAGACTTCGTTCGCTGTGCTGCCTGAGTGATGGCAACACAAAATGGCGGCGGGTTACAAAATGGCGGGTCGATTCGATCGTGATCGAAAATCGAAGTTCCTCACCTTTTTCTTTCAAAGAGACTATTCGTTTCTCTGCCAAGGCTCCGCTCTTGTCACTCCGTTTATTTAAACACACCTCTTCTCTTTTAAAGCCTCTCTTTCATCCTTCACCTACTACTCTGGAGTCTTTTCTGGATTCCACCGTTTGGTATAATTCACTTATTCTTATACAGAATAGGCCCATCTTCTGGAAGGCTTGGAGGTCTAAGGGCATCATCTGGGTGAATCAATTTTTTGACGGTCTTTCTCCCTGTTCCTTTCCTCAATTTCAGAGGTCCTTTCACTGTCCTCGCTCTTTTTTGCAAAAGTTTGTTACTCTAACGACACTTATTCTTGATGATTTCTACTCTCTTCCTTCTTCCCCTTCTTCTGCTCCCGGCGCTCCTCTTCTTAAGGTGCTTTCTGTCCTCCCCAAGGCTTCCCTCATCTATAAATTCTTTTCTGCTCCTAACCCGGATCGCCCTAAATCTAAATTGGAGCTTTCCTGGGAGGCAGATGTGGGTTGTGTTTGGTCCGTTGCCATGTGGGATAAACTCTGGTCCAGATCTCCAAAAATTTCTCGTTCTGCTTCTCTTACTCAATCTCTCTTTTATCTGTATCATAGGCTATACCTTTCTCCACTTTCTCTAGCCCGCTTTTCCTCCTCTGCTGATTCTCTCTGCTGGACATGTTCTTCCCCCAATGCCAACCTTTTTCATCTCTTATTCTTATGTCCCTCTGTTTCTTACTTTTGGGACTCTGTTTGGCTATACATTTCGCGCATTTTTGATATTTCCTCTCAATACTCTATACCTATCCTTTTTCTTGGCAGTTTATCAGACTCGCTAGTTCTCCCTCTTCACTCTCGCGGTCTCTTTGACCTCATGCTTGCATTAGCCTTTCAACATATTTCTTCCAACTGGAAGTCCCTCACTAAGGTCTCCATACGCTGCTGGGGGAACTCTCTATGTCACTTCCACAGACTTGATACCGCTTTTGCTTCCTCCTGTAATCCCACCCACAATAGGGATCTCTTTTGGTTACCCCTTACCTCTTATCTAGACCGGATGGTTTGTAAGAAACTATCATGCACCAATGCAGAAAATTTTGACCCGCCTTGAGGAATTTACATCTTCTCTGCTTGCAATAACACTACAGGATTTATTTATTGTTATATTTGCTCTTGTATCTGCTATTTGACTATTGTTTTCGCCTACAGCACTTACTTTTAAAGCATGTTATTGTATTTTCATATTGCATTGCATCATTTCCTTTTTTCCTTTTTTTCCTCTTTATTTCTTTTCCCCCTTTCCCTTTCCCCCTTTCTCCTGTTTTTCCCTTAAAAATCCTTATAAAATGCTTTTGCTCATTGCTTATGATATTGGCCTTTTCATGCTATTTAACTGTATTTGTACTGTCGCTGATATCTGTGTACTAATATTTTTCCTGAAATAAAGCTTTTCAAACACAAAAAAAAAGAAGAGGTGACTCGTGAGATCTTATCCCAGAATTCCTTTTGCTGTATGTTACCGACTCTGCCTTGTTAATAATCAAGGGGCATATTATCAAGCACGGCGTTAAAATTATCGCCGCTCTGACGGCAGAAAACTGCCGTTAAAGCGGCGATAATGGGCTTGATAATATGCCGCAGAGAATTCCAATAGAAGCCCATGTTGACACCAGAACATGGGCTTCTATTGGAATTCTCAAGGGCAGATTATCAAGCCCATTATCGCCGCTTTAGCGGCAGTTTTCTACCGCTAAAGGGGCGATAATTTTAATGCAAGGCCTCACACTACACACTACACAGGTGTCCTGTGTAATACAGAGTTATTGCAGCAGCAAGCAAACACAAGGGGGCAGATTTATGTTTTCTGGCGCATCCCTGCAAATCAGCATGGATGCACCAGGGAAGATGCGTCATGAAAGTCTGCCCTTGCGCCACCGCAGATGCCCCCCTGCGTGGAAACGCCCACATGAAACCTGACGCAGGTTTCATGTGGCGCAGGGCCTTACACCGTGACGCATCTCTATAGATGCATCATGATGTAAATAGGGCGCAATGTGGCGCAGGGTTTACGCCGCCGCTGCGTCACAAAAGTGACGCAACGGCGTCGTAAAAGTGGCGCAACTCCAACATAGATCTGCCCCAAGGTTTCTGGGAGGGCACATTGTTGTTGAAGCAGCCTCCTGAACTGAAAATCAGACAGTAATGACAGTTCACCCATGTTCGTGGCACATGAAGCATTAGGAGAGTTCTCCAACCCACTGCCCCCATCCGGCAGCCACCTTGCCTCCACGCTGTTACAGGGAGCACCGCCGGCCCTATGAGTCCTCCCCAGAGGTGCTGCAAGGCCCCATAGGGGCAGGAAGAGGGGGATATCACTCTGTGCTGGGCCCCACAGCTCACTAACAAGTAAGGCCCACAAATGTATCAATCTGAACGAGCCATTTACCAGAATTTAGTTCAAATGTGAGTCCCTGCCTCCTAAATATGAGAGCAATTGCCAAGTGTAGCTGCATATGTTTTGGTTGATTACTGAAGGGATACGTGATTTACCTGCACCCAGAAGCACTTCATCAGTGCCAAAGTGCCCCCGGCCCTCAACCCCCAGAAGCCCTTCAATAATTGCGTAAAAATTAAATGTTTGGAAGTTGTGCTCATAATGTTGTGATGTCAATGTTTGGGTTTGCTTGTGGTCCATGTGCTGTCCTTGAAGTAACTGATTAGCTACTTTTTCTGAAGAGGGATGTGCAAGATGCCATCAATATATTTGTACACAAACACGCCGAACGTGACGTCGTGCAAAGTTGAAGAGCTCATTATCCCAGCATGAGTCAACTTGTGAATATAGTTGTTGGCTGAACTCTGCTGAATCACGCAGAGTTTTTATGTGACTCCTTCGGAATTCTGTGACGTACCGCTCCTTGAGTCCTGCCCCCGCTAATATTGGCTAGACAGTTGGTAAAACCTAGCATTTTTAGATCTTAAAATATATTTTTTATTGGGGTGGGTAGGGCTTGGTAGTAATATTCTTTCTTAGTGTAAATCTTTTTAATGTTTTTGAAACGAGTGGACTTTCTTTTGAAGTAATATGTTTATTTTGTGGTGCTTATGTATACAAACTGTTTGTATTGCCTTGTTTGGCATGATATCAAACTGTTAATAAAAGTAAAATAAAATAAAAAGATTAGGTCATAGATGTGGTGCTTGTTTTTAGAGAGTGATCGTGCATTTAATAGTAGGCAGTCTGGACTAGAGACTGGTTTTTGGAGGTGATGTGACTTTGTTTGCTAGAAGAGTGAGTAGTTCTTTTTAAACGTATAGCAGTTGTATATTTAGTGTTAGTGTTAACTGTATGAAGATAGACGTCATGATGTTTGTCTATATCTTAATCCTCATCCAGTAAGTTTAGAAGGTATTTCTTTGGGTCTGTGTGTGTAGGTGGTGAAGATTGTGATTGAGAGTGAGTTTGTGAGCTGTGTTGTTTTTGTAGCGTAGCCTTGTTGTGCAATAGACATGGAGATGCAAGGTTGTATAGAGTAGCATGTTGTTTGTTTTGTTTGCACCCGTTTAGGGTGGAGGTTGTATGGGTTAGGGGTGGAGCATGTGGGTCATGTTTTAAAGCTCTAAATTGTGTAATCGGATGAGAGGCGCGTGAATGAGTATTGTTGTGTTGGGGTGTTTATGGTAGGTGTTGGGGAAGATACAAGATTTGGGAGAAAATATGATTTAGGATCTGTAATATTTGTGTAGCTGTGAGGGTGAGAGTGGGTGTTTGTTTCTATTTTGTGATGAAATATAGTCTGAAGTTGTGTGTGTGAGATTTTGATGTGCTGGTGTGTTTATGTTTTGTTTTTGTGGAGTATTGAGATGAGATATCGATGAACTCAAATTCTGTGAAGGATTCAAATGTAAAGTACTGTTGGTGACTGGAAGTTGAGTTGTAAAGGGGTGGCGATGTGCGCTGGAGGAGAGCGTATGTAGTGTGTGAGTGTGGATGCACAAGGGTTATGAGTGTTTGCATTAGATTTGGTAGTAGGAAGAGGTAATATATGTGGTGGATTGGAGTGTGAGGAGTCTTTGGTTGTGTGTTTTAGTAGAATGAGGAGGAGGGTATTGTTGGTGGATGATATGAGGAAGGGTTGAGTAAAGAGTTGGTGGTGATAGAAAGGGGTCTGTTAGGAACAGATAGAGGGTTGAGCTGGTGTTTTGTATGAACAGAAAGTGTGTATGTGAAAGGATTAAGGTTATGTATAATGTGGATTTGTAAGAGCTCGGTGAAGGGTTTGGAATTGGGGCAGGAAGAAGTGGCGCTTGAGCAAGTACGCAATGGGGTTAAAGATGTGATGAATAAATACGGTGCCACAAGGTCAGGGGAAAACAAACCATGGCAAAACACCCCTGCGAATATGTGGGTCGGGACCCACACTGTGAAAATAGAGCCAAGTCCTGTCTACACGTTTTCAAAATTTAGGTTTCTGTGTAAAAACGATTCTTCAAAGTACTTTCCGTTCAGAAATTTTGAAAGTCGACATCAGGAAAAAATAACCCCTTCGCTGCTAGGCCTTTCCGCCCCCTGTGCTAAGCCTTTTTTGGGCTATTTGGGGTAGTGCGTGCTTAGGCCCCTGTAACTTTTTGACCACATAAGAAATCCACGCCAAATTTGTGTCCTTTTCTTCCAACATCATGGGGATTCTAAAGGTACCCAGGGTTTGTGGATTCCCATGGCGGGGTCCCAGAAATTAGCCAAAATACAGCCCAATTATTATTTTTTGTTGAAAAATGGGAAAAACGAGCTGCAAATGAAAGCGTCTATGTTTTTCTCTGCGAATGGTATCAAAAAAGGGTTTGTGGGGTTGAAATCACCATTTTCCCAGCTTTTAGGGAATGACAGACTTTGTCAGAAAACCAACATTTTCTACACAGTTTTGTCATTTTTCTGGGACATAGCCTATTTTTGCTATTTTTGTGCTTTCAACCTCCTACCAGTTAATGGTAGAAATGGGTGTGAAAGCAATAATGGATCCTGGAAAGCTATACATTTTAGAAGAGTAGACAAAATTCTGAATTCAGCAAGGGGTCATTTGTGTAGATCGATGAAGGTTTCTTTATAGAAACTAACAGTTAAATAAAGAAAAAATTGGAAATTAGTTGAAAAATACAGCATTTTGTGTCAATGTTTTCACCTATAACTTCTTCTAATTATGACAGCTCTTTGAAAGCAATATACCGTTACATCCGCTGGACCTTCCTGGTTGTGGGGATATATAGGACTTGTAGATTCACCAAGAACCCGACGAACCCAGAGTCAAAAACTGAGCAGCAATTTGCAATGGTTTTTTATTACGTTCTGGGTATATAGCAATTATTGTGGGAAAATGTATACATGGAAAAATCGGTATGAAAGACACCTATGTATTTCTGAAATGGGAACAAATTATAGAGTTTAGAAACAGTACATATTTGCACATTTTCGAAATTGGGAATACTCATACTAGCATGAGATTTATCGGTCATTTTTCAAAATGACTTCTTTTTTACACAATGTCTTTCATTTGGAAGGCAGAAATGCATCAAAAATCAATAGGTAATAACAGTTGCTTTACAAATTTGAATTACCCTAAGTCTCCCTATAAAAATGGTACCTCACTTGTGTGGGTAGGCATAGTGCCCACGACAGGAAACGGCGCAAAACGGAACGTGGTCACACCTCAATTTCGCAGTGAAAAATTAGCCTTTTTTGGCAAAGTGTCTAGATGTCGTTTTTGAACCATAGGTCTGCCGGGACCTAGGGAAACCTAGCAAACCTATACATTTTTGAAAACTAAACACCCAGGGAAATCCAGGATGGGGTGACTTAGCTGCCTCCCACCAGTTTCTATTACCCAGAATCCCTTGCAAACCTAAATAATTGTGAAAAAAACACATTTTCCCCACATTTCTGTGGTGGAAAGTTCTGGAATCTGTGTGGATCCACAATTTTCCACCGACCTCGCGTTCCCCAAAGTCTTACGAGAAAAATGGTACCTCACTTGTGTGGTTCGGCTGAGTGCCCACGACAGGAAACGGCACAAAATGCAACGTGGTCACACCTCAATTTTACAGTGAAAAATGACCCTTTTTTGGCAAAGCGCCTAGCTGTAGTTTGGGAACCCTAGCTCTGCCGGCACCTCGGGAAACCTAGCAAACCTATTCATTTTTGAAAAGTAGACACCCTGGGAAACACAGGATTTGGTGATTTGACTGCCTCCCGCCAGGGTCTGTTACCCAGAATCCCTTGCAAACCTAAAGAATTGTCAAAAAAAACACATTTTCCCCACATTTTTGTTGTGGAAAGTTCTGGAATCTGCGTGGGTCCACAAATTTCCACCCACCTTGTATTCCCCAAAGTCTTATGAGAAAAATGGTACCTCACTTGTGTGGGTCGGCCTAGTGCCCGCGACAGTTAATGGCGCAAAACACAACATGGCCACACCTCAATTTCGCAGTGAAAAATGACCCTTTTTTGGCAAACTGCCTAACTATAGTTTTTTAACCATAGGTCTTCCAGGACCTAGGCAAACCTAGCAAACCTATACATTTTCGAAAAATAGAAACCCAGGGAAATCCAGGATGGGGTGACTTAGCTACCTCCCGCCAGGTTCTGATACCCAGAATCCCTTGCAAACCTAAAAAATTGTCCAAAAAAACACATTTTCCCCACATTTCTGTGGTGGAAAGTTGTGGAATCTGCGTGAATCCACAAATTTCCACCCCCCGCATTCCCCAACGTCTTACAAGAAAAATGGTACCTCAATTGTGTGGGTCGGTCTAGTGCCCGCGACAGGAAACGGCGCAAAACGCAACATGGTCACACCTCAATTTCTCAGTGAAAAATTACCCCTTTTTTGGCAAAGTGCCTAACTGTAGTTTTTGAACCCTAGCTCTGCCGGCCCCTAGGAAAACCTAGCAAACCTATACATTTTGTAAAACTAGACACCCAGGCGAATCCAGGATTGGTTGTCTTGACTGCCTCCCACCAGGTTCTGTTACCCAGAATCCCTTGCAAACCTAAAAAATTGTCAAAAAACCACATTTTCCCCACATTTCTGTGGTGCAAAGTTCTGGAATCTGCGTGGATCCACAAATTTCCACCCACCCCGCGTTCCCCAAAGTCTTACAAGAAAAATGGTAACTCACATGTGTGGGTCGGCCTAGTGCCCGCGACAGGAAACGGCGCAAAACGCAACGTGGTCACACCTCAATTTCGCAGTGAAAAATGACCCTTTTTTGGCAAAGTGCCTAGCTGTAGTTTTTTAACCCTAGCTCTACCGGCACCTAGGGAAAGCTAGCAAACCTATACATTTTTGAAAACTAGACACCCAGGGGAATCCAGGATGGGGTGTCTTGACTGCCTCCCACCAGGTTCTGTTACCCAGAATCCCTTGCAAACCTAAAAAATTATCAAAAACCCCACATTTTCACCATATTTCTGTGGTGGAAACTTCTGGAATCTGCCTGGATCCACAGTTTTCCACATGCTCTGCGTTCCCCAAAGTCTTACGAGAAAAATGGTACCTCACTTGTGTGGGTTGACCTAGTGCCCGCGACAGGAAACGGCGCAAAACGCAATGTGGTCACACCTCAATTTCGCAGTGAAAAATGACCCTTTTTTGGCAAAGAGCCTAGCTGTAGTTTGTGAACCCTAGCTCTGCCGGCACCTAGGGAAACCTACCAAACCCACGCATTTCTGAACACTAGACACCCGGGGGCTTCCAGGGAGGTATGGCTAGCGTGGTTTCCCCAACGTTTCCTTACCCAGAATCCCCTGCAAGCCTCAATTTTAGCTGAAAAAAATCACTTTTTTATATTTGTGTGTGGGAAAGTTTTAGCGTTACCGGGTTCACACAAATTTCCCACCACCCAGTGTTCCCCCAGGTCTCCCGATAAAAATGGTGCCTCACTTGTGTGGGAGGCCCAAGTACCCGCGTCAGGCAAGGACCAAAAACGTAGTGAAGCGACATCAAAATTGCCTATCTCAAAACCACCTGGTTTTGCAAGTGGGGTCACATGGGTTTTTGGCCCAGTGCTCGGTGGCCATCTAGGGAAACCTACCAAACCCACACATTTCTAAAAACTAGAGACCTGGGGGCTTCCAGGTAGGTATGGCTTGCGTGGATGCCCCAACGTTTCCTTACCCAGAATCCCCTACAAACCTCAATTTTAGCTGAAAAAATCCCTTTCTTCACACACTTTTGTGTTGGAAAGTTGTGGCATCACCGGGCTCACACAAATTTCCCACCACTCAGCGTTCCTCCAGGTCTCCCAATAAAAATGGTGCCTCACTTGTGTGGGAGGCCCAAGTACCCCTGACACGCAAGGGCCCAAAACGTAGTGAGGCGACATCAACATTGCCTATCACAAAATGTTTTGGGCCCTTGCCTGTTGCGGGTACTTGGGCCTCCCACACCCTAGCTCTAACGGCACCTAGGGAAATCTAGCAAACCTATGCATTTTTGAAAACTAGACACCGAGGGGAATCCAGGATCGGGTGACTTGACTGCCTCCCAGCAGGTTCTGTTACCCAGAATCCCTTGCAAACCTAAATAATTGTTTAAAAAAACACATTTTCCCCACATTTCTGTGGTGGAAAGTTCTGGAATCTGCATGGATCCACAAATTTCCACCCACCCCGCGTTCCCCAAAGTCTTACAAGAAAAACAGTACCTCACTTGTGTGGGTCGGCCTAGTGCCCGCGACAGGAAACGGTGCAAAACACAACATGGTCACACCTCAATTTCGCAGTGAAAAATGACCCTTTTTTGGCAAAGTGCCTAACTATAGTGTTTTAACCATAGGTCTTCCAGGACCTAGGCAAACCTATACATTTTCGAAAAATAGACACCCAGGGAAATCCAGGATGGGGTGACTTAGCTGCGTCCCGCCAGGGTCTGTTACTCAGAATCCCTTGCAAACCTAAAAAATTGTCCGAAAAACGAAATTTTCCCCACATTTCTGTGGTGGAAAGTTCTGGAATCTGCGTGAATCCACAAATTTCCACCCCCCCGCGTTCCCCAACGTCTTACAAGAAAAATGATACCTCAATTGTGTGGGTCGGTCTAGTGCCCGCGACAGGAAACGGCGCAAAACGCAACATGGTCACACCTCAATTTCTCAGTGAAGAATTACCCCTTTTTTGGCAAAGTGCCTAGCTGTAGTTTTTGAACCCTAGCTCTGCCGGCACCTAGGGAAACCTAGCAAACCTATACATTTTGTAAAACTAGACACCCAGGAGAATCCAGGATTGGGTGTCTTGACTGCCTCCCACCAGGTTCTGTTACCCAGAATCCCTTGCAAACCTAAAAAATTGTCAAAAAAAACACATTTTCCCCACATCTCTGTGGTGCAAAGTTCTGGAATCTGCGTGGATCCACAAATTTCCACCCACCCCGCATTCCCCAAAGTCTTACAATAAAAATGGTAACCCACTTGTGTGGGTCAGCCTAGTGCCCGCAACAGGAAACGGTGCAAAATGCAACGTGGTCACACCTCAATTTCGCAGTGAAAAATGACCCTTTTTTGGCAATTGCCTCGCTGTAGTTTTTTAACCCTAGCTCTACCGGCACCTAGGGAAAGCTAGCAAACCTATACATTTTTGAAAACTAGACACCCTGGGGAATCCAGGATGGGGTGTCTTGACTGCCTCCCACCAGGTTCTGTTACCCAGAATCCCTTGCAAACCTAAAAAATTATCAAAAACCCCACATTTTCACCATATTTCTGTGGTGGAAACTTCTGGAATCTGCCTGGATCCACAGTTTTCCACATGCTCTGCGTTCCCCAAAGTCTTACGAGAAAAATGGTACCTCACTTGTGTGGGTTGACCTAGTGCCCGCGACAAGAAACGGCGCAAAAGGCAATGTGGTCACACCTCAATTTCGCAGTGAAAAATGACCCTTTTTTGGCAAAGAGCCTAGCTGTAGTTTGTGAACCCTAGCTCTGCCGGCACCTAGGGAAACCTACCAAACCCACGCATTTCTGAACACTAGACACCCGGGGGCTTCCAGGGAGGTATGGCTAGCGTGGTTTCCCCAACGTTTCCTTACCCAGAATCCCCTGCAAGCCTCAATTTTAGCTGAAAAAAATCACTTTTTTATATTTGTGTGTGGGAAAGTTTTAGCGTTACCGGGTTCACACAAATTTCCCACCACCCAGTGTTCCCCCAGGTCTCCCGATAAAAATGGTGCCTCACTTGTGTGGGAGGCCCAAGTACCCGCGTCAGGCAAGGACCAAAAACGTAGTGAAGCGACATCAAAATTGCCTATCTCAAAACCACCTGGTTTTGCAAGTGGGGTCACATGGGTTTTTGGCCCAGTGCTCGGTGGCCATCTAGGGAAACCTACCAAACCCACACATTTGTAAAAACTAGAGACCTGGGGGCTTCCAGGTAGGTATGGCTTGCGTGGATGCCCCAACGTTTCCTTACCCAGAATTCCCTACAAACCTCAATTTTAGCTGAAAAAATCCCTTTCTTCACACACTTTTGTGTTGGAAAGTTGTGGCATCACCGGGCTCACACAAATTTCCCACCACTCAGCGTTCCTCCAGGTCTCCCAATAAAAATGGTGCCTCACTTGTGTGGGAGGCCCAAGTACCCCTGACACGCAAGGGCCCAAAACGTAGTGAGGCGACATCAACATTGCCTATCAAAAAATGTTTTGGGCCCTTGCCTGTTGCGGGTACTTGGGCCTCCCACACCCTAGCTCTAACGGCACCTAGGGAAATCTAGCAAACCTATGCATTTTTGAAAACTAGACACCGAGGGGAATCCAGGATCGGGTGACTTGACTGCCTCCCAGCAGGTTCTGTTACCCAGAATCCCTTGCAAACCTAAATAATTGTTTAAAAAAACACATTTTCCCCACATTTCTGTGGTGGAAAGTTCTGGAATCTGCATGGATCCACAAATTTCCACCCACCCCGCGTTCCCCAAAGTCTTACAAGAAAAATAGTACCTCACTTGTGTGGGTCGGCCTAGTGCCCGCGACAGGAAACGGTGCAAAACACAACATGGTCACACCTCAATTTCGCAGTGAAAAATGACCCTTTTTTGGCAAAGTGCCTAACTATAGTGTTTTAACCATAGGTCTTCCAGGACCTAGGCAAACCTATACATTTTCGAAAAATAGACACCCAGGGAAATCCAGGATGGGGTGACTTAGCTGCGTCCCGCCAGGGTCTGTTACTCAGAATCCCTTGCAAACCTAAAAAATTGTCCAAAAAACGAAATTTTCCCCACATTTCTGTGGTGGAAAGTTCTGGAATCTGCGTGAATCCACAAATTTCCACCCCCCCGCGTTCCCCAACGTCTTACAAGAAAAATGATACCTCAATTGTGTGGGTCGGTCTAGTGCCCGCGACAGGAAACGGCGCAAAACGCAACATGGTCACACCTCAATTTCTCAGTGAAGAATTACCCCTTTTTTGGCAAAGTGCCTAGCTGTAGTTTTTGAACCCTAGCTCTGCCGGCACCTAGGGAAACCTAGCAAACCTATACATTTTGTAAAACTAGACACCCAGGAGAATCCAGGATTGGGTGTCTTGACTGCCTCCCACCAGGTTCTGTTACCCAGAATCCCTTGCAAACCTAAAAAATTGTCAAAAAAAACACATTTTCCCCACATCTCTGTGGTGCAAAGTTCTGGAATCTGCGTGGATCCACAAATTTCCACCCACCCCGCATTCCCCAAAGTCTTACAATAAAAATGGTAACCCACTTGTGTGGGTCAGCCTAGTGCCCGCAACAGGAAACGGTGCAAAATGCAACGTGGTCACACCTCAATTTCGCAGTGAAAAATGACCCTTTTTTGGCAATTGCCTAGCTGTAGTTTTTTAACCCTAGCTCTACCGGCACCTAGGGAAAGCTAGCAAACCTATACATTTTTGAAAACTAGACACCCTGGGGAATCCAGGATGGGGTGTCTTGACTGCCTCCCACCAGGTTCTGTTACCCAGAATCCCTTGCAAACCTAAAAAATTATCAAAAACCCCACATTTTCACCATATTTCTGTGGTGGAAACTTCTGGAATCTGCCTGGATCCACAGTTTTCCACATGCTCTGCGTTCCCCAAAGTCTTACGAGAAAAATGGTACCTCACTTGTGTGGGTTGACCTAGTGCCCGCGACAAGAAACGGCGCAAAAGGCAATGTGGTCACACCTCAATTTCGCAGTGAAAAAGGACCCTTTTTTGGCAAAGTGCCTAGCTGTAGTTTGTGAACCCTAGCTCTGCCGGCACCTAGGGAAACCTGCCAAACCCACGCATTTCTGAAAACTAGGCACCCGGGGGCTTCCAGGGAGGTATGGCTAGTGTGGTTTCCCCAACGTTTCCTTACCCAGAATCCCCTGCAAACCTCAATTTTAGCTGAAAAAAATCACTTTTTTCACATAATTTTGTGTGGGACAGTTTTGGCGTCACCGTGGCTCACACAAATTTCCCACCACCCAGTGTTCCCCCAGGTCTCCCGATAAAAATGGTGCCTCACTTGTGTGGGAGGCCCAAGTACCCGCGTCAGGCAAGGACCCAAAACGTAGTGAAGAGACATTAAAATTGCCTATCTCAAAACCACCTGGTTTTGCAAGGGGTGTCACCTGGGTTTTTGGCCCCGTGCTCGGCGGCCAACTAGGGAAACCTACCAAACCCACACATTTCTGAAAACTAGACACCTGGGGGCTTCCAGAGAGGTATGGCTTGCATTGATCCCCCAACGTTTCCTTACCCAGAATCCCCTGCAAACCTCAATTTTTGCTGAAAAAATCCCTTTCCTCACACACTTTTGTGTGGGAAAGTTGTGGCATCACCGGGCTCACACAACTTTCCCACCACCCAGCGTTCCTCCAGGTCTCCCGATAAAAATGGTGCCTCACTTGTGTGGGAGGCCCAAGTACCCGTGACAGGCAAGGGCCCAAAACGTAGTGAGGCGACATCACCATTGTCTATCAAAAAATGTTATGGGCCCTTGCCTGTTGCGGGTACTTGGGCCTCCCCCACAAGTGAGGCACCATTTTTACCGGGAGACCTGGGGGAACGCTGGGTGTTGGGAAATTTGTGTGAGCCCGGTGATGCCACAACTTTCCCACACAATAATGTGTGAAAAAAGTGATTTTTTTCAGCTAAAATTGAGGTTTGCAGGGGATTCTGGGTAAGGAAACTTTGGGGGATCCATGCAAGCCATACCTCCCTGGAAGCCCCGGGTGTCTTGTTTTCAGAAATGTGTGGGTTTGGTAGGTTTCCCTAGATGGCCGCCGAGCCCCGGGCCAAAAACTCATGGGACCCCCGTGCAAAACCAGGTTGGTTTTTGATAGGTAATTTTGATGTTGCATCAATAGATTTTGGGCCTTCCCTGCCGCGGGTACTTGGCCCACCCATACAAGTGAGGTACCATTTCTATTGTGAGACTTCTAGAAATGCTGGGGGGCTGGAAATTTGTTGTTACTTTTCGCTGTGTGAAAATTTGGGCACAATAATGCAAGGAAAATGTCACAGTCACATTTTGAGGTTTGCATAACATTGTGGGTAAGATAACTTGTTGGGATCCACAAGTGAGACATCACCATGCACTCCCATGGCTGTTAAGTTTACAACAAAAACTACAGTTGTTCGGTTATTCTTAAATGAAATGTACAGCTTGGCAGAGAGACAAAACAGACAAAGATTACTGCACAGCAATCTATTCCTCAAGCACACACACATACTGGTTGGATTTGGCACGAGGGCGAGTGATGGTTCAATATATAAAATTGTGTTAACAAGAGATTTCACAAAAATGAAATGCTCTGTCAATCATTGAATGGACGAAAACTGAACCAGAGACTCGCAGCTCATGAGCTGTAAAGCCACTTCAAGACACCAACCGCTTTACAGGCCATTCACACACCTTTCATACATGATACTCACAAGAACATTTACACCACCAGGCACAAAACCAACACATTACAACATTCACAAAAAAGGACAAGGTACATCCTGCTTGACAAAAACAGAAAAAACACATTTTTAAACACAACCGCCTATTCCTCAAGCACACACACATACTGGTTGGATTTGGCACGAGGGCGAGTGATGGTTCAGTATATAAAATTGTATTAACAAGAGATTTCACAAAAATGAAATGCACTGTCAATAATTGAATGGACAAAAAACTGAACCAGTGACATTCATACATGATACACACTAGAGCATTTACACCACCTGGCACAAAACCAACACATTACAACATTCACAAAAAAGGACAAGGTACACCCTGCTTGACAAAAACAGAAAAGACACATTTTTATGCACAACCACCAAGTCCTCAAGCACACATACATACTGGTTGGACTTGGCATGAGGGTGAGTGTTGGTTCAGTATATACAGTTGTATTAACCAGAGATTTCACAAAAATGAAATGCACTGTTAATTGAAAGGACGAGAAACTGAACCATTGACTCACAGCTCGTGAGCTGTAAAGCCACGACAAGGCACCAACCTCTTTACAGGCCAGCCATACACCTTTCATACGTGTGACACATACAAAACCATTCACAATGCCAGCCGCGGGCCCAGCACATTACAAAACTCACACCAGCAGACAGCGCCATTCAAGGGCCCATCACTTTCACACGCCCACATTCCTGACACAGCAACCACTCCAGCTCACGGATTACGTTGAGTGGTGTTTGGCTAGCAGTTTGTGTAGTGACCAGCAGCTAGTCACTACTCACACACCGCCAGCCAAGCGCCAGTCCACGCACACCACACCACCAGCCAAGCGCCAGTCCATGCACACCGCCAGCCAAGCGCCAGTCCAGGCACACCGCCAGCCAACAACAGTCCACGCACACCACACTGCCAGCCAAGCGCAAGTCCACACATACCGCCAGCCAAGCGCCAGTCCATGCACACCGCCAGCCAAGCACCAGTTCAAACACACCACCAGCCAAGTGCCAGTACAAACACACCGCCAGCCAAGCACCAGTCCATGCACACCGCCAGCCAAGCGCCAGTCCACGCACAATGGCAGCCAAGCACCAGTCCACGCACACCACACTGTCAACCATGCGCCAGTCCACGCACACCGCCAGCCAAGCGCCAGTCCACGCACACCACACCGCCAGCCAAGCGCCAGTCCACGCACACTGCTAGCTAAGCACCAGTCCACGTACACCACCAGCCAAGCGCCAGTACAAACACACCGCCAGCCAAGCGCCAGTCCACGCACACCGCCAGCCAAGCGCCAGTCCATGCACACAGCCAGCCAAGGGCCAGTCCACGCACACCACACCGTCAGCCATGCGCCAGTCCACGCACACCACACCACCAGCCAAGCGCCAGTCCATACACACAGCCAGCCAAGCACCAGTACAAACACACCGCCAGCCAAGCGCCAGTACAAACACACTGCCAGCCAAGCGCCAATCCAAACACACTGCCAGCCAAGCGCCAGACCATGCACACCCCCAGACAAGCACCACTCCACGCACACCGCATCACATTTATGATTTTTTAAAATAAAAATAAGAAAACACAAACAAATTGCAAATAGATACAAATCTACTAACACAAAAACTGAAACTAAATACACTACACAAATGCCAACCTTGAAACTGAACCAAAAATATTAAAGGCCAGGCAGTTCACTTTACCACTCATGGATGCACCCAAAAATTCATTTGCGTGTGATACATTCTAAAACAAGCAGGCGCACACTGCCCAGGGTTAGAAGGACACTCGGGGCAGTACATACGAGTCTCCTTCCGCGTACCTCTTCGCCAACAGACTCTACATCTCCTACTGGGAAAGTCTTTTGAGGGTGTGGGAGGAATGTGATCAGGAAAGTGGTGATCTTTCAATCTAGCAACATCCTCCACCACTGCAACTCTAGGAACACTTGCCTATTCCACTAAAACAAGGCTGCCTATTACAGACTCCTGAAACTTAGCAAAAGTCATCTTTGACTCAGGACAAGAATCCTGGAACACAATAAAAGCTTTAAAGGTTGACAAGAGGAAAAGATGGATAGCCAACTTCTTGTACCAAATGTAAGCCTTATGAAGAGCAGCGTAAGGTTCCAACCTTTGATCTACTCTGTCAACACCACCCATGTGCCTATTATAGTCTAAAATGAACAAAGGTTTGCACACTTCAGCAACCTGGCCCCAAACAGTCACAGGTGCAGTGCTTTCATCATGGATGGTAGTCAGCATGTAGACATCTCTCCTGTCTGAAAACTTCACAGCTAGAAGCTCCTCACAACGCAACGCACTGCACTGACCAGCACACGCTTTTGACAAACAAGTTCTTTTGGGAAACCTTTACGGTTAGAGCGGATTGTGCCACAAGCAACTGTGTCCACTTTGGCCAATTCCCTGAGCAACCGCACACCAGTGTAGAAGTTTTCTACAAATAAATGGTGGCCTTTGTTAAAAAATCCTCTACCAAGTTGCCAATTTTTTCAGTCACTCCAAAAGTGGAAGGACAACCAGGGGGTTAATCCTGGATTCCTTACCGGTGTACACCCAGAAATTAGAGACATATCCAGTCCTACTGTCACACAGCATATACAGCTTAATTCCATAGCGTGCCCTCTTACTAGGAATGTATTGCCTAAAAACCAAGTGGCCCTTGAACAACACCAAAGACTCATCCACTGCAATTTCTTTCCCAGGAGCATAGATCTCAGAAAACCGATCAACAAAGTGATCAATGACAGGCCGAATCTTAAAAAGACGGTCACACTCAGGGTGATCACGTGGCAACGCTAAACCATTATCGACAAAATGCATCATCCAAAGCAGAAGCAAATACCTATCACGACTCATGACTGCCGGAAAAATAGCAGTTGCCATCAAGGGACTAGTAGACCAATATGAAGACATTGATGGCTTCCTTAGCAAGCCAATCCAAAAAGTTAAACCCCAGAAATTCTTCATCTCTTCCAGATTTGTGGGAGTCCACCCGGTAGCTCTAGAGGGGGGCTTAAGACTGGCACTGTTGTCCCTCAAAAACTGTTTGGCATACAAATTAGTCTGCTCAACAATCTCTGCCAAAAACACATTGTCCATAAAAAACTGAAAAAATTATTGGCAAAAAGTTTTCAGTATTCACTCTACAGCCTGGAACATCAGTAAAGTCTGGCAATGCCGGCTGCACCATGCCTGGGGTACCCAGAGGTCAGCGCTTTCAACAGGAAGCCTTGCAGCCCCAGGCTGCAGCCCAGATGCCTCTTGCTGCACTATACCAACGGGAAGCCTTGCAGGCTGCAGCCCAGATGCCTCTTGTCGCACTACACCAATGGGAAGCCTTGCAGCCCCAGATGCCTCTTGCCGTACTACACCAACGGGAAGCCTTGCAGCCACAGGCTGCAGCCCAGATGCCTCTTGCCGCACTACACCAGCGGGAAGCCTTGCAGCCCCAGTTTGCATCCCAGATGCCTCTTGCCGCACTATTGTCACATCAATCTCCTCCTCTAACACAGGCACTTCATCCGCACTAAGAGTATGTTCATCATCTGATGATTCCATATGGAGAGAAAACTCACTGCCAGAATTGTCCCCTGCCTCCTCTGCCTCAGATGCAGAGTCACTCTCTGAACCATGGTCAGAGGAAGACTCAAAAAGCATACCAACAACCTGCTGAGCAGTAATCCTGCGGCTAGCCATTATCCTTACTAAGAAAGGAGACTTCACAAACAAGTCAACAACAACCAACACTGTGCAAAACAAGTAAAAAAATGTGTGCCTTTATCACAAAGATCTATATACTCAAAAACTATACAATTCACTTACAAGAGACAGCTACACTCACCAGCACCTACTCTGCAGAGACACAGCAAAAACCAACAATATCCCAATAGAAAGAAAAAAACCAAAACAAATTACTCACAAGACAACAAAATACACATCAAGCACAAATGCAAAAAGCTTTTGACACTCAAAACCAGAAGCCAAACATACTGCTATTATTACACCATTTGCAAAAAACAAATTCATGCAGAGAAATGAAACTCATTTACATTGTACAAAAAAAAGTCTCTTACCAAACACATGCAACTACACAAACAGCAGAACCACCAGTAACGAAACCGCAACCTGGAACAGTCTAAGGAGCAAAAGCCTTCACCTAGAACAAAAAAGAAAAAATAAAGCATTACAATTGCAATTCACAAAAAATAAAACAATTAACATTATAACACGCTATGTTACTACCCAAATGGTCAATCGGGTTGTCTGCCAGGCCAATCTGCCCCTCAGGTGGGGTAGAAAACAGCAGACAGTAATTTGACCCCTTGCAAAATTAATAAATCCCTAGTGCCTAGTAGGGTTTTCTGCCTCCCCCCTCCCGCCTAGGGCAGAAAGGCCAAAAAAGGGGCAGATCTGTCCCCGGGAAGCAACCACGTCGCTTCCATTACTCACAAAAGAAAATCCCTCGTGCCTAGTGGGGTTTTCTGCCCCTCCCGGGGACAGAAAGGGCACAAGAGTAGACTGACCTGCCACCTATCTGCCCAGAGGGGGCAGAATACACATATAAAAAAATCTGCCCCCTGGAAGTGACCCTTGGGTTGCTTCCATTTTAATTTAAAAGAAGTCACTGGTGTCTAGTGTGGTTTCCAGACCCCACCCGGGCAGAAAGGCAAAAAACAGGCTAATCTGTCCCCGGGGGGGGGGGGGGGCAGAATACGCATACAAAAACAATATGCCCCCTAGCAGCGACCGTTGCCCAAGGGGTCACTCCCATTTCATTTTTATGAATGAATCCCTGGTATGTAGTGGGTTTTTCTGCCCCCCCTGGGGGCAGAAGGCCCAATAAAAATGCTGATCTGCCCCCGGGGGGGGGGGGCGAATACACATTAAAAAAATAATGCCCCCTGGAAGCAACCCTTGCCCATGGGGTCACTTCCATTTTTATTTAACATAATTCCCTGGTGTCCAGTGGGGGTTTCTGCCCCCTCCCGGGGGCAGAAAGGCCAAAAGACGGGCCAATCTGGGGGAGGGCAGAATTCCCATTACAAAATAAAATGGCCCCTGGAAGTGACCCTTTCCCAAGGGGTCACTTCCATCATATTTTACAAAATGCCCTGGTGTCTAGTGGGGATTCCAAAAAGACGAGGCGATCTGCCCCCAGGGGAGGCAGAATATCCAATCAAACAAAATTGCCCCCTGGAAGCGACCCTTGCCCAAGGGGTCGCTTCCATTACAATTGCACAATTAAACCCTGGGTCTAGTGGGCTTTTCTGCCCCCCCCCCTGGGTCCAGAAACGGCAGAAAAAATGACCGATCTGTCCCCATGGGGGGCAGAAAAGTCTTAGTTAAATTTGTCCCCCATAGGAAGCGACCCTTGTCCAAGGGATCGCTTCCTTTTAAAAAAAACAACATCCCTGGTGTCTAGTGGGGCATTCCTGCTCCACGATCGCGACGCTGTGTGCAATTGTGAAGCAGGAATGCCCTGCATTGAGACATCAGGGGAGAGGAAATACTCTTTCCTCTCCCCCGATGCCTCAAGGCATCCTAAATTGCCCCCCCGTCCCACCGGAGGCAAAACACATACCTCCTTCGCTGGACGCTCTGGAAAGAAATGATTTCCAGCGCGTCCAGCGCTTCTTGCTGACGTCGGCACGCGCTGTGCACGCTGACGTCATGGGGAAGCGCGAGGGGGCTCGGGGGTTGCAGCGGAAACTCTTCCGCTGCCATCCCCCACAAGTGGTGCCAAAATCGATCCCCCAGGGAGGGAGCGCCAGCGCTTCCCCCAGGGGCTGTGCTCATGACGGACCGGTTCCGTCAAAAGCACAGCCCAACCGATGCTCATGATGGAACCGCTCCGTCATGAGCATCGAAGGGTTTAAAGAAGTTATCTTTTATATTAAGTCATGTGGGTCAATACAGAAAGAAAGCCAGCCGACACGTGTTTAGTCACTCAGGAATTATCCCATGACTCTTCAGGGCTGGGAAGGACACAAGGAAAGAAACTGTATAATATACAGAGAACATGAAAACAAAATATGGGTGAAGATAACAAAAAAAACACCCTCTTAAAGTGGAAACCCTAAGAGAGTGATGAGGAAAAACATGAACGGTGACTACACTGTAAAAACTAAGGAAAAATGTTCCGTGACAAGTGATTTGGGCAGTCATAATTATTAATGAGAACAATCATAATTATTAGCCAAAACAGATCACCTTAGGGAGTCAAACGAGTGTAAATTCTCAAAATGTAAAGAGTAACTAAAAAAGTTAGCCAACTACGTAGAAGAAAATCATAATTATATATCCAAAGCAAGTGGCCTAGATTATCTCCAGAAAGTATTGCCAGCGTATCATATTCAGAAAGAAAAAGAAATGTTCACAGACATGTTACCCAGAACGCAAGGTCATAAAAAGGGTTCAGTGGTGTACACACAAACCCGAGCGCAAAACATAGTGACAAATCACTTGTCACTGAACGTTTTTCCTTTGTTTTTACAGTGTAGTCACTGTTTATGTTTTTCCTCATCACTCTCTTAGGGTTTGCACTTTAACAGGGTGACTTTTTTGTTATCGTCACACATATTTTGTTTTCATGTTCTCTGTATATTATACCGTTTCTTTCCTTTTGTCCTTCCCAGCCCTGAAGAGTAACGGGATAATTCCTGAGTGATGAAACACGTGTCGGCTGGCTTTCTTTCTGTATTGAGCCACATGACTTAAATATATTCCTGATGCCGACCTTCATAATTTCTGAACGGAAAGTACTTTGAAGAATGGTTTTTACACAGAAACCTAAATTTTGAAAACGTGTGCACAGGACTTGGCTCTATAATGTGATTTGTGTTGTGTTGGTTATGTGTGGATTTGACAGTTATATAGAACAGTGTCATGGTTCTGAGACAAGCTGGGTGAGTCTGATGCTGCTCAAACATTTGAGAAGTGCTGTGGAGCAGAGGTCATTTTGGTTTTGCAGGTGAAAGTTGAAGACATCGAGGATAATTTAGGGTCTGTAGCCGATGGTGAGCGGAGCAACAAAGTCAGTGATGAGGTTGGTAATGGTGACTTGGGGACTGGGTGATCAGTAGACAAGGGTTCCATTCAGGATGAAGCTTTTGGAGATTTGCTGCTGGAAGTGCGATTGTTCTGTGAATGGAGGTGTATTCTCTGTGGATGTAGCGCATTTGGTGGATACCTTGTAGATGATAGTGAGTCCTTCTCCTGGCTTGTGAAGACGGTCCAGTTGAGCGATCTTATCACCTGCTGGGATGGCCGTGGCAATGTCGGGAGACAATGAGGGGTTGAGTCAGGTCTCTGTGATGTAGAGGATGCCAGGTGTGCCGATTCTCAGCAGGTCCCATATTTAGTTTGTGTGTTTGCTGAGTCATTGTGTGTTGTGAAGCATGCATGCAAGTGAGTGTTGATATGAGGGTTTGCTGTGGTGTGTTGTGTATGGTGGGCATGTTGAGGGCGCTCCTAGTATTTGCATTTGTGTGTGGAGAGGTGACTGCTGGAGAACCAGCAGTAGGTGCAGGAAAAAGCTCCTACTGTGGTGTAAGGCATGGCACAGCAGCATTTTGGGGAATGCGTTCCAGGGTTTAGAGACCTAAGAAATGCTGCGAGTGTCGCTGGGTTGTGATCGGACCAGGGTTCCTTTCACTGTGTGAAGTCAAGGTGCAAACGGGTGCAGACGGGCTTGCATATGGCACACTTTTGATGGGACAGCAGTACGCCTGCTGCTCACATCTGCTGTTTGCCTGTGTTACAGCTGCCACTAAGTAGGTCCGGGGAGGAGGGAGTGGAGAAGGGTGCTGTCATGTAATTTTCTGTACAAAAGGGGTGGTGATGGACGGAGCATCAGAACCAATCAAATACTCACACCCAGTCAACAGATCTGGGTTTGATCCATCACCGTTCTTTAGCCCACTCTGCCACCCCAGTTCAGACATGGCCATATGCAAATCAGTCTGACCCTGTGCCTCATGGGAACAGTCCAGCCCGAACTGCCAAGACATGCCTTCCCTGGACCGGAAACAAGCTTCCCAGGACTGGTTTCTGGCATTTGAGCCGACTTCAGCCAGGCTTGCTTGAATCCAGTGGCAAAGTGAGCAAGGGACTCACGTCTGAGCATACCCTGCCAACTTATGGTGAACAAAGCTGTACAAAAGGGGGTGGTGATGGACGGAGCATCAGAACCAATCAAATACTCACACCCAGTCAACAGATCTGGGTTTGATCCATCACCGTTCTTTAGCCCACTCTGCCACCCCAGTTCAGACATGGCCATATGCAAATCAGTCTGACCCTGTCCCTCATGGGAACAGTCCAGCCCGACCTGCCAAGCCATGCCTTCCCTGGACCGGAAACAAGCTTCCTAGAACCGGTTTCTGGCATTTCAGCCGATTTCAGCCGGCTTCAGCCAGGCTTGCTTAAATCCAGTGGCAAAGTGAGCAAGGGACTCACGTCTGAGCATACCCTGCCAACTTATGGCGAACAAAGCTGTACAAAATGGGGTGGTGATGGACAGAGCATCAGAACCAATGAAATACTCACACCCAGTCAACAGATCTGGGTTTGATCCATCACCGTTATTTAGCCCACTCTGCCACCCCAGTTCAGACATGGCCATATGTAAATCAGTCGGACCCTGTGCCTCATGGGAACAGTCCAGCCCGAACTGCCAAGCCATGCCTTCCCGGGACCGGAAACAAGCTTCCTAGGACCGGTTTCTGGCATTTCAGCTGTCTTCAGCCAGGCTTGCTTGAATCCAGTGACAAAGTGAGCAAGGGACTCACGTCTGAGCATACCCTGCCAACTTATGGCGAACAAAGCTGTACAAAAGGGGGTGGTGATGGACGGAGCATCAGAACCAATCAAATACTCACACCCAGTCAACAGATCTGGGTTTGATCCATCACCGTTCTTTAGCCCACTCTGCCACCCCAGTTCAGACATGGCCATATGCAAATCAGTCTGACCCTGTGCCTCATGGGAACAGTCCAGCCCGACCTGCCAAGCCATGCCTTCCCTGGACCGGAAACAAGCTTCCTAGAACTGGTTTCTGGCATTTCAGCCGATTTCAGCCGGCTTCAGTCAGGCTTGCTTGAATCCAGTGGCAAAGTGAGCAAGGGACTCACGTCTGAGCATACCCTGCCAACTTATGGCAAACAAAGCTGTACAAAATGGGGTGGTGATGGACAGAGCATCAGAACCAATGAAATACTCACACCCAGTCAACAGATCTGGGTTTGATCCATCACCGTTATTTAGCCCACTCTGCCACCCCAGTTCAGACATGGCCATATGTAAATCAGTCGGACCCTGTGCCTCATGGGAACAGTCCAACCCGAACTGCCAAGCCATGCCTTCCCGGGACCGGAAACAAGCTTCCTAGGACCGGTTTCTGGCAATTCAGCTGTCTTCAGCCAGGCTTGCTTGAATCCAGTGGCAAAGTGAGCAAGGGACTCACGTCTGAGCATACCCTGCCAACTTATGGCGAACAAAGCTGTACAAAAGGGGGTGGTGATGGACGGAGCATCAGAACCAATCAAATACTCACACCCAGTCAACAGATCTGGGTTTGATCCATCACCGTTCTTTAGCCCACTCTGCCACCCCAGTTCAGACATGGTCATATGCAAATCAGTCTGACCCTGTGCCTCATGGGAACAGTCCAGCCCGAACTGCCAAGCCATGCCTTCCCTGGACCGGAAACAAGCTTCCTAGCACCGGTTTCTTGCATTTCCACTGGATTCAAGCAAGCCTGGCTGAAGACGGCTGAAATGCCAGAAACCGGTACTAGGAAGCTTGTTTCCGGTCCAGGGAAGACATGGCTTGGCAGTTCGGGCTGGACTGTTCCCATGAGGCACAGGGTCAGACTGATTTGCATATGGCCATGTCGAACTGGGGTGGCAGAGTGGGCTAAAGAACGGTGATGGATTAAACCCAGATCAGTTGACTGGGGGTGAGTGCTTGCAATGTTCAACACTCCGTCCATCATTTCCTTTGGTTTTTGCTTTGTTTGCCATAAGTTGGCAGGGTATGCTCAGATGTGAGTCCCTTGCTCACTTTGCCACTGGATTCAAGCAAGCCTGGCTGAAGACGGCTGAAATGCCAGAAACCGGTCCTAGGAAGCTTGTTTCCGGTCCAGGGAAGACATGGCTTGGCAGTTCGGGCTGGACTGTTCCCATGAGGCACAGGGTCAGAATGATTTGCATATGGCCATGTCTCAACTGGGGTGGCAGAGTGGACTAAAGAACGATGATGGATTAAAACCAGATCAGTTGACTCGGGGTGAGTGCTTGCAATGTTCAACACTTCGTCCATCATTTCCTTTGGTTTTTGCTTTGTTTGCCATAAGTTGGCAGGGTATGCTCAGACGTGAGTCCCTTGCTCACTTTGCCACTGGATTCAAGCAAGCCTGGCTGAAGACGGCTGAAATGCCAGAAACCTGTCCTAGGAAGCTTGTTTCTGGTCCATGGAAGACATGGCTTGGCAGTTCGGGCTGGACTGTTCCCATGAGGCACAGGGTCAGAATGATTTGCATATGGCCATGTCTGAACTGGGGTGGCAGAGTGGGCTAAAGAACGGTGATGGATTAAACCCAGATCAGTTGACTGGGGGTGAGTGCTTGCAATGTTCAACACTCCGTCCATGATCTCCTTTGGTTTTTGCTTTGTTTGCCATAAGTTGGCAGGGTATGCTCAGACGTGAGTCCCTTGCTCACTTTGCCACTGGATTCAAGCAAGCCTGGCTGAAGACGGCTGAAATGCCAGAAACCGGTCCTAGGAAGCTTATTTCCGGTCCAGGGAAGACATGGTTTGGCAGTTCGGGCTGGACTGTTCCCATGAGGCACAGGGTCAGACTGATTTGCATATGGCCATGTCTGAACTGGGGTGGCAGAGTGTGCTAAAGAACGGTGATGGATTAAACACAGATCAGTGGACTGGGGGTGTGTGCTTGCAATGTTCAACACTCCGTCCATCATTTCCTTTGGTTTTTGCTTTGTTTTCCATAAGTTGGCAGGGTATGCTCAGACGTGAGTCCCTTGCTCACTTTGCCACTGGATTCAAGCAAGCCTGGCTGAATACGGCTGAAATGCCAGAAACCGGTCCTAGGAAGCTTGTTTCTGGTCCAGGGAAGACATGGCTTGGCAGTTCGGGCTGAACTGTTCCCATGAGGTACAGGGTCAGACTGATTTGCATATGGCCATGTCTGAACTCGGGTGGCAGAGTGGGCTAAATAACGGTGATGGATTAAACCCAGATCAGTTGACAGGGGGTGAGTGCTTGCAATGTTCAACACTCCGTCCATCATTTCCTTTGGTTTTTGCTTTGTTTGCCATAAGTTGGCAGGGTATGATCAGACGTGAGTCCCTTGCTCACTTTGCCACTGGATTCAAGCAAGCCTGGCTGAAGACAGCTGAAATGCCAGAAACCGGTCCTAGGAAGCTTGTTTCCGGTCCAGGGAAGACATGGCTTGGCAGTTCGGGCTGGACTGTTCCCATGAGGCACAGGGTCAGACTGATTTTCATATGGCCATGTCTGAACTGGGGTGGCAGAGTGGGCTAAAGAACGGTGATGGATTAAACCCAGATCAGTTGACTGGGGGTGAGTGGTTGCAATGTTCAACACTCTGTCCATCATTTCCTTTGGTTTTTGCGTCATGTAATTTTCAGCATTGATGGGTGATGTGAAATGAAGTGCTCTTGCTTTCCTTCCTCTTTTAAATGATGTTTTGGTGGGAAAATCAGTAATGTCTCTTCCTGGCCAGATGGAGGATGGGAAATTCAGTGATGTCATTTCCTGTGCCGGTGGATGATGGGAGATCGGTTGATGTCACTTCCTGCGCTGATGGGAAAAGAAGTCCTCTTGCTGGATTTCATGTATTAAAGATGGCTTTGGCAGGAAAACAATTAATGTCGCCTCCTGACCCAATGGATGAGGGGAAATTCATTGATGTGTGCAGGTAGATGATGAGAGATCCAGTGATGTCACTTCCTGTGCTAATGGGTGATGAAAAATGAGGTTCCATTGCTTGGCTTCTTCTTTTAAAGACAGTGTTGGCGTAAACACCAGTAATATCACTTCCTGTCCAAATGGATGATGGGAAATTCAGTGGTGTCACTTCCTGTGCTTGTGTATGATTGGAGATCCAGTGATGTCACTTCCTGTGATGATGGGTGATAGGAAATTAAGTCTTCTTCCTTAGTTTCTTTTAAAGACAGTTTTGGCAGGAAAACCAGTCACTACACATCCTGTTTAGTTGGATGATTCAAATTTTAGTAATGTGTGTGTGTGGATGATGGAGATCCAGTGGTGTCACTTCCTGTGCTGAGGGGTGATGGGAAGTGAAGTTCTCTTGCTTGGCTTCTTCTTTTAAAGACAATTTTGGCAGGAAAACTAGTAATATCACTTCCTGTCCTGATGAAATAAGGGAAAGTCAGTGAGGTCACTTCTTGTGCAGCTGGATAATGGGAAATTCAGTGATGTCACTTCCTTCTCTGATCGATGATGAGAGATCTAATGATGCAATTCACTGTGCTGATGGGTGATGGGAAATTAAATCCTCATGCTTGGCTTCTTCTTTTAAAGACGGTTTTTGCAGGAAAACCAGTAATGTCACTTTCTGTCTAGGTCGATGAAATCCAGTGACATCCCTTCATCTGCTGATGAGTGATGGGAAACCCATGTTTTACCCTGGGGAAGATTGTTGTTTGTGCCTGGATGAAGCCCCCATCCCTCTCAATGAATAACTCAATTTCTTACAGTAACAATAAAAGTTTAGGGGTTATTTTACCAAATTACTGGACAAGCAAATGTTTACTTCAGGCATAGATCATCCATTCTAGAGTTGCTCTCTGGCATCAGGGAAAACCAAACCATCCATAATTTAATAATAAATACATCACAAACTATTGTTTTTGCTGTCACAAATTAAAGTGTGAAAAATAATTTGCCACTTTTAGCTTATTCCTTGGAATGGTGTTGTACAGCTATTATTCAATGGTAGTGATGGGACAGACATGAATGCAACCATGTGAAACAAGTATGACATGGGTACCATGTTTCTGTGGAGGATGAGAAGATGTAAATGTATGCTTAGGCAAACATTTGGAATGCCTGTGTACCTCAGATGCTTATTTATCACAATATTGTTTGCAGTATAATGAATAACAGGTGCACACATTTATACAACATGCCATTCCACCCAGAGATTCAAGCCAGTTTTAGTGGAATGGTGATACAATGTTCACTTAGATTCCTTTTATTCTAAGGATAATTAATTTCTGCTTCAATAGAAGATATTTACTGATGACTTGGAAGGATGTCTACAAATAGTGTATTTTTTGTGTGGGTGTTAGAAATGGGGTTTCTATTTGGCAGTGGTTTGCACCCTGTCCAAGTAGGGGCCACCACTCTAGTCAGGGTAAGTTAGATACACACCCTAAATTAACCTGTGCTCACCTTTTGGTAGCTTGGCACAGAGCTGTCGGTCTTAATTTAAGAAGCAATGTGTAAAGTATTGGTGTAACACTTAAGTTACAGTAACGCAATTAAAAATACTTCACACAGGTTTATAAAAATTGAGAATATTTATCTGATTAAAACAAGACCAGAAACAAAAAAAAACAATAAGTAGAAATCAAAATATGAATTTTTAAAGATTTAGGGCCTCATGTAGGAAGCCAAATACCGGTCGGTAACGGCCGATTTTCGGTAATTATACCGTTACCGACCGGTATTTTGGCTTTTGAGATGTAGGGGGAGAATTTCATGAATCGGTATTTACCGAATCGGTAAAATTACCGAATCGGTAATATTACCGATTCGGTAAATACCGAATCATGAAATGAGATGTAGGGGGAGTGTGTGGTGGGTGTGGGGATTCGTTATTTACCACCAACTAAAGGTTGGTGGTAAATGACGAATATGTGTAAAAAAGCATTTTTGTGCACGTTTAAGTGTGCAATGTGGCAGACATACATGCCCTTAGGGCATGTATGTGCGCCACATGTGCACACATGGCCGAATCAGGGGTGCAACAGGGTGTCAATGTGACACCCTGCCACCCTTGCATGTGCTCCCCCATTACCGAATCGGTATTTACCGATTCGGTAATGAGGCATACCTTCCCATCAATGGGAAGGTATGCCTCATTACCGAATCGGTAAATACCGATTCGGTAATTACCGAATTTTTCCGAATCGGTAATATTTACCGACTCATTACCTACATTGCATTTACCACTTCATAAATACCGAATCGGTATGATTCGGTATTTATGAAGTGGTAAATGCCAGCCCACCTACATAAGGCCCAGAATGTGGAAACAGTGCCTAGAAGTCAGTAGCGGCAAAAAGGTTACTTGAGGTCATGAATGACTGGTGCACAGTCAAAGCTCAGGCCTACTGTGATCAACAGCAGGCCGTCTTCACAGCCTTCCCACTGAAGAAATACCTTGGATGGAGCTTTTGTCAATATCGAGAGTCTACTGCGCTGTCATCAAAACATGCTGAGAGGGTCCTGCATTATCGTTGGCTCCGTTGAAGTCAATGCAAAGCTTCAACATTGAGCAGCCTCTGCATCGCCATTGAGCCAAGCAGGCTGTAGAATCTTCACCATCTAGCAGCCTCTGCATCAGGGTCAAAGGGCAATGCGTTGGAAATTCTCATGTAGTTGATGCAATGCATCAAAGTTTGCAGAAATCAGCTGTAGTACCAACTTCTGAGATGCACGACTGGAGGGGGCACCTCAGGCAAGGGTAGGACTCACAGATGGTAGAGTCCAGCAGCACCAGCAGGATTTCAGGAAGTCTTTTGTGTCCCTGAGACTTCAGAAAACAGGAGGCAAGCCAGCAAGCCCTTGGGGTCATGCTGGGCTCAAGTGAGATGGGTCTAGTCCTTGTACTCTGCAGGGCAGAGATCACCAGACAACAGGGCAGCTCAGCAAAGCAGAGAAGCAGTTCTTCAGAAGAGCCAGTCACAGTAAAGTGGCAATTCTTACAGCACAGTAGCCTTTACTCCAGCAGAGTTCCTTCCAGGTCCAGTATTGCGCTAATTTGGTAGGGTCAGATCTCTGATACTTATACCCAAATGTGCTTTTGATGTAGGGAGTGACTTCAAAGGATTTCTCTGAAGTCCACAAGGATCCCCTTCAACTCAGCCTTGTCTGCCAGGCTATCTGTTTGGGATAGTCAGCCCCTTTATGTGACGACAGGACACAGATTATTCAGATGTAAATGTGAGCCACCTCTTCCCCTTCCTGCCCAGGAAGGCTATCGGAATGCAGATGAGTCCTCTATCACACCCATCCCCTCCTGTGTTTGTGGCTATCTGGAGGGAATGCACATAATGTAGCAGTCTCTCAGCCCAGGTGTGTATTGGAGACAGGCTGCAGGATAACAGAGCAACGTTAAGAGCTACTATCTAAAAGTAGTATTTCTAAAATGATAATGACAAATCCAACTTTATCACTAAAGAGAGTTTATCACCACCATTCCAAATATATTAAACATGAAGTAACCACTACTTTCTAAACAGGAATTACAGCTTAAGAGTATTTTAAGGAATACCTAATGGTAACCTATAGAAGGGCTAGGGCTCATAGCAGTGAAAAGCAAATGTAGCTGTTTGTCACTGCCAGGACATTTAAAACGTAAAAAGTACATGTCATGCTTTTTTATTTACACAGCACCCTGCCCTTCAGGTCACTTAGGGCCTACCGTAAGGGTGACGGATGTGTAGTAAAAGGGGAGTTTAAGATTGGCAAGTGGTTTAAATGCCAAGTTAAAGTGCCAGTAAATTGCATACACAGTTCTTGCGACAGGTTCTTGGAGACAGGTTTGTTGATGGCTACTTGTGTGGGTGGCACAATCAGTGCTGCATGCGCACCAGTAACAATTAGATTACAGCTCCTGGGTAAATTGTATACCACTTTACAAGGGACTTATAAGTAAACTAAATATGCCAATCAGGTATATACCATTACCAGGGTAGAGTCACATGCACTTTAGCACTGGTTAGCAGTAGTAAAGTGTTCAGAGTCCTAAGGCCAACAAAAAGATACAGCAAAAATGGGAGGCAAAAGGCATAAAGCTGGGGTAAAGACCACCGTAAGGATGACAGGTCCAACAGTGGGTAAGGAGTGTCAATATATTTGAGTTCTTTACTTGGCATAAAACACTGGCAGCTCAACCAGTTGCCATTTCTGCCATTTTGGGACCAAGGGCATATTTTCCTTTTTTCCGGAGTTTTATATAGCGCTAACTTGATCCAAAGGTATCAAAGCACTTTACATGAGCACCAGTTATGTTACATAATGACACATTCATTTTTGCTCTGCATGGGGAGATTAAGTAATTTACCCAGAATCACAGGATGTTAAGCGTTGTTGCCGAGACTCGAACAGGTTCCCCACATTTAAGTTCGACTGCCCTAGCCGTCAGGCTACATACTCTCCCCATATGATTGTGTGTTAATTAGGATCATGATAGTGTCTTCAAAGTATTCTTTAATGAGCCTATTCATGGAAATCTGGACAAAGCTTGAATTAAAAATGTGTATTGTGATACTGATAATGTCTATCACAAATTACATTTTCTAATTGTTGTTAATTAATTTCCTAATCACCTTACTTGAAGACCAAAGGTCGTGGTACATGAAACTCTGCTTTTGCTAACCTTCTATGTGGTAGGAAATGGTTGTATGGTGCACCAGTCTCTTGGGATAACCTGGCACAAAGGTTTCTTACACAGCACCTCAAACATTTTTACAGAATCTGCCAAGAACTTTTGGTACTGCAAATCGAAGGCTTCAGAAGATATAAATTATGATGTGTCTGACTTCAAGAAACCCTTGCCAGATTGAACTTCTTGACGTACCCTCTGGAGGAATAGGAACTCCAAAATATCAATGGGTGGGCCTCTTTTGGCATACCCAAATCTGGTCCACCGTTGTTGGCCTGAAAATCATGTCTACATCTCAGTCAACTGTAAATTGTGTCTCCAGAGTGGTGCTTTGTTTTTCTAAATGCTTCATGGCTCAAAACATTTAAAAGTCACGTTCAGGATTCCTCTCATTTGATTTGATTGTTATGGTGCTTTTTCTTTAAATCTTGATTTTTGTAAAAAACTGGAATGATAAGTTGATTGTAATGTTTGCTACAGTTTGACACTAATGTTTATTTCTCTGGGGATTGCCTGCTGCTTGTGCCACTGCAACTGGGGGTTGAGAATTGATCTCATAGAACTATATTGTGACCTAAATAGAGTGTGTTTATTAGTTTGACAGAGGTAGTCCCTCGCAAATGAATAACTCACTTTCTGAATGTTCTCAGATTAGCTAAATTATTATGTTTTCCTAAATTCAACAGATATTCCTCCAAAAAACTGTTCTTGTTAAAGCACAAAAATGGGCTGATAGAACCCATTCTAAGTGTTTAGGGAACAATTTGCAAGGCCCTGTTTGCAAACGAGAAAGTGCATCTTGCACAAACTCTGGTTTGCCAAGAGAACCACACTTAGCAATGCACCTGATCTGCTAATCAGTTTTATTGACAATGTATATTTGCAGGGTGACACAAAACCTCGTGGTTCATGAATAGTAATGATGCAGAATACATTTGTGACCAGCGGCAAATTACTGTGAATGCTGGAACAGAAGTGTGCAAGGTCAGCAAAGCTCCATTCCTTCATTCACATTCTCTGCTTGGAAACAGTGGGGCATATATTTTTACTAGGAAGTGGCAGAGTGTGGCGTTAGCCACTCTGGCTTAACGGAGTGGTCTGCCACTTTCAAAATGTAGGGATGCACCATATTTACAAGGATACAGTACAGCCCTGCGTTTCCCCCCGCGCTGATGCTAATTTTAGCTGCCTAGCGCCAATGCACGACATAAAAGCTCCAAAACTTCCTTTTAATTTAATTGACTGTTTATGTGCAGGAAGGGTCACCGTGGTAACATGGCATTCCCAAGCCGGTGGTACCATGCGATAGGCCCATGATAATGCATCAAATGTCCACGATACAGTCAACGCGATGCCGCAAAAACTGAAAAACATGAACGCAAAAAAATTGGCGATGAGGCCAATCGCGATACAAAAACCAGCAAAAACCAGCCAAAGGCCAGCAAATCCCACGCGTCATGCAGGAAAATGCACTATAAGAGCAACGGAAAAAAAGGGAGAAAAAAAGAAACTGCGTAGCACCATGGATGCACCCGGACCGAGTGCAGAGGCCAACACGAACCCCACAAGCCCCACAGACTACCAGCAAGGAACAACGGGGTCGGGGAAGGCCAAGGAGAAGAGTGAGAGGAAGACGGGTTGCAGTCTGCAGGAAAACCAGATCAGCGCCACGGAGGTGACAGAACACTACCATCAACTGACACACAATTAGACAAACGTAAATGCAGTCGGAGTGTCGAGGAGGGCAATGGAGGAGGACACGAGGACACGAGGCTCTGGCATTATGTGAAAACCCAAACCAAGCACAAACCCGTTTCCAACAGGAAGGCAGCTACGGCGACAGGAGGTGGGAGTCCTGTGCAACAGGAGGAGCAGGAGGAAACGGGGGCCACAGTCATCAGTGTGGAGATGCTGCAAGGAGGTGGGAGTCCGGACACAGCTCGAGAGGACCTGACACAACATCAACAGGGTGAGTAATGACAAGGGACTGGGGGGACGGGGGGAGATAGGCACAATGGCACACATGCACAACTATGTGTAGCACACTTGTCACCCACAATGACCCAGGATCATGTCCCTGATCCCCGTGGCACACAGCAGCAAACACACTTAGCAATCACAGCACATCCACATTGACGACAATGTGGTACAATGTGCAGACAACCAACAACAGCTAGCAAGGAGGCATGGCCACAACAAAGAGCACATGCAGGCCTATGGCAAAAGCACACTGGCTGGCTACACAAAATGGTAGCCGGCCATATCGACAAAAAGGAACACATGAAGGCCTATGGTCACCGAATACACCAAATTGCCACCCCCCACATACAACAGCAAGCAAGGAGGCATGGCCCCAATAGAGAACACATGCAGGCCTATTGCTGGCTACAAGAAATGGTCCCCAGCCACATGGTCCAACAACAAGCAAAGAGGCATGAACAACAAAGAAAACATGCAGGCCTATGGACACTGACTACACAAAATACCCCCCGGCCACATGGCATGGAGAACAAAGACAAATGGTGGCCCATGGCAAACACACACACTAGCTAGACAAAGGAGGCATGGTTAACATTGAAAAAAAACACTATCATAAATTCAGTAATGCCAACAAAGAGAATTAAGTGAGCTGTAAAAATCTTTACAACAACACAAATCAACACAAAGGATCAAATATTACCCCACCAAAATATACATGAAACATGAAATACAAAACAAACCACATTTTTAATTTAATCCAATGCCATCCATGCTCTAATTGATGATCTATAACAATGTGTACCACAGACAAAGTTGCTACATGTACCCATGACAAGTATGTGGGCAGGCTAAGCCACACAGTAAAATAAAAGAATTGTGCACATTTAACAAACAAGGAGAAACAAGAATTTGCAGTGCAATAGGTCTCGCATTCCCACGAGTTTGAGCTATTGGCATTGTAAATGAAAATGACTTTTATTTATGTTTTGGGTTTTAAAACATAAATGAAAGGCATTGCCATTTACAAAACTAATAGCTTAAAGTCTCGATTTGCAAGACCTATTGCATTGCAATAAAGGGCCTTCTCAACCGCTTGTTAGATTGTAAATATAAGAGATAGAGGCCGGCCTGCGACGTCTTCAAAGTAGTGATCAATAGTGTAGTGAAGAAGATGTGTGAGTGCTGTAAATTACACAGACACAAAGTGTGAAGTGAGAGTTACATATGATCTAAGCTATAAACACTAACAAAGTGCTCCAGCAACTTTCGCTCTGTGATTAAACTGTTGCGGCTCAGGAGGGAGAGCGGGAGGAGGGAGCTAGTTCCTGCTCTCTCCATGATGTGAGTGTGCAGTGTGGCATTGCATAATGTCATTGCTATCTTTGGCCTAATAAAAACCACTTCAGCTGTAGTAGGGCCCTGGCTTCACCACCTGGGGCAGGGCAGGCTGTGCTTTATGGCAGGCATGGAGGGAAGGAGGGATGATTTTGGCTGCAGCCCCGGACTGGTCATTTAAAATCTAGACTTGCTGTTCATCAGCCACTTTTTGGGCAAAAGAAGAAGAGATGGAGTTACTGTTCATACTGCAAGAGACATAATAAAATATTCATGAGGCCTTCTCAATTGTTTGCAAAGTATGCTCACCTTTGTTCTCGGCGGAATTCTAAAATGGCGGCCGCCATCTTTCCTGGTTCCAGTCAGCGCTCTAATGTTTTACCCCAAGAAGAAGAATAGTGTACTTCGCGCACGTGCACCATGTGTGCTGCACACTTCAACTGTTGTTTCATGGCGTGAGCCAGCGCGTCATTTCACACATGATTAATTGAGAAGAATTCTCATCAGGAGTGTAGCTTTTTTTTCACGTAGTCACGCTCTGCCAGACATCTTTAAAGATTAGGCAGCATTTCTTTGGGAACTATTTTCGTGTAATCGTTTTCCCACATATTCAAGAATTCAACTTAGTCAGGAGACTGGTGAGTTCTCTATTCCTAGAAGCAGTTATCCAGTTTGAACCAAGAGGAAACCTGAACTCCATGTAAGTCTGTTTTTATTTCTTTTCTGTGAGGAGTTCTTACCCTCGCAGAGTCAGGATCACCCTAAGAAAATACATTCGTTTGGACTTACAGATACATTGAGAGCAGTATATTTGAGGTTGTAGAGCAGTTCTTCTGGCTACATTAATACTCACACTAAAAGGAAAAAAGACTTAAAGAGAAATTAGGCTGCTGCGCAGTTAGTTTATCTACCTGAGGACTTGGAGCAGCTATTTCAAAAAGTGTAGACAGTGCAGCACATTTAACAGTTGTCTATCTACACTTGACTCTATGCATCAGTAGATATAAATGTATATATATATATATATTTGTACTTACCATCCTATCAGCATTGATCAACCTGTGAGAGTAACAAAAAAGAGAGAAAAGATGAAGACATTTACAAGAAGAAAGGCAATTACTAACTCATCTATAAAAGCGCAAAAGTGGCAGAGCGTATGTATGAAACTATATTATAAGAAGGCCTTGTTCCAATAGCAGGGCTAAAGAGAGCAGCTAAACTGTGTCAAAAAGGTAATTTAGTTTAGTAGGAGGAGGAGGTTGGGTTACTAGAGAGTGTGTAGTGTTAGAAGTAGTAAACCCTGTTCTTTTATTTACAGGTGTTCGTGGCAATCCATACAGGGTTTCAAGTGAGGTGAACGCAGCAGTGGCAGTCTCTCTTGTTTATCCCATTTCCCCCTTCCCCCTCTTTACTGTGAGTGAATTTATTTACTGGCAGTGGAGTCTGGTATTTGGGACTTGCTCTTCTGCTCCCGTGGAGGCTAAGTAATAAGGTGAGTGGTACTTGACTAACTGACAGTGGTGGTATTGGTGGTGGTGGTGGTATTGGTGGTGGTGCTGGTATTGGTGTTGGTAATATTGGTGGTGGTGGTAGCATTGGTGGCGGTGGTATTGGTGGAGGTGGTGGTATTGGTGGTGGCATCATTGGTATTGGTGGTAGTGGTATTGGTATTGGTGGTGGTGGCATTGGTATTGGTGGTGGCAGTATTGGTGGTGGTGGTATTGGTACTGGTGATGGTGGTTCTGGTATTGGTGGTGGTGGTATTGGTGGTGGTAGTATTGGTGGTGGTGGTATTGGTGGTGTGGTATTGGTGGTGGGGTATGGGTGGTGGTAGTGGTATTGGTGGTGGTATTGGTATTGGGTTGGCAGTATTGGTGGTGGTGGTATTGGTGGTGGTGGTGGTAATGGTGGCAGGGTATTGGTGATGGTGGTGGTATTGGTGGCAGGGTATTGGTGGTGGTGTTGGTGGTATTGGGGGTGGTGGTGGTGGTGGTATTGTTGATGGTGGTGGCATTGGTGGTGGTATTGGTAGTGGTATTGGTAGTGGTGGTGGTGGAATTGGTGGTGATGGTGGTATTGGTGTTGGTATTGGTGGTGGTATTTGTGGTGGTATTGATGGTGGTATTGATGGTTGTATTGGTGGTGTTGGTAGTATCGGTGGTGGTGGTATTGGTAGAGGTGGTGGTATTGGTGATGGTAGAGGTGGTGGCATTGATGGTGGTGGTGGTATTATTGGTGGTGGTGATGGTGGTAGTGGTATTGGTGGACATGGTATTGGTGGTGGGGATATTGGTGGTATTGGTGATGGTGGTGGTATTGGTGGTGGGGTATTGGTGGTGGTGGTATTGGTATTGGTGGTGGTGGTAGTATTAGTGGTGGTATTGGTATTGGTGGTGGTATTGGTGGCGGTGGTATTGATGGTGGTGGTATTCGTGGTAGTGATATTAGTGCTATTGGTGGTGGTGGTGGTGGTAGTAGTAGTAGTATTGTGGTGGTGTTTGTTGTGTTGATGGTGGTGGTGCAGGCGCCCGTGTTCAGGGGCGGCTGTGCTGCTTAAAAACACACAAGCGGTTTCAGCTGAAGCAGCGCATGTCTGGCCTGCAGTAAGAGAAACTCAATAAAGTAAATAGTGCTTACAGACTAAATAACAGGTCCTGGTGGTGGTGGTATTGGTATTGGTGGTGGCGGTATTGGTGGTGGTGGTATTGGTACTGGTGGTGGTGGTTCTGGTATTGGTGGTGGTATTGGTGGTGGTGGTATTGGCGGTGGTAGTATTGGTGGTGGTGGTATTGGTGGTGGGGTATGAAGGGTGGGGTATTGGTGGTGGTAGTATTGGTGGTGGTATTGGTATTGGTGATGGTGGTGGTATTGGTGGTGGTATTGGTAGTGGTATTGGTATTGGTGGTGGTGGTGGTATAGGTGGTGGTGGTATTGGTGGTATTGGTATTGGTGGTGGTATTGGTGGTGTTATTGGTGGTGATGGTGGTATTGGTGGTGATATTGGTGGTGATGGTATTGGTGGTGGTATTGATGGTGGTATTGGTGGTGTTGGTGGTATTGGTGGTGGTGGTATTGGTGGCGGTAGTAGTGTTATTGGTTCTGGTATTTGTTGTGTTGACGGTGGTGGTGCAGGCGCCTGTGTTACGGGGCGGCAGTGCTGCTTAAAAAAACACAAGCGGTTTCAGCGCATGTCCAGCCTGCAGTAAGAGAAACTTAATAAAGTAAATAGTGCTTACAGACTAAATAACAGGTCCCGTGTAACATCCGAAGTAAAAGGGCCAGTTACCATGGGAGGGTACAAATGAAGACAAGGCCATACTAAGGAGGAACTAACAAGTATATTAATGAATCTGAAGACAGCAAATTTAAGAGGAGAGTGAGCGCAGCTTCTCTCTCATACTCTACTACAGCATGCACGCTGCCCCTAGACTCGACCTAAAAACACTGAAGTCTACAACTTTTTCCTCCACAAAAGTCAAAAAATTAAATGCAAAAAAATAACTAGGCCCCTATTCAAACTGTAGGCTACCCACCATTATAACATTTAAAAATAAAATAAAAGTAAAAATACTGGTGCATGCCCTCTATCAAACACACTACACCCTTGTACAAATGTTTTTGAATTTACGTGTGATATCACAAAAACAAAGTCCCTACATCAAATGGTATATCTGCAGCAGACAAAGAGAGTAATCTTTCCACCTTGAAATTCAAAGAAAGGTCCTTGGCTTTGCTCTCCACATAGCTGTTGGGCCCCCAAACAGCCACCTGCTGCCCTTGGCCAGCCACTGCTGCCATGTTCTGCTTTCCTTCCCTCCTTCTACTCCTTGCTTGCCATTGTCTTCTGCATCTTTCTTCCCCTACTTTGCCTCACTTGCCTTATTGCCTTTGGCCTTTTCTTCATCTACTTTGCCTCATATACCTTATTGCCTTTTGTCTTTTTCTGTACTTTACTCCTCTGTTTGTATTATTGCCTTCTGCCTTTTCTATCCTTTACTACTGTTTGTATGATTGCCATCTGCCTTTTTCTGTCATTTACTCCTCTGTTAGCATGATTGCCTTCCACCTTTTTCTGTCCTCTACTCCTCTCTTGCCCATCTGTTTCTACTGTTTTCCCTCTCTTGTTTCCTACCCGTGTTCACCCCACAGCTGCTCCTGCCTAGCTTCCCACTTCACCCTAACCCCACCCTCCCCCATCCAGTGCCCCTCCGACCTCCTACCTCCTACCTCCCAGGACCTACTTAATGCAGGCCGCAGAATGATCCCATTGAGCAGGTCCCTTGACACTGCTCTCCACATACCTGTCGGGGCCTGGAACGTCCACCCATTGCTCTCATCCAGCCACATCTGCCACTGTTCCGCTTTCCTACCCTCCTGTTACTCCTTGGTTGCCTTTCTCTGCCCTTGACTCCCCTCCTTCCCCTATTTTACCTTCGGCCTTTTCTTCCTCTTCTTCACCTCAGTTGCCTGCTTTCTGCCTTTTTCTGTCTGTTACTCCTCTGTTTGCATCATTGCCTTTTGACTTTTTCTGTCCTTTACTCCTCTGTTTGCATTATTGCCTTCATCCTTTTTCTGTCCTTTACTCCTCTGTTTGCATTATTGCCATCCACCATTTTCTGCCCTCTACTCCTCTGCTGCCACCTGTTTCTGCTACCTTCCAGCTCTTTTTTTCCCACACTTGCGCTCCTGCTGCTGCTCTCTCCTAGCTTTCCATCTCCCGCTAGTGCCGCCCACTGCCAACCAGCACCACTCCCACCTCCCAGGACCTACTTAATAGAGGCTACAGCATGACTAGGCAGCAGGTGCAGCTGGAATGGCCGTCAGCACCTGTCCAAGCCAGCACAGCACACAGCTTGAGGACCCCTGGCTCTCCTGATACTTGCAGAAGCACTACTACAAAGTTCCAAGCCCTGGACCCCATACTCCACAACAACCGCTGCTGCCTCCTCCACATTCAATGATTGGACATTTTTCCTGCCAGTACTGACTCTTCTCCTGTAACACCAAATAACCTTCAGGCACAACAACCACCACCACGCAGACCATGCCAACCACGACTGCTCCTTCACAACTTCACTGCCTCCTTCTCAACATACACTCACTCTGCAAGCATGCCACCAATATCTGGAACACCATCACTTCCCTCCCCCCGATGTCCTCTTCCTCACCAAAACCTAGATGAACCCTGCAGCTGCTCCCGACATTGCCTCGGCAACACCAGTGGGGTACAAGATAGCACACTGGGACTGCATCAACAAACACGGAGGTGGAATCACCATCATCCACAAAGAAAACATCCATTGCATCACCACCGCAGAAGACATCACCCAGATAATGGAACACCTCAATGAACAACTCAAAATCAGCAGCAAAACCACCATCAATGGCATACTTACCTATATACCTCCAGGGCCATACCCCAGTATCTGCAACACCATCCCCAAACTCATCACCCCACTCACCATCGACTCCAAACATTACATCTTCCTAGGAGACCTAAATCTTTCCCTCAATGACACCAACATCACCGACCTGCTCAAAAGCATGAACAACATCATCCTCACCCAATTAGTCACTCGCCGTAAACACTACGCAGGGCATACACCATTTTCAGAACAAGCAACATAGTCAAATACAATCATGTCACCAAGCTCCCCTGTACAGACCACATCATCATCATCATCCACTTCACAATCCCAGGATCCCCTGGCTCTGCCTCCAATCTGCCCACCACCTCACATCAAACCTAGAACAAGGTATGAGACTGCCAGTGGACCAACACCCTCATCACCTCCCCCCTAACACTGCACCAAACCTAGAACAGGCTTTCAGGAACTTCTCCGTCTAGTTCACCAACTGCTCCGACAGAGTCACTGCCGTCAAGCTCACCCAACACAAGAGACCAACTGAAAGTGACTAGAAAGGAAATGGCATACCAGCAAAGAACCCACCAACCGAGCCACCTTGAAATCATCCCTCAACCAATACCACTAACTACTGAAAAAAATGAAAAGGAGTGCTCTAGACGACCGCATCGAAAACAGATCAACCACAGCAAGGAATTCTTCAATATCGTCAGATAGTTCTCCAACCCCTCAGCCACCAAAATCAGCATTACTCCTTATCAGGAACTGTTTGACACACTGTAGAACTTCTTCGACAACAAGATCACCATCTACAAAAACTTCAAAACCACAGTCGCTGACAACCTCAACCTCCCCGCTCCCTGGGATGCTAACACCGGTGTGGGCTCGGACCGCCTACTCACCACCTGGGACCCTCTCAACACACACAACACTACAGCCATCATACCCTCTGTCTTCTCAGGAGCACCAAGGGTCCCAGGTCCACACTACAGTTTCAACTTCAGGAGCAAGATGATCAGCAGAGCCCTCACCGCCATTTTCACTTCATCCATAACTACAGCCTCCTTCATCAAAGTATGGAAACACCCAGTAGTCAAACCCCTCCCCAAGAAACCCTCTGCCAATCCCAGCTAACTCAAGAACTATCAGCCCATCTTGCTGCTCCCCTTTCCTGCCAAAGTCCTTGAAAAGGCCATCAACAACCAACTCACACAAAACACCTGAAGATCAACAAATGTCTGGACCCCTCCCAATCTAGATTCCACACCAACCACAGCACTGAAGCCGGCCTGATCGTAGCCACTGACGACATCAGAGTCCTCCTCAACCGGGGAGAAATGGCAACCCTGATCCTCCTCGTCCTCTAAACTGCATTCAACACCATATCCTACCACACCCTTATCAAGAGGCTTCATCAGATCGGAATCCAAGGAAACACCCTCAAGTGGATCACCTCCTTCCTCACTAGAACAGCCCAGATAATCCGCCTACCACCTTTCACCTTGTAACCCAAGGACATCATCTGCCGAGCCCCTCAAGGCTCATCCCTCACCCCACACAGTTCAACATCTACCTGACTCCCACAGTTCAACATCTACCTGACTCCCTTGGCCAACATCGTCATTTTCCAGGAAATAAACATGATATCCTACACAGATGACACCCAGCTGATCCTCTCTATTTCAGAAGACCCCTCCACCATGAAGGCCAACTTCTGCAGACATTGCTGAGTGGATGAAAGGCAATGGGCTAAAGCTCAACACAGACAAAGTGGAAGCGCTGATTTTCAAGAACAACTTCTCCCTGCAGAATGACTCCTGGTGGCCTCCAGAACTTGGACCAGCACCCACCCCGACAGACCACATGCGCAGTCAGAAGTGGTGGTAATTCAAGATGCTGAGCCACATCTATAAAGCCCTGCATATCTCAACCACTGCCTGAACTTCCTCAAACCCTTAAGACTCCTGCGCTCCACCTCCCTCACGCACACCGTCGTCATCCGCAGGAACAACAGGTGAGGCGCTCCTTCTCCTACCTCATGGGGAAATCCTAGAACAACCCCTTTCACCTGTGGGCCTCTCTTCTGGAATTCAGGAAAGGACTCAATACCTTGCTGTTTGACCAAACCCCTTAGCAGTTATGCTCTGAGTGCCTGGATGATGTTGAGGGTGATTAGCTTTGCTTTATAAAGCAGTTTAAAAAATATATATATATATTTTTAGGAGTGACTAGGAGATGGACAAAGCACTGGGAGGAGCCTGCTGGACAGGAACAGGAAGCAGGAATCTCCTGGGGACTTCCTTCTTATTGAAATAAAAATGCTTCTCGCACTAAAAAACAACTTGAACGGTCCGTTGGAGTAGAATATTAACTTGAACAAATTCTTTCAAGAAGATTTAGCTGCTTCTCGGGTAGGGAATCTACTCAAGATGCAGCTGCCTAAAAGGGTCATGAAAATGGTGCCGGAAGGTGCCATGGTGACAGAAAAGAGTGCTAGCAACCAGCATATCTCGCTTGCGCTTGCTAGAGGACAGAAAGTCTTGTTGTCCTTGCCAGTGGTCATCAAATAAAGGCTCATGCATGCCAATGGAAAAATAGTCCCACCACGCGATAGAGGGTGCAAATTAGCAGGAACTCTGATTACACACATTGCGCAGAGTTCCAGAATTTCGCCAACTCTGTGAGTGGAATTATATTTCTGCCAGGCTTAATAGTTTATAAGCCTTCCGTGTAAAACATGTTGTTATACTCATGTATGGGTAATATATTTGCAGTTTGTTTAATACTTTGCCTATATTGTAAACATTTGTGAGTGCGAAGTGTTAGATCATATTCAAATTTTATATCAGCGACATTTAAAAAAACAGCTCACTGCATCCAACAAAGTTGCAGAGTGCACCTATTATTGAGAATATTATTTTTTGTTGCTGCTTCCAGTGTAGGAATGGGGAAAACTATAATGAGTTGTTTTCCCTGTGCAAGAACACGTACTTTAGCATAACTGTCTGTGCTGCAGTGAGAATTTTCTCTGTAAGAGTGAATCATTCCTCAGCTGAGAAATACAAGAGTATCAATATGCAATGTGAGTTGCCTGTTCCTTATTGTAAACTACATATGTGTATCCTGAACTACCTGGAACAAACATAATCACTAGGATTTTCTTGTTGTCCTGTATCTATAAATACTTAGTGGCCAATTTGTTTCCTGGCGGTCGGCCAGTTGTTCCACCAAGATGAAGGAGTAACTTAATGTACTCTGTTGCCTGGGTAACATAACATAATATAATGTGTATTTGTAAAGCGGACATTCACCTAAGGGTATCTTGGTGCTTAAAAACAGATGTTTATTGTTACCCAACTCAATGGTACTCATTGTTTCTGGTGGAGGGACCACCTGCCAGATTTTGTAAATGACTGCCAAGCTGGGGGTAGTTTGTAAAGCATTGACAGGAACCACTAACATGGAGATTGCTTTCAATACATTTCTCTGTTTAGTGCAGGTCTCTATGACAAACAGTTTTCTTTTTTATTTAAAAAAAGAAAATCCAGAATATTGATTTATTTTTTAAAAGAAAAACAGATAATGCCCCTCTAGCCACGGGAGTCACCTCACATGGCACGGGGGCCATTAGCACTTTTTTGCTGTCCCTCACCATGAGGGTTTTCCTGGTGGTGATGGACAGTAAAGATAAGGCTATATGTCCACCCATCCTAATTGGGTGGATGGACATATACCCATTCTCAGATGGCCCTCACTCCATCCACCCTCAAATATGTTTGTCCACAGCAGTGATGGAGTAATCCTAGCCATGGCCAAACTTAAGGTTCACTTGAATCAAAATTGGAAAGGAGGACCACTGTGTTGGCTGTAGGGGAACTTTGCCATCATAGCAATTGAGTTCCCTCAGGTCCAACATATTAATCAGGCCCTTAGTCTCTTAAATGTCCGCTTGTAGTCCACATCAGATAGCTATGAGCGTTTTCATTCAATACTTTTCATAAATTTAAAGGGTAATTAATTCAAACAAGGGCTTAACCTGCTTAGCACAATGTGGCAAGGAAGTTCTTCCAAAGTTAAGAAATGTCATTAGGGTTTATAACTTACTTAATGTTTTTAGAGGTTGTAGAGTAGCACATTTGTGCTAATTCATATACATGAAAACTCACACTAAGGGCCAGATGTACGACCGTTTATTGCGGTCGCAAAGGGGCATTTGGCCCGTTTGCGACCGCAAAAAACAAATGCACAATGTACTAGCCCTATTTTGTGAGTCGCTAAACTAGGGTTAGTGACTCGCTGTTAGGAAGGGGCGTGCCAAGGGCGTCCCTTCTTAATAGCGAGTGCAAATGCCATGTATGAATGTTTTGCAACCACATTTGTGGTCGCAAAAAATACACAGTTTACCACCTACTTCAAGTATTTCTTTTTATTTCTTTATTTGTTTGAAGAGTTTTATATAGCGCTGGCTAGACCCGGAGGTATCAGAGCGCTTTACATGAGGATCAGTGTGTTACAAGTTACAAGTTACATCTGTTACAAGAGCATAGTCAAACATAGGATAAAAAAGCAATGTTACAGTAATTCGTCAGAGGAAGGGGTAGGTGGTAAACCATTCGCAAATGGGAATGGGTGCGCAAATATTTTTCAAGAGCAGGCAGTGGTCCCAGGGACCACTGCCTGCCCTTAAAAAATGAAATCGAAAAGTTTAATTTTTCCATTAAGGAAAACGGGTTGCATTTAAAAAAACTTCCTTTATTGACCAAGCAGTCCCCGACATGGTAGTCTGCTGACCCCAGCAGGCCACCATCCCTGGGAGCGCTAGCCATTCTTAATTGGGTCGCAAATTGCGACAGCCTCTTTAATATTCATGAGGCATGCAATTTGCAACCCCATTGGGAACCGCAAACAGTGTCTAATTTGTCACAATTTGCGAGTAACAAAATTCAATGGTCGTGCATCTGGCCCTAAGTTATGTACTCTTAGATTTAATTTTTTTTTATTTCATGCCCATGTTGGGCTAAAAGCGTCACTACCATGTGACCTAACCTGATATTTAGTTAAAACGTCATCTGTAATGCAAATGTCATCAATTTATAATAGCGCTTTAGTATCCTCATGTAAGAGCTTCGTAAACCTTGTTGCAAAGAGTACCGGTCTGTTCTTATGCCCCTGGGGCAATCATGTATGTGTGTACTGGAACCCACCAAATGAAAAGGATGTTAGATACTGCAATGCAGGCCCTATATTTCGACTAAAAAACCCACTAGATATATCTAACATTGTTTTTATATTTTCCCTAACTACATTTGTCATTAGTCCAGGGCTAAGAATATTTTGCACAGTTGCGTGCATATCTGAACATTTACATTTCTATAATCTAAAATTATTCTACATGAAATGTCAGGCTTTAACACTGCAAAGATTAGAGTGTTAATGGTAGAATGACTAGGCACTTATATGCCTTAATATTGTAGCTGATATAAAATAGCATTTATATCGTGCTTAGCTTATAGTTTAAGAAGCATTTGAGCCTGAACCTGTGTTTCCATTTTTAAAAGAATCACATGCGAAACAGAGACTGTGCCCCATCCTGCTTTGATCCTGCTTTGTTTCTATAAAACAAAGAAGCTTGTTTTAAAGACCATTTACATGCACATTTTTCCCTGAGTTCTTCACGTACTAGGGGGGAAAATGCTTGTATATTGTTGTCTTCTCACCTCGAGGTGCATCCTTTATAATAACCAGAGGTAAAGCATCCTCTGATAGGATGATGTCATAAGAGTCCAACAAATGAGACCAAAATACGGCTTTGATTTTGCATAATTCATCAACCTAGATTTGTATTTGCACATTGTAAACCCTGTCTAGAATGCTTACATGTCAATCAAGTGTCATAACCTGTACATATTCTTTAGTTGGAATCTCCACAGATTTTCCTTGGGAATCTAGTGAACTATTGTCACTTCTGCTAAACTGACCAAAAGTGCCGCTGCTCAGGTCCTGATTTGCAGAAGTATCCATAGCTGCCAAAGCATGTTTTCCTTTTGCTAAGCGAATACTTTCTGTCATTTTTTAAATGTCTTTGAGTCCAATACTTTATCTTCCTTGTTTGTACTCATTTTAACTTCACCCATCTGCTCATTGTTTGATTTGACATACTCATTCTCCCTGCAATACTTCATCTGTCTACTTCCTGCTCTCCTCTCACTTTGCCTAGGATGCAAGGAAAAACAAGAAGAATGCTTACACTGAAATTACTTTCTAATTTTATCATGGTCGATCAAATGATATTCACCTCTCCTTAAGTTCTGAATTGGAGGGAATCCAGTTCTAGTTTTCTGCTTTGTTGTCTGGTTCCAGTGCAGCTCATTATCAGCACCCTCAGTCTTATTATTTGCTGTGCAATGCTGCTTAGCAGTTCAAGAACCTAAAGTTTCATGGCCCACAGAGGTGAAATTACTATTTTCTTCTAGGAAGATCCTTTTCCTGATCTTGACCAGGAATGGCTGCAACCACTGGTTCACTCCCATAACTGGGGCCTCTCCCAAATGTTAGTTAAAACTCTCAAGGAAATGGTCTAAAAAATTAGCTATTAATTAAATTCCAAAATCGAGAGCTGGTACAATTCATGCTCATCCTGTATCTATTTTAACACACCAGATAACACAGCTAATGAGCGTGTACCATGCATAGTAGTCTAAATACAACCAAAGATTGTCCCCATGTAGTACACTCTTCTGCGGATGGTACCACACCAAGTGGAACACACATAGGTGCCGATTACGATCCGGTAAAAACCGCGTACGAACCGTCGGTCGGAGCGAATTCCCCGTCCGACTCGTACCCGGTTGTAAAACTTTACAAACATGGAATTACGATTCGCACGGAAACACCATTTCCGTACGAATCGTAAAAAACACCGACCGACGAAAATATACATACGAATGTGATCCGGGAATGCTGCGACGTGACGTCGGGACGCTTTCAGGCAGCGTTTCACGAACCAGGAATTACGATTCGAACCGACAGCAGTCCGGACGGCAATATTTTCACGGCACCCAAAAAGTGCCGCAAAAGCGAAGTACGGCGCGAATCGACCAGAGTAGGTGGCCCGGTACGCGCCGACCCCCCCCCCAGCCCCCGTAGGTACGCGCCGACCCCCCCCCAGCCCCCGTAGGTACGCGCCGACCCCCCCCCAGCCCCCGTAGGTACATGCCGACCCCCCCTGTGTGTACACCCGTGTACGGTGCGTACCCCCCCGTGTACGCTCGAGTCGAACCCCCACCCGTGTATGTACGGTGCGTACCCCCCCGTGTACGCTCGAGTCGAACCCCCCCGTGTACGCTCGAGTCGAACCCCCCGTGTACGCTCGAGTCGAACCCCCCGTGTACGCTCGAGTCGAACCCCCCGTGTACGCTCGAGTCGAACCCCCCCGTGTACGTTCGAGTCGTACCCCCACCCGTGTATGTACGGTGCGTACCCCCAGCGCGTACATACACGGGTGGGGGCACGACTCGAACGTACACGGGGGGGTTCGACTCGAGCGTACACGGGGGGGTTCGACTCGAGCGTACACGGGGGGGTTCGACTCGAGCGTACACGGGGGGTTCGACTCGAGCGTAGACGGGGGGGGTACGCACCGTACATACACGGGAGGGGGTTCGACTCGAGCGTACACGGGGGGTTCGACTCGAGCGTACACAGGGGGGTTCGACTCGAGCGTACACGGGGGGTTCGACTCGAGCGTACACGGGGGGGTTCGACTCGAGCGTACACGGGTGGGTTCGACTCGAGCGTACTCGGGGGGTTCGACTCGAGCGTACACGGGGGGTTCGACTCGAGCGTACACGGGGGGGGTACGCACCGTACATACACGGGTGGGGGTTCGACTCGAGCGTACACGGGGGGTTCGACTCGAGCGTACACGGGGGGTTCGACTCGAGCGTACACGGGGGGTTCGACTCGAGCGTACACGGGGGGGTTCGACTCGAGCGTACACGGGGGGGTTTGACTCGAGCGTACACGGGGGGTTCGACTCGAGCGTACACGGGGGGGTACGCACCGTACACGGGTGTACACACAGGGGGGGGTCGGCATGTACCTACAGGGGCTGGGGGGGGTCGGCGCGTACCTACGGGGGCTGGGGGGGGGGTCGGCGCGTACCTACGGGGGCTGGGGGGGTACGGCACGTACCGGGCACCTGTTTGGACGTCTCCATGGTTGTTATGGGAGTTCGGTGCGGACGGTCTTTTCACCATACGGTTGTACATTCGGACGCCCGGGATGGATCGTGATTCCCCGGTCGGAGTTCACCTTTCACGTTTGTACGGTGAATCGTACGAGGACGTGTCGGACACATTTTCCGACCCGAGGACGTGTGGGGAAATATTCCCAGTGCGGTTCGTATGGACTTTTTACCATGCGAATCGTGATTGCCAGTTCGTACGGCACTTGTACGATTCGTACGGTAAAAAGACCCGATACGAGTCGTACGGGGACATTTTTTACCGGATCGTGATCGGCACCATAGTGAACAATGTATGTTTATCCTGCTTTGTCATATGAGGGTAGGCAATTCTAACTGCCTTCAAAATGGTACCTCCTCTTGCTTTGTAGGCACTAATAGTCTGTGTACTGATAGCCTGCACTGTGGGATATGCTTGTGGTGCAGGGCCGAAATCAAATGCACCGGTTGCATTCGATTTCAAAATATGCTGTTAAAGTTGCCTATAAATGACCCCTGCCTTTATTTATGTCTTCCTTTTTTAGCTGTTTGATTTACTGTGTACAGATATAGGGCCCGATTCACAGAACTAACTTAAAACAAAATCCTAAACTTACTACCATTTTGGTATTCACAGAAGGCACTTACTCATTTTGGTATTCACAGAAGGCACTTACGCATTTCGGTATTCACGGAAGTTATGAGTCCTAACTTTAGGACTCCTAAATGCCTTCTTTGAATACCAAAAGTCTTAAAGTTAGGATTTTTCTCAGTTTAGCAGTAGTAAAGTTGGAACTCCTAACTTTAGGACTCCTACATGCCTTCTGTGAATACAGAAAGTCTTAAAGTTAGGATTTTTCTCAGTTTAGGAGTAGTAAAGGTTGGACTCCTAACTTTAGGACTCCTAAATGCCTTCTGTGAATACAGTAAGTCTTAAAGTTAGGATTTTTCTCAGTTTAGGAGCAGTAAAGTTAGGACTCCTAACTTTAGGACTCCTAAACTGAGAAAAATCCTAACTTTAAGACTTTCGGTATTCACAGAAGGCATTTAGGAGTCCTAAAGTTAGGACTTCTAACTTTACTACTCCTAAACTGAGAAGAATCCTAACTTTAAGACTTTCGGTATTCAACGAAGGCATTTAGGAGTCCTAAAGCTAGGACTTCTAACTTCTGTGAATACCGAAATGAGTAAGTGCCTTCTGTGAATACCAAAATGAGTAAGTGCCTTCTGTGAATTCCAAAATGGTAGTAAGTTTAGGATTTTGCCTTAAGTTAGTTCTGTGAATCGGGCCCATAGTGTATACTCTGATAATCAGGGTCAGGTAACCCTTTCATTACTCAACAGACCCAGTTTAGCATTCAGAATTACATGGGATCCTCCTTGATTTTCCATGCTTATGGTTCTAGATATCCTAGCAGGGCTTGTAAGTTGCAATAGGGTTCAGTGTTGGCAGGTGTTGCAGTAAATCTGTATGCATGATAATTTCCCATATTATGGTCTATCGATTTAAACTACACCCAAGAGTAAAATATTTCAAAAGGAATGCAGCATGTGCATTTACAAATAAAATTATTCTAATCCGTGTTAGGAAAACATTTTCCCATGAGGTGTTGTCTAATGGATGCCTCAAAATGTTCTTTGAGAATAAGTTGCCAGACCATTATAAAGCAGATTTAAAATATGAGATTCAAAGTTGAAATCAAAACAGGGGATACACTTTTATAGATCAAATACTTGACAAACCCGCAGCAGAGACAGAGCACCGATCTGAACTGAAGAAGGAAAACAATATTACAATAGATGTCTCTGATATTAGTAATTATTTGTTTTGTGAATGTATCATCCAAAATTACACAAAGATATAGAAAATTCAGTCCCAATCTGGGCACAATTGATACTTTTGCTCTATTTCCTTCTAGAACATAAAACAGAAATTGGTTTTCTAGACCCGCTGGTACTAAAGACATAGGAGCCTATTAATGAAAAAGGAAAGGGAAGGAATGCACCATATTTAAGGCAATAAAGTGCATTCCTGTCTTCTCCCATGCTGTGGCACACTTTTGGCAGCCTTACTCAAATGCAGGCACCCTTGCACGATGGTGCAAGGGTGGCTTTGCTGCATGTAAGATTGTTTTTGTGCAGGAAGGGACAAACAATTATGGAATGCATATTCCTCTTTTTTGTGCTGCAGAATGCAGCACACATAGAAAGAGAAAGAAATGAGGAGAAATAGAGATATTTCTCCTCGTTGCTCCTGCACAGGGAAGGCCTAATTATTTGGTACATTCCAAAGTTTACCATTACTGGTAAATCTGGGAATGCATTAAAAACCATGGGAGTTGCTTGGGAACACCCATGCAATGCCCATGGAATGCCTTCTCAGGGCAGAGTAATGCACCTAAATAATTTTCACTGTTATTTTACTCTAGGATTTATGAAGCCACTCAGGACCACTTAAAGTGGCTTTGCATGGCTTCATAAGTCTTACTTAAGATTTACGACTAGCATGAATCCCCTTGTATAGCACAAACATGATGCTAACCACCTCATAACTAGCCCACTCAGTCAACATACCAACCTGAGCCAGAAAACCCAGGGGACTGCAGCCAAGGTGTGCCCATTGTGCATTACTTGAGTGGGATGCATTCTAGATAACAATCAATTCTGTAAGATTTTAGAGAGTAATCAGTGTTACCCAAACCTTCTTCGTCATAGAAAAGCACCCTTAGGAGCACTAGGAAAGCAAGAATCCATTTAGAAGATAAATACAATCAAATTCCTATCCTAGTGTACACAATATGAATAGTAACTATTAGAAAAATGGACATAATAGTGGCAACTATATTTACAAGGAGAATGAATATTAAAACATATTGTAAAATTTTGATTACATTAAAGCTGTTCTTTTTATATCAATATCTCCAACCCCTCTTTTGTACACTTAGCACTAACTAGAGGTCAATTTCAACAATAGGTCTTCCAGACACCTGATGTTGTCTGTAGAGAGATCTAAAACGTTAACAGTAAAAAGTGTTCTAAGTGCTTAGTCAGACAAACATTAACAACATGATCATTGGAATGGAATTTGAACAACTGAAAGCCTCGAGACTACAGGGGTCATCACCTGGAAGCATAATTCAGGAATTCATGACCTGATAAACACATTTTATACCATTTTTTTAAAACTCCTATAATTACAGTTCCCAAATTAGCCCTTAAAAATTGACTCATGAAACAGTTTTCTAACACACATTCCAAGTGAGAACATGTATAAGAAAGACTGAGCCAGAGACTGAGCTAGGAGGTTGCAGGGGAGTAGATTGTTAATCTCTGGGATAAAGAGGCTGCAGACATCATGCGAGCTGTGGTTGACCTTCTCAGTCTAAACAATCGAGTGGCCAAACTCCCATCCATAGCTTCTCACTCACAAACATGTCATAACCAACCATTTAGAACCAGTTAGCATAGATGTGTGATATCATTGTTTGACCACTTTGCTTCAAGGCCTTGTAATCGACTAATGATGCCTCATATCTGAAGAGTCAATCAATGGACTACCTTGCACCAAGATGAATGAAACAAATGGCATTATCCTTCAGCATACACATCCATGCACATAATGCACAACAGAGCTCCATTACAGAATCTACGCATCCGCAACCTAATATGAACCATTACTAAACAATACATGAGGGAGATCTACCCTAGCCAATCCCTGTTCAATTTGACCTATTGTTAAGGGCAGCCAAATACATCTTAACATGAAATTCACAGACCATATTGACTCCATTTAATATCTATAGCCAAATATAAACTTTTTAATGTAAGCTAAAGACTAAAAAAACACTACAGACCCTTAACTCTGAAAGTCAGAGAGACGGCTGAAGATGATTGACACCTGAAGAATGCATCTTCCTGATGGATGAGGGTGAGGTTTAAAATAAAATTCACAGATGTTAGCGTGAGGATGTCAAGTCAATTCAGATTTCTTAGTCCCATGTGATCTGAAAATCATTTCTGCAATATTGAAACAAATAAAATAAATTACTCAGGCAAGTTGGTTTGAGGAAAAATGCAAGCCAAAACAAAAAGGTAAATGAAGCCTAATCAGAGGAAAAAAGTGATTATATGGACCATATTAGAGGTGCTTGAAAGCATTGGTGTAATGGAAGCATAACATGTATCAGGAGATAACAGGGAAGGCAATAAAAAGAGATTGAAATACAGCAATGGGAAATGACACAAAAATCTTTTGTAAATACTCAACACAATAATTGGGAGTGGCAAAACAAATTTAGTGGGAAGAATTACCAGTAATTGAAGGGTGCATTACTAGGTAAGAATATTGATGATGAATATAATCCTATAAGATACTCCACACAAGAAGGGTCACATAACAGAAGGTTGAGGCAAGAAGAAAATATACTGGTCCTTAAGCAAATATGTGCCCTCTTCATAAAATTAAAAAAAAAAAAATAGATCATAATTAAGGCTCCCTGTTTTCCATTTCTACTGATTTTTACAGATAAATACAGACAGAAAACAATGTGTTTTCTATCTGCATTTATTTTTAAAAGTGGATAAATACAGAAAATCATGCTGCCTTTAAGTGACTTCCTGTGCAGTCTTTCCTGAATTATAACCCAGCAGCTGAGCAGATGGACAGCATGGGAAATTAAAAAAGAGGATGAAATTTCTTTAAATAACGGCATGTGTCAATATACATTTGTAGTATAATGCTAGTATTTACCATTGGAAGTATTGTTATGCAATATTTGGCAGCGTAAATAGTTAAAACACGATAGACATCAAAGTGTGCACCTATCAGTTCAATAAATATGGAACTGTACAGTTTTACAACTTCATTTATATGCAAAGCACAAAATAAATATGGAGAAATATAGATAAAATGGTCAAACAATAAATATGGATAAATAAAGACGGACATGTTAAAAAAACTAAATACCATAAAACCAGGAGCCCTAATTATAATACATGGACAAAGCTTCCTATTACCCATTGCCCTACCTTCCAAGGGCACTCTGTTAAATGTATTTCTACATCTCACTGTTGTAATTGTTTTGTCTCCTACTCTCTCCCTCTCTCTTTACCTACCTCTACATAAAACTGTCTCTAACAATCTATCCCTGGTTCACAATTTTCTATCTTAATATCTACCTGTCTTTCTCCCCTCACTGATCTCACTCTATTATCCGTTTCACATAGCATATCCATTTTCACATTCATGCATTGCCATTGATGTCGCTCTGTCTATCTGAGCTTTCTCTCTCACTCCACATGTCCTCTCTGTCTAACTCCTAATTTTCTACTTCACCTGCCTCTCTTTACATCCCTATGTTGCTGTACTTCATCTCTCTCTACCTCACCAATCTCAACATTTCTGGTCTTCTCTCCTGCCTTAATTCACGTCATCTCTTCTACCTCACTCTTCTCTCTTTCTACCCATCCCTACATTTGGATGTATGACGTTACAACGCATGCTATTACAACGCATACCATTACAACGCATTTTTTACAACGCAAGTACTACTACAACGCATTACTTTACAATGAATACTTTTACAACGCAAAACCTATTAAAATACTGAAAAGTGCTGTTACAACGAAATCTATTACAACGCATACCATTACAACGCGATTTTTTTTATTTTTTATTTAAAAGTACAATAAAATCTGGCACGGGATGCAGGGAAATTAGGGGTTTTTGGGTGGGGAAGTGTTTTAAAATGTGGAGAAAAACTGAGCGTAAATCTACTGAAATGCATTACCAAATTAATACTCGAGTATTAAAATTAATACTCGAGTATTAAAATTAATACTCACAATCCCCCATAAAATTCCGTTTTCACACATTTCAAAGTTTTACAAAAAGAACGAAAGATTTAACAACAGTACATACACATTTTTATCATGATTACATCGGAAAGTAAGTAAACAGAGTAAAACAGAAGACACATACACATAGGCGCCATTTTATCCATCTCACATGTAAAACTTGTCCTACAACACTTTCTATGAAAACAATACCAAAAGACATGTTCCAAAATGGATGCCAAAACGGAGCAAATGAATGAAAACAATACATTTTTAAATGCATTTTTAAATTATCATTTTCCACAGTAAAATAAAGTATAAAAAAAAACACAACGAACGCAGTTTTTAAAAAAATTAATAGTGACACAGAGTAAAACTTATAAATACCAGGAAGACACCATTTTGCAATCAGTTGATTATCAACTACCAGAGAGACCAGACGTCAAAACCTGACCCTCTGTCACCTCCACTGCGACCTCCTCAGAGAGAGCACTGAATTCGTTCGGAAAAGCATTATTAGTTAGCTACTAGTAAGTCAGTAAAAAAAATTTATACCTTGGTTTAGCGTAAAATATGTTTGCTTTCCATACAAATTTTTTTTTCAAATTTTTAATATTAACTTAAAATGTACTGTTTCTAATTTGTTATCACTAAAAATATATACCAACTTAAAACAACTATTTTCTTTTCCAAAAACAGAAACTTGCAATATATTGAGAAACATGAATTGGTGTACCTAATTTTGCATCACCTCCACGTAATCGACTCACCTTTACTATTGTGAAGGTAAATTTAATTTAATTTTAATTATTTTACTTTTAAAATATATTTTTAGCATTAGCTAAAGTGTTGTATGGCAAAGGTGTTTTTTTTTTTTTCCTCATTCTCACTACATCATAAACTAAATTATACCATGGTGCAGGGGTAACAATTACTAATAAGACTTCAGTTAGGTACTACATCTGAAAAACCGTTTCATGTTACTGGGGTAACTATTAGTATTCTAAGTCCCAGAATCTTCAGCAGTAGAGTAATTGAGTGATAGTGTAGGTGTATCCATTATTACTCTTATTTTAAAATGCATTCAATGTGTATTATGTTTTGCTTAACCAATTGTTACTCATACTCATTTGTCAAATATCATATTTTTCAAAAATTGCTTATTTTTTTTTAACAAACGTTGGCTAAGTAACATTAATTTTTAAAAAAAATTTTTATTTCCAGAGTAAATCGGTTACCAAAAAATAACTTTATCCTGCAGCAAGCATTACCTTAAAGGCACGAGAACAAACAACAACTGAAAAAGGTATTTTACATTTTCAGTGTTATAATTTCCACAATTTAATAGTCATTCCTTTTGCTATTGTTTCTCCAGTAAAGTGTTGAAATAGAATAACTGATGGATAGTGTAGGGGTACAATTAAGTATTGTAACTCAAGGAAGGTGCATCAGTAGGTAAAGTGATTAAAAATAACTGATGGATAGTGTAGGGGTACAATTAAGTATTCTAACTCCAGGAAGGTGCAGCAGTAGGGAAAGTGTTGGATGGTGTAGGGGTACATTTCTCTATTTTAACTCCAGGAAGGTGCAGTAGTTAGGAAAGTGTTATGTAGTATTAGTTATATTCTATGTCATAATTTTTAAAACTTAATCAGAATTTACATTTTAAAACAACGTTAAGTTATTTTATTTCCTCTTTTTTTCCAAAGACAATTGTTTGTTTCGTTGCTGAAAGATTCTTTCCATCACATACTTTACAACTCCAGCCAACAGGCCAATTCAACTTTAGAAGCCTTACCAAGAAAAGCAATTTCAAAAAAACAAGGTATTGTTATACAGCATTGTTTTTGAACCTTCAATATGTTAGACTAACCATTTAATTGTTAATGATATTAAAATTCCAAACATTTTTTAAAAAGAGTAGCATTTTGAAGAATTTTTTTTCAAAACTCCAGGAAAGTGCAGCAGTAGGGAAAGTGTTGGATGGTGTAGGGGTGCAATTTACTATTTCAACTCCAGGAAGGTGCAGCAGTAGGGAAAGTGTTGGATGGTGTAGGGGTATAATTTACTATTCTAACTCCAGGAAGGTGCAGCAGTAGGGAAAGTGTTGGATGGTGTTGGGGTGCAATTTACTATTCCAACTCCAGGAAGGTGCAGCAGTAGGGAAAGTGTTGGATGGTGTAGGGGTATAATTTACTATTCTAACTCCAGGAAGGTGCAGCAGTAGGGAAAGTGTTGGATGGTGTTGGGGTGCAATTTACTATTCCAACTCCAGGAAGTTGCAGCAGTAGGGAGAGTGTTGGATGGTGTAGGGGTGCAATTTACTATTCAAACTCCAGGAAGGTGCAGCAGTAGGGAAAGTGTTGGATGGTGTAGGGGTGCAATTTACTATTCCAACTCCAGGAAGGTGCAGCAGTAGGGAAAGTGTTGGATGGTGTAGGGGTATAATTTACTATTCTAACTCCAGGAAGGTGCAGCAGTAGGGAAAGTGTTGGATGGTGTTGGGGTGCAATTTACTATTCCAACTCCAGGAAGGTGCAGCAGTAGGGAGAGTGTTGGATGGTGTAGGGGTGCAATTTACTATTCAAACTCCAGGAAGGTGCAGCAGTAGGGAAAGTGTTGGATGGTGTAGGGGTGCAATTTACTATTCCAACTCCAGGAAGGTGCAGCAGTAGGGAAAGTGTTGGATGGTGTAGGGGTGCAATTTACTATTCAAACTCCAGGAAGGTGCAGCAGTAGGGAAAGTGTTGGATGGTGTAGGGGTGCAATTTACTATTGCAACTCCAGGAAGGTGCAGCAGTAGGGAAAGTGTTGGATGGTGTAGGGGTGCAATTTACTATTCCAACTCCAGGAAGGTGCAGCAGTAGGGAAAGTGTTGGATGGTGTAGGAGTGCAATTTTTTATTACAACTCCAGGAAGGTGCAACAGTAGGGAAAGTGTTATGTACTATAATTTAAAAGGAATATCATTTTTGCAAAAAGTTATTTTAAATTCGCATTTCTCTACAACGTTCAGTTTTCTCATTTTTTCCTTTTATCACTTTTGCAGACATTTGTTTTTGTTTTACGATTCAAATCAACACATAAGTGTCTATTCCAGCCTACAGGCCATTCCCAATTCAGAAGACTCACCAAGAAAACCAATTTAAAAAAAACAAGGTATTTTTAAACAACATTATAAGGTGCAACAGTATGGAAAGTGTTGGATGGTGTAGGGGTGCAATTTACTATTCCAACTCCAGGAAGGTGCAGCAGTAGGGAAAGTGTTGGATGGTGTAGGGGTGCAATTTACTATTCAAACTCCAGGAAGGTGCAGCAGTAGGGAAAGTGTTGGATGGTGTAGGGGTGCAATTTACTATTCCAACTCCAGGAAGGTGCAGCAGTAGGGAAAGTGTTGGATGGTGAAGGGGTGCAATTTTCTATTCCAACTCCAGGAAGGTGCAGCAGTAGGGAAAGTGTTGGATGGTGTTGGGATGCAATTTACTATTCCAACTCCAGGAAGGTGCAGCAGTAGGGAAAGTGTTGGATGGTGTAGGGGTGCAATTTACTATTCCAACTCCAGGAAGGTGCAGCAGTAGGGAAAGTGTTGGATGGTGTAGGGGTGCAATTTACTATTCCAACTCCAGGAAGGTGCAGCAGTAGGGAAAGTGTTGGATGGTGTAGGGGTGCAATTTTCTATTCCAACTCCAGGAAGGTGCAGCAGTAGGGAAAGTGTTGGATGGTGTAGGGGTGCAATTTACTATTCCAACTCCAGGAAGGTGCAGCAGTAGGGAAAGTGTTGGATGGTGTAGGGGTGCAATTTACTATTCTAACTCCAGGAAGGTGCAACAGTAGGGAAAGTGTTGGATGGTGTAGGGGTGCAATTTACTATTCCAACTCCAGGAAGGTGCAGCAGTAGGGAAAGTGTTGGATGGTGTAGGGGTGCAATTTACTATTCCAACTCCAGGAAGGTGCAGCAGTAGGGAAAGTGTTGGATGGTGTAGGGGTGCAATTTACTATTCCAACTCCAGGAAGGTGCAGCAGTAGGGAGAGTTTTGGATGGTGTAGGGGTGCAATTTACTATTCCAACTCCAGGAAGGTGCAGCAGTAGGGAAAGTGTTGGATGGTGTAGGGGTGCAATTTTCTATTCCAACTCCAGGAAGGTGCAGCAGTAGGGAAAGTGTTGGATGGTGTAGGGGTGCAATTTACTATTTCAACTCCAGGAAGGTGCAACAGTAGGGAAAGTGTTGGATGGTGTAGGGGTGCAATTTACTATTCCAACTCCAGGAAGGTGCAGCAGTAGGGAAAGTGTTGGATGGTGTAGGGGTGCAATTTACTATTCCAACTCCAGGAAGGTGCAGCAGTAGGGAAAGTGTTGGATGGTGTAGGGGTGCAATTTACTATTCCAACTCCAGGAAGGTGCAGCAGTAGGGAGAGTTTTGGATGGTGTAACTGTTATATTTTAGGTATTTCATTTAATTTTTCAGGCTAATTTGTTTTTCTTCTCTTCTCTTTTCAGATAATGTCTAGTCTGGAAGCTGCAAAGTATATTAAATCCAGGAAGGGCAAACATTTATTAAACCATTGAGGATACATATATAGTAAGGAAAGAATAAGTTTAACTAGAAATCATTGGAGGTGTGCGCAATACTACACTACCCATTGCAGTGGCAGAGCGGTTACTGTTGATAATTTAGTTGTGAAAACCACAGAACATAACCACTCTGCCTCTGCAATGGAGGTAGAAATTAGAGAAACAGTGAACGAAATGAAAGCTATTGCAAGCACCTCCAATGATTCTACAGGATCCATTTTAAGAGAGGTTGCACAGCATGTCCCCAGTCATGTTGCTAGTAACATGCCTATAATTCCTAATTTGAGAAGAATTATTCATAGACAAAAGCAGGCAAGTAACATTCAAGTATCTACACCACATTCTTTCTCTGACATTAGAATTCCACATGATCTTTCTATTTCTTTTTCTGATGAACCTTTCCTTCTGCATGACAACGAAAACCCTCAGAAACGAATTCTCATTTTTAGTACCCCACGTAACCTTGCTAAGTTAGAAAGTAGTGAAATTTGGATGATGGATGGGACGTTTAAAAGTACACCCCATCCTTTCACTCAAATTTACACTATACATGCAAAAATTAACAATAGTGTAATTCCCTTAGTATATAGTTTGCTACCTGATAAGACTTCTGCAACATACACTGAACTTTTATCAGTGATTAAAAGTAAAACATCTCAAAGTCCTAGGAAAATAATTATTGATTTTGAATTGAGCATGATCAATGTGATCACTAAAACGTACACGGATACCCAAATTCAGGGATGTTTTTTTCATTTTTCCCAGGCATTTTGGCGTAAATTACAAAAAACATCCCTAGTTGCAGAATATTCTCGTGATAGCAAACTACAATTTGAACTAAAAAAATTAACTGCACTTTGTTTTGTTGCTCCCGATAGTGTGGACGAGTACTACACTGCAATTATAGAATCTGTTTATTATACGAGTAACGAAGAAAAATTGGCACCCATTCTAAATTATTTCGAGGACACATGGATTGGACACCTAAGCAGATCGGGTCGCAGGAGGAAGCCACGATTCCTTGTGGAGTGGTGGAACTGCTACACGAGTTGTTTAGAGGGAGAAGCAAAAACAAACAATGCCATTGAGGGATGGCATAACTCCTTCAACCACACAATTGGCAAACCTCATCCAAACTTCTACTCTTTTTTGGAAACTTTGAAGAAGGAGCAAAGTTTTCAAGAAATGAGAATAGCCCAAACACTCGCAGGTAGTCTAAACCCACGAGTAACAGTCAAAACAAGGGAAATGTCTGAGAGACTATTGGCTATTGTACAACAATTTTCGTTGTGTGTGGCTATAGACTACCTGGAAAATCTTTCTAACATTATTTCTTTCTAAACTTAGTTTTTTACTTACTTTCTTGCTTTGCTTCAAATTTAAATATTTTTCAAATTACAATTGGCATACAACGTTTTTTCTAAAAAAAATTTCAAACAAACAAGTCGGGTCCTTTTATTTTTTTCCAAATCTTCATTTCTAGCAAAACTACCAATGTCAACAAATTTACTGTTCCATAGTATTGGACCAATGTTTCAACATCCGAACGCCATTAATATAATTACTGTAAACTTCGTTTTTTATTTCCGACCTAAAAAATCACCAAAATTCAAACCAATCTAAATTGTACATATCAAGCCATAATCCAAAATGCACATTGCTGCATAAACACCAATTTTTATTCAAACATTAATTCCCAAATTTTACGAGTACGCAATTTTTTTTAACTTAGAAATGAAGATCAAAATCACTTTTTTAAGTTCCGAAGTAAAGAAATAAACTTTGTGAACATTTACTTTAAATTTTTTAACAGTTACATACATTTTTTAAATAAACAAATAACTTTTCGCGACCCGACATAGGCATACATTAATGACATTATTGTGGACATGTTTTAAAACATTTAAAACATCAATTAGTTTTCCCGCAACCTCTCCTTATTCTTTCCTCACTATATATGTATCACTATTAAAGGTTTAATCTATAATTTAAAGTGAAAATATTTCCTACCTGGACGCAGATCAGCTTCCTGCTGCTTCCTCCTCCGATGCTCTTCAAAATGGCGCATTACGTCGACGCTCACGTCATTACGTCATCGCGTGCATCAATATTTATAACGGACTACTTTATTTAACTAATCTGTAAATAAATGTTTAAAAATGTAATTAAAATAATTATATGTTTTCTAAAAAATGTTACTTGCTTTGCAAAATTAAATAACAATATGGTTTATTTTTTAATGATTTTTCAATAAATAAATATTTTGAAAACATTATTTGTTTCCTGTTATTTTTTAAATTGTAATTTATTCATTAAAAATCTTATTTTTTTAATGTAAATTAACTAAATGTGTTCCTTACCTCGACTCTATTGTCTATTTCCTTCAAAACTTGCTCTTTCTTCTCTTTCTGATCCTTCTTTTCTTGTTCCGCGGGTTGTATATTCAGAAGCTGCCAAAATAAATGAAGGACAAATAAGCTCATGGACTTCAATGCAAAAGCGTGGGAATTTTTTATTAAAGTAAGTTCTTTTTTTCCTGCTCTTTTTTCTTTAGGTATTATTATTTCTGAAAAGCATTTCTTATTACTCTTTTAATATTAAAAATATTTTTTTTAAATTTAAATTTAAATATTCTCTTTATATTTTGATAAATACTCAAGTATTAATTTAATTTTAAAAATACTCTTTATTATTTGAAAAATACTCAAGTATTAATATTTTGTTAATCTACGCACACTTATATTTTTAAATTTAAATTAAAATATACTCTTTGTATTTTGAAAAATACTCAAGTATTAATTTAACTAAAAAAGACTCTTTTATATTAGAAAAATACTCAAGTATTAATATTTTGTTAAACTACTCACACTTAAATTTTTGAATTTAAATTAAAATATACTCTTTCTATTTTGAAAAATACTCAAGTATTTATTTAACTTAAAAAAACTCTTTTATATTAGAAAAATACTCACTTTTTTAAATTTATATATGAAAAAAAAACATTAAATTTTACGATATATATTTATTTAAGTTAAAATCCCAAAATTAAAAAATGCGTTGTAATAGTATATGCGTTATAAAAGTACTTACCATATAACATCATGCGTTGTAAATGCATGCGTTGTAAATGCATGCGTTGTAAAGGCATTTTCAAAGAATGCGTTGTAATGGTATATGCGTTGTAAAAGTACTTACCATATAATAGCATGCGTTGTAAAAGCATGCGTTGTAAAAGCTTTTGCGTTGTAAAAAATGCGTTGTAATAGCATAGCGTTGTAAAAGTTGCGTTGTAAAGGTAGTTCCCCCTACATTTCTATGTACCTACCTGCTACCCCACCTCTGTCTATCACAACTCTCTCTCTTAAGCACCACTACACTATATATAACTGTAAGTCTTTCACTCAAGACCTCACCCCCGCTTCAACTACTTCCCAGCCTATATCCTTATCTATACCTCTCAACACCCTCTCCAAATATTGCCAGTCTCCCTGCACTGCTCTATTTCCAATTCCCCATGTAGTTCCCCACTTCCATGTTTGGCACCCCTCTTCCATTCTCATATATCCCTTTACCTTACTTCTCTATCTCTCTCAATATCTCTATGCCTTACCTCTCTGGATTTCTCTGACACTTTTTTCTACCATTTAACTTTCTTTGCTTAACTCTCTCTTTATCTCATTTCTCTAGCTCACATCTTAATTACTACCCCATCTCTCTCAACTCCAACCCTCTCTCTTAAACTACACTCTTAATTTACTTAATTGTTTGCCTGCTGCTTCACTTTACCTCTGGTGCCTCTATCTGATCTTTCTTTGACTCCTGTTTTGCATCCTCTCTTTTTCTGCATCTCATTTTTCTATCAATCATCTTCTCTCCAATTCTCTCTCATATCTCTGTTACTGTGTATTTCAATTCATGCTTTTGCCTGTCTCTCAACCTTTATACATTTCTCTCCCTCACCTCTCTGTGTCTTTCTTACCAGTCACTCTCTTACTCATCCTCCTTTTCTACTTCTTTAAAAACCTCATATTTGTGTATATATGTATGTATGTGGTATTTGTATAGCACAATTCTGGCGAAAAGACAGCATAGCGCTCATATCTTTTTCTCTACCTTGACGTTGTCTCTTCACATCTTTTTTTCTCTACATCTAATATTTATTTCTAATCTTTACCCCCACTCCACCTTTCTCTTTGCCTCACTAACCACATAACAATATAGGTTTTCTTATGTGCGGGAAGTGCACACTCGCAAAGACAATACTCTTATATCCCTTTGTGAATAACAAACAGTCTCAAACTTACAGAAAAGTGTAATACCTTTGTGAATCAGGGCATAAATCATTAACTTGCATGATTGTATACTTCTATAATAATCTCATCCTTTACCTGTCAATCCATACTTCTTTGTTCTCTTAGTTCTCTCAAACCCACATGTCTCTTTGCCTAACTTATCTGAGTACCCCACCCCTTTCCCTCTCTCTAGATTGTTTTCTCCCTAACTCCAGTTCTCACTACTTCTCTATGTTTCTCTAAAACCTTACCTGTCTCTCTTCTGTCTTGCACTACTAGGCCCTTTTTCTTTTTACCTACTCTGTGTTTGCTCACTTTCCCAGTGCTAACCAGTGCTAAAGTACTTGTGTTCTTTCTTCTAAACATGGTAAAAATGTCCTTATATCTAAATTGACCCTAGTAAAGTGGCACTACCTATACTCAGGCCTTGTAAATTAATTGTTACTAGTAGGCCTACAGCACTGATTGTGCCACCCACTTAAGCAGCCCTTTTAAACATATCTCAGGACTGCCTTTGCAGCCTGTGGGCGCAATTTTAAACTGCCATTTTGACCTGGAAAGATAAGCCTTTTGTCAGGCCTAATCTTTTCTTTTTAATATATATGCCACCCCTAAGGTAGGCCCTAAACTGCCCATTGGTCAGAGTACAGTGTTTTTAATAAGTTGGGCTTTTGTCTTTTGCATGTCTTAGTAATGAAAAACTAATACATTCCTTTTTCACTACTTCAAGGCATTACTCCCGTATAGTATAACATTTGGGCTACCATCTTACATTTAATGTGATAACTTTCAATTGGTAGCACATAAGACTGTTAAGTTCGGTCTCTAAAGAATTGTAATTTAAAACGCTCTTTAATGATAAAGTTAGATTTTAAGTTGTAATTCAGAAAATGCCACTTTCAGAAATTTGAACTCCCAATAGGGGCATCCCTATTACCCAGAACGTGAGGCTACTAAACAATGTGAAAACCACAATCGTTATTTCATGAACAACAAATATAAAGAAGAAAGAGAAAAGAGAAATAAGGTACCCACAAAAGAAATTTTTCAAAGCAGCAAGGCTTATCATTGGGATGGAGCAAGATGGAGTCAACGTGAGTGCTCGCGCTGCTCGGTTGCTCATGCCAGACGCATGGCTGATCGACTAGGCACCCTGCGATGCGATGCTGACAACGAAGCTCGCGCGAACGCAGAGGCTACTGGCGGGAGGCTTTCGACAATCCGGCTCTCAAAGTGCCACAGAGACAGCAGCTTTCTTCCTCGCCATTCCGACGGATCTCCGAACGCTGCCTGCCTGGTGCTGGATCCCTCTCCTGACCTGGATTTTGCTTTTCATCTCCTTTTAGAGCCCGGATCTTCATTTGCACGCACCAGCTGCCATATCCTCACGCAGACCTGGTGGATCTAATTGGCGGAGGGGGGCAAAATAAAGACAGCGGCCATCCCTGCGCCCAGAGAATTCAGGGACGTTGCATCCACTGAGGGAACTGCAAAACCCAGGCTGGAGGTTAGTGGCAAAAAATCATTGGGGAAAGCTGGGGGAGGCAGACAGTCTAAAGACCTAAAAGACTCAAAAGACCCAGCAGCTATACAGCCGCCCTTAGCAAAAATGTTTTTGGGCACTAAAGCCCAGCCCTCGGGTGCCAAATCTAAAACCCTTGTGCACCCGCCTCCCCCTGAGAATGCCCCCTTGGTCCCACTGTCCACGCAAGCACACGCACCCGGTCTGCAGCTGGTTGCTGGCCCAGCACCTAACCACCTCCAAGAGACAGACCTGGTAGCGGCAGCTCCTGAACAAGGGCCGCGCACTGATGTTAATACCCCAGCAGGGCCGACTGCAGCGCAAAACATTGATGCTGGCTCTTGCGCAGTCAATCCTGGCACCTCCCTTACAGCCCCTGAGGCCAGTATGACTGGCTTAGCCAACTTCTATCAGAGCCTGGAAGCAGCCGCTGGCGCACAAGTTCCTTGGACTCCAGAAACAGGGCCTGAGCATTTTTTCTCTGTTTCTGACGGTGCAGCTACCTCTTCGGAGGAGGGGTTTGACTCAAGCAAGGATGATAGTGACATCTTAACCAGAGACACTGGTACTGTTCTGCGATTAAAGAAAACCAAAAGAAACGGCAAGCGGCGCAGTCAACTGAAGTGGGACTACTCGGATTCACAAATGTCTTACCCCCTGGACGAGGACGAACCTAACACGACACAGTGGGGAAAAGCAAAAAGTCTGCCACTGGACACTGCTGAGCCCTCCTTAGCTTCTATCTTAGCTTCTATCAAAGAGTTTCAGGAGGATGTCTGTGCAGACAGCCTCGCAGCCAAAGGCGCTGCCAAGAAGCTGCAGGGAGGTATAAGGCGGCTGAACAAAACCTGTACAGACATAAGTGATCGTGTTTCTATGGTCGAGGCATGCACCAAACATCTTGAAACCAAATCCACGGAGGCCAAACTGCAGAGCGAGTCCAACACTGCTTGCCTGATGGATCTGATGTTTAAGATGGAGGAGCAAGAGAACCGTCAATGCAGAAACAATCTTCGCCTGCTTGGAATCCCATAGGGGAAGGAAGGGGATGACCCCAGGCACCTTATTGTAAAACTTTTGCAGGAATCCTTCCCTGATCAACCAGGCTGGGACTGGGACCGCGAAGTGCAGAGAGCTCACTGCTTTCCCTTCAATCAAAGACGGCAGCGCGATGACAGCAGCACAGCCGGTGGACAGCCAAGGGTGTTTCTGGTTTATTTTGGCAATTTCCTCCTGAGGCAGCTAATATACGACCAGGCTCGCCCAAACTCCAAAAAAGGGGCCAATGACATAACATTCTTCACAAAACCCGACTTTTGTCACCGGACAGTCGAGCGGAGGTGGCGCCTAAGGCAATTAATTACCCCATTTCAGCAGCTGGGAGCGGAGGTCTACCTTATGAACCCCACCAGACTCAAAGTAATTTTCAACGGGGGGGCCAAAATCTTTCTGACTGAGGTTAAGGCCAGTGAATATCTAGACGAAATGAAAACTAAGAAAAGCCTCAGATAAAATGGTCACCATAACGTAGGATTTAACTGGTTTTTCAGGCGTGGTCAGCAGCCGGGACTCATGACTGACTACCATCACTCAGGTTAACACTGATTGCTCAGAAGAGGGGGGGAGGTGGGGTGGGGGGGGTGGCTGGGCACCCAAACCAACACAACAGAACCAAGGACACCTTTTTTGTTTGCACGCACTTACACATTTATTTATTTACTCATTTATGGAGACATTGGGCGAGATTAAAGATTTCACTAGGTGAAGCACATTCTAAGGCTCGAGTAATCTCTGCTTTAAACTTTTTAGTAATACCTAGATGGCTAAAATAGATTCGCTTAGGTTTATCTCTGCCAACATCTGTGGGCTAAACGACTCCTTAAAAAGATAAAATGTAGCGCAAGGCTTGCACTTTCTGGGGGGCAACATCATTTGCCTCAAGGAGACCCACATAGAGGGTTCACAGAGACACCTACTAGACTCACTGGGGTTCAAGGTTGCGGGGGCTACTACACAGGGCTCCAAAATAAAAGGAGTAGGAATTTTGGTAGACAGGAGACTCTCTCTTAAAAATCCCTGAGTTAAAGCCGACCCATTGGGCAAATGGGTAATCACCGAATGCCACCTATCTCCTAATCTCCCTTTCACCCTTTGCTCACTGTACGGGAGCAACACAGATGACCCAGGGATCATCAACCTGGTTTCAGGGGAGCTAGCACACTGACCTACCCCAATCATCCTCTGTGTCGACCTTAACATACATTTGCCCAGTGATTGGAAAATAGACAACAAATGGAGGTACAAAGGCAGAAAGCCCCTAGAATATCAAGCAGTAACCAACTTAGCTCAGACTAATGGGCTTATTGACATTTGGGCTAGCTTAAACCCCGCCCAACCTGGCTACACCTACTTTTCTGCCCCTCATCATACATTTGTCAGATTAGATTTTTTTTTATCTCATCCTTCTTACTTAACAAATGCTCCATAGACATCGCACCTCGCTTCATGTCAGACCACAATCCTCTCATTTTAAGTATCATGGGATTAGGGAACTGGAAGGAGGCCCCAAGTTGGAGTTTTGAGAAAGCCCTTTTACAAGATGCAGGCTATCGGTTACATATGCAAGGTTGGATACAGGAGTTCCTGGAAATAAATACTGGAACCACCTCAACTATGATTGTCTGGGATACTCTTAAAGCGGGTGTTCGGGGTGAAACTCTGAGGTTCTCAACTAGGAAAAACAGGAAAGAGAAGCTGTTAATTTGCGACCTCCAGGAAAAACTAAGGCAGGCAGAAATGAAACAGGTCCCAATGGTCAACTCTGGACAGGATATTGAGATTGTCCAAAAATAAGTAATTCTTGCGAAGGCAGCAATCGGGGCAGTTTTCACAGAAAAAAACGCAGCAAAATGGGGGACTACGCGAGAAAAGAATTACGAGTGTAGTGACTGTATTGGACATCACCTAGCCGTCAAAACTAGGCAACAGTTCACTAGTAGCAAAATACACGCAATTAAACTTGCAACAGGGATAGAGACAAATGACCCCAGCGCAATACAAAAAGGATTTCAAGAATTCTACACTGAATTATACACAGAAGAGAACGGCTGGGGAGCTACCCCAATAGGAAGCAAGATAACTAGCTACCTGAATGAGGTTGACCTAGAACAACTTACCCCTGATAGTAGGGAGCAGCTGGATCTCACCCCTACCTGGGATGATATCCTGGAAGCCCTTACCAGTCTACCAGATGGGAATGCCGCAGGAATGGACGGCATTCCTGTGGAGTTCTAAAAAGTCTTTGCCCCTCAAATAAAATCCATTTATACTGACGTAGTGACCTCAATCTTTTACGGGGCTTCCCCTCCCCCCTCCTGGTCTCATGGCAAAATATAGTCCTTAAAAAAGACAACTCGCCATTAGAAATGGGCTCATACAGACCGATTACACGTATTAACTGCGACTCTAAGGTTTTCTCTAAAATAATGGCAATCAGAATATCCTCCGTGGTTGAATCCCTAGTCTCAGAGTGGCAACACGGCTTCATTCCAAAGAAAGGTACCACGGAGCATGTCAGGCGGGCTATTACCCTGTTTGACACAGCTCAGGCAGCAGGAGACCCGATGTCACTAATACTACTAGATGCCGAAAAAGCATTTGATCGGGTCTCCTGGCGATTCCTGTGGGCTGTCATGGGGAGGATGGGTTTTGGGCCTAAACTCACACAGGCTGTACGGGCTCTATACCAACAGTCGACAGCCTGTGTTTCCATCAATGGGCGGTTCACTGAGCAATTCAACATCTCCCGGGGTACTAGGCAGGGTTGCCCCTGCTCCCCCTTGTTATTTGCCCTTTATATAGACCCATTCATCAAAAAAATAGAAAGGAACCCCGCTATCTTGGCAACAAGTATGCAAGGTATTAACACCAAAATTATGGCCTATGCCGATGATCTGGCCATAACTTCCCCTGATCCTGAGAATGCCATTCTGACACTGGAAACGGAGGCACAAAAATTTGAGATCTCGGGGTATGCACAGAATAAAATGAAAACCCAAATATTAATAAATAAGGAAATCACCTGGACCGGCGCCCGGGTAGTTCCGGAGGCAAAATACCTGGGGATCTTCATTTCCGACAATATTGACAAAATTGTAACGGAGAACCTATCCCCTCTTGTAACAGAAACCAAGAAAGCCCTTAAGCTAATCGACAACCTACACCTGACACTCGTTGGCAGATGTAATGCAATTAAAATGACCTACTTCCCCAAACTGCTCTATTTCTTTCGCACCATACCACTTGAATTCAGCAAAGCCAACCTGCAGAAATTTCAGCAAATATTTACGCAGTTTATCTGGGCCTACTCACAACCTAGGTGGGCTCTAAAACAACTGTCTCTTCCTAGAGAGCGGGGTGGCTGGGCCTTCCCCAACATTGTGCTGTACTACTGGGCTTCGGTCCTGCAGTATTATTAAGGGAACACTCTCTCCCCCCTCCATCTGTGCTTCCCTCACCATTCCAGCTTTTACTGGGTGAATAGCATCGCGGCTGCCTCTTCCGACAGATAACCTTTGGATATTACAAACGTGTGAGATTCAAGACCTTAATGGACTCCTTCAAGGTCTTCTGTAATATCCGCAGAATATTTGGGCTGGGGAGATTTAATTATTACTCTCCTATTACTGCAAATTGCAATCTCCCCGCCATCTTTGATAGGTCCTATCTTTTAGAATGGCATAAGTCAGGTATCACGAAACTGGGAGACCTAATCACCAGTGGAGGAGTTAAATCCTTTACTGACCTGCAAAATAAACACGGTCTGAGCAGTCAGGGGGCCTTAAAATACTTTTTCATACAGGACTTTCTCTCTAGAAAAGTTGGAGGGAGCACAGGGTTTGCTGAAATAGAACTCGTCAATACCCTGCGGGATACTGCGACTCCTCGGATAGGTCATATATATAATGCACTAAACAGACAAACTTCAGACGATCTACCGGGAATCGCGGACAAGTGGCACACAAAGCTTGCGGCTCCACACAGCATGTTTTATAACTCATTAGAACTTTCTCAAAACATCTTGCTGTCAGCCAAACTGCAGGCACAAGACTTCAAAACCATCTTTTTTCTGTACATTATCCCCAGCAAAATTGCCAAATGGGGAGTCGGCAAAGGGACGTTTTGCCCTCGGTGTTCGGAGTTTGGAGCCGACTCAGTTCACATGTTTGCAAACTGTCCTAAGCTCACCTCAGTTCTCTTTAAGGTACAGGAATTTCTGGGGAAAGTCACCTCCCAGGCCACTGCACTAACCCCTACAGTCATCTTGCTGGGGACCCAAACCGAAACTAATAGAAGCAAAGGTGGGTCACTAATTTTTGTCGCTATGGCAGTTTGGAGGATCTGTGTTGTGTCAGTTTGGCTGGATAGTGATCCCCCACCATTCTCCCAATGGCTGGCTAGGCTAGCTGCGACTTACCATGGAGAAAAAGCCATCTATGCCAGGAAAGGTTCTAAAGAGCAAAAAAAGGGTTTAGACATCTGGGAAGCTTTCACTACCTGGCTGGAGCAGCCAGGGTAACCAGGCCTGAGATTTTCTTCCTTGTTCCCTTGCATTCTTCTTTTTTTCTTCTCTATCGTATGGGTGCTTCTCCTCTTTTTTTTTTCTTATTATTATTTTCTTTTCGCCTTTTCTTTTCTTTTTTTCTTTTCTTCTCTCCATAGTGCAATCAATTCCTGGTCTTTCTTTTCCTCTTTTGTGTCCTTGAATCGTTAGCTTATCGGTGTGGGGGATGGGGGTGAGGGGTTCTGAATGCCATACCTATGTATTATTTTGCATAAATTTCAAATTTAAAAAAAGGCTTATTACTGGGAGATTTGTACAAGGATAACACCTCAAAACAATATACAATCAAACAATTATGTCAGTCCAGAATATAAGCTTCACCACTCTCTTTATTTTGTGGCTTTTCCCCAGCATATAAAGATTATTTCCTCAAAGGCGGTAAAGTAAGATAGTTAATTAGTTCCCTAAATTCAAACTCAGCTAAGGTTGGCATGGGAAGAAAACTGGGTGAGTTTGAGAACGTTGAATGGAGGGATGCCCTCCAAAGCCCACCGGAAATAGCTATCAGGGTGAGATTCAGACTGATCTAATTAACAGAACTCCACAGGACTTACTAAGCACAGATGCTATTGTATAAAATTAGTAGTGCCGAATCCCTGTTGTGCAGGAGAGGATGTGGGAGTGAGGGGACCTTCTTTCATATCCTTTGGAACTATCCACTGGTGTTGGGTTATTGGGCTAGAGTGGCAGCAAAAATGGCCAAGGTCACAGCGATGGAGGTCCCTCTTGATGCCAAAGGGATACTCCTGGGGATAAAAGGGGAGCAGGACTGGTGCAGGTACACAGAGATCTTGTTGAGACTAGCAGCTGGAGTCACTAAATGAAATATAGCAAGAGCAAGCAAGGGGGGCTACTGCCACACAGGAGACACTGAGTGGGAGGCAGACCTTGACTGGAACAAGTGTTATATAAGGCAAGAGGCTGCCCCAAGAAATGGGAGAATGTTTGGAGGGGTTTGGAGGGATTATAGGGGACAGGGGTGATGAGAGGTTGAGGGAATAACTCCACGATTCCAAGGGATAGTGAGAGTGGTATATTTGGGCTGTATTTTATTGGCCGTAAAAGCGCCAATCCTGTGCGATTGGACAGTGTAGAGTAGAATGGCTTTCTGAACTATTAAGGATCACTTTGTATGCATTGCAAATTAACCATGTTGATGTGTGAAGCCTAAATTTGTGGTTTTTATTAAAAATAATAAATAAACAAATAAAAAAATAAAACATTAAAAAATAAATAAATAAATGGGAAAACATGTCATACTATAGGTACTGCATGACTGTAGTGGGGACAATCACACCTTGAGCTGCACAAACAAGAAACTTTGAGCCTGATTCACAAAGGTAACTGTACACTTTTGTGTACGTTTACAATCGTTTACTGTTCACAAAGGTGTTTTACTATTGGGATCCTTACGACTGCGGTGTCTCCACACATAGAAGGATGAGACAGTCCTATCTTTTTATTTGTGGAGATTCCACAGTCGTATAGATACTACTAGTAAAATATATTTGTGAATAGCAAACAATTGTGAACTTACATAAAAGAGTGAGTATACCTTTGGGAATCAGGCTTTGTATGTATAGAAGGATAAAAGTTGTGCCTATATTTACCCTCATGATGGCAGGCCCATTAAAACGTTTTCTATGTGAATCCATTTGAACTGAGAAAAAATCTGAGCACAACAGAGGGCTGCAGCAAAAGTAGAGCAACATGCATATTTATTTATGCACTGATTCATATGGTATTTCTATTGCACTAACCTATCCAAAAGATAGTGGGACGCTGTACAGGGTTTAAGACAAGCTTAAAGTCAATGAGTGATGGGAGAGGAATGTGGGTTATGGACAGTTAATGCATTGTGATGAGGTGTTCTTTGAAGGGTTGAGACCTCAACTCTTTCCTAAATTAGAGCAGCAGTGTAGCGGTTCTGATATATATGGTGATGTTGGTCCAGATCCTTGGTGCATAGATTGGAAATGCTTCAGGTATGCTGCGAACCATCGGAGATAGTGATCTTCTCACCAAGATAAACGGGGTGTTGGTCATGATGGATTTGTAAATGATGCAGCTGATTTTAACGATGGTGCAGGCTGACAAAGGCAGTCAATGGAGTTCCCTCAGCATAGGGGTAATGTGAACTCTGATTTGAGCTCTGGATAAAATATGCTCTAGCGTGTTGGGTGAGTTTAAAAGGTGCCAGAGTGGACACTGGAAGGTCATGAATCCGAGTGTAATCACCATCCAAATTCAAGAGTTCTAGGTGTTGAATTTTTGCTGTGAAGTTGCTTTCTGGGAGCAATGCTTTCACTTTCTTCTGAAGAGAAAGCTGATACTAGACCATCTTTGTGTTTTTTAGCAAAGTGTTCCTTGAGGGTGGGATTGGTGACCAGAATGAATCCAAGTGACTTGACCTTTTGTGAACTTTGGAGTTCGAAGTCATCAAGGTTACTATCATTGAGCCAGGTTTGTACTGATTCTTGCTTGTTCTTTGCAAATAGCAGTAATCCTTTCTTGATTGAGATGAGCTTCAAGTAGGCGCTGGACATCCACTTCTGGATGGTATGCAGGCAGTGTTTGAGTCATTGAATGGTAATCTATAGGAATGCGGCTCATGTTTCTTAAACTATCTGACAAATGTTATTTTTACGCAGATTAGAAATGTTCTGGGACAAGGAAAAAAATATGTACCTACATGTTTTATTTTCAATACCAGTATTGGAAATTGCGAAAAAAAAAGCTTTTGCTTGATAAACTATTCAAAAATGTTTTTCTCATTATTATAGAAGTTGGAATTGTTAGATTAACTTTTCTGGAATATTTTCAATTTTTGTGAGTTTGTCATTATCCAAAAAAATCCATTGAGGGAGTTTTCATTTTTGGCTAAGTATCAGAAAAATATTGTGTGTTGGTTTACAAGTTGGATTATTTGCATTTTATTTTTTTTATATTTCTAAGAACATTTAAATTGTTACAGAAAATAGCTAACATTATAAACATTTTTGTAGAAATCTTCAGTTATTCTAAACACCCTATTATCATTTTGTAAAATATTGAACTGGTTGATTAAGTGTTACGAAATACATCCTTGCTGTTCTAATATGGAATTCATTAAGCACATTTTTAGATTAGTATGAAGAGTTAAAATTGAAAGACATTTTTTAAGTTGTAAAATAGAATATTGCTTTTTTGAATAGTGAACAATTATATTTGAGAATTTAATATGTTTGAATTATCAAAATGTTTCTCTGGGAATATTACCAAAAACGAAATGAATAAACATGTTTAGGAATATGAACAGGAATAGGCTATTTAAAATTGCTGCACAGTTTTCAGAATTTCTTTTTATGGAGGGATAGTAAAAAACGTTAATTTTTTTAAATTTTCTTTTAGATTTGATGTTCTGAAAATGTTGAGATTCGTTTTTAAGATTTGCTGAAAAGAATTGAAACACATTTTCTATGGAGTTTTAATGTTGCAATTATTTATAAGATTGGTTCATACATTTTCTGTACTCAAAAGTTGTATTTTGAGTTAGCATAATTTTAACAATTGTAACTGTAATAAAGCCACCTAGAGCTATTGAAAAATATTCTTCAATCACATGCATAGATGCAGCCAGAGGCATAGATGGTTCTCAGGCTGCACCACTGCAGTTGGGAAAGAATCCTTATTCATTTACTGTGACCTTCACAAAACACGTAGATATTCAGAGTTGTAAATTATGCACATACATTACTATGCAAACACCTTTTCTATGAATTCTGCCCAAAGTTCAGATATCTAATCATAACAAGCACAAGGATGAGTCGCAGGAAATTAGGAATTAAATATGTGTGAGGAGGCAAGAAAGATTCCAGGTTCATGACTAGCATTCTATTTCAAACAAATGAACCAATGTAAAGTCTCCCAGAAATATCAAAGAGAAATAGTATGATATAGCGGCACAAGGAAAAGAAAACAGCTAGCAGGCAAATGACTATCACTAATAAATGATCACTCTGTATTCACACAGATAACACCATGTAACACCTTTTCTGAAATTGAGTCAGGGCAATTTCATAACGATTATGCCGGGGCATCGCTAGTCAGTGACGATTAATAATATTAATATTAATAATATTAAAAAATCTTCTCTACACTATAGAAGGTAAGAAAAGTGCAAAAGCACTATTACAATTATCGGAGCACAATTATGTACTGTAAAAGATTAGAAACAGTGATGGGTGCCTGCACCATACGTTCCTCAATGTTAGGTAGAAAAACAGCAAATTAGAGGTAACAATTGGATAACATGAAATATTGTCTTACACAGGGAACAAACACTTGGAGGTGAGTGATAGCACAGGCTCATTCAAAATACCGCAAATTACATAAAGCATCATGGAAAACTCTGGGGCAGATTTATGAGCCCCTTGCGCCACTTTTGCGTCACTTTTCCCATGTTAAAAGTGACGCAAAAGTGGCGCAAGGGGCTCATAAATCTGCCCCTCTGTCTGTTAAACCCCAATGAAAAGATTATTTAATTGAAGAAAGAATTGCACATTTTGTGGTATGCTTGCATGATATGTTCTGGAGAAAGAGCATCTCATCATTCTTGGTGGTTTATATAACTCCACAACTATGTCACACTTATATATTGTTTTGTTTGTAATTGCTTTTGGCCTAAGTCACAGACAGCAGATTTTCTACTTTGACTTGCATAACCTCAAAGATATACACATTCAAATGAGTGTGCTTGCAAATATTCACAAGCCATAGATTTCGGGACATGTTCCCCCGTATTTAGGGGCATGGCTTGTGCGTGGCGGAGTGGTCAGGGGGTTGCACGGGGGGGGGCAATTGTGAGAGGTTGCACACGATAAAAAATAAATAAATAAACACTTACCTTGCTGCTGGGTCCCGCGTCTCTGCTACTGCTTTCCTCAAGGAAGAGGAAGCACAGCCAGGCCCCACTGACCAATCACAATGCAGCTTTGTGATTGGTAGGCATCTAGGCTCCCCTGACCAATCACAACACTGCAATGCAGCATTGGGATTGGTTTTGAGCATCCTGGTTTGATGCTCAACCAGAGAATGGGGGCCTGGTATGTTCTCCACACTGACCAAACAGTTATTGCGCTCTTAGTAGTGGGCAAACCACTCCTACCCTGCCCCTGCCAACCACTCGCATGCAAAACAGCACAAACATAAAATGATAATAACTGAAAGTTATTATCATTTTACGTTTCTACGTCTCGCAAAGCTTGAAAACAGTGGGGTGATGCTCCTCCGCCATAGCAGAGGAGCCACTCTGGATTTATGAAGCTACGCAAGGCCACCTTGCATGGCCCTGCATTGCTTTAATAAATCTCAAGTAATGTAACACAGTGCAAATCACTGCGTTGATTTACTCTGTGCATGAAGGTTCTTCCATGTGTGTTGCATGGGGGTTCCAATTCAACATCTATGGATCTTGATGCATTTCCAGATTTGCCATACCTGGAAGTGTGCCAAAAAGGTACCCCTCGCCAGGAGAGGCGTAAGGAGAAAAAGCATGTTTATTTCTCCATGCGTTTTTCTCTTTCTTTGTGTCCTGCATTCTTCAGCACACATAGAAAGAGGAAATTGCCTCTCAGCTTGCTTGCGTGCAGGAAGGTGCCCCTTCGTACACAAAACCAATTCTGCATGCAACGCAGGCACCCTTGCACCATGGTGCAAGGGTGCCTGCATTGGTGCCAGGCAGCCCGTTGTGAGCCAGCTGAGAGGAAAAGACAGGAATGCACCATATTGCCTTAAAAACGGTGCATTCCTGCCCTTTTCCAGTGATGCAGCACAGCAAGGTGACTTGCTGCTCTGTGCCACTTTTTCATAAATATGACCCTTATTCTGTGAATTGATCGCAATACATGGCAGAAATGTGAAAGAGTAAACATGTGCATCAGCACATTTAACACTCATGGGAATCATATATGGGGATTAGGTGTGGGGCAGCACAGCAAATTGCCTTTGCTGCACTGCCCATGTCAAATTGAAATGGTAGGAATGCCCCTTACTTATCCAGTATGGTGCATACCTGTCCTTTCTCCCTGCGCTAGTGCTGTTTCTACATCCTAGCGCCAATGGGGGCACCCTTGCAGCATGGTGCAAGGGTGCATGTGTTGTCAGCAGGATTGTTTTGTGCAGGAAGAGGCACCTTCCTACACAACAAATATTCTGGAAGGCTTTTTCCTGTTTTTATGTGCGTTGAAGAAGGCAGCGCACATGGAAAATGAAAAAAACAAGAAAAAGCAAAGTTATTTTTCCTTGTTGCTCCTCCCCTGGGGAGGCAGAAGGTGTTGGCACATCCCCAGGTTTACATGCTTTAGTAAATCTGGGGAAGCATCAAAATCCATTGGTTGTGCGTGGGAATACCCACTGCAACGCTCATGGAACCCCTTCATAGTGCAGAGTAAGGCAACACAGCAATTTGCGCTGCCTTGCCTTACTCCATATCTATGAGGCCATTCAAAGCCACGCAAAGTGTCTTTGTGTGATCTCATAAATATGAGTCTGTGGTTTGTGCCACGGAGCATCACATAAAGTGACGCTACAATGGCGTAAGGGGCTTATAAATATTCCCCTATGTTTTTGACCAATTTTAAAATAGTATTCTGAGTTGCTAACCCGCTTTCACTACACTCCCTCAAAATATTTTTTTATATAGCTATTATTTGGGCATTCCCATCCTTCTTGCAAGTACATTGAATTGTGTTCAGAGGGTCTAAATGACCAATCAAAATATTTGTTAATACCCTTATATTCAAACTTTTCCTGTGTTAATTGCATGTATAAAGGCCTTCCACTAACATGCCTATATATTCCCCTGTTACAGCCTCCACCTCTAAAAATGTGAAAAGTGGTTACATTACGCACACCTGAGTATACTAATAATGGTTTTGAACGTTCGTCACCAAAATAAACTTTTTGCTCCAAAAAGTGAAAATGAGATGCGTGTACAGGTTTGCGAATCAGGCCTGAAGGGCATCAATCACAGCATCTTCTTCTCCGAGGCGTTTCACACATGGCCCAGTTCTTTATTATTGGTTGTAATCAATCCGGCCCAATCTATACATGCTTATATTTCAAATTAGATCACTTGTGTGGGTTTATAGTTGGCACACGCTTGCCTTCCTAGCTCTTCGGAGTCCCCTGCAGGACTATTGCCTTCACTGTAAGCGGCATCAATCTCAGGCATATACTTTTAAGTCCTGATGATGATCCCGGTACCCCTGTATATGGGATCGAAACGTCTTCGACTCCTTGACACCCTGACACTATTATATATGTATTATTGAATTGTGCTATGGTGTCTGACCTCATTCATGCTTGACAATTTGTTAATTCTTCTCAAGCACCAAGAAATGCATGAGCTTCTTTTCTTGTTTTAATTGTCTCAGGGTTTGTGTTTCCACTTCATTGTTTTGTTTTCTTTGTAAATATAAAAAATATTAAAATATTTTTGTCCGAATGGACAACATAATATAGACCTCGTTGTATCTCTATATTAATTCTTCCACTGTTATCCTTCTTGTGAGGGACCACTGTTCGTATAGAATACTTGTACCCTATGTCCCTGACCTATCCAATCAGGTTCCCTTGTTTTCATATAACACAAGTGTATTTTCCAGGCACGACCCATGCAGGTAAACAGTGGGGCAGGATGGGGGGGATTCGACATACGATGACGAGGGAAACTTAAAATTAAAAAAAGAAAGCCATGAATTTTTTTTATTTAAGTTTCTCTTGTCATCGTATGTGGAATTCCCCCCAACCCTGCCCCTTCGCTGCACCGCTCTTACCTGCACAGGCCACGCCTGGCGTTTTCACTAAAATGAGTGTAGATTTTTGCCGCTCTGAACTGTTGGATGTTTAGGAATGGGTTTAGATTCCCACTGCTTTTTTAGCTCCCCATGTGAGTGACATGTCTGCTGACAAGCAATGGTGCCTAATACCTATGTGGAGCAAAGAGAAAGTCCTGGTTCACGGCTTTGAAGCAAAGACTGCCTAAGAAAAAGTGGATATATTTATACACATTTGACATGGCATGTCAGGTATTTCTGGCATTTATAAATTACATGCTGAAAAAATCATGAGCATCATTATTGTGTTTTGGCAGTATATCACAGTGAAGCATAGCATGACGAAGCCATGATCCTAATAATTATGAATATATATAGTATTAAAATAATATTTATCGAGACTAGTGGTGACTTGCTGACATTTGTTTTAGGCTACCCACTCCCTATTTTACATTCCTTTTTAGGTAAACTTACTTTTTCTTCTAAAAAAAAAATGCTATCCCCTTCCTCCAACTGAGGGCAATATTTATGACCTGGTTTGCATCACTCTTGCACCACGGCATCAATTGTGCGCTACACAATATGGAGCAAGAGAGACGAAAACCTTAAGCGAGATTTTTGAAGCCATGCAAAGCCACTTTACATGGCTGTGAGTGGTTCCAAAAAACTGGAGTAACACAACGCAGCACTGTGTTGCTTTACTCTGCCCTGTGAAGGCGTTCCATGGGTTTTGCAATGGGTGTTCCCACACATCTCCTATGGTTTTTGATGCATCCCCAGATTTACAAGACCTTGTAAACCTGGGAATGCGCCAAAAGATGTGCCTCCCATGTAGAGGCATAACAAGGAGACTTATGTTTATTTCTCCTCATTTTCCCCCCTTTTTCTGTGTGCTGCATTTTGTTTTTGTGCAGGAAAGCGTCCCTTCCTGCACAAAAACAATCCTGCATGCAACGAAAGGCACCCATGGTGCAAGGGTGCCAGCACTGGCACTAGGCTGCCCATTGCGCGGCAGAGCCGGAAAATAAGTCAGGAATGCGCTGTATGCCTTAAATATGGCGCATTCCTGCCTTTTCCCAGTAAAGCAGTGCAGCACAGCAAGATGGCTTGCTGCGCTGCACCACTATTTCATGAATATGTCCCTGAGGGTCAAACACTTTGTTTGGTTGGTTTGTGTGGTGGCTGGCACATGCAAATGAATGTGCCACACCTGCTATCACAGATTTTGCTGGGCTGGCAAATGGGACAGCCCTGGCCTCAGAGCTTGTCATGCCTAAGGGCCACTCTATTCATGATGCACATAATCGTCTCCATTAAACGCAGCCTGGGGGCTTTAGCTTTCAGCCTTGCAGTGCCAGAGGCTCGACAGTAACCAGCCTCCCACTCTACCATTTCCAACCGCATCACACAATGGAGCTGGACCAGCGAACGTCATGGACCCTACCCTTGGGTGAGTTGGGTAATGGCGGTTGTAGAGCAAAAGGGAACCCTGCAGCAGAAAGCTCAAAGATGGAGCCTGCGCAGTGCATCAGCATGGACCAAACACTACAGGGTCATATGCTAAATGAACTGTGTAGGCATCATCCCTCACCTTCTGGCTTTGGTGCCATGGACAGAAAATACTGCTGGAGAGAACAGTGTGCAGGAGGGAGCTGTGCGCCTGCTTGGAGGGTCCATGGATCGCCAGGAGCTGAAGCTGGTCATGCACAGGTATTTCTGGCAGTATTTTAAAAAAATGGGGCCACCCTTTGCAAACTAATTGTAATATTTGATATTTTAGGTTAGTTCACGGTCATACTGTTCACACATCGGCAAAATGCTTACAGTGGAATATCGGTGGTCATCTTCGGCATATAGAGGCCATTAATGGCTTATAGGGTTCCAGTGCCATCCTTCAGGTAGTGCTGGCCCAGTCATAAAAGTGGTAATTTCTGGTTTATTGGGGGCAGCCAAGACCTGAGATGTTCTTACATGAGCATGTGAGGCAGGGTTTATCCTTCCAAGGTAGTAGTATTTGAGAGTTTTTCATTTTAAAAAAAACATAATATTTGGGTAACGAACTCTTATTCACTAATAATTTACAAATTACCAGCTTTCGTTTGAGAAAAGTAATTATATTGTTCATAAATGGAAATATTGTTATTTGATAGGCAGCTCTGTGCATTTTCATAAACCAACAAGTTGATGTGTTCGTATGGCAGGAAGATTTAAATTTAATTTCAAGAATTACCATTTTCTCCTATGGCATTTTTGACATTTTTAAGGACATTATCGTAGCCTACCCACCATCTGGCAAAAATATACTGTCCTACATTATTTTACAAACATATCGCCCCATTTAGGTTAACATTAGGAAACACATTTGCAATGGAGTGATATTTTTTTAAAATAATATTTAGGCCACAATGTGTATACCAGAAGATACTTTTGTGATCGAAAGTCTGACATACAACTTCTCATGCAGGCGGGTACAGCAATTGTGGGTGGGGTTGGTCTTAAGTAGCACTTCATGGAATATACTGGGACATTTCAGGGCTCTTGCTATATTGAACATGTGCATGCCAAATAAAGGTGCTTTAAAATGCACTGCTTGATCCCATGTTTTCAGCATGTTCGAGAGGCGGGAGTACTCCTGCGTTCCACTTAGACAGTCTTGCTGGCTTCGCTCGTTCGCACCTTGTAGTCCACGCCAGGTGTTCTGCCCAACCATTTTCAAAGATAACTAGCCAGCTGCATGTGATTACTGTCAGATAGCAACGAGATTTCTGCAAGAAAATCTACAATTTCACTGCTACATACATTACTACTGCAAGCATGTTCAACCTTCCTGAATTGTGTACTCTCTAGCATTTTTGCTTTCTGAAGCTCTGGCATTTTACCTTTGCTTGGCATTGTGACAGGCTGCCAGCTCTCCATTTTAAGTTGGTGTCACCGTCAGCCCAGCCCTCTGGTGGCAGCACTGTGGCTTAGCATTTGACGGATCAACGGCTGTATGTAAGAGGTGTGAATTACAATTACCCAACACAGTATAAAATGGCTGGTCTTGTAACATGGTGACCCTGTATGATCTTACGTCTATCTGTGGTATGAGGCATGGGCCGAATGCGAGTAGAGGTAAATGGCACAAATGTTGCTGTCCCCGCACTAATGTGCCCAAGGCAGATGGCCTATGACATAACGCCTACAGGAAATGGGGATATTGTTAATTCTACAACTTTACAGTTCATCAAGGCATTCCTGATTATGAGCTACAACCATTTTTGTGGTTTTGTCAGCTGCTGAAAGATCGAGGAAGGTCTTGTCTCACAACCTTCAGCCCACCCAGTGTGTTACTAGCTGTGCCTTGATAATGATGCTGAATGCTCAGAAAAGTGTTCTACCGTGGACATCATTCAGTGTCAGCATTGTTGAAACTCTATTTTTGCTTCTGCTTTGATGTAACATAGTATTGCTTAGTTTAGGCTGTGAATATCTTTCCACCTTTCCTTCCCAGCCATTTGTGACCTGTGAGTCCCAGTTTTTTTGATGTGGGTTGATTGTTATGTTAAATCATAGAATAGACTTAGCTCATCATCTTTAGTAAGGGTGACAGCAATTTTAGGTTGGGATGGGACAATGAGAGGTCCATCTCTGCTGCAAGTTCACCCGGCTGAATCTAGGGTTATTTTTGTGTGACTTCAACTGCTGTACCATGATACGACAGTGTGTCACAGCCATCTTCTCATTTGGATCGGGTTGCTGTAAAAATAGCTGGAATTTGTTTAAACTCTTTCTGTCCTCCTGGCCCTCTTCCACTGATGGAAATGCCTAACCGAGTATGTTAATATGCCTCCATCAGCTGGATCTGCAATACAAAAGTTAATGTCTAATGCTTTTGAATCACTGCACTTGACTTGTCCGTGCAGACTTTGGGGCAGATTTATGTTTCCTGGCACATCCCTGCAAATCAGCAGGGATGCACCAGGAAAGATGCGTCACGCAAGTTTACCCTTGCGCCACCACAGATGCGCCGGATTTACAATGCAGCGCATCGTGGCGCAAGGATAAACAGATGCGTGACGCATCTGATGGCATAAGGGTGGCGCATTGCTGGAGTCGTGTCGCAAGCACGACGCAACTCCAGCAATGCTTAGGGGTTGCCCCTACCGAACATGCTGCGCCATGCCTTATGCCTGCTTCAAGCAGGCGCAGGGTTTTGACGCAGCAGCGTCGGAAAAGTGACTCAGTGAAATCTTGTAGATTTCACTGCGTCACTTTTCCGAGGCTTTTTCCGACGGAACGCTCGTGACATTGCACATGCACTTCTACTGAGTTCAGCAAGGTGGTATTTCATGTATTCTTTCCTATGTGCAGATGCTACACACCCGAGATGTTGCCTCGTGCAAATGCACCACTTTTTTGCCCTTTCTAACACATAATCTGATATGTGTAATAGTCGGTCAAATGCCTTGCAGCTGCATGTAGCATACATGACACCACAGACACATTAACTGGAGTTCGGTGTGTAAGGATAAGCAATACATACAAGAGGTGCTGAGCATATTGTGCAGGAGTGACAACCATGCGCAGTCACCCTGGATCTGCGACACAATGTGTGTGACTTGTACATGAGAGGAAAGAACACTCTGGTAAGAAAGGAGGCGGACTGTGAATTAATCTCAGAGAAAATGTGAACTGTGGCCTGGCAGCCGGTTTTTCACTTGGTCCGGGGAGTCACGCATGGTGGTGATTACATCTGGCTCTCCTTAGCTCTCTTTGATTTATATTCCTGCCAGGGCGAGTTGATTGAACAGATGTGAGATATGCAAATCTTACGTTGCACAGTAGCACGTGTATTACAATCACGTATTAAAGTAGTATTCTCTCATACCTACTCAGACCTAGACCTTTAACTGATAGAGAGGTCGGCCTTGCCCCACCACACCCGGAAATAGTGTAGCAAGTTGAAATGTGTATATATTTTTAATTTCAGACAGTGTTTTTAATCCGGCAATTTGTTTCTGTAAATCTTTAATTGCACCACACTCGGTTTGAAGAGATTGTAGGGGCATATCTTCAAGCAGGCAATAAAGAATTATCGCCCCTTTTGCGGCCGCTTTCAGCCGAAAAGCGGCGATAATTTTATCGCCTAGTTAGCAAGGTCACGCTAACGCGTGAAACCTTGCATTAGCGCCCGGATTCTTAACGCCCAGCTTTTCATCTCTAATGAGATGCAAAGTGGGCGTTCCTGACCCGACATGACAGGAGAAATGTCGCTAAGCGACATTTCTCCTATCATCAAGCCCCACGCTATGAAGCATAGTGGCAGGAAAAGTAGCGATAACCCCTGTTATCGCTACTTTCCTTACTCCTGCTTCAGGACTGACTTAGCCATGATATCCTATGGAAGGTGGATATCATGGCTAAGTTTGTGAGTCCCTATCAACAAGCTAACGCCACACTTCGTGAGATTATCGCTGGGTTTCCAGCGATAATCTCATGTTAGGCAGTTAGCGCTAGGATTTTTATTGCTATTGAGATAAGCGTTGCTAATAGCACGCTATCTCAGCGATAAAAATCCACGCTAGCCGGCGATAATTATCCTAGCGCTAAGTGCGCTTAGCGATAATTATCGCCGGTTGTTGCTGTTATGCCCCTTAGCTTGTTGGTGATGTTTGTAAATTGGCACGGTGGTTGGTGTGAATGAATGTCATGAAAGTTGTGATGTTTGATTGTCAAGCATTGTGTGTCGTGTTCATGAGGTGAATGGTCTTGACATCATTTTTGATCAACTGGGAATTTGTAGACATACTTTTGTGAGTGTTGGTTATTGTAAGTCACATAAAAGTACTGGTCTGCTATTTCTGCACTTTCAATCATGTATTTTATTATGTTCTGGAATGCTGGTGAGTACCTTTTAACTTCACATGCATGTATTCCGTACATGATAAGTTCGCTGTAAATATTTTGCCACAGCCATGTGAATAGCGTGTTGTGTAGACATGTTGCGATGAAGAGCATGTGCTCATAAATGCAGATGCATCACATTTGCCATTCTGGATGTGGAGCATATTACGAATGTATGTGCATGATATGCAAATCTGTATAATACACCTCAAAATGTTGACACATTTTAACTTATTACATGTTATTAGGAAATGGGTGTGCGCAGATCACCATATTGCACACTTCAATATCTGCAGTGTTCACATAATTTAGGCTTGGTTTGGGATATACATTTTAGGGTTGTAAAAGAGACATAACTCTTTCGTTTTCTTGAATACAATGCAGTTATGATTGATTCCTATGAATCAGTCATTTATGCATATTTGTGTTACCTAGTTTTATTGAAGCAACGTAACTTGTGTGCAGAGGTAACCGTTAATTACAACTGTCATACTTAACACCAGCTTAGCTGATGGCAGCTTCTTCTATCTGTTGCAGACAAGATTGTAACAAATTCTTTAACCTATATAAAACTTGGGCTTTGGTTTTGCCCCTTGCTCGTGTTGGATCAATTTCTTGTGTATTTCATTTCTCCCTATTCTTGTGTTTAACCCAGCTCTGTGATATTTGGGTTGCACCAGTTTTTGATTGGATGGATTGTATTCATCCACTCGTCACATCAGGTAACTATTTCACCTTTTGCAGTATTAGATTTTTAACAACCAATGAGAGAGCATGTCTTTTCTTATTTTTTTCCGCTGCCTCTTTCTACTGATCGCACCTATTTTTGTTGCCTTCCCGATTAGCGCCAATCACTTCTGTTCATCCCACAAGTACCTGCTGTTTCCCCGGCCCTCCTTTCTCCGTTCCACCATCATTTCCAAACTACCCAGAACGCCTATGCTAGACTCATCCTAAAGATCTAATAAAATAACCACATCTCTCCACACCTAAACAAACTCTCTTGGCTCCTAGTCCAGGAAAGATGTCATTTCTATCTACGCAGCCACGCCTATTAAGCTCTCCATGACACTGGTCCAGCTTACCTCAACCACCGCCTCAACTTCTACCAACCCACCAGATGAATGTATGTTCTTATCCCGCATTCTTTTTCCCCGCAGGGAATCACAAAGCGGTCGTTACAACGACCGCGTTGTGATTCCGCATACCATTACTCCACAAGTCGGAACAGCGACTTGCGGAGGGTGGGGCGCTGGATGTTTGAATAGTATAATTTACTATTCCAACTCCAGTCTGTGCGGACAATAGGGAAGATGTTGGATTTTAAATCCAACACCTCCCCACCCCCTCCGCAAGATGTTGTTCCGACTTGCGGAGTAATGGTATGCTGAATCACAACGCGGTTGTTGTAACGACCGCGTTGTGATTCCCTGCGGGAAAGAAGATTCGTGGTAAACGTTGTTTACCCCACCAGATACCTTCGATCTCTGTCCCAGGTAAGAGCACACCTCCCTCACGTCAAGAAGACCAGAAGTGGTGAATGCTCCTTCTCATAACTCGTAGCAAAGACCTGGAACGACTTCCCGAAACACCTCAAGGTCTTCCGAAGGAACCTCAAGACATGGCTCTTCCAGACAAACCAGGAATGATCTCCTCCTCCCTCTCAGGCCTGCCCTACTCAGGGCCTTGGTACCCTCATGGGTGATTAGCCGCACTCTACAAATTCATATAACATAATGTAACGTAACATAACACAAGATGACATTGCAGCAACAAGGGCAAAGATCGTTATATGATTTTCTCCATATGTCCTTATAGCTGTTTCTTGGTGGCTAGTGGATCTCATAAGATGATATTCAGAAATAGCTTTTTACTCTAACGATTAATAATGTGTTTGCAGTAGAAATAGGGGAGAATGCCCACAACCGATCTGGACTAAGTCATCAATTTGATAAATATTTTACATTTTGTTAGAACTGGGGGTCTCTAATTGGTAGAGGTAGGTACCTTTGACCAAATAGGGACCCTTGCCTCTAAGTCAGGGAAAGGGGATTACTCTACTGGATAACCCCTGCTCACCCCCTTGGTAGCTTGGCACAAGCAGACAGGCTTATCCCAGAGGCAGTGTGTTAAGCATTTGTGAACACAGACAGTAATACAGTGAAAACACTACAAATGGACACCACACTAATTTTATAAAAATAAGTATTCTTTATATAGACTTAACACAAGACCACAAACGACAAAAATCCACAATTCTGTACTCAAAATTGATTTAAAGATGGTAGAATTAGCTTAGTTCAAGATGATGGTAAATGCGACATAGTTCTCACAAAAGTACCTGGATGCGTTATGCAAAATAAACAAAAGGCTTGCAGCGTTGGAGATGTGTCGGTTCCTTGCTTCGAGGGAGACGATGCATCGTGTCTCAATGCTTGCGCAGAGTAGGGGATGCGTCTTGATCCTTACCGGAGAGGAGGTGATGCGTAGATTCTCGTGCAGCAGCCGGGTTGCGATGCGGCAAGATGGCACCTCGATGCGATGCGACAATCCAGTGCGATGCGATAAGATGGCGCCCTTGATGCGATGATGTTGAGATGATGCAACACGCCCTGGCAGCCTTGCGGCGACTCTGTACTTTGGAGCCGCGACAGGCCCTGCGACACGCTTCTCCGATGATGCGACGGCGACCTTCACGGTTGCGGCGTGCTTCTCTGGTGATGTGACAGCAGACAGCTGCGACGAAGGCACACTTCTGGGAGATGCGGCGGTGGCACGCTTCTCCGGCGATGCCATGACTACAGCTGTGGCAGCGACATGCTTCTTCTCGTTTTGTCGCGCTTCCAGCTCCCAGCGACACGCAGGCTTCTGCAGATAGAATTCCCAGCAAGGAAATTCAGAGGGGAGCTGGTGGTGAACTCTGTTGTCCCTGAGACTTCAGCAGGAGGCAAGCACAAGTTAAAGCCCTTGGAGAAATATTCTGCAAGATGATGAAAGTTCTGTAAAAGTTCCTTGTCCTCTCCTTGGCAATGAAGACACCACTGCAGGCCAACCCAACAACACAGCACACTGGCAGGGGGGCAGTCCAACTCCCAGCTTCCTTTGGTTCTTCTCCTTGGCAGAGGTTTCTTCTTCTTGTTCCAGAAGTGGTCTAAAGTCTTGGGGTTTGGGCCCCCATATTTATACTACTTTTCTCTTTGTTCTCTGAAGGCAGAGATGGCTTTGCCTAGTCCTAACCAGTTCTGGTCGGTCCTGGAGCACTTTGTTTACGTGACCCCTTGTTTCCTTTCAGAGTGCAGGGCAGAGACATCAGACACACCACAGGAGGTGGAGCCAGCATTGTGGAGGGAAGGCACAGCCCTATTCGGGTCCCAGGTACAACTCCTCCCACCCATCTACATGCAGATCTTCCTATTCAGCCCTGTGATGACTCACCCTCTCCCCTGGAATCCCCAGCCCCTGTCACTCACAGAACCAGACACACAGTACACAACCTAGCAGAGGCAGGCTTGGACAGTTAAGCAAGAAAATACCTACTTTCTAAAAGTGGTATTTTCAAACACAGAATGTTAAAACCAACTTCACTAAAAGATGTATTTGATCATTCTGAGCTCAGGCATACTAAATTCAAATGTCTACCATGTTCCCTGAGTCAGTTAGGATTATAAAATGGAATAATCATACTGCCCATTCTGGCCTATGCAGAACAGGTAGCCTTGCAATAGTGAAAAACAAAAATGCCTGTAATTCACTATTAGGACATGCCACACACACCAGGGTATGTCCTACCTTATACATACAATGCACCCTGCCCTTGGGCCTACCATAGGGGTGTCTGATATGAAGATAAGGTAAGGTTTAAGGACTGGCAAGTGGGTGCACTTGGTCAGTCAGCATGGCAGTACCAGACTGCACACAGGTTCTGCAATGGCAGACCTGAGACACACTTTACAAGCTGCTTCTGTGGGTGGCACAACCAGTGCTGCAAGCCCACCAGCAGCATTTGTTTTACAAGCCCTGGGCACACATGGTGCACTGTACTAGGGTCTGACAAGTAAATCAAATAACCCAATCATGGAGTCACTAATCAATACATCAATTTAACATAGGGAGCACTTGCACTGTGGCACTGAATGGCAGTGGCACAGTGCCCAAAGCATCTGAACCAGCAAAACATATCAAAAACAGAGGAGGCAATCAGAAAAAATGGAAAGGAGACTCACACAAATGGTACCAGGTCTAACACATTTTCATTTTGAAGGTAGTTGTGTTTACTGACGAAGAATGAATGTCTTCAAACAAAGTTTACTGCCTGTTTGTTGCAGTAAAAATAAGCATATTTTCGTTTTCAACAAAATATCATGTATGTATAATAGAAAGATCTACAGAATTACAATTTTCACTAACATCCCTATATCCCTAAAGGGAGAACATCGGTGATGCAGGAAAATATGTGATATGGTTAGAGGTTGTTAAATGCTATTTTGAGATAATCAGATATTATGGAATGTGGAAATGTTTAATAATAATAGTCTGGGATTTCCTGAAAATAAATATAGGTGTTCAAATTAAGCAAGATTAGTCAAAAGGCCAAAGGAAAGCAACTTCTCCAGCCAGGGGATGAGGGGGGTGGGGAAGAAATAAGTGAAGACCTGCAATGACCTTTTGAAAATCAATTAATTGATTAAAAAATTCCTTTGCGTTTTGAGAAAAAAAATAGGATAAACATTGTTGTAATGTTTCCTAAAGGTATTCATGATTGGCAGCATTGTGCATGTTATTGATTGTGTAGAGTACATTTAAGGTGAACTTCACTCAGTGCTGGAAAAGGGAGGGCACTTTAGTAATAGCTGAAATAATGGTCTTCAGTGGCACTTTAGAAATATCAACACCACAAATAAAGAGCATTTGCCCTTTGTAGCGAAGTTGAATTACATTTGAATATTAGTTACTATTCTTCGTGGTAGAAACAATTTTTAAAACATTTTCATTAATTGCTGATCCTTTTCACCTTGTCAGGATCAGGGTGTACTGTTGAGCGTTGTTTTTGCTATGCTGCCTCATTTATGTTATTGACGTTTTGATAAACAGGTTAGAAGTGGACCAATCTACCAGATTACAAAAGCATGAGATTGTGGAGTGCAACAATGGGCCATATGTAAAAAACCTTTTTTGAGGTTGCACACGAATCAGGCCATTTGCAACTGCAAAAAAAGTTTGTTAAATGTACAAAAGCCAAATTGCAGTTAGGTAACCTGTTATTGAATCGCAATTTAGGTTTCTGAATCGGTATTTGGAAGGAGTGTGTTTAGGGCATCCCTTCCTTTTACCGATGTGCTGTGGTATGTATGAATGTTTTGTGACCAAATGATGGTAGCAAAACATTATATTTTTTTACCAACACCTCAGAGGAGGTGGTAACCATTTGCAAATGTGAAGTGGTCCTCATGGGATCCGTTCCTTTTTGTGAATGTTGATCCAAATATTTTTAAGAGCGGGCAGTGGTCCCATGGAACTCTTAAAAAATGAAACTTAAACGTTTCATTTTTTTCTTTTTTTAAGTGCATACTGTTTTTATTTAAGGAAAACAGGCTGCATTTAAAAAAAATATTGCTTTATCAAAAAGCAATCACACATGGTGGTCTGCTGACCCCAGAAGTCCACCATCCCTGTGATGGCAGCAATTCCTAACGGGCCACAAATTGTGACCTACCTCATTAATATTCATTAGGTACATCTATTGCAACTCTATAAGGAATCACTATTACTAACACTTTTGCACATTAGAAATTGCGATTTCCTACTTGCGATTCACAAAGAATCGCAATTAGGAACTTGCAATCCCTAAATTCTATACACATGGCCCTTTATTTTATGTGCAGGTTTTTTGTTTTATAAGAAAAATCAGTACATTGAGATAATGCAATCTGAGCGACATAAGGTTCATGGAGCGCCTAGTCTTCCCATATTGCCAGATAAACCGGTTAAATATTGACTCCAGATTTTTTAATAATTTTTCCTCCAGTAATAATGGGATGGCTCGAAACAAGTAAAGGACCTTCGGAAATATTGACATTTTAAGGACGTTTACCCGTCCTACCAGGGAGAGGTGTAATACGTCCAACCTCTTTAATTCTGCTTCAATCGATCCCATTAGGGGGCAATAATTCTCTGTAATGATCTTATCTACTGAGGCGTTAATTCTGACCCCTAAATAGACCGCTGAGTCTACGTATCTACTGTCCGACTTATTGATGTTCTTAGTGCAAATAATCTGGGTCTTCCCCTCATTTAACAGATACCCAGACCTGCTACCAAAGTCTTCCGCCAGCGCTGCAAGTGCAGACATCGCCTGCTGGGGGTCGGTGGTAAGAACCGCCAGATCGTCAGCGTATGCTAGCAGTTTGGTTGTATACCCGTTCAACATCACTGGGCTAATCTGAGGGCAGCCCAAAATTCTTTGAATCAGGGGGTCTATATATAGAGAAAAGAGGATCGGAGAACAAGGACAACCCTGACGCGTTCCTCTCTTAATCACAATTTTCTCCGAACTCTCCCCCATTACTGACACCCTGGCGACCGGATCTTTGTACATAGCTCTAAGAGCCCTGATAACCTTGGGACCAAATCCCCTGCCTACAAGAATACCCCATAAATACTCCCAGACCACGCGGTCAAACGCTTTCTCCGCATCTAGGAGGATCATGGCCATCTCACCCCCCCCAGCAGCATGAGCATCGAACAGTGCGATAGCGCGGCGTGTGTGGTCCGTCGTTCCGCGCCCAGGCACAAACCCATGCTGCCAAGGAGAGACAAGACCGCCAATGACCCTCCCTAGCCTTTTGGCCCATATTTTCGAATACAGTTTAGTATCCGCGTTGATGAGCGAGATAGGTCGGTAAGAACCTGGGTTCTCCTTGGGTTTATCCTTCTTGTGAAAGACAATTATATTGGTCTCTTTCCATGAATCTGGAATGTCCCCTGTACACAGTATACCATTAAAGAGATCCAGCAAGATGGGCACTATCTCAGATTCAATGCTTTTGTACACTTCCAGGGGGATTCCGTCGGGTCCTGCTGCCTTACCAGCAGCAAGTTCCCGTAGGGAGGCCAGAATCTCATTTCCAGTCAGGTCCCTATCTAGCTCTTCTCTGGATAGATCATCCAGCATTGGACCCCAGCTACCATTCTCATCCATTTGTGGTCCTTGGCGACTCTCTTCATCGTACAATTTTTGATAAAAATTTTTAAACACCCCTAAAATTTCCTTTGTCTCCGAATAAGTCTTACCGTCCTCATGTATGCTAGAGATGATGTTCCTCGATTTACCCTGTCTGATACGAAGTGCCAGAACCCTACCAGCCTGCTCCCCTGTCTCATACCGCTTAGCCCTTGATGCCTGATAATCCCCTACTGCCTTCTGTGTGACCAATTTTTGAAGTTCGGCTTTAATGATCCCCAACCTTCTTTGGCTCTCTGTCCCATCTACACCGTTGCCAATGTCCCTAATGTGCAGTTCCTCCGCCTTCGCTAAATGGCCCATAAGCCTATCTAGCTCTCCCCTGTCCGCCTTCCTTATTCTCGCTGAACAACTAATGGTTTCCCCTCTGAGGGCCGCCTTAAAAGCTTCCCAAACGCTATTCCTAGAGGTACTATAGCGGTTTGCGTCAAAGAATTCCACTGTCCATTTTTTAATATGATCTAAAAATCTTTGATCCGATAATAACCTTCTTTCAAAAGTCCAACTAGTATAACTTTTCTCTGCTAAATCTATTCTACAAGATAGAATCAGCGGGTTGTGGTCAGAAATTATTCTAGGGAGTTTCTTTATGCTAACTCTATTCAGTTCCGAGACTGATATAAAGAAGTAATCTAATTTGGAGTATTTTTGGAACGGATGCGAAAAATACGTGTACCCTGGGTTCTGTGTCTCCTTCTCACCCCAAACATCCCTGAGCCCATGTGAGCTCAAGAGGGAGGACATAGCCCGAAACACCCTAGGTTTCCGTCCTGAATACTTAAGTACATTATGCCAGTCAGTGGATATATTTAGATCACCGCAAACTATCAAGGGGGTTGGCCAGCCCGCTAGCTCCTCTTCCAGGAAGTTAAAAACCTCTGGGTCATCGCAATTTGACCCATAGATCGAACAGATTGTATATCCTAAATTCAACTCTGCGATGACCCACCTACCCAAGCTATCACTTTTAGCCCGCTTCACCCCCCCTAGAAAAGATCTGCCAAGGATTGCAACCCCCCTAGTTACAGATGTCTGTGATGTACAGACTATCAAATCAAACCCCCTAATACAGAGTAGATTCCGTTTGGCCCACGGTAAGTGGGTCTCTTGCAAACAAAGTACATCTATCCCTTGGTGTTTAACAAAATACTCCAACTTTTGACGTTTTTTCCAGTCATTCAGTCCACCTAACATTGACGGTACATATTTTAATATCCATCATTATATAAGTTTTCTGATCATCAATGCATTTGAGTGCCCTACTTGTCCCAGAGTTCTCTGTAACATCATCCCAGCTAACGCTCTTGCAACACTGAACCAACCAACTGCATAGCTACCAAACTCCTTACAACACCAGATTATCTCATTTTTCACTTTTTCCCCCCACGCCCTGTTCCCCCACCCCTCTCCCATCCCACCCCCTCTACACCCCAACCCCCCGCGCTCCCTCCCCTGTGCCCCCTCAGACGAGGCGCTCAGACCTAGTCTGTGCATGGGATGAAAAGCAGTGGACGCAATGAGAAAAAAAAACCAATAGCTGTAACCTAAGATCGCCCCCCCGGGGACGGACATACATTATGAATGAGATGGCAGCACCATATAACCCCCTGAGCAACTTAGGGGCCTGACAACCGCTGAGAAAAAAAAAAGAGAAAACAACCCTGTGACCCTCAGGAAATACCCTAGACAGACAAGATAACCAGCTGATAGTCTTTCCTGAAAAAACCTAATTGCCCAAAGAGTCTAGGTACTCCTTCGCCTTTATCTCAGATGAAAAATAGAGAGTCTTCCCTTCATTAATAACCTTTAACTGTGCGGGGTTTATCAGGTAGACCTGTAGTTTTTTTTCCTGAAAGGGTTTGATGAGCTGCCGAAGCCTCCACCTCCTTTCTACCGTGGCATGGCAGAAATCTGGCCGAACGAAGAATGACATTCCCTCACTAGTCCGCCTTGCGTCCGGTCTTGCCTTCTCTGCGATTAAGTGCCTCAGTACGAAATTGCCCAGAAAAAATTAGAATAGCCCTCGGCTTGTCCCCTTCCCTCGCGTTTTTCCGTACTCTAAAGGGAGTGCGATGTACCCTCTGAATTTCACAGGGCCAGTTCCAGCCAGATAGCTCTGGGAATGCTCGGTCGAATAACTTGATGATGTACGCTCTGATGTCAGAGCCTTCGACCCCCTCCGGAATCCCAAGGACCCTGAGATTGTTACGTCTCAGTCTATTTTCCATCTCCTCGAGTTTCCATTGGATATCTACCACTTGTGAGCAGTGGGCATCCACTTTAGATACCGCGGCTGCTGCCTCGGCCTCGGTTGATACGACCCTCTCCTCCAAGTTCGATACTCTGTCGCCCAGAGTCGTACAAGCCTTAGACAACTTCCTCACAGCCCCCTGCATTTTCCTCATAGCGGCTTGTGACTTCCTACTGTCTTGGCGTGTCTCCTCTCGATGAGAGATAATTTCCTGATGTATCAATTCCAGGAGCGACAACTGAGATGCCTCCGTGCTAGGGCTCCCTTGGAATGGCATGGCAGATGAATGGTCCCAGCTTAGCTCGTAGCGATCTTTCGGACCTGCCGCAGATCTGACTGCTGTTGTAGGTGGTACTTGCTCCTGATCACAATCTGTGTCCTGCGTACTACCTTCCAGAAAAGAGCTATGTTCGTCCTCGTCTGACCACTCTGCGTTCTCAGACACCGAGAAGAAACATTCGCTAGGGACTTTTTCCGCCAAGCCCCCCACCGCTCCTGGAATAGCCTCACTAACAGTTGGCTCATGCTCATGCCTTGCAGTCCCTTGGGCAACACTCAGCTCAGGCTGTTCTTCACACTTCTCATTTTGAGGGCCACTGCTGATATATTGGCCTACCTTAGAAGACGTGCCAGACTTGTTACCCGGGGTTACCTGGCTTTCCGATGTTCTTCCTGCTCCAGGGTCCCCCCCAATAGCGGGTGCCGGGATAGTAGTAGTCACTTGCCCGCTACCGAACTGAGGAACTTCATCCAAGACTTCATTGGAGACATCCACGGCAGCTACCGCTTCTGCACTCCCTTCGATGCCAAGAAGACCGGCGGGTAGTACCGAATGGTCCCCACCTTCCTGTGCTGCCCCTGCTGCTGCTTGCGGTGTAGCCTCCTTTCCCCCACCCTCCTTGCTGCTTTTTGAAAATATATGTCGCTCCCGTTTGTAAGGGGGGGCATGGCTTTACCAAACCTTCGTCTATATCATTTATCTTGCCTTCTGGCTCAAATGTCAATACTTTTTCAATCAGTTCCCAGCTCGGTAGCGACACAGGCAGAGAGTCAGGATCCCCCATCTATTTTTGAGCTGCTAGTGGGGAAGAAGGCTGTGGGGCTACTTTTGAGCGAGGTGGATCGGAGATTTTATAAGAGGGCCCGGCTTAAGATCATGGGTGGGGTTTGGGGGTCTTGGAAAGCCGTCCAAAAGCTGCTTGAAATTCCTAAGATTAATGCGCACCTCCTTCTCTGGAACTCTAACCTATTTCCTTATATGGGTATGGACAGGAATTCCGCGGCTTGGAAAGAACATGGAATTAGTTCTATTGGGGATATTATGGAGGGGGGGGAGGTCCTCAGGTTCGAAGTGATCCAACATAAGTTTGGGATTTCATCTAATCATTGGTTTACGTATGGACAGTTAGCCCAAACGTTGAAGGCTTTTAGACCGAGGATACTTGTAACAAGACGTTTCCCCTTGATCGATTATTTATGGAACGGGGGTAATAAAATAACATTTGTCTATAATCACTTAATGACGGGTATTCAGGACGATTTGGAGAAGACAGAATCGGCAATTGCAGGGAAATTAGGCGACCCCGACGTGGATTTAGATCTAGCACTTGTATTAAATAAGAGATTATTTCGATCTTCTAACCTACGGGCTCAGCATTACAAAACGCTGTTTAATCTGTATTTTACTCCGGCGAAGCTGTATGCCTGGGGTCTGGTGGAGAATGATAAGTGTCCTAGATGCAATAATGGTCCAGCGGATCTAATCCACATGTTCCACCAGTGCGATAAGCTTTCTATGGTACTAATGGAAATCTCTAAGTTTTTGGAAGGGCTGCTAGACCGCAGGATTAGGCTATCCCCCACGTTGATGTTGTTAGGCGTAGATAGGAAATTGGAGTTGGGTAGGGCGGCTGAAGCTCTGGTCTTTATATCAACTGCAGTGCTTCGCATCCTTATTTCAGCAGCTTGGAAAGATCCCTCCCCTCCGACATTTCAAATGTGGATAGCAAGGTTGCTGGGAGTGCATAATATTGAGGCATGCCTATATGAGTCAAAAGGTAAAACATTAAGGGAATTAGGAAGAAATATTTGGGCACCACTAGCTATCTGGAGGAGCTTGAGCGCCTAAATACAGCTTTATTTATGTATTTAATGATAACGAATGGTTTAGAATTATTGCCCTATTATTATTATTAGTTTGTCCTTGTTTTATTTGTATTTACAATGGTTAGTATTGCCTAAACGTGCTCTTGTATAGTTTAACAGGAATTTCTATTTAATGAATTTGTAAAATTTGTGTACGACACCAGTAAATCTCAATAAAAAAAAAAAAAAAAAAAAAAAAAAGAGATAATGCAATCTGAGAATAAATCTAAGCAGACTTGTGACTTGGCTATAGACGGATTTGTAAAATCCCGTGGTTCTAGGAAAATATGCTTAATCTGCTATTAAGTTATTTACTGCTGTGATACTGTAGTGTGGCAGTGGCAATACGGTTAGTGTTAAGTCCCGCTTACTGTGAATTTACAACATCTATTGAAAATTGCCGGATTTTTCAATTGACTAAATCTCTGAATCAGCCCACTTTACCTTCCACATGGTGTGTGTTCCTCAGAGTGCAGTTTCAATGGTTGCATTATGTTAGAACTCCACTATATACAGATGAAACATACAGCACATAAGAGGTGCACTGAAACGTTTTAAAAATTATTTATAGCATTAAGTAAAAGACTATTCCTTAATCTTTCTCCTATTTCTTCAAAATTCAAAATTTTTAGTTCCCAGAAAAGTGAAAGGACTGTCCCACATTAATTGAACACATATGAAAAAACACGCGAGGGTTTCATGTCATAAAATCATATACGGAAATAGCGTCTGAAATTAACATTATGTCCTAAATATTATTTCAAAAACAATCATCTCATTGAGTGTAGAGTTTCTATTAATAACTCCAAATGGCGTACATTTTGCACCCAACATTTATGGCACAAAATGTATCCCAAATGATGATCTGTCAATGATATTCTGTTACCACACCAATGTGATTAGAGGCTTCTCTTTGTCTTTGACACCCACTTGCTTATGTGTCCAATTTGACAGGTAGCTGTGACAACTTGGGCGGTTACTTTAAAACATGTTCATATGCCATGTGGGACTGCTTCTCTAGTCACAAATTGGTTGGTCATCTCCTTGTAGGGAAGATAGAAATTGATCAGGCCACCTACATGTGGAGATGTTACTCTAGCTAGGAGGGATTTATTATATCTACCCTTATTAGCCCTGATGAATCTGCCATATCGTATATTGGGCTAGTTTATGGGCAGAAAAATGCACGCAGGAAAATAGTTGTGAGGGCCATAATGCCAAAAAGCATTCCTCTCAGTAAAAAAACTATAGATTTGAGGGTCATGGTGCCAAGAAACATTTTCATAAGTTCATTTAACCCTACCTACGGTACCTAATAATAGAGGGAATTCCTATAGGATTACCCTAAGGTATTTGTATCTGAATTCCTCTAATTATCCATGGATTGTTTATCAAAATCTCTCTCATACTCATAAGGTTGAGTCTGCCCTGGCAATGCCATCTTACCAGGGTGGAGTGAAGAAGCCTATGATGAAGCATGCCACATTACGAGGGTGAGTGTTCCTCATCCAGAACAACTGGATCTGGTCTTTCCACCTAGGTACATTTAATACAGAACACAATGGTCTTCTGCACTCTCTCTTGATACACCACACTCGTGGTTATATGAGTTAACATTTCGGAGGAGGTAGGGTGTTTTTCTCATCTTCATCTCCCCTTGTGCTTGTATAAGAGTGGACATGCCCACATACAACATCATTCAACAAGTCCATTGCAGCTGACCTGACATACTAACAAATGCATTCAGCCTTGTGCTACATTGCTATTGATGAACTTTGTGAGAATGAATTATTTGACAACTACATTTACCATCATTTGTACACCTATGCATTCCTTTCTTTCCATTTGCCATGACTGTAGCCATTAATTGCCTTATCTTTGGCATTCAATCACCTGCTTAATTCTGTTTCAGTGAATTTTTTTAATACCAGACTAAGTCAATCCAAGTAATCTTCACAGCAAATGCAAGTGCAAAGCATTGTGAACCTCAGTGTTGCAAGTGCAAACATGGATGACATGAAACCCATGACAGGGCACACTACTTCGGAGTCTCCCTGTTATTTTGCTTATTAGATTGATGCCCATAAAAGCCAAGTGAATGATGATTGCGAGCTCACACCACCTCCCCTGAGTAGGCCTTGGATTGCTTTGCTTTGCCACCATGAGAGAGTCAAGTGCTACAGTGGGTGGAGTGCTAGGTTCCCTGTGAGGAGACAATTGTGGGCTTCTTACTTGCGCAGGCCTCACATACTGCACAAATAGTAACCAACTCTCTTGCAGCTTGGGTAGAAAGGCCACACATAGAATGTTTCATGTTTCTTGTATGTAGAGGTTTGTAGCGGATTATCACAGCAAGGCACATATTTAATATGCATTTATACAGGTCCTCAAACAATGCAAATTGTTGCCTTATGATGCGAAGAAGCACAAATGGCAACAAGAGGTGGCTATACTTTGGTTAGAGCCATCCTCCTAATAAAGTATCATGGCCTGGTTTCTCATGGAAACGGAATGCCAAATAAAACCAGGTGCAAACAATAGACAGTCAATAAACAAGCAGAATTTCATTTGATAAGCCTGTGTGTAATGTGTAATTTTCATGAGATTACATATTTTACCATTGAGTGGTAGTCATCATATAGAAAGTTATAATAGAGAATGTACCTCCAGCAAAATACCACGCAAGACAACACTGTCTCAAATTTGTGCCATGGCACAGGTGCTGGAAGTAAGGGTGCGGGAGGTGCTGCAGCAGCCCCAGAATTACCATCCTGGAGTAAAGAAGGTGCTTGAGCAATCAAGAGGCTTGTTAGACCTGTTAGCCATAGGGTGGTCTTTTCCCAAACGTGTGCCTTACTCCTCCTGTTTTTGCTGAATTTGTTTTAGTTGACTTTAGGACTCTGCACACCATTGCTAACCAGTGCTAAAGTGCCTTTGCTCTCTCCTTTAAATATTGTGAAATTGGCCAATCCCAATTGGCATCTTTAATTTACTTGTAAGCTCCTAGTAAAGTGGTACTATGTGTTCCCAAGGATTGTAAATTAAATGCTACTATTGGGCCTGCAGCTCCTATTATGCCACTCAGTTAAGTACCTCTTTAATCATGTCTCAGGCCTGCCATTGCAGCCTGTGTGTGTAGTTTTAAACTGCCATTTTGACTTGCCCAAAAAAATATTTTTCCAGGCCTAAACCCTCCTTTTTAATACATATAAACCACCATAGGGTGGACCCTAAACAGCCGATAGAACAGAATGTAGGTTAATTAAAAAAGTTGGACATGTACTTTTAAGCTTTACATGTTTTGGTGGTGAAAAACACCTACATTTGTTTTTCACTACCTTGAGGTCTACCTCTCATAAAGGATAACATTGGGTTACCTTATTGCATTCAATACATGATCATTTTGAAATGGGAGCAGGTAGAAATGCCAAATTTGGTCTCTAAAGAATTGAAATTCAAAACCATCTTTAATGGTAAAGTTGGATTTTACATCGCAACTCTGAAAATGGCACTTTTAGAAAGTTGCTGTTTTCCTGCTAACCATTTGGTGCAAGCAGCTTGCATCCTGGGTCACATGACTAGGTGTAGCTGGCAGTTAGTCTTACTGTATTGCTCCCAGACAGTGAGACAAAGGGGGACAGCATGTTGGTGGGATGGGCCATCTCTGACTTGATAGGGGGAGGAGCTGTCAACAACACCCTTACACATCACAAAGGCTCTGCCTCAACACACTCAGAAAGAGTTTCACACTAGTCTTTTATGTCTCCAGACAAGATGGGACCAGGGCAGGGACCAAGGAGATTCCAAACACCTCTGGGGGTGAAAACCTCTAGAAACCTCTTCTACTTCAAAGCTGGCGCCAAGGATTCTTCAGATCACCTCTTGCCCTGTGGACTTTGTCAGAATGAAGGACTGCCTAGCTGTCAAGCCTGCGCTGTTGACCTGCTTGCACTACAAGCTACATTCTACACCTGTTCCACTCTCCGGCAAAATGGACGTGGCTCATTTGCTACACTTGTTCTTTGTATGGTGCTTGGATTTTTTCTAATCCCTATGACTTCAGTAATGTAACATTGATGGCATTATCCGCACTTTGAATATTGTTCTAGCCCCACTGTTGCATGGGTTAAAGCGTAGAGTTAAATTAAATTAGCATTGGTGGAGGAGCAGTGCTGAAGACACCATCAGTGTGTGATTCCTTGTAAATATTCCACTGCACTGTTTATTTACCACTTGTACAATGCAGTAGTGCATATTGTTTGGTGGCATTGTTCTGAGGCTTTTAGGAAATCTGAGTCCCAGTTTCCCGGAGTAAGAGTAGGAGCTATATGACCCATTTTCAGCATGCAGCTTACTTGCGGCGCAGATGCTTCAGCCTCAGCATGTTACAGTGTTACTGAATATGGGTCCTGAATCTAAAGACAGTGGCCCTTATTCACAATGTTAAACTGAGCTAAAAGTCTAACTTTACGACTTTCGGTATTCACAAAGGGCATTTATGAGGAGTAAAGTTAGACTTTCGTCTCAATTTTGGTTTTAGTTTAACTGAGACTAAAGTCTAACTTTACTACTCGTAAATGCTCTTTGTGAATACCGAAAGACGTAAAGTTAGACTTTCGGCTCAGTCTACCTTTGTGAATCGGGCCAATATTCCTGAGTGGCACACCTGTGCACAGAGGAAAAGAGAGTCATGTGTGGAAGGCTTTTGTGTAATGTAAGTTGTGGTATCTCCAGGTTCCCTCTTGTGCTGCTGTCAGCACTGGAGAGTAACCCTGGGGATGGAATGTAATGAGGTCATAGAGCGTAGGGAAGAATGGTAAGACACTTTATGGTGAAGAGTTGTTAGGGATTGATGAGACCCTTTGAATAAGAAATAAAGATAATACTTCAAACCATCTATTCGTGTCTGCATGTCTTGGAAGACCCTTCCTACATAAGTGAAACTGGGAAGCTCCCGAAGGGCTACCCTACTGTCCAAATCTTTTCCTATAACCTAAGAGGCAGCAAACAGCAAGTAATTCCCCAAATACTCTGCACCTCTCCCCCGGAGTGTAAGAAAGACTATTAGTGGCTGTTACTAATATAAAGTGTGGTTCTGTGCTAGGGACCTCTCTTTACTTTGAAAATTCCTACTAACTAATAAAAACTATTACAGCTAGATGCTTACAGTGTTGTTGCCAGAGTCTTTCCCACCAACAGAGACTTTCAATTTGTGATGTGGCCTCCCTGGCACATGAAGTGAATCCCCAATGCCACAGAACATCTTTCTTGGTCCCAGGTGGCACGTAGTGGACCAAACTGACCTGTTGTGAGAGAGGAACGTTCACTAGGTGACAAATGAGGGAGATGGTGTTAGAAGAGACTACTCCCTTTGAAACAGTAACCTTACTGAAAGGGACCCTTCTTTGGGGAATGCTGCAGAACTCTTAGGCTGGAGTCCTGCTAACTGGAAAACAGGAACCTGAGTTCCCCAGCACAAGGAGATGATGAACAGGGCGCTGAAGCTTGTCACACACTCACCCCCAGTCACTATTAGATCTGGGTTGAATCCATTTTCGTTCTTTAGCTCACTTCGCCACCCCAGTTCAGACCCAGTCATATGCAAATCAGTCTTCAATACTCATACCCTGGACCCTGGTAACAAGCATCCTGGATGTCTTTTGCTTTCTCACCTTAAGTACACCGGGTATGCCCAGACGTGGTTCCCGGGCTCATTATGCCACTGGATTCAAGCTAGTCTAGCTGATATGGGATGAAACTCCAAATCCTGTTCTAGGATGCTTGTTTCTGGTCCAGGCAGGAACTGGCTTGGCAGCTCGGGCTGGACTGTTTCCATGCGGAACAGGTTAAAGACTGATTTTCATATGAATGGGTCTAAACTGGGGTGGCATGGTGAACAAAAGAACAATGGATATAAACCAGATCTTTTTACTGGGTGTGAAGGTTTTGGTTTGTTCCACATTCCTACCATCAATGGTGTGTCTTTTCCCCAATGCAAGGGCAGTGCAAATTTAGTAGATTACTGAATTTTACACTTCCAAACGAAAAGGGCAAACACTGCTTGCTTTTTCATGTGTGTGTGTTTGTATCTGTGATTGTCTCTGTGTATTGCTCTGTGTGCATGCAAACCTGTATGTCTCAGACAACTTTAGGTTTGGTTATGAGCTTGCATGCCCACAGGTATGTGCATCTATGGCAAGTGGTCTGAGTAGGCAAATGCCTGATATTATTTTGGCCTGTGCATATATATTATTTTTCCACATTTGCTTATGGTTGGTTTGGGCCTGTTTGCATGGCAATCATTTCAAAAATCAGATTTTATATGGTGACTTTTTCTGGGCATTCCCATGAGGGTAATGCAACACCATGCAATTATATTGGTGCTACCAGTGTTTCCTGTCACCTTACCCCAGAAGTTAACCATCTAGAGAATGATCTAGAGCATGCAGGTAAGATGCAGGATAGAGGACTTCTTTCAGAAGTCGATGGGCTATCATGACCCAAACACAGAAGACCCCATGATTGAATTCTATGGAAGCCTCCACACTGGTTTGAACAGTTTTTGTCAGGGTCAGAGTGGCCCATAGGGCAATCAGGCAGTGCCCGATGGGCTGGTCTGACAGATAAGTGTGTGGGATTTTTTTTAGCAGTTTGTGGGCCTGTTATATGGCCAGCTGGCTCGTTTTTTACTGTTTGTTTACCTAATATTACCACAAACATTGCCTGCAACAAACACAAATGCATACAGTATTTCATACCTTGTAAAATAGCCACAGAGCATTTCTTTACAAATTCAAAACTGGCCTTATTCGCAAACATGGGACACTGTTTAAGCTGTCTGATTCGCTATTGGGGGCCACTTTTATTTTGGTGCCTGGGCGTATCTGATGTCCCACTCTGGCCCTGGTAAGGGATGATTTTGGTTTTCAGTCCAAACCTGCGTAAACACCACATGCCTAACACCCGACAACAGAGCTCTGAATTTTACCCCAGCATTACATGATTACCACTTCAGTTCATGCTTTTGTAATTTATATTCTCCTTTATATCGTTGTACAGTTGCAAAATGCAAATCAGGATTGGTTGAGCTGCTAGTTGCCCTGGAGTGGTGCATCTGGACAGCTGTACCTTATCTGTGCAGTTCCATTTGGTTGCTTACTAATCTGGTCTAGTGAATGTGAGCTCATTATTGTTTCAGATTTCGAACCCACTGAAATGCATATGCAGCATCTTTAGGATTTGAATGGTTTGCTTTAGGCACACACATGCTCTGTATTTTGGCAACAGTGAGCTCTAGCTTATATGATTGTTACACCCTCTGTCCCAATTGTAGGTTTTGATGTCTTTGTGACGTAGCTTGTTTGGTTTAATACAAATGTAAACACAGAAGAAGTGTCTACATAGGAAATGGAGGGCAAATAAACAATATAGTAATTGTTAGAGAGCACGACTCATCTCGCATCTAACATGACTCTGCAATCATTCAACGAAACATCATAACACATTCCATGTTCCAAATACAGACACATACACAGAAAGATACACTGCGCAATTGTAGCTGATATCTGGCATGCGCAACTTCTCAAAACACAAGTTAAAGAGATCAGAGCTTAGGGTGTGGGCTTTAGTTATCGGGTCCTAGTAGAAATGTTTGGCAAATGTGCTATTTTAAGCAGATGATGTCTTTTTACCTATATTTTTTTTCAGATCGTAGTTCTACACAGAACATGCAGGGTACATTTGGTTGATTTCCACTTGCTATGTCTGTAAAGTTACAATTAGTATATTTACAGTCTTAGTTTGAATTTTGCATGACCCATACTCCTAATGCCAGGTGTAAAGTCCCACCATGAATTATGGAATTGTATTAGGAAAAGATTTACCCTCAGACAAATGAGTAATCTAAGTGTGGGGAAATTTCCACTTGTAGTTGTATCGTTGTGAATCAGATTTCTTGTGTCTGCTATGGCAGCTTTCACAGATCAGTTTTGTTGATTGCGTTATCATGCTTATTTATTAATCTGCTTGAGGGCCTTCTTAAAGAGTCGTAGATCTTAAGGGTTTCTTAAGATCTAAGGGTTTCTTGCATTTTTTGGAGTTGATATAGGATATAGGATATATGACAGCAAAGTAGGTTTGGCTTGAAATACAAAGTACCTTTTTGAGTTTCCTCTCTTGGTAGCCATTAATGTAGGTTGACAGCAGTGCACTTCATAGGATTTTTTTACTGATGGTAAGAAAAGATACAGAGAGGTAAGGAAAAGCCTCAGTGTATATATATCTTTCATTTATGTTGAATTGCTTTTAAACATTATTTTTTTGAGACTGTATCTGCCTATCGTCTGATGAAATTCCATAACAATTTGTTTTTTATTTCAAGAATTAATGGTTTGGGTGTACTATATCCAGAGCAAACACAAGGAGATGATGGACGAGGCGCTGAAACTTTGCAGACGCTCACCCCCAGTCACAGATCTGGGTTGAATCCATCATCGTTCTTTAGCTCACTTCGCCACCCCAGTTCCGACACAGCTATATGCAAATCAGTCTTGACCCTGTGTCTCATGGGAACAGTCCATCCCGAACTGCCAAGCCATGTCTTCCCTGGACTGGAAACAAGCATCCTGGGACTGGTTTTGGGCTAACAGCCCTCATCAGCCACGCTAGCTTGAATCCAGTGGCAAAGTGAGCAAAGGACTCCTGTCTGGGCATACACTGCCAACTTAGGTCGAACAAAGCAAACACAAGGAGATGATGGACGGAGCGCTGAAACTTTGCAGACGCTCACCCCCAGTCACAGATCTGGGTCGAATCCCTCATCGTTCTTTAGCTTACTTCGCCTCCCCAGTTCCGACACAGCTATATGCAAATCAGTCTTGACCCTGTGCCTCATGGGAACAGTCCAGCCCGAACTGCCCCTTAGTGTTTTTCCCAGAAATCCTATTCCCCTTCCATATTAAAGAGCACCACACAGCAGCAATATGATCCTACTGGAAATCTACTTCTGAGTGGAAAATTCCATGCAGGATCCCCGTATGTACTTCTCCTCCTTTCTGCGTGAACTAGGCTCAATGACTTTTAATAATAATTTTTAGCTGTTGCAATCACTGTTTGTGAGTCAATCTGAGTGTCTGTTCATTCCGTTTTCAGGAAAACAACTTTGTGGCTGACATCTTCGTTTGCCATCGTTTTTCTCTCCATTTTATCTGGACGCTGACCAGGAAGGAGGGCACTGACCTGGTGGTGGGGGCGCTGTGTTTAACAATAACATACAACTTAAAAGCACCTGCTGCAAAATTTCTTGTGCAACCAGCTTTCAGGCAGCAATAAAAGTGTCATGATAACTCTTATGATTAATGTTTCTGCTAGAGAGGGAGATCAGAGTTTTATCTAGCAGTTTTGACTCGCCATAAAGTAGCAGGGAAGGTTAATATGCCTGCTGCAAAAAACAGATCCGTATTATCTGTGGTTAGCTGAGAAGATAAGTAATGCCAGCCTTTGCCAGCTAAAGAAATGGATTTGAGACAGTCAATGCAGAGATGAGGGGCATTTTTTGCTGGGTGGTAGTGAGGGAATACAAGGGGGGCAAAAAAGATTGTCGCAGCAGGCGCCACCAGCGCTAAAGTGGGCCCTGGCTGCAACTTTCGCATTGCAATAATTTATCTCCTTAACACTATGCTATCATTTCTCTGCAAGCCACCATTGTTAATAAGAATGGGTGCATCTTTTGTTTGTTTTATGAGAATACAAGGCCTTTTTTATTGAAACTAAATATTTCATGTACGACCATGTGACATGGATTTTAGATGTACGATCTTTACTAAGTTGTGTGTACACATGTGTACATGTGTGTACACATATGAAGAAATACATAGTTTGGTTTTTGTAGGATAACAGAGTGAGAGTATGCAGATCTTCAAATTAGATACCTGATCATTTCTCTTTTTTTTCAGCACACAGACTCAAATTTTATTATCATTTTTGTACTTTGTAGGTGATCCTACTCTTTCATTTTAAGCGTTCAGAATATTGGTAGGACTTATTAAAGACAGTTTTAGTTGTTTGAAGCTTTCATGTTACTAAATATTTGAATCAGTAATCATCCATCCATCCATCCATCCGTCAGTCCGTCCGTCCGTCCGTCCGTCCGTCCGTCCGTCTGTCTGTCTGTCTGTCTGTCTGTCTTTCTATCTATCTATCTATCTATCTATCTATCTATCTATCTATCTATCTATCTATCTATCTATCTATCTATCTATCTATCTATCTATCTATCTATCTATCTATCTATCTATCTATCTATCTATCTATCTATCTATCTATCTATCTATCTATCTATCTATCTATCTATCTATCTATCTATCTATCTATCTATCTATCTATCTATCTATCCACTGAGCGTGTTAGTTTGTTCTATAGTTTACATGGTGGGTGGGTAACTGATTACTTTTCTACATAATTTTGCACAGCCTGGGTCCAGCTAATGGCTGTACGTGTTTACAAAATGCATGTTCTCCTAATGCATCATAGGTGTGTAGAGGTATTGAACACATTCTAAATGTTTGCATTGAAGAGTAACCCTGTGTGCAGGTCACAGTTGACAACTTGAATCCATTATCTTCCAGACAGGTTTTTATACTCCGCACAAAAAGTTTGCAACAGAGCAATGATTCTACATACGACATACTAAGTATTGTAAGTAGCCTTGAGTTATTAGACAAAATCGTCCAGCATGGCAATTTCTAAGTAACAAAAAAAACTGTGTGCACCAGGTATTAAACTATGTACATGAGCTTCAGAAGATAGGCTATCTGTAAAGTTTTTCATCACAGTATGAAATCTGCAGATAGTATAATCTTTAGCACCTTCAGACATTGCTTTTTTTAAGCTGTGGAAGCCATTTTTATGGAATCCATCTTGTTCTCTCATCCTGTGATACTCATTGATGACAAGGCCTGCAAAACGAGTGCAAAGGTTTGATGGCCTTAAGTAAGCTAATGTAATCCGCTGAACAGATTGTAATGCAAGGCTTGTTTAAAGGACACCTCTTGTGACATACATTATCTTGTTAGCCCCACACCAGCCATCCTTAGCATTCTTAGCAATGACCGTATAGAGATAGGACCAATTGTCTGCATTTGACTAGACATGTATTGTACAAATACTGTCTGCTGATGCACAGGCAGTTGGCATGTGGAAATCACACTCACCACCATATTGTATAATGCTGGTGGCAAGTATCACCTTCATTCTCTGATTGGTTATTTGCTTAGTGCTTGTGTAATTCTGCCCTGTCTGACCAACAATTCACCATGTATTTGTCAATAATAATTTAGAAATGACCTTTTACTGTATCATGATTGGATATGTGTTTAACATACCTTTTGTGGTTTTTGGGTATACAAGATCCTGTAAAGTTTTTGCAAATTGGGCATGTTGCTATCTTTGCTTGTGCCCTGGTTATCATGTATAAACGTTGCATATGAAATATGACAACTGCCTGTGCTTCTTTAATTTATCTTCTATGAAGTGAAAAGTATTTTTTTGCCAAGCATTGCATAGAGTGTACACTGTTCTTGCTAGCTTCTTTTTAATACTCTGTAGTGTATTTCATATGAGAGTTTCACTCTCTGCAAATAGTGTAGTACTGAGTAAACACTCCCCTATAAGTGAATACTGTTTACAGTATCCACTTCCCTACTCATATCAACTTAATTTTGCAATGTAGGTTGACTGTCAGGAAATTGATACAGATAAAAGCTGTGCATAGTAGGGCATTCGTTTTGGAGCTGAAGTTTAGCATTTTTCAGAACTTGGCTTTCTCTAAACAGTGTTATACAGATTAAATAACGTATTAAATGAGAGTTTCCCATATATCTGTGGTTGATTGTTAATGTGAATATGTGAGGACATAAGCTGTGCATAAAGGGGGTGCAAGTTATAGTTGGCTCTGCAAAAGATACTGGCGATTTTCAGTGTTTTCTTCAGTTCAAAAAGTTAATGTAGTCACTGACAAATTCTCCTAATTATAACTGTACTTTAACCATTGGTTTTCTCAGTAAATTTCTAGGTTTATTCTTAATATAAAGTAATATTTGATTGTCATACGAAAACGCAACCAACCGCTGTGCACGACCTTCGGCCATGAGTGATGGGGGTTGACTGCACCCAACCTCATGTATGGAGAGGGACTGGCCTCTCCTGTTGGACCGCTCTCTCAGATGACGGGTGTGCATAGTAGGGTGTGTAGATGGACTAACCTCTCCTTTCAGACCTCTCTCTCAGATGAGGCATGTGCATAGTAGGTTGTGGGAAAGGACAGACCTATCCTTGCAGACCTCTCTCTCAGATGACCAATGTGTGCAGTAGGCTATGGGGAGTGACTGGCCTCTCCTTCCAGACCTCTTTCTCAGATGATGATGTGCTTAGTGGGGTGTGGGGAGAACTAGCCTCTCCTTTCAGACCTCTCTCTCAGATGATTAGTGGGCATAGTAGGGTGTGTGGATGGACTAACCTTTCCTTACAGACCTTTCTCTCAGATGATGCGTGTGCATAGTAGGGTGTGTGGAAGGATAGACCTATCCTTTCAGACCTCTCTCTCAGATGACCTATGTGTGCAGCAGGCTGTGGGGAGTGACTGGCCTCTCCTTTCAGACCTCCCTCTCAGATGATGGGTGTGTATTGTAAGGTGTGTGGATGGACTGTCCTCTCTTTCCAGACCTGTCTCTCAGATGATGGGTGTGCGTAATAGGGTGTGTGGATGGAATGGCTTCTTCTTTCAGACCTCTCTATTAGATGGCGAGTGTACATAGTAGCGTGTAGGGAGGGACTGGCTCTCCATTCAGTGCTCTCTCCTGGGTAACAAGTGTGCATAGCAGAGCATATGGAGTAACTAGCCCATCCAATGAGACCTCTCTCTAATATGTCGGGTGTCCATAGGAGAGTGTATGAAGAAACTTGCCTCTCTGCTTACATCCCTCTATTTTATGACAGCTGTGCATAGTAGGGTGTGGGGAGATTCTTAACTCTCTGCTCAGAGCTCTTCCCAAGCCAATATGCGTAACTAGTACACTCTAATGAACACCATCTCCAATAACACTCCTATCTACAGTGTGTTTACCAGTGTTTTCAAAGAACACCTATTTCTTTCTAGATTTTGCGATCGTGCAAGAGTCTAACGAGATTGTCTTCTTCACAGCACCTACGTCTTACAATGATAAGGGGCACAACATCCTTTTCTCCTAGTAGAGTGTGTTCACAGCTCACCTACTCCTTTTTCCATTTACGATCCTGCGAGAGTCCAGGGAGTTCACAAATATCTTTTAAAAACAATATACATTTATTTTCATCACCGTAGTTATGCCTTGGAGAGCTCCTCTTCACATCTAAGGGGACAGGGTGCCTTTCTCCTGTGCGCTTATGTAGCTTTATTTCTTCATTTTCACAACACCTGCAATTTTTCTTGGTACACAGTAATGGGTACCATTTCATTTCCATTCCTCCAACAGCCAAATAATCGGAGTGCTGGCTTTCATAGGGCTCACAGGAGTCTCTCACTTCCGCAAGAGCGTGTAGACTCATGGGAAAAACAGGCTTCTCGAACCGATCAGAGGGCTCAATTTTTTAATGTGCACTCTCACAGGACTTGTACATTTTGTGTTGCGGATCTGCCGCAGACTCGACAAATCTCATGCTGAGATCTGATTGGCTGCCACCACATCAACCCAAAAGTGGCGGCAGCCATCGTAGGACTTGAGAATCAATCCTGAGTCCTTAAAAAAAAAACAACAAAAGCTATAAGGAGGCAGGATAGCGATACCCTGACCTCTAGGGCTGGTGGTGGAGTCCAAGAGGGGGCCAAAAAAAGTCTATTTCAATTTTTGGTGCAAATTCACAGAGGATTCGTGAATGTGCTGTAAAACAGCTTTTTTTTAAAGCATGAGCTCCTGCGCAGTTAAACAAAATAACTCCTGGGGTGGGTCAGGGCCAGGTGGGTGGAGAATAGGTCATTTATGGAGAGTGGTGCATGGTACTTCTCTCCCCAAGCCTTAAAGTTGCCGAGGGACCACATCTCCGAGGGCTGATTTCCGTAGAAAAGAGGAAGGGACCATGCGGCTCCTTCCAAAAGCCTTTATTGGTCCAGGGGACCCTATCGCCTGGTGCCAAAACTTAAGTGAAAAGGGAGGGTGAGGGAGACCACATGCACCCCTGTGTAAGCCTCTAAATGCCCAGGAACCCCCAGAACCCGGCCTACATCCAGGCCCAGCATCCAACCAAAACATGGGCAGCACCCTGTAGTCCAATGTATATTTTAGTACTACACACTATGTGTAATGTTTAATAACAATGATTATTATAACACAGCTTAATAAACATTTGATTTTTTTTAAAAAATAGTCTTTCTTTTAAAATAGTGTTAGAAATTTGGTTTCTGTTTGGCAGAGGTATGCACCGTGTCCAAGCAGAAACCACAATACTAGTCAGGGTAAGTCTGATACACACTGAAAGATAACCTGTGCTCACCCTCTGGTAGCATGGCAAAGAGCAGTCAGGCTTATCTAAAGAGGAAATGTGTAAGGTGTCTGTGCAAATCACACACACACACACACACACACACACACACACACACACATTAACACAATGAAAACCCCACAGAGAGACTCCACACAGGTTTAAAAATAGACAATAATTGTATGAATGAATCAAGAAAAAAACGACAAAAATCCAATACGTAGAAGTCAAGATATGAATTTTTAAAGAATAAAAAAGAGTTCTAATGCTTCGAAGTAATAAGTGCCAATATGGGGTATCTGGTTGCACTGGACCAGGACAGATTTAAACAGTTCAAGCTGAATGCGATGGAGCACCGGCCAAGGACAAGAGCCTACCATGTCCATTGAACAGAGTACCTTGATCTTTGGTTGCAACAGTTAGATTAGGGGTGCAGACGAGCGATGAATCGGTGTCAAGCCCCCATTCGGGGGGATGAGTCGATTTTCTTCAGGCAGTGGTGGTGAAGCATCTGGTTAGTTGAGTAAAGAGCCAGCCCTGATTGCAGTGGTTCCAAAGCTGGTGCACTGAGATAATCCACCCTGGAGGACCAATGAGTCGATCTTCTCCACGCAGCGGCAGAGATGCATTGGTTCTGAAGCAGTGGTTCTTGATGTGATGCAGCAGTTCCGAGTGCGATGCACCAATTCTACTCTCGCAACAGGGTTGATGCGCTGAATCTGCTACACACAGACTGGACGTCTATTTCTCTGGTGCAAGTATCTGGGTCCACTTCTAGTGAACCAGTCACAAGAGCAGGTGTACAGACTTTGATAGCCCTGTCTCTCAAGCAACAGGAGACAAGCCAACAAGCCCTTGGAGATCATTTCAGTTTCAAGTCAAAGTCCAGCTCTCCCTCACCAGTGTCAGAGAGCAGTAGGGCAGCATAGCAGAAAAGCATATCTTCCAGATCAACAGTCCAGCAGAGTGCTGGTCCTTGATGCAGCACAGCAGTTCTTCTGACAGAGTTCTGTTACAGGTGCAAAAGTGTTCCTATGAAGTGGGGGTGACTTCAAACAAGGGTCTTTGACCTGGTCAAGATTGATTTGCATATGGCTGGGTCCAAACTGTGGTGGCATAGTGAACAAAAGGGGAATGGATTCAACCCAGATCACCTGACTGGAGGTGTATGTCTGATTCATTTAGCGTTCCGTCCATCATTTGTTGCTGCAGCACTTTTTGCCCTAAATGGGATAGGTGTGCCCAGACGTGGGTCCCTTACTCGCTATGCCACTAGATTCAAGCTTGCCTGGCTGATGAGGGGTGTTACCCCAAAACCGGTCCCAGGATGCTTGTTTCTGGCCCACGGAGGACCTGGCCTGGCAGTTCAGGTTGGACTGTTCCCACTGTTAGAAGGGTCAAGACTGATTGGCATATGGCTAGGTCCAAATGAGAATGACGTGTCGAGCAAATAAATTATAGATGTTTCTCAGATCTGTGACTGGGGGTGAATGTTTGATTTGCTGAGCATTCTGTCGATCATCTGTTCTTTTAGCCTTTGTCGCCCTAAGTGGGAAGGGCATGACCAGACGTGGGTCCCATACTCACTGTGCCACTGGATTCAAGCCAGCCTGGCTATTGAGGGGTGATGCCCTGAAATCGGTCCCAGGATACTTGTAACAGGTCCAGGGACAACCTGGCCTGGCAGTTTGGGCTGGACTGTTACCATGGGGAGCAGGGTCAGGATTGATTTTCATATGGCTGGGTACAAACAGGTGTGGCGTGGTGACAAAAAAAAATAAGTGTTAAACCCAGATCTGTGACTGGGAGTGAATGTTTGATTTGTTCAGCACAGTGTGGTAACATAGCTACACAGGTACACAATGTAGAAATGTTTGCTAACAGAGAGATTTTTGCCTAAAAATAAATCTGGAAATAAGCAGTGAATATATGTTAATAAGTCCAAGTTAGAACATGGTGGACACTTATTTCTCTACGTACCTTATTAAGAAAGAGGAACAAGACTTTCAAGGATTTTTGTTCTGGTATATTATTTATTGTTTCAGCTGCCAGCCTTACAAAAGTTAAAACTGTAATTAAAAACAACTAAGAAGTACAAGGACTCGCTTCTAAAAACAAATGCAATGCAATCAACTGGACGACATAGTGACATTTAAGTACTGTATTCCATTCAAATAAAAGTAATCAACAAATTCATCAGTGCATAAGAAAAATATGTTAGAGTGCACGTGCAGAGGAACATTAGTAGAATATACAGTTTAGACAACAACTTGTTGGTCATTGCATGATGGGGTATGCATAAAACCACATAGAAAGAAAAGAAAAGAAAAGAAAAGAAAGGGGTCCGCATGAGTTACCTGGTTGAATTGATACTTAATGTGGTGAACAGCTCTCTCAGGCGGGACCACGCAGTCCATACAAATGATGCTACTGTGTAAATAACATATCTATCATCTGGCCTAGTAAAATGTGCCAGTGCCGATTTAACACATTTAACCGTGTAGAGTTTCAAAAGAGGATGGAGCCACCGCGCCGTGTGGAGAGAAATGTTTGTATCGCTGTCCCTCCAAAGCTACAGTCACAGTGGTAAAATCCAACAGTGAGCCTATGGATGTGGATTAGATAATCCATGGTCGGCAGACTAGCAAACCTGTATTTTACATAAAACGTTTGTTTAAATTGAGGTATATTGAGTTCAGATAACCAGTACAGAGAGGACCATAAGCATTGTTAAGTAATTACATACGATAGATCCTGAGCGCAATGCAAGAGACTTCCTCATCTGCATGCATTCGTGGTACAAGTCTTTGATAAGATTTGCAGCATCCTGCCTAACTCTACAGGGATCCGCCCAGAAGGACTCCATCTGCAGCTCATTCAGAACATTCGGTACTTGTGACGACCATGTGCTCCCCCTACACGGTCACCACTGGAGGGAGCTTCTTCCAGGGTTCTCAACTATATTGCTGGCTTAGGGTTTCTTACTAGCCTGTCCCAGAGTACTTGCCTATGGGCTGCTATTTCTGATATTGGAGTGAATATAAGTTCCGCATAGTGCGTCTACATGAGAGTGCCCAGCCCCAACCTCAGCAAGACTCTTAAGAAGTTATTCTTTTCACTTGCAGTGGATGTACATTTGTGTAGCGCCCAGAGCTCCGCCCCATAGAACGCTGCCAGCACTTCTCTTTTAAAAAAATATATTTGCAGCATAACACTAATACCTCTGGCACCCGCCTTATGACAACTACAGGACTGCCCCAACCATTTGTTTCAGGACTGTAGTTGTCATCTGTATGTGGCTACCCCAGTGCAAGTTCCCTGCAAACCGAATCCCCATATAATCTGGATAAACTGCTTAACTATATCTACGGCCACACCATCAATCAAAGGCTTCTGCTTAAAGCTGGAGGAAGACCTCAATACCCTACTCTTTGCTTTCCTATGATTAATGGTCAGTGATTTCTTGTCACAGTAATCCTCAAGGCACTTTAATGACCTGTTGGTGGTATTTTCTGTTTGTGCCATCAATCTGCATCATCCACATATAGTAGTATCTAAACCCTCCTACCGGCTATAGTGAGAACATCTAGGGGTTCTTACGCCAAGTGGTCTGCTACATTGTTTAGAAAAAGGCTGATAAGCAAGGGTGCCAGGACACAGTCTTTCCGGACACCCTTTTCTACCTGTAAAGGTTCTGTACACTTGCCACCCCAGCAACACCTAACTCTGGCTATCCGTTGCTAGAGTGAAGAGCCTTTATAGCCATTAACAGGGTAATGTTGACTCCTATATCTACCAGAGATATCCACAGCATCTCCCGGTCAACTAGTTCGAAGGCTGCTTTAAGGTCTACAAATATTAGGTACAGTGAAGAACTTTATACATATGTGAAATCTTACATAGTCGAATAGCCTGATCGATGGTCTCTATTCATGACTGAAAGCCAGCTTACACTTTTGTCATGATATATTGAACATGCACCCAGTTCTGAAAGCGATTGAGCAGGACTTTCCCAAGAACTTTGCCTGCCCCATCCAGAAGGATGATCGGGCAATAGTTGGAGGGACTGCCACCATCGCCCTTATTCTACATCAGTACAAAGAGGGCTGCGCACCAAGTGGATGGTACGGAGGTGCCAGCAAGTGCTGAGCTGAACCCTTTAGTATGAACACTGGCCCAAAAATGGGGCTCCTCACTGTAAATATCAGTAGGCATGGTGCCTTATGCTTCTTCATAGTGCTCAATGCTATTTCCAACTCTGGTACTAGGATGTCAATCGCACAAAGACCCTTGTAAAGATCCTCATGCACTGGTGATATGCCAGGCGGGCCTGTTGGGTTGGCTCTTTATAGGGCACTGAAATGGCAAACCCATGAGGATTGGCCAATATAAGTTTCTAGGATATTTACAGCCGCCCTCTCTGCCTGTGTTACAAGGTCCTAGAATTTTCTGGTATTGTCATATGAGGCCTCCCTCAGTTCCACCCGTAACGTCATTTGATGCAACAATTTCTTATCATTTAGAAGACGTTTGTACTCGCCCCTACATTTTCAGAATAGCGCTTCACTCTGGGGGCTACAGTGTCACTGCACTAGGGCATATGAAACAACTCTCTTCATTCTAAAACATTCTTCATCAGACCAACTAACTCCTCTGATCCATCAGTCTCCAGTAGGACCAATGGTTTTGGGCATGATAGCCTTGGACCACAGAGCCTTTAGCTCATTTCGCATTCTATCATAAGCTGCTAATATTTTCCCACAATCATCAGTCAAGATGCTCAGAATTATAGCTCCTTACTTGTCTACTTTACATTCTGGCAGTGGGAGTTCAAGTAGGTACTTCTCTCTACTCCATCTTATTCTCCTCCTACTGTTGGCTGGGGTGATCACTTGCCTGTCACTCCCCTCACTTGGGTTGTTTGCACTGGCACACCACTTGGGACACACCCTCAAACAGAGTGCCACATGATCATGGCCACTCTCCACTCTTCTGATAACGGTCATATCGTGCACACATTTCCACCCTTTCACATTGGTTATAATATAGTTAATTAAAGATATGCTTCTCCCATTGTCAAAATCACCATAGCAGTGCTGTCTGAGGCAGTATGGCCATTAATAAAATACAATGCCTTTCTTGGTAGATTTAAAATAGCTCATGGCTGTCTCAGGAATACCTAGGCAATGGTCTTCTATTAGGACCTCACTTCAGAAATTAGTAAAAATAATGTTGATTTGCAACTCATTACTTACCTTCCAAACTTGCTATTGACAATTGGAGTGAGCCATTTGCAGACATTAATACATTTCATTTAGCCAAGAAGTGTTATATATTAAAAAGTGGATATTGCTGATTTTTGAGAGTGATAATATGCCATACCTCTTCACTGACTTTACCAACAACATGCCCCTAATTCGGGTTACCTGCACCAACATACCTGCTTGGGGTCGCTATAAGAAAAATTACATAGTCACCTTTTCTGAATTGCCCTTAGTGCCTCATTATCATGTGTTTTCTATCTTGCTGAGTGCTATCAATTAAACTATCCTGTGCACCACGATCAATGCAAAAATTGAAGCCCTTCTATAGTTTTTTGGCTTTAAAATCTGTTCACCCTATCTTTAGATAACGTGCGTACTGTTAAATTAACTGTGTGCAGTAATCCTTACTTAAAGGCAAAAGGGCATTTAATTGAATTATTCGACCTAAGTAATCAATTATGCTCCCTCTATCAGATCTTTAGACCACTAAATTGCAATTATTATGACTTTAAGTGTCTACAGAATCATCTGTCTCCATTACACTTTTATCAAAAAAGCAGAATGGTATTTTTTTTGATTGCAATGCAATCAAAGTAAGGGAAGACACAAGGAAAGGGGAGTTCAGGACACTGAGAGACATGACATTTGGTTGGGAGGTGCGGTTATAAGGAGAGACTGGCACAGTACCCTCCTCCAAAGATAAAGAAACTGAGCATCTTTAAAGTGAATCATAGCACCTGTTAACATAAGCTTATCTGCACTATGAAGCGTCAGTATGGCTAAGTTTTTATTCTGCTCATGTGTGACATATCCATACATCTAGTGTAGCAGGATTTGCCCCTGATGGCAGCAGACAAATACTCAGCTGTATAAGAGAGGACCTGGCCTGGCAATTCAAGTTGAAGCCAACAAAGAGAGGGGTCAGAGCTTTACAAATACAGCACCAAACGTCACTTCTAGTGAATGCCTATTAGGTCTATACTGAACCTCGGTGCACTGAGTCTAGGATGTGACCCGCATACATCCCAAAAAAGTGGTTACAAACCACCACTGTACAAGACACATAAATGACCCTGCACCCAAGAACAATTACTTTTACGTATAGATGTCCTAGTACATCATATTATAACAATAGCACAATATATTGATAAATAGCTTCCCAGATGAACATAATAGATGGTCACAATACTTGATTGTAGTAAAAATATTCCTTTTATTGAAAAGTACTTCATTCTTTTAAAAGCTTCAAACAATTGCTTGCCAACGCATTTCATCCCTCATGGGACTTCTTCAGCGCTTTATCATGGTCTGTATCTGTTGATGGTATTGACGCCAATTCATATCAATTTTAAAAGCAACGATAACGGTACCATGTATTAATAGCAAGATTCACGTTGTCAGTGTTTTTCAATATACGGCGATAAAAGTCAGAGTGAAATGATGTGCGTCGGTAATTTGAAGCACAACGATGGCTGGAATAACCAGATCTTACGTGGGATCTGCTCTTCCCATATGACTTGGATGAGGGAATGAGGAATCAGGGGCCAGATGGTTGCCTGAGTCTGCTGTTGGTCTTAATTGTTTAGATGCCAGAAGGAATCCTCGGTGAACTGTTTATCTGCTTGCTGAAACTTCTTGGGAAAGCATTCCGGAAAAATCGTAGTCCTGGCAATTCGAGTTGGACTGTTCCCATAAGGAGCAGGGTCAAGACTGATTTGCATATGGCTGGGTCCAAACTGGAATGGCATAGTAAGCAAAAAAACTATGAATTTAGTCCCAGATCTCTGGATTGGGGGTGATTGTTTGACTTTGTTCCACATTCCGGCCATCAATTGTCCTTTATACAATTAACTTTTGTGTTGGAGCAGGTAGAAATGCCATGTTTGTTTGGGATTTTTACTTCGAAACCCTTTTTTACTGTTAAAGTCAGATTTTAAGTCACAATTCCGAAAATACCATATTTAGTGTACATTTAGAAAGCTAGCATTTTCTTGCCCTTGCCATTAGATGCCTACAGACTGTTTCCTTGATCACATGACTAGGTATAGTTGGCCTTTGTGTATTCCTCCTAGAAAGCCACACAATAGAGGGTCTGGGTAATGAGAGGGGCAGAGATGTCACCTGTCACGCTTTCACTTCAGAGTCACTGCCTCAGCTCACTCACGAAGCCCTTCACACTGACTTATTGTGATTGCAGACAGATCGGGACCAGGGCATGAAGACAAGTAATTTCAGACACTTGTTTAGGGGGAAGACTTGAGAAGTTTCTTCCACTTCAAAGTGGGCGCCAGGTATAAAAAAAGAACCCTCAGACTCGTTCTTCGGTACACTCCTTGACCAGTGGATACTACAGAAGAAGGACTGCCCTGCTTCCAGAAGACTGTCCTGTTGTCTGAGGCTTGCCCCTCTGTCTGAGAAGAGCGAATGGGTCTGCTCCCTTTCTTCCAAGCTACCTGAGTGACTCCGAGGGCTAGTTAGTCTGTCTCCTTTTTTGAGCTACAGAGGCCTTCCTGCAACTGTCCAGCTGGACCTGCCTGGACATGCAACTGGACATGGCTGAGCACTGCTGTCACTCTGCTGGAGTGAGTTCCTGGTGCCCAATAAAAGCCCCCCATGTGCTGGACCCTTGGTGTTGCTTCAATTGAGCTCTGCCTAGAAGAAACTGAGACATCCTGAAGTTTTAGGCTCATCACAACTGGGAACAGGCCCAGTTGTGGCAAGATCTTGCTGCCTGTGCTGACTGCCAACAGGAAGCTCCAGTAAACCTGACTCCTTGTACTACAGTGACCGCCAGCGCTGACAAGAACCATGGGGGTAGTCAGGACTTTATATTTTGGGGCATGGTCCTCACTAATGAAAATATGAAGGGAGGGCTTTGTAGTGTGGGATGAGGGGTTCCATCTTCAAAGGTTTTTGAAACATGCTGAAATTTTAGTAAGATCTTTAAAGCACGCAGTGCTCTCAGTCACGATTTTGTATTATGGTATTAGACTATTCGAATGCTTGTTAGGCAAAACATGTGACCAAGAGTGCTTTTTAAACTATTTGAGTCAAAACAAATGTTAATTTGAACATAAATCTAAAGGAAGATAGAAGTATTCCACCAATGGAGTTTTATCAAATGTTGTGGCAAATGGTGAAACTCAAAGCACCCTGGTGCAGTAACATTGGTCAAAAGTTGCTAAAGTTTAAATTCAACTTTAGAGTGTATTTGGAGATTCTTCCGTGAGGATGTTTTGAGAAATTGCTTTAAAATGGCCAGTAAGTGACTAAAATTGTAATTAATTGAAAGATATTGATATCAGCACTTTCCCAAAACAATGTGGGCAAAATACATGGCAAGTGTTGCAATTTTTGTGAAATATGACATTGCAAAGCTAATTTCCACATCAATTCATTATAATATATATTTAAGCTCTGACAAAAATGTATGTACATGATAAATGTCAATACCACCTCCACATTTTGGGACACATAACATGTTTTCTAGTGTGTACTCTTGGGTTGCTGGGAGAGATCGAGGAAAATGCTGTGTGAGAAGATCATGGAAAGCAGGAGACAGTGACAAAGTGATGCAAAATAAGGAGTGAACAGGCTTTGTTACAGCCTAAGCATGTTGAGAGACCATGCTGTTCTGTTTTGGAGATCACTTCATCAAAAGCAGATTATGTTAATATTGCTGCCATTTATAGAGAAAAGGATTGCTATGAAAATTGAAGAATCTTGCCACCACTATCCATTATAATGCACAACAAGTCTATTATAATCTTGCCTGCAACTGTCCAGTATGACATACCTCTAAAGAATATGAAACACTACCGGAATACAATGTCAATAAACCACTTTGACTCCAGTCAAAGGTACCGCATAACCATAAAGTTTATCCACATTCCCATTGTGATACAGGACCATACTCATGGTAGTAAGTGGTACACAAATACACATAATATAACAAACCCCATGGCATAAAGATGGCGGAGCTCTTACATTTATGCCTTGACGGCAGGCCTGTCTAATTTTTATCTGTACTGAGACATCATAGATCTGGCTCGCTTTGATCACAGGAAGGAGTGAATGCAAAAGTGCTAAGAAAAAGTCCTGCTGAGGGTAGAACAAGCATCTATATAAGATATAATGAAGACAGATTGAAGGAAGCAGTCTTAAAAAGAACAGTAAAAACTATAGATTTTGAACATGCCTATTTTATAAAACATTCTCCCCAAACTTGAAGCTAGAATTGTCTACAGAAAATGGCAGGTTTCCAGTCACTACTGTGCTCCAAATGAGGCCCTGTATGGTCATATAGTAAAAGATAGTTGCTTGCCATTAATTTAATAGTATAAAGAAGAGCTAGACGGGCATGCCTCCTAGGGAATGAATGAAGAATAAAACTTTAATCAATGGAGTGACTGCAGCTCCAGAGTTCTAGAATGTTTCATAATAAGTATTTGTTGTGACATTCCTAACTGAAATGTGTTACTGCCTAAATGTAGTGGTACTCAATTTACTAACTTCCAAAAGATAAAAGGTCAAGTTTGCCCTGTCAGGAATTCAAACCCATGATGTGCATATTGCAGCAGACTCAAGGTGGCAGAGAAATACCTGCTTCCTATCCCTTTTAATACTAATTGCAAGAGAAACTCCTTTTCCCATTCTAACAAAGTAATTGATCAAGAGTTTTGTTCTGTATGATGCTCTTACTGAAGGTGGTCATAATGCCTAAACGCAATAACAGACACAGACAAAAGTAGGGACCCTTGAGAAAAGAGGAGAACCCTACAGTGGACAACGACAAGCACATCTAAAACAAAGATTAAGCTAAAAGGAACTCTCTACAACAGAAGAAGGTAAGAGACAAACACTAAATTAGACTGAAGACATATTAACTCCCAAAACAATTCAAACACATACTGCCAACATACTGAAAACCCATAAAATCCGAATACCTAAAAGAGGCAAAAGTTGTGTCAGGAGGAAGGTCTTTCAAAGCAGGCAGTATTTAAAAAAATGACCCCCTACCCGTGACTGACTTGAGTCACTGGAAAGATAATGCAGTGGCAAACCATTAGAAAGACAATAACTTGGCGTGGCACTCTCATGACTTATGAGCTGACTGCTAATTTCCAGTCCTATGATAGAGTCCACACATTCTGCGGACACCACGGGCCACAAATTTTAGATTTGTTTATAAATCTGGTGGAGTGAAAGGGAAGAAGTCAAAGTCAAAAGACGCTTTATTCAATTGTAAAATTGTGCAATCATAAAAGCAGTGCATACATCGATATAATCAAAATGTCAATATAAAATAGTATAGCTCCATAGGTATCGGTCATATATGAAAGTTAAAATGACATAAATATAATCGGGAATACAGAATTGACATCCACAGTTAATTAAAACACTAGGCTCTTCCTGTAGGCGACCGTCGTTTTCAAAAACATCGCAACTATCCAGATCATATCAGCATTGTCCAGGGTTTGCAGTGCGATATACGCAGGTCGACAAGTCCTAAGTCCCATCATTTTTAACATTAGTTGAATCCACACTTTTCTAATTTCAGAGTAAAAACCACAAAAAAAGATAACATGGATGGTGGATTGAAATGAGCTATCATCACAAGGACAAGCTATCAAAGTGCGACTCCAATTATTCATATTGGGAAAGCTGGTGAGTCTGTGAAATATACCAAGTCGAAATCTTGTTAATAAAAACCTATCAAACCCTGATGGAACTATGGTTAGGTAAGGCTGTATTTTAAAAATACTTAAAATAATTTGGCTATCTAATACCGAGGGTTTTGAAATTTCCGTCGTCAGCCTTATCATTTCCAGCAATGCAATGCCTTCTTTTTTTAGTTCCTTCCTGCTTACTGAGTGCAAGGATTCTGGGTCAGTAAAATATTCAGGATGGCCCAGATTATGCATAAAATTTAACATAATAAATCCAGGGAATCCTTAGAACTTTTTCCAATTTTAAAATATCCTTTAAAACATCCCTATTTAATGTGGGTTCTTCTTTAGTCCCTACACAGTGCAACAATAAGACTGGCTCAAGTTTAATCATGTCAGTCAGATATGTTAATCCCAATTCTGCATGACAGATGTAAGCAGGTGTTGTTCTTGGTACAGACAATAAATATCTTAAAAATGTATTTTCCACTACTTGTAAGGAGTTAGTCTTATCTTCTTAAGTGCTATTTGTAAAGCGCGCTGACGCCGAAGCTTCCTGGCGCTAATAGACAGAGTGGGTAGGGAGGGAGCATAGAAGGCGGAGTTTTAGCTAATGGGGAGGAATAGGTGAGTTTTTAACAATTTTCTGAAGTTCAGAAGGGAAGAGGAGGATTTTATTGGAAGAGGAAGGAGATTCCAAAGCGCAGGAGCTAGATAGGAGAAGCGGCGACCGCCGAATTTCTTGGTTTTGCTTTTAGGAGTGATTAACAAATCACGGTGGGCTGATCGGAGATTACGTGTTGGGCAATGAGGATGGATAAGAGATTTGAGGAACGCCGGGCCAGGGCAGTGAAGGGCTTTGAAAGTGAGGCATGCCACCTTGAAGGCCGCCCTTTGGGCTATTGGAAGCCAATGAAGGCTGTGGAGTAGAGGCTTGGCTGATTGCCATCTAGGGGTTCCATGAATCAAGCGGGCGGCTTGATTCTGGACGACTTGTAGGCGATGTAACAGGAGTTGTGGGAGACCGTGATAGATGGAGTTAGAAAAGTCCAGTTAGTATTTGTAATACCCCAGATTCCAGATCCATAGGTTGAGGTGGAAATACATTTTGCCTGGTAAATTTGTAAAAGTTCCAGTGGTGGTCGTAACCCTAACCTTTTTGATAACTGGGTGAGTGCTGATATAGTGTTAATAAAACTAAGTGTTTTAAATCTTATTGCCTGTGCCCACATGTCCACTTGGTGGAACATAACACCCAGATATGAAAAAGTTTTTGTTATGTCAATCTTTTGATCCGCAATAAACACTTTCAGACATTTTTTCCTCCCCACCCCACAGCTCATAACATAGGTCTTGGACATGTTCACAGTAAGACCTAATTCCCGCATAAAATCGTTAAAACTGTTCAAAACTCTCTGTAAACCGACTTGGGTTCTAGACATTAATACCGCGTCGTCGGCGTATAAAATGGCAGGGATTGGGCGACCATTGATCTTAGGGAAGTCAACCTTTTGCTCAAGTAATGCGCCCTCCAGATCATTTTTGTATAAGTTAGAAAGAAATGGTGCGAGGACACATCCTTGTCGAACTCCCCTGCGGATTGGGATTGGAGATGTGGTCCCACCCTTAACATCAAAGCGGACTCTGGTTTGGGCATTAGAGTAAAACCGCCGTAAAAAGTAAATAATTTGATGATCCACACCTATCCTTTCTAAAATCTCCCACAATTTAATATGTCGTACCGAGTCGAAAGCTGCTGTCAAATCTACAAAGGCTAAAAACAAGTTACCCTTTTTCACACGAACATATTTTCCCACCAATAAGGCATTATTAAGAGACTGCGCGATAGTGCCACTCCTTCGCGAAAGCCATACTGCAAATCGGATAGAATCTTATTATCAAACACCCAGGCTTTTAGTCTTACTAAAATTACACGACCTAAGATTTTTGTCATTGAGTCGAGTAATGAAATGGGCCTGTAGCATCTAGGGTCTTGACGGTTTCCTTTTTTAAAAATGGGAACTATGATTGACTCTGTCCAGGTTGCAGGTTGCTGGAAATGGAGTGTGGCAACTAGCATTCGCTACTTGCATAACGATCGGGCCCCAAAGAGATAAATTGGACTTAAAGAGCTCACTGGGGCCACCATCTGGACGGGCGCCTTTCCTCCACAGGTGTTAGAGATTGCCATCACCACCTCGTCTAGGGTGAATTTGAGGTCAATATTAAGTGGTTTATTCCTTAATAAGGTGTCATTGTCAGGCCGATCTATCCCCCTGAAGACCTCTGTGAAATGCCCAATCCACTGTTCCTCTGAGATGGCAATCTCAAAGGAAGGACCCCCATCTGGTTTAAAAAAATGTGCTTTTACCGCCTTCCAGAAGGCACTGCTATCCCTACTTAAGGCAGCTGAATGGAGGCTTCCCTTTTCAGACTATCTCTTCTCGCCTTAATTGCTAGTTTATACGTACTCCTTGCCACCCTAATGGCCTCACGATCTCTTGGGATAGTGTGAAGAATCTTTTTTAAATTTGTGTGTGCTTTTGAGCATTGTGAGTCAAACCAACCTGTTAGTTTTGCCTTCCTGGTCTTGCGAACAGAAATGACTTCCCTCACAGTGCTAGATATTGACTCAAAATGCTACTTGGGCCAGCTAGATTGCTAGTACAAGTATCAAATTCATCTTTGCAATTAGTCACCACAATTTTTTTAACACAATCAGGATCAATCATAGCCATTTCAATGCATAACCATTCGTTCTATCCAGTGCAAGTGACTCCAAAGGCAATGGAGCAATATTATCCTTATTTGAACTTTTTAAACATCCTTTAAATGTTGCAGACAGTGGGAAATGGTCACTCAATGATATATCTCCGATGAGAAATGATCTAACCTGAGCGGCATAGAGGTTTGACAGCAATAAAAAATCAGTTGTAGAGTATAAACCCCGCCCATTAAAAGCATACTGTTATATCCTACTTAATTGTATAACATTGTAGTCCAGCCCTGCTGCCACTAGCTGTTCAGCCAGAGCGTGAGATGGTCATAGAATGTTGGTGTGCCTGTGATGTATGGAATGCCTGGGTGTCTGAGTGGATGAGTGTTGGCAGTTGAAGATGGGCTGAGCAGCTAGGGAGGCTGCTCCTGGTGGGGCTGGTACCACACTAGGCTGGCTGGAGTAGAGACAGATGTAACCTGAACTGGAGACTGAATAAAGATGGCTTAAGAATACCTCCTGGCTCCAGGTGTCTTTCTACAGAGATCATAACATTTATTTTGGTGACGAGCGGACTTGAACTCTTGGTGAACCACTGAAACAAAGGAACTACAAAGAAAAAAAGGAGAAACTAAGAGATCTTACAAGCAACTACAATCTGCAAACAAAGAATTCCCAGGAAAGCCAGCGCCAGCCCCACCAGTGTCCTCATCAACGGACAGCCCACAGAGAAGTGTCTTCACCAAAGGACACTACAGCCTGGGAATACTACAGTCACCTAAAGGACTACAGTGAGTTGGATGGGTAGCTTCTTTTTCTTGTTGATGCTCCTGCGATGTTTGTTTTATGTTTGCATCCGTGGGACTTGTACTATTATTTATTTTTCTTGTTGATAGTTCTTCCTTCATGTTTTATCATTTGCAAGTTTCGTTTTCGTTGAAGAAAAAGGGATAATGTTATATCCTACTTAATTGTATAACATTGTAGTCCAGCCCTGCTGCCACTAGCTGTTCAGCCAGAGCGTGAGATGGTCATAGAATGTTGGTGTGCCTGTGATGCATGGAATGCCTGGGTGTCTGAGTGGATGGGTGTTGGCAGTTGAAGATGGGCTGAGCAGCTAGGGAGGCTGCTCCTGGTGGGGCTGGTACCACACTAGGCTGGCTGGAGTAGAGAAAGATGTAACCTGAACTGGAGACTGAATAAAGATGGCTTAAGAATACCTCCTGGCTCCAGGTGTCTTTCTACAGAGATCATAACATATACCCCATAGATACTGGTTCCAGGCACATTTCATTTACAAAGCCTAAGTCCAGGGTGCATAACAACTCATTTAGCCGCTCCCCGACTTTTGAATGTGTAAAATGCGTGTCACTGAGCATTTCCTCCACATTGAATCCACACACATTTGAATCATCAATGGGACATAAACCACAGTTAAAATCTCCAGCGAAGAGTATCCTGGTGTCCGAGAAACTTTTATGCCAGAGGGATTGAAAATCAGTTATTAACTTGTTTAAAACAGCTTCTACATCAAGCGTGGCAATATTGTTGTACAAATTAATCAAAATTATTGATCGCTTGCTGTCTGTCTTAATATTAATCATTTGAAAAAAAACATTGTCTAGCCTAGATTCTATTTTACTAAAATTCAGAGTATTTGCAATATAAGTACAAAGGCCTCCCTTTTTTCTACTTCCTTTACTATCTCGTGCCTCGGTGTGTAAGGTTCTATACCCGTTAATATATAGTGGATCTCTAGCCCATGTCTCTTGAAGGCAGAGAATATCCTGACTTTGAATAAAATCGCACCAAATTGGATTTAACAATTTTTGGTGTAATCCTGCTATATTCCATGAGACAAGTTAACAGAGCGTTTCCTCTCCTATATTGTCCTGGATATACATTGGTAATTTTGACGAAGCAAGGTTGTTATCAAGGTGCGTTACAAGTTGCATAACTGTTACGCTTGTGACTCCTTCTAATATAGTTAACTGGGTGGCACAGGGCAGTGATAAATGATTGTAGTCTCTATCTGACGGCCCTTGCAGGGGAGCTCCATGACTGGAAGTGATGTCACAGTTAAGCCAGCTTTCTACAATAAAGGAATTAACAGCGTCGTCAGAGATAGATGGTTCATGCATGTTGCATTTAGATCCTTGGGCTAGGGTAAGCAAGTATTCGTTATACGATACACTAGGAGCTTGATCAAATGGTCAATCAATTGCGTCTCGGGACTCAAATACTTCAAAACGATTGCTGGTTGGCAAGTTCTATTTTTTTTTATTTTATTGAACTTATATTGCGCGCAGCTACCCGCAGTGGGTTTCCCGGCGCCAGGGACAGACTGGAGGAGAAATCGGAAAACAAGTAATTGCAAGAGGGAGACACTAGACCGGAGGAATCTGGAACTAGAACAGGAGGGTCTTCAGTTTTTTGCGGAAAGCCAGAAGACTGGTTTCTGTTTTAAGCGCCATTGGGAGAGCATTCCACATCTTGGGGCCCAGATATGCGAATGAACGGCCTCCCATTTTTGCCAGTCGGATTCTGGGAATCACAAGATTGCCACTATTGGATGACCTCAAAAGGCGGCCAGGCTGATATGGCTGCGCAAGATTGTGCAAGTAGGCCGGAGCGGAGCCTTGGCGAATTTTGAAGAGGATGCACAAAGTTTTGAAGGCCACTCGATCCGAGATTTTTAACCAATGGAGGTCACGTAGAGCCTGCATTGCGGACATTCTCCTTGGGACATTACGCAGCAGGCAGGCGGCTGAGTTCTGTACAACCTGGAGTTTATTGATTGTAGCTTTATCTGCTCCTAGATAAAGCACATTGCCATAGTCGATATGGGACATCACAAGGGCCTGTACGACAGTTCTACGAGTGGACTCAGGCAGCATCCATATGATCTTTCGCAACCAGCGAAGGGTGTTAAAGCAGATCGCAGCGACCTTAGTTGCCTGCTGCCTCATCGAGAGTTTGTCGTCGATTAGGACACCGAGGTTGCGAGCAACAGGCACGGGGGTAGGCAGAGGACCCATGTCACTGGGCCAATGTCGTGGACCCCAGAGATCTTTTTGTTTGCCTAGTATGATCACCTCGGTCTTGTCTCCATTGAGCTTTAACAGATGCATTTGCATCCAAGCTGCAACGCGAGAGAGGCCGATTTTGAGGGCAGAGGTGTCCTGAGCCCTGCTGCTAGACAAAGAGAACACAATCTGCGTGTCGTCTGCGTATGAGTATATAGACAGACCGGCGTCCTCTACGATGGAAGCAAGTGGTCTGATGTAAATATTGAACAACAGAGGGCTCAATATAGACCCTTGGGGGACGCCGTAGGCAGAGGAATGAATCGCAGATTCAGCTTTGTTTGAGAAAACCTGAAAGGTGCGCTCATTAAGAAATGAGGACACCCAGGCGAGCGCAGATCCAGCAACACCGAGGGAACCGAGAGACTCCAGTAGGATGGAGTGGGACACGGTATCGAAAGCAGCGCTTAAGTCAAGAAGAATCAGCGCAAAGGTCTCACCGCCATCGATACCGTGTCGGAGTCGCTCAGTTACCCCTAGGAGTGCGGATTCGGTGGAGTAATTAGCGCGAAAGCCTGATTGGGACGGATGGAGATATCCCATGTTTTCAACAAACTCATTAAGCTGGGTGTTAACATGGCGTTCTAGGATTTTAGAACAGGCTGGCAGCAGGGATATAGGCCTGAAGTTGGCAAGATTTGTGATGTCAGCACCAGATTTTGTAAGCAGGGGGACGACCATGGCATGTTTCCAGTCCTGTTCCACTCGAGATTCGGTGAGCGAGACGTTTAATAGCCTCATTAGGAATCTTCGTGGTTCAAGGTCAAGTTGTTTGAGTATCTTCATGGGGACTGGGTCCCGCGGAGATCCAGACCTGATGCTTTTTAAGCAGGATAGGAAAGAAGAGTCGTCAAATGGTGTCCAGTTGAAAATAAACTCAGTGGGGGAGGTGGAGGTATTACAATACGGACCGTGTAGAGAGGAATCAGTTGGAGAGGGAAGGGAAGCAAGAGATTGATGGATGCCCTCAACCTTAGATACAAAAAAGTCTGCAATGGCATTACATTGTGTGGCATCTAAAGCCGGCAGTGCGGGGACAGTATCAGCTCCTGTGAGTTTTTTAACTGTGGCAAAAAGAGTTCGGGGACAGTTTTGCACTGAAGTGATTGTGGAAACAGTGTAGGAGGCCTTAGCACGTTTGCAGTTTGAATGATAGAGTTTTAATTCTTCTTTGTAGATCACTTTAGAGGAAGCTGAATAGGACGCCCTCCATTTCCTCTCCAGGGCTTTGCATTTGGAGCGTTGGATTTTCAGCTCCTCTGAATACCAGGGTGCTGGTGGGCGCAAGGATCTATGTTTGCTCCTGGATTGAGGGACAAGAGTCGATACTGCATCTGTCAGCCAATCAGAGATGGAAACATTCAGATTCTGGTCAGTATTGATGGAAGATGGAATAGACTCAGTTAGACGCAGGTTAAAATCGGCTATATTGAGCTTGTCCCAGCGATACGATGATTTAATTTCATCCGCATGGACCCTGGCAGAGTATAAAGCAGGTGGTAGTACAAAGTGAACCGCATAGTGATCAGACCAGACAAGCGGGCGGGCAGAGTGGGTACAGTCAAATGAGAGAGTAGAGATGATTGGATCCAAAAGATGGCCAGCATTATGAGTGGCTCCAGAGTTACAGAGTTTGAGGTTAAAAACCTCAAGGTCAGAAAGAAGGACTTTATTGAGGGGGTTGTTGACATCATCGAAGTGAATGTTTAAATCACCAAGAATGGTGAAATTATTAGATTTTAGTAGTGTTGCTGATAAGCAATCAATAAGTGAGGGAATCCAAGGTACGGCATTTCCGGGCGGCCGATAAATTAGCAGACCGGAGAGCATCATTCGAGGATTAATCGTCAATTTGAACAGTGCAGCCTCACTACCTGGGAGATGTAGAGGTTCCAGTTTACATTGATAGATAGATTTATAAATGATTGCAATTCCACCACCTTTACCTAAGGGTCTGTCCTGATGCAGCACAACATAGTTAGGAGGGACGGCTGCGGCAATGTCCGGACCCGAGCTGGCCTGAATCCAAGTCTCGGTCAGGAACAGAGCGTCAGGTGATTCCTCAGTGATAAAATCGAAGATGTTTAGTTTGTTCCTAGGGAGCGATCTACAATTTAGGCTCCAGAAATGGAGAGGGGACGGGGAGGTGATAGGGCCCTTGGTGGGCTTTCTTTTTCCCCTATAGTGCTTAACGCTCTGCTGTGTCTTGGAGAGCTGCATTTTACCAGTAGTGAAGCCACAACCAGCACAAGTCAAATAATGGCAAGGCAGAATGCACAAGGAACAAGATATGGGGGTACAAGGTCGAAAAGACAGTAATGTCGTGGAAGAGTAGATGTACTTACGACCACCCTGAGTCTGATTGTCGAAGGGCATAATAATCTAACGAGAAGAACTACTATTGGAGAAAAGAGGCTGTTGGAGATAAGACTGTTCATCAGTCAAGGGGTTATAAAAAAAAAACAGAGGGAAGATATTAATACCATTTACGTTAATCTCCCCAGTTCCTGCTCTATCGAGAATGTGCCGTACTAGATTTGGCGATCTAAATGATAAAACAATACAGTCTCCTTGCAATCGTTTGTTTGACTTTCCAACCCATGAGACTCGTCTTGCCATTTTGAATTCACTAAAAAGAGCGTTATTTAGCCCTGTTCTAGTATTAAGAAAATGACAAGTTTTATTGCGTAGAGTTGACCAATCTTCAAAAACATTACCAAGCACAGGAGGGACATTTGCTAAGACTACTGTATATGGGGTCGCTTCAGGGGGAGATTTAGGACCATATTGGGCGAGGCTTCATATGCCCTACCCTGCTTTTGTGCAACAGAACCTAAATCTACTTTTGTGTTACCTGAGCTCTTCTCCCCTCCATATTGTGCGTAACTGAGTTTTGTGATGTTACAGGCCGAATCAATGGGAAGTTATGGCCCGGTCAGTCTGAATAGACTGAGTGTGTGCAATTGTCGAAGGGTCAGTGCTTGAGTTAGAGGGCAATTGGGTTGTCGTGGCTTGGCTACAGGTCTGACTACATTTGGGATTTGAGCAATAAGTTGTAGTGACTATACCCTTATCCCTACCGCTGTTCCCCCTAAGGAGCATAGGCCCAACACCTTTGCCATTATTATCACCAACAACAGAGCTAGCTAATTGAGGTGGGGCTGCTAACCTTTCAAGTAAAATTAATCTTTCATCAATGCTGCCCAACTTCTGTATCACGGGGTCAAGGAGGTCAGTAATCAGTAAGCCCAAACGTTTACAAAGATCCTCCTCACTTGACCGAGCAGTATTACAAGTCCCACCTTTATTCGCCATGGCATTGCTGGAGAATGATGACATAGAAGAGCAGGCTTTGTTATTCGTTACCGGGGAGGTTATTCCGGGAACAGCTTTATGTGTTGCTCGTTGATTTTGTTTCTGTGCCACACATCTTTTCTTTCTGGTTCCCTGATCTAGTCCCTTCTTGCCTCCCTGGTTTTTCGTTGCTTTCTGGCCTCTAGTACTAACACCAGTACTCTGTGTCTCCGGCTCTTGCTCAATAATGAGACTCATGTCCTTGGCCGACAGATTAGGGTTCTTATTGCTGATGGATCCCGGTGAGTCAGCAGTGGTATCAGTCGGTCGAGGGACGATGGGAGTTCCGGGCCATTACTCAAGGCATTGACTGCACAATTATCAGGCTGACGCGCATAAAGAGATTGCGGGTCCAGGGACAGCCTCCATTCAGTTAATGCAATCTCGTGCATCAGGGCAGACTCAGCGCGCACAGGAAACGCATCTAGGGTCCCTGCCACCCCTGAGCTCGCCCCCACTTTGCGACTTTGGGTGAGTACAGTTACAGTTTACTTAATACTTACTCCGCTCAACACGGTTACAGCGTGGCTGCAGAGGAATGCGGATGTTAGAGGGCTAGCCCAGCCCAGACTCTTTCAAGCTCTGACGGGCGCAGACGGGCATGCCCTTGGTCCGGGCTTCGTCCGGGCTGCATCCTGCGTGCGTCCCGCACCGCAGTGGGAGAGGCTGCGCTATAAGTGCGTTGGCCACACCTCCCTCTCACTCATGGCAGCTGTGGGATGAAGCGGTGCACTCTGGGGGTTGAAGTCCTCCCCAGAGTGTGTGGAGCAGCGCGGGTACCGCTGGAATGGCGGCACAACCCCTGGGATCCTCATCCCACCAGGAGCCCTCCAGGAGGCGGTCACTGCAATGCAGGCAGCAGGTATGGACAACAAACAAGCAGCAAAGTTCCCCGTGCCGTGGAGGGAGAGGCTGTGCTATAAGTGTGTTGGCCACGCCTCCTCCTCACTCGCGGCAGCTGCGGGATGAAGCGGTGCACTCTGGGGGTTGAAGTCCTCCCCAGAGTGTGTGGAGCAGCACCGGCGCAGCCCCTGGATCCTCGTCCCACCAGGAGCCCTCCCGGAGGCGGTCACAGCAATGCGGGCAGCAGGTATGGACAACAAACAAGCAGCAAAGTTCCCCGCCTTAATTAGAGTTTGGCAGATGGAATATGTTTTCACAAATGAGACAGATTTCCCGTCCAACATATTACAAGTGTATCCAGTGCTCTATTATTACAAGTGGTAGAGTCATATGGCACTAGTAATAAATTGGATGGAATATCTGTCACATTTTTGACAGAGTATTCCATCTATAAAAAAACAACTGGAGGAACCCCTGAAGTGCTTAGCTTACCTCTCCATACCAGACCAAGGGGGGGCACCCTATGACACTGGTATGGAGAGATAGGCTAAGTACAGTAAGGGTTCCCTCCTGTTGTTTCTGTATGGTTAAATGTTTGGGAACGTGATCGAACCCTGCATCACTTCTCACTCCCTCCTTCTTGGAACATAGAGTATCCTGTCCTCCAAAAGTAAATAGGATGATTGTATAAGAGTAAGGTTTTTGATACAATGGCAACTTTTAATGAGGATATTTGGAAATGTGTGAATCTGGAAATATGCATGATCATTTGCCACTACAGCAATTCACAAGAGCTACATCCATAAAAGGCCATAACCAAGTATCTTAATTTTTACTGAGTAATTAAAATTGTCAATAAACTATACTTTGTGAAGTGAAATGATGTTTACAAAAGCAGTGAAACAGTGTATTCAGTCACTCTGTAGGTCTAGGAATATTCTAATATGGCAGCCTGGACGTTGGCCTGGTGCACTGAAGTTTTTATGACGGATACCTTAAAGCTTTGTGGTCATTTGTAATCTCACGTTCTGATCATCATATGTTCTGATCATATCCCTCCATGCTCACCACATCTATAATGGCGTAATGATAACATTGTATCATCTTGTTACTTATTCAGAAAGATTGGCTCTGTTTCTGTAGGAACCCTGCAGCACTGATACAGAGATTTGGCCTCACTATAGCCAGCTGTCTCAACTGCCTTTTACTGGGACTCAATGACCAACGGAAGAGTGTAAATGAATGTAGAGATCAGTTTACAATATCTTACATGGTGTGACACAGCCTGATTAGTAACAAAACACATTTTCACTCTCTTGCAACCCCTAAACCAGAGATCCCAAGTAGTCACATACCACACAAGCTATTTCAGTTGTGTTCTTATCATTTGCGGAATAAGACTTGTTTAATTGTATAAAGAAAACTACAGAAGCAGAATAAAAACATTGCAAGTATAACTGTGCAACTTACTCACACCTGACATGAAGCAAGCACAATGGTCTGACTACCTCTTGTAATCTTAACAACAAGTAGGAGATTGCATCAACAGACTCTATGACTGTGGAAGCAGGGGTTATCAGGATCTCGGTGAAGAGCTAGAAGGCAAGCAAAGGGCATCAGGACAGAGGCGTTAGTTGAGCAGTCCTACGCTCATCTTCTCAGCATGCATTGCTGCCTGTCTACAAAATAACTCATGTCATCATCCTGTTATTCTCTCACCCAGTCCTGGATTTTACTTCACATTCTGGGTACTGATAGAATTACATACATATGCCCTATTCACAAGGGTAAATTTGCTCATAAAAATAGACTTATGACTGAATTTTCTTTTTTTACACCTGCAATAAATTCAGAAAGGAATTTCTAATATGCCTAAATCCATTTACAAAGGCAAAGTACTCCTCATCAATCCCATTAAAGAGGTGAGAAGTGGTTGTTTTATGGGATGGCTTGCCTTGGAACCATGAGAACACCAACAAACATGTGCATTTGTGTGCATTCCCTAACTACTATCTGATTTTTTTTCACCCCAGGAAATGGTCAGAGATGTATTTACTTTGAAACAAGTCTGGAGTATCTCCTATTCCAGGGTGGGAAGAGGGATCAATCACCAACAGATTTTGGTTGAGCTGTCAGGGTAGGGATTTCTCCATGGTCAAAAATATTTTCCCAGCCATCAGAGAACAACAAATGTTAATTTGAATAGGGGAACCTATTCCACTTGTGGGAAGCTCTCTATTAACAGTGGTAATAAAAACCTACTTCAAAAGTCACTTGACCTTACCAGGTGTACACCTGAAAATATGTCATAGCTTTCCAGCTGTACTACTGGAAATGTTGATGAGCTCCAAAAATTAGGAAAGGTATGCTGTGGCACAGATCTAAGCCCATACTTTTCCTACTTTTTGTGAACAGATACACCGATTGGAAAATAATCTAAAAGCGCCAGAAAACAAATTGAAAGCTTGGACTCGATGAACTACTCATGCCTGACAATGGTCAACTTGACCAACAGGCACTGCCGACCCTGGGTTGGTTTTAGTGACATCTATACCTAAGATACAGGCCACGTTTTAGAACAGATATTGCTCTATTGGTTCTGATGCTGTAGTTAATTGTCTTGGTGCACCCAGAAACATAAGTTTGTTAGGTGTAGTCTGCTTTCAGTGGATCTCAATATGGCACTTTAAATGCCTATTTCTGTCGCTTGTTCTAATAGGAGCAGTGAAAGGATCTGTCTGTTTCACAATTTATAATATTCAGTCTGGATTGTACTTTGGTCAAGAAGTACAACTGAAATCATTGTTCTGCAACATAAAGTTATAGATCAATTGTGTGGACAACATGAGCACAGGTGTAGGTTTTTTAAACTGAGTCAAAGTATTAGGTGAGCACAACTCTCTCTATTGCATGGCAAGGAGATAGAAAGCTGAACAAGGTCTTCTACTATCCCAGGTTTCACTAGAGCTGAAGAACCTCAATCTAGCCACCTGCTGCCTACACCCACTGACAGCACTCACAGTTTATGAGTCTCTATTCTCTTGACCCCTATCTGCTGGCTTTTAGTTCTCCCTCAGAATAGCTGCAGCCAAAAGGTGAGGCCAGGCCTCCACCTCAACTGTATTTCTGCAGTCATCAGGTGGCATTATGTGGCAGGCGAGTCAGGCAGTACGAGTGCATGTACTGAGCTGGACAAGAAACTGTTGAACCTGGACCTAATGAGACTGTACGTCAAGCCCGGGCAGCTCAACACAATTTATCTTATCACATGCTCTGCTCTGTCACAAGTACCTCTTGCTGGCCCCAAATTCTGCAACGTTTAGAATAAGGAAGAACCGAAGTCCGGGAGCACCCACAGACCTGCCATGGCACACATACATGATCCATCACCAACACTAGTTGCACACTGCATCAGTTGGAAACAGACATAATATTGAACAACTTGCATAGCTACCAAGTTTTTAGTTTGCTGATTTGTGTCACTTTTCCATGATCTCAAACTGCTTATTTATGACATAGGCATGCCTTATGAGTGGCACTGCAGGTGGCACAATATCATGAGTAGAAAAAAACAGTTAAATTCATGTAACAATACATCTCAGACATGACCTCTCAGTGTACTGTAGTGGTCTTGAAATAGCCTTAAAACATCTACTATGGTCCTCAAGTGCATATCCAAACTAAGCAGCACTCTCACGTTTCCTGCTTTCGTGTGTGATTATCTTATCTAATCCACTTTTTGCATTCTAGGAATTGTAGTGATGTTGATCTACGCAACCCCGACAAACAGCGCCTCAGGAAAACCACCTGGTTCACCACCGATATCCAAGAAGCAAGGTGCTCCTGCAGATGCCTGGAGAAAAACTGGAGAAACACCAAGACAACGGAAAACTACTCCACCTACAAGAACGCAATGACGGGCTACCACAACCAAATCAGAACAACCAAGAGGAACTTCATCGACAAAAAAATCCTCGCCAACTCCTCCAACTCCAAGCAACTCTTCAGTGTCATCCAGGAATTCACCAACCCACGCAGCGAAGCCACAGACATCACCCCATCCCAAGACCTTTGCAACAAGCTTGGAACCTACTTCCACCTCAAAATCATAAACCTCTACGACAACTTCATCGACCATCCACCAGACACCACAGCCACCCCCGACCTCCAGAGACACCAGCCAGACAACCATCACCAACTGGACACTGATCACAACCGAAGACACCACCTCGACAATGAAAGGCATCCACTCTGGGGCCCCCACCGATCCGTGCCCTCCTCACATCTACCACAGGGCCCTGGCAGCCATTGCACCCGAAATACAACACACCATCAACACCATCTTCAAAACAGGCACTTTCCCAGACAACTGGAGCACGCAGAAGTCAGGCCCCTGCTGAAGAAGCCCACAGATGACCTCACCCACCTCAAAAACTACCGGCCCATTTCGCTCCTCCCCTCCGCAGCCAAAGTGGCAGAGAAAACAGTCAACAGGGAACTGACTCAATTCATCGAAGAAAATGCAGTCCTCGACCCATCCCAATCCGGATTGTGAAGCAACCACAGCACCGAGAATGCCCTACTCACCGCCACAGATGACATCCGCACCCTCCTGGACCAAGGCCACTCTGCAGCCCTCATCCTACTCGACCTATCAGCAGCTTTAAACACTGTCTCCCACCGCACACCAGTCGCCAGACTACACGACGCCAGCATACAAGGAACCGCCCTGGACTGGATCCGGTCATTCCTCACTGGAAGAAGCCAAAGGATCAAACTACCACCCTTCCTCTCCGACCCCACGGAAATCACCTTTGGAGTCCCACAGGGGTCATCACTGAGCCCGACCCTCTTCAACATCTACATGGCCCCCCTTGCAGCCATCGTCCGACAACACGGCCTCAACATCATATCCTACACCGACGACAACCAGTTCATCCTCTTCCTCACCAAAGATCCCACCACCGCCAAACTCAGCTTCCAGAATGGAATGCATGACGTTGCAGTCTGGATGACAAACAGCTGCCTGAAGCTCAACGCCGAGAAGACTGAAGTCCTCATCCTGGGAACCACCCCTTCAGCATGGAACAGCACCTTGTGGCCGACGCCCTCAGAAGCCCACCTACCCCCTCTGACCACGCCAAAAACCTCGGCATCGTACTCGACTCATCTCTCACCATGAACCGACAGGTCAATGCCATCAACACCAGCTGCTTCAACATCCTACAGATCCTCTGAAAGACCTTCAAATGGATGCCCCCTGGAGTCAAGGAAGACAGTCACCCATGCACTCATCACCAGCAGACTGGACTATGGAAATGCAGACAGACTCCACTGGCTCCCCGTGGAGAAAAGAGTCACCTTCCAAATCCTCACTCACGCCTACAAATGCCTACACAAATACCTAAAAGACAGAATCTACTTCCACGTACCCAAAAGAAACCTCTGATCCTCCAACCTCGCATTGGCCGAAACCCCACGCATCCACAGAGCCAGAGCAGGCGGAAGATCCTTCTCTCACATTGCAGCCAAGACCTGCAGCCAAGACCTGGAACGAGTTACCGGCAGACATTAGATGCGCCCCCTCCCTGAACACCTTCAGGAAGACCCTCAAGAACTGGCTCTTTGGCTAAGCAGCCCGGCGTACATTCTCCCCCCAGCGCCTTGAGCCCCTCAAGGGTGAGTAGGTCGCTGTTGGAAGGTGTTATCTGACTGCATGGTTGCCCCCACTTTTTTCCTGGTGTTTGAATGGTTTTTGACTAGTCTGGCTGGGATCCTGCTATCCAGGACCCCAGCCTATCTGCTTACTCTCTTAAATGACTGGTGTGCATATTAGATGCACTAGTGATTGGATACTGTGGTACCTTATGAGCCCCTAGTATATGGTACCTTAGGTACCAAGGGCATAGGTACTTCACAGGACCTACCAGGGGCTGAAGCATTTATTATGCCACCCCTGGGAAGCAGATTAAATCTGACACCACAGGCCTGCTACTGCAGCCTGGGTGAGATAGTGTTAGCACTCCTCACTGAGGTATAGGTTCCTATATCTCACCATACACACACATATAAACCTATCAGTCACCCCTATGGCAGGCCCTGTCAATCCTGAGGGCAGGGTGCTTGGTTTACAATGTGAGGGGGTGCCTCTGCATGAGCAGGACCCCTCTGCAGCTGGCAGGGTCTATTCCTTGTGGCTGTTTGTGGATGCGGTTAAACCATATACTCTTACGTGCATTATAACCTCCCGGTTAATGCTAACTTTGGAATGACTGCATCAAAACATGTCGTGTTTGGTGTCAAACAACTTGGAATCATACCCCCACACCAGTAACTGGTGTGGGAGTATGATCCCACCCTTCTAGAGGGGACGACATGTACCTACTGTGGTAACACAGTAGAAATCTGAAAGAGCCCTGGCATCACAAAATGGATTCCACCAGCCCAGACACTGGGCTGCCCTCCTGCTGCTGACTGAAACTCGCAGTGGAGGAGGCCCAACAATAGGCATCCTGTCACAGGGAGGTGTCACTACCTTCCAGACAGGATTTAGTGTATTGGGGCTGGGTGGGTGCACTTCTAGAGTGTTTTGAAGTCCTGCACTGGGGGAGCAGTAGGCTCCTCTGTGCATATGACAGCTCAAACCGGTTCAGGGGCTACCTGTCCCTGCTCTAGCATGAAACTGGACAAAGGGAAGTGGGTGTAATCACCCCCTACCCTGACCCTCCCAGAGGAGTGTTCATAGAGCTAGTCCCTCCCCTATCTTCAGTATAAGATAGCCAACCTTGCCATTGCAAAGTAGATAACCCTGGACGACGCTCTACAAAGAAGAATCCTGGCCCTTCGATGTTCCACTACCTTTGGAAGACAGAATAATCTCCCTTGGAGTCAAGGAGTGACTCCCCTGCTTGGCAGGCACCAAAACTTGAATCAACGGTCGCAACCGTTCCTGCTCCCGCCGGAGTCCGAAGTCCCTGCAGCCCCAGAAGCAGATTTCCTGACTTCTCAACGGCCATTTTGAGTCCCCAGCAGAGCTGAGGCGAGTGGACCCCACGAGTGACGAGGAACAGCAATACCCGGGTACCGTGCACTATTGTCAAGTGCAACATAACATGATGTTCTATGAACTTGTGTCCCAAGCCTCCAGCAGGTTTTGCAGCGAAAATCAGTGGCCTACCCTATCCCAAGTGACCGTGGGCTCCTGTGAAGCATTTCCTCAAGAGGCGTCTTTGCAATCCCTTGTCTGTTGACTTGTGGGTCCATCGAAGACTTTCTTATTAATGCAAAGGGGTCCCCTGGCTGCTCCAGGCCTGCCCTCACTCACCCTTGCTGGGTGAGTCCCTCAGACCTTGCTGGTCTGCACCATCGACTTTCTTCACTCTACACAAGACTTGCTGTTGCCAAGGCTTGTTGGCTCCAATCCGGTTGTCAACACCGCCATCAGCTGCAGACATTGTGGAACACTTCGAATCCAGCTGCTGGTCATTGTTAATCTCTCCTGGACCTCGTGAGCGAAGAGTAAAATCACCCTTGATCACCTGAAATCACCCGACATCCGTGGGCATCCATCTTCCTGGCCGCGGGTCACTGGCGAGTGACTGTGACACTGTCTCTACAATTTTCAGGTCTTCAGCATCACAAATCCACCCTTGGATTCCACCGGACACTTCTTCAGTCGCTGCAAGCAGCAAGTCTTCTTTGGTGTCCATAGAAAACAGCGACGCGACCCGACACCAAAAGACACCTATGCACCCGGCTTCCCTGGGTGAGGTAACTCATGCACTCCGCTGCCCTAGTGTGTGTTGGCCCTCAAATTACTTACCTTGTAAGTGGCTTGCTTGTAGACTTCCTCGAAGTACCCTAAAACTTTGAAAATCAAACAGCGACTTGCTCCATTGTAATCAATAGGGAACCCGCGGCTGTGTTCACACACTGCATACGTCTCCCGTGGGTCTGCTACTTACCTGCTTTCACTGCAGTAGTGAAGCCCCAGCGATTCTACAGGCCCTAGGCCCTGTTATTTTGCAAGTAGACTTTCCTAACCCATTTTTTTAGTATATGGTCTGGTACGCCCCTAGGGCCCCAGCCAGATTTGTGCTTAACTTATTGTGAAACGTTGATATTTGAATGTGTTCCTGGCTTCTAATCTCATAAAGAGATTAGTAGAGTGTGTCTAGAAATAAATACATATATATTTGATATATATACCTGTGTGGTGTCCTTTCATTTGGTAATTCAAGAGATTAACAGGTAAAACAAGCTGCTTTACATTCCTCTGAGACTTAGCCTGAAGGCTGCTCTCCACAGCTACCACTAGGATAGCTTTCTTTAAAAGGTTGTCTTAAACCTATCTACTATAAGAGTCGAATTGGACTGGTGCAAGGTGGCCACTATAACTAGTGACCAGCATACGCCAGGCCAACTTCTCACATTCGCTTACAATTCCCCTGATTGATTGATTGATTGATCCCATTATAAAATCATAACAGCAAGTTCCAGAACGCAAAGAAAAATATTGGACTGGATTAGATACTCGTGCATGGAATTGGAAAACTTGAATGCTGTGAATCAGTACGTTCCTTCACTTTTCGAACATGATCATCGCAGAAGCAATATAAAAGACTCTAACTTTGTTCGAAATTGAACTTGTTTAAGAATAGTCTTGTAATGATGATTGAACTTGGTCTCATTTGAAAATGCAGTTATTATCTGTGTACAGCAATCAGTAAAACCACTGGCTCTTTGGCTTGTAGAATTCGGGGCTATATTTGAAAATGTCATACTGCAGGCACAGTTTTAAAAAATCTTAGCACCTACCACTTATTATTCTAATAGGTGGTGGTGAAAGTGTTCTCCACACTCCAAAATGAGTCTTTAACCTACAGAACAAGCCTGTATCCCTTATGTTGAAAGGAGGCTCATGCCTGACATGCAGAGTGAAGAACAGCCACAGAGTCCCCTGGCAAGTGACTTGGGAGTCCTTTGATAAGTGGTGCAGAGACTAAACTGCAGAGCCAGTGTTTACCCTGTACTCTAATCGTGTGGGACACGGTAGAGGGAAGAATTTAGGGAAATGTTTTTGTTTCCAACCATTTAGCAACAAGGGAGCCATTGGGCAAAAGCTATGCACATGCACATCTAAATGGATTTGAAATTGTGGGCCAGATTTACCAAATTCTCACACAGCGCAACAGCTAAAATTGCTGCTCTGCTTTGTGTAAGAAGGAGAGAGCAGAGGGCACCATATTAACAGAGATATGTCCCTCTCCTCTCCTCTCTATAACACAGGCACAATATTTTGCTGCCGAGCGCCACACACACTTTTGCGCCATAGTTAAAGGGAGTGTGCATGAGTCTAGCATAGGATTTGTACTGGAAGGTTATCCTTCTAGTACAAGATACTATACTTAGGCTACATTTAAAACTTTATCTACTTTGTATATCTACTGTACAGTGCAGCACACATGCAAAGCAGGGAAACAAAGGAGAAAGTAAAACATTTCTCCTTTCAACACCTGATTTCAAATGGCATTATTTTTTGGCGCACACCCCTGTGTCAAATCTTTGGTAGATAGGGTTTTGTGTCAAAAATCATGCGTTAAAAATTATCGCCGCTTTAGCGGCAGAAAACTGCCGCTAAACCGGCGATAATGGGCTTGATAATATGCTCTATGGAATTCCCATAGAAACCCATGTTCTGGTGTGAACATGGGCTTCTATGGGAATTCTCAAGGGCATATTATCAAGCACATTATCGCCGCTTTAGCGGCAGTTTTCTGCCGCTAAACCGGCGATAATGTTAACGCCGTCCTTGATAATATGCCCCATGAGTGGTTGCATTGGAACGCTCATGTACCACCCGTAGAATGTCCCCTTTGGCGCTAAACGATGTAAACCCGCGCTGCTTTGTGTTACCTTTAGGTAACGTTCCAGGGCAAAACAAGTTTTGCTCTGGAAAGCAAATAACAAAAAACCCGACTTGGAGCTAATTTGCATCACTTTAGTGGCACACACAGCAAACAATGTTGGTAAATCTACCTCTATGTGTGTTGTATTATTGAGAACCCATGATCAAAACGAATTTTGATGTTGTAAATGCCACACATTTTGGTACACATGTCAAGAGGTGCTGTTCTTCAAAATGTAAAACTTTATTTATCTCATGGGTTAACAGGAATACATTTTTATTGGGGAAGGCCTCACTTCCCACACATTGCAATGCAATATTAAATTGATCTGTGAGGAATATATGACATCTGCACAAATTGTTGCCAGTATTCAGAACTAACAGGCCCGGTGATTGATGACCAGCCTGTTTCACATTTACGCTCAGGGAGATGGGGGTAGGGGGTTAGGTTAGGTTGTTGGTGCATTTTTCAAGGCTTACTTATAGCTCTTTAGTGCAGTGCTCTTGGATCCTGAAACCTTTACCCTACTCAGAGCATGTTCCCAATGCGCTAGTCCACTATGAGTTCGCTATCTGCCTGGCACTCAATACTGATAGCTTCTTTCCGTCTCAGTCACAATGGGTGGGGGCAAAAAGGGGGCCTACTTCGCGAGCACTAGATGGGACAGAGGTCTCCTACTATCTACAAATGCAAACAGCGCTCTCGGAACAGCCAAGAACCAGGAGCACTCATACTTCGCTCACCATCCCTGGATTAGATCTTTTCCAAGCTTCTACTACATCCTTCCACATAATGAGCATTGTCACTTTCACAACATCACCCTCCCGGACTAAACTCCAGTGCTGGTAACATTTCCCTCTCTCCTAGAAAGGTACCTTGGCAAGATTTAGCAGAATTTCCACTAGTTTTCAGTTAATAACTCCAGACCCGTGGGTGGCCACCGGGTGCACGTGAAGCAGTCTCATACAAGACACAGAAAACACAGAGGTAGGACCAGGTTACAACCAATCTGAATATCAGGCACTCACAGGGTCCAGGCCATCACTCACAATAACCATTAGCTCTCTCCTGATTAGCTATTTGCACAAGCTGGTACCAGGAGCACAGTCTAAAGGGAAATAAGGTTTTCTTTTGACACAATATGCTCTCAGCTGTCAATTTGTGTGAGCATTCTGAATGCTTTAAGCTAAATCCTGATGAGTGGCACTTCGGTGGGCTTCATAACTCATCATTTAGAAGTGAAAGGAAATAAAATGTATCATGTGATGTGAGGGGGCCTCAACTAAATACAGACTGTTGGGACACGTCAACCCCCCCATGGCTACTGCCCTGATCGGAGCTGCGAGATCTGCACTTCATGCTATAGCATTGGCAGTCTGTGGTGAATGTCAATAAGAAACTTCTGCAATGACCATCCGTAGCGCCCGATGTACTCTTTGTGCTACAGTGACAACCATCCACAATGCTCTCTCTGCTATTTGCTGCCTCCTTCACAGCATACTATACTCTTCATACTGAACATTAGGAGGTAACACTTTTAGCGGGACTAGCCTAGTCCCCTTATCTGTCCCGTGCTCCATCACAGTTGACCTGAACTTGTTAATTTCACCCGGTCTCGCAAGACCAGATAACCATGAGTGGCGCTTTTGGCTTTTACGCGCTATATAACTCCAGCTCAACTGATTGGATTATTGTAATTGTGGTCTCAAATAATGTATTCAATGTTACTCTATTTTAAGAAATTGGCGTGAGATTTTTCTTGTGTTGTGTCTTCACTTTGTTGCTATTTGTCTGCTGCATAAATACCTTACACATTGCCCCTAAGTTAAACCTGACTGCTTTTGTGCCAAGCCAACAGCTAATGGGTAAAGCACAAATTAATTTAGTGACTTTTGTGGTTCACACTGACAAGGATTGTGTCTGTTGCTTGAGAAGGGTTTTACCCCCCTCAACCGACAACCCAATTTCTCAAATTCTCTCTTTCCCATTTACGCAGCCCTTGTTTTCTTCCAGACTCCTGCAGCACATTCCTTCCTCAGACTCCTAGAGCACATACTTTTCTCAGGATCCTACAGTGCCTGTCTTCCTCCAGGTTCCTCTAGCACTTTACCCTAAATGTTCCTCTTCCTTTCCTCCTGCAGCAGCTTGCCAGGGTCATGCAACACTTCACTTTCACTAGGTCACTACAATTCTTCTGCCTTGCCTGGCTCTTTCCTCCTCTTCCCTCATTCCAGACTCCTGAAGCATTTTGTCTCAACAGGTTCCTGCATGATACCCGGACCAGTGGCCGTTATCCTGTTGTAGAACTCTCCTCTATCCAGGTTCCTAGAACATCTCCATCTCTTCAGTTTCCTGCAGTGTTTCTCTTTCTCCAGTCTCCTGCAGTCCTTGAGATGCCTTGCATCACAGCCTTCCTGTAGGTTCCTGCTTCAAACTGTCCCTCCAGTTTCTTGCAGTGTGCTCTCGTACTTGGCAGTGCTATGCAGTCATGCACCTATGTGTATGGGCTCCTGGGGCCTTATCATACATGCAGTGCATTTTCCTGGATTGCGATGGGTGCATCTTTCAGAAGGTATGCGCAGAGCATTCAAGGAAAATGCACCACATTATTGTGAATACGCTGGCGCAAGGGTAACTGCGAACTCACGCTGCCAACAGGACAGCACATTCATTTGCAAAATGAAGCGGCTGCTTTTAAGCTGCTCCATGTTTTCACAGTTCAGGCAGTAACCCACCTGCACTTTTAAAGAGGATGAGAGGTCCCCTTGCAGGTTGGTGCAGTCAGTGACTACACCCTCCTGCAAGGGGATGGCTTGGGGGTCCATGGGGCCCTTTACCCTGTGTCATAGATTTGCAATCACTGACAGTACACCACTTTTTAGTTGGTGCAATGTTGGTGTGCCTCCTGAGAGCTTCTTTGCCTCTGTGCCCGTATCTGTAATATGGCGCAGGTGCAGATGTAAAGGGATCTCCTCATTCGCATGGGGCATGCCCGATGCAAATTAGGGAATGCCCTCTGAAGGAAGCGCTGGTGCTTTATATGCTCCAGTGCTTGTAGTATTTTCAGAAGGGGCCGCACAAGCATCTGCAGCCCATTCTGTAATACCAAAGTTCACACAAAGCATGTGGAAATGCCTGTTGCACCATCCCGGGGCACCTGGTGTAATAGGGCCCCTGGTCTTTAGTAGAGAACTGAAGCAAGACAGCAACTGACATGCCTTCACCTAGTAGTATCAACAATGAGAATTCTCCCACACACATATGTTTTCCATGTGACGTTCACTCCACTTTTCAATCTTCTGTTTTAAAACCATCTGCTCCCGACCTTTTTCTCTCACCAGAGTATAAACTTTAGCATAAAAAAATAAACTTGCTTGTCTGATTTGCCTGTACTGCAGAGTGGATCTACATTACACAGCTCTGAGTGAATCTTGCAGTGTGAACCTACACCGATCACGGTTGTTTTCTGTTCGACAGTGAGGGCCAAAGAACCAGGACACTTAAGTCCTGGAGCCAGCCCTTATTTAGAATCGTGTGGAGACAGGCCACCAGTAACAGGATAGAGCAAAGTCAGAAAAAGCATGATACAGGGATGCGAAAACATAGGCAGTGGTTAGTCTCCTAGAATATATACCAATGGAGTCCACTGACCCCTGACCTCAGATGACTGGGGTCTCTGTGGCTTCCATACATCTCCGACAGAGGCACATCCTTAGAATCAGGTGAGAATAGTCATTTTCGGGAGCCTGCACATGGGGCACATATTGAACTTTACGCACATGCACGTGAAGACATTATTGCCAGGTTAGATGGACTGAAGATCAGAAGCAATTGTATGGCCCCAATAACAGTAAGGATTTTTGTTAAAGACAATGATAAGATTCATTTTTTTACTTTCTTGAGTTTCCACTTGAGTTGCATCAATACACATATTTAACCCCTTGGCTGCGGCGGGAATTCCGCCACAGCGCTGGGGGGGGTTTGAGGGCAGCGCGGTGGCGCTGTGCTCAGGACGGAGCCACTCCGTCATGAGCCACGGTTGAGCTGTGCTCATGACGGAGTGGTTCCGTCATGACTCCGCCCACTGCGCTAATCGCCCGCACAGGCGGGGAATCAGCGCAGCGTGGGAGGAGCGGCGGCCAACGGCCGCAGCATGACAGAACCACTCCATCATGAGCACACGGCACCCGTGGCTCATGACGGAGTAGAAATGATGATTCTAATGATAACCCCTTACTAATCCCTTTATGTGTTAGTATTTATCTAGCATATAGCGACACTTAAAGCAATCATATTCACCTTTTCGATCCTCCACGAAGATGCAAACATCACAAAGCAATATATCATGCAATATACTATTACCACATATACTATTGTTAATATGCGTACAGATTTTAGTTATATGAGTTTATTTAGCCAAGAAATAGCAGTATCCCACGTGTAATTTGTGTATTTATAATGTTGATTAATATACATGCAGCACTCGTTTAATAATATTATAATTAATAGATTATTTAATTTGTATTTTCATGCAAAATAGAGGAGGTATACAACATTTTGAACTGCCTGCTTTATCAATCCCTCCTTTGGTGATTATATCACCACACTACCTAAAATTTTGTAACGCTATTAAAAGAAATTAATTCAATAGTTTTAAGTTTTATTAGTTCACATTTCTGTTTCACCTATCTCTTCTTCTCTTGCTTTGCTATACATACTATCTTTAATTTCTTCTAATTCTACCTCTTCAAATTCTTTCTCGTCTTTTATTTTCTTTCTTCTTCAAAGTTTCTCTTTTTATGTTTTTCCGTATTTTCTTTCTTTTGCAACATAAACATCTTAGTCTTAAGATTAATACTAAGAATATCACACATGTTAATGAAAATAAGATCTTACCTATAAATGTACTACCTAATTTTAATAGGAAATCTTTAATAGAGGAAAATGTATTTCCAATCTTTTCCCAAACACCTTCAACCTCCAGTGGTGTAATTTCTTCATGCAAATCAGTTATATTTTTAATGCATGTCTTTAAATCTTGACTTTCGTTAGGAATGTAAGTACAACAATGTTGAACTTTCAGCATTCCACAGACTCCACCCTCTTTTGCCAAAATCATATCAAGGGCAAGTCGATTTTGCATTACCATGGCACGCATGGCAACCATTTCTGTATTTACTAATAAGAATCCTCCTGCGGTGCTTGTTGACAAGCGATCCACTACTGTGGATAATTTTCTAATTTTGTGTGCATTCAGAGATATTCCCACTGCTGGTATCAATGCTCCAAAAATGTCTCCTACAATTTCTGACCAAGATTCTCTTTTTCTACGTGTTAGTTGAATACCTAACTTATGTACACCATCTCTTCCTCTTTCCACATGGAATATCTTTGGGAAAACCAGGCCTATATAACATGTGCCATACCAATGATCTGGCAATCGATAATATGCTTTGTTCCCGCAGATAAAATATAATCCAGGAAAGACTGGATCATTTCCTCCTTTAAATCCACATCCACCCATGATTCGATATGTATCATGGCAATCACTTGTACCTACAAAATAATTATCATATGCAGTTTGATTCCTTCTAATACACAACTTTCCTTTCTGAGGCCAATCTAAAGCCATTGTTGGGCTAGCCTCTCCCTTCAAATGTTTTTCTCTTTCAACATCCCAAACTGTCTTTTCTTCTTTTCCTTCAGGTATTTTCCTTTGCATCTTTAATCTCCTTTCTTCAACCATATCTAAGAAAATCCTTTCCTCCTTCTTTAAGCTGCAAGTTAGATTATTTCTAAATATGGACTCTAATGTTAGTTCTTTAGTTTGTAAGAAAAATTCACCTAACACCTTTGCAGGTCCTTGTGAAAATATGTTATCTACATCTGAAAAATAATATTCTAACTTCCCTATTTGGTAAAACAAACTTGCTATTACACTACATGTTATTCCATATGTTACTGGGAGGTGATGATAGGTCACTCCCTCTGAAACAGATGCAGGTAACTGCATGCAGACGTAGCAGTCCCTCACGTCCATCGTCTTTACATATTCGTATAGTAATTTTGAAAATACATTGTTAGAGAAATCATTTATAGACCTGTCTTTATGTAAATAATTTCTATCTATTTTAGTCGGGTATACTTTCTGAATCTTTTCTACATTAGTTTTATTCTCACTATATCCTTCTATTGTTCCTAGTGTAACCTTGAATGAAACTATTAAAGCTAATGCACTCCACAGAAACATTAGTAATCCTGTACAACAACAACACATTTTAAACCATCTTCTAAGAAATACACATTTAGTTTTTCAACTTTCTGTGTTTGCCATTTCGAAAAATTATCAGTGTCTTTTGACTTAGCCTCTTCTACTTCACAACTAATTTTGTCTACCCAAGGCTCTAAGCAACTACTTGGTTCTATCAGTTATGTCTTTTTCAGTAAATTATTGTCTTCCCACTTGGGTCACTTTCGGTCTATTCAGTTTGGCATTTGATCGTCTTTTACTTTTCTTTCATAATCTTGGTACAGAACTTCCTGAAAATCCGTCTCTTCTCCAATATCGGACAAGATAACTCTCAGGATTTCCAATTCTTTGTCTTCCTCAACCAATTCTGGTACAGTCACCTCTGGATCCCCTTGGTTGTCCGCCTCTTCTTTTATTTCTGGCAGTGCCACATATGACCATTCCGGTGACTTATACTTCTGGTTAGGTTTTCTCGTTCTCTTATTTTCCTCTGCTGTCGTTTTTTCCCCATCTTTCAATTTCTCTTGACTAGATACTTCATTTACTTGTTCAGCTCTAGATAAATTCACTCGTGTCAATCTGTATCTCAATCTCTTTATTTTATTTGGCCAAATTTCATCTCTTGCTGATCTTTTCAATTTATTTCCCTTTTAATTTTTCTCACTTCTCCATGCTCTCTTTCTTAGGACTCGACCTTCTGGTACTTCTTCATCACGGTCCTCTGATTCAGTTTCAACTTGACATTTACCATCAGCTGTTCTTTTTTCCACCACTTCTTTTATTTTACCTACTTCTGTCCCTCCTCGTGGTTCTTCCACACAATCTTCCTGCTGACTAACTGTCCCTTCTTCTAACTGGATATGTGAATTCCCTACAACTACTTGGGGGTCTTCTGCAAAAATCTTTCCCTCACTCTCTGTATCTGGCACCTCACCATTAATGTTATTACCTCAGTTGGAATTTCTCTTGAACTTTCACTCGGAATCTCTTTATCAAGGATTTCTTTGACAATTTCTTCACTGTTAATCTTCCTTTTTTTATGTACTCGTACTGGTTCAGTATCTGATTCTGAACTGGTATCAGAAATCTGCAATTTCCTTCTTAATGGAAGATTTTCTGGGGCAACAACTGAATTTGGTTCTGATTCCCCCCTTTCAGGAGTTTGTCTTGTTCTTGTGTCCTCAGTATCAGATTCAGAACTAGTATCTCATTCTTCAAAGTACTCTCCTTCCTTGTTATCCACTGGGTTTGGGATTCACAAGGTGTGACTAGCATGAATCCAGTTTTTTACTCCTGCACACTTTACTGCTGTTGTTGTGGTCAAGATCACCTGACGTGGTTTTCCCCAACGTGGGACCAAACAGTTTCGTCTTCTGTGCACCTTAATTCTCACCCAGTCCCCTGGGCTAAAATCATGAGCGGGCTTCTTTTCAAGGGTGGTGGCATCCGATCCAACCTGATGGAACACAGAGTGAACGGAATCAGCCAACCCCTTGCAATAATCCAACACCAAGTCATCAGATATAGGCAACAGTTTGTTGACTGGTATGAAAACATGTCGCATGGCTCTTCCCATGACAATTTTATGAGGACTCAGACCTGTATTTCTATCTGGAATAGATCTAATAGTCATGAGTACCAGAGGCAAGACATCAGGCCATTTCAAACCTGTGGCTAAACACATTTTTCCCAATCTGTTTTTAATGGTGGTATTTACTTATTCCACAACTCCCGAAGCCTCTGGGCGATAGGCACAATGTAGTTTCTGTTGTACATTCAATGCTTCACAAATTAGCTTCATGATTTCATTATGAAAATGCTTTCCTCTATCTGACTCAATTGTGACTGGGAACCCTAATCTAGGGATAAACTCTCTCAATAGTAGTTTGGCCACTGTAATTCCATCACTTCTTCTTGTGGGGTATGCTTCTACTCATCTAGAAAATAGACAGACCATCACTAAAACATACCTCAACCTGTTACAGGGGGGCATTTCAATGAAGTCAATCTGCATTCTGGTGAAAGGCCCTCCTTCTCGACCTATCGTTACCAAATTTACCACTGTTTTTCTTCCAGGATTGAACTGCTGACAATAAGGCATCTTTGACAAAGGCTCTCAGCTACAAGTCTGAATTTTGCATTATACCATGTTTGCTTGAACAATCTGATCATTGCGTCTCTCCCTACATGTGCTTGTCCATGATACATCCGTGCCATAGCGGACACCATGCTGTCAGGCATAACTGATCTTCCATCCCGATAAACCCACACATGATCTGTTTCCCTTGGTGCACATCCTGCTTTTACCCACTGTCTCATTTCCTCATCTCCTGCTTCTTCTTGTAACTGCCTCACTTCTTCCCATGTATTCACAATGTTAGTAAACAACAAGGGAAATGAATTAATTTCCTTTTCTCTTGCCCGATTCACAGAATTCTGATTGTGTGCGCAATATTGAGCCATATCGTTGGCAAACTGGTTGCCAGCTGGGATATAACCTTCAGCCTTTGAATGCACAGCACATTTCACCAGCTGTATCGCCTCTAGCAATTTTCCAACGACTTCAGCATTCCTTATAGGGGTTCCACTTGAAGTCAAAACCCTCTTTGGGACCAAATTTGCCCAAAGTCATGCACTACACCGAAGCCATATTGACTATCGGTTATCACAGTCACTCTCAGATTCTTTCCCAACTTACATGCTCTTTTTAAGGCAAACAGTTCAGCAACTTGGGCTGATTTTACTCCTTTCAGGCATGATGCTTCTAATACCGCTGCTACTGTGCATACTGTATATGCTGCACTGAGAATTCCATCATCCTTTCTCAAACATGATCCATCCACAAACATCACATAGTCACTTTCTGTCAAAGGTACATCTTTTATATCAGGACGTGGTTTGGTACAGAAATCAAGCACTTCCAAACAGTCATGATCCACATCATCTCTGACTTCCACATTCTCAGCATCAGGTAGCAATGTTGACGGATTTACATTCAAACATCTCACAAGACTCACATTTGTTGCACCTAAGATGACTTTCTCATATTTAGTCAGACGACTATGCGTCATGAACTGTGTACGGCTCCTTGTTAAAAGGATTGCCACATCATGAGGTACAAACACTCGCACAGGATATTCCATCACAATTCCTTCACTTTGTTCAAGGCTCTTACATGTAGCCGCGACTGCTTTTAGACAACCCGGTAATGCTACAGCTACAGGATCCAATATAGCTGAAAAATATGCAATTGGCCTTCGCAGTTTCCCATGTTTCTGTATCAACACAGAATGTGCACACCCATTTCTTTCACTGCAATAGAGTTCAAACTCTTTTTCATAATCAGGCATACCATGTGCTGGTGCTTCACACAAACTGTCTCTCAATTGTTTAAAGGCCATCAATTCTTCTTTATTCAATTCAATAGGATCTTTCACATCACTTCTTGTCAAACGTACTAATGGTTTTGCAATCAGGGAAAAGTCACTTATCCACTGACGGCAATATCCTACCATTCCGAGGAATATTCTCACTTCTCTTTGCGTCATTGGGGCTCTCATTCCCTTAATTATTTTGATCCTATCTGTAGTCACTTTCCTCAATCCTTTCTCGATTTTGTGGCCTAAATATTGTACTTCCTTTTGACAGAATTGTAATTTTGACGGAGATACTTTAAGTCCTCCATCTGCCAAATGATTTAGCAATGCTATGGTACACACTACACAAGCTTCCCGAGTTTTTGACGCCACAAGTAGGTCGTCAATGTACTGCACAAATACTGAGCTCTCTGGCATCTTTAGATCTTCTAAGGACGTTTCCAATATCTGGTTGAATATTGAGGGGCTGTATATCCCTGTGGGATTCGGCACCATGCCAAAATACGTTCGCCAAACCGTTACACAATAATTTGTTGACTGTCCTGATGCAATGGGATAAAAAAGAAAGCATGACACAGGTCGATTACTGTGTACCACTCTGCATCATGAGGAATCTGGTACAAAATCACAGATGGATTTGGTACAACAGGACAACATGACACAACAAATTTATTATATTTTCTCAAGTCTTGCACTATTCTGAACGTTCCATTAGGCTTTTTCAGGCCCATAATTGGTGAATTACATGGACTACTCATTATTTCTCTCAAAATACCATGTTTAATCATTTTCTCTATGATAGGTGTGACTACGATAATTATCTCAGGTGTCAATTTATATTGTGGAATATTCGGGTAATTTACTCCTTCGTTTACAGAAATTTTTATGGGCACTACATTTTTCATCAACCCCACATCTTCTCCTGTAAAATCCCACACTTCTGGTTTTACTGTCTTTTTCAATTCTTGAGGCAATTCCTCAGGATCAAATAGAGAAAATGCCTCGGTAATTTCTGTTTCCTTGTTAGCCATTGTCATTTTGTATAGCACATCCTCATCTGGAGTCTCAAATGCTATACCATCTGGAGTACAAAATATTGTCCAATTCATTTTGCACAGCAAATCTCTCCCTAGCAAATTTACAGGGCTTGAATCGAACACAAAAAAGCGGTGCATTTCAGAAAATTTCCCTATTTTAACTTTGACTGGATCGATGAGATACGTTTTTATCTGTCTGTTGGACACTCCAACTACTTGGATTGTTTCGTCCGAGAGAGGAAGATTTTTAACATCAGCTGACCTCACAGTCGAACGAGTAGCACCAGTGTCTACTAAGAAAGTAACATTTTTGTCATTTACCTTTCCATCCACAAAAGGGCCTGTCTGGTCTACTTCTAGAGTTGCGCCAAGCACGCACTCTTCTTCCTCCTCTCGGCACCGTCAATAGTTTTCGTCTGACTCACTCTCATCACGTTCTAGCCAATACTGTGAAACAGCACTAGCGCGCGGCAGCTTAGTTACCTGTTCTTCGTTGTAAAATCCTGTCTCATTACTGTATTTCTGAGGATTTACGCTCTGTGGAAAAGGTGGTTTTGGCACCTGATTCGGTTGGGCAACAACCTGTTGCTGTCGCTGTGGTTGACAACTCACCTCTTTCTGCACCTGTGAATTCAATGATGCATTATCATCATTAGCACTCAGGGGAAATTTACACTCGGATTTCCAATGCCCTATTCTTCCGCAATTATGACATGGTGATTTCTTTTTGGCTTCATCTATATTAAATTGTCCTTTTCCTTTTCCAACATTAAATTTAGGTTTCATACCTGCACCATTTGCCTGTTCAATCATTTGAGCTTCCTGCCTTTCTGCCACTTTTACCTGTGCCACATAGCCTTTTCTTTTAATTTTCGCTGTTTTGCTTCAATTTCATTACTAAAATAGTTTGCATGTCTCAGTACTTCATCTATCTTCTTATTTTGCCAATCCACTGTATGCTGTTCAATCATTTCACTTATTTCTGGTCGCAGCCCATATTCAAATCGATACACAAAAGTGACTCAAATCCTTTTCACTAAAATTTTCATCACCACTAAACTGCTTAAAGGCGTGAATTAACCTTTCATAGTAGGCATGTACCGATTCTTTTGCTTCTTGATGAGTTCGGTCAATTTTTACCCAATCAGTTTCTTTAGGGTGTACTTTGTTTTTCAGAAAGGTAATTACCTGTTCATATTTTTTCATTACTTCGGGATCAGGGGCACCTGTTTTTGGGTCTCTAGGGTACTTTTGTGTAGGCCAGGTAATCATTATTTTACATTCTGTCCATAAGTCTGCTGGTACTATTATGTCAAAAAGACTATTTAAATCAATCCATAGAACTTTTGATAACTTCACAAACCTATCTGCCTGCCTATACCACTAGACTGGCTTTTCAAGCAATCGAGGAAAATCATTGGTAAATTACAGAATATCTTGTCTAGTCCAGGGGACATGTACATATCCTCCACCTGGAATTTCTCTCATGGGACATTCTGTGACTACCTTTTCCTTTTCTCTCACTGGGAAAGCTGCAAACGTTTTGTCTGAGACATCATCTCGCTTCCGAAACCACCTACTCTTCCATTTATCTGCAGCTCCCCATTTTCTTAACAAAATGATTAAGGGGCATATCAACAACAACCAGCGATAATTATCGCTGAGCGCACTTAGTGTTCGGATAATTATCGCCGGCTAGCGCCGATTTTTATCGCTGAGATAGCGTGCTATTAGCAACGCTTATCTCATCGGTGATAAAAATCCTAGCGCTAACTGGCTAACGTGAGATTATCGCTGGAAACCCAGCGATAATCTCACGTTAGCTAGTTGATAGGGACTCACAAACTTAGCCATGATATCCACCTTCCATAGGACATCATGGCTAAGTCAGTCCTGAAGCAGGTGTTAGGAAAGTAGGGATAACAGGTGTTATCGCTACTTTTCCTGACGCTATGCTTCATAGCGTGGGGCTTGATGATAGGAGAAATGTCGCTTAGCGACATTTCTCCTATCATGTCTGGTCAGGAACGCCCACTTTGCATCTCATTAGAGATGCAAAGCTGGGCGTTAGAAATCCCCACACTAAAGCAAGGTTTCACACGTTAGCGTGACCTTGCTAATATAGCGCTAAAATTATCACCGCTTTTCGGCCGAAAACGGCCGCTAAAGCGGCGATAATTTTTTATCGCCTCGTTGTAAATATGCCCCTAAGTCTTTGATCTGGGTTGTTCGTCCTGTAGTGTTCAGATTTTCAATATCCTTTTCAGAGAAATCTTCTCGGTATGGTTTTTGTAAAGACTTCACTCTTTCAAAGTCTATACCCATTTCATTTGCTACTTCTTCTAATCTTTCATGTAGATTCCTTGCTCTCCATGTTATACTTTTGCATGAAAACAATAATTCTTCATCTTGATAAGCTTTTAACCTCTCTGTGGGGATAGTCCCTACTATTAATTCTTCCAAAACAACTTTCAGCTTAGCCACGTCTATAGGCTAGGGTTCTGTATCTTTCCGCTGTAAGCTATTCAACCATTCGCTTAATTCTTCTGAAGTGGGTCCTACTGGATTTTTCTCGCTACTAGGTTGTTCTAAACCCTTTGGTGATCCTGAGACTAATTCTGTTGTCATTATTATTCTGTCCACTAAACTTTGATTTACTGTCATGTTTTTAGGCGTACTTTGTTCTGAAATACTTACTGTTTGTCTCCGTGGATTCTCATCTGAACTCTTTCTTGGCCTCTCGGTCTGTTTATTACTGTTATAAGGAATCGTCAGTCAATGCTCACTATCCTTTTGTTTATCAAAAATAGGCATTACAGGTCCTATAGTTACAGGAACAGTTCCAGCTTCTAAGTTTTTGGTCAATTCCCTAATCTTTTCAGTAAACTCTAAGGTCGTTTGCGCTAGTTCAGCTGAATTTTCGTTACCCGTTTTACCATGTTGTTTTTTTTCTATTTCTCTGAAAGGATTATTTCTTCCTACCTCCTGTGGTACTGATTCAAATTTTATATTTCGTGGTGTCTCTTTCATTGGGGCACTTGGTGTCAACAATGTGGAATCTGATTGATATGGGGGTGGATTTTTATAAAAAATGTCATCAAGAACATCATCCTCCGATTCATGCACACCATACCCTCCTGTCTCTGTATTATTTCTCTTTTCTATACATTTTCTACTGCTAATCTCTTCAGCATGTCTCACAGGAAACAAACCATCAGTCATATTTGCGCTTCGCCATCTCCTCATTCTGTCATCATGATTCTCCTGTCAATATGATATACCAAACATATACTTATACCTTCCGCCACTCCTCTGTCGTTCCCTGTCATGCATCTCGTCTTCCCATTCTGTCAATGCTTCAAGCTGAGTTGGTCTAGGTCTCGGTTCTAAATTCATCATTCTTTCTCTCAAATTTCTCAAAACCGCTAAATTAAATGAACCATGTTCCGGGAATGCTAAAACTCCATCATCTTTTGTATACTTTACCCAATTGTCCAACCAAATACATGTATGATATCCGTATTTTGCAACCATAAAGGATGCGGGCGATTTTGGTGGAGGTTTGTCCTTTTTAAATAAACTTTTGATCTTTCCAAACCAGGGCTTTTTCTCTTTTTCTGGTGGATCGTAATACATCATTTTGTCTTTTCAGTACCGCTAGATTTTCCCTACGACTATTCTGTTGTTTTATCCAATCGTAGTGCGACTTTCACTAACGCACCTATCCAGAGCGTTTATGTAACTTCTGTAATTCTCCAATCCCAACGCGACTCACACTAACGCATCAATCCGAAGGGTCTACGTCACCCTGTGATTCTCCAATTCTAGCCCGGCGTACACTAAGCACCAGCGCAAAAGCCAGGGAAAGAGTGAGAGCACAACGGTCCTCCCTGCGTCGCAGACCCGCCCTCACACTAACTCATTCACACACGCATTTATTGGTGGGCCCATAACACCAGCACTCATTCGTCTCTCTCTCAAGAGTCTGCACACAGGAGGGATGAAACGATTCTTGCGCTGGACATGTGGGGGAACACCTTATAACCTATAGGGAGAGAAATGTTATTTTACAAAATATACATTAGCATTCGTCGCCTATAGATCCCTAATCCTAAACATCAAGGCACTCCACCCACTTGGTCGACGGACCAATTAGTTGGATTGGTTGATGGTGATTTAGAACCAGCTAAAACACTTTTTAAGACTCAGAATCCTTATTCCTGAAAAACCACAAACTCATATTTCTTGTTAATCAATATTTGTTTATCTATAATTTCATAATGATTTATATTTCATTTGTCTCGTCAAACGTTTAGAATTTCTAGATCAATTTAAATAAATCTCAGAACATCGTATTTACCTAATCTGGCTATCAGAAGTCCTCTAATTCATTTGCTCTGCATAACCACATTTGTTGTAAATTGTCCGAATATAGCAGGCCAAGGCTCAAAGTTCAAAGTTCTCTGCTCAGCACGTTACACTCCCAAATTTTATCAAAGGACCAGAATGGTGCAAGCATCAATCAAAGCCCGTGGATTTGGAAAAAGTTTGCCGTCATCAAGTGGTCAGGCAGCATCTGGACCATCAGGAAAAAGGCGTCGCACCCCTCCCTATTCTACCACCCTTTTCATAATAAATCTCAGATTAACAAGATACATTTTTAGACCCAGAACAGTGGTGATTGGCTTGTTGGGATCGTCCAATTCTTATTCCCAGATTCTCAGTTCAGTCCGAGTTGTGAGGTCACTAGTCCACATTAGTATCGGCATGTTCCGGTCTGTTGTATTCTTGATTGTTCCCTTATCTTGGCAGACCACCATATACTTATCCTTGACAGGGAACATGATGTGTAAAGGTTGCTAAGAAAATCACGATAGCGTGCGAACATGCGCAGTTGACTCCGTGCTTCACGAGACGGTGGCCACTTCTGTGTACGGTGTCAGTGACCATTTTGGATTAGGCCCAGATGTCACTTTAAGCGAAACAAACACAAAAGAATAATTAATATATAGAAATGATGATTCTAATGTTAACCCCTTACTAATCCCTTTATGTGTTAGTATTTATCTAGCATATAGCGACACTTAAAGCAATCATATTCACCTTTTCGATCCTCCACGAAGATGCAAACATCACAAAGCAATCGATCATGCAATATACTATTACCACATATACTATTTTTAATATGCGTACAGATTTTAGTTATATGAGTTATTTAGCCATGCAAATAGCAGTATACCACGTGTAATTTCTGTTTTTATAATGTTGATTAATATACATGCAGCACTCGTTTAATAATATTATAATTAATAGATTATTTAATTCGTATTTTCATGCAAAATAGAGGAGGTATACAAAATTTTGCACTACCTGCTCCATCAAGAGCACGACTCTCAGGGGGTAATTTACAAATATTTAGCACAGGGTTTGCATCCCAAAAGTGACGCAAGCCAGTGCAAAATATTTGTTTTATTTACTTTATAGCGTAAAGCTTGTTCTGTGCTGGAAAGTTGCTTGAAAGTAACACAAAGCATTTACTCTGTGATAGTATGCGTCAAGGAGAAGTTCCATGGGTGGTAAATGGGTGTTCCCGTTCAACCACACATAGTTTTAGATGCAAAACCCTAACTACTAAAGATTGTAGACAGGGTTTTGCACAAAGAATAATGCCACTTAAAAGCAGGGTTTTATTTCTCCTAACTTTTCCCACTTTGCACGTGTGCTGCACTTTACTGCACACATCCAACGTGAGTAAGGTTTTAAAATTAGTCTAAGCATAGTATTTAGTGCTGTAAGGACACCTTTCTTGTGCACAACCTATACTAGAATCACCAGACAACTTTTCACTATGGCACAAAGGTGCGTGTGTGACCCTCTACAGCCTAATTGTGCACCAGTGATAAGGAGAGAGCAGAATAGTGCCATATCTTAGTTGTTGCGGTGTTTTGATGCTCTCTTCCTGTCATGGAATGCAGTGCCACCACTTTGGGTGCTGCACTGCTTTGTGTGACAGTTTTGAAAATCTGTGCCTCAGTGTGCCTGAGTCTGAGTTCTGAAGCAGGTTTGATCCATGTTAGACGTCCCTGGTTTTGAATGACACAAGATGGAGGATGAGGACAGTTTCAACATTCACTATAAATGCATTGACTATACTTATGTCACTGGCGTATGGAGATATAGACGCTGAAGTGTCAAAAAATGAGACAAAGCTACCTGTATAAATTCCATGAAGGCTTTCTTAGCAATGGGTTGCTGATTAATTCTTCATGAGCACTGCCATTTGGTTGTTACTGGGGTTGAGTGGTGAAATTGCAATTTCTGTTGCTAAAGGTAAGGAAGGTAAGGAAGGTTCTAGGTCACTACTGCATAAAGACAAGCATTTAACTGGGCATTAGGATAATGGATCTGTGGGTTAGCTGTTGAGTTCTGAGCTCTTTCATCCCACCCTACCTTCCTGAGAAGTCTGGATCTGCTCACCCTTGCTACCCTGAGAGTCAAGTGTGGAAAGGGGTCTAAATGGCTATTTTCAGAGCCATAGTTGGGGCAGGCCCAAGGACACCTGTTTCAGAATGCAGCATGCATTGAAAGAGGAAAAAAACGAGGAGAAATTAAAGCATTTCTCCTTGTTGTGCCCCCCATACCTCCTATGGAGAGGCGTAGCATTCTGACACATTTCCAGGTTTACGATTTTCCATAAATCTGGAAACGTGGCAAAAGCCATGGGTTTTACACCCATAGCTACACCCATGGCATGCCCATTTCACACAAAGTGTTGCGTGTAAAGGGGTCATATTTACAAGGACATGAAAAGCCATGCAGGGTGGCTTTATGTGTCCTTGTAAATGGGGCAGCAGGTTGCGCTGACGGTGTATCACAAAAAGTGACGCTCCAGCGGTGCAAGGGGTTGTAAATAAGCCCCAAAATACCTGTGTGTGATACACAAGCACATAATTTTATGTGGTAGGAGGGAGCAACATCACTGGGCCTACGCTTCAAGGGTTTTGACTCAGTTTATTTTTATGCTTCCCATGCATTGTAGCTCAGTGTTCACATGGGAATGTGGAATAACCTAGTGAGGTGCTTGTTTGCAGGCTACAGTGTCTGGTAATCACACTCAGCCACCTTCTGTTCCATACATAGGAAAGTCATAGATGTGTCAGGATCTGCGTATTACATCTCCTGGCAAAACGCTCTTGGGTTGTTTGTGTTCCTGTTCATGGAAGACATGGCTGTGCAGTTTGGACTGGACTGTTCCTATTGGAGTAGGGTCAAGACTAATTTGCATATGGCAAGGTCCAAACTGAGGTTGCATGGTGGGCAAAAGAATGATGGATTGGAATGCTACCCCAAGCAATAGCCAATGATTAGACTAATTGCAAGCATTCCTCCTATCACCTTTTGTGTGCTTAAAAAATCATAAGTGACTATTGAGCATACTATGTTGGCAACAGAGACTGGGATCTTGATAGCATCCTTAAAACAATAGTAGTTTGTGCTTGGTGCCACTGTCTATGAAGGCTCCAAGGCAAAAAGAGTGTTCTACATGACTTGATAAGAACACCGTCATGGACAGTATGCAGTCTTATAACCCAGCTAGACACAAATGAACTCTGATCGTAGCATAGCGCTCACGGCCATTACCATGGGACCATATTGCTAACAGATTGATGCTGTCTGACAATGTTGTATTTGAATGAGCGAGCTGTTTTCAAGGCAAGGTGTGCATGTCTTTTGGAACTTAAAAATATGTGTTTAAAATATGCAGACAAGACCATTTCACACACTCTTTGCAGACAGTCCTGCTTTTTGTTCCTATTAAATAGTTACTACTGGTGGTTGCAGTGTTCGTCAGAAAAGAGTAAATGCCCTCCACAAAAGGTTTTCACTCCCCTGTAGAGTTTTATTGAATTTAATCAGAATGTTCTCTTATGATTCCATGTCATTACAACACAATTCAATACAATACAATTAACTTTATTTGATCTATCGAGATGAACCATAAAAGTACAGGATAGTTTAAAAAAGATTTCAGTACAATACATGCGATTAAATATATCCAAAAATAATAATTAAAATGTATACATTTCCATTTTATTTTAAATCAAAAAACCTCAAATAGCAGCCCTGTGTGCATTTCAGTGTACCCAAATTTCCCTGTGAATCGCCACTTGTCATTTAAAACAAAGTTCAATATGTACAGCAATAAATAAACAAAGATAAGATTAGTTAAAAACCAAATAATATACTTAGAACAATTCAGTTCCTGGACCCCGGCATGCTAAGTTATTGGATTAAAAAAGCAGGCTATAGCATGGACCGAGGTAATATATATATATTTTCTTTTCTTTTAAGGATGCTAGCACGTAGATTAGTCACAGCTAGATCTGAGCCTGACTGCAGACCTCAAGAAACTAAGAACATATAGCACAGAATTGCTAGTGAGCATTTGTAATAAAATAAATGCTGGCCTAACCTGTCTAAAACTGCACTTCTTTAAAATGGGTATGAGAAGGGATTTTTTGGGAACCTTGTAAAAACTGCAGAACACTCTGGCTCCTATGTACGCCACCTGGGTGGCCAGGAGGTACTGAAAAAGGTCCAGATGAAACCTGGTCAGTATGAATCAGCCATGGGAACTTTTGAGATATAAAATATAGGGCACAACTGATGGCTCGATTTTCAAAGAGAAATACCCACGCACACTGGGCTTCTTCAATTCATCTGCTTCCCTATCCATCAGCCATTTTTTGAAGAAGTTCTCTTTCACCCAACACAGATCTCCTCTGCACATATTCTCTGGGTTGGTGAATAAATCAGCCCGTTCCAAGTCCGCAAGGCAATCCCGTACATACTTAAGCCAGGGAACACGATAAAAGAGATCCAGGGAAAGGCAATTAGTTAAAATATCCTTACTTAGTGCGATTCCCTCCCTAAACCATAAATTCACCACATAGATAGGGGATGGTGACATAACAGATCAGAAAGAAAAACTGAACCCAATTCTATGTGGACTATAATAGAGGGGATACACTGCGGTGGACATAAAAGATGTTTCAAAAAAGTATTTTCAAGGACTTTGAGTTCCTTTAGCTCCTTGTAACCCCTTATCTCGCTACCATAACACAATTCATATTCTGAGAAGGAGATAGTTTTTGTATTTCCTGTAGAAACTTTAGTAAAAGCTTATTCTACTGAACCTGACTACAGCAAGTTCTTGTCTATTATTCAGTGGAGCCATATGGATGGTTAAAGGTACAACAGCCTGTTACAACAAGCACTTGTTTCTGACAGAATGGTCCTCTGTTAGTGGCATAAGATACTGCAGCTTACATTGGGAAAGTGGTATTTGCAGCCTTTGAAAAACTCTGAGGCATGCAAATGTGAATGAATTAGGGGGCATATTATCAAAGACGGCGTTAAAATTATCGCCGCTTTCCAATAGAAGCCCATGTTCACACCAGAATATGGGCTTCTATTGGACTTCTCTGCGGCATATTATCAAGCCCATTATCGCCGCTTTTAGGGGCAGTTTTCTGCCGCTAAAGCGGCGATAATTTTAACGTCATCCTTGATAATACACCCCCAAGTCTTTAAAAAAGAAAAGGCGCAACATATTGACATTACTTTTCGATTTTATCATGTGATGGTCAAACTTCACGTACATTTCACACAACCAGCCAGTAGAGAAGCAAAATATATGTGGTTTTGGGAAAGATGTATCACACCAGGATCCATGATGAAAGGACATGCTGGACAAGGCGAAGAAAGGGAGCTTGACTGGTATGTGCCTAGTGTGCCTCAAACAATAATAGTCGGACATTAGATTCTGAGCAGGGTTGCATTGTAGGGTCAATCTTTTGAGGTGCTCAAGTCCCATTTCTCTCAAGCATTTATAGCTCATTTGGAATGTATTCCTTTGTTCCACTGAGGGGCAGTAATTCTTGTATTGGTGGCCTATGCAACCAGTATCTAGTATTTACTTTAATTTCTTTCTACTGAATATGTTAGAGTTGATGACTGTCCTTCTTTGAAGTTTGATGTCAACAGAATTACAGTTGTCACACGGTGGTACCCCTAGAGCCTTCTAAGTTTATTTCTGTGTTTCAGTAATAGTAATGAAATTACCTTTGTAGAATCATGAACTGTGGGTTTGTGTTTTTACCACAGTTGTGATTTTGTTGCAAAAGTCAATCTCTACGCCAATATCAGTGTTTACTGGTATTTACTACTGTAGAGTTTCACATGGATCAATAGCAAAAATGGTAATTCAAATTCAGTAAGCCTGAGGCTTTGTCAAGTATCAATATAGCATCATATACAGAAAGATAACCAGTTGGATCTCTGTAGTGTTGAGGAACAGGAGAAGTCTTTCAATCAGTTGTTAAAGTCCTGTTTGGTCTGGCCCTGTGAAGGAAATTGCCTGGAGCCACCTGTGAATTTGATCCTGGACTCATTAGGGCTAAGCCTATTCTATTTTGCTACATATGCATAGATGCACCTTATGAAGTTTGAAATGCATGAGCAGTGTTCTGTTGCTTTTCCTTTTCATAGATATTTACCATGAGTATGATATAGCAATTGCAGATGATTTGGGATGATCACGCACACACCAACTGCTGCATTGATTTCCTGCTGGTGATTCGGAGAAGACAGTGACATGGTGCACGTAATGAGGGGCGGAGACAGTGCAGACGAGTGCGGCTCAGCTCCTCTCCTCTCCTTCTGCTCATCTTCTGCTCCAACTGGGGATCTGTTAACTGCTGAAATCGTGGCCAGTGCTGTCGGAGATCGCACAACCTTTGCTGGATTCTGTGCAGCGCTGGTGAGGAAGTGCGTGACAACTGAGTGTGATACCCAGTGGTCTGTGGGGGCAGCCCAAGAGTCCCTACTTGTCTGCCTTCTCATCAAGGGGGTGTCAGTGCCCTGAAGAAAAAGAGGTGAGCAGTGTGGGAGGCTGCCCAACCGAGCGCTCAGTCAATTGCCTAGATTTAATCCCAGAGGTCGTCCTGCCGGAAGTCGCAGGACGTTAATATCAAGGGGTGCAGCAGACTGCAACGGACTGCAAGACTGCAAGCATGAGGCTTTGGATTGGGTATATTGGTGTTTGGCTTGGCACCGTGGCTATTTTGCCCTCTGTTTGGGCAATCTCTCCGGCACGGGCACCTGTTCCGAAGGTACTAGGCGCTATTGTCAGTAATATATTAATACGTGAGACGATTGCACCGCTGTACCATTGCACTCTGGGAGCCTGATGCTTGGTGCATATTCAGTCATCTGTGCCACAGGGCTCCACTGTGGCTTTATCAACTGTCGACCAACTATTGCCAATGTCATGGAATAATGAAAAGTATGGACAAGTATGGAAGTAAATGATGCTTTTGGATTGCTGCATCAATTACACGTTTTTTGGGTGAGCACTTTATTATATTCCAATATAACTCCTTATATTTCCCATGTCTCCCACATTGCTGTTGCTCCCTGTGCCTGTGTCCGAGGCCCTGCTTTCTGGCCTTACTACTACGGCTTGTTTATTGAACACCGATTGAGTCGGGTTATGTAAAACAAGGGCAGAATACAGCTTACAGAGAGATCAGTTGAAGTACAGCGAAAGTACAGTGAGCGGTGGGTTGCTGTAAACTGTCATATCAGCTGGTATCAGTGTGTAGCTGTTAAAGTGTGGGATAACAGACTACAGAGCTGCATAGTATAGGCAGTGTGCTCACATTGAGAAGGAAAGAAAATTACAAGAGACGATCTGATGATGAAAACTAGATCAGCAAAAACCTTGGTCCAGAAGAAGCAAAGTACAAGCAGCAGAACCCAAAGGAAAGTGAGGCACCCCAAAGAGGGCATGACCAAGGGGCCCCATATTGGGGCAGATGCAAGTCCAATTACTTTGAATACAATGATTCTTCAAGGTAGACACAGTGGTGTCAGAGCAAAAAAGAGAAATGTGGAAAGGAGTTTTGCCCGTGATACACCACTAAAAGCCCGATCAAGAAATACATCAAGAAAGTTATCATATGATTTAATGGCTTCATCGGATCCGCCAGCCTTGAAACAGCAGTCAATCAAGGAGTGCTTTGGGAGAACACAGAATACGGCAGGCTGAGGCCCTAGAGATAATGTCCAAGCGAGAAATGAGATTGGCATGAATAAGTTACAAGTTGCGCCTCCACCGACGATTCGAGCCAAGGAAACCTCATTACCAATACAATCCACCCCAGTCGTGCAGAGCACCCAAGGAGGCAATAACAATAGAGGAGATCTTCCGATTACATCATGAAGTTCGCTCCTGTTTTCCTTGCTCAGAGTGGTGGAAAAGTAGAATGAGAAATCAATGATACATGATAAAATAGATGTAGCAAGCAATGTAGGAAGTAATTAAGCAATAAACTCGGAAACAGATTCGATATACGGACGTGAAGATCAAAATATATCAGGGGATGAGAATAATATCGATGATTCAGAATCCGAGCAAGTTGAAGTCTCATACGAGTCATTTACTGTTTCAATGTCGTCCGGTCAAATGCGGGAACTGTATTATTTAGTTAATTCATTAAACTCAAAATTGAGCTTTAACTCAATTACATCGAGGGTACAGTATAATACCACACAAAATGTTGCAGGTACAAGACAGTGCAGCAAACAAGATCAGGATCTGGAAACAAAAAGACAGGAAATGGAAAAAAATGAAGTCAAATCAACAGGAGATGAAGATACGCCTCCCAAATTCCCGGTATTGTCTGCAATGGGGGCAATAAGTAGTACACTGTCACAAATGTTGGATATTTTAACAACACAATCAAACCTATGGACAGAACAGGTTGATTATCTCAGACAAATTGCAGCAAAAATGGTATTAATAAAGAGAAATTCTGCAACATTGTCATCGATAAAACAGGACATGAGCAAACTAACTAAAGCCTTAAAACATTTGGAGCATATGGATGATATTGTCGACCTACTACAATTATTACCGCAAAAAATCAGGAATTGCAGATTGAATAGTATTAATAAAAAGGCACTTCCGGGTATTGGAGAGAAGATTACGGAAACGAACAATGAAATAAGCAATGTAATTCAAGACAGCTTTGAACACAGAAAAGACGTTGTGAATATATTGGCAGAGGCAAACATCCTTAGTGGAATACAAGTTGATGGACATCAAGAGGGCTTCGCTCCTTATTTGAGTAAGAGGCGACTTAAAAAATTAAGAATACTCAAGAGAAAAATGACATCAAACAAACACTGCCTGATGCTCTAGTGCCAAATGAAAGTTAGAACTTCCCAATATTCAATAAGTCAACAAAAAAGGCAAAAGAATATAGCGATAATAATATTGATGGGGTTCACAAGTCTGACTTAAATAGGCCCAGTTGTGAAGAATCATCTCTTTTAGTAAATCAAGGTAAAGTTACAATATCAGAAGACAAAACATCAGAGCAGAAAATCGCACCAAGAGTGGTAAATAGGGCTGTATCAACGTCACTTAATTCACCTAAAATCAAGGCACCAACAAATACTCGCCTTGTAACAACAGCACCACAACTAAGGTATAGTGAAGTAGTACAGCATGGAGCACAAAATGCTAGTACATTTATGGTCAAAGCAAATATTCAAAATGAGGATAGAATTGCACCTTGCCCAAGTAACAATGAAGGTCTATTGAAACAGATTATGGTCGGCATATTAGGGATAACTGAAAAGTTAGAAGACAGGGATTTAAGACGTCCAGCAAATACGAAAAATACAGGGAAAACTGAGCAAGTGAAAAATTACTCGGAGTAGGAAAATGTACAAAATGACGGTCCTGTGGGTATTCAACAGACAAACAGGGGGGAAACCCAAAAAGTGAATAAAAGGAAGTTAACTCAAGAGAACAAACCATTAAATAAAGAATGCTCATTTAGTGAAGAAAATTGTATAATTGACTATAAATCCGAAGGTCTCCATGACATTCTAAATCGGCAAAATATACTAAAGTTATTAAATTGCTTTGAAAGTCTGAAAGAACTTAACTCAAAATCACTTGTTGCTATCCACTTTATCTCAGATAATAAAGTTAATTCTGCCTTCGAAATCACTAGAACAACATGGGTGTCCCAGAATGTGGCTTCAAGGATTCTGGATATAAAATAATTTTTATCCGATTGGGGAATTACAAGCAGACAGCCGGAGAAATGCAAATAGCCACATATTCTGAGAATAGCCAATAGGCGAGCAGAATACGAAAAATTGCCACTAAGTACCAGACCATCGTATAAAGGTGCTGAAGATAACATTAGATTTGAAAACTTTCAAATAACTGCAAGGAAAATACATGTTAATGGTCAGCCAGAGGCAGATGCTACGTATTCCGGAGTGATGCAATACCCACATGTGGCAAAGAAGTATTCCTAATAGAATTGATGTAAGGAAAGCCCAAAACAGTGAGTTCCCCATTTTATCATGGAATATAGCTGGCTTTGAGCGACAACTAAAGAAGGCCGGGGAAAAAATTATGACCTTTCTACAAGATCAGTGTGTAATATGTTTACAGGAAACCTGGCAATCAGTTAATCTAAATATTCACTAAATTAACAAACAATGATGGCCAGGGGAACTAGTTATCGAACAATCCCGTGTAGTCAAGGGTGTTTTTTTTAACAGCACAAAAAATGGTTTCTAATTGCCCACCTCAAATTATGGTTTGCCACCATAAAACCACAAATAATTAAACATGAAACCAGAAAGCTCTGAAAGGCAACATAAGCAAACTGTTGAAGTGTAAAAAGCACAAATGCTGAACATATGCATATGAGACGAGAGGAAGTCTTTAGATAATTGATCCTTTATTTTAGATATTTATGAAAGAAAGCCAATACAGCCAACGCATTTCACCCGTGCCGTGTCGAGTTTAAGTAATGTGCATCGCCAACAATAACTGTTTGGCACGAGTAAGGCACAAACGGCGCTAATGATGTGGAACCGTCAACCACATCTAAACCGAACCAAAAATACTATTGGTACAAAACATGCAGCACATGGCTCGACTAAGGTTTATCTGGAAACAAACAGACTGAGGAAAGGCTAACAGTGTATGCCAGCATCTTGCCCGACTCACGGGTAAGATGCTGGCGTACATTACACATTGCACATTACTTAAACTCTTCATATGAGGGAAAAGATTCTTGAAAAATCCTTATGTTGTCTCTGGACTACGCATAGGCTATTGGGGAAAAACAGCTTACAGCTCTCCCTCTCTCTGTTATCAATACTGAATCTAAGAATACTTTCCAGAGGAGCTCTTCTCCTTCTCGAATGCCCTGAAGAAGCCCACCATGGGTGAAACGTGTTGACTGTATTGGCTTTCTATCATAAATATCTAAAATAAAGAATCAATTATCTAAAGACTTCCTCTAGTCTCATATGCATATGTTCAACATTTGTACTTTTTACACTTCAACAGTTTGTTTATGTTTCCTCTCAGCGCTTTCTGGTTTCATGCTAAATATTCACAACTATACAACAAATAAAATTAAATCTAAAAAGAATGCCTTCTGAAGACCAAGTGGAGGATTGACAACATTAATAAGTACTAAATTATGCGTGACAGGCCAAAAAATAAAAACATCATCGATATATATTTTGCCAGTTCTTTTAATACATCAAAATTCTACAAAGTGTTTGAATATCAACAGATACTTCCCTCCTCATTTGGTGAACAATAAGTGCAGATATCAGACAACATTAGACGAATTGGAGCAAATAATAGCAGCAAATGAACAAATGTTGGTCATAATAACTGGAGATTTTAATCAAACTTTACTGCCTTTGGTGTCTAACCCTTCAAGTAGTGATGAACCAGACATGGGTTATAATATCCCGCAAGTTATATTTCCTTCACAGAATAAGCTTAAAAAGATCAGTACCTCAATTAAGTGCACATATGATTTATTGACTGATTCAGGATACAGAATTCTTAATGGAAGACTAGTAGAAGAACAACCAGTCTCTTTAACCTTTCGAGGGCCGACAGTCTTCCATCATAACTTTTACATTTGTGCATTACGCTTATTTTCATTTGTCTGTGATCACAATACTCAAAGGCTGGTCATCAACTTTAAGCATGATTATTGGGAAACCCATACAACAGCCAATAGTGGCAGATTGACCGCTGTGAATAGGAAAAGACTTATTTGGAACAATATGCTAAAAGTGAAGGCAATCTATACTAAAAAATATATTATCTAGTCTAGTGGCAAGTATACAGGAGTTGCGACCAAACATTAATGCACTGAAGACTTCAGAATTATTTGAATCCAAGATAATTTATCACAAGAAGATGCAACATATCTTAAAACTCCCGATATCTAAGGAGCGTAACTTCAGAATACAAGACATAAAGAAAGAATTCAAGAACAGGAATTTTCAGATAAAGCGGGATAGGGTGAATTATGCCTATGCAAAATTATATCATGCTATATCAACTAGGAATGAACGAGCATACTGGTCCCTGGTGGGACATGGCACAAATTCATAGAAACAGCCAGACGACCTATTTATCCCAAGCAATAAGTGTGAAAACTACATCAAAGTTCTATATAAATCAATTGTAACCTGTAATTATATGTTAACAAAAGTTGATGGAACATTTGCAGATAAACAGAAGAAGAAGTAGTTGAAGTAATAATGAGCGCACGCTCATCCAAGGCAGCGGGACCAAATGGTATTTCTATAGACTTGATAAAGTTAAATATAGCCTTTTGGAGTGCAATGCTAAAACAGATGTTTTCGCAGGTAATCAAATATGGAAGGATACCATCTTCCAGGAAAGGAGCGATTGTCCATTCAATTCATAAACGAGGCTCAAAAGATGATCTGTCCAGCAACAGATTAATAGCAATGTTGGACTTTGAAGGGAAATTGTTTGCAAAACACCTTAAAATAAGGTCATGGGCAGAGGAAAAGTCATTAATACCAATAACTCAAACCGAATTTCACTCAGGGTGTTCGACACTCGATAATATCACTTCATTGGCCCTGTTAGGAAAAAAAGCAGGTATACAGAAAATAACGCTATACGCCTGTATTGTGGACTCTTCTACAGCGTTTGATAAGGTTAACCGACAAAGGCTGGGGAGTACATTAACAGCATGGGAAATTGATCCGAATCTTTTGAATTTTATTATCGGCCTGCATTCGGAAACATGGCTTTAGGTGAAATTGGCTCATGACAATACACTATCGCCAAAAATGGATACCACCAATGGTCTTAAGCAAGGTTGTGTCCTTTCACCACTGTTATTTTTTCTCTAAATTGCAGACATAGATTTGGTGCTAAGTTCCGATATGGGTGTGGCACCTAAACTTGGAGGCAAAAAGATACCATACCTAACATATGCGGATGACATAGTAATCTTGTCCCTAACTCCGAAAGGGCTCCAGTACCAACTGAATCAACTACATACCTATAATGCAGTGAACGGTTTGATAGCCAATTTGTCAAAAACTGAAATTGTGACATTTGGACAGTCTATAAACCCTAAAAAGTGTACATTAGGAGAACATTTAATTGAGGTAGTGGAACAATACAACTCTCTCGGAGTAATCTTTGACAATAAGTTATCATGGTCAAGCCATAAGGTCAGTAAAAATGCAAAATCAACCGCTATTACTAAATCAGTTTCGAGATTCATGAAAATGTTTGGAGGAAATGCTATTACTCCATCACTTAAAGCATTACAAATGAAAAGGATTCCGTACTTATTATATGCATCTCCAGTAATGAATAAGAAAGTAGTTCTTGAACTTGAGAAATGCTTTATGAAATGTGTACGCACCATACTTCATATACGACAGGCAACTCCACATTGTATCATACGATTGGAATTCGGTCTAAAATCTTTGGAACTGTTGCATAAGAGAAGTTGTGTGAACTACATTATTGATTGTGCCAAGGCTGATCCATGTACATTGAAACATCAAATATTTGAAGAACTCCGGAGCAAAAAAGTCAGAGATTTACAACTATACAGTATAATGATGGAAATAGGATCTTATGATCTGCCTGATATACAGGAGATGGGGCGAATGACCAGAGATGTGCGGAAAAATCTAATACGTAATACGCTAACTACAAAGCAGTGGAATTCAGATCTTCTACAAGCTGGGAAACATAAACATATGGACCTAGTAATCGATCCATATACCATACAGGCTCAAGAATACTTGGGATGGAATATATTCAGTTACATAAAACAGAAATACTTAAGGATTAGACAATTTTACATAACAATTGGGGAGTTTGAAGGGACTTGGAATCAGGCACTTAAAGGTATACAAGCAGGTTGGCTTTGTGGAACTGGTAAGGAAACTCTTGAACATTTAATATGCATCTGCCCAAAGCTGCTGCCCATTCGGAGGACATATTTACGCCCCTTGTTTAATAATTCTAAAATAAGAACAACTGCAGAGGCCATACGATACTGTTTCAGGCTCAAAGAGGACAGTGCAATTATAAGGAAGCTACTGTTCTTAGAGCATGCCCGTAAAGCATTAATTGTTCAGACTTTCTTTTATAATATATAGATTTATATATGTATACGTGTAATACGGTATTAGGAAATGTGTGTGTCCTTTTATAGGAAGTTTTAATCACTGAAACTATATTATCTTCTAAATTCTCGCATTTTTATTTATTTTTTATTTTTATTGTAGTCTAATGATTAATACAATACAGTATTTTATTATAAATATTAAACTGATGCATGTAAAAATGTAAATGTAGGAATGTGTTTGATGAGCATTGTGGCACTATGCATGTGATTGGTTTGATTGATGACAAAATATTGACAATTCTTACTTGTTGAATTCAATGTGAAAGGAAAGATAATAACTACTAATGGGATGACCCATGGCTTCTGGCCTTTTCCCCAGCTACTGCAGACGTATCTTAAGGTCAACTGTATTGTAAGCCACTGATAATGACGGCTGATGTTTGAATTCAATTGAAAGAAGTCCAACCTAATTTTAGCCAGGTTGTAATGCCATTACAGATGCAAATCCTTGCTGGTGACAATGAAGAATATCTTGCGTTTCAGTAAGGGTATGAAGTCGTTCTTGGTCATAGCCTCTAGACTCTTCCTTGGAAATAGGAGGTTGAAAATAGATCAATAGCTGACTGAATTCTTTAACTTATCTGTTTGCTTTTTTGTTAGACGGCCATATTTCCATCCATCAAAACCTTGCCAGGTAGAAACATTCAGTAACTATTTGACATCTGTAACCAGAGTACTCAGACAGTCTTTGAAGAACATTACATAACAGGGTCTGTTGACAAAATGGAAGCGTTTATAATTTCTTTTGCTCACAGTACTTAAATGATCACTGCTGTAGAGGAGTTTCTGGTCAGCTGATAGTTAAGAATGGGCACTTGTCATGTGTGTATTAGAAGATTAGGTGCATTTTATCGATCTTGTCGAAGAATAAATTACCATAGTATTCATATTAATCTTGCATGAAAGTGCTTTTGTTAGGTTGAAGGTCTGTAATCTCACTAAGAGGTTCAAACAGCTTGTTAATTTAGGTACGGGTATCCATATTTTATGCTGCCTGCATGCTGTTTGATATGGTTTGGTCATACAAACCGCTATTTAGTATAGCTGCAAGTGGATTTTGCATTGCAAGCATCAGTGTTGTCATATGTTTTCACATGGAATTGAGACAGGTCTTGGTTAACCATCATCATCAAAGCTTTATTTCGATAAAAAATATATCATAAAAGCATACAAATTTCTTATAAAAAATAAAGTAACTGGAATTAAAAAAGAAAGAATATAAAAGGAATATAATTACAAAGGGAGCAATCATAAAATGAGGGATACATTGCTACACCAAACATTACTACCCCCCAAAAAGACAAACGACAGTCTAAAAACAGTCATGAATAAATACATTTTAAAAAGAAGAAATATCATATCAGCAAGCGTAGAGACCTAAATCTAATAATCCATGACCAGCCAAGAAATGTGGCTACGCCACATGCCAGCAGTGGCGTAAAAAAGGATCAAATGCCTCCATAAGAGAGGATGAGATAAAAGAACCAGAGAAGACTCCTGAGCTATGAGCGACATCCCCAGAATAAAGTTTTTTAAAATGGTCGTACCACTCCTGGTTCGTAATATGATTGGCAATTATATCGGAGTCCTGGCCTTTGGTCTTCCTGAACAATTTCCAAAAGGCATTCCCATCTTTGGCCAGACTAGCAGCCTTTAAATCTAACCAAAAGGATTCTTCCCAGGCCCGCTTAGCTCTTAAAACTGTCTTTTTATAGTCCTTCCTAGCGCTCTGGACCAAGTGGCAATCTCGTTTTTTAACAGCAGCTATCAGGGTACATTTTTTTTGTCTTCACGCTGAGTTATACCATAAACATGAGACTTTAAGGGACTTATTGAAGTTACTAGAGGTTGGTGATGCCACAAAAAAAGAACCCATTGACTCAACTGTCTCCAGATAGATATTCCCATTATTAGGGAGACCACCCACGATGCTACATACTGTATGCAGTTCCTTAGTTTACCACTTCTTACTTTACTTGTCCATGAATGTTGGTTACCTTTGCCGAGTTGAGGCTATTTTATCTGGTGCACTGGAGAGATAGTTGCTTAGGATCTCTAGAAACACCCATAGATCTGTGCATAGTGAAGGGGATAGCCAATGAATGATGAAAGGTGATAGAGCACGGTTTCAGTAGCATTCAATCACATCCTAAAAGGGATTTTGGTCACTGGGTAAAGACTTTATGAGTGGCACTGGATGGTCACATAGATTCCATAAATGTGATAAAGAAATTATTGAACCAGTATGGTAGCTGTATGATTATTTCCAAAATATCAAGGATGTGGATGAACACTATGTCTAACCTGTCCCTAGTTGGGTGAGTGCTTTGGCTCTTTGCACAAAGCAGAAGGTTTCTAAATTGTCATCTACTTATGTGGAAAGTTTAGTATCTTCATCGAATTCACTGTTCTCAATGGTCGTATGTGTTTGGGATTGTGTTTGTAAGATACATTCATAATTCACTCTCAGAATTGAGAATCTACTTTTATGTAGATGAATGATAAGTAGAATTATTAGTTTGGATTTATTGAGATATGTTTGGTAAGGTTTCCAAAGGAAGAGATGTTTGCATCTTTATTTGTCTGATATCAACAGTGTGACTAATTGGACTCCTCTTTTCCGGCCCATTGTTTGCATTTGATTAGTTCATCAAATAAAGACTGGGCTTCAATAGAAAAACAGACTTATTATTAAAAAAAATATATATATTTTTAGCAGAATATAATGTCAAAAATGATCATGAATCGTTTAATTCAAATCACATGTAGACTAAATACATTAGGCGAGGGGGTTATCCCAACTTTACACTCAAATACCTTTCGAGTGTTCAGAGTGACAAATACAAACATGAGACTTACAATAAAGTAAGCCTGGGTAAAGATAGTAAGTAGTTCCAGCATGGCTATATTACAGCTATTCAAAATAAACCCAAACCAAAGCCTTGATATAAACACAAATAATGAAAAGATAAGGAAAGACTAATTCGATATAAAAAAGAGAATACAGATCACCATGCCGATCCCAACTAAACCTAGGCCATATACGTTCAAGTATTTTGATAGAGCCCAAGTCCCCTAGACTTAGCCGGTGTGAATTACCTCTCATAAATTTGCCTCATAAATGCCCACCACTCGGCTACCCTAGAAGGCGACAGAAATATCCATGCCCTAACAAAAAATAAAAAGATCTATTGCAGGAAGATAAATGCCATAATAACTCTTTTTTACTGGACTTAATATTTTCAATATTTGGCATTTATCTTCCTCTGATTTTCAAAGGATTTATCCTCATACAGTCTGAGTGATGATAAAGGAAAAATGTATTTCTTTCTAGCAGATTGGTCCTGAGGGCAGCCATCTGTTTCGTGTGGGTCTTGAGGCGGTGTGACTTTCTTGAGTCCAAGTCCTGCAAGGGAAAAGCCCATGATTGGAGAAAATAAAGAACTTAACAGTTCTCCACATGTCCCCAATTAGTAGAATATAGGTAAAAAGTGAAGCCCAGCAGTATTACCTTATCAAGTGCTGTAAACATGCCCTGATCAGCTTTCAATGTTGCCTACCACGTACAGTCATACATAAATATGGTTCACCGCTGCTCTCAGAACACTACACCCCACTTTGGTTTAATTTCTGGTTGTATCTATGCCTTCAACCATTTCCAGCACACCAATGCTTTTTGGCTAGGTTTTGGATTTACATTTGTCACAAATATACATACCTTTCAAAATGGCTAAAGTCAGTGAAAAAACACAAAATTCACACTCAGTGACAAAACAAAAACTCCTCACTTTTGCTCAACACACACAACTCCCTCCTTTCCATTTCAGGAGACCTATGCTCTAGCACTGGAAAAAGCACAAATATAAAACAGGCACACAGTAGTATGACATTTCCACTCAGACGTCTAATGCCTATTCACCCCAGGTGCACTCCAACCAATTTCAATCCATGAATTTGGGAGCATCAAACACACTTATAACCAGCCCACATCCTTCTAAAAACATTTTCACAGAGACAGTCTACATTCGTACAAAAAAGCCATTATAAGTGGGCGGATCACAAAACATTTCATATCATGGCCATGTTGGTAACAATGGTAGCTTTTGGTGCAAACACATGCTATCAATGTATCATGAATGCAAAATGTGGAGGTGGTAACGTGTGATGAGAATGTTTGTGGCTATTTAATGTGTTGCATTTTGTTGTGCTGGAGATGTATTGTGCTGTTTTTGTGAAGTTTTGTTTTTCCATTGCAGCATTTCATTGTGTAAATCTTTTTATTTGCTGTGGTCGTTGTGTTCCGTTTTCACTTTTTGGTGATGTACCCTGTAACATTTTGTGCATTGCTATTTTGCATTGTGTTGTGTTATTGTGTTCATTCTACTGTGCTCTGGAATTTCTTTGCTAATAGCAGCCAATGCTGTTTGTTACGTGTCTTTGCAAAAGGTGCCTACTGCTTCATAGTTGAGATGACAAACAACCACCACTCTCTAAGGTGGTGAGATACCACTGCTTCAACTCTTCATTTATTTAAGGCTCCAGTCAACCCAAACCTGAGGCACTGAGTGGTCTTAATTGAGCATTTTCAGTGCTCACTTTATTAATATTGACAAAGGAGTTGAAATGGCCTCTGCAAATTCCTATAGTTTTATTGAACCATGTTCTTTGGCACTCTATGCAAGCACCTGCACACAGTGGAGAAAGCTAGGCAATCCTCTAAAATTTGAACACAGTTGCCAAAGTCAACGAACAGCTGAAAATGAAACTAAAGTTATTCTCGTTTACGTTTTAAATAGCTGACGGAATTATATTGCTGATAACTATAATACACCTCGCAAACATTTTTTTCATTTATTGGCATAATGTTTAATTATTTTTTAAATACGAGTTACACAGTGTATAATAATTATGGTTGAAAGTTAAAAGCTAAATTATCATCTACACCTTCACAAAGTGCTGGTTTGTGTGGTTATCTCGTACCACTGCTTCAGTTGTTTGATCGCCACATGCTCCTATGCTATTTAAGGTTTCCCTCTAATAATAGTAAGGCTATTGAAGTTACTAAACTTATTTTATGGGTATGAAGTTCACACTGAGGCACTTCATATCTGAGTTTGGAGTTATTCTAGTTGTAATGTGAGATATTGTTTCTAGTGACATATGCAGATAGACGAGATTAGTTAGTTTCTCTAAGCGCAATATGAAATGTTAAAATTTCATTGTTCATTATGAAGATTTGAGACAGACCCAGATATTTTTGGTTTGGCTACATGCTCCTTTAGCTTTGTGAGAGATCTTATATGTTATCAAATCAAGAAAATACACAAAGAGATTTTAGTCACCCCCTTCTGCTACTGGTTAGGTTAGGTAAGGTAAGGTGTCATTCACTTGCAAAACAATGTAATCATTAACATTTAAAAAAACAAAACAAAAATAAAGTTTACATCAGTTCATGTGCTACAGCTGTAAATTAAGATGATTAGGGTATTGAAAGGCATTCTGAGCATGTATAAATTATGCATGAGAATGAATGTATTCATATTAGGACACAAACTTGTAAGATACAAACCCATGAAATGTTTATTCGATAAAAATCAAACTTGGGCAAATCTGGGAGCGGCAAGAGTGTTAGGAATGGAAAGAAGTCTGAAAGCTATCAAGGCTTTCTCCAAAAAAGTTAGGCGCCAGTCCTCTGGACCCAATAAAAAAAAATTCCCAGGACAGAACAAAGGCAGCAGTTACATACGGGGCCGGAGTCTGGGGTATGGTGCACATTGACCAACTCCAAATATTGGAAGATAGTTTTTAAACCCTGGGTGTCCTTGACTCCTTCTTTCTCAAATTACATCCTACACTTTGAAATAGGATTACCTTACATGGTAGATACCAATAGACTGGCGCCAATTCTATATAGTGTAGGACCATAGTGAATATAATATAAAATCTAATCAAAGATTGTCTGAAATTGGACAATTATAGTAAGATCAGATGGCTTAGTTATGTGGAGTCAGAATTGCGAGCAATTTGGGCTGGGAGAACTATTTAAGGATCAAACGGCATGCATGAGGATTTCAAAACAGAAATTAATTGAGACGTATTTGCGGAGGGCCAGTCATGTCGGCAGGGAAAGGTATCATTGACAAAAGGCGGCCCTAGCTTATGGTCAGATCCCCCCCGAGATTACAGGGAGGATATTCCTACCTAGCACACACTACAATAGCGCAGCATAGATATATACTACTGAGATTTCGTCTTAACCTCGTTCCTTTGATGTTGGGCTACCCAGAGAGAAAATGTAAACACTCAGACTTGACTCTGTGCCCCTGCGACAACCATTCTCCTCAATCTGACCTACATCTAGTATTTTTCTGTGAGTTCTACAAGACAGAAAGAGAAGCCTTTATTCTTTCAATTTTAAGGCGCCACAATTTCAGTCAATGTCGGGTGGCACTTTATTTTTTAAAATCCCTACCTGACCCTTTTGTCTGTTTTCCAGTAGCCACCGTCTTGTGGGCCTGTATGAAAAAGAGAAAGGCGCCAGGCTGATAGATGGTATAATGCCTTAAGCAATAATTATATGTATATAAATTAATTGGACCCGGTTTATAAGGCACATAAAGTACCTGCATGTTTTTAAACATTTTGGAAATACTTTTAAATGTATTTATTAGTACAGCTTTTCCTCTTGTTTTTCTCAACTTGTCATTTTATGGGGTGCTTTTACGGTCTGTTTTTAAAGAGATCGTATAAAGATTTTATTAATTGAATAAATAATTAAGCATTTACAAAATGTACACAAAAAATACAAAGCTATTAATTGTTCACTGATAAAATTAGGATCTATGGCGAGATCTAAAAAAAAACAAGAATTAAAGTACAACTCTTTTGATAGTTTTTGTTTATTAGCAATCCCTTCCACACACACAAATTATTGGAGATAAAGTGATGAGTTGTTCTGGACAGTTCTATCGTTCTGTTTAAAATTGACCCTAAGGAATATCTGGCTCACTTGTTGTAACTTGCTCATTGACCAAAACATGTAGAAAAGCAACTGACACTGTACAAAAACAAGCTTTTGTACAGCATAAAAAACACAGAAATAATATTATATTTTAATGTATTGCAATAATCTTACATAGATATTAGACAAATATTTGTGGTTCCTTTCAAAAATGATTTTATTTCTAATGGAGCCGGACTGGTGAACTTCGGGTGGGGGGGGGGATACAAGGTACATTGAGGCCCTGGAAAGTACAACAAGGCACATGCTTCAGGAAAGTAACCAGGTGTAACATCTTGCTGAATGTCACAAGGCACTCGAAGAAACAATGAGTTGGGTAACAAGATCCATAGAATAGGGCAAGATACTGCCAGGTATGGGAAGGTGAAGGGCACAACAAGGCAAAGGAGGAGATCAAATGAAAAGAAAGAGGAGGAGCAGGGTACAATTTCTTGATCATCTTCCAAAGTTGAAAGCTCTAGGCCACTAGCAAAAGTGGGAATGGCCCTTTAGCATTTTTTAGCTTGACAACACAAACTACAAGTAAACCTGAAATCTACAATTTAGAATTGCTGCCATGTATTTAAAGAAAATATATTTATTCAGAATATTTAATATAAAAGCTGACTTCTAGGAATATCAGGGTCACTTAGCTAAAGCCAATTACAAAGTACAACATGAAAAAACAAAAACAATTTATTGACTAGTACATTGCCTACACCCATGTATGTCGTCAGCGAAACTGTAGGCGTGAACTGTTAAGAGGTGTGTTGGTATTTGGATTTTCCAAAATATTTATGCACGTGCTCCCCAGGTGCCCATGTAATATGAAGTTGCACTAAGTAACAAAGAAACTCAAACAGCCTTGTTGGTCACCTTTTGCGTGCAAGGGATTTTAGCATTTAAAGTCATAACAGGGACAGGGCAGAATGTCACGGCATCGCATAGTGCAAATCCTATGAGACGTAAGCAAAGAGGGTGCTACCAGGGACACAGCACACACCCCAATGCTATGTTTATTTTACTACAGATTTTCGCTCACAGTTGCGTTGCTCAATCTTAGTTATGTGCCCCTTGAAGTAAGTAGTACAGAAAGGCGTTACACAAGAAAAGTGCAGAACGAGACCTTTTCACCTGTGTTCTTCTGCTATCTTTTGTCCTGATGAGTGGATCAGAGTTCACAGGTGTACATGGTAGTCAGGGCTGGTACTTTAGTACCCTTAATGCTGATTAAAGTGGTGAGCAAAGGCATGATGGATTCAACCCAGATCCTTGTGACTGGGGGTGAATGTTTGCATTGTCCAGCATTCCGTCCATCAATTGTCTCTTTTGCATATGTCAACCTAAGTGGGATGGGTATGCCCAGACATGGGTCCCGTGCTCACTACACCACTGGATTCAATCTAACCTGGTTGATGAATGGTGATGCCCTGAAACTGGTCCCAGGATGCTTGTTTCTGGTCCAGGGAGGACCTGGGTTGGCAGTTCCGGTTGGACTGGTCCCACAAGACCGATTTGCATATGGCTGGGTCCAAACTGGGGTGGTGTGATGAGCAAATGAATGATGGATTCAACCCAGATCTTTGTGACTGGGGTGGAATGTTAGAAATTGTTCAGCATTACGTCCATCAATTGTTTCTTTTGCATATTTATGATGGCATCCGAGGGACATTTAGTAACACAACTTCAGTACTGCAACATTGTGCTGCTAGGATACTGAAGGGTCTCATGGAACATGCATAAAAACATATTTTAATATTTCCCTCTAGGGGATTCCAATGTATGCGTCAGCCAAAGTAGTTGATGCACTTTACATATTTTATAAAAGAAAAGAGATAGCTTTGGCTGTGTGCTAGAGCTTCATCTTCATGTTATCAGCAAAAAATAGAAAAGGTAGGTTTTGGGTCATCCGCTTTTAGAAGACCCTCAAACATTAATCAATAACATTGTCATTCACAATGTGGATCAATCCACAGGAATATGTCCTCTTCACAATCTGATCATTGATGTATTAGGTGTATGAATTGTTTGAAAGTGAACTCTTTTGCAGAGGTCATGTACAGTGTTTTAGCTTAATGGGGAAATATAATATTTTCTCTGTCTCTTCACTGTGAAATTACGGACCAAACCTCTTGTCATTTCATAACGTGAGTCATGGAGTGCAGGTCTCAACATCCCTGATGTCTGCCATACTGCCCTTTCCAGATAGTGCTAGTTCATTTTACCAGACTATGGGTGCATGATTTAGAAGCAATATTTTATTCATCCTAGACCCCCACCCCTTTATCTGTCCTCTCAATTCTCATTTCAATAGTTCCACTAATGCTTCTTTATCTTTTACATCTGGCTTGACCAGTTTGTGTAATCCATAGTCTTGTAAATACGTAATCACATGACCATGACTGGATGAACAGGACTGCAGTGCCACAAGTTGTTATTTTGTGACATTTTGTGGTCCGCAACCACTGTGGAGTTATAAAGGTGCACTAAACGAAGCCATTGCTAGGTGGTGTTCTGAATCATAACTGGATTACAAAGATGTCCTTTGCTAGGTGGAGTTTTGACTAGCAAAATAACTAACTTTCAAGGGTGCAGAATCACATGATTTCACTAGATGACAATTACTGGATAGGAATCATTTGAGTATTAATTTGTTGGGTGTACTGCAGTCTTGAGTGTCACGGAGCAGTTTTACTTTCTAAGACATATAACCCCTCTCCTCTCTATTCATTTTGGAGCAGTTCTTTGATCTCTATTCAATATGTCAAAAGATACACACATGGGTTAAGGCTTCAGCCTGACAAAAGCATAAACAATTGTGTACCAGTTTTCAATGTGTGTACATATTTTGTTTATAGTGTCATCAATAAATGACCGGGGAGGAGGTACTATACTCGTTTACTAGATGGTGTGGAGCAGCCTGGAACTACTGTTGAATTACACGGACGACTATCACTGCGCAGCATTCTGCAGTTAAGTTGGATTACAAAGATGTAGTATCACATCCCGCTTGGCAACGTCACCGAATCTCAAGGGTAAATTTCCACAGGTTATGACTTAGGACCAGATGTACAAAATGTCAGTTTGTGATTTCCTAATTGCGAATTTGCAGTTCGGAAATCGCAAACACCCATGTACAAATGTACCTTAGACACATTTTGCGATTCCCAGTGGGTCGCGAATAGATACCTCATTAAGACTCATGAGGTAGATCTCACTTTGCAACCCATTGGGAATGGCCTGCACTCACAGGGATGGCCGCCTTCTGGGGTCAGCAGACCAACATGTCTGTTAGATTTGGGGGTCTCTAGTTGGCAGAGGTAGGTACCTTTGACAAATAGGGACCCTTGCGCCTAGTCAGGGTAAGGGGGTACACTCCTAAAATAACCCCCGCTATCCCCCTTGGTAGCTTGGCACGAGCAGACAGGCTTATCTCAGAAGCAGTGTGTAAAGCATTTGTGAACACATACAGTAATCAAGTGGACAACACTACAGATGGACACCACACAAGTTTTATATCAAAAATAAGTATTCTTTATATAGACTTATCACAAGACCACAAACGACAAAAATCCATAATACTGTACTTTAAAATGGTAGAATTAGCTTAGTTCTCTTAGGATGGTAAATGCGACACTCAGAGTTCAATGTACCTTAAGATGCGTAACGCAAGACAACGAAAGTGTTGCAAGGACGGTAATGCTTCGAAGATCTGGTGCAAAGAAACAAAGATGGCTCTTTCTTCTTGATGCGACACACTTCCCGGTGATGCGGCGGCGTCTGCTGCGAAGTCGATCCTCTTCCCCGGCGATGCGAGATGCTTCCACACCATGCGAGCCGCGACAGGCCCTGCGAGATGCTTCCCAGTGATGCGGCGGCATCTGCTGCGACGTCTATCCTCTCCCCTGGCGATGCGAGTTGCTTCCACAACGATGCGAGCTGCGACAGGCCCTGTGACACTCTTCCCGGTGATGCGGCGCCGTCTGCTGCGAAGTCGATCCTCTTCTCCGGCGATGAGCCGCGACAGGCTCTGCCACACGCTCCTTGGAGATGCGGCGGCGTCTGCTGCAACGTTGATCCTCTCCCCTGGCCATGCGAGGCGCTTTGTGTTGTGAAGCGGCAGTTTGGTGACACGCTTCTTGTTCGTGAGTCACGCTTCCAGCTCCTTGCGACAGGCAGTCCCTCAGAAAGCCTCGCAAAACAACAGGCACTTCCAAAGAACTCTTGGGGAGCTGGTGGGTGAAGTCTGTTGTCCCTGAGACTTCAGCGGGAGGCAAGCTCTTTTCCAAGCCCTTGGAGATCCTTCACAAGTGGAATAAAGTACACACAAAGTCCTTTCTCCTTTCTTTGGCAGTCAGGCAACCACTGCAGTCCAATCCCCCAAGCAGCACTTCAGCTTAGGGATAGTCTGTCCTCAGTCTCTTCTGGTTCCACTCCTCAGCAAAGGTTTCTTCTTGTTTCCCAAAGGGATCTAAAGTTCTTGGGTTTAGGTCCCAATATTTATACCCAGTTTCTCTTTGTTCTCTGAAGGCAGAGAGTCCTTTGCCCAGTCCAAACCAGTTCTGGTCAGTCCTGGATCACTTTGTTGACAAGACACCTTCTTCCCTTTCAGAGTGCAGGGCAGAGACATCAGACGCACCACAGGAGGTGGAGCCAGCATTGTGGAGGGAAGGCACAGCCTTATTCAGGTCCCAGGTGCAACTCCTTCCACCCATCTAGATGTAGATCTCTCTATTCAGCCCTCTGCTGACTCACCCTGTCTCCTGGAATTTCCCCAGCCCCTGTCACTCAAACTCCAGACAAGGAATACACAGCCTAGCAGAGGCAGGTTTAGATGGTTAGACAAGAAAATACTTACTTTCTAAAAGTGGTATTTTCAAACACAGAATGTTAAAACCAACTTCACTAACAGATGTATTTTATCATTCTGAGTTCAGGCATACTAAACTTGAATTTCTACCATGTTTCTTGATTCAGTTAGTATTATAAGATGTAATAATCAAACTGCCCATTCTGGCCTATGGGGAACAGTTAGCCTTGCAATAGTGAAAAAGGAAAATGGCTGTAATTCACTATTAGGACATGCCACAAACATCAGGGCATGTCCTACCTTATACTTACAATGCTCCCTGCCCTTGGGCCAACTATAGGGATGTCTGATATGAAGAAAAGGGAAGGTTTAGGGACTGGCAAGTGGGTGCACTTGCCCAGTCAGCATGTCAGTACCAGACTGCACACAGGCTCTGCAATGGCAAGCCTTAGACACACTTTTACAGGCTGCTTCTGTGGGTGGCACAACCAGTGCTGCAAGCCCACCAGCAGCATTTGGATTACCAGCCCTGGGCACTCCTGGTGCACTGTACAAGGGTCTGACAGGTAACCCAAACCAGCCAATCATGGAATCCCTAATCCATACATCAATTTACAATAGGGAGCACTTGCACTGTGGCGCTGGACAGCAGAGGCACAAATTCAAGTTGGTGGTAACTGCAAATGCTTTGCAATCGCATTCTCAGTCGCAAAACATTCCTATATACCAGTGCGACTCGCTATTAGGAAGGCACGGCCTTAACACGCCCCTTCCAAATAGCTACTCGCAAAACTTATTTTGCGAGTCGGTAATAGGTTACAGACTCACAAAATAGGGTTTGAACATAACAACAAGCGAAGGGCAGTTTGAGACCTATAAAATGCTTCGTACATCTGGCCCTTGGTGAGGCTGGCAGCCTGGAATCTTTGCTGCATTGCGGTGCAGGCAGCACCACAGGCTTATCGCTAACTAATGTTCTGCAGCCTGGCACCAATTCTAAGTGACTATAAAGCACAGACATTCTTTACTGGCATGGCTTAATATACAAGTATTGGAGCAGTTTGGTGTTCACGGTATTCTTTTGATATTTTTGAGTTATAATTTATAAATAAGTAAATTAGTTTCAACGTTGTGCAATCTTTATTTTGGTCCTTTCAGTGTTCTCTTTTCTTTTCCACCCTATAACACACACATGCTTGGATTTTAAGGGGGTTTACACTGTTTAACGCTGCTGAATATTCATTTACAAAATCTCTGATGTAGTACCTTCATTATCACATTCATTCGCAAACCTACTACTCAGATGCAGACACCCAAATTTTACAATCAATGAAGACACATTTTCTCTTAGAATTAGGACAAACATATTTTCTTTGCTAGTGAATGTTAATACAGATTAAAGAAAATGCATGAAACAGTATGTTTTGTGCTGCCGAAAATCAAACATATCAAAATGTATTGAAAATTTCAAAACGTCAATGAATGCAAACTTCTTTCTGAACGCTTATTGCTTCTTTTTTTGCAACATCAGAAAAGACGCATTGTCGTACAGGTGCTTTCCTTGTAAAAACAAAAACACTTTTTCTACTGAGAAAATGTTTTTTTTTCTGAGAAAAAGTTATTTTAGTCCATAGCTAGCAACTATTAGGAAGACAGAGAAACTGTAAATGCCTTCAGAAGGGTATGATGATAGTGTACCCAATAAGAATACTTTAGATAGCTTGCTTGGAACAGCCATCAGGCATTAGTAAAATTGCAGATTTATTGAAAATGGAACATTTTATAGAGCAGATTTATTTGTTCAACTGAAATTCATATGTTTACACGGCTGTATCTTTTGCTTGTTAAAATGAATGCCGCTTTATAACTTTGTAACTGTGCTGAAATTCCCAGTGAATATAGTTTGCATTCCAAACTTTTGAATTTACAGCTTACAGCACAGAGAAACTGTGCAATGATGCTCTGTACTAAAATCAGAACAAACTACGCTTGTATTTGATGAACATTTCAGAGAACACCTCATTGTAATTGCCTATCTTCTCACCATTTTGATAAAATTGAATCTTGAAAGAGCAGTGGAATCGATATCTGATGAGATAAGATACCTTTTTCCTTCTTAGCCAGGTAGTGTGTCAGTGTCATTTAGTAGAATTATTTTTAGGTCTAGCTTAGAGACAGATTTACTTCTCTTGCGAGCCTTCTGTTTTCCAAAACAATCATAGGTTACATACATGCATACAGACATACTGAATATTTTTTCTAGCTTGTCTGTATCCTGAGATAACTGAATTAATGTTGAACGTTGCTTCCCAGAGTCTTTCTATGGACCAGCCAGTATTCTTACAGTGAAAATATATTTTGGGTCATGGCCACTGTAAGGACATGTTAAAATTGGATTTCTATAAGTCCTACTTTTACACACCTTTCACCCTGACTTGTGGGGCACAAGGACTACATAAGGGTGATTTAGTAATATTTAAAAGGAAGATTTTGACACATTGAACTGCAGTTTTTACACTGCTACAGTCAGTCTACAATGGTAGGCCTGAAGCCATGTTTGTACTGCCACTATAATGCACGGCACAGTAGGTGCTGCAGTACACTAGGGGCATTTAACTTCCAGGCCCTGAGTACAGTTTGTGCCATATACTAGGGACTTATGGACAAATTTAAATAAACAAATTTGGAGTATGTCAATTCAGCTATGTTTAAAGGGGGAGCAAAAGCACTTTAATTCAAAGTTTACAGGGGTAAACTTGGCAAAATATATAGGGCAAAAAGCTGGGGGAACATCACACAAAAGATGACAATTTCCTACAATAACATGTTTAATTACGTCAGATTTTAAACTAAAAAGGAAATAACTTTGAATCACTTTTATACCCTTTTCCTAAACGGCAATACGGAATTCAGATGTAATCCGTGCTTAATGTTAATTAATGAAAAAACAAAACCCGAGAAACTACATTGGAGGAAATCAAATCATGAAAAAACAATTTTAAGGAAAGAAATAAAATCAAAAATTAAAGGAAATATTTTCTAGACAAAATATGTTAAGGAAACATCCAAAGTTGCATTACAATTGTGTGGTATTTAGGGGTACAGAGGCGGTTTTGAATTCAGCGGTGGGTGGAGTTCAGAAAGGTTTTTCTAGGTCAAAAAATTAGTGAAGTTTAGTGGTGGTGAGGGGTTTTTAGTGTTCAGGGATGGGTGAAAGGTAGTGGTTTTGATGGGTTGTTAGTGCTCACAGACAGGCAGATTTTAGGGCTGGTGTAGTGTTTTTGAGGTTCAGTAATAGGTAAAGAGTAGAGGTGAGTAAAGGTTTTTAGGGGTCGGGAATGGGTGGAGTTTATCGGTGGTGAAGAGTTTTGGGTGTCTGGGATGAGTGAAGTTTATGGTCAAGAAGAGTTTTAGGGTTTCTGGAATGGGTGTAGGTTAGGGTGGTCAGGGTTTGTCTTTTATTTTACTTTGAGGGCAAACTCACCCCAAAAGATTTTGTGCCCTATTTTATATATCAGTGACCTAACCAGTGGGCTTATAAGGCACACTTTAGACATGGTCTGGGAAAAATATGCTTTTTTCCAAAATAGCAAAGGAATTTTTCTCTGTCATACATATGTCATTGCAGTTGAATTAAACTGCAGCCCACCCAGAACATTGTGGTGTTCCTGACAGACATATATATTTGTCATAATTGTGGGTAGCAGCCCATGCACTGCATTTATCAATCAATCAGCATTTGTATAGCACATCACTGTCATCATTATGGGTATCTGGGTGCTGAGACTGCTATGTCTCCATCAAAAAGCCAGGTCTTGAGTTTCCTTAAAAGTCCACTAGGGAGGGTGGTGTTCGGGGTGGAGGGCAGGTTGTTCCAGATTTTGGCTGCAATGTAGGAGAAGGTGCGACCCCCACTGCGAAGGTTGCGGGGGAGTGCGCACGGCAAGTGAGGAGAGCACAGGTGTCTTGTGAGTAGGTGAAAGTTCAGTTGATTGTGGATGTATGAGAGTCCTTAATCATGTAGAGCTTTGTAGGCGAGCGTGAGGATCTTGAACTTTCATCTCTTCCGGATGGGGAACCAGTGGAGGTTTCTGAGGTCGGGGTGATGTGTGGTTCCGTTTGAGGAGGTCCTTTATGAGTTCTGAGGAGATGGGTGGAGATACTGGCATATAGGGCATTGCTGTAGTCGAGATGGCTGGTGGGGAGGGCATGACTGATGGTCTTTCTGGTGTTGACTGGGATCCATCTGAAGATTCTGCGAAGCATGATAAAGGAGAGGAAGCAGGAGGAGGCAGCGGCGTTGACTTGATGTTTCATGGTCAGTTTGCTGTCGAGGATGATACCTGGGTTGTGTGCATGGTCTGTTGTTGAGGGTGTTGGTCTGAGTTATTCTGGCCACTAGCTGTGGTCCCAGACGGAAGTGTTTTTCCAAAAGGTCAATGCTTCTGTCTTGTCCGAGTTGAGTTTGAGGCAGTTGTCTCTTATACATTTGGCTACGTTGGTCATGGCATTGCAGAAGTTGGTTTTGGGGGGGTTCTTGGTGAGCAAGAGTAGAAGTTAAGTGCCATCTGCTTAAGAGACTATGTTGAACCTGTTAGCTCTGATAACGTCATCTAGGGGGGTATGTATTTAACTAGGTGGTGCTGAGGGATGATCCATCGGGAATGCCACAAATTATGTCCTTGGGTTTGCAGGTGAAGAGAGGCCACCAGAAGCTCTGTGTGCATCCTGGAAAGAAAGAAAGAAAGGTGGAGGAGTGTGGCTCAATGGTTCTGGCCAGGGACCAGGGTTTGATTCCCGCCTCGGCGGGGCTCGGGCTCAATTTCCTCGGACCTGTCTATTCTCGTCTCGGTGCCTATTCTAATCACAGGCCCCACGCTGCAACTCTGGGCAATAGCTTGCTTAGCCTCCACACCGGCCCCAACAGCGCTAAGGATGCCTGGCTTCACCCTGGGGGTGCCCAGGAGTGGACACTTCACAGGGAAAGTCAGGAGGGGTTCCACAGCGGTATGAGTATCAGCGCCAGGAAACCGTTAAGGCGGCACCGCAAGGTGGCCGTCTGGTGACAGTGCGCTCTATAAGTACCTTGACATTTACATTTTACAAAGAGGCGATCCATTTTAGGATGTTTTGTTGTATGCCGATGTTGTAGAGTCTGTCGATGAGGATGTGTGTGATGGGAGATGGTGTTGAAAGAAGCAGAGAGGTCGAGAAGTGTTAGAAATGGGATTTCTGGTTGGCTAAGGCTTGCGCCAAAGCCAGGCAGAAACCACCACTCTAGTCAGGGCAAGGGAGTTACACGCCAAAGATAACCCCTGCTCACCCCCTTGGTAGCTTGGCACGAGCAGTCAGGCTTATCCCGGAGGCAATGTGTAAAGCGTTTGCGCACGCACACAGCAACAGCACCCTAGGTACACCACAAAAGAAACTCCACACAAGGTTATATATAAAAATAGCCTTTGTATTGTCATAAAACATTAGAATAGTAAACACATATTATACACCGTGCCACCTGGCACTAGATTATATTTACAAGGGATTATTTACACCTGACAGGGCCAACTGGACCACTGTCAGAACCATCACAAAGTGAACTTCGTAGATGTAGAACTTATCATACACATAGAACACAACCAGTAACTACTGGTAACCACTGTACTCAGCATCAGCCTGTAACATAAACTACATTATGCACAGTATCACATTAGGCGCGAATACATTCTGTGCCAACCTCACCAGCATAAACATGTTATGCAATTCTCTCATAAGTCTAAAACGCATTAGACCCTAACCTCCTAAGCATAACTCACATTAAGGGCATAAATCACACAGTGAAACATAATCTCACTAACATAAACCAGAATATGCAAAACAACGTCATAATCATAAACCACAGTTAGAGGTATAACACCGGGTGCGTAATCATACTACATACATTACATTTCCTAGCACCACATCACATTAGGACCTGGCGCCCTACAATCCCAACAGCCCCCCTGGCCAACTGGCCATCACAAACAGGGGCTCAAATGCCCTATGTCCCAAAAGTCAAGGGTGCGCAATCTGCACAGACCTAAACGTTGCAGTTGCCCACTACTTGCTGGGCAGCTGGGAAAGTATGGGGCAAAGGAGTGCATCTCACTCCTAACTCAAAACATGTCCCCAATCAACTGTGCGCCTAAACGGTGCAGCTGCCCACTCCTTGCTGGGCAGCTGTGAATGAACATCATGAAGGGGCCACGGCACATCTGGGCCTCCTCAGCACGCTGGGTTTCTTTAGGCAAGATTGCCCCCAAAACGCGGTGGCGACCTGCGCTCTCACAGGGCAGCTCGAGAACATGGCGCAAAACAGAACTTGCCCCCAAGAACGGTGCAGCTGCCCACTGTCAGGTGGAGCAGCTGGAAATATGGCCAAACTGGGGGAAAGCACAGGCCCTTCTGGGCCCTCTAGACCCCCACGGGGGCTCTAAACCAACAATGCGCCCATCGTTGGAGCCACCTAGGTTCTGTAAACACAACGTGCCAGACATTGGAGCCACACGGGCTCGGTAAGCCAATAATGCCCCCAAGTACTGTAAGATACAGCACCACTCACCGGGCTGCTTGGGGACTTCTTATCTCCCGGTTGCGCTCTGGTCTCTGCTTTCTGCTGGAGAGACTTCCCCTGGGGAGCTCTCGAGATTTTGGTCAGGCCTCCTCTTCACCCAGGCCCCCTCCTGGGACTTCTCCAGAGCTGCACACGCTCCTTCTAGGAGAGCCCCGCCTGGAATCGGCATCCTGGTGCAGCACGCGGGGCTCCCTCTTCACAATGGGAGCCCCGTAGGGGCAATGGCCGGTCTTCTGGGTTGCCTTCCCCCAGCCAGGGAAGGCGAAGTGACCCCTGCGGCCCCACCCACAAACAGGCAATGGCGCCTGTCTTCCGGGTCGCGCTGAGACACGGCCTGGCAGCCTTCGTTTTCTCTGGGCACAATGAGAGGTAGGCTCCCTCTGAACGCAAAATACAAAGCAGGGTGGGCATCCGCAGTAGACAAAGTCACAGCGGCCATAAGCAGGGTGGGCACCCGCATGTAGATACAAAGATAAGCGGGTGAAGGCTCCCGCAATTAGGCACACCAGCGGGGTGGGCACTCTCTCGGTTTTGGGCAAAGCACGGGGGTATCCCTATGTTGGGATTCCCTCAAAACAGGTGGCAGCTTTGCGCTGCGACACCCACTCTCTCTTCCTGCTAGACAAATCATTAAAGATAGCGCTCCCAGGTGCTAGATGAAGCCCAAGGTCCAGGAGAGGTTCTGGAGGTCAGGTAAAAGCAAGAGGGGTTTCAGGGGCATAGCTGAAGAAGGGGCTGTGACCCCATGTATGTTGTTCAGTGTGCTGTACTTGTTGTGTGATCCTGACTTGAGGGAGAGGGGCTTGCTGCTGCTGGGGCCCAGGAGGGACCGCCATGGGGGCTACCTCCCTGCTGGAGGGCCGTGTGCTGGCCCCTGGGCCCCAGCAGCAGCAAGCCCTCCTCCCTCAAGTCAGGATCACACAACAAGTACAGCACACTGAACAACATACATGGGGTCACAGCCCCTTCTTATACACACATATCTTTGTCACAAACTGTAGGGCAAGGGGAGAACCAGTTTGCAACTGGTTCTGGAGCACTTTGTTTTGCTTAGCCCCTCTCCCTATTTACAGGACAGGCTAGGGACATCAGACGCACCACAGGAGGTGGAGCCAGCATTGTGTAAGGAAGGCACAGCCCTATTCAGGTCCCAGGTGCAACTCCTCCCTCCCATCTACATGCAGATCTCTCCATTCACCACCGGGCAGACTCACCCTGGCTCCTGGAATTCCCCAGCCCTCTCAGCTCCTGTCAATCACAAGCTAGACATGCACTTCACATCAGGCAAGCAGACACACAGTACACAGAAATGCCAACTTCTAGAAGTGGCACTTCTCCAATAGTCACCATAAATCTGCGCACACCATTGCGCAGCATTTATTCTCACAAGTTCGCACATACCAAACTCGACCCTGCACTCCTCTCACACCAGGAACTACCACGGACACACATATCCCCCATTCATTCCTATGGGAGGGCGGGCCCATCTCACCACACATACACAGACCGCACGCACTTTACACTGGACCCCAGTGCTAAAGTGCTCAGAGGCCTAAAATCACCAACACCAGGTTACAGAAAAAGGCTAGGAGAACGCAAAAAGTTTTGGGGTGAACCTGCCAAAAGGGCCAGGTCCAACAAGGAGCATCAGGGCCACACTTTCTCTGTGGTTGAGGAGAGTTCTGATAATGTCTGTGGCAGCAATCAGTGCTGTCTCAGTGCTGTAGTTAGCACAGAATCCTGATTGAGAGGTGTCAAGTATGTGGTTATGTTCCAGGTATTTGGTGATCTGTTAGTTGATGGCTTTTATCGAGTACCTTGGCTGTGTAGGGGAGCAGGGAAATTGGTCAATAATTATTTTGAATGCTGTGGTCAGCAGAGGGTTTCTTTAGGAAGAGGTATGACCTCTGTGTGTTTCCATCTGTCTGGGAAGGCTGCTGTGGAGATGGAGGTGTTGATGATGCTGTTGAGTTCTGTCCTGATATGATTGGTTCTGAGGTTGCAGAGATAGTGGGGGCAGGGATCGGTGGGGGCCATGAAGTGGATGGAGGACATGAAGGCTGCGGTGGTCTAAGTGGTGAGCTGCGACCAGGTAGTGATAAGTCAGCTGGTGTGCGCAGGTTGTTTGAGGTTGTTGAGAGCGGTGGGTTGGAGGTCAAAGTCTTTGTAGATGGTGACAATCTTGATGTGGAAATAGTCAGAAAGGGTGTAGCAAACAGAGTTTTTTGAAGGGTGGATGGTGTTCTCTGTGGCTGTTGGGTTGGAGAATTTTTTGACTATTTTGAAGATTCCATCATGTGGATGGCAGCAGTATCGATACGAGCTGTGATGGCTGCTTTATTGGCTTCCTTGATGTACCTATTGTAGTTGTTGAGGGCAGCTTTAGGAGCGGCTCTGTCGGAGGGGCTTCTTGTGGTGCGCCACAGTTTCTTGAGACAGTAGCAGTTGCGCTTGGTGATTCTGAGGTCTGGGGTGTACCAGCTGGGTTGTTTGGATGTTTTGTTGGTTTTTGCTGGTTTCAACAGGGCGACTCTGTCAGCACATTTGGTGATCCATGTGGAGAAATTCTGGATGGCCTCATTGAGGTTAGAGAAAGCTTCATGTTGGATGGTGCTGAGGCCAGGTGTCACTGTATTTTGGTTACCTTGCCCCAGCTCCAGTGAAGGGAGCTGTAAAGCTTGGCGATGGAGTGCTGAGTGTTAGAAATGGTGATGTGAACAATGGTGTGGTTGGTTCAGGTGAGTTCTGTGACATGGCTGAATTTAGTTCTGTTGTTGGAGGTGAAAATTGAGTCAAGTGTGTGTCCAGCTTTGTGCATAGGTTCAGTGGCCATTTGGGTTAGGTCAATGTTGTTTAGCTTCTCCACGAGGGTGAAGGAGTTGTCATTGTTGGGGTTGTTGATGTTGAAATTGAGATTGCCAAGTAGAACATGAAGGTAGTAGTCGATGGCTAGTGGGGGGATGAGTTTGAAAATGTCGCAGAAAGTTGGATGGGATTCCAGGGGCCTATAAATGAGAGTGCCTCTGATTGTGGTATTATAGTTGGTCTGTAGTTGGAAATTGACACGTTCCATGAGAGGCGTGGGGTCGGCGTTGCTGACGGGGCATCGGATGGCTTCCTTGAAGATGTTGGCGATGCCCACACCGTTTTTGTTGATGCAATCTATGTGTATCATATTGTAGACGTCTGGTGTTGCAGCATTGATTTGGGTTCAAGGAGGGGTTGAGCCACATTTCAGTTAAGAAGGCAGCATTGTGTGAAATACCACGCCGGGCAGCTGAATTGAACCTGGGACCTCACAGGAAGAGAATGCAGCAGTGTCTAGCGGAGCTAGGCAGCAGGGGAGTGGCACACTAGACCGGGGTCAAGGTCTACTCACTGTAGCCATGCAACGGGCTCCATAAGTAGTCCCAAGAGGTGTGAGGGGCTGGTAGGGAGCCAGGAGGGCAGGGAGCAGGGAAATCAGCAGGAAATAGTAGGAGCACCTTCCAAAGGTGCACTTTAGACACCATTTACAATATACTTAAAGGGTAGGTAAATTGTCCAAACAGGGAATTAAAATGTACCGCACATGGTTTAGGGAGAAAGCACTGATGCTTTACTTCTGTTTAGACATGGTAAAGTTCATTGTTCTAAAGCCACCAAAAATAGAATTCAGAAAAACATGAAAAATCTAGGGTGACAATGCAGAAAAGGCAAATTTGCTACACCTATTTGGACTCGTTTCCACAGTATAATGCTTTTCAGTATTGTGGCAATTATATTTTGTCAGAACAATAGGTTTCTATTACATATTCTGGTAGTATACCCCTGAGATATCAATATTTTAGGCCCCGGTCCACTCCCCAATAAATTACCTGTAACCAGTCTTGTTGTTTTCAGACCCTATTCAATGGGGACCCATAGTACTGTACATTTCAGATTCGAGTGCCAATTTGTTAACATAGAGTGCTTTGAAATAATTGTGATCAAGCACAGGATATTCTGGTGTAGATCATTGGACTCACCTATTGTTCCCCACCTTAGTTGTTTGGCTTGTGGGCTGCCATAAGACTGTTGCCCCACAATGTGCTCAGGACAGTCCCCCATCATGTCACATTAGACTGTTTTGCCTGTAATGCTTGCAATTGTTGAGGTGGGCTCTCTGTCTCTATTGGGACAGTGTTGGCATAACACTGGTCATGAGTAGTTTCATGGTAGCTTCACTGAAGCATCAAACAAACCCATATCACTTTAAAAAGGTGCACTATTGTCAGTTCAGCAACACAAAACATAGACTTTAATTTTAAGTGTAGTATCTGGAGTTGGTGGTCACAACATTATATAAATTGAAAGACTGGGATTGTGTATTGTGCTTTCGACCGGGAGCGCCTGTTATTTTTAACACACTATGAACCTGGCCCAATCGAGGCTATCAAATTCAATCTCATTCCATGCTTCTGAAGGTAATTTATTCCAAAAGCTTACATAGATTTACCTTTACTTTAAGGACCTGTCGTTCTTAGCATGAAGGTGCATAATCATTTCTGGGGTTGTTTCCTTGGCTAATAAAGAGTAAGTGTTCTGATTTTGTTAATGTTCCTTAGGTTAAGTACAGTGCAGTGTTTTGAGTATATTAGAGTATTTATGTTTTCAATGTTCTTTCAGTATGATCTGAGTGTATAGCCCTCCTTATCTGCCTATTCTATGTGTCAAGTGCTAAAGAGGAGAACTTAGTAATCCAGTTTGGTGTTCAATAGGAACATCGGCCCAGTACACCAGGGGTGAATGGCTCCAATTGTCACAGTTGCAGACCAGTAAACCTTGCAGCCCTAGGACCACATGAACAATGTCTTACAATGGTTGGCAAGCAGAGTTGTTCAAAAGACACCAAAACTCATACCGCTTAATATGTTTAGTCCATATACATAAAGCCTAAACATACAATTTTGAAAAGGAAATGTAAACAAGATAAACAACAAACATTGATGGTAGAGAAGCTGGAAAGATGTTCAGTGCCAAGGTGTTAAACCCTGGTGGCAAGATAAGGGATCAGATGATCGCTTACATGTTGAAGGCACCGTTCAATGTGGTGTGAACTTCTGATTTAGCTGAAGGGCTAGTGAAGACACTAAAGATAGAGCTGACTCTGCAGTTTGCCTAGATCAGGATCTCCAATACATCCATCCCTTGGACATCTGCCCTATGTACACCTTTTCATTTCAGGATTCACTGTGTAAAGTGTATCTTACTTAGTGGAAGCAGTGAATCTTTAACAGTTACAGTTGGATCGAGAGTCATAGCTTTACAGGATGAAAGTCAAGGGCTTTCAGATGTAGATGCTCAATTTGGTGTTCCAGTTTGAAAAAGACGAGTGAAGGAATCGAGTGGGACCGTTAGGAGAGGAAATGTGAGCAGGGAGAGAGAAGGATAGAGCCCCAGAGATATAGAAGGGAACAGTCAAGAAGTTGAATAAAAACAGAGGTTGACTCGAAGAAGTCAACTTCGAGGTTGAAGCAGTTATGTCTTCTCCCTAGAAGCATGGAGATTCTTCCACTTCCAAGGTATCTGGGAATGTGTTTAAGTGCACAATCCTGCATACATTAAAGCTCATGATGGCCAGGGTTGGCTGGACATCTTTTATCTGTTTTTCAAGGCTTGACAATAGGCCATAATACAAAATATGTGACTCTATTGAAGTGTATGTTGTTCAATCCTTGAATCATTTTATGGTTATGGAGTCTTAGGGAAGAGTCTTCAGCACATCTCACACAATATCCATCTAACCATATACAGACTTATGCCAAGTGACTTGTTGTTAAATCTGATAAACACATTTTGAACAGGGTGGACAAGTGTTTGAATGAGCTGAGCTCTAAGGCCAGCAAACAGAGGTTATTAATGACAATAGTTCATATGGCTCCCAGCTGGGACACAAGCCAAATTGAAATCAGTACTCCGGCTAGCATCACAAAGGGAGTGGAGAGAACAGCTTCTCCTCCACTCCACAGGTTAAGTGCTTCTAGTGAAGGGCATTACAAGCGAAGCTCCTGGAATAGCTATACGGTACTGTCAGCTCCATGGATAATCAGTGTAATTTTTGAGATGGTTGGCAGCAATGAGGGTCAGGGAGAGCTCAACCTGGTCTCTATGAAATATGTGGAAGATATACCCATATGCTCTCAATCACATATATCCAGAAACAACGGGCTTTATGAATGAAGCTGTACAAAACAGCAGATATATTGCTGCCAATAAAATGAATTTGGGCAGGGTCCAGGACAAAGAGATCTTCTTCAAATCCAGAGCTTATGGTTGCTTCACAAATAGGAAAGGCACCTTCTATCACCGAGCCAAATGGAAATGAAAGTCCATAGCAAGACTGCAATTGAGGGTGTAGGATTTCTAGACAAGCTATGAATGGCCTGTCTCCTTAGGAATTAACCTACTTAAATTAGGAAGCCTACATTGCATACATTACTTGGATGTGTGTACCTGGACATAAGCTGCCCTCCTACTATGGCAGGAATCTTTAAAGGTGGAGGTAAGACTGAATAAAGGTAAGCGGAAGAGAAACGCAAAGGTAAACAAGGATATGTTTGCATTCAAGACCCTGCTCCAGACAGGTAGGAACACGAGCACTTAGAGGTGGACCATGTGCTGAAATCTCAGTCCCTACTAGATCTAAAATTGTTGTTGAATGCTGGGGGATTCACCCGTGTAGAATTTTGTGGGGACAGGCAAAACGTCTACTCTTATGGGCCTAAAGAAGGTGCCCTTGGACTAGGTCTCCTCTGGTGTTGTGGTACGTTATGCAGGGCTTGAGAAGATGGGCTCAATTATAGTGATTTTGGATACAGACCTTTTGTGGCTTGCTTGCAACTGAACTATTCTCTTGAGGGTTGCATTGAAGAATATATGATAGGGGCCTTCTTTCTGTGATTAGACACCAGTTCACCTGTTTTCAATTCAGTGAGGCTACGTCAAGGGCTTTACAACACTTCCTAATAAATAACTAATTTAATACATACAAATTAGCAAAATGTTATCATAGCCATCATCAGTGAAAAATACAGTCATCATGTTCCTGTTGCAGAGGTGATGTTTGATGTAGTGTAGAGATTGCACCCCTATATGTTGCGTGTCTTACAGAAAGTGTGCCATGTTAAGATTAAGTGGGCATGGTTGTCAATGTACACAACACCTGCCACACCAAATTTAAATCGCTTAGTAAATAAACTATGTGGAGTCAACAGCAGATTAAAAGGAGTCAGTTGGCAGAAAATGACATTCAGTTAGAATAAAGACATGGGGCCTGAGTCATGAAGGCACAGTTAGACCATAAGTCTAAGTTTAGACCAAATGTCTAATTTTACTACTTTTCGGCACTCACAAAGGGACTTGCGAGCAATAACTTTACTGGGCAGAATCTCTGCAGTTTGGGGCTAAGAAAGTATAACTACACACACCTGCAGACAACATCTGCCACGGGCAACCCATGCAATGCAAACCACATAAAAGCAGGCCACACCAAGGTTCTATTTTTTTCAACACACGTGTTACCTGCCTGCCCTGCACTTTGCCTTGACATCTGCCAATCGTCAGCATGCTAAATGTCAGGAGGAAGAAGAATTTCAAAGAGGAGGAGACTGGGATGATTGTCAGATTTGTTGTGGGGAACCACCAAAAACTTCATTGTCTTCCTCCATTCCTTAGCCGTGCAACACAGAAGGCAGCCCTATGGCAGCAGTTGGCTAATGCAGTCAGTGCATTGGGGGAGGATGCCTGGACCATTACAGACATAAAAAAGAAGTGCAAGGATGAGAGGAGGTGAGTGAAGGAGAAGTTCACCAGGAAAGAGGTGGGCAAACTGGACTCCGTCTCCATCTTGCACCACTTGAGAAGGATGTCCCCCACCTTTTGAATGGGCTGCCAGTGAATGATGGCCTAATGTGGTACCAGGTAATTTGTGATGATTAATCAACGGCTTTATTCGATATATGTTTAATATGAACAGCAAATTTAACTATAGACATCACTTCAACTTTGTGCAAATATTCATGGTGACTTGGCCTTTTATGTGTCTCATTTTGCCCATCGCATTACAAGAATCCTGTGTACTGGAAATGTTAGCTTCCAATTTCTTATTCACAAACAGAGGCCCATCTCTGCTGGTGATTTCAATTTACTCTGATATATGAAACTGTGAATGAATTAGTAGCCATCACAGTTGTCTTGTAAATGCAATTGCGTAAAAACGTGAAAGGTTGTACACACTCATAATATGTTGGTATTGTCTGTTGACTTCTACACAAACAGCCAGAGTATATACACCCACAGGAGCAGAGAGTTCTACACTTGAAGGAAGACAACATCATGTGGCAGATCAACCAATACCACCAGCACAAACTGGTACATAAATATGTCCAGAAGTGAGTCTCATGTACTACATTGTCATCAGACAACCCATAGATGTTTTACTTGGAATCAATCAATAGTCCACACATGTGATCAGAACTAGGATATGTTGTTTATAACATGTATCAACTGGAATGTAAATTAAATTACACTCATATCATTTTAAGCCCTGTGATGTTGACCAGGAAAACACCTACTACAAAGATCTCTGCTCTATGTACAGGCGTGACTTATGGTCAGGCACCACTCACTGGGCAGATGGTAGACTCTGATAAGTACCCTTACAAATAAATTTATTGAAGGCTCATAGTCTTCAATATTGAATGATATGTTAGCAGCATGTGGTGTGTGTCTAATAAGCCTGTTGTCAATCATCTCCGTATGCTCAGCTATGGGTCATAAGAGTATACTACTCCATAGCATGTTGACTAATGAAATGATGCAATTTAAATTGAAATAATACAGTATGTACCAAATTACTTAGATTGTCTAATTCAAAGAGGAGCAGCCCTAGCTGTGCTCAAAGTGTATACCTATGTCATATGCATGTAAAATGATTCACATCATTCTTTGTATTGAAATATGGATATGTATGATACATTACTGCTGCTGTCAGGAGTTCCTCAGTTATCCAAAGGACCTCATCCAGGGATTTGAGAGTCATTCTGCCTAAATCAGCCAGACCCGCTACAATCCGTCTGTGATGTAAGTGTGCCATAAAGTGGTGTAAAGTGTTGATTCCCAACTAGTTCCCAATAACCAAATCACTATGAAAGAGAATTATCTGATTTTGCCACATTGTTTTGAAGTATCTGATGTTGGTGTGTGATATGTTCTCAACATAATCAGTAATATCTGTGTTAATTTTGCATATTCACTTATAATTCCTGCTGAGCATTAATTTGGGTGTCACTTCCTTCTTAAGCAGCTGGATCAAGGACCATGGCTTCTGCCACACAATAAAGGAGCCAGGTTCGGCAGCTGACATCATGGGGGATCACAGTGCCAAACAGAGCTGTGGCTGGAGCTGGTGGGCTTGATTTTGAGTTGCACACCTGCATTGTCTGTACCTAAATGCTACAGTGTGAGCTGTCATATGTAGGTTTACACAAACCAGGTCACATGTGGAACATCAAATAGTTGCAAAGAATATTTGTCCCAACCCTTGTGTTTGTAGTACATGATATACTGTGGAAAATATATATCATGTTGTAACCTCTGTCTTTCAGGTGCTGATGACAATGAGTCACTTGATGAAGCTGAGCCATCCACCAGTGGAGGGTGGAGGGCAATCAAAGGAGAGAACCTGATCCTCCTCCAAGCAGCAATGTCAGCTGCCTAAACTGTTCAACAAGATGAGGTTGAAGAGAAAGAAGATGAGTAGGTGCTGGTTGTGGAGGAGGACCTGGATCAATAGAGTGCATTATAGACCAACTGACCAAAAGACTGAAACCTACATTAGGTCCAGCTAGCATTGTACCTCCCACTTCCCCTCTGAGAATTGCCAAGTCCCAGCACATGTCTCTCCTGCACAGGCATGTCACCCTGCTCAGGCACATTCCCTACCTGGACAGGCACATACCCGTGCTGTGCAGCCACCCTCTGCCCCTGTTCAGGAACAACCAACAACTGTGCTGGCGCCTTCTGTAACTGTGCAGGCACAACCAAAAACTGTGCAGGCACCCTCTGCCCATGTACAGGCACAACTAACAACAGTACAGGTACCCCCTTTCTCAGCTTTGCAAACCAACCCACCAGCCCAGGCTGATGCACCACATCCACCCATAAATTGTCACCAACACAGAAAATGCACTGACTCACAGAGACCCTCAACACCAAAACTATGAAGTCACAAAAGAGCTCACCCATGATAACTGTAAAATGTAAATGCTCAAAATAATTGTAAATAAAAAGGTTTAATACCTTCATACTGAGTTGATTAATAGTTGATGATGGTCAAATTGTTTAACGAGATATCATGTTTAAAGCATAGCTAAAGACCTACCGATGTAGACGTCCATACTTTGAACCCAGCATATATAATCAAAAACATGAGACAGAGAGATGGTGTAGAACAAAAATGTATATACTGTAGAAATTTTGTAAGAGAATAAAATCTAATAAAGTACTGTCCATTGGAAAGGGAGAAAGGAAATTAAATAGTGTCTCCTGGCAGAAAGGGCAAGGAGGTTTGGGAAAAATGAATAAAGCAAGTCAGGAAGCGTCAGGGAAACTAGTCTATGTACAAGGGGTAAAAGACATTTCTATGGTCTAAACACTGTCCAGTCACTGGCCATCCTCACTGTTCTCCTTCACCACACTGTCACACCTTCTGATACTTTTTGGTATTTACAAATGACCTTATGAGTAGGTTCCTGACTCTGAGCAGAGGTTCAGTACTAGGGGTGGAGGTTCCGCACTAGGGGCAGAGACTCCACAGTTGGGCTGGAACCCAACAATAATACACAGGAAATAAAAAACAGGAAGTTGAATACAGGAAGTTGCAGGCAGCTGTTGCATCGTAATTCTGTGCCATCCACACCTCAGAGCAAAATCATCGGCCATCCTGGTGCTCTTGTTTCTCAAACCTGTCCCCAACATGGCTGAAGGACTTGAGGAAAATGCACTCCCTTTCAATGAGATTAAATTGAACATCCAGAGTGTGTACCCTCAGCTTTGTGGGGGTCCTGATGACCAGCTGAGCAATGCAGTGCGCACCCAAACCCGGTTCAGATATTGCCACGTGCTGCGGGTGTGTACCAGCAGCGGGGCAAGATGTGCTGACCAGGGCATCATGGGAGTGTCCTCCCAGCCTAATTCACAATGGCCCCACATGAGCCCACTGTACTGGAGGGTCCTGAAGACAGCCTGGATGACCCTTCATGCTCAGCTGGAGGACTCTGATCTGCAGGGACCTGGCAAGCACATTGACTGCATTATGTGTCTTGAAGTATGATGTGAGTGGTGAGAGAGATGTACCATCATACGTCTTTTGACACCTTTTACTTTATCAGAGTAATAGCAGAAGCACTTATAAGGTCTGTGAATCATTGAAGGCATTCTGGGGCTTGTAGTGTTCTAAACATAAGTGGGTACATTTCTCTTATATTTGTATTTCTGTGAAAAAATGTATTGATATAATCATGACAAGTGAACTAAGGGCCTTATAACTGTTGTATGATATGGTAAATGAATGGCTTGGACAATGTATTTTCTTGGTATGTGAGACGTTTGTGTTTTGTATTCTGTATCATGCATTTTTTCCAAGGGTTTTTTTGCATGATGACTATTATATTTTTGTAAAATGAAGTAAAGGCTTACATGTGTTAATTGGCTCACTCAAAATTATACATACACATATCCAAGGTGTACTAAATACAAACATAATCTCAACAGTGGCATGTATGTCATTTCAAATATATAGGTAGCTGTACTAAGTAAGCACATGTGATTGCCAGTGTACAGCACAAATGAAGCAGTCTTGTCAAGCCCTTGCAATAAAGTGTTTGATGTTGTGTCAAGGAATATGCTAAACATTTGAATCCAAATTTAGGAAAGGCCATATTCAAGGCCTTGTTTGCAAATGTACACCACATTTAGCATGTCATTGTAATTGTATTTATATAGCGCTTACTACCCCTGATGAGGCATCAAATCGCATTTTGGTGAGTAGCGCGCTACTCCAGAACACAAAAGGATTAGTGGATAATTACAATAGGGAAATATGAGTTAATTTTAGAGGTGGACATGCAAGTCTGTTGGTTGGATTGAATAGGATAATGGAGGGAACTAAGAGAGAAGAGTCTAGAAATTTTTATTTGGGAGAGCATAGTAGTAAGATGAGGTTTATGATGAATAAAGGGAGAGATGTAGGCCGGAAGAGTCTCTAGAACAGGATTAGATAAATCATAGTAGTAAAATGAGGTTTGGGACAAGTCAAAGGAGGAATACATGATGGAGGACTTTAGAAAGGGTTGTTTGGGAGATCATAGTAGAAAAATGAGGTTTGGTGTGGGCCAAGGAGGGATAGAGGAGGGAAGAGTCTAGAACTGGCTATTTTAGAGATCATAGTAGAACTTTCAAACTGAAGGGAATGGAATGGTCCTTGACCCCTCCCTGATGGCACCATGCTCACACCAAAGTTAGTAGATTTCTTCAGCCGGCCGGTGGCTTACTGCCTCAGGACCAGATGAACTACAGAATAACACCACCAAAGGGAACCTTTATCCCACCAGTGGACTGATCCTGAGGCTATATCTTGACCTTTCACCCATATAGACACAGGCGTATTCTTCAAATACCCATGACAATATTTTGGAAATTGTCATGGCAATCCTGCTCTCTGCAATGGGAGCTTTTGTGGTGTTGAGATACAAGTCCTCATCCATGAGCGTCACTCACCGCAGATCCAACATCATCATCAGATCCCCATTTAAAATCACCACAGGAATCGTCTTTCAATGAACACAAGAACCTTCATCAGACTGCATAATCTCGTCAAATCACCACAAACTTCCTCCTTGGACAAATGATATTCCAAAGAACTGTGGTGCAGGGTACAGCACCCTGTCTCTCTAAGGTGAGCCTAATCATGTATTAGATGAGGAGGTGCAATTAAGTGTTGGAACATAAAAACATGGCTGTCCATATCAAGCATGCTTCTTGCTCGATAAAGGTAGAACATTTCCTAAATTCTAAGACATCCAGCCAATTATGAGGATACCTTTTGAACATGATGTCATCATCCAAAATCATGATGACATTGTGTCACATCTGATGTGAACTCACCTCCTAGCTCGAGGGGCAACATCTCACATTGCAATGGGTTACTTCTCACATTATACAGACATCCATCCCACATCATGATGCCATTCTCCTATCACAGTGCAAACTCACATCTTGATGACATCTCACATAGGATTGGGACGTCATTGCACTATGTACTGGGCATCACTTTTACACTGGGATGGTGGGTAGCACCTCACAACATGACACAATCATATAGCTCACTCCAATGTGATGGACATTGTAAAAAATTCACAATTTCTGCGTGGTCATCGCAGATTGTTCACCATTTATTGGACCCTATATTTCAGTTGGCTTGAGAAATCTGTGTACACCTTGCTTTAATCATGATAACCAGTAGTAAAGTGCCTGTGCCCCCCTTTAACCATGGTTACAGTCTATAGTATGTGGGTTAAACAGTACACTCAGGGCCTGGAAGTTAAATGCCACTTGTAGACTGCAGCACCTATTGTGTCGTGTTATGTTATGTGTATTTGTAAAGCGCATTATCACCCATGAGGGTATCCTGCTGCTGCCAACCTCTACTGTAGCAGTGCAAACATGGCTACATGCCTACCCTTTGTAGCTTGACTAATGCAGTCTGATCTGTTAAAATAAGCATATTAGTAAGTGACGCCCATGCATGTTCTATAGTCTACAAGGCAGGGCTCAGGGTATTTAAAAGTGGGACAAGTAAAAAATGTAAGTTACCATGTTCCATAAGTGACAAGGTTCTGAAAGTTAATTTCACTGTAGCAGGCCTGGCTGTCATATCAAGAAAAAAAGTTGGGATTAAAATACTAATATTGTATCACAGGAATAAGACCAGCTAAAAACAACATTTAACAACTATTTGCAATAGTTAATAAAACACAATTCAATGATGAAGTTTCATTTTTAATAAACATTAAGGAAAAGTACATTTTAGAAAGCTACACTTAACGTGCCTGACCTGTCAGAGGGCTAATTGGACTACGCCTTTGCCATCTCCCGGTCTATGCTTAGCCTTGAATAAGTGTGAAATAGCTGTGAAAGGCCTCCCAGGAGCATACAATAGACTCGTATTCCTCCTCTGGACTTCACAGAATATTCACAATGGGAGCTGTGGACATCCTGTGATATCCCACTTTTAAATCCTGCTTGACAGATCTGTTGATGTACATGTAGCACTTAGGCCACTCTTTAAATGGAGATAACAGGATGGCAAAACAATTCCTGTGGATCCTTAGTCTGGTTGCTGAAGGACCATGCTTTTGTTCAACAGACTTCTGTTTTTAGATTTATTGTGTGTACAGTACCCACCTCAAGATTTTAGTTAGATGCGGGAGGATACTATTAGCACCATATTATACTCCCCAAGCACACCCCCAACACTCAGAGCCCAAGTTCAGTGTGGTCAAAGACTTTCGCCATTTTGAAAATGCCCCAATACATGCCGTTTTGGATCTGTTTGCAGTAAGACAAACAGTAACTGCTGTAAACGTGGGTAGGGTTACCTCTGGTGAACTTTTACCTATTGGTTAGGTATAGGCCAGGAGTCATCTCTCTGCCTCCCACTGTTAGTGCCAGGCAGATATATAGCATCGACAGACACTTTCTGAACTTTGAGAAGATCAGAAGGGGACTGAATCTGCTGTCTGTGACCTAAGAGCAGACTTGAAGGACTGGGCATGCTCCCTCTTCTAACCATGACAAAGAAGTGAACTCCAAAGGTCAGTTGACTGATCTTTGAGGCTAGAGGGAGACAACAAGCTGTAAGACACCTCTTCTTGGAACTACCCAGCAAACCATTGGCAACTGGACCTGAACTGGACCCTGCCGTTGGCCTCTGCCTGGCACTTCTGAGTCTCTAAGTCCCCTCCACTGAAGGCTCCTAGGCTTTAGAAGTGTATGCCAGTGGTTGATTGGGACTTAAAAGACTGAGGGCCTGATTCTGTCACAAATGCAGCAGACACAGTTCAAGTGAATTATATCCTATGCCACTTGGAATACGGCAGACGGGACACCAGCCATGTCCGTAACGGAGCATCTTATCCACCCAGATCCAAATCAGGCCTGGAGTTAGAAGGTAAAATCTTTTCCAGGGCGAACCTTGTTGGTGTATTTAACCTACGCTCCATCGCCGTCAGCCTGAAATTGTGCCTAGGTCCTGATGTACCACGACCATAGACTATCATTGGAGAATAGTGTTTTTGGCACTTTTGCTACTTTAAAATAATTTACTCATTTCCCTAAGTTAAACCTGGCGGCACTGTGTCATAGTTACCACTGGACTAAGCTCACATTAATTTAGTAACTTTAAGAATTGTGATTGTTCCTTGAAGTGGGCAGTTACCCACCCAAATAATTATTCAATTAACAACAGGCATCATAATATGTCAGCACAGCCATCCAACTCACATTCATTTCATCATGGCAACATCCTAAGGCTGTGACGTGGCTTTGTCTCATGACATGGCATGGTATTTTTTAAATTATAATTTAACACTGCTTCAATAATGACGTGGCACCATCTCAGACCCTGACAGATATTCATCTCACATTTCATCACAGAAGACATCCCAATAGGTACATCACCATATGATGGACATGCTTCCACATTATAACAACTCTCTGTCTTTCCTCATCTCAGGCACCATTTTTACAGGTATCCTCTGAGATGGAGACAGGAATCAATTTTCGCTTTGGTATGCTTATTTCACACCCCTACTAACAGAACCTATGTCAGGCCATGTGTCCTTCTGTCCTAAACTTCTTTGCCTGCCAAATTAAATCCTACAGAGCTCTTCCAAGCAGACTTATTGGCTCAGCCTGCATAAGCAGAATACACAGTACTGTGTTCATTAGCCATGGTCTTACCATGCAACAAAACAATGTACTAGGATACCCAACCAACACATTTTGTATCACACACCATCCTTTCCCATTAACCATAATGACACGAATAGGAAAGCAAACCAATACATAACCAAGGGTTCTACAGCGATAACAATTAACAACTAACTTCCACTAGAACAGAAACTCCATGGAACTAATGAGTGTGACAGCGCTAATGAAGTTCCATTATATAAGATGAACTGCAGCACTTAGAAGTAACACTACAAACTAACTCTGGGCTACAAGGAGTAGTGTGTACTCATCCATAAACTTCGACAGGGGCATCAAGTAACATACACCTTTAAAATGCATCACACCCACCTCCTGATAGGAACATTCTCTCACGCCGTAACATGGCATCTTCCAACCCCACGGCCATCCATCTCACACCTTGACGACAAGCACTCACCTCTCATTCCATCCAGCAAGATCATCTGCCATGCAATAACCTCCTGTCATTGCAACGGTCGCTCCCTCGCATCATGAGATTGTATTATTATGGCCATCCTGATCACCCCTCACATCGTGACAAGCATCCAGTAGTATCATTAACCTCCAATCAGTGAGGGTCCAGCCAACCACAATAACAGCCCCAATAATATGTAGAGCCCTGAGATTCTGGGGCAAGAGCTGTTCCCGGGGTCTGTGTGCCCCATGATGGTCCCTTCACCCCCCTCCCAGAATTTGCATGTTTAGTTTCACTACGCTACACATCAGATGAAACTTGATAGTAAGTGTACAACAGTTGAGACTGCATATTACAGTATAATCCTGGATCAACTTTTAGGTGTGGAGATATCCATCCAGACTGTGTACTATATCCACTTTTAAATTACATTGGAAGGAAAGTATGTGTAAATGTCAGGGACCTCACATTGCACTAACGCTAAAGGTGAGGGTTAGTAAATACTGAAGAGTATACTGTCCAAAATTGAGAAATATGTTAATGTGTAATAAACTTCTGGACATTACAGAGACAGTACACCTACTTTTGGGTCAAAGCAACATATTGTTGGTTAGTGAGATAGTAGAAGTACAAAGTCAGCACTTACTTTATGGTGTCTCGACCTTTATCATAAATTGTTCACCAATTGTATAATTGTTTTCCTTTATTTTTAGTGGACCAGGCTGGCCAAGCAACATTGGGACAGGACCATGTGCAGAGCAGGACATCCTCGGCTTGTCGTCTGGCATGTCCTCTGGGCATCATCATTGAAGAGGAGGAGGAGAAAAAACAAACAACAGACCGGGGTAGTGCACCCACCCAGACCAGCCCAACATCTGCTACATCAGGAACCCGGCTTGAGGCAGAGGAGAATGAAGGGGGATAACTTGAGAAGAACACCACCAGCCGGGGGACAGATGAATGTGTGTCTACCCCTGGCCCACAAAAACTTGCTATGGAAATGGTGTGCCCAGAGCAGGCCCCAACAGCATCTGGGCCTGCCACCAACCCCACCCTAACTTTTGCTGCATTCATTCCATCGGTGCCTCCAGCTACACCCCCTACTGCTACTCTCCCACCAAGTGCCTTTCCAGTAGAGCTGATGGAAACATATGCTCCAGACACCCCACAGCCCTCATGTTCGACCCAACCCCTTCCATGTATTGTAACTGCTGTGGCTGCATCCCAAGAAGTGATGGTGCCAGTTGAAGATGTCAGGACTTTGGTCTCTATGGGCTTTCAGGAGCTGAATGATAAGATTCAGGTGTTCTGAGAGTCACATTCAAGATATTGTGACAAGCTCACTGACTCCATCACTTCCTTGGTTGCAGCCATATTGCCTGCATTGTTCCAATGACTCACCCAGACCACCGTTGTTGTGTCCCCAAGTGCATCTTCCCTCTTTGTTTCTCCTGCTACCTTTCATATCCCTCATGTTTCCGGCTCCCATGGGGTGTGTTCCAGAATCAGCCAGCTGGTGTGAGTCCACAAGTGCAGAAGATCTGAGAATTGTGCTGAAGGAGGATAGTGAGGATGATCCAAAAACAAGGGAGTTACCCCAGTGTGAAACTCACAAAGGGACGGGGTATCGACTTACAACAGAAACAAGAATGTCCCTATTAGGAAAGGCCTACGGATTTATCCTATCAATCAAGTGTCTGATGTTTACCGATTCTGTTGGTTGTCTCACAAACATAGAGTCTACATACAGTAGCTTGTATATGCACTAAAGAAATCTAAAATACTAATCAGTAAAATTACAATTATTTATTTTGTAAATAAGCAACATAAAAATATCAACATAAAAATATCCTTCCCTCCCAGAATGGGTTACAATCTTTTAATCAAATTCAATTAATCATAATAAAAAACAATTTACGTGAATACATGTCACAAAAATCATCATCAAAGTCGACGCGGCGTTTCGGTGATTTCACCTTCTTCAGGACTAAAAAACAGTATGATCAAATCTAAAAAGAAGGGAAAGTATTGTCTTAAAATAAATGTTGACTAAAACAGTGCAATATACAATACTACATTTCATGGCTACAGTATCTTGACTTGAAAATAGCTAATTGCCTGCGTATTGTTACTAATTGGTAAGGCAAACACTTGACAGTATGACGGTATTTCTATAGACACGTATATTATTCAAATTTATTTTATTATTATTTATCAACAGATGTCCTTAAAGCGTTTTATAAATTTATAGAAAGGACCCACTCATACCTCAATTGTCTTGTAATGGAAGGGATAGACGTTTTAAAAAAATTGTCCAAATGGAATAGCCCTTCACGGTAGAGGCATCTACTGTTGAATAAGCCTATAATGGAAGTAGGGGTCATCACTTAACATGTACCCTACATTTACTCTCCATTGGTGGTATGAAAACATAGCTTATACTTTATCGACATACCTTATTTTCAGTTGAGTTAGGAATTGTATGTTATGTCCGTAAGAGCCACCGTGGATATACTCGTATTATTCGAGAGAAGCCCACTTTAAAATTTGGGGAAAATATCTCTAGGGTGACAAGTAAAAGAAAAAATCTCTCATTTAATCACTGGGGTTTTGTTCACCTGATGTATTTTTTGACAGTTTACAACATTCAATCACTGTTGCTCACCACAAGATTCAAGGGCGTGTAAATCCTTTTCGTTTCTTCAGCTCTAATCGTTAGATAAGGAATTCACATCTGACAGGCCAACGAAAGTAGATTTTTTCAATTAATCACTTTCTTGTGTTCAATCCTATACATAAAGAGAGCACCATATATTGTCGTTTTGTGTATATTGACGTAAGATAATTACAGTCACATTGCTGTCCTATGCTAAATTGTGTGACCTAGTTATAAACATTGCCCCGAGTCCTGATATTTAAGACTCACGTTCCATTCAGAACCGTGTTTGTTTCAATATTACCAAAGTTCATCGTTTGGGCTCAGGTCTCGCTTTAAATAGTACCCGGCCAATCCAAGCAATTAAGAATGCTCAGTGTTGCTTATTTAATTAAGGCTGGAAGAAAAAAATTTTAAACTAACATTCTATCGGTTTATTATGTTTGTATAAACGCTCTATATTTGTACAACTAATTGCCGCTAGCGCTCGGGTCTTTTAATTTAAAGTTACAGAGAACCACGGTCATTTAAAATACTCCGTGACGCTTACCTCCACCGGACAAGACGGCCTCCCTGCTCTTACGGACTGTATGTAGACTCTATGTTTGTGAGACAACCAACAGAATCGGTAAACATCAGACACTTGATTGATAGGATAAATCCGTAGGCCTTTCCTAATAGGGACATTCTTGTTTCTGTTGTAAGTCGATACCCCGTCCCTTTGTGAGTTTCACACTGGGGTAACTCCCTTGTTTTTGGATTACTTACTGTACAGCTAGTGAGCTGGGGAGCTGTGTTTTCACCATACATTTTAATAATTAAGGTGATAAAATCCAATTGATTATGGATGCTCTGAAAACCTATGGTTTCTCAGAAGAACAATTTAATAAAATAATCAATGGCACTTCAAAAAACTTTTCCACTGTCAGCGCCAGTAACTGCGACGAGGATAAATGGCGAGACCTTTGGAACAACAAGAAAAAAACTATTAGAACAGAACTCCATGCAGACTTCCTAATAGAGTATTGCAAAAAAGGAATCATACCAAGAGGGTTACAAGTGAAAAACGAACCAGGTATTTTCATCAAACACTCTAAATTTATAGAAAACTGGACATTCACTTTCGTTGGCCTGTCAGATGTGAATTCCTTATCTAACGATTAGAGCTGAAGAAACGAAAAGGATTTACACGCCCTTGAATCTTGTGGTGAGCAACAGTGATTGAATGTTGTAAACTGTCAAAAAATACATCAGGTGAACAAAACCCCAGTGATTAAATGAGAGATTTTTTCTTTTACTTGTCACCCTAGAGATATTTTCCCCAAATTTTAAAGTGGGCTTCTCTCGAATAATACGAGTATATCCACGGTGGCTCTTACGGACATAACATACAATTCCTAACTCAACTGAAAATAAGGTATGTCGATAAAGTATAAGCTATGTTTTCATACCACCAATGGAGAGTAAATGTAGGGTACATGTTAAGTGATGACCCCTACTTCCATTATAGGCTTATTCAACAGTAGATGCCTCTACCGTGAAGGGCTATTCCATTTGGACAATTTTTTTAAAACGTCTATCCCTTCCATTACAAGACAATTGAGGTATGAGTGGGTCCTTTCTATAAATTTATAAAACGCTTTAAGGACATCTGTTGATAAATAATAATAAAATAAATTTGAATAATATACGTGTCTATAGAAATACCGTCATACTGTCAAGTGTTTGCCTTACCAATTAGTAACAATACGCAGGCAATTAGCTATTTTCAAGTCAAGATACTGTAGCCATGAAATGTAGTATTGTATATTGCACTGTTTTAGTCAACATTTATTTTAAGACAATACTTTCCCTTCTTTTTAGATTTGATCATACTGTTTTTTAGTCCTGAAGAAGGTGAAATCACCGAAACGCCGCGTCGACTTTGATGATGATTTTTGTGACATGTATTCACGTAAATTGTTTTTTATTATGATTAATTGAATTTGATTAAAAGATTGTAACCCATTCTGGGAGGGAAGGATATTTTTATGTTGATATTTTTATGTTGCTTATTTACAAAATAAATAATTGTAATTTTACTGATTAGTATTTTAGATTTCTTTAGTGCATATACAAGCTACTGTATGTAGACTCTATGTTTGTGAGACAACCAACAGAATCGGTAAACATCAGACACTTGATTGATAGGATAGTGAGGATGGCCAGTGAGTCGACAATGTTTTGACTGTGGACATTTCTTTTACCCCTGGAACATAGACTGGTTCCACTGACACTTCCTGGCATGTTTTATTTACTTTGCCCAACCCACTCCAAGGTCCCTTGCCCATTCTGCCAGAAAATGTATTTTCTTCCTTTCCAATGGACAGTAATTTATTTGATTTTATTTTCATATAGCATTTCTACAATATATATATTTTTGTTCTACACCATCTCTCGTCCTGTGCTTTGATTTTTTAATACCTAGTTATTCAATTTTCACAGAAAAAAAACCAATTGAATATATTCTCCCAACTTCCAAAGGCATACGGAAAAGGCGGGCCTGTGTATAGTATGCCATGTGAAGGATTTCTAACTGGATCATGCTGAATTCTTCCTAATGGTGACCTCGCCATGCCTAACACTAGTCATCATCCGCAAGCCTCCCCAGATATCTCTCCCATTTCTCTCTCAGAGGTTCAATAGATGGAAGACTATAGTTCAAAAATGTGGAGTAGAGTCAGGACACCATCTGTCAGAGGGGAACCCAGTACCCTGTATTTCAGGCAAGATTTCTCCTCTACTTCCCCCTGGAGATACTCACACTTGTAAAAATAAAAAGTTTCTCTTGGGAAATTACTCTCACGGAAGTCAACACTCGCTAATAAATACCAATCATACAATCACAAACATTCTAGTATGCCCAATCCACTGTCAATTCAGGACCCAAAAACCAATTCTAAACCATAGACACACAAAACCTTACGAAAATTATCACAATTTATTTAATAAAATTACAATCAATGAGTAAAACCACAAATAAGGACAAATACAAAAGCAATGAACAAAGAAATTAATACACAAGTGTAAAACTACGTAAAAACTTATATTGATGTGTGCAAGAGACAAAAGACAAGTGACATATTAAAAGTCATCAAAAATGGAGGTCATTTGATTGAATCAATTTTTGAGGAGTCTATCACAACTATTATGTTTTATCTCAATTGTTCCTCGAATTTAACAATATGATAAGCGTTGACGCATTTCGGTGGATTATTGTTAATTCCAGACCACCTTCTTTAAGATATTTATTTGTATTGTCTCTTCTAAAAATGGTACAAATTTCATATGTGCCTGTTTAAAAACACAAAGACACAATATCAAATAACAACAGACACAAGACTTGTTTCAAAAGGATACATCAGCCAACATATACAACAAAAACGTATATAACAATGCCATGATTAAAACAATATATAATGTATATAATGTATATAATGTATATCAGAACACACCGTGTGTTCTGATATATAGGTTTGACAGACACTATTCAAGAATGCAAATGTTTTCTAGGAAATAGAGAGGAATTGTGTACACCGTGTGTTCTGATATATAGTTTTGACAGGCACTATTCAAGAAAGCAAATGTTTTCTAGGAAATAGAGAGGAATTGTGTATATATATTGTTTTAATCATGGCATTGTTATATACGTTATTGTTGTATATGTTTGCTGATGTATCCTTTTGAAACAAGTCTTCTGTCTGTTGTTATTTGATATTGTGTCTTTGTGTTTTTAAACAGGCACGTATGAAATTTGTACCATTTTTAGAAGAGACAATACAAATAAATGGCTTGAAGAAGGTGGTCTGGAATTAACAATAATCCACTGAAACGCGTTGACGCTTATCATATTGTTAAAATCGAGGAACAATTGAGACTAATCATAATAGTTGTGATAGACTCTTTAATAATTGATTAAGTCGAATTAACTCAATTTTTGATGATTTTTATTATGTTACTTGTCTTTTGTCTCTTGCACACATCAATATACATTTTCACGTAGTTTTACATTTGTGTATTAATTTCTTTGTTAATTGCATTGGTATTTGTCCTTATTTGGGGTTTTACTAATTGATTGTAATTTTTTTTAAAGAAATTGGGATAATTTCCAATAGGTTTTGTGTGTCTATGGTTTAGAATTGGTCTATGGGTCCTGAATTCACAGGTGATTGGGCATACTAGAATGTTTGTAATTGTATGATTGGTATTTATTAGCGAGTATTGACTTCCATGAGAGTCATCTCCCAAGAGAAACTGTTTATTTTCACATTGAGTATATTTGGTACTCCGTCTGTTGGTGAGTTGGGCCACTCCCTTTTATTTCAGATAGGCACACTTGCCCAATATAAATTGCATCTGCTGGCTCCTCAAAAACAGATTCCCTGACAGTATGTGTTCAGCTTGCAATTCAGCAAACTAGATCACTATTCCCTTCTTCCACATGTGACCCACATTGGAGATCCCCAAGAGATCCCATGCCCTCGCACAGACCACTGAAGAGGTCTGAGTTCCAAAGCTGGGTCTCCAGTGTCAAACTGCCTTGCATATATTGACCACCATTTCCACGGGGAAGGGGAGGTGGGGCAGCCCACAATAGAGTTGGCAGAGGTATCCCTCTAGGGACATGGCAGTGATATCCGCTCTCAGGGATGGTTCCTGTTGAGACGAAAAGGCCAAGCCATTAACAGCCAACAACTGTGAGGCCAAAATATAGAGCTAGAGATTTGGAAGGGCAATGCCCTCCTCCATCAGGCATCTTGTCAGTAGTGAGCAGGCAATTCTCAGAACCCCACCATCCCACAGCAGCACCCTTGTGACACTGTCCACTTTATAGAAGACATTGTCTGAGAATGGGAAGGGGGTGTTCTGCAACATATGCAAACATTTTGGTAAGTAGACCATTTTGTAGAGGGCTGTCCAGCCCAGTTTTCATATTGGGAGTTTCCTCCACCTCATCAAAGTCACTGCTGCAGGCCTCCAGGATTTTCTTCAGGTTTTCCTGGAGAAACAAATCCCGTTCTGGTGTCACAAAAATACCCAAAGAGTGGAAGCCTTGGGTCGCCTACCAAAAGAGCCCAGTCCGGATCCCCCACTCCCACTGTGAAGGCCACCTACTTGTGCCAGTTGATATGAAACCCCGCTTAGGTCCTGTAAATCTCCAGGATGCACAGAAATTGTAGCTTACAATTTAGGGGGTCCACAAGGAAAAGGAGTGATATCATCAGCATATAACGAGACAACATCTTCTCAATATAGGTTACATCAGAGGCCACATATTTGTGCATCCACTCGGATCCAGGATTCCAGCGGTTCAAGTGCCTCCGTAAATAATAGGGGCAAGAGCCGGCATCCCTCTCGGGTGCCCCTGGATTACCCAATACTATACGAGAGGAGCCCAATAACCTGGACTCTTGCCACAGGGTCTTTATACAACAGGCCAACCGAGGATAGAAAATATGGCCCAAAGCCCATCTTGCCGAGCATGGACATCATACATGGCCATTCCAGGGAGTCAAAGGCGTTTTTGGCGTCTAAGGCAAGAAGGACCCCAACTCACAAAATCCCTTACTATGTGTGAAGCAACCCTTCAGCCTTCTCAGACTATGCCTCATGGGCCTGTATGGCATAATTCCAGATTGGTCCAGGTCGACAAGTGAATCAATCACCTATATGAGGCAACTCACCAAAATCTTAGCCAGAAATTTTGTCTCTGTATAAATCAATGAGATTGGCCTGTAGGAGGCGCAATCTTCTGTGCGTTTCTCATCCTTGTGGATCAATCCAATCGTAGCTACTCAAAAGTCATGTGACGGAGTACCCATCTCCTTGGCCTTGTAAAACATTGGGAGCATCAGCTGTATAACGTTGGATGTGACACATTTTAAAAATTGTACGGTAATGGCGTTGGGGCCAGGGGTCTTGCTGCTGCTCAACTTGGAAATACCTTAAGCCACCTCACCCTTTGTGATCTCCCCGTCCAGCAACTCAACATGGTTGGGGTCGAGTCAGGTGGGCGGGAAGATCCCTAGTAAAAGTTTCTAGATCTCCCCGATTGGGCATAGTTTGTACCTGATATATCTGCCTTAATGATGCCAAAAACGCTCGCGCGATGTGCTGGGGGTCTCTCTCACTCTGGTTCCTCCATATTGATTCCTCTAACCCACCGCTGTCCTTCTTAGCCATCCATGTGAGGAGTTTACAGCCTTACTGCCCACCTCATACAACCTGCCTTGAGTGGCTCAGAACTGGGCTCTCACCTCATGACGTACCAGAGCCATATAGTCCCACCCCCCTCCTACACCCTAGGCGCCCCATCTACAGATGGGGCGGCTACATACTCCGCTTCGGGCTGCAGTGATTTCTCATTGAGCTTCCTACACTCCTCCTCTCTATCCCTTCTTTTGCCTGCCATTGTTTGATTAACTTACCTGTCAGAACAGACTTATAAGCCTCCCACAGATCAGCTGTTGACTGGACTGAGCCCTCATTCTCTGCGAGATAACAATCAGTGACCATAGTTACTAGCTATTTGGTGTCCCTGTCGCTGATTTCCCAGGCGTCAAGTTAAAGTCCCCACCAATAATGGCCACTAGTCAGGACTGCATGTGCTCCATGCCTAAGGACTGTAAGCCCGGAGAAAAGTACCATGAGCCTAACCCCATGGCTGTGAATCGTTGCCTGGCATCCATTCTTGTCAACCCAAGTATTGACTACCTCCAGCAACAGGGATCAATAAACAAGGACTCCCACCCCCTTGAATCCCCTGTGATCCCTGCATGCACCAGCAATACGTATCTGCTTGTACCCGGAAATCTGCAGTTATTCCTCAGCAAATGGGTCTCCTGCAATAGGACTATATCGAGGTTGTGTCATAGCAGGTATCTCTTCACCACCCTTCACTTGAGCTTATCGCCCATGCCATTGGCATCCGAGGGGAGAATCTTCAGGGTCAAACCCCGGCCTGAGCCATCTGTGGTCTTCTTCCCCATTAGTTCCTTGGCTGTCTGCTATGGTCTCCAGCCCCACTCTTTCAGGACCCAATGTGCTCTCAATATGGCCGTGAACTACCATGCACCTCACCCAAAACTCCCCCTTCTAATCACTTAGTGCTGTGGGCTCAAAACTACACACCTTCACAATGCCCAAGATGCATGTCATCCCAACATTGCAAAAATAATTTAAAATGAGAGTGTTCTCTAAACTAGAGCCAAAAGTGTCCTCCACCATGGGTGGGCACGTCTACCTGGCCCATCAAACCATCTAGAACCCATCTAGAACCTCACATGGGAATGGCCCAGTGGGGTCAAAGAAACTTCCCAGTCAGTTTTTGGTTGTGCCAGCACAGCTGCAGAGACTGTGACACAGTTGTTGATTGAGCCTGCACAGAGACAGGGGGTGCATGTACAGTGAGAGGATGTGCCTGACCAGATGGGCCATGTTCTAGTGCAGGGGGACCTGCCTGTGAGGGAAGGGATGTGCAGGGGTTATGTGCAGGGAAGGTGCATGTGCTTGGGGGTTGCCTGTGTATGTAGGGGGCACCAATTCATTTGTGGTACAGGTGGTTGGGTGACATGGGGTGCAGATAGGTGTGCTGAGTACCCTCCATGTGTTGACCATGAAGGAAGACTTTGAAATAGTTTCTACATGCCCTCCATCATCTTCATGGCCAAGGTACGGTGTCTTGCACTCGGTTCCCGATGGATTGATATTAGGTCTTTGTGCCTCCTTGCACTGTCTTTAGATTTCTCACTCCTTTAAAAGACATGGGTCTGCCTGTCGATCATCTTGGGGATTTCCTGTAGGGAGTCTGAAATGTCAGACAGAGTACCCCCTATGGCATGAATGTCCTGCCTCACACCAGCCTCTTATTGGATAAACTCTTCCCCTCACTGGCCAACATGACCATCACCCAGCCCCCACAGCATGGGACACACTCCAATATGACTGTCAGGTCCACCTGCATGGGGAGGGGTGGCACGTCGGAGTCTGTGGGGATGAGATTCATTCCTAGGGCATATCTGCTCCTCACCAGATGCGTAAAAAAAAGTCCGGGGGTACACTGTCATGGGAGGAGTGTGTAGGAGAAGAAACACATCTACCTTGGACCTGATGGCTGTGAGGAGGTGATGGTTGTGTTGGGGTTGGTTGAACACTGTGGTTGGTTGGCTGACTGCTGGGACTGGGCAATCCTCAGAGGGTAAGTGGGAGAAACAATTATGGCCGGAACTGATGTAGGCTTCAGTCTTTTTGCCTGTGGTCCAATTTCACTTCAGCCTCCATTTGTCCAGTGTGTAATTGCCCCAAATATACAGTGATATATTGGGAAAATGAGAGCCAAGGGAACATGTCACAAGAAAATCGGTGCCTGGTGCAGCATTCCTGGTATGCCACTGAAATGTTCTGAATGCCAAAACTAGTAAGTCTGCATCATTTTGTAAAAGTACTGAGCAAAATGCACATTTACTCCTCTTCCTTCTGAATCAGGCACAATACATCTGGTTTATTTCAGGTTATTCCTAGCTTAACTCACAGAATGCACTGAGTAATTTAGGTGACGTTCCAATCAACTATAAATTTTATGACGCGCTACGTAATGTTTTATATTAGCCTTATTTCCTCAAGTCTATTAGATCACAAACCACATATTGACTTGAATTACGAGTGTTTATTAATAAGTTACTGGGACCATCATATTTATAAATTCAGCAGGAACATGCTGGTGAGAGATTTTTTGACCAGAACTTTCACATGCTACAAGTAGACAAAGTCTCAATGTCAGTGGCGTCTGGCATTACTCGCAGGTGGCGGGACAGGTCGCGCAGTGTGTGGGGTGGTCACGCAATAAAAACAAATATTTGAGCATCCTGATTCGACACTCAACCAGGGAATGGGAGCCTGGGCTTGTTCTCCATGCAGTCTGTAATGCAGCCTGCATGGAGAACGTGAAAAGTGTGCATGACTGGTTTGGGCAGCCCGAGAGGGCTAACCAATCAGCGATTGTGCACTTAGGAGTGGGCAAACCACTCCTCCCCCACTGTGCTCTGAGAGCAGAGCAGCTCCGCCCACCTGCCCACCTGCAAAGCAGCACAAAACATAAAATGATAATAACTATGACGTATTACCATTTTATGTTTCTTCTTCCTCGCACTGTTTAAAAGCATAAAAGCAGTAGGGCGACGCTCCTCCACCATAGCAGAGGAGCCGCCACTGCTCCATGTGGAATGCCTGGGACATTCATATGGGAATCGCCATGGTAAACCCGATTCCTGCATGCTATTACCCAATAATGTATATTCTCTGATATTTCCGCATATGAAAATACTGGGAATTCTGGAGATTACAATGGACCATTTGTAACGAGGCATAGAGGCGCTTCTCTGAACATTGAGCCTCCATGACTTTTGACTTAATGCAGAAACTGGCTGGAAACAATTCATATTATTGCCTGAACCATTGATGCATGTTGCCATAGGTGGAAATTGAGACATTACTGGGGCATATTATCAAGAAACGGCGTTAAAATTACCGCCGCTTTAGAGAATTCCAATAGAAGCCCATGTTCTGGTGTCAACATGGGCTTCTATTAGAATTCTCACTGGCATATTATCAAGCCCCTTATCGCCGCTTTAGCTGCAGCTTTCTGCCGCTAAAGTGGCGATAATTTTAACGCCGTGCTTGATAATATGCCCCACTGTCTTGAAAACGGATGGGTATTACTCTCTGGGTCTATAGAGTCATGTTGCAAATCGAGCCAAACTTGGTGGTTTTCACTGCACAATTTTCTTCTACTAAAACCCTGGCGAAATTCGTGAGGAAAAAAACACATACTTTTGCCTTTTCATATCTCAGAATGGTGGGACACACTTAGGATTCAACTCACAAATATTTTACTGTGAGTTGACGCGAAATACTCTTGCATTGCTCCTGGCTTGGTGCTGCAGTGCAGGAGTACCGCCTCACCTCTTCAATTCAGGAGAAAGCCGGGAGTATTCCGAAAGTAAGTCACAGCAAATTCTTGTATGTAAAGGTGCAGACCTCAGAATGATGCACAACACCCTAATCGGCAGGTAGAGGTCCACTCTAGGAGGGAATGCTTTTTATTTTTTTGTTGTTGGAATTTGTAATTCCTTTTTTACAAACGCCTGTAAACAATGAAATACCAGCATCTCTGCTCTCCTTTGTACCTACCTACACGCTGTCAAGCTCACTTGGGTAATATTCACTGAAATATGAGTTTCTCATAACTCTCTGGTATTGATGTGCCCCGAAGCCATTAGCCATAGTGTTTCCCTTTTTTGGTAAATGTCCTGTTGGATAGTTAAAAACTGTCAGATGTATTTTATCAGAGGGAGCTTGGCCCCATTTTATAAATTCTTTTTTGTCGTTTTTTCAAGGAATGCTCAATCCAGCATGGACTTATAAATGAAAGGCAGACTGACGACAAACTGCAGTGTGGGAACCAACACCGAGCACTCGGCTTCTGGATGTGTGTAAACCAAATAAGAATTCACCCCCAGGGCACATTATCGCACAGTCGCAGCAGCATTTCTGCACATTCTTAATAAAATATGTAGTTAGTTGAAGTATTTAGCAAAGTGCTTAGTGCTTTTAAAGTCGCTAATGAATTCTGTCTCCATCTGTAAAACAGAAGAAGAGAAGGCGCATTTAAATGGCAGCTGTGCCCGCACGCCCACACCTTTTATCGCCTTCCAAATGTGCTGTTTAACGAATTCACCCCTGCTAAATTATAAAATATGATAGGTGCACCCGCGCATGACTCAAGCAGGCGCGTGCACGCACGCATACGTACTACCACGTCCAGATAAGAACCTCTGTAGAAACAGAGTGCATGTATACCTTGTGATCTAATATACTGAATTAAAAAATTGTACAAACCCACACGCAATCTCACACACACAGCCATATGCAGGACTATGTGCACAATGAAGGTCGTGGAGCTATAATCTCTTTGTAAAATAATGTGCGTTTGTTTCATGATATACAAATCTATTTTATGTGGTTATCCTGAAAATGTGGCATGGATCAACCCTCGAGGACCTACACTGCATGCCCATGTTCTGGGAAGTATTTCCATCACAGTTTGCAGTTTTGTCTAATACAAACCAGACCCACTTTGGTAACGAAAGGCTTTATTTAGAGTTTGGCAGATTGTCAGCCGTTCTTCTGTCATGGCAAGACAGAGAAGACAGTCATGCTGACAGACAGTTGACTGTATGTCGCATGTCAGGTCTGCCATCCACCAGAGCAGTCTAATATCCTTCTGCAGGCTTTGAATCCCCATTGGCATAATCAGTCGCGGCCCGTGCAGGTAAGAGCAGTGGGGCGGTGTGGCCAGGTTGGGGGGGGGTTTCAATGGACGATGACAACATTATTTATTTATATAATTTTCCTTTGTCATCCCCCGTCTAAATCCCCTCTCCCCCGCCCCACCACTCTTAGTTGCACGGGTCGCGGCTGTTGGCATTTCTCTGTCCTCAGCTGGTAGCCAAAGCTGGTGTGGTGGTCCACTGTCCCGCATGGAGCTACAGACGAGCAACGGGCCAGCCTTTGTGATAGAAGATGCCAATATCAGACGTGAACAACTGTGATGAATTTCCTTCAAATGTAATCAGATAATGCACCAAGGCGCACCACGGGCATCTACCAATTAGCAACAAAGGCTAATTTTAATGTTGCTAAAAAGAGTTTGGGCCGATATACATTTTTATTAGTAAAGCCAACCCCCAACCACTGGGTATGCTTTGAATCCTAAGTTTATGCTTATGCTTGCCCATCCCAAACCCTATTAAAATATACTACTCACCAGTAAAGATAACATGTGATTCCTGCACCTTGTAATCCTCATTGGCTTATCTGGCATTCCCTATAGACTGATTTACATATTTGTATGATTCATTGTCTCTGTATAATGTGTGCTTGTTGTAAAGTACTGAGACACCCTACACTGATATGAGTAGCGCTATACAACAAATGAAATGCATATGAGAGAGTGGCAATTGGGAGCTGAATGGCACTGTTGGAGGGTGGTAGTAATGGTATCTGCGGAGAAAGAGGTAATTGGTGGGGCGCCAAAAAAGACTTTCGCACTAGCTCTAAAGCCGGCCCTGTCATGGCCTTCCTGTTTGTATTTAATTAGCAGTCAGGTCATTAGGGAAACTGTGGAACATATTATAAAGTGTGTGCTAATTATATTTACTGCTATATTCACCGTTTTACGTTTGAAGGTAATTTTACTAATGTATTCTACTTGAATAATGTAAGTGGAGCTGGATGGTGGCTGATATGGGGCTGGGGCCCAAGATCAGCTGTGAGATAAGGTGCACAGGAGAGGGATGGTAGAAAAGTGGATAACCGGGCCTGTAAGTACTTGTTTTGAAGCCTGGCCTGGTGGAATTTGAGGGTTTGTTCGTATACGGACAGAATCGATCCGTTGTATCATGGCGACTGTTTGGAAGTAGATATGATGTAATCTAGAGCGGGTAGGCTACCACAAGAAGCGACAAATTGGGCCCCCAGTGGCCCCCCCACATGCACCCTTGGCCCACCCAAATTCTTTGTCTTGGAGCCGGGCCTGGTGCAGCCCCAGTTGTTTGAAGCACCTGTGTGCTCCATCAGGCCAGATTTGCCAACGGGGAGACTGCTTTGTATAGTATGCAATGCTCACAGAATGACATCAGCAAGAGGTGAAATGACTGTCGTGGTAGAGTCTGCTTTCTGTCTGGTCGCAACAACACGCAATGGAAACAGGAAGTGGGTCTTCCCGGTCTTTTAGCCTCTTGGCCTGGGTGCAGAAGTCGTTGGAGATCCTGTACACTCAAGGCATGTGGGCATCAAAGGCACAGCAGACAGTAGCACACATTTTGTAAACATGTCTCAGATATCATGGGACACTTTCCTTTGTGTAGAGCTATCTTGCTGTCACAAAACTTGTCATGTAAAGAACAGCATGCCCCACGTATGATGTCACGCTCGGTGACAGTGCACAGCAGTCCAAGGGCAATACTCTGTCACATCTCACTGGCACCCCATCCTTAAACATCGCATTAAAAAAGCAGGTACATTTTTCAGGCTGCCACTGCAGTGCATCCATTCAGCCAGATAGCAGACCAGAACCGCGTGATGAGTAACATACATAAGCTAAGAACAATTGCCAAGGCCTATGGTAAACTACACCCACACTGGGACAGGACACCAGTGTGGAGATGGACACGTACAACAAAGTGTCATTATGATAACTCACTTCAACAATAAGTACATTCCCACAAGTCCATAACCTCTAACTGGCTGGTGAAACAACTATTGCGAAGCTTAACGAATGCAACGAGGGTGCCAACAACAGCTCCACAGCTGTACATGCATGAATGTCCACTATCAGAATAAGGGTAATGAGACGAGTCAATAACTTACACTTCCGTAATAGATTGTGTAAAAGAAGTCAAGTAATACAAGGCCATATGTAACGAAAGAGCTTCCCACACAATCTAGAACACCTGATGACCTGCAGAATGCTGACATTGATGTAAAGGAAACATATACCAATGTCGCACAGTGCCGAACTGCTGATATGTTGCTGCATTTATCTGCATTTATCTGTCCACATATGTAGTGAGCCACATATGTGCCTGTCTGTCAGATTGTAATCCTCATACGAATGTGGCACTGTTGCACTCATGATCTTCAGAAACACATACAGTCAAAATGATGCCACAAAAACCTTTTTCCTTTACTCGCTTTAAAAAAGTAACCAATATCACAGAGCAAGCGGGCCAAATAAAGCCATCCACTCTCTGCACAAGCCACGGTGCAGTACACAAGCACAGATGCACAGAACCACAGTGCAGTAATCAATTATCAATTCTGTATTGAACTTGACATTTACAAATTGTATTAAAAATACAAGTATACAAAAGTTAATGTGCCTTCTATATCAGGCACAATATACTGTGTAGACTGATCAGTGATGCCAAATCCCAAAAAGTGCAGTGTTACTCTCCAAAAGTTGGAAGTAACTACCAACTAATGTATGTCAGCACTCTAAGTAGGAACCTCGTATGGTATTATTTCACACAGAAATGACCTGAGTTGAAATCCATGATACCACCACACATACACAAATACACCAATACCAATGGGCCTCGCTAGAAACTCAGCCAGGTATAAATATAGTAGGGGACATATTTATCATTTCATCAGGCAGCACAGCAAGTCACCTTGCTGCACTGCGTGATAGGGAAAGGGCAGGAGTGGCCGTACTTAACATTATACAGTGCATTCCTGCCTTTTACCAGCGCTGGCCCACAATGTGTTCGACAGCCCATGCGGCCACTCTTGTACCATGGTGCAAGGGTGCCGGCAAGCTTAACAGGATTTTTTTGGTGCAGGAGGATCACCTTCCTGCATAAAAACAATCAACTAATAAATTCTCCTCTTTTCGCTTTTCGGACAAAACGAGGAGAAATTAAAATATTTCTCGTCATTACGCCTCCCTTGGGACGGTGTAGCATTTTGGTGTATGCCCAGGTCTACCAGTAATGGTAAATCTGGGAATGCATCGAAATTCATGGATTTTGCATGGGAACACCCACACACCACCCATGGAATGCCTCCCTGGGGTGCAGTAACGCAATGCAGCTATTGGCGCTGCATTAATCTTGATTCATCAGGCCACTCAGGACCATGCAAGAGGGCCTTGTGTGGCTTGATAAATCTCATCACAAGGGTTGCGTCGCTTAGGCACACCATCCTGTGGTGCAAAAGCGACGCGACCTTTGATAAATATGGCTAGGTATGTACATCTATGTCTATAACAGAACAACATTCACCCATTTGAATAACACATCATCAAAATCATACATGTTCACATTTAGTGACAGAACACCCAGAAGTGAACACAGTATTGAGGAAAGCTTACAGCAACCACAATGCAACATTAAGAACAACAGTACAACAGGAGACAAACCAATGCCTATTGACACATGAATACATTCAAGTAGTACCAATAGGGCACAGTAGAGTGCCACCATCTTACACATAGCTGTTGGAAACAACATAGACCCCAAGAACCTGATACAATTTGTGGCACATGAAAAGGTAACCCCATGTTAAAAATGTTCCCTTGGTTATGTGCAAGAAATCTAAAGACTGTTCGCAGGCAAGACATGACTTGTATTACTGTATATGTCTCACGCGTAGAAAACTATTGCATCTGTGTATTCATACAAAGCACCAACATTGTTTGCCCCTCATCTACCTCATCATGTCAGATGATGACATCTGACCACATAAAATTGTCAGGCTGTGTGTTGAGAGGATTTCCTTGTCCTGTCACCCTGCAACAGAACAAAACAATAACGTTCAGGCATATCAATCACGTCCCTGTACCAGCAATGAATGCCTTGTAAACAAATATCTACCCCCCCCATCGAACACATACCACTATAACACCAGCGAAGGACTCGTATGAGCATGTGAACACACAAAGGCCGCTATGCCTTACTACAAAACAACACCATATCTCACGTCTGTCACACGATCCAATGTCACACTCCACCACAACACACTTGTTTCAATTCCATACCCACTTTATATACTATTCTCAAATTTGACGCACATGTACCCTTCAACACAATCTGAAACTATTTGGCTAGCTTCGAACATTATGTTTTATGGCATTTCTTCATATCTTAATGTCATTCACTAACAAATTCCCAAGTCAACATACGAAGGGAATCATCAAAATTTGTGAAGATCATCTGTCATACCATGTAACACCATACCCCACACAACTGTGGTGCTCCTGAGGAAAATCCTACACCCTTCCAAATGCAATTGCTGTTTAAGAATCCGCAACAGCAGCTCAATTGCCTTACATTTAGAATGTGGCTTGACATTTCCTCACCAACTTCCAGAATCACAACATGCTACACATGTTGGAATGCATCAGACAGTTCTGACACACATCCTAGCATGAAGTAATCACTGCATGTCAAGCCATGTGAAACATTATCTATGTGTTGATATAGCAGGCATCATGTTGTGATTTATAATAACTGTGACTTCAGTGATAATTTCATAACATGACAAATCATGTTCATCATTCCACTCTGAATGGTGAAAAACCAAGGGAACCTGGAAACCCAGCTTTGCTTCTTTCTGCTGAATCGGAAGAAGGAACATCTCACGCCTTTACTGAGAGCATTATACAGCTTGCTGCATCCTCCTCAGTAGCAAGCCCTATCCTGTCTGGAGCACACCTCGCCACATGTTTTGGCAGCACAGGTGAGCCATGTAGCCAGAAGAGCTGTGTCTCAGTTCCCAGCTTGATCCAATGTGACAGGAACTGCTTTGGACCAAAGGCCTAGTGCTTCAGTGAGCGATGTCACGATCATGCACTAAACAATATGGGAAAAAGTGACATACTGGCGGTGCAAGGGGCTTATAAATAAGCCCCAATGGGTGCAGCTTTGCGGTAGCAGAAACAGATGCAAAAAATCACCAGGCCACTCGAGGATAAGAATGACTACCTGGAGCAGAAGCGTGAGGTCAGGAGGAGAATTCCACCTACTCCAAACAGCAGTGTTTGACTTGGCAGCGGCTATTCCTGACCAACTATCATCGGCTGCTATCCAGTCCCCTGCAACATGCCAGGTTGGGAGGGTCAGACACAATTATCCTGTTCTTCACCATAGCCTTTGAGCCCTGTTCCCCAGTTTCTGCTGCACCCCCTGCACCAGCCCTAACTAAGGGTCGTTTTTTTGCCTGAGCTGATCTCAACAACCATATGCCTCTAACCAAGAAAAGGCAGGACTAAAGTCACCCTGTATTTCCAGCAATCTTTACACTGATTTTTCTATATACACAAATGTGAGCGCCATTTCCCCTTTTACTGCACTCTGCCCCTAAACAACACCATACCCATGATCACAAAGACATTCACTATCTACTCCTACCTCATTCTCTGAGAACTGTTATAACTCCAGCAACCCTTCATGTGAATTATTATGAAGGTCACATCAAAAAGTTGTAAATAAATGCACAACATTGCAAATTGGGCTTCTGGTTGGCAGAGGTATGCACCCTGTCCAAGCAGGAACCACAACCCTTGTCAGGGTAAGTCAGATACACATCCTAAATTAATCTGTGTTAACCCTCTGGTAGCTTTGCGCAGAACAGTCAGGCTTAACTTAAGAGGCAATGTGTAAAGTATATGTGCAACACTTAAAACAGTAAATCAGTGGAAACACCACACAAAAAGATGCCACACCTGGTTAGGAAAATAGAGCTTAATTGAATGAACAAAACAACACCAAAACAACAAAACACCAATAAGTATAACCAGAGTTATGAATTTTTAAAGAATAAACTGAAATGTAGTGCTTAAAAGCAAACCAAGGCTATCTGGTCATGTTAGACTTGATCAAATTCAAATGTTCAGGCCAACCATAATGGAGCATGGGTCAGATACAGGGACCAACCTTGACCCACTGCAAAGTACTTTGCTGCATTGTCGGCGAAGTCCCGATGCGTGGAGCAGAAGAAGTGATGCATCGTATTCAATCCCTTAGGATGTAGGCGATGCACCGGTTCCAAGCCATGCAAGTTGGAGATGTGTCATCATCGAAGCACAAGATATACGTGATGCATCTTTGTGAGCCACACAAGCTGAGGATGTGTCAGGGACTGAAGGTGAAGGTATGGACAGTTTGCGATGGGATGTCTTCAGTCCTTGCGGCAGTGGTGATGCATTGGCATCTATGTAGATGTGCCGATTCCGAGCCACTCAATTATGGCGATGCGTGGATTTCAGTAGTTGCAGCACTTTATATACCCACTTCAAAGGGTCCAGTACTGGATTGACACCACTTGGCAGAGCAAATCTCTCAGATGGCAGAGTTCAGGTTCTGTGGGTGAATGGTTAGAAGTCTTTGTTGTCCTGAGCTTTCAAAATAGGAGGCAAACAGACAAGCCCTTTGAGTCAATGTGGTTCTGGGTTGCAGAGATGCAGGTCTAGTCCTTCTTACTCCCAGGCAAGAGAGCAGCAGGCAACAGATCAGCACAGCAGAGAAGAAGGCCAGCAGCAGAGCAGTGCAGCAGAGTAGCAGTCATTTCAGTAGCTACAGGTCCAGAAGTATACTGAGTTGTTGGTGTCTGAGGTCAAGGGATTATACCCAGTTGTGCCTGAGAAGTGGGGAGACTTCAAAGAGAGGCCTTTGAAGTGAACAGAGTCCCTGCCCTTCCTGCTGAGGCCCCAGACTCACTAAAGCGGGGTAATGCAGCCATATGTGAGTGGAGAGGACACAGCCTATTAAAGTGTGAAGCAGTGCTCACCTCCACACCCTCCCCCATCAAGCCTGTTAATGGCAGCTGTGACCGCAGCAGGTAAGAGCAGTGGGGAAGGTGGGCTGGGGAAGTTGACATACAACGACGCAGGAAAATAAAATTAAAAAAAGAAAATCACTTACCTTGTGCTCGCCACATCGGCAGCACTATATGCTGGTTGGCAGTGGTACAGTGCCCAGAGTCCTGAAGCCAACAAAAAAGGATTCAGCAAAAAGCTGACAAGGAAGGCAATATGTTTGGGGGTGACCATGCCGAAAGGGCTATAACAAACACACAATAATAACCAACATTCCTGTGTATGATCTCTCTAGTTAGTTGTCTCAGACTGGTCTGACCATACCAAGTTATACCTACATTATTGGTAAGTAACAGATCTTAGCATAATGAATGTGGCCCATGAAGCTCTGAGAATGCCATTAAGACACAGTTGTCACACAATCTATATAAAATGGTAAACCCTATTATATGCTATGTGTTGACATAACAGCTAATGTGATATCCTGCAAGTTTTTAAAATTGGAGAAAGGAGAAATTTACACTCCAACATAAATTCCACAACTACCAGACTGCAAATGTCATACATGAATAAGTGACAGAAATACATGGCATGTGTACCCGTGATGCTTTCAAAGCAAGTACAGCAATTTGCTCTTCAAATTAATTATGTCGTCACACAATATACTATCTTCATATGGCATAATTTGTCTAATTATAAATTGAGCCCATTACATTCCTTTATATATTGGCACACAATAAAATACTGCAACCTGTATAAAATAAAAAAGTAGAAAAATGTCATGTGGTGCAACATGTTGTCCAAGCTCCTTATGTTTCACAACACGCATGAGCGAAACACTAACTAAAAACAGATCTGAAAATAATACAATATTGGCCCCAAATAGAGCTGATACTGGCTCTTAATTCTGACATTTATTTAAAAATGATCCCACAACTAATAACATTCAGTAGGAAGGGGTGGGAGCACACTGTTGACCTCTCAGCACAGTTCGCCCCTTAGCATTATGGTAAATGCAGTTTGTAGTGCACGCTTACTTGGTATTTTGCTGGAGTGTTCCACCAAAGTTGGTGCAGATTAGTGCTGTCATCTCTAGACCCATGTGTTTATGGATTGTATCCGTCATCAGTAGAGATCAAAAAACTATTTTTTTTGGGGTTGCTGAGAAGGCTGACACAATTCTTACAGGTCTCAGCACCTCTCACAGGCGCACAGGTGCATCTCCACTAGCTCGTCAGCTCAATGGCTCAAGGGAGTCTTTTTAAACAGGAAGGGGTGGGAGCACACTGCTGACCTCCCAGCACAGTTCGCCCCTTAGCATTATGGTAAATGCAGTTCGTAGTGCACGCTTACTTGGTATTTTGCTGGAGTGTTCCACCAAAGTTGGTGCAGATTAGTGCTGTCATCTCTAGACCCATGTGTTTATGGATTGTATCCGTCATCAGTAGAGATCAAAAAACTATTTTTTTTGGGGTTGCTGAGAAGGCTGACACAATTCTTACAGGTATCAGTACCTCTCACAGGCGCACAGGTGCATCTCCAATAGCTTATCAGCTCAATGGCTAAAGGGAGTCTTTTTAAACAGGAAGGGGTGGGAGCACACTGCTGACCTCCCAACACAGTTCGCCCCTTAGCATTTTGCTAAATGCAGTTTGTAGTGCACGCTTCCTTGGTATTTTGCTGGAGTGTTCCACCAAGGGTGGTGTAGATTAGTGCTGTCATCTCTAGACACATGTGTTTCTGAATTTTATCCATCGTCAGTAGAGATCAAAAAACGATTTTCTTCTGGGGCTGCTGAGAAGGCTGACACAATTCTTACAGGTCTCAGCACCTCTCACAGGCGCACAGGTGCATCTCCACTAGCTCGTCAGCTCAATGGCTCAAGGGAGTCTTTTTAAACAGGAAGGGGTGGGAGCACACTGCTGACCTCCCAGCACAGTTCGCCCCTTAGCATTATGGTAAATGCAGTTCGTAGTGCACGCTTACTTGGTATTTTGCTGGAGTGTTCCACCAAAGTTGATGCCGATTAGTGCTATCATCTCTAGAAACATGTGTTTCTGGATTTTAGCCGTCATCAGTAGAGATCAAAAAACTATTTTCTTCTGGGGTTGCTGAGCAGGCTGCAACAATTCCTACAGGTCTCAGTACCTCTCACAGGCGCACAGGTGCATCTCCAATAGCTTATCAGCTCAATGGCTAAAGGGAGCCTTTTTAAACAGGAAGGGGTGGGAGCACACTGCTGACCTCCCAACACAGTTCGCCCCTTAGCATTTTGCTAAATGCAGTTTGTAGTGCACGCTTCCTTGGTATTTTGCTGGAGTGTTCCACCAAGGGTGGTGTAGATTAGTGCTGTCATCTCTAGACACATGTGTTTCTGAATTTTATCCATCGTCAGTAGAGATCAAAAAACGATTTTCTTCTGGGGCTGCTGAGAAGGCTGACACAATTCTTACAGGTCTCAGCACCTCTCACAGGCGCACAGGTGCATCTCCACTAGCTCGTCAGCTCAATGGCTCAAGGGAGTCTTTTTAAACAGGAAGGGGTGGGAGCACACTGCTGACCTCCCAGCACAGTTCGCCCCTTAGCATTATGGTAAATGCAGTTCGTAGTGCACGCTTACTTGGTATTTTGCTGGAGTGTTCCACCAAAGTTGATGCCGATTAGTGCTATCATCTCTAGAAACATGTGTTTCTGGATTTTAGCCGTCATCAGTAGAGATCAAAAAACTATTTTCTTCTGGGGTTGCTGAGCAGGCTGCAACAATTCCTACAGGTCTCAGTACCTCTCACAGGCGCACAGGTGCATCTCCAATAGCTTATCAGCTCAATGGCTAAAGGGAGCCTTTTTAAACAGGAAGGGGTGGGAGCACACTGCTGACCTCCCAACACAGTTCGCCCCTTAGCATTTTGCTAAATGCAGTTTGTAGTGCACGCTTCCTTGGTATTTTGCTGGAGTGTTCCACCAAGGGTGGTGTAGATTAGTGCTGTCATCTCTAGACACATGTGTTTCTGAATTTTATCCATCGTCAGTAGAGATCAAAAAACGATTTTCTTCTGGGGCTGCTGAGAAGGCTGACACAATTCTTACAGGTCTCAGCACCTCTCACAGGCGCACAGGTGCATCTCCACTAGCTCGTCAGCTCAATGGCTCAAGGGAGTCTTTTTAAACAGGAAGGGGTGGGAGCACACTGCTGACCTCCCAGCACAGTTCGCCCCTTAGCATTATGGTAAATGCAGTTCGTAGTGCACGCTTACTTGGTATTTTGCTGGAGTGTTCCACCAAAGTTGATGCCGATTAGTGCTATCATCTCTAGAAACATGTGTTTCTGGATTTTAGCCGTCATCAGTAGAGATCAAAAAACTATTTTCTTCTGGGGTTGCTGAGCAGGCTGCAACAATTCCTACAGGTCTCAGTACCTCTCACAGGTGCACAGGTGCATCTCCACTAGCTCGTCAGCTCAATGGCTCAAGGTAGCCTTTTTAAACAGGAAGGGGTGGGAGCACACTGCTGACCTCCCAGCACAGTTCGCCCCTTAGCATTATGGTAAATGCAGTTTGTAGTGCACACTTACTTGGTATTCTGCTGGAGTGTTCCACCAAAGTTGGTGCAGATTAGTGCTGTCATCTCTAGACACATGTGTTTCTGGATTTTATCCATCGTCAGTAGAGATAAAAAAAACAATTTTCTTCTGGGGTTGCTGTGCAGGCTGCCACAATTCTTATAGGTCTCAGCACCTCTCACAGGCGCACAGGTGCATCTCCACTAGCTCCTCAGCAAAATGGCTCAAGGGAGCGTTTTTAAACAGGAAGGGGTGGGAGCAGACTGTTGACCTCCCAGCACAGTTCGCCCCTTAGCATTATGGTAAATGCAGTTTGTAGTGCACGCTTACTTGGTATTTTGCTGGAGTGTTCCACCAAAGTTGGTGCAGATTAGTGCTGTCATCTCTAGACACATGTGTTTCTGAATTTTATCCATCGTCGGTAGAGTTCAAAAAACGATTTTCTTCTGGGGCTGCTGAGAAGGCTGACACAATTCTTACAGGTCTCAGCACCTCTCACAGGCGCACAGGTGCATCTCCACTAGCTCGTCAGCTCAATGGCTCAAGGGAGCCTATTTAAACAGGAAGGGGTGGGAGCACACTGCTGACCTCCCAGCACAGTTCGCCCCTTAGCATTATGGGGCTAATCATACAAATCCTGGAACTTTGATGCTCTACATTGAGCTAGATGACTGAAGAATCTCCCTTGGAGTAAAGGAGTTACTCCCCTGCAAGGCAGGCACCAAAGACGCATCTGATCAGTTTGCATCTCCGAAGCTCCCACCGGACTCCAAAGAATTTTGCAACACAAGAGGTTGGTTTCTGTGATCTTAGAGGTCGAGCAGTGCCCACAGCAAGTCTGAGGCCGTATCCCTTGTGGCGACCGTGCAACCCAAACCCCTGGACACCGCGTCACTTTGCAGAAGCATCAGCTTTCCAGCAACTCCTGCAGCTGAGCTTTGGGTTACTTGTAGCCCTAACCCCGAGCAGCATTTGTACCAAAGATTGCCCGTCTACACTCCACGAGTGTTCCGTGAGCTGGCCCTTTGTGTTTTCTCTCAAGGTCCCTTTGCGATCCCTAGTCCGTCGACTGGTGGGTCCCTGTGAAGGCAACTCTAACTCTAATTGGGCTTACCTGGTTGCTCCGGACATGCCCTGATTCTCCATTGCTTGGGGAGTCCCCAGGACCTTTCTGGTCCGCACCGAAGCATCTTTTCTCTTCCTGTGTGGGTTTCTGTTGCCAAAGCTTTTTGTGTTCAACAACGATTCCCGACACCTTTTGACACCTATGCACCCGGCTTCCCTGAGTGCACCCGGCTTCCCAGAGTGAGGTAAATCGAGTACTCTAGTGCTCCCGTGGGTGTTGGCCCTAGAACCCCCTAAGTCTAAAGGGGTTTGCTCAAAGTCCTCTCCTAAGTGTCCTTAACTTCTAAAATTCCAACCGCGACTTTCCCATAGAATAGTACGGGCTCACGGCTGTGTTCTCACACTGCACACGTCCCCCGTGGGTCTCCTTTGTCACTACCTTGGGTGGTTTCTTGGGGTCCCAGCGATTCTACCTGCTCTAGGCACTGTGTCTAGTCAAGTCGTGGTTCTTATACCACTTTCTTAATAATTGGTTTGGCCCGCCCCTGGGGCCCATTGTATATTGTGCTATTTACTGTTGTTTTAGAACTGTATTATTGTGTATCTCAGACTCTAATCTCATAAAGAGATTAGTAGTGAGTGTTTAGAAATAAATACATATATTTTATATATACCTTTTGTGGTTCTCCTTTCATGTAGTGATTCAAGAGGTTATAATCTGGTAAACCAAGCTACTTTACACTCCTTCAAGACTTAGCCTGAAGGCTGCTCTCCATCGCTACCACTAGGATAGCTTTCAATAAAGGTTGTCTTTAAACCTATTCATCAATAAGGGTTGTTTGGACTGGTACAAGGTGCCCACTATAACTAGTGGACAGCATATGCCAGGCCAACTTCTCACACTGAGACCTAAAAGGATTGTGGCAGCCTGCTCAGCAACCCCAGATTAAATTCATTTTTATCTCTACTGATGACGGATGATATCCAGAAACACGTGTCTAGAGATTTACAGCACTAACCTGCACCAACCTTGGTGGAATACTCCAGGAAATATTCAAGTGAGCATGTAACATGGAGTGCATTTACCACAATGCCAAGGGGTGAACTGTGCTGGGAGGTGAAGCAGTGTGCTCCCAACCCTTCCTTTTTAATAACATTCAGTACTTAGAATCATTAATACTTGCCCACAAACAGTAACATTCAGCAATTACAAATGAGCCTGCTCTCTTGTGGTGCATTGCTATTGCACAGCACTGTTAAACCATTGACGGATCCTGGAAAACATATGCAGACATTGGAAATGAAGAGATCAGCTGTGCAAACCACCTGAATATTAATTCAGGGCCATCGCTTGTTGTTGCAGTATACCTTCTCCCAGCCGTACGGTGGTACCAATTCATCATAGGTATAATTACTGACACCAAAAAAATATGGTATTCTTTTGAATCCTTCCTTGGTGTTTTTCACTGATGAAAATTCCACAGGAAAAAGGATATCATGTGTTTTTTTTGTGGAAGCATCACTCCAAATAAATCTCACAGTCCCACTTGGGCAAAAGTGATTAGAAGAAGGGCAACACTGACATGGCATGATCTTTTCAATAGGTGAGATCACTGTGTGATCTGGATGTGCGTTCAGGTTGTAATTTTAAGAAGTCCTCCATGCAGACCAATCTGATGTATTTCCTGCATGGCCTCTACTCATGAATTCTATGTGCTCTACAATCTCATATTTGCCATTGATGTAGATGATTCTGCATTAATGTTCCTCTCAAGGTAACGAGCATTAATGGGTCCATATAGTAACAGTGGCGTAACGAAACATGAGGGGCCCGCCCTGCAAGATATGCTGAAGAGACCCCTCTCACTCACATCAGTTGGGGATGAGGGGCGCCATCCGGTATGGCTATGCCTAGGTGGCCCCCTGCACTGCGGAGGCCTCCGTTACGCCCCTATATAGTAACAAACATTCATGACCCTGTAATCGAAAATAATTAAGAGCACCACAAAGTTGATTGTCCCACACAACCAGAATCACTGACACTTTCATACAACCAGTGCCAGTCCATGGCCCTGCTGTGAGTTGTACAGGCCATCAATAGTCCCACTGTGGCTATGTTCCAGCTGCTGAGGGAGCAGTCTATCCATGGGTAAATGAGGAGCCATTGTTAAAAGAGTGATGCAAGACATTAGCCGAAGGTGCTCCTAGAGACAAGTAATTGCCATGGGGAGTATGGGGAGGTCTGCTGGGCTTTTGGCGATATTGCCCCCGAATGCGCCAGGGGGTTTTAGGAGGTGTATGCACATTTGCTAGGGGACTGATGGTACTGGTTTTTATGCAGACATTTGGTTTGTTTGGTAGGGACTGATGTAGGTGAGGGAGACGACTTTGGAAGGTGCATCACCATCTATACAAGAGTGAGCTGAGAGTGAGGGAGGACACATCGATCTAATTTACAAAATGTATTCATCCCGAATGCATTAATTTCAACCCTTGAGCAATTTCAGCAATTGTATCCATGTCTGGATTTCACTAATGAATCCCTGGTAGGCATACATGCATTTACTGCCTCAGACTCTCCCACCACGAGTGAGGGGAACTTCGCAACAGTAAATCTCATTCAGGGGTTGGGAAGTGTGCTTTTCAGGGAGTGGGTTGCCTTTGACGTTTGGGACGCCCACAAACATTTATGTTTATGAGCATTCTTAAACTCTAATATGAACATTTCCCAGCATGGAAATGGTCAGAGATTTCCTGGGATCGGCCCCATTTGGTGGGATTGCAGGAGGAGGGCTTTCTACACAGGGAAAATGTTTCTCCCCTGAAAAAGGGAAAGGTGATTCCTTGTCAACCGAGCTACATTCCCCCATGTGAAATTCTACACTATGCAGAATTCTGCTCAGGAGCAATAAGTGCCATTTGGTTGAGTCATTTTACATTCCCAGTAGTATGTCTGGAAACCTGTGCCTGGCATAGCTTGCCAAAAGCATTCTCGGATTTTTTGTATAAAAAAAAATATATATAACATCTACGTCTATAATTATGCCTATCTTGAGAACATGGCCCACTGCAACAATTAAATGCGATCTTGTTGTTGAAACCGAGCCTGCAAAATTGATTTCTTTTATAATGTTCCACTGACTCTTAAGCTCGCTTCTGAGAAGATATTCTCTACTAAGCAGTACCTCAGCAGCTCACCCTCAAGAAGGAGCACATGCTTGTAATGCTTACTCTGCTCATTTGAAAAAGGACCACATCTTAGTTCTCTATGGGTCGTACATTTTTCAAGCTGTTTCATTGTAAGCTATAGCTTCCGCATGCCCCTTTCAGAAGCATCTCATATTTTAAAAAGGTTCCTGCATTAATGCATTGACTCATAGAACGCCCCCTCTCTCTGTCTCAAACATAGAAAACGTAATGGAGGACATATCAAGCTAAATGCATAAATTCTAGGGGGATTGGCTAAATGTTAAAGTAATTATGTCAGAAACAGTCAGCAAGTAGGTAGCAATAATTCAATCAAAGTCCAATTTCATTTCTACATCGTTGTACAAACACTAGGAAAGTATTTGCATTTGGTCATCAATCAAATGGACAAATGATGTGTTAGCCTTCGATATTAGAGCACTTTTAAATGCAGATCAAAGCTGGAGTCCTTTAAAATTTGTAGTCAAAACGCATTTCATAACCCTCCTAGCAAAAGCGAGATTCTATAAAGAAAATTACAATTATGGCAGAAGGAAGAGAAAAGCTGATTCTACATGGAATGCTGAATTTAATAAACATGAATACAGAATTACACAAGGATTGAAAAATCCAACAGAGTTGGCATTTTATTATGGATAGTTTTAAAATGTCAAATGCGATTTTGTTTGGTGTTGAAGTAGGAATTGAACACTTTTCCAAGTTGGTGTAATTTTATTTGGCCTCACTTGGCAAACATTTATTTTTCAAAAACAACTTCTCAAAGTGGAAAAGAAACAAAGGAACAGTTTCTTAGATTCAAGGCAGATTTCTATCTGTACATCACATTAATTGCTCGCTTCCCCAGGTACAATAGGGCCAAACAGCACTTGCAACATATAAAACCACACAAGCACACATATATTTCATAGAATACATTAGGCATCAAACGTCTAATGCAGGACTAATATTATATAATGTCAGATATCACTGTGCTTCCATCAGACCCTTCCTCTAAGGTACCACATACAAACAACCAGAGAATATAGAGAAGGGGTTTGACGTAAGAGTTGCATTAACAATTGATAAAGCCCCATGGTCCTACCTGTCCAAACCACAAAATCAGAGCTCCTTAACTAGAAGAGTGCCAGATAAACTGAAGATGGAACAGACCAAAATATCAGAAGCAAATCAGCACAGGACATTTCCATCCTATGCTGGAAACAGCAGCTTGTTCCACTCATGTGCCTAATATAATGCACAGGTACCTGAGCGGATATGTAAATAATCAGTTAACATGAATAATCAAGCCTGTGCTTGCTTTGGTCGATTTAGAGGGAGATGTGTTGAGTTGTAAATACACCTGTCACTTGAAACTCAGGACCTCGTTTATAACGTGGAATGGCGTTGAATATTGCTGCACCGCCCTCCGTCTATGAAATACGGTGCATTCCTGTCCTTTTCATCTGCGCTAGCGCACAATGGGCTGCCAAGCGCCAATGTAGGCATCCTTGCACCATGGTCCAAGGGTGCCTGTGTTGCAGGGCTGACTGATTTTGTACAGGAAGCAAAACCTTCCTGCACAAAATCAATCAATTCAGGTGATTTCCTCTTTATAACATAGAAAAAGGAAATAACGAGGAGAAATAAAAACATTCCTCCTCGTTGCACCTCCCTAACACTACCCGTGGGCTGAAGTTAGATTCTGATGCACTCCCAGGTTTACGATTTCTGGTAAATATGAGCATGCTTCAGATTTCATGGGTGTTGCGTGGGAACACACACAGCAACACCCATGGAATGTCCCTTTCACTGAATGACGTTCTGGCAGCTCAAAACCATTCATAAATGAGGCCCTGAGTTTCTATCCAATTACGAGCACTTTGGCATGGTGTAAAACAATATGACCAGCAGAGCAAAATTTCAGTTCACAGAAAATAAATGCTTAATATCTTTTAAAGCAAACCCCAAGTCCTCATTGAAAGGTAAAAATCTAGCCTGAAAACTAAAAGGAAGTTCTTGATGTTTTCCAGAGAGTCAATAAAAACTAATCTACAAACAGTACACACACACAAAACATTTTATATTGCAAGTAGCAGACTACTTGCCAGGAAGTATCTCAATCCATCACATATGCTTACTTGGTAAAGGAGGGTTTCCATTGCTCTTTACTTCTCAGCGTAATAGTGGTGCTTTAATACTATTCGGGATAATGAGTGACTGCCACCCTGGAATGCCATTAGATCTTTCAAATAACATAACAGAAGTAGCTGGTGTTATTATTGTAGTCCTTTCACGATTGTATGTTCCCTGGCGGGAATTGAAGTTGTACACATCACAGCTCCCACATGGAACACCAGTCCATTGGAGATATGGATGGAGGTTCTTGGTGCTCACTCCCCCTCCATTTTAACTGCATCCTGCTCTAATTCCATCGTGCTCAGAGCCTGTCCTCTCCCTTGCACCTTTATCCTCTCATCCTTATCCAATTCTACACCATTCCAGCTCAAAAATTGTCATTCCAGCTCACCAATTGTCATTCCAGCTCACACATTGTCATTCCAGCTCACCAATTGTCATTCCAGCTCACACATTGTCATTCCAGCTCACCAATTGTCATTCCAGCTCACAAATTGTCATTCCAGCTCACCAATTGTCATTCCAGCTCACCAATTGTCATTCCAGCGCACCAATTGTCTCTGGATACCCATCTCGTCAATTGACTCGCCTGTCCAGACTCCTTGTCGGAACCCAGCCAATCTGTTTTGCTGCCCAGGTTAGTTGTTCTGTAGAGACAGATAGAGCCATTTGTTGCTCACTTTTCCAAGCGGTCTTCTTTCTTCTGCGTATCTGATACAATGTCATAGAAGTAAAGAGCTGCAAGAGACAGGTGCAAATAGGGGTTTGCATATATCTCTTTCAACTTGCCACATGTTCATGGTCCTGTCTCTGGGAGCCAGCCAGATTATTTGGATTGTACTAAACATTGAGAATCATTAATAAATATTCCAGTCATTCTAGGGGTTTGTTATGGCTGCTTCAATGATCAGTTTATCCTCCAGGTCTATTGAGTTTTATGGTGCAGTCCCATATAAAAACTGCTCGCCTTTCCTCTCTCCCAGTCCAGGAACAGTTGGAGCCAAGTAACCCTCGCCCCAGCTTCATTTGCAAGAGTTTTGCTCCGGTTCTTCTGTGAGTTTTGAAGGCTCTATCATAACCCAGACCTCTTTTATCCCACTTTTAAGTATTCCAGGCTTCCCTTTTCTGAGATTTTATATGATATTTAGCTTTCTGTTCCTGCTCAGTTTTCTATGATGTAAAAAGGTCCTCCAAGTTTATATTTTATTCCCCTTTTTTCATCATACACAGATTGGATTGTGCTCCATGAGTGGGAGGAAAGAATAATAACATTTGAAAACAGCAACTTTAAGGGCTTAGTAATTTTCAACTGTGATTCAAGATAAAAAAATAAGTCTAAATTAAGTATTCGATATTCTTTCTGTAGTTACCAATGAATATCAATGTTGCTGATTCTCCATAACTGGCTCAGCAATTCAGATGAAAAGCCAGATTTAAAAAATTAAAAAAACGCAGCGCAGCACCCAAAGAGGCTGTGCTGCATTGCCTAACAGGAACAGAGCAGGAGAGTACCATATCTAAAGAGAGGATAAGTCTAGCATAGGTTTGTACAGGAAGGGCCTTCCTGTACAAAATACTATGCCTAGACAAGATTAAGCATTTTTCTAACTTTGTATCTGAGCTGCTCAGTGCACCACACATTCAAAGTCGGAAAAGAGAGGAGTAATAAAAACATTTCTCCTGTTAACGCCTCCTTTGAAATGGCGTTAACTTTTGCCATTAAAACCTGTCTATAGACCTGCAGCCAAGCCCCCACATGCAGCCAACTCCTCTAAAGTCAACCAACCCCACACTGTGCAGGGAGTTCGGTCGTGAAATGAGGTTAGCCACAGGGCCTGGCCCTGCGGACCCCATAACCCAGGGTCGTTTTTTAAGGAAAGGAAGGCTGCATGGTTCCTCTACCCGAACCTAATATGGCCCTGAGGACCCCATCTCTCAGGGCCATAAATATTTTAAAGTGAAGGAGGTTTCATAGTGCCCTGTCCTGAGCATCATTATGCCCTGGGTACCCCATCCCCGGGTCTTATTTATTTTAAAGTGGAGGGGGGGCGCCTGGACCCCCTCCCCAAGCCTTATTAGCCCCTGGGGACCTCATCCCTCAGTGCTGCTTTTTTATTAAAGGTACGGGGCTGTATGGCCCCCCTTCCCATAACCTGGGGCCTATAAACCAGGGCCACTACTTTAAATAACGGGGATGAGGCTTTGTGGCCTCCTATCCCTAGCTGTTATCAGCCCCGGGACCCCATTTCCAGTGGCCCACATTATTTAAAAGTGGGTGACCTGAATCCCATCCAGGCCACCAACCATACATTTGTTGGGGGCAGTGATGGGAGCCCCAAAGCTCCCGCAGCCCCAGCCAGCCCCCGCATGCAGCTGGAGCCGGCATTGCCCCACCTCAGGGAGCAGCTTCTTATGCTGCTCCCTCCAGATGGGAGCTATATTTTGATCTGTTTCAACAGACCTCATATTTGCTCTAAGCCAGTGGGAGCATTTCCAAAGCTCCCACCATCTGGGAGGAGACTTTGTATCTGCCCCCGCATGGCAGGAGATTTAAAAATGTTTCAGCCAGGTGGGAGCAAACATAGGCTTCCCTGTCCATGCCGGACAGGAGCAATATTTAGATCTGCGGACAGGGAAACACTTTAACCAGGAAGTGTTGTAAGCCATTCTTGGGACTCAGACTCAGTCGAGTCCCCCCAAAACAGTTGAAAAAATAGGAAAAGGCATCATGGTACGAATACCCTGACCCCCTAGCCTTGGTGCTTTTTTAAAAAAATGTCTGCAGTGCAAATGGAGACAGATTCACAAATTCACAGATTTTTTTTTAAAGGAAGTGAGGGCTGTCACTCTTGCTTTAAAAAAAGCCCCCAGCTGGGCCAGGTCCTGGGGGCATGCACATACATTTGAAAAATAAAGGAGGGGGATGCATGAGGGCCCCCACCTGAGGCTCTTATGAGCCCCGGGAGCCACCACCTCCTTGGGGCTTTATTGAAATTAAGAAGGGGCCACAGGGACCCCTCTGCAATTGAGCTCTAAGAGCCCAGGGACCGCCACCTCTTCGGGCTGCAATTAAAATAAAGGAGAAGGCTTACATATGCCCCGGGGACCAGCACTTCCCCGGGGCTCTCACTCTTGCTTTAAAAAAAGCCCCCAGGTGGGCCAGGTCCTGGGGGCATGCACATACATTTAAAAAATAAAGGAGGGGATGCATGAGGGCCCCTTCCTGAGGCTCTTATGAGCCCCGGGAGCCACCACCTCCCAGGGGCTTTATTGAAATTAATAAGGGGATACAGGGACCCCTCTGCAATTGAGCTCTAAGAGCACAGGGACCGCCACCTCCTCAGGCTGCAATTAAAATAAAGGAGAAGGCTTACATATGCCCCGGGGACCAGCACTTCCCCTGGGCTAAATAAATACTAATGAGGACCTAGCAGCCTCCCATCCCCTGGGTTCCAAGCACCACCACCTCCCGGGGGCCAAATACATATTAAAGATTGGTAGTGATATGAGTTGAAATAGACGGTTTCTCCAAAACTGTCCATCTGAGATCTTGTGGAGAGGGATTGGCTTCAAGAAAGTGACTAGTCAATTTAGTTGAGGATTTTCTACACCGGATAGTACTCTGGTGTTTAAGAATACGGGTTTTGACTTTACGTGTAGTCATACCCATGTATCGGAGTGTGCGCGGGCATGTGATCAAGTAAATCAACTTATCTCTGTTGTAATTCGTGTGGTTGGATAGTGTCCAGGGTCTGGTTGACCTGATATCTATCTAAGTAGTGTGCATCATTTGTGGGCAAGCTGCACATGATCCACATGGAAAGTGTTGTTTCACGGGAGGTAGACCCCAGGGAGAGTCTTGTTGTCCTGTCTTGATGATACGTGGTTGTGTGTGTACTAACCGATCTTTAATGTTAGTACTGCGTCTGAAGGCAAGAAGCGGACGTGGCAGTGGTGTAGTTTCAATGTTCAACATCTTCCAGTTAGAAAGAATGCTTTTTTGATTTTATTTGAAAAACTGCAGAATGTGTTCTCACAGGTCAGTCTGTTGTTAGTTTCCTTAGGTTCACTAAGCTCTATTAGTGCTGCCCTGTTATTGTTAGCTGCCTGTTTGATCTCTTCACTAGTTTTCTCGGATAATGCTTAGCCTCTAGCTGGACCACCAAGTTCTGTCATGTTCCTGATATTTAGAAGTTGATGAACAATTCCTCTTGATCCGTAAGAATTGTCCAAATGGCAAATTGTCTCGCAGAGCTTTAGGATGGAAGCTCTCGTATGACAAAAGTGAGTTCCTGGACAAAGGTTTTCTATAGAGCTCAGCACCCAGATCACCATCTGAAGAAAAAATTCTGACATCCAGGAATGGTAAGCTAGTGTTGCTATATTCGCAGGTTAAGTTCAAATAATAATTTCTGCTGTTTAACCATGCCTTGAATTCAATGATAGACGCAGGTGTACCTCTCAAAATGAACAGCACATCATCGATGTAGCGCTTCCATAGGCGTATATGATCTTTGTATGGATTCTCGCTGCTGAAAATGTGGTCCTATTCAAAGATGTGTACATAGAGGTTCGCTAAGCTATGGGCAAAAACACTCCCCATTGAAGTGCCCGATACTTGGAGAAAGAGTTGATCCTCAAACTTAATAAGTTTGCTTTCATAGCCATACGGGCACAATTGATGATAAAATGCACTGGGGTAATGGTGTCCAAAACGCTATTCAACAGAAGGGTTTCTATGGTAGATAGAGTTTCATCCTGGGGAATACACGTGTATAAAGATTCTATGTCAAGAGAAACGAGGAAATCGCACTCAATATCAAATTGAAAGTCTTCCACCAGCCGCAGGACATCTTTCGTGTCTTTCAAGTATGTTGGCAATTCACATACGAAAGGCCTCAGGAAATGGTCCAATAAGGTGGAGAGTGGTTCGAACAGAGAGCCCAACCCAGAGATACTAGGACGTCCTGGAAGCGGTCTCTGATCCTTATGCACCTTGGGTAGCTCATAAATGTATGGAATAACTGGTTGGGCTTTGGTCAGAAAAGAGGCTTCCTGTATGGTTATCCAACCGTTCATACGAGCCTCTTCGACTAGTATTTTTATTTCATTCTCTAGCCTCTTCGTTGGATCCTCTTGGGTGTGTAGAAACGGGTGTTCTCCAGTTGTCTTAGACACTCTGTACGGTAGGCGGAGGTATCCATTACGACAATGGCTCCCCTCTTGTCGGCTGATTTGATCGTTATGGAGTCATCACTGGCTAGTGATTGCATGGCTTGACGTTCCTTCTTCGTCAAATTCTGGTACTGCCTGTTGTTACCGTCACAGATATTGGTGACTTGGGTCATTACCACTTTTTCAAAAGTCAGGACCTGGGAAGGAATTTGATGTAAAGGAGGATTACATGTGGACTTGTTCTTCAGTCCTGTATTGGTGTCAATCTTGTTAGTAGGATCTTGCGTCTTATCTCTGAAGAAGAAATTAAGCCGAAAAAAGCGGGAAAGTTCTTGTTTTATCACAAAGGTATCACCTCGTTGTGTGGGAACAAAATCTAGTCCCTTATTCAAGAGGTTCTGTTCATCCGTGTTCAATGACCGACTACTCAGGTTGATGACTAAATCATTTTGTTGCTCGATCCTGCTTGGGCTTCCGTCTTGCTCCGAGTTGACCGTGCTGGCGGATGGTCGGCCTAATGTACCTGGGCTTGTTGGTTCCGCCGTTTTCCTCTGGATCTGCCTCGGCCATACCATAAAAAAGGCTGGTTTGAATACATCTGTGGTTGTTGATGGTATGGAAACATATGTCGATGTGGTGGTAGATTCAGATAGCCAAAAAGCGGACCACCTTGGTAACCTCTCCAGCTACTTCTGTTTCTGCGGGCGGTGCCCCTGGTCATGGGTTCACCCTGGCTTGGAGCATCTGAATCACTGGACCAATCATCGCTGCCTGATGTGGAATAGTTTGATCCGTATCTCCTTTCTTGTCGTTTGAATTGTGTTAGAACATATTCATCACTTGTATACGGGTGTACTTTCTCCATAGCAAAGCGGGTGAGATCCTTCTTAAATTTGGTAATTTTTTATGCCAAAATCGAGTCTTTCAACTCTTTGTTACTTTTATTGGTCTCTTCGTTTTGTTTTTTTAACAGTGTGCCTGATATTGTGACTTTGATCTGGGATTCTAACGCTAGTATCTCAATGAGCATAGTATCTGTTATACGTTTGGCTGTATTGATTATGAGAATCATCCAGTTGCGGGTACACCTCCATGCCACGAGCGACCAATCCTTTAGGAACAGCTTATCCTCCAAAAACAAATGTGGTGCATTGGTGACTTTCAATCCTGTTGGTGCACAATTTCCTCTCAAATATTCTGTCATGATAGCCCTGTGTATATATATGTGGGAATTAAATTTTTTAAGTAACATAAGTTTTGACCAGTCATCGCCTTGTGTTAAAGGTCCACCTATAAAGGTGTCTATTATATTAGGTGTGCTCAAGATTGATTGTGCAACAGTGTCATCAAATACTAGGTCCAGTTGTTCGGCCATCTCCAGTCTAAAAGAGTGTCTGTAGATATAGGTGTTACTGCCAGACACTTTTTGTATTTAATACCTGCACCTATTAGGCAAGATTGAGATATTTACATTGCTGATGGATAGGTATTAAGTTTTTAAACTTAGTTATGCCATACATTATGTTTTGGTGCATACTAGTACATTTAGAGGGCCCTTTTGTTGAAGCAATCATCAGACTACATTGCTGGGCATCAGGACATATATGATGGTGTTTTCAACACACCTTGGTGGATCACCTTCCATGAACCATTGCTGGTATTGGCTAGCCAGACTATGCACTCCAATAAGTTCTCTCACACATTTGCCCCTAGATGTATGCCTACCCTGGTTTCACTAATTAGGAATGCTGCAAATGAACTATGGGTAGTACAATCTTGTGTGACTAACACATGCGCCGCCATTGATTTTCTCTCCAGAGCGGTGCCCCCATCCTGAGCTGTCGCCAGGTTGAGGTGAAGTCCCTTACCCAGCATTAGCGGGTAAGATCTGATTTCTGAGTTTCTTATTTCACGATTTGGATATTTATATAAATATAAGAGCCATTAGCTATACCGCTCTCCTACAGGTTGCTAATTTTGATTGACTGGTTCTGTTTCCATTAGGTAAAGTCACCTTCTGAAGCAGAGGAACCATGAACATTATTGGTTCTCATATCCTTTTCTGTTTATTCACTTGAGTACGTAAGCAGCAGCATCTATAAAGGTCCTGACGAAAGCCTTGCCCGATTGAGGAGCATTTCGGCAGAAACATGTTGACCACTATTTTCCACCGCACAAATGCGGTTTAAATCCATACCGCTGGTGCACTGTTTTTAATCCTGGCAGTGAGTGCACCTGAATGAATCTTACAGTATGTGCTCACTAGCTAGTTTTATTCTCACATTCCTCACTTACACATAGTATTTTTCTTTTGCGCTGCACCCTCGCTCACACTGTAGTTCTCATCACTTGTGGATTTAGAATATCTCGATACAGTAGATACCAAAAACATCCATGAGCTCCTCCCTCTCAGAGAGGGGGTTTTAGCCCTCAAAGGAACTAGGTTTTTCCTTTGAGAGGAGAATCCCAAATGATGAAGCTTGTCACCTCTGGTGAGTGAGGGATTTCGTCCTAAAAAGGGAATTTCCCACAGCTAGGTCTGTGTGTTATAGTCTGTGGCTTTTTTATATTTCTCCACCAATAAAACCTTTCCTCTAATTTCCTGTTTAAAGTAGACCCAAGGATTTTACACTTGTTTTTGTCTGATACTATTGGGGATATAATCCTTTGCAGGTATTTAACATTTCCCGAGGATCCCCCTGCTTTAAACTTGTTGTTGTGTTAGTTCCTTTGATGAATCTCCACAAAACTTTCCAAAACGGGCTACCTTTTGACTAGTTTGCACATGGAAAGTTTCAGGGTGATATGTCAAGAGGGGGCTGAGAAATAAGGGAGTTCCCAAACCCACTTTCCTCATCCATTTTTCCATAGTACCATCAGACAAATACTGTCTAATCCGCTGAATGGATTTACTCCATATTTGGCAGAAAGGTGGATTTTGGTCCACAAAGATTGCTTTTTAATATTTGGTGTAAATCAGTTCAGTAGTTTTTGAGCAATGAATGCTCAACAACTTTGTATATTTCATGCCACGGAGGTTCCACAGACCTGAGTGATCTCCTGCTAAGATGTGATTGGCTTCCAGCACATCAACCAGGAAGTGGTGGCAGCCATCTTAGGATTCAGGACCTACTACTGAGTCCTAAAAAACAGGCTTAGGTGACAGGGTAGGAGATCCCCTAACCCCTAGGCCTTTTGGTTGGGTCCCAGAGGGACCCTGCCTGGGGCCAAAACGTTTTTTTCTTAATTTTGCTCAAAATTCATGTAGGATCAGTGAATCCATAGTAAGTTTTTTTTTTGTTTAAGTGTTGGCTCCCTCCTGGGAGGTGGCATGTAGATGATTTTAGTGTAGGGGGCACATGGCTCTCCCTCCCCAAGCCTCTAAGAGGCCCTGGGGATGCCATTCCACCTTGGCCATAATTCACTAAAAGGGGAGACCTTTATAAGTCCTGAAAACTTCATCCCCCGGGGTCTATTGGTTAAAAATTAAGGTGCAGTCTCCCCTCCCTGAACCTTTTTAGGCCCTTGTGGACCCCATATCTTTGGCCAACTGGTTATAAAAAGGGTGAGTATGGCCTTTTGGACCCCATCCCCAAAACCTTGTAGGCCCTGAGGACCCCATCACCCAGGGTCAAACTTACATGAAAAGGGAGGGGACTGTATGGTCCCACTCCCCGAGCCTTAACAGAATTGTTTTCCTGCCTGAACTGATTCAGGTTGGGACACATTTGTTTGCTCCCACCTGGTGGGAGCCCTTTCGAATCTCCCACTAGGTGGGAGCAAACATGCCTTCCCTGCTCAGAGCAGTGCAGGCAGGGAAGGCACGCCTGCTCCCAGTTGGTGAGAGATTTAAAAATGCACCATAAACAAAGAGAGAGAAATAAGTTGTGTCCATTCGTCTTCCCAGTCAAAATATGTACAACAAAAAGTGAGAACGGATCATCCAGCTATTAATGATTTGGTTACTTCAAGCCTTCTTCTTGCAACCCTTCTAATTTGGTTTAGGGACTAGGAACCCACATGGTGTTTTAGAAAAACCCTCACTCACCTACATAGTAGGTGACATGCTTCATCATTGGGTTCCCCCGGTTGCTGAATGCCCCAAGGGGGTGCTGCGATGCCAGATAACTGCGGAGCTGGGTTTTTCCCATGTGATTTCTTGGCTGTGAAGTGGTGATTTAAAATGGCCCAGGAATCCCTATGATCCTAAGTCCTGGTCAATGTTAAAAACAGTGATGGATGTGTATGGGATAATTAGTTGATCCCATGTATCCTTACTATGGTCATCCTGGGTGTGGTCTACATGTTTCAGCCACCTTTGGTAGCCCAAGATGGTTAACGTGGCTTTCTTTAGGGCCAGGTTTTATTGTGTATGCACGCGTACTGAAGCATGCAAGGAGAAGGTTGTGTGTGGCCAGTACCTACAATATCCCCGTGGTGTCTGATTACAATACACAGCCTACCCCACGCTGCGCATTACCAAATGCTGTGGGCTGTGTGGGTTTGGCTGCTTGTGAAGAGGTTGCCCAGAGGCCCTGGCCATAGGCCATGTGCGACAGGGGGTTGGCTTTACATACAGTAATAGAATATTAATTTATGCTAAAATAAATAACTAGAAATTCACACAAAAATAAAGGTTAAAGTAATGTTATAGTTAGATGAAAATTTCAGTGACAATGTAACATTTTAAACATACTAATCCATTGAAATTCACCAATTCTGGTTAATTCCGTTAACTATAACTAAGGTCCTTGCCATACACTGATAATTACCCTACATATTACATCACTCATAATATCACTGCAACATTTGCAATGATATTATTGATGAGAAAAACATGGGCGCAAGTTAGTAAGTAAGTGCATTTTGTGAATAGCATTTAGTAATACATTTGTAGTACTATTATAGTACTAGAGTTTGGAAACAGGTTGGGAGATTGTGAATCCTGAAAGTTGTAAACTTTTTGTCAAAGTGTGAACATTGGCATCAGGGTTGTGGTGCAGGCTAATTCATAGTCCATGTTGGGATTTACCATGCCACGTAAATCAAACTTTGTGTGACCTTGCATGCGCTTTTATCCCAAAAGTAATGTAATGCAGTGCATAGCACTGCCTTGTGTTACCACGCGTCTGGGAGGCATTACATCAATGGGGCATGGGCGTACCCTTGCACACCAATTTGATGAAAACCCATATTTACTAAATTCAACAAACATGGGTTTGCAGCGAAATGGCGAAATGGCCCACCTGATTCTGGCATGACAAGGATAAATATCTTTGGGGCATATTAGCAAGGGCTGGCGATATAATTATCGCCGCTTTAGCGTCCGTTTTTGGGCGAAAAGCGGCGTTAATTATATTACAATATCATCAAGGACACGCTAGCGCGTGTTTCCTTGATGTAGAGCCCATTTTTTCACAGCCTCGCCTCGCATCGCTAATGAGATGCAAAGAAGGCGTGGCTGTGAAAACAACACATGTTAATATCGTAAAGGCAGCTTCGCGATATTAACAAGGAGGTGCAGCGATAAAAAAAATCACGCTACCTCAGCCTTAACTCAGGAATTTAACGTCTGTTAAATTCCTGACTAAGGCATACTTTTAATGGGAGATGGATTATGCTGATAGGACCACAGGGTCCTATCAGCAATGTTATCGCTGTTTTCAATGGAACATCGCTGGAAAACCAGCGATGTTCCATTGAAAACACCACTATCGCTGAAATATTATCGCCATAGCGCTATGCGTTGTAAATATAGCGTTATCATGGCGATAATATTCAGCGATAGCCGGCGAAAATATTTCTATCGCTATGTACGGCCAGCGATAATTATAATTATATGCCCCTTTATTTCTCCTTGTGACCGTCTTTGTATGCAGAACACATACAAAGAGCCTTTATTTCTCCTTGTTACCGTCTTTGAATGCAGAACACATACAAAAAGGAATAATCTACTAAAATAGTTTTTGTGAACAAAGGTATCCTTTCCTTAACAAAAACTATTCTGACCACAATGCAGGCACCCTTTTGTCGTCAAGGTACAATGATGCCTGTGCTAGTGTTAAGCAGCCAGGAGTGCGCCAGCGCTACGCGAGAGTGGAAAGGTATCTAAGATTTGGTGCATTTCTGCTCTCTTCCCATAATGCAATGCAGCACAAATCCCTTTGCTGCGTTGCGTTGTACCAAAGTTTGGAAAATCTGGGCTTTGCCCCTTAAGGTATTATTTTTGCACTGGGAGAAACCTATGCTTCAGAGAATGCACACACGAGTGCACCATGGCGGAAGTGTGTGTGGCACATTTTGCCAAAAGTGCAAAAGCTCTGGTGGAAAGATAAAATGCACCAAATAATGCATTCCATCTCTCTTCCTTGGACGCAAAGCAGCGCAGCAACTGGTGGCAAAGAAAATTAAATCCGAGCAGTGGACTCTGAAATATTACAAAAAGTGATCATTTAAAGTGGTTACAATCAGCAAAATGGAAATCAATGTAAAAAATATTTGTGACGCTGTTCTAGTTTCCATTAAAATACAGGAATAACCATTATCTGATCCCACCTTCATCTATTTATGCCAGTTTGATATATTGATCTGCTGCAGAAAGCAATGTACTGCAGTTCACTGCACCCTTGACCGCCTTAAGGTATGATATGTAAAAACCAGACCAGACCAGCTACTTATTTACCTTAGAAGAATCCAAGAACAGGCTGAGCCCAGGAGGATAAACTAAGAAGATGAATTTCATTTATTTATTCCTCTCTGGTTACTGCTGACCTTTACAGTTCTGGCTGAAAAGCAAATCAAGTCATTTTTCTACCTACCTGTTCCTTAGCAATGGACTGACACATAATTTGCAGGCCAGGAGCAGAATTATGACTAATGTCCACGTCAAGCCTTAATGGCGCGAGGCTGGAGTCTGAGCAGCAGTGTAAATATGAAGTGCTGCAAGCCGGGTGTTTTGCTTACAATTGATTATATCCATTACAGAGCTATTAATTTCCAAAAGTTAAAGTTATGGCACTTGAGAAATGCTAAAGTTAACCAATGGAGGCCTTAGATGCTTGCTGTGTTTTTTTAATAAGAAAGGTAACTCTTCTTTTCTTGGTTAAAAACAAATACGAGTTCGAGAAAGGAAACTTGCCGACAATTCCTAATTTTCAAAAAGTCCTATTCTGAAGCAGAAACGCATGATTTATATCATGATATTTTTGCAAGCAGTTTCATTAAAAATGGTTTTGTCTTCATACAAAGAAATATTTCAAACAAAGTCCGCAGGTTAGCCGACGGTGGCAGCTTTTTGGGTCAATGCATAATCACCAAAATGCAAAGAGAAGGCTTTTTTTTTTGCATTGCGTAGTCCAATTCTCCAGTGCCTCATTATTCTTTCGTTTTTACTCAGCAGAACACACGATTCCAGTGACTAAAGTGGCTATTTATCATTATTTGCGCGGAATGACTGCATGATTCAGAACTCATTTTTGAGACAATGGAAGAGTTTTCGTGACCATCTACTTCTGACCGACAGCATATGTCCCACGGATGATAGAATTGTAGAGTCTCGAGCATGACTGACAACCGAAAGTTATTTGTGAAGTGCGGTTGTTATTGCCACAAGTAATCTGAGCCCATAAGGCGATGTAGAGCTTTTCCTTAGAAGTCTCTTCCCATCAACCTCTGCTTCATAGCCTTCTTTGTAGCTGAATTAAATTACCCACTGATCTGTTTGATCCTTTGCAGAGAACCCGCTTTTAAAAGACTGGCCATATTTGAGTTCATTAACCTAACTCTAGAGCCACTCAGAGATATGTTTGTTAAATCTTCTATGGGTGTTTGATTTATTTTCTTCCATAAACTTCATATCTTTGTGAAGCTTTATGAATATATTTTCTGTTCTAGGGCTCATCTGGATCCATCTTTGAAATGTATAAACAATAATACCTTTCATGGTGGTCCGGATGGGGACATCTAATTGCGTCCTAAATAGGGCGTTTTGACCATCACTCTGATTTGGCAACCCAGTGGCAGCAGTGGCAGCTCCTCCACAAAGGCGGAGGAGCGTTGGCCCACTGCTCAAAAGGAAAAGAAAATGATAATAACGTACCTTTGTCATCATGTTGTTTTTCCTATTGCTGTGAGTGGTGGGGTGGGGCGGGGCTGGCCAGAGCAGGGAAGGAGTGGTGTGCACTCCCTAAGTGTGCATGAACTGTTTGGCTGGCACTCTTGGGCCGACCAAACAGTTCATGCGCACTTTGCATGTTCCAACCAGGCTGCATTACATAGCCTGGACAAGAACTGGCTCTCTGTTCCAGTCTGAGCGCCTATCCACATCACTCAGACCTGTATTGTAGTGTTGCGATTGGCTCAGGGGGAGCCTGTCTGCCCGGGTGGATCCAGCTGCTGCCGGCTGTGACTGGAAGATAAAGAGGACGAGGACGGAGGATGGAGGAGAGGCGGCGGCTGGCTGTTTAAGGTAAGTCCTTTTTTAAATTACATTCCTCCCCCTCCCGCCCCCGGCCCACCACCTCCGTCCGGTACAGCTGCTACTGAGTAGCAGTCAGATTGTCAGGCATAAGCAGCTGAGGTAAAGCCATAGAAATATCTGGAGTTCTCTTACCTTTAAATGCAGTGAAGGATGTCTGAATTGTGGCAGTCTATCATCTGAAGTTTTCTGACAGATACCCAACATCCGCTAAACTCAAAATTACCCCATCATCATCAAATGCAATTGAAAGTTTCCCTGAGTCACTGTGGAATGCCTTTTTCTAAAATAATGACTAGTCTTTCTATTCATTAACCCCTGTACATGTCATCAACTGATTAAATCAACCTTAGATTGATATGAAAACCAGTATCTTTACTTGCTCTTGTGACCAGACATAGTCACCAGTTTTAGGACCCTTAACTTACTACCATTCCAGTTCATGTGCCACTCTATCTCAATCCCACTCAATCGCTTATCTCTATTCCCCCAACCCGACAGACCATCCTTCCCCTGAATGGCCAAACAAAAAGACATCCTTGGCACTCAATTTCAGATCTGCAATGTCCCCTCAGTGTACTGAGGCAATGAATCAAGCCTGCACCGCCCATCTACTTCCCTCAACCACTTGTCCTCCAGTGTAAGGCTCGGCCTTTGAAAAGTTTTGCATATGGGGAGCAGAAAGGGAGCTGCATTGGAGTGTGTCTTGTCAAAGCCCCAACTATGTAATGCAGCTGAGCAAAATATTTATGTTTTTTTTTTATGCTATGGGTCAGGAAAAGGGGTACTTCAGAGAAGGTAATGTTTTTCAACGCTGTACATAAACTTATTTTATCCTTGAGAAGTAAAAGTGCTAGACTTGTGAAGACTTCCTTTTGTTTTTACATCTTGTGTTCCAAAATGTATGTGGAAGAGAATCAACATAATTTATGATTTTGTAACCATTCTGTCTTATTCACTTACTATTTGTGTTAAAAAGTGTTTTCCTCTCTATCATGCCAGTTTGTTTCATTTAACAAAAGCAGCATGATATGCAGGATATACCACTTGTGCTGCCGGACACACATATTCAATCGGCTTTGTAAATATTATACATGCTCATATATTCTCGCATCTTTTGTGTTCCAATGTATAAGTCATCCCTATGTTCACTATTGCCCACATCTGTTATGCCTTTTCAATCCACAAATACACTGAAAACTATGTTTTTGCATGAACTCATGAAACAATGTAGCATGAAATGGGAGGGGGCTCATAATGTGTTTTTGCGTGTTTAAAGCACATATAAGTTACAAAAATATCTACATTTGCATCAATGGAATTTTGGCCATTTATTATACCTCGATGAATTCCATTTCTTGTATGATACATACAGCAGCTGAATGTGGGGTATTTAATGGAACTGAAGGCCAAGGAGAACTCAGTGGCTCAGAGAACTATGCGTATAAGATACATACTGATAAAAGATAATCCTAAATTTGCCACTGGAAAAGAGAGTAAGAAATACCCATTAGACCAAATACACATACAGATAAAGCACCACACCCAAATTAGAAGTTGCTTACTGTACTTCCTCAAGCTGGATAGCAATGTAGGAAAGGATTGCATTGAGTGCTCAAACATTGCCAACAAAGGTAACAGTATGGCTGATAAATTAATCAAAAATCAAGGCCATATGAGGTTGGGTTTAGCATACTATCATGTTCAATATAGAAAAAATAAATCCTCAAGAGAATTGATCTGAAAATAACAAAGATTGAATCAGAAGAGAAAAATGAAAGCACTAATATTATCATGAACAGAACTGGGTTCTCAACGGATAATATTTCATGTTATAGGCTCTAATTTAGAATCATGTGGGAAGCATGCCAGGTCTGTGGAGATTATGGACTCTGCTTTTTGGGAAAATATTGCCATTAGATTTAGAGATTTTTGCTTGCTTTGTTTGCTTGAATCTCTTTTACTTTCCTGGAGCAAGAACGATTGAGAGCTAATACTGCACATTGGTCTGTAGAACTCATGTTCATCAATTGCACCTGATAATTGACTCTTTTATTGACAAACTCTTTTTTGCCTCTAGTCTGTCATCCAGAGCTGAGTACTATCACTTCTTGACAACTCTGGACACGACCCTTCCTGACAAGTAGCTATCTGAAGAATTATGGGCCTCATTACGATGTCGGTCATAAAGGCTCTGAACGGCATTCGGTTTTTCCAAATCTGAGTCGGAACCCATGTTTCCAACTGACTAGGAAACATATCCGACTGACTGATTATGATGGTATATAACTGTTCAGTCTGTCCACTCAGTTCCGACCGGCATATGGAGACTCCGAGTCGGTCAGACCCGAATTGTAGAGGTCTACAGACCATGTTTCCGACCGACGTATTATGTTGTCGGATTTGGACAGCCTTTCCGAATCGGACTTTCCGACATTGAACGGTTGTCAGAAACTGACCTTGGGGTTCCATAGCAGGCCACCCTTCACCCGGAGGCCTCCAGTTGGGGCCCATGGGGGTACACATGGGACCCTTTTTAACCACGCACAGTATGGCAGGCACCATGGGGTGCCCGACACAGGGTGGAAGGTTTTCTGCAATCACCCATTTTTTCAATGGGAGCCTGTGTTGTCGGTCGGAACACAGGCTCCCTTGAAGTCAATGGGAGTCTGACCGAACACTGTTTGGAAACATAGTAATCGGTTGGTCAGACTCCTCGATCCTGAGTCGGTCAAAAAAGATTTTGACTAGGATTCGGTCAGAATGCTTTCCGACCGACATCGTAATGAGGCCCTATGTCATTGATGGCTGTTGATTATGAGGTTATATGAGAAACCAATAATAATGCATGTTTAACATCTTCTCTGACACCAGGATAGAACTATGCTACAACGGACTAATTAGTCCTTGCTACATCAGAACTAAGTCTTTTGGCTGATATATAGTATCAAATCAAAATAATGCTCTCTCAGAGTAAGAAAGTCTGTTTGAGGTTCTTTGGAGATGTGTCTTCTATCAACTATTACCCAAAATTTGGAATAAAAGGTTTCATAGTGTGTTAACCAGGGTCTCTGATTCAGAATCATTGGTGCTGCGGAGCATATCTTTTAATTTAAATGTGAAACTATGAAAAACACATTGGTTTCGTTGTCAGCACAACAATGTTGTGTTGCCATAGAGTGTAAGTTACCTTGTACCAAAAGGGCTTGGCAGTACCTAATAGCTACAAAAAATTCTCAGGAAGAAGAAGTACAGATAGCACTTGATTTACCTTGCATGGGGATGGAGTTAGACTAGTATTTTCTTTGAGTCCCTGCACAGGACTAGACACAATTTAACTACCATCCTTCCTTGTATTTGAGGAAGGGCTAGTTGCTGGAGCTACTGGCTGCAATTGAATGTGGGTAAAGTTATCCAATATGAAAGCTTGTTATTGGGGAGCAGTCTCTAATTCCTCCTTGAATTTAGCTATGATGCTAATGAAGTTAAAGATGACAAGACATTGAGCTGTAATGTGTGAAATTAGCAATGAGATTACCACTGATCCAGAAATTACCCTTTAGGATTTCACACCCTCCTCCATGTAATTAAGCACCATTGACATGCCACCTGTGTTGCCAACCACATATTCAATGTTTTCATAAACATTGTGCCTGCTAATGCATTTCTTGCATCTTTTATGTCATGAATTGTCAGTTGTCTCTATGTTTCTCATTCAGTACTACTTTTGTTATGTCTTTTTTAATGTAATACACAAGGCCCCAGTTTCCCACACCCCTAAAATATTAGCTCTTTTCACAAATAAGTGAAAGCCCCAACCATTGAGCTCACTGTAAGGGGACCGACCAGTATAATCATCTAGTTCAGAAAAGACCATTGGTGTTACTGCGGTAAAAATAAAAACAAAAAACAACAAAAAACTAGGGGGCCCATTATGATGTCGGGCGGATCGCCACCGCCCGAACGGCAGTGGCGATCCGCTTGACATCTTTGCCTGCCCGCACTGCAATTATCCCCCGGCAGATTACAATGGCGGGGGTACAGCGGCGGACTGAAAGACCGTCCGACGCTTTACTGCAGACAGGCAATCGTTACGATTGCCTGCCGTGCGGTCCTGGGCCTTAATATGGTGGCGGTGCCTAGCAGGCACCACCCGCCATATTAGGATATGTGCGGGCTTTGCCTGGGGGGGCCCGTTGCGGGCCCCCTGGGTGTTGGTGGGGGTGGGCGTGCACATGGGGGGCAACTATGGTACCTCCCTGCATTGGCATACTCAAGATAGCAGGCACCGCGCGGTGCCTGTCATGTTGTGCATGTCAATGCACAACGTGTATATTCAACATTGTGGCGGGTGCTGCTTACTGCACCGCCTGCCAAAATGTTGAATATCCGGGATGCGACCACCAGGGTGGCGGTCGCATCCTAATTACTATTGCGGGACCGCCACACCCCTGGCGGTCGGTCCCGTTTACCGGTACGGTGGCAGGCGGACAAAGTCCGCCCCCCATCGTAATAGGCCCCTTGGTGTATGCTTTCTCAGTTATATGATATACAATAAATAGGAGCTGCTTAGTCAGTTGACTACTCTTAAAAATTAGTTTTAAAATATTTTGTTTCCTTTTTAAAATGCACCTCAATTTTCTTTAAGTAAAGCAGGCTGCATTAAAAGTTTTTTTACTCAAATGCAATTCCAGACATGGTAGTCTGCTGACCCCAGCAGGCCACCATTACTATGATGACAGGGATTCATAGACGGCCGCAATTTGTGACCTGCCTCATTAATATTCATGCAGTAGGTTCAATTTTGACCCACTGTGATTTTGCATTTTGTGAACTAAGCTATTTGTACATATGTCTGTTTGCAAAATAGCTAGGAATCACAAAAAGTTAGTGCGCAAACTGTGACCACTTTTTCCGAACTACATCTGACACCAGGAACTTGTATGAAACCCAGAAACACTAGATCTTGTCAAATGACTTGGGCCGTAATATTTTTCTAACTATTTAGAGCACTTATAAATTATAAAACGTATCTGAATTTCAACCAAAAACTTGTAACCATTATTGATGACTGAATGAATAACTATTCTTCTATGAGACATAAAACAGTGTAATCTGGGTGTTTAGGGTATCATGGCACAGGGAGAGCCCAGTGAAACAGACAACTATACATTTTAAGTTATAAGATTACTCTATGGTCCTACATTTATCTAAAAGAGCCAGAATTACCCTACACATCAAATTTGCTTGCTCTAACTTTAGTGTAAAGATAGACTACCACACTGTAGTAACCACAGGTGCATGAGTGTTTAAAACTTCATAGATGTATTTATTTTTTAGTCAAATGCAAGATGAGCTGCTCACTAAACACACCAGTCATGTCTCATTTACCAGGGACTTTCACTTCAAAGTACAACATTCTAAGGGGCCAATTACGATGGCGGAAGGACCGTCACCACCAGCCCGGTGGTTGCGGTCCTATCGCCACAGACCGTGATTTTCCCACTGACGGATTACAATGGTGGTGCAATCCAGACCGTGACCGCGGCGGATGTAAAGACCGTCTGCCACGGAACCGCCACAAACAGTTGTTCCAATTGCCCGGCGGAGCAGTCTGCATCCGTAAAATGGTGGCAGTGCCTAGCAGGCACCGTCCTCCAAATTACGATGCGGTCTTCCGCCAGCCTTTCTGCAGTGGGTAAACCGCCATTGAAAGGTGGTGGAGAATTGTGTCGGGGGCCAGTTGCGGGCCCCCCTTGTGTTGGGTAGAGGTGTGGGTGCACTGGGGGGTACCCATGGTATACCCCTACATTTCACTGCACCAAGTGGCAGGCACCACACTTGGTGCAGTGAAATGCACGACATGTAGTTTTTCACATCGCTGCGGTGCTGCAGCACCCGCCGCAAAGTTAAAGGTGCAGGATGCGGCCGCCATGGTGGCAGTCGCATCGTAATGAGGTGTGCGCAACCGCCACAGGTATTGTGTATGGTCCCGGTCCCCACCACCATGGCGAACAGACTCCAGTCTGTCCGCCATCATAATCGGCCCCTAAGTTTTCATAGAAATATGAGTATTATATGCTTTACTGTAAAATATAAAGGGAAACAACGGTTCCTGTGGACCCATAAAAAATTATTCAAGCAATCTAATCTGCACAATTGCAATAAAAAGAGGGTAGAATAATGTCACAGGGCAAGGATGCGGCAATTGTGTCTCCTGTGATCTCACATTTAACACTGCCACATTTGAACATGGCAATGTGAAGCATGATCTATTAACCTTTTCCAACTGTAACACACGAAATGTAGTGCACTGTATTTGGTGTCCCTGTGGACCCCCATACATTGGACAAGCGCAACAACTGGTCAATGCACGTATTAGTCGCACACGTAGATCGGTTCCCAATGCCCCTCTGGTGTCGCACTACAATGTGAAAAATCACACTGTAGACGAACTAAGATGGCAAGTAATTGATGTCGCTACTCTACCAGAGAGAGGAGGTGACATTACACACATACTACAACGCAATGAGTGTAGTTGGATTGACAGGGCCAACTCAATAGATGATGGCCTTAATTCTGCTGAGGAATGGAGGGGGTATGTCACCACCCTCCAATAAGAACTCAATATTGATTATTTGTGTACTAATCCAAGACCAAAGGTGAAATGCCATTTTGGTATGAAATATGAAGTATTTTAATGTTCACTGTTTTATTTTGATTTTTATCTCTCACACTATTCCTAACAAATGGTTTATTTATACCAAATCATATGTTATGTAATATGAAGTTCTCTCAAAATATGATTTTTGTAAATGATGACTACTAATTATGATACTGTCCTTGATCATGATCATGTACACCTCGCCAATATATTCACAAAATTCCTGTATCTGTTCCCTTTGCATAAGAATTTAGTTAATGCCTCACAATATTACATGCCTCACAATATCACTTGCATTTAACAGCAGTGCAGCATTTACACTTGTGCCAGAACAACAAGGAGGTCTTTTTTTACTTTCTATCCTTCACGGATACCGAGCACCGGATTGAACGGTGTTTTCCCCTATCCCTAGTTATGCCTGCCGGTTCTCAATGCAGAAAGGCAGGAAACACTGCATAAAGGAGCAGTCTTCCCAAGCGATCACTGTCATTGTACTGTCCTTGAAGCTGACTCACGCAGCTTTGGAATACAGATGCTGTGATTCATCGCGCACAGAATATCATCCAGGTAAGAATAACTATAACTGAAGAGCGTAATACCTTACGCTCACCGCCTTCTCTAGAAATCAACCTCCCCTTTTATTGAATCCATAGACCGACACAGTGCATTGTCACTGTTTCCAGAACGTACCAGGGATTAACCATACCGCTATGGCTATAGCGAGTTGATGTAAAGAGCCGGTCGGCCAAACCGTATCCCTGACTGCCAGCCTTTCCTCACACTGTGGTAAGAGCACCTTTTGAATCAAAGTGCATCACATATCCTGCCCTGTCTCACCGCTTTCTCTTAACCATACTCTCCTTTTCTCCCATTTTCCCCCCGGCAGTACCCGGACGGGTCCTGCTGTGAGTAATACCCTTTCACCTCTCACTTGTGGCACATCACTAGTTCACAAGGCTGCGCATTAAGCAATCCAGGTAATTCACACTCCATGTCCCCCTTTTTATTTCTTGCATTTGTGCCGGTACATGGGCCTTATGCTCTTATTATTTCATTATAGATGTCCCTACATCACTAGTCCTGAGGAGACCCCGTACTGCTAGAGGGTCGAAACACCATCGACAAGCTGAAAGAGCGAACCATTGCCCAGCGCATAATATTATATACAGTTGATGTTTACAAAGAAATTATACAAGAATGGTTGCCTTTTAAGATTTATGGAAACCTTGTATATAAATATACACCCTGTCACTTACAATTAGGTTCCATTTTTCACTTTGGGACACAGTGCGCAAATATCTGTTCTACTGTTAATTTAAACATTGTATATAATAAGTCTGTTGTGTTTATAAAACAAGTCATAATTGTACAAATGTGTTGGTGGTTCCTTGCCCTCTGACATTATTCTACCCTCTATTTATTGCGATTGTGCAAATTATATTGCTTGAATCATTTTTTATGAGTCCACAGGAACCGTTGTTTCCCTTTATATAACCATTACCCTGGTTCCGTTAGTGAGTAGGGTTCCCATGTCCTTTTCTCTTTTTACTGTGAAATATGACATACATTTTCCCTTTTTTTTTTAAAGAAAACAATCGAATACTTACACATATGTATACATATATATTCACTGAAAAAAATAGAGGTTAAAGTGACATTATAGTTAGGTGTAGTTATGTTTTACTTATATTTAAAAAAAATGTAGAAATTCACAGAAAAAATAAGGTCCAAGGATCCATTTATAACAGTTATTATTATCAGTGCTAACTATAACTTGCCCAACCACAATGCATTGCTTATGACCTCAAATATTATATCACTCATGAAGTGTTCTATTACATCATTGATGAAATCCCTATTGACATTTCAAATGACATCATTTATGAAATCTATTATATATTCCCTAAAAATTTGCAGAGTTATAGTTAGGTGAAAATATCAGTTAACACATGCAGTTTAAACCACTGTAATTCACTAGTTTTAGTTATCTCAAATAATTATGACTCATGCTCTAAGTATCATAACTCATGCCCTAACGTACACCCTAAGGTGAAACTCCTGTGGAAATATGCAGTGTTGTTTGATAAAACCAAACATGACTTTAACAGCATTAATTACACAAGTTATTATTAGTAATAGCCCACTGAAGGCAATCACCTAAAACTGGTTCATGTTTTCAATGAATCCATTAGTTTGGGGATGATACAAAGAACCTTTAAGGTGAAATATGCCACTTCTCTTAAGGGAATCATTCATTTCCCTAGATTCAAATTGTACACCATGGTCTGAAACCAACTCCCCTGTCAAACCTTCCTTCAAAAACGTATCTTTCAAGAAATCAATAACTATTTTTAATGTAAATGCACTAAAAAAATGTAATATATTTGGCCATTTACTCTAGTCATCAATTAGTTTCAATGCAAAATGAGAATTGCTTGGAAGAAGATTAAAAGGACCCACAAAATCTATGATAATATTTTCCCATGTTGATGATTTTAACTGTGTGGGCTGAAGAGGAGGTGCATTTTCTTCCAAGGACTTATATGAATTATAAAACAGCACACAACTTTTTATCAATCAATAAGGGAGTTTTAAGTATGCTTCTCACCCGTGAGGGTCTTATATTCTGGGGGTGGGGGAGGGAGGTGGAAGCTCCGTTCAGTCGAAGAGCCAGGTCTTGAGGGTCTTCCTGGAGATGTGCTGGGTGGGGACATTTCTGATGTCAATTGAGAGCTTGTTCCAGGTCTTCGCTGTGATGTAGGAGAAGGTTCTTCCACCTGTTCTTGCTCTGTTGATGTGTGGGGGCTCTGTGAGGGGCGGGTTCGGCAGATTGGAGGTTCCTCTTAGGTACGTGGAAGAAGATCGATTTCTCTATCTATAGATGGCCACAAAAAACTTTCTTATGTGTCATTTAGCCAGTGTGCATCCTAAATGGCCTTCATGTGTCTGAAGGGATGGTCAGAAATAATATTTAGGAGGCTTGTCTGACTTGCGAATGATGGCTTTAATAGCAGCACCCAAACAGATATGAAAAACAAATTATAGGAGAAGGAATAAAAAGAAATACTGAGTATAGTCTCTCGTGGTTATAGGTCAGGGTATGGATGATCTACAGCCTCTTGCAACATCTTCTTTGTATCCTCCTTTATCCAGGTCTGGTGGAATGGTGCCACCAACCCCCCTCGGAAAAAGAAAAACACCCAGGTAAGTATTCAGACAAAGCGCTTTCAAAATTATCCCTGACTGATATATGTTAGGTTAGTTCCCTCTCTGTTCTAGATATTTCCACAACTCTAGAGTTTTTGTGGCAATGCAGAGCAACCCTTCCCCTGTTGTGCATCACTGCTCTTCACCTTTTACCTCATTACAATAGCTGGTTTTCACTGGTTTTAGCAGCGGTCATAAGTGAATCTATTCATCTTTCCACATTTACCAAGACATTTGAGTCCCTTCACCATCATTGTTGTGTTTATGCCATGATATAAAGCATTTGGCCATCCTTAGTCCATCCAGGTTTGACTTCAACATTAGGGTATAGAAGAGGGAAATATAGAAAAGGGGAAATAAATCAAGTAAAATTTTTCCCCAGCACATGGCTCTGGGTTGTTCATCCAGTAGGCCACAACCCTTCTGAGTTGTGGTGGGCAATTCAGCAACTATTGGTGGCATCCACCATTCCTCTTTCCAGGCATCTTACTCCTCCTTACTCTCCATGTTCTCTCCTCCTCTTGCATGGTGGGTATCTGAGTCCTCGTCCTTCTCCTATGGCCTATTTACCCGTGGGCCGTAGGTGTCCTGACTCTTCACCTCTCTAGACTTTTGTCTGACTTTTCTCCTCGTCACTGTCTCCGGGTACTTCGACTTCCTTTTCTTTTGTGTTACTGTCCTCAGTGCTTTACTCTCTTTCTCTTTGCCACCTTTCTGTGAGAGTATGCCCTTCTTTACTATCCAACTTTATAATGTCTCCGCCCAATCCCGGCCTCTCTAACAATTGTCCCTTTCTCTCTTTCTAGGTTCTGCTGTTGTTTCAGACTTGGTGCCATAGCACCTGTCTTCCTTTTCCCAGGTAAGTGCTCTAGGATTTTTTCGTCCCATTCACAGTACCCTAGCAACATTCCATATCTTAGACTTGAAGGTGGAATAAGCTTATAGGAGCCCATGGACATTTTTCTATTTCAAACCGTTTTCTTTACTTGATCTTTTCCTGCCAATGTCTCATACCACTCTCTTGTCCCTCCGATGGATCTTATTTAGTGCAGAGAGGGTTTGAATATAAAGGCTTCCAACAGTCATCCAATGAGGACCAGGATTTGGATAACTGAACTACAAGATAGAAATCTGACTTATGTAGATTACTATAAATACAATGCTGTAAAGGTAACTGATAATCACCGCAATCCCAAATCTCCTGAAGAAATATAGGTGAGCCAATATTATACACACTAAGGGCCTCATTGCGATGTCGGTCAGGAAGTCTCTGAATGGCATTCGGGTTGTCTGAATCCATGTCGGAACCCATTTTGACTGACTCGGAAACATTTCTGACCTACCGATTACAATGTTAGGTAAACATTCGGTCTTTCTGACTCAGTTCCGATCGGCATTTGGAGAAACAGAGTCGGTCAGAGCCGACTCGTACAGCTCTCCCGGCTGTGTTTTCGACTGATGCATTACGATGTTGGATTCGGACAGCTTTTCTGACTCGGTTTGTTCGGCACGGCTATCAGAAACAAGCTTTGGGGGCCCATAGCAGGCTTCCCTTCACCCAGGGGCCTCCAATATGGGCCTGTAGTGGTACCCAGGGGACCCCTCTTTACCACCATGCACAGTATGGCAGGCACCATGGGGTGCCTGCGGCAGGGTGCAGGATTTTCCGCAACCACCCCTTTTTTCAATGGCAGGCTGTGTTGTCAGTCGCTACACAGGCTCCCATTGAAGTCAATGGGAGTCCGACCGAACACTGTTCGGAAGCATCGTAATGGGTCCGACTCTTCGAATCCAAGTCAGTCTGAAAGGATTCCGACACCGATTCGGTTGGGATGCTTTCCGAAAGACATCGTAATGAGGCCCTAAGAGTTCAGTTAAGGCTGTACAGAATAATAGCATTAGTGTTTGATGCTCTGAGGTCTCTTTAATATGATCTCCTCTAGTCATTAGTAACCCCAAATTAAGAATGCACATTCACTTGGATACAAATAAATCATGATAGCTAAGTCGCTATAGAATTTAGTATAGCTTATCAAACCTTAAGGTAAATCATTAAATTTGCATCAGGTTATCAGACAATTTGGTTAAATTCTAAAAATCTTTGAAGTAAGATACCAAAGCTTGAGAGTTCAGGAAGGGACATGAAATATGCCAGTTCAAGCAGTCTCCCAAGATGGAAGGGACCACTCTGCGTACACAGCGTATGTGTCAGGTCATAAAGGAAGCCAGGTGACTCCGCATCGGGCAAGTTAGGACAGCCAAGGAAAGTTCCACCAAAAATTCTGTTAAGTAAAGCATTAGCCATCAGTTTGTCCGTCACCATCAAGAGCACTAACTAGCCAGTCAACCACTCTTCTGCAGCCAACATCCTTCTGAACAAGAGAACCCCCAACCACTCTTTCTGACTATATTATGTTCTTAAATTTACGAGGATGGCACCTCTTGGAATGACCTCATCTGGTCAGACCACTCAGTCCATTGGTCAGTTCGTATAGGATGGTTGACAGGCGACATAAAGAAGACATAAATTGTGGAGATGTAGGTGGTAAAATTACGCAGTCCTCAAGCAAGCCACCATGTAAAACGTTGGAACAATGTTTCATTAGCAATAAAACAAAAGCAAGTTAAAGAGGACGGTTGCCCAAGCAGCTGTTGAGAATTGTATCTGAAAATGTAGCAAAGTATCTTTTACAGACCATGAGAACTCAGGAAAGAAAACACTGTTTCACGTTATTGTTATACTGAGGAATTTCCGCACGAGATGTAGATTCGGCTAGTCAAGAAACTTCACATTTGCAGTTACGCCTACATTAAATCATGCTAATATAACGTATAATATATATGGAATTAATAAGCATACATTCATAGGAAATATAAAAAGTCCTATAACTCTGATGCGCTCGAAATCATTTAGTAGGGTTACAAATAATACATGTCAGTATGATGTATTTCTATTGTCTGAATGTACTAATGTGTAAATGTATTTCAAATTACATTTTTAGAATGTCGCTTTAGGTGTATGTCATTAGCACATGTGCGAAATACAATCTATAACATTTTCATAAAGCATCATTAATTATGAATGTGTAACACATACTTTTATTTTGTCATTCAGTGCACACGTTTACATATGAAATAAATAAATAATTCTAATAATATTCAGGATCATAATGAGGTTTAAGCATAATATTTGATTAATTCCCATTAGTTATTCACACGTAAATGATAATAAAGAGTAATTAGTGATAAATTCAATAACATGAGAATTCAACATTTACACATTTCTAGCACCCGTTAATGAAAAATAGTTCCTTGTCAATAAGTAAATCACAGTCTATATTGTTTTACACAAAAAATATTATGTAGTATACATCTTTTCTGCATACTTTCAGGAGGCAGTAACTTAGGGGCTGATTATGATGGCGGCGAGACTGCCACGGCAGCCTGTTGGTGGTGGTGTCACCGCCATCGGAACCACCTTCACCGCCCGCCACATTAGGATGGCGGGCGGTGTGATGGCTTTCAGCAACACTGACTGCCACACATCCGACAGGCTCCTTGAGCCTGCCGGTGTGGCAGAGGGCCTTGCAATCCTTGCAATGGTGGCAGTGCCTGTCAGGCACCACAGTCTGAATTACGATGTCCCTCCCGACAGCCTTTTCATGGCAGTTCACCCGCCATGGAAAGGCTTTCTGAAAGGGACATTGGGGGCCTGTAGTGGGCCCCCCTTCACCCTTGGCCCTCCGATGTGGGCACTGGGGGGCACCTATGGACATGTCCTGCACCATGTTGCAGGCGCCGCATGGTGCCTGCCACGTAGTGCAGGGATATGCCAAGTGACCCCTTTTTGTATTGCAGCACCTGCCTCATTACAAAAGCTAAAACATCAGTTAATGGACAGAATGCAGAACAATGTCATGCATTCACCCCAGTACAGAGATCTGGGACTAAATCCATCGTTTTTTTGCTCACCATGCCGTTCCAGTTTGAACCCAGCCATGTGCAAATCAGTCTTGACCCTGTGCCTCATGGGTACAGTCCAGCCCGAACTGCCAAGCCAGGTCCTCCCTGGACTGGAAACAAGCATCCTAGGACAGGTTTCGGGGTTTCACCCCTCTTCAGCCATGATGGCTTGATTCCAGTGGCATGGAGAGCACGGGACCTGCGTCTGGGCATACCCTTGCCACTCGGGGTGACAAATGCAAAAACAACAGTTGATGGGCAGAATGCAGAACAATGTCATACATTCACCCCAGTACAGAGATCTGGGCCTAAATCCATCATTTTTTTGCTCTCCATGCCGTTCCAGTTTGAACCCAGCCAAATGCGAATCAGTCTTGACCCTGTGCCTCATGGGTACAGTCCAGCCCAAACTGCCAAGCCAGGTCCTCCATGGACTGGAAACAAGCATCCTAGGACCAGTTTCGGGGTTTCACCCCTCTTCAGCCATGATAGCTTGATTCCAGTGGCATGGAGAGCATGGGACCCATGTCTGGGCATACCCTTCACACTCGGGGTGACAAATGCAAAAAAAATGGTTGCTGGACAGAATGCAGAACAATGTCATACATTCACCCCAGTACAGAGATCTGGGCCTAAATCCATCGTTTTTTTGCTCACCATGCCGTTCCAGGTTGAACCCATCCATAAGCAAATCAGTCTTGACCCTGTGCCTCATGGGTACAGTCCAGCCCGAACTGCCAAGCCATGTCCTCCCTGGACTGGAAACAAGCATCCTAGGACTGGTTTCGGGGTTTCACGCCTCTTCAGCCAGGATAGTTTGATTCCAGTGGCATGGAGAGCACGGGACCCACATCAGGGCATACACTTCCCACTCGGGATGACAAATGCAAAAACAACAGTTGATGGACAGAATGCAGAACAAGGTCATACATTGACCCCAGTACAGAGATCTGGGCCTAAATCCATAGTTTTTTTGCTCACCATGCCGTTGCAGTTTGATCCCAGCCATATGCAAATCAGTCTTGACCCTGTGCCTCATGGGTACAGTCCAGCTCAAACTGCATTACAAAAGCTAGGCATTGCGACTACCGTGGTGGAAGTCGCATCATAATTCCTGTGTTGGGACCGCCGACAGTCTGTCAGGCAGTCCCATTTTCGGATAGGGTGTCTGCCCGCCATCGTAATCAGCCCCTAAGATTCTTTTGTTTTGTCATATTTTCTATGCACATTTGATCTTCAGGTTTTTCATGTCATTAAAGTTTGAATTTCCTCTCCAACACTTATCATCCCTTAACAACAACCCATCTTCAACTGTTAATTAATTAGCATCTTTGACAAATGATCGAAAATTAGTGTCTAGATTTCTTTCCTTTGACCAACCAGACTTAATAACTTTTTTAAGAGTGTAATCATCTTTTAATGCTGTTCGCCAAACTACTTCAGAAGAAATACTAACTTCAACTGCTGCTACTATGTAATCCTCGAAATCTTCATCACCTTCTCTATCTGAATCTTTTGAAGGTACACCCTTGATCGGAAACCTCAATCAATAATCAGCACACACCTTCTTCCTTTCAGGTATGTATTCTGTTTCAGAATTACATTTAAGATATTTTGTCGATAATCTTGGTATTTGTGATGTCATTCCAGCCTCTTTTCATCCCACAAGAATAAAAACTAAACATTTATAATTAGTATGAATTGCTAACTTTTTACCCCACAGATAATTCTTGAGTAACCGACTACCAACAAACTAGTAACTGCTTCTTAATCATGGAATAATGCATTTTTATGTCCATCAAAACACACAATGCATAACCTAGAGTCAACACTCCTCTATTTCTCTTCTGAGAAAGAACAGTTCCTTGACCCACATTCCTTGCATCAACTGTGACTACATGACAACTCAGGATCATAATAATTCAAAGTTTTTGACCCTGTCAACTATTCCCTCTCCCATTCAAAACTGCTTGACACTTCTCATTTCATACAAAAGGAACATTTATTTTCAACATATTAGACAAACGTCTTAAATTGATTGCACAATTCGGTACAAAATGGAAATAAAACAAAGACTGGGAACAGATTTCAAGTCAGATTTATCATTAGGAGGGTCAGTTACAACAATACTTTAGACTAAAATGGGTTTAAGTTCCACTGCATCTTGAGAAACAGCATGACTTAGATGCTCCACTTTTTCAGTCAAAAACACACATTGCTTGTGTCTCAAGACAACCCCATATTGTTGAAATCTCTCCAGGACTTGTTTGAGAATCTTGTTATGAGCTTCTTGATTAGAAGCATATGTGAATACATAATTTTGAATAATTAAAATACCTGTTATACCATTGACAATATGACACATAACGTTTTTGAATACTGACGCTGTGGATGCCAAGCCAAATGACAATATTGATATGTAACAAATGGTGATACAAAAGCTGTATGATGTCTTGATTTAGCATCTAATTCAACCTGATGATAGGCTGAAGCTAGATCTAATTTTGTTAGCAATTTATCTTCTTTTCTACTAACCAACATTTCTGTAATAGTGGACAAAGGATGTGAATCAACCCAAACTTCTCTGTTAAAACAGCAAAGATCTTCATTCTCCCTTCAGCCTATGGTCTACCACCAAAAGTGACAGCCACAAAGATGATTCAATGGGTTCAGTAATCCCTTTGGCACATAGAGGATTGAGTTCCTTTTCCAAATCCTTGCATATACTTAAAGTCAGTCCGCTCATTTTATGTCTAACAGGTTGAGCAGCATCAGTTGGATCTTGTGAATGAAATGCTTTATTTTTCCTAACTCTCCTGAAAATACATATGAAAACATATTCATATCTTTTTCTACCGCTTCATCACATCTCACAATCAACACCTGCTCACTCGTTACAGGCTTTAAAACCATTCCAAGCAATCCTTGGTAGTACCATCCTAATATAATCACTCCTTTCACTGCCACATAGATCTTGCCAAAATGTTTCCTGACACTGAACACCAAGATATTCTCGATATACCCAAGCAAATCAATTACGCAACATTCTTATAAAACTGATGAACCGTCAGAATGATGTAGAGATCAAATACTCCACTTTTCCTTGTATAACTGTTATGGCATGTAATGATGGTATGCTATGTCATGTCATGTTATGTTATGTTAGAAAATTACGATCAGAGGGTTCCAGACAATCAAAGGTTAGTGTGCCCCAATTATGACCTCTGATTTATTACACTTCTATTGTCCAGTGAACACCTATGACTTTGAGGGTAGCGAGGCAGAGTAGTCCAAGTCTTACTTACGGAGATGCTGAGTGTCAAAAACTCAGAACATCACAATGCAGCAAATATAATTAAAAATAATTCTATGCCAAGTTACTGCTTTTTCATTCAAAACGTTAGGGACCTTAAAAGTTGTAAAACTAAATGGGATGAACATATTATCAAATGTATACTAAATAACAAACACCCAATTGAACTCCATCTAATGGAATTAATTATCTACAAGCATGCTCTCTAAAGGAATGCCACTGTGATCGAATAACCCTTTAGATGCAGAATACATTCTCTTAGTCTTGTACAATGTTAGAGTTGTGTGACTGTGCACCAGCAGATCATAATCCCTGAAGTTATAATTCCCCTATCTATGCCTGTAGCAGACCACGAGAAGGCACACAATCTCTAAAAGTAAGATCTACTGTGTTTGTCACTGGGTGTTCACAATGAACAGTATGGGGCCTATTATGTTGAGTGTCGGAAAGCCTCCGAACTCAGGTTGAAGGCTTTCTGACACTCATAGTCGGTTTCTATTCAGACCGGCTGATTATGTTACAGCCGGTCAGGATTGAAACAGGCCGGTCATTCCGGCTGGCTTCTGACATGGAAACCCTGTCTGAAAACTTGTTTGGGGGCCCCTAGCAGGGCCCCCTTTTCCTTGCAGCTTCCGGTTGGGGGCCGAGGGGACACCATGCCCCCCATTAATCCCTGCACCTTGAGGCAGGCAAGGTGCCTGCCTGTCACGGGGTGCAGGGATTAACACAACCTGTCATTTCCCATTTCCCTATAGGAGCATATACTACAGCTGGTTTATAGACGTAAAATATACTCCCATAGGGAAATGAGTTTTTGGTCACATCATAATCTGTAATCGTAATAGGCCCCTCCGTAGAAAATGGACATTTCACTATGAATGATTATTTAATAGGGTTATGTCATATGTGAAATATTTCACTATTGACAAACTGGGCGTCGCAGCTTTAACACACTTTCAATAATGCAGATACAACATTAATGAACTTTCACTGAAATGCCAAATTTCAGCTCTGTCTCATGTTGACTAGCACCCATTTAGGAACCTCCCCATAAAAAATACTATGAAACATCTTGGGAAAACAGAAGGTCAGCTATGACAGTTTCTGATTCCGACAGTTGTTTAACCTAGGATTAATAGTTCACATCCCAAATTAAACTTAGGCAAATATACATTTTGGGAATCTATACTTCTGCTGGAAGACCCAACCCCACAAACCAATAGGCACTTGCCAACCTGCTCTGATCTTCTGGGGTCACCACAGTGAACATATGCAAATTTAAATGGAGCCCCAGGGCTTCTGGGTTGCTTCATCACACTAAACCATTTCAAGGTGAATCCCTGATTTAGCTGCCATGGGCCAGTTAGTATTTACTTTTGCTTTCTTTTTCTCTATTGTTGATGCAACTCCTGGTATGCATTTTGCTTACTGCTGATGCCCATTGCAGGTTGCTCTCTCCCTGCCTTTCTCTCTCTCTATGTGGTGCGCATAGGGAAGAGCTGAACAGGCTAGCAGCAGTGGGTGTTCAGGTAGGCATTTCTGCCTGCCCTTCTGCCTTCTCCTGGCCAGTTTGCCTCATTGTATTCCCCAAAATTGTGCTCAAAGGGCACTCTTTTCTCACAGTGCCATGGCATGGGCCACAGGGTTTACCAGAATGGGAGGTTAATCCCCTGAGATCCGTTAAGTCACTCTGGTCAACACTGATTTAGGAAGAGGTTTTTAAAAAACAGTGAGAAGAAGAGAATCTTAGAAAAGTGCAGCGTGTTCCTCATCCCCTAGTCGAACCCATTGTACATGGGCTCACCTGCGTGGACTTGGAGCTGCTCTTTGGGATTAGTTTAGCACAGTTGGTGCCCCTGAAGCTCAGAGCACCAACTAAAGGGACAGCAGTTTCTCAATGAATGGAAAAAACATTTACAAATATCTGAGACACCGATGTGAAATATTTGGTGGAGTTTCCTGCTGCAGTGCTAATGAGGCTGGTCACTCCTGGGGGCTTGTATTGCTCCTGGTGGGTTCACTGACATACCATTGAGGAAACAAATAGTGCAATATATAAATATCATGCCAAAAATATTGATCACAAAATATCCATTTCCTACACATATAAAGGTAAGTACAAAAATATCGGAAATAAAATATTGGTTCTCACTAATATAGTTAAAAAAGACAAAAATAGTGTTTCTTAATAGAAATACATAGGTTAAAAAAGTAAATATTGAATATTTTGATATAACATAACTGTGATGTAAAGTACATACATTTAAGTAACATTTTATACATTATATAGATGTATACTTACATAAACATACACACATAAATATATATATGTGTGTATATATATATATATATGTATTCACTGAAAAAAAACATAGGTTTCAGGGACGTTATAGTTAGTTGTACATTTGACTTATATAAAACCAGAGAAATTCACCTGTTATAGTTAGTTGAGCTAACTATAACTCGTGCCCCCGCAATGCACTGCTGATAACGTCACATATTACATCACTCATGACATGGTCAGTGACATCACTGATGACATCACTGATGACATCTCAAATGACATCACTGATGACATCACTGATGACATCATCCAGTGAATGTGTGTTTCTGTAAAGTTTAAATATGTTTTATAAATACATATATGCCAAGGTGTATTGAAGAATGAATGAGTGTATAAGACTCAGGATGGATGATTAAGTAGGTGTGTGACTAACTGTATAAGTGACTAATTAATTATGTCTTGCTTAATGCATGTGTTAGCGACTGATATAGACATTCACACAGTTTTGGTTGTTAGTTGGTGTGTAAGCAGTTCCATGGTTTGGTTAGCAATTAAATGAGGATCTATATGAGCTATTCATTGCTTGTCTGAGTACCTGTATGAGTACCTGAGTGTCTGCGTGGGTGGGTGGGGGGTGTGACTCTCTGCATAGATGTGTGAATGGCTAATTCACTAGGTATATGTGTTCAAGTCTGTATCTGTGAAGGTCTGTATGGCTGAGTGAGTGTGTGTATGAGTGTCTCGGTGAGTGAATGGATGCCTCAGTGGTACATGTGAGTAACTCCATATATGAAAGGCAGTATATCTGAGTGTTGGACTATATAAATGACTATATGTGGGAATGAGTGATTGTGAGAGTGCCTGTATGGATCAGTGTGTCCTTGTATTAGTTATTGTATTAGAGTGTAAGTATGTGTTAGTATATGTTTAAATAAGTGATGTGGTATGTGTATAACTGTACAGGTGAGTAAATGAAAGTGTTATTGATTATTTCCATTACTGACTAGGTGTGTGAATAACTATAAGAATGAGAGGCAGAGTGTGAGTGTCTGTATAGATATGTGACTGGATATGATAATGCTGTATTGATGGCTGACTGTATGTATGAGTGAGTGTATCGGTGAATGAATGGATGTGTGTAGACCTACAAATTAGAGAGTGGATATGCACTAACTGGTATTGGTGTGTTCACGGTTTTGAAAATTATACTCTGTATTTTAGACTGGGTGTATCAAGTGTTATATTAAGGTCTGATCAGGTGCATCTGATGTCATCAGTGATGTCATCAGTGATGGCATTTGAGATGTCATCAGTGATGTAATCAGTGATGTCACTGACCATGTCATGAGTGATGTAATATGTGACGTCATCAGCAGTGCATTGCTGGGGCGCGAATTATAGTTAGCTCAACTAACTATAAAAGGCGAATTTCTGTGGTTTTTATATAAGTCAAATGTCCAACTAACTATAACGTCCCTGAAACCTATGGGTTTTTTCTGTGAATTTCTAAGGTTTTTTTAAATGCTAATCCTAACTATAACGTCCCTGAAACCTATGGTTTTTTCAGTGAATTTCTAAGGTTTTTTTAAATGCTAATTCCTAACTATAACATCCCTGAAGCCTATGTTTTTTTCAGTGAATTTATAAGGTTTTTTAAATGCTAATTCCTAACTATAACGTCTGAAAAATGTAGGGTTTTTTCAGCGAATTTCGAAGGTTTTTTAAATGCTGATTTCTAAGTATAACGTCTCTGAAACCTATGGTTTTTTCAATGAATTTCAAAGGTTTTTTAAATATCAAACTACTATTGTGTATTTGTCATTAATACTATTTTTCTAACTTTTCAGCTACATAAAATAAACTGCAAAAGTACTATGTAACGTAATAAATTTCACAAGTTACAATGAGTTTTTAAATAATACAAAACAATTTAACATTCAGATAACAATTTTTCTCCCTTTTTTTGCTGTCATCAGCTACTACTTAACTTCACTATTCACAGTGATGCCAGTGTAGTTTCATCATAAACAGCAGGGAAAAAAAACCTAATTCTCTCAAATATAATACATAATCAACACAAATAACACATCCAATAGTACTTTAAATGTTCAAAGCTTACCTTTACTTCGTAGATTGTCTGCAAATATACCCAATATGCCAGATAATGTTTCAAAAATTACGCTTTGAAACCATCCAGTATGAATTCCTTCAAGATCTTACGTAGTTTCTCTGCACATTTTCCCAATACGCCAGATAAAATATCAAAAATTTCGCTTTGAAAGTATCCAGTATGAATTCCTTAAAGATCTTACGTACTTTCTCTGCACAATTTTTCCAATACACCACATAATGTATCAAAAATTTTGCTTTGAAAGCATCCACTATGAATTCCTTAAAGATCTTAAGTAGTTTCTCTGCACAATTTTCCCAAAACACCAGATAATGTATCAAAAATTTCGCTTTGAAAGCCTCCAGTATGAATTCCTTAAAGATCTTATGTACTTTCTCTGCACATTTTCCCAATACCCCAAATAATGTATCTAAAATTTTACTTTAAAAGCATCCAGTATGAATTCCTTCAAGATCTATACACCTTCCCATTAAAGCCGAATAGTGTATCTAAAATCTTTGTTTCAGAAAAATTAAGTATGAGTTGGGTAATTCATAAGGCAATCTCGGTTTCATTTCCAAGTGTGTATCATTACAGTGACTCCAACCATTATTACATTTTAAATAAACTGTATAATGTCCACTTGTAGTAGTACTTCCAGCATGGAAAACAATAGCAACTGTTGCAAAGGTTCTTCCAGAAATAGATACTTGATAAGCAACAAAAAAAATTATTTTGGTTTCCACTTTTCTTCCATTTGGTCGACAGCGTTGCACCATTATAATCAAATATTTTCCATATCTTTGTAGGCATAATGCAGATAGCATTCTTGATTTACAATGAGATCACATAATCAGATCATATCATCTCATTATCAGCTTCTTTTACTAATTTTAAATATAAAAATCGTTCTCTGTCAACTATAGTGCTTGAAGTTAACGAACACTCTTCACATTTATGTTCCCATTTGTAACTGAGTCCAAATAAACTCTCAATCTGAATTCCTTCATCTTCTAGTACTCCAAGCATAACCATCAGAAATTCTTGTGCATCTTGCTGTATATTAGCACTGAACGTTAAAGATCCAGTACATGTATCCAACAGTTGGCGAATACCAGAAGCAGAATGAATCTTACTTCTATCAGTTCTCAATTCTTGAAATAAAGTGTAGAGTGCAGAACATAAAGTTTTTTCCTGACTTTCCATAATTTCACCACAAACATCTTCAAGATAAAATATAACACATATAATGACATTACCATAGCAGTTGACACCAGAAGCATTTTCTAATTGGTATCCAACCAAATCATCACTTGTTTGTATTTTCTGCTTCTTTACATCTTTTCTTTTCTGTTGATTTTCTTTCTGCTTTTCAACCATGGTTAACTCTTCAACATATTTGCATTTTGAACACACAACACGTTTCTCATAAATAGGATATTTACCTAAATGGGGAGCATAAAGCCTACTCAAACAATTATATTCTCTTACACAATTAACATCAGCACTAACCTTGTTCTCATCAAAATCAATTAAATACAAACCAGACAACGTTCTAACTCGAGATAATGCAACATATACCATTCCCTCTTTAAACACAGTTTTTCCAACATTTACCAAAGCATTATTTACACCTTGTGATTTGTAAATAGGTATTGTATATGCTAAACAGAAGGGAAACTGTTTTTCTACGAACATACAAGTCTTTTACAAGCAAAAAACGTACGGCAGAACGTCCAATCTGTCTTACCTCTGCAATCTGATCAAATTTAACTTTCATAAATTAAATTCCATTTCTATTTTGATATTTCACAAAATCAACAACTTTCCCCAATACTCCATTCACTAAACCTTCTTCTACATTCAGATTACGCTTCAAAATTACCCGAGAGTTTAAACATATATCTAAAAAAAATTCTCAGCCAGCAGTTTTTGATACAGACTTTTCCAAAGAATCCAATTTAGTCTGTAGTTTTTCTGAAAGAGCAATTGTTATTCCTTGATGGTCTATTTTATCAAAAGCTTCAATGTGAACTATTTCTTGATTTTCTAATTTCATAAACTCTCTATTACATGTATAGCACTCTTCCCCTGTAGGCATTAAGCAAACTATAGACTTTTTTTCTTTCATTTTCTTGTACATTACTTCTTCTGGTGTGTTTTCATTTGTAAACAAGTTCTTTAGTAGACGACTTTGAAAAGCTTCTTTACCATGTTTGCTTAGAACACCAATTCTTACATCTTTTAGAATATTTGCATAATCTTCATCTCTTGCTTGTCGCATATTCTGAGTGAGTTCTTTATATTCAAAATTTAACCACAGATTCACATTTCCAATACTTCCCAGAGATTTCTTTGTGTCTTCATGTAGAAGAGTTTTAAACAATGGTTCTCCTACTACAGGGGTCAGTTGTAACAGATCTCCAAATACAATTAAATGTTTTCCTCCAAAGAGAACGTCGTAATCTGTTTTTAATACCTGTTGCATTCTTAATTGTACAAAAGCAAGCATTAAGTTTGAGACCATGCTCACCTCATCAATAATTAAAAGTTTCATTTTCTTCATTACTCTTGACACTTCATAAGAAGCTTCTCCAGACAACTTCTGATATTCTAATTTATTATCCTGCTCCACTGGTAACATCAATAATCTATGCAAAGTAACGCCTTTAACATTGTGTGCAGCTAATCCAGTTGGAGCTGTTACCACACAACATAAATGTGAACCAGTAGTTTTTTGAAGATAACTGATCAAAACTTTAATTAAAAAACGTTTACCTGTCTCAGCTTGACCACTGATGTACATCAGAAGAGGTTTAAAAGATGAACACAGACATTCTTTTTTTCATGCAACAAACTATGTTCTATCCATTCTCTCACTTGCATATATATTTCTTTCTGTTCAACATTTACTTGTTCATCTAACTTTTCCAATGTTAGATTCTCCTTGTGTGCTTGTTGCATTGCAATTTCGACTTCATGCATAGCAATCGCTGCTACATTTTCCAGTATTGGTTGTCCAAGAGGATCTTGACTACATGGACCACTACTTTGACTATCTTGAGAACTTTCATGAGCTATTTCAGCTATAATAGTCTTTTCCTGTTCAACTTCATCATTCAACATTTTTAAATATGTAGGGAAAATTGGACATTGAATGCTATCTTTACAAGCATTAAAATAATCTTCGTAGCAGTCAAACTCTCCAAGTAATTCACTTTCGCTACGCCATGGTTAAATCAGCTGCAGAAGTGCTAAATAGTAAAATTCTCGCTTATCTGGAGTTTCACAACTAAGTTTCTTGTGGTTTATAAGATAACCCTTTGCATGTTTTACCAAACAACCATGACATCCAACTACTGCAAACTTTCCTTCTTTTAAATTCTCTTTAAGATTTCTTTTGAAGCTGTAATGTTGAAGTACTTCATACAGACATAGCTGTTCCAGATGTTGACTTCTTTTCGGATAGTATGTGTCCAACATATTAGTTTTAAGAATGTCTGTACTACCTTGCTCATTTGCTGCTAATTGTTCAATTTCTTCCAATGATTTCAACACTCTATTTCGTTTGCAGGCAAGACGTAAACTTACCCAAATGATTCCTCGTGACTTTGAATATAAACTTGAAGAACACAAGCGGTCTGAACATTCATACGATCCAATTCCTCGGTGGGAAAACATTTTCAAACTAAAGCCGTACAATTTTTTGCTAAGACTATTCTCTTGTGCAATTTCTTCCTACATTTGTTTCATCTCTGCTTTTTCAGATTTTGATATGTTCGATGTAACATAACATGCAACAGCAATTGAGTTATCTGCAACATACTGGATGTCCATGTTCCCATTCCACATTTTTAAAATGACTGGATTGTAGTCATTGATATACTTTGACACTCCTGTTCTTTTTAAGTTGTAGGTATTCTTTGGATATTTCCGAGTTATTGTGTGCCTCGCAGAAGAAAAAAAAGAATTTACTCTTCCTTTACAAATGACTGGACCGGGAAAACCAAACTGATATTTGGTGTAAAATGTTCCTTTAGACTTGTATTTTCTTCTGCAGTACTTTCCACAACGGTGACTTTGGAAACGTAAAACTTGCTGTCTCAAGCTTCTATCTCCTCCTTCTCTTGGAATCTCACATGTCACATACTGTTCCATGAAAGACACTACTGTTTCATCAGAGTCAGTTCCAAATTTAGGGGCATCCTTGACCCATAGTAGCATATGTATATTAGGTGCACCTCTTGCTTGGTACTCCTTTCTCCAAAAGAAATCTGTATCTTCTCCAAGAGGTGGATCCTTTTTATTACAGATAAAAGACATCATACCTTGAAACTTATGATTAAAATATCTGCACACATTTACAGGATCCAATGAACCCAGTTCACCAGGAATCTTTATTTCAACATTTTTTATATTAGAATTCGCTTCTCTTAAAAACTCAAGCAAATCTTCCCATGCATACTCTGCACAGCTAAGTGTGACAAACCATGTTGGTGTACCTAAGTTCCATAACATACACTTGAGTTCACCATGACGACGATACCAATACTCATTTGTGCCACGTTGACATGCCATCAAATTTTCAAACGATCGGAACGGAACCTTGGTACTTTGACCGCGATCTACGATACCTCAACGGTTCATAGGCCATTAATTAGGCAACTACTAAACTAAGGGCTATGACTTGGGCCTTTTATTACAATACTTACATTTTTACTATGAACCTTGAGGAAATATCTAAAATTCAATACTAAATTGAAGAACATTGTCTTTATACAAATAAGCAATTTGACCTTTTTAGGCGACCTCTTGGAGACGCGATGATATATTCGCCCTGATGAAGTTCCTCTAGGAACGAAACGCGTTGGCTGATGTCCAAGATTTTATATTTGAAAAACTATTAAAGAAGTTAAAATTGGAAAACATATGGACTGATTTGACTCTATGCTGGTGCACCATCCTTTTCTTCAAATTTGTAACTATCTGGTTTCCAGTGGGGTATAAGTACGACGTACTCCGGATGTGATTGCACAGACTATATTTAAATTCCTGTACTTTATCTTCTGAGGTGCTTAGCCTGTGGTCAGTCGTACGACTGTTTGTTTTTGTATGCCATCAAATTGATTAACTGTGCTTCTAAATTTTCATCTGTTTCTTGAACTTTCTCCACAAATTCTTTCTCAAAAAGAAGTGATTCATGAACTCCAGTTTTAAGTATATGATTCACTGCATACGAGAAGACAGATCAATTTCAAACAAAAGGTGAAATATGTATGAAATGCACTGTCGAAATCTAGGATCTTCAGAATATAATCTTGTTGACCAATATTCTGAAGCTGGAATCCGTACAGGTCGGTCATCATATCATCCACCTTCTCCAGTAGGAAACAACTGTGGAAAACAATGAGCTCCAAGCTTTTCTCCCATACACTCATTGGAGTTCCCTGTGCTTTTTTCATTTGAAATAACTCAATGCTACTTCCTATCACTTCTTTTGAATGCAAAGGACATATTGTATAATGTTCATAAATCTCCCCAGTCCTTGACTTGTCCACTCTCTCCATTTGACCACTTGAAATTTCAAAATCATCTTCTAATCGTATTACCTGTTCATCCACATTTACATTTTTGTAATAAATATTGTTCTCTAAAAGTTATACGGTAGCCTTTTCAACTTTATCAACATCCACAAATTCTTGCCATATTTTCCGACTCCTTGTGGGTACACCATTTACTAATATAACTACTGCCTCATATTCCTCTTTCTCTCCAGCAATAGTTTCAATGTTTTTCTTAAAATCCAAAGGTAAGTACACCACTCTTCCTTTCAGCCCTCTTTGCAAGTCTGTTGGTGGCAGATTACCTGTTTTAGGCTGCATCCGAATTATAGTTTGAAAAGGATGAACAGATTGAATTAGAACTGACTCATATGTATTCAGGTTGGCCAGCTCCTGCGGAATAGCTACTAACTCCAACTTATTATGCACTGCTCTAACAGGCATTTTGTTTTCTTCTAATTTGTTGTAACAATATTTACATATACGTTGATCACTACCTAACTCAAATTGACCTTCAACAAACAAGTAAGTTGCAAATTCTTCCCACTTACCATTGTTCTCCTTTTCACTTTTCAAATACAAATCAACATTCCTACTTTGACTTTTATAATGAGTACGTCGACAACAAACACAACCATAGTTTGGTATTTCAGAGCACACTACATTAAACTTTTCAATTTCTTCTTCTAACTGATCAGTACTAATCACTTTCTCATCTCCTCCAACATCTGTAATTGCCAAACTTTCACTTTCTATGAACTGCTCTTCTGAACCAAAATATCGCATTTCAATATCATCACACTTTTTTGAACATCTGATATCGAACCATATAAAAGACTTCCATTCAGTTAACTTAAACTTAATTCAGGACTTTTTACATAGTACAGTTTCTTTACAAAGTTCCACATTTCTGAATGATGTACTGCTAACATCCTCAAATGATGAAAAACACTTTTACAAACTTTTCTTGAAAGGCAAGCCAGAGAATGCCCATACTTCTCAGTATATTTTCTTACATTACATGGATCTAGTCCTTGTAACAACTTAATCTTCTGTTTTATACTTTTCTGAGTATATTCTCGTAGCAAATTTTGCATTTTATCAATGGATTCCTGTCGAATACTACAAATGCTACTACAACTCCACTTATACACAGGAGCTCGTGGACGTTTCCCTTGCCCTCTTCAGCTATTAACTCTTCTGCACTTTTACCAACCATTTCCTCCTTTGGAAGAGGAACACCATCCTGAACTTCGTGGCAATGACCTCCAGTATCAACTGCAAATGATAAACTATTTTCCTGGAAGTAACTTTCCTCATTATAAAAAGGCTCAGTGCTAGAAGTATGTCTCCAATGTCCACTAAAGATTTTACAAAAGTTGGTTCTGTTCACAAGTCTTTTTTTCTACTTTTGTCTTTCAATACTTTGACTATTTTATCCAAAACGCTCAATCTCTTTAAAATCAAAATGAACAACTTCTGTTTCAAATTGAAAGCATTATCCACTATACTTTGAATACGCTGCTTCTCTGTGAATTGGAACATTATTCTTTTATATTTGCAGCATGTTTTCAATAAATTCAGAATCACTCTAGATCGAAAAAGTCTCTGATGAATTTCTTGAAATTGTTTTTGTCTCCGAGTACCAGATACTATTTCTTTATCATCTTTCCTTTTGCTCGTATTTGAAATTGAACTCTGCTTCATCTTACTTGAAAAATTCTTCTTTTTGCTTTGTGTGATGTTTTTCTCATTAAATGTTCATAATCTTTTTTTCAAAAATTGTCTTTTGCTTTTACTCGAACAAACAGTTTCTCTACTACTCGCATTTTTTTCTACTTCAAGATCTTTCCTTTTCATCAAATATATATTTTTCTTCTCTTTTCTTTTTTTTCATTTCTTCTAGGCATTTCCAAATTTCAATCCAAACGAAATAGTTTTCTGAAAAACAAAAAATTAGATTCAATTATTTTTCACATTTCTTCACTATGTTAAAATAATACCATACAATTGCAAAACTTCCGCTAACAACTTCCAGACCCAGTGCTGCAACGTGATGGAGCACGACAGATGAGCACTAGGATGACTAATAGTGCCATAGAACCTACAACAAGTATTTATTTAATTATGTACATACTCCTTTACAATTTATATATAACTGCACTACCTCATACTTTTCACCTCTCCACCCCACCACCCCACACCACTCTCTCTGCAACCCACCGCACAAAACTTTATAAATAGAATTAAAAAAATGTTAATCTTAGAATGATATTATCAACCAAACAGCACACATACAAATTTCCATTATTACCTAACACTTTTATCAACAACTTCACAAACATAGCACTGCACCCAGGGCTTTAACTGGAGGGGGTGTTTGTGGGGATGTGACCACTAGCACTTTATTTTTGGGAGCCTCGAAACGGGCCTTTATAGGGCTCTATTTTCCGACCTCACAAACGTAAGCCGTTTTTTTTTCTTTATTACACTGCAGTCACACTCTGAGTACTTAGAAGTGCAGACATCATGCCAAGTTACTCGCATTTTAGGAGAACGGAAATCCTTTAAAGAGATTCATTTTCTCTCAGTATCTCCCTTCTCTTTTTGCAAAGCACCAGCAACATCATCGTTGAGTGATTAGCAGACAGACCACCATGCGCGCAATGCCCATTGCCCCGGACTCTCTGACACAGCTTCCCGGGTGCACACACAGAGCCACATCCGAGTACTTTACCGGTCTTCAAAACATAATTTTTTTGTAAAGGAGACTCTGTTCTTTTTCACCCCTTTTTACAACCCCTACATGCCCTCTCTGCCTATTGCTGAAAGAATTAGGCTCCCCCGAAATTTCCCTCTGGTTGCGCCTCTGCAAACGACCACAGCAAGGCAACTCCAGCACGAACCTGCTCTCACCATACACACGGTCTTGTTTTAGTGCTCCGAAAACACACACTTTGCCTGCCTCACTAAGTTCTCACACCCCCTCTTTAATATGCACATAAAAGCTTTCCAATTACTTTTATATTCCTATACTGTACTTCACATGGAAATATAGAACTCAAGGTTCTCACCACCCCAAATTAGCTCTCTGGTATACTTTCTCAAATATAAGAAGTACAGGTATTCAGTATCTGTCAGTCACGGCCACTTTAAAACAATGTACCTATAAACAACTCGACAAAGCGTTATGTTTCTAAATTAACGTATTACACTTAAAAGCTCCTTTACATTTCTTACGCAAGATGTACCTTTGTTTAAAACACCACCAGAGAAGGGTGTTGAAGTATGCTCCACAAAGAGTAACTCAAAGCTTTGTTATTCTTTACAAAAAAATCTGCCTGTGAATGCTTTCTGCAAAACATTTCAACACCTTCAGAGGGTACCTGGATGAGTATAATACGTCATTTTTAAGATCGGGGCGGACGATGCACGGAAATAAGAACGTATAGTTGAATAAAGGGCGAGTGGATGCATGGCCAGATGCATCAATGGATAGATACATAGATCAATGTATCAATGTATGGATGGATGGAAGGATGAATGAATGCAAAGACCAGTACTTACGATAGACGGGTGGGCTTAGGATTGAATCTGGGACAGATATATCTATGCATATGTAGGTGTATCGCTGCATGAATGGCACAGTGCTTACTATAGGCGAGTGCGCTCATAGATGCTTAAGATAAGCGGACGAAAAGATTTATGTATATATATAAGTAGGAATATATCCATCAATTAAAAGATGGTTGAATGGCACAGTGCTTAAGATGCATGGATACCGCACTTTAATTGGGCCGGGTCTGGGGACCGGCACTTATTTTCAGGCAGTCTCCAAACGACTCTCTGCCAGGCTCTATTTTCGGCCCTCTCAAAGATAGTCAAATTTTTTTTTATTACACTGCAGTGACAGCATGCACATCGATGTACGCATGCTTATTTTGCTCACTACTGAGAACTGGAGAAATCACACTAGGTTACCCACGTTGTGGAAGAAAGAGAAATCCTTTAAACAATGTTTTTTTTAGAACCTACGATAATTAGAGAGGATTTTCTAAAGCACACAATGATACTTATCTTGATTTAGACCACGCCCCAACTTGCATAGCCCACACCCCTTTAAGAGCTTTGCCCCCCCTTTTAGAGCACCCCCACTTTTTTTCTCCCACTTAGAACCCTAACTACACCATAGCAACAAACGAACAGTGTAACCTTCCATTAAAATCTACAATGGCACCAAGTTTCATAATTTTCCATCAACGCTATCAGCCTTCTACCACAGTAGAAGAGTGTCTATCAGCACGAAGATGTCTTATCCACAAATGTTGTGTAATTTCTGTACCTGTCTGCTGGAACACTCATCACCAAAACGTATTAAAACATGGGAATTTGCCAGAAAAACATATACCATGCCATAAAGCGATTCATAAATGGGCACACTGCCACTGCACCACCCTCTTCCCCATTCTTCCTTAACTTTACAACATTAAAGAAAGAGCCACACCAAACCTAGTAAACACACTATACCAATACAAGAATTTAATTTCAACAACCGTCTACCGGAACGCTCATGAGCAAAGCGTATTAAAACATACAAATTTGCGGGTATAACATATACCATGCCATAGGGCACTTTATAAGTGTTCCCAGTGGTACTTCATCACCTTCAGTAGCTCGACATCTGCACGTTACTAAATTCTGTGTTTTAATCAGAAACATACCCACCTCCCCTACACCCACCCCACCCTTCCTTAACCACCGTACGAAATCAAACAGAAACCCCCACCATTCCTAGTAGCGCCACTATACCCATAAACAGGCTTAATTTTAACACGTGTGTGCCGGAACACTTAGCAACAAAAAGTATTCAAACATGCAAATTCGTGAGAAAAACATAAACAATACTATAGCAAGGTTAATAAATAGGCCCACTCAAACTACATTACCTTCACTAACTACACATGCCCACGTTACAAATGTCCGTCATTATAATCAGCAACATACGCACACCCCCCACCCCCACCCATACCAATGCTTAACCTTACGAAATCAAACAATGAGCCCCTGCACTCCCGTTACCGCCACTATAGCCATGGATAGACTTAATGTCAACAGGTGTCTGCCGGAACGCTCATCAGCAAAAGCTATTAAAACGTACAATTTTGCAACTCAAAAATACACCATACCATAAGACGGTTTATAAATAGTCACAGTACAACAACACCACCTCAACACCCGCCCTTGCTTAACTTTACACAATAAAAGAAAGAGCCCAAGCAAACGTAGAAGCCAACAGATGTCTTCTGAAAAGCTCATCAGCAAACCATATTAAAACAGGCAAATTTGCGTGTAAAACACATACCATGCCATAGAGCGCTTTATAAGTGCTCCCAGTGGTACTACATTACCTTTAGTAGCTCCACATCTCCACGTTACTATATTCTGTATTTCAAACAGCAACATAACTACCTCCCCCACACCCACCCCCACCCTTGGTTAACAGTACGAAATCAAACAGAAACCCCCCATTCCTAGTAGCACCACTATACCCATACATAGGCTTAATTTTAACGTGTCTACCGGAACACTTATCAGCAAAAACTATGCACACATGCAAATTGGCGGGTAAAACATAAACCATGCCATAGCACTGTTTATAAATGGGCTCAGTGAAACTACATTACCTTTAGTAACTAAACATGCCCACGTTACAAATATCCATCCTATAATCAGCAACATATGCACCGTCCCCACCCCAACCCATCACTTGCTTAACCATACGAAATCAAACAACGAGCCCCAGCACTCCGGTTAATGCCACTATTGCCGTACATACACTTAATGTCAACAGGTGTCTGCCGGAACGTTCATCAGCAAAACCTGTTAAAACCTGCAATTTTGCAACTCATACATACACCATACCATAGGGCGCTTTATAAGTGCTACCAGTGGTACTAGATCACCTTTAGTAGCTCGACATATGCATGTTACTATATTCTGTGTTTCAATCAGCAACATAACCACCTCCCCCACACCCAACCCCGCCCTTCCTTAACCATACGAAATCAAACAGAAACCCCCACCATTCCCAGTAGTGGCACTATACCCATATACGACGTTAATTTTAACAGGTGTCTGCCGGAACACTTATCAGCAAAGAGTATTCAAACATGCAAATTGGCGGGTAAAACATAAACCATCCCATAGCACGGTTTATAAATGGGCCCAGTCGAACTACACCTCCTTTACTAGCTAGACATCTATATGTTACGAAAGTCGTTTAAACACTCTGTAGAGTGTATAGCAGGGCATGGGGAGAGTAAACAAAGTTCTAATTCCCAAACTTTTGATATACAGTCCCTTTACTGTATCTATATTAAAGATATTAAATGGAATGAATACATTGACGAGTGTCTCAAAAGGGATAGTGAAGCTCACCATCAGTAAAACACGAACCACTTCAACACCTACATATATCCGCCACAGCGACACAGCCTGACAAATAGTATCACTTATAATCACATGTAGTTCTCTAATGTCAACAAACTCATACAGAAAATATCCCGCACATTTACATTTTTTTATCTCTCACACATTTATAAAACATCTCTTCTAAAGAAGCACTCTCCAACTACTTCTATTCCATAAGAACAGACAATAATTAATACGTTTACTACCATATATTTTAGTATATCTACCTTTTTATTATTCACTAGTCAGAAACTACAAAAACTATTCACTATACCCAAATGCAAACCAGAAACCATATTCATATTTATCTCAACTTAGGATCACATGATTCAAACTATGCGTACGTATAAAAGGAACATATCACTTTTCCCATCTCCATGTCCTCTCCATGTAACCTCAAAACACTGTACACGGCCCCACTATACAACAACCTACCCTGACTTACATTCAAACCTACCTCTCAGTGTCAAAAATAAGACCACAGCCTGCCCACATAACATTTCTGCATTTGGTTTTATCACTTTTAACTTAATAACACATACATATCCTACCACCACCCGAACCCACTATTTCCACAAAAAGTATCAGTTGCAAATGTGCAACATTTTCTTTATCTCCCCAAATACATTACAAACTGAAATTAACGCTGTACCTCATTTTCAAAACAATACATTCCTATAAAGATGACAAACTACACTTCTTCTCTGTGAAAAATTCCTAAACATATATAAAATACTTACATAACAGCAGCTCAAATTGTATGCATATTTCATAACCAATATCAAACACCACACTTTACTAACACTATATTACTTTGAAATAAAAAATACTTTCAAAATTAAAAACATCACCTCAAATACTTAATCAATACTATAAAACACATAACACACCTTGTTCATTTCTATCTTACCTTTGTAGTTGTTATCCAGATTTTAAATGACACACGCATACAATTCTCTGTTTCTCACATAGTACATGTAAAGCTCCGACTTCATCAAGAATGAAACCAGGAATGGCACAATTTCTGTATCGCTCCACACATAAATACATGTAAAGAACAAATCCAAATACTTCATTCCTTCAACGACATTCCAAAACTTACCTCCATTGGTTAATTTTGAATTTTCCTTCCGCAAAGCTAGTTATTATTCCACGCCACATACAGGTCACAAGTTCAACCTATTTTATCACCACACTTTCTGGAACCTTCTACGACACCTGCAGGTTAAAAGTTCATCATTTTTTTTAACCTAACGATATACTTTTGCAGTATTTTATCGAACATTCAACGGCACATGCACGTTAAATGTACACAATAGGGGTCAGTACTTCATTAGCTTTATTCCCAACTCCAGCAGCACCTCACCTTACGCCCCCAGCGCCATCAGACCTGTAGGAGCCACTTTCCAAATACCAAATTGATTTCATACACTCAAATTTACCTTCGCACTCCCTATATAACACCCCCTAAGCACCATACGCAAGTTACAATGTTCGAAACAAAAGTTCCTCCAAGTAGCTATAACTACATGCTGACACTACCTGCACAGATGTGGCACAGCGGCCAGAGCACATGACTTCACAGCATATGACACACAGTTTGGGCTCACGCTTTAATCCCCGAGTCCGGCAGCAGCTCAGCTTAGCAGCATGAGACTCTACACACTACCTCACATATTTTCCGTACCCCAGAACTTTCAGACCAGTACGGGTCCGTAGTTCGTTCCAGTAGTTATAAACACATGCTGACACTACTTAAACAACTGTACTGCAGCAGCCACGGCACATGACTTCACAACATAAGACACACAATTTAGACTCATGCTCTAATCCCCGAGTCCCGCGCAACCTCACCTTAGCAGCATCACACTCTAGGCAATACCTCACTTAATTTTCGTAGCCTAGCACTTTCACACTGGTAGGTATGATTAGTTCACTTCGCACCCCCTCTATAGCACACCCTAAACACCCCACAGAGGTTACAGTGCTCCTACCCTCCTATTTCCCACTTTTTTGCCCTTTTTTCCCCTTACTCGCTTCAACAGAATAACAAAATGGCAGCCAACACGTCCTCCTTCCATGAGACTCTAGACAATACCTCACATATTTTCCGTACCCAGGACTTTCACACCACTACGGGTCAGTAGTTCATCCTAGTAGGTATAAACACATGCTGACACTACTTCCACAACTGTACTGCAGCGGCCAGGGCACATGACTTCACAGCATAAGACACACAGTGTGGTCTCACGCTTTAATCCTCGAGTCGCGCACAAGGTCACCTTAGAAACATCACACACTAGCCAATACATCACTTAATTTTCGTAGCCCAGAACTTTCACACCGGTAGATATGATTCGTTCACTTTGCACCCCCTCTATAGCACACCCTAAACACCCCACAGAGGTTACAGTGCTCCTACCCTCCTATTTCCCACTTTTTTCCCCTTTTTTCCCCTTACTCGTTTCAACGGAATAACAAAATGGCGGCCAACACTTCCTCCTTCCATGAGACTATAGACAATACCTCACATATTTTCTGTACCCAGGACTTTCACACCACTACGAGTCAGTAGTTCATCCTAGTAGGTATAAACACACGCTGACACTACTTCCACAACTGTACTGCAGCAGCCTGGGTACATGACTTCATAGCATAAGACGCACAATGTGGTCTCACGCTTTAATCCTCCAGTCGCCCACAAGCTCACCTTAGAAACATCACACACTAGCCAATACATCACTTAATTTTCGTAGCCTAGAACTTTCACACCGGTAGATATAATAAGTTCACTTTGCACCCCATCTATACCACACCCCAAACACCCCACAGAGGTTACAGTGCTCCTACCCTCCTCTTTCTCACATTTCTTGCCCTTTTTCCCATAACACGCTTCAACGGAATCACAAAATGGCAGCCAACACTTCCTAGTCACAAACGCTCGCAGCCAATCAGCAGCAAGCTTGTGCTCGTAATGCCTCAGCCAATCAGATGGCAGAATTCCCAAACATTGATATCTGTAAAATTCAATAATTCTCAAAAACTACTGAATGGATTTACACCAAATAAACAAAAGCGTGCTTTCTAAACCAAGACCCTTCTCCCTGCCAAATGTGGGGTAATTCCGTTCACCCGTTCGACCTGTAGCCTTGTCTAAAGTTTCCTATGAAAATTAACATTGAAAAACACATTTTGAGACCCCCCTTTTTTCTCGGCCCCCCCTTGACGAATTACCCCCAAACTTTCAACATAGGAGCTGAGCTCAACAAAGAATTAGTTTTGAAACTTTCACAAAGATTCATCAATCGGTGCCAAAGTTGTTGCGAATAGAATGTTGCCATTTTCCTATAGTAACTATGTCCTAACTATATATCTATATATGACATAACACTATTATAAAAAAAAATCACATTATATTAAATTATATTTATGTTTTTTTTTATTTACTAATATTAAACGCATCTCTGTATATACATAACATTTAACTAATTTAATGGAAACAAATACATTAACCAAAAATAAGGTAAACATATATTACTAATTTTAGATATATGTATAAACACATGATATTAAAAAGAATTGAAATATCAACCAATAATAATATTACATGTATTTAAACAATATTAAAGAAAGTACTACCATCTGTTAAAAATAAATATGCTATTTCGACTGCAATGTACACAGCAGAAGGGAAAGCATTAGACTTCGGAGAAGTAAACTTTACTATTCCCATTCAGTCTGTGCAACAGTAGGTAAAGCGTTCGACTCCTGAGGGATAAAATGTACTATTCCCACTCCAGTGTGCAACAGTATGACGAGAGTAGTTCACTTCAGACAAATGACATATTTTAACAACTCTATTCATTAACCAAAAATATAAAATTCTTGATATAAAAAGTATTTCTAAATTAAGATAATTAAACAAATTGCATTAATATTAAAATTTTTGATAATTATTATCAATTTAAATAAGTATTATTAATGTAATTAAAAGGCAACACTATGGGGTCTATTAAGATGGCGGGCGGACTCCTGTCCACCCACCACCCTAACGGTGCAGGAACCAGCCGCCAGTGGTGCGGCGGTTCCGCACTGCCAATTAGGATGCGACCGCCACCCTGGCAGTCACATCCCGCATATATTGCATTGTGGCGGGCGATGCTGTAAGCAGCACCCGCCACAATGCAATATAAGCATGTTGTGCATTGGCATGCACAACATGACAGGCACCACGCGGTGCCTGCCACCTTGGGTATGCCAATGTTGGGTTGTACCATAGGTACCCCCCCAGTGCAGCCCCCCACCCCCGCCTCCCCGGGGGCCTGTAACATGCGGATCATAACTGCCGGTAGGGTGGTGGCGATCTGCACGCCATCCTAATAGCCCCCTAAATGTCCACAAACATAACAGCGAACAATTAAAATTTGATTGAAATAAAAAAGTATAACACAATTACCATATAAGTAATAAAGAAAACAATTATTACGAAAGGAATAAATATTGTTTTAATTTATTATTACTTAAATAACTCCCCACTTTATTCTCTTATAAACACAACTATACACAACTAATACATAACATAATTTGTTTATTAGTACAGAATTTACAAGATTATCAATGCATTAAATATTTCAATAAAACTTCATAATTCATAATTGATTAATTATTATGTAATTAACGTCATGCCCTACTCCTTTTGAATTAAACAACACACACCTAAAATGTAACTAACGAAATAAGATTATAAATTAACTGTCAATGCTTTTTTTCTTAATTAACTTACCACCCTGTACTCCTAAAAACCCAACCAACTACAACTAAAATATAACCTAAAAAACATAATAATTACATAATTTACATAATTAATGATCAATTAAATAATTATTATTAATAACAAATTAATTATAAATTAATTATGCCTAATTAACTCCTCATTCTGCACCCCTAAAAACCTCAGAACCCGCTAGGACACTATGAATTACAATTAAGAATTAAATTGTATTTGAAAATAACTAAGAATGACAAACTATGGTTAAAATCATTAACAACAATTATACAAAAGATTTATAATACATTCAGTTAAAATATAAACTGAAATTCAAAAAGATACTTAAAAAAGATATTTTAAAAATTCTATTTTTGTAAACGATATTAACAACACAGCTATTTTTGACAATGATATTGCTTACCTTAAAAAATCAATATTATTCAAAAAAAGATATCTACACCATGATATTTCTGTATCACGATATTAGAGACTTGATATTTGCGTAACTCGATATTTTTGACTCAATATTTTGTCCAAATACCCTCCTGGTGGCAGGCCCCAGACACGAAGAGCAGCTGGCTACCTTCCTCTCCAGTCCTTGTAGTTTCTTTACCGAGAGTCTTCCTTTAAGCAGATTCCCCGCAGTTCTCAAGGCAGATCGGTCTCCATGACTGCACTTCTCATAGATGTACAGGTCATCTTTCACTGGCAGCGTGTTTGCATGCAGCAGAAGCCTTTGATACTCACTCATAAGGCAGTCAAAAACAGGACCAGTACTAATATTTCTAAGAGCACCCTTTTTGTCAGGGTCCCAAGAAAGACAACCGTCTACTAGCCCCAAAAGGAAGGTGATGAGCTAGTGACAAAAGATTTGGATACATAGGGCCCCATTACAATATCGCCTGCCAATGGAATGGCAGGCGGGCACATCTCTACGTTACTATATTCTGTATTTCAAACAGCAACATAACTACCTCCCCCACACCCACACCCACCCTTGGTTAACAGTACGAAATCAAACAGAACCCCCCATTCCTAGTAGCACCACTATACCCATACACAGGCTTAATTTTAACACGTGTCTACCGGAACACTTATCAGCAAAAACTATTCAAACATGCAAATTGACGGGTAAAACATAAACCATCCTATAGCACTGTTTATAAATGGACCCAGTGAAACTACATTACCTTTAGTAACTACACATGCCCACGTTACAAATATCCATCTTATAATCAGCAACATACGCACCTCCCCCACCCCCACCCATCCCTTGCTTAACCTTATGAAATCAAACAACGAGCCCCAGCACTCCCGTTACCGCCACTATAGCCATTCATAGACTTAATGTCAACAGGTGTCTGCCGGAATGCTCATCAGCAAACCCTATTAAAACTTACAATTTTGCAACTCAAACATACACCATACCATAAGTCAGTTTATAAATAGTCACAGTACCACTACACCACCTCAACACCCGCCCTTGCTTAACTTTACGCAATAAAAGAAAGAGCCCAAGCAACCGTAGAAGCGCCACTATAGCCATACCCAGTCTTACCTTCAACAGATGTCTCCTGAAAAGCTCATCAGCAAACCGTATTAAAACATGCAAATTTGTGGGTAAAACATATACCATGCCATAGGGCGCTTTATAAGTGCTCCCAGTGGTACTACATCATCTTTAGTAGCTCCACATCTCCACGTTACTATATTCTGTATTTTAAACAGCAACATAACTATCTCCCCCACACCCACCCCGCCCTTGGTTAACAGTACGAAATCAAACAGAAACCCCCCATTCCTAGTAGCGCCACTATGGCCATACATACACTCAATGTCAACAGGTGTCTGCCGGAACGCTCATCAGCAAAACCGGTTAAAACCTGCAATTTTGCAACTCAAACATACACCATACCATAAGACGGTTTATAAATAGTCACAGTACCACTACACCACCTTTACACCCTCCCTTGCTTAACTTTACGCAATAAAAGAAAGAGCCCCAGCAAACGTAGAAGCGCCACTATAGCCAAACAGAGGCTTAATTTCAACAGATGTCTCCCGAAACGCTCATCAGCAAAACGTATTAAAACATACAAATTTGCCACTAAAACATATCCCATTCCATAGGGCGCTTTATAAGTGCTTCCAGTGGTACTAGATCACCTTTAGTAGCTTGACATCTGCACGTTACTATATTCTGTGTATCATTCAGCAACATAACCACCTCCCCCACACCCAACTCCGCCCTTCCTTAACCGTACGAAATCAAACAGAAACCCCCACCATTCCCAGTGGTGCCACTATACCCATATACGATGCTAATTTTAACAGGTGTCTGCCGGAACACTTATCAGCAAAAAGTATTCAAACATGCAAATTGGCGGGTAAAACATAAACCATCCCATAGCACGGTTTATAAATGGGCCTAGTCGAACTTCACCACCTTTACTAGCTAGACATCTATATTTTATGAAAGTCGTTTAAACACTCTGTAGAGTGTATAGCAGGGTATGGGGAGAGTAAACAAAGTTCTAATTCCCAAACTTTTTATATACAGTCCCTTTACTCTATTAAAGATATTAAATGGAATGAATAAATTGACGAGTGCCTCAAAAGGGATAGTGAAGCTCACCATCAGTAAAACACGAGCCACTTCAACACCTATATCCGCCACAGCGACACAGCCTGACAAATAGTATCACTTATAATCACATGTAGTTCTCTAATGTCAACAAACTCATACAGAAAATCTACCGCACATTTACATTTTTTTTATCTCTCACACATTTATAAAACATCTCTTCTAAAGAAGCACTCCCCAACTACTTCTATTCCATAAGAACAGACAATAATTAATACGTTTACTACCATATATTTTAGCATATCTACCTTTTTATTATTCACTAGTCAGAAACTACAAAAACTATTCACTATACCCAAATGCAAACCAGAAACCATATTCATATTTATCTCAACTTAGGATCACATGATTCAAACTATGCGTACATATAAAAGAAACATATCACTTTTCCTATCTCCATGTCCTCTCCATGTAATCTCAAAACACTGTACACGGCCCCACTGTACAACAACCTACCCTGACTTACATTCAAACCTACCTCTCAGTGTCAAAAATAAGACCACAACCTGCCCACATAACATTTCTGCATTTCGTTTAATCGCTTTTAACTTAATAACACATACATCTCCTACCACCACCCCCAACCCACTATTTCCACAAAAGTATCAGTTGCAAACGTGCAACATTTTCTTTATCTCCCCAAATACATTACAAACTCAAATTAGCGCTGTACCTTATTTTCAAAACAATACAGTCCTATAAAGATGACAAACTACACTTCTTCTCTGTGAAAAATTCCTAAACATATATAAAATACTTATATAACAGCAGCTCAAATTTTATGCATATTTCATAACCAATATCAAACACCACACTTTACTAACACTATAATACTTTGAAATAAAAAATACTTTCAAAATTAAAAACATCACCTCAAATACTTAATCAATACTTTAAAACACATAACACACCTTGTTCATTTCTAAATCACCTTTGTAGTTGTTATCCAGATTTCAAATGACACACGCATACAATTCTCTCTTTCTCACATAGTACATGTTAAGCTCCAACTTTATCAAGAATGAAATCAGGAATGGCACAATTTCTCTATCGCTCCACACATAAATACATGTAAAGAACAAATCCAAATACTTCATTCCTTCAACGACATTCTAAAACTTACCTCCTTTGGTTAATTTTGAATTTTCCTTCCGAAAAGCTACTTATTATTCCGCGCCACATACAGGTCACAAGTTCAACCTATTTTATCACCACACTTTCTGGACCCTTCTAAGACACCTGCAGGTTAAAAGTTCATCATTTTTTTTTTAACCTAACAATATACTTTTGCAACATTTTATCGAACATTCAACGGCACGTGCACGTTAAATGTTCACAATAGGGGTCAGTATTCATCAGCTTTATTCCCAACTCCAGCAGGACCTCACCTTACGCCCCCAGCGCCATCAGACCTGTAGGAGTCAGTGCTTTCCACTTTCCAAATGCCAAATTGATTTCATACAAACAAATTTACCTTCGCACTCCCTATATAACAACCCCTCAGCACCATACACAAGTTACAATTTTTGAAAAAAAGGTTCCTCCAAGTAGCTATAACTACATGCTGACACTACTTGCACAGATGTGGCACAGCGGCCAGAGCACATGACTTCACAGCATATGACACACAGTTTGGGCTCACGCTTTCATCCCCGAGTCCGGCAGCAGCTCAGCTTAGCAGCATGATACTCTACACACGACCTCACATATTTTCCGTACCCCAGAACTTTCAGACCAGTACGGGTCAGTAGTTCATCCTAGTAGTTATAAACATATGCTGACACTACTTCCACAACTGTACTGCAGCGGCCACGGCACATGACTTCACAACATAAGACACACAATTTAGACTCACGCTTTAATCCCTGAGTCCTGCACCACCTCACCTTAGCAGCATCACACTCTAGGCAATACCTCACTTAATTTTCGTAGCCTAGCACTTTCACACCGGTAGGTATGATTAGTTCACTTCGCACCCCCTCTATAGCACACCATAAACACCCCACAGAGGTTACAGTGCTCCTACCCTCCTATTTCCCACTTTTTTTGCCCTTTTTTCCCCTTACTCGCTTCAACGGAATAACAAAATGGCAGCCAACACTTCCTCCTTCCATGAGACTATAGACAATACCTCACATATTTTCCGTACCCAGGACTTTCACACCACTACGGGTCAGTAGTTATTCCTCGTAGGTATAAACACATGCTGACACTACTTCCACAACTGTACTGCAGCAGCCAGGGCACATGACTTCACAGCATAAGACACACAGTGTGGGCTCACGCTTTAATCCTCGAGTCGCGCACAAGCTCACCTTAGAAACATCACACACTAGCCAATACCTCACTTAATTTTCGTAACCTAGGACTTTCACACCGGTAGATATGATTAGTTCACTTCGCACCCCCTCTATAGCACACCCTAAACACCCCACAGAGGTTACAGTGCTCCTACCCTCCTCTTTCTCACATTGTTTGCCCTTTTCCCCCTAACACGCTTCAACTGAATCACAAAATGGCAGCCAAAACTTCCTAGTTGCAAACGCTCGCAGCCAATCAGCAGCAAGCTTGTGCTTGTAACGCCTCAGCCAATCAGATGGCAGAATTCCCAAATATTGATATCAGTAAATTTCAATACTTCTCTAAAACTGCTGAACGGATTTACACCAAATAAACAAAAGCGTGCTTTCTAGACCAAGACCCTTCTCCCTGCCAAATGTGGGGTAATTCCCTTCACCCGTTCGACCTGTAGCCTTGTCTAAAGTTTCCTATGGAAATTAACATTGAAAAACACATTTTAGAACCCCCCTTTTTTCTTGGCCCCCCCTTTACGAATCACCCCCAAACTTTCAACATAGGAGCCAATCTCAAAAAATAATTTGTTTTGAAAATTTCACGAAGTTTCATCAATCGGTGCCAAAGTTGTTGCGAATAGAATGTTGCCATTTTCCTATAGTAACTAGGTCCTAACTATATATATATATTCACTGAAAAAACCAAAGGTTTCAGGGGCGTTATAGTTAGGAATTGGCATTTAAAAAACCTTAGAAATTCACTGAAAAAAACATAGGTTTCAGGGGTGTTATAGTTCGCTGGACATTTCCCTCGTACAAAACCCTAGAAATTCCCCTGTTATAGTTAGTTCAGCTAACTATAACTCGTGCCCCCGCAATGCACTGCTGATGACGTCACATATTACATCACTCATGACATGGTCAGTGACATCACTGATGATATCACTGATGACATCACTGATGACATCATCCATTGAGTATGTGTTTCTGAACAGTTTTGTTATGTTTAATATATATAGGGAAAGGCCTGTTGAAAAATAAGTGGGTGTACAAGTGTGTGAATGGATGATTTTCTAGGTGTGGAACTGAGTCTATAAGTGAGTCATTAAATGTATTTTACTGCAGATTAGTGACTAAACTGTCTGAATGTCTGTATGTGTCTGTGTGTTGGTGTATAAGTGGCTGCATGGTTTTGTGAATAGCTATATGAGTGTCTATATGGGTTATTGATTGGTTGTCTGAGTATCTGTATGGGTGCCTGAGTGTTTGTGTGCGTAGGGTGTGTGTGACTCTGTTATTAGATGTGTGAGTGGGAGATTCAGTGGGTGCATGTTTTTAAGAGTGCATCTGTGATGGACTGTATGGTTGGGTGAGTGTATGTATGGGTGTGTTAGTGAGTGAATGTATATCTCAGTTGTACATTGTTAGTAACTACATATGTGAGACGCAGTGTATATGTGTGTAAGAGTATATAACTATCTATATGTGAGAGTGTGTGATTTTGGGAGTGGCTGTATGCGCCATAGTGCAAGGATATCTGTGTCATGTGCTGTTTGTTTTTCTGCAGGAAGACACAGAATGTGTTAGTAATTTTATGAGTAAGTGAACTTGAGTGTTTTGAACTCTATAGGTGAGTAAATTTTACTGTGATTAATTATTTGCATGACTGACTAGATGTGTCAGTACCTCAATGGATGATTGGCGGTGTGTGAGTGTCTATACAGGTGTATAAATGCACAGAGTGACTGTAAGTATGAGTGACTGTACAGGTGAGTGAGTGGAGATGTATGTAGACCTAAAAGTCAATGAGTGGGTGAGTAGTTATTGGTATTGGAGTATCTATGGTTGTCAAAATGGCCGTCCGAAATTTTGAGTCGGTGTATCAAAGGTTATATTAGGGTGTGAGAAGGTGCACTAATTTATCACATGGATGACGTCATCAGTGATGTCATCAGTGATGTCATTTGAGATGTCATCAGTGATGTCATCAGTGACGTCACTGACCATGTCATGAGTGATGTAATATGTGACGTCATCAGCAGTGCATTACGGGGGCGCGAGTTATAGTTAGCTGAACTAACTATAACAGGGGAATTTCTAGGTTTTTGTATGAGGGATATGTCCAGCTAAATATATCACCCCTGAAACCTATGTTTTTTTTCAGGGAATTTCTAAGGTTTTTTAAATGCCAATTCCTAACTATAACGTGCATGAAACCTATGGTTTTTTCAGTGAATTTCAAAGGTGTTTTAAATGCTAATTCCTATCTATAACTTATCTCTGAAGATATCATGACAAGCATTCTTTTTTAAAAGTAGGGTGCACATTAGTTTTGTGGAAAAGCATCTTTGTGATTGGTTAAGAAAAAGCAGTTTCAACGTGGAGTACATATCATAGGATAAAATTTGCTCAGCCCAACCACACCTGCTACTTGCATTTGGAAGGCACTGTTCGAACTTAAAACAATCGTCAACTTTTAACCTGCACGTGTCGTTAAATGTTCAAGAAAATGTTACAAAAAAATATCGTAAAGTTTTAAAAAATTGATGAACTTTTAACCTGCACGTATTGTAGAATGTTCTAGAAAGTGTGTTGATAGAATATGTTGCACTTCTGACTTCTATGTGTTGTTGAATATTAAAAAAAACGGTTCATATGGAAAATTAAAAAGAAACCAATAGAGAAGTTTTGAAACCTAAAAGAATCAAGGAACTATTCTAATTTATTCTTTACATGTATTTATGTGTGCAGCAACAAAATTATAGACACAACAGCACTAGGAAGAGGAAGAAGCAGGGAGTGGGGGGAGGGGGGGAGATGGGCAGAATGGCACACATGCACAATTAAGTACAACACACATGTAGACTAACAATGGCCAAAATGAAACACACCAACAAGGAGCACAAGTCACACAACCTGCCAACATTACTCCACTGAACGAGCATAGAAGTGAAAACCACGCTGCATTCATACAGGATGTGTACAAAGGCCAGTCGTTGGTGTTGTGGGATGTCTGCGACCATGGTCATCATGGATGAGATGCCCAGCATGTGGCACATGGTCGAGTTCACTGTGTGTTATGTTGCCAAACGGCTGCTCCTCCCTTCCACGAGCCCCCACACTTTTGTACGGTGAGCTGTTGTATCTCGTGCACTCGTACGGCACGCCATTGTAATACCTATTTGCACATGTCCTGCTACATTCCAACTACAACATCACAGTGCCGTTTGGAGGTGGTGCACGGAAGTAAAGTTGAGATAAATCTAACACACTATTCAGAAGTTGGTGCAAACTGCAGATATCACCAGTATTCCATCGATAAGTGCCCCAAAATTTAACACCATGGTGGACTCCATCAAATAACAGTAATAAGAACAAGAAAGAGTCACACAGCAGTTAAGAGAACAACCAAAAGCATTATACATTTTTTTTTCAAACTTTATTTTTTATAATAATAAATATATAAACGATAAACTATTTTCAAACTTTATTTTTTTATTAACATAAATATAAACAATAAACTAATAAACAAAATGTAACAACAATAATACAAAACAACAAGGCGGAACACTCCTGTGGGAACCACGGATGTCGACGACAGACCTGGAAAATCAGAAAGGTTGTTAAAAAAAAACCAACATGGTATTCTCAACAAAATACCACAAGAAACAAATCACAGATATATAAAATGTATACATTTTATAAGTTTAACTTACAAAAATTGTAAATGTTGCCGCTTTAAAATATTTACCGAATCTGAGGATTTTTTTTTTGCAGAAGGCACCACGCCCACAGCGTTTTTCTTCAGTGGTAAAGAAATTTTTAACTTTTTCCAAGGGGCAAACAAAGACCAATGCCACCTTCTTCATTCGCAAGATTTGCCAAAGAGTTCTGTTACGAGGGGATCCTAACAAAAAATACTCGTGCGGCACAGCAAGTATGATGAAACACCTAAGGACCCTTCATCCAAACAATCTTGCACGAGAAGAGTGCAAACAGATGAGAAACACTCCTGTTCTGTATCTGTAAAAAAGAACCACAAATAAATGTATATTAATAACTTTCAAATTTATACTATTCCATTACTGTACAAACACATTTTATATAAAAACTGACTAAGAAACTGTAGCCCTGAACCACAAGTGTGACGATCGTTAAAACACTACATGCATAGTGCATACTACTTTAAAGCAGTTCATGCCCTAAAGCCTACCTCACTAAAAGACTACATGCTAACTGACTAAATGATTACAGTACTATAAGGAGACACACTGGGTGAGTGACAGGGTGTTTGCTAGAAGAGTATGAATACTAACTAGGGAATTGAAGGTGTGAAACACAACTGTGTAGGTGATTAGAGGATTGCATCCATATTGCATAGGCATTTAAAGCAGTCCATGTGCTAAGACCTTGCTCACTGCATGACTACTTGGGTACTGACTGAATGATTAGAGTACAGTAAGGAGAGTGCCTAGGTGAATTTATAAGTGCTAGGCTTTTCGCACAGGGAATGGATTAGTACTTGGTACTGAATGGGTCACTAGAGGAGTGCAAAGGCAGTCACAAGTGCTGGACTGTATGGATACTGACTAGGAAATTGAAAGTGTGAAAGACAAGTGTCTAGGTGGTTAGAAGACTGCATGCATAGTGCATAGGGGTTTGTAGCAGTTCATGTGCTAAGGCCTGGCTCAGTGTATGAATACTTAGGCACTGACTGAATGATTAGAGTACTGCAAAGATAGTATCTTGGTGAATTTATAAGTGTTTGGGTTTTAGCACAGTGAATAGATTAGTACATGGTGCTGAATGGGTCACTAGAGGACTGCAAAGGGAGTGACAGGGTATTTCCTGGAAGTAGATGGATACTGACTAGGGAATTGAAAGTGAGAAAGACAATTGTGTAGGTGGTTAGAGGACTGCATGCATAGTGAATAAGGGTTTGAAGCAGTCCATATACTAAGGCCTGGGTCACTGGATGAGTACTTGGGTACTGACTGAATGATTAAGTACTGCAAGGAGAGTGTCTGGGTGAATTTATTAGGGTTTGGTGCAGTGAATGGATTAGTACATGATGCTGAATGGGTCACTAGAAGAGTGCAAATGGAGTGACAGTGTGTTTGCTGGAAGTGAACGCTAACTGACTGGGGACTTGAAGGTGTGAAAGACAAGTGTGTAGGTGCTTAGAGGACTGAATGCATAGTGGATAGGGGTTTGAAGAAGTCCATGTGCTAAGACCTGGCTCAGTGCATGAATACTTAGGCAGTGACTGAAACATTAGAGTACTGGAAAGAGAGTGTCTTGGTGAATTTATAAGTGTTTGGGTTTTGGCACAGTGAATGGATTAGTACATGCTGTTGAATGGGTCTCTAGAGGACTGCAAAGGAAGTGACAGGATGTTTCCTGGAAGTGTATGGATACTGACTAGGGAATTGAAGGTGTACAAGACAAGTGTATAGTATGTTAGAACACTACATGCATTCTGCATAGGCATTTGAAGCAGTCTATTTGGTATTTAGAAACTGACTATATAATCAGACTACTTCTAGGACAGTGCTTAGGTAAAACGTTTAAATTTTCAGTTCTGCCACAGTGAACAGATTAGTACATGGTACTGCACCTTAGTGTCAAACCCTGACTCATTTTATCAATGCATAAGCAAAGACTAGCTTCTAATGCTACTAAAACTTGACAACATGAGAGGTTTTAAATTAGTTATCTGTCAGCAAATACACGATGTTACCAAATGCTTCTCTCACAGTGGTTTTCAAATGCACACAGACTCACAGTGTAATTCTAGACAACAACCACTATACCTAGGAGTTTACCAAAAATCTTTCACTACTGTGGAAGTGGTAAGCGAACTGCACACAATCTTCATATTTCAGGACTGCACTTTTATGTCAAAGCCTGACTCATATAATCAAAGTATAAGCAAAGACTGGCTTCTAATGCTACTAAAACTTCACAACATGACCGGTTTTAAAACAGGTATATGTCAGCAAATACACGATGTTACCAAATGCTTCTCTGACAATCCTTACCCAAATGCACACAGACTCACAGTGTGATTTTAGACAAGCAACACTATCCTAGGAGTTTACCAAAACTCATTCACTACTCTGGAAGAGTTAATGGTACTGCACACAATCTACATATTTAAGTACACCACATCAGTGTCAAAGCATGACTCACTTAATCAACGCATAAGCAAAGACTGGATTCTAATCCTACTAAAACTTCACAACATGACAGGTTTTAAAACAGTTATCTGTCAGCAAATACATGATGTTACCAAATGCTTCTCTCACAGTGATCCCAAATACACACTAATTCACAGTGTGATTCTAGACAAGCACCACTATCCCTATGAGTTTACCAAAACTCATTCACTACAGTGCAAGTGGTAAGGGAACTGCACACAATCTACATATTTCACAACTGCAATTTACTGTCAATGCCTGACTCATATAATGAAAGCATAAGCCATAACTGTCTTCTAATGCTACTAAAACTTGACAACATGACATGTTTTACAACACTTATCTGTCAGCAAATACACGATGTTACCAAACACTTCTCTCACAGTGGTTCCCAAATGCACACAGACTCACAGTGTGATTCTAGACAAACAACACTATCCCTAGGAGTTTACCAAAACTCATTCACTACAGTGGAAGTGGTAAAGGAACTGCACACAATCTACATATTTCACGACTACACTTTAATGTCAATGCCTGACTAATTTAATCAATGCATAAGCAAAGACTGGCTTCTAATGCTACTAAAACTTGACAACATGACAGGTTTTAAAACAGTTATCTGTCAGTAAATACACAATGTTACCAAATGCTTCTCTCACAATCCTTACCCAAATGCACACAGACTCACAGTGTGATTTTAGACAATCAACACTATCCTCGGACTTTACCAAAACTCATTCACTACTGTGGAAGGGGTAAGGGGACTGCACACAATCTACATATTTAAGTACAGCACATCAGTGTCAAAGCATGACTCATTTAATCAACATATAAGCAAAGACTGGATTCTAATGCTACTAAAACTTCACAACATGACAGATTTTAAAAAAGTTATCTGTCAGCAAATACATGATGTTACCAAATGATTCTCTCACACTGATCCCAAATACACACTAACTCACAGTGTGATTCTAGACAAGAACCACTATCCCTGAGTTTACCAAAACTCATTCACTACAGTGCAAGTGGTAAGGGAACTGCACACAATCTACATATTTCACGACTGCAATTTACTGTCAATTCCTGACTCATTTAATGAAAGCATAAGCCATAACTGTCTTCTAATGTCTACATATTTCAGGACTGCACTTTTCAGTACAAAGACTGACTCATTTAATCAAATCATAAGCCATAACTGTCTTCTAATGCTACTAAAACTTCACAACATGACAAGTTAAAACAGTTATCTGTCAGCAAATACACGATGTTACCAAATGCTTCTCTCACAGTGGTTCCCAAATGCACACAGACTCACTGTGTGATTCTAGACAAACAACACTATCCCTTGCACTATACCAAAACACATTTCTTCATTTAGAAGTAGTAATACATTTTAGTATAGAAACATAACATAACTTATTTCACAAATTCATAAACAATGACTGGTTTCTAATTCTACCAAACTATAAAAACTGCACAGTTATCTGTTTACAAACACATGAAAAACACAAATGCTTATCACAGAATGGTTTCTACATGCACACACATTGTAGAGAAAAAAAGTACTCCTTACACTTTAGCAGGAAAAAATACATTAGTCTGAATAAAATCAAAATAGTCTACATACATCCCCTCACAATTAAATAACTCATATTTCAAGTTCTTTTGTAGATTAAGAAGTATATCAATCACTCACCATATTTTCTTTTACAGAATCTCTGCACTGTGCACCTCTCAGAAAAAGCAAAGAATGAAAAAGTTTCCCTTTCATTTTCCACACATATACATGTAAACATCAAATCACAATCCTTCGCACATAAACTCAAAACCAAACACACATTTCTATTGGTTAAACATTTCAACCCTTTCCAACTGAAATACATTTCAACCCTTCCCCCAATCTGCCTTCTGCCTGTTACCATAGAAACAGGTCATGGAACACTGCACTGAGCTCCCAAGTCACAAGTTCAGCACACAATGTCCCTACAGAAGACAGGAAGTGTGCTTGACTTTTCAACATATCAGCTTATCATATATAATGTTCCTTACAATCTGTTTTTGTTAACCAATAGCAATCATACCTTTAAAAAACAGAAATATACACCCTACCTTTCAGGGTAGAAAGTTGTCATACAACCAATGATTTCTTGTCGTTTTTCAAAAAACATTGCCGTGGATCTGCGCACCCACCGCGAGAGAATCCGTCCATCCAACACGATAGGATGTGCGCACCGTGCGCGCATTTACCCGTGTTTTTTTTTTTTAAAAAGGGGGCCCCAGGGGGTCCTTCTGGGACCCCCTAAGCACCTCTAGAGGGTCAGAGTATTTCCACTCTGCCCTCTTTATATGTTTTACACACTTATTCCCCTTGCATCTTCAGCCTCGCTTCTACTGAGGCAGAAAATGGCCGCCACCAGTTCCTGGTTTCGAATGTAAAGAGACACTTGACAGCCAATTAGCATTCCGCGCACGATCGGGAAGGTGCGCGCTCGGTTCGGGTAACTTTTTTACCCTAATTTTCTCAGGAACTACTGAGCAGATTCACACCATATATGCAAAAGGCACAAGTCCGAACTGAGGACTACCTCTTTGCCAAATTTGGTGTCATTCCGTTCAGCGGTTCGGGCTGTAGCTGCGACAACAGATCCTATGGGAAATTGCATGGGGAAAACACGTTTTGGGATCCCCTTTTTTCTCGGCCCCCGCTTGACGGATCACCGCAAATCTTTCAGGGTAGGAGCGGAGCGGAGCTGGCCAAAAGTTTAGGAAAGTTCGCAAGGATACGTCAACCGGCGTCAACGTTATTCCAAATAGAATGTTGCGGATTTACTATGGAAAATAGGTCCTAACTATAACTATCTACTGGCGACCGCCAGTAGATAATAACATAACACTATTATAAAAAAAAATCACATTATATTAAATTATATTTATGTTTTTTTTAAATTTACTAATATTAAACGCATATCTGTATATACATAACATATTTAACTAACTTAATGGAAACAAATACATTAACCAAAAATAAGGTAAACATATATTACTAATTTTAGATATATGTATAAACCAATGATATTAAAAAGAATTGAAATTTCAACAAATAATAATATTACATGTATTTAAACAATATTAAAGTAAGTACTACAATCTGTGAAAAATAAATATACTATTTCGACTGCAATGTACACAGCAGAAGGGAAAGCATTAGACTTCGGAGAAGCAAACTTTACTATTCCCATTCAGTCTGTGCAACAGTAGGTAAAGCGTTCGACTCCTGAGGGATAAAATGTACTATTCCCACTCCAGTGTGCAACAGTAAAACCGAGAGAGTAGTTCACTTCAGACAAATGACATATTTGAACAACTCTATTCATTAACCAAAAATATTATATTCTTGATATAAAAAGTATGTCTAAATTAAGATAATTAAAAAAATTGCATTAATATAAAAAAAAATGATAATTATTATCAATTTAAATAAATATTATTAATTTAATTACAAGGTAACACTATGGGGTCTATTAGGATGGCGGGCGGACTCCTGTCCGCCCGCCACCCTATTTGTGCAGGTACCAGCCGCCAGTGGTGCAGCGGTCCCGCACCGCCAATTAGGATGCGACCGCCACCCTGGCAGTCGCATCCCACATATATTGCATTGTGGCGGGTGATGCTGTAAGCAGCACCCGCCACAATGCAATATAAGCATGTTGTACATTGTCATGCACAACATGACAGGCACCGCGCGGTTCCGGCCACCTTGCGTATGCCAATGTTCCCCCCAGTGCAGCCCACCACCCCCCGCCTCCCCGGGGGCCCGTAACATGAGGATCACCACCGCCGGTAGGGCGGTGGCGATCTGCATGCCATCCTAATAGACCCCTAAATGTCCACAAACATAACAGCGAACAATTAAAATATAATTGAAATAAAAAAGTATAACACAATTAACATATAAGTAATAAGGAAAACAATTATTACGAAAGGAATAAATATTGTTTTAATTTATTATTACTTAAATAACTCCACACTTTATTCTCTTATAAACACACCTAATACATAACATAATTTGTTTATTAGTACAGAATTGACATGATTATCAATGCATTAAATATTTCAATAAAACTTCATAATTCATTATTGATTAATTATTATGAAATTAACGTCATGCACTACTCCTTTTGAATTAAACAACACACACCTAAAATGTAACTTACGAAATAAGATTATTACAAACTGTACATAATTATTTATCAATTAAATAATTAATAATAAATTAACTGTCAATGCTCTTTTTCTTAATTAACTTCCCACCCTGTACTCCTAACCAACTACACCTAAAATATAACCTAAAAAACATTATAATTACACAATTTACATAATTAATGATCAATTAAATAATAATTATTAATAAAAAATTAATTATAAATTAATTATACCTAATTAACTCCTCATCCTGCACCCTTAAAAACCTCATAACTCGCTAGGACACTATAAATTACAATTAAGAATTAAATTGTATTTAAAAATAACTAAGAATGACAAACTATGGTTAAAATCATTAACAACAATTATTCAAAAGATTTATAATACATACAGTTAAAATATAAACTGAAATTCAAAAAGATTTAAAAAAAGATATTTTAACAATTATATTTTTGTAAACGATATTAACAACACAGCTATTTTTGACAATAATATTGCTTACCTTAAAAAATCAATATTATTCAAAAAATATATCTACACCATGATAGTTTTGTATCACGATATTAGAAACTTGTTATTTGCGTAACTCGATATTTTTGACTCAATATTTTGCCCAAATACCTTCCTAGTGGCAGGCCCCAGACACGAAGAGCAGCTGGCTACCTTCCTCTCCAGTCCTTGTAGTTTCTTTACTGAGAGTCTTCCTTTAAGCAGATTCCCCGCAGTTCTCAAGGCAGATCGGTCTCCATGACTGCACTTCTCATAGATCTACAGATCATCTTTCACCGGCAGCGTGTTTGCATGCAGCAGAAGCCTTTGATACTCACTCATAAGGCAGTTAAAAACAGGACCAGTACTAATATTTCTAAGAGCGCCCTTTTCCGTCAGGGTCCCAAGAAAGACAACCGTCAACTAGCCCCAAAAGGAAGGTGATGAGCTAGTGACAAAAGATTTGGATACATAGGGCCCCATTACGATATCCGCCTGCCACTGTAATGGAAAACGGGACCGACCGACAGAGGTGCGGCCGCCACCCTGGCGGTGGTATCCCACATCTTCAACATTGCGGCGGGTGGTGCTGTAAGCAGCACCCACCGCAATGTTGAATTGGCATATAGTGCATTGACATGCACAACCGGACAAGCACCACGCGGTGCCTGCCACCTTGTGCGTGGCAATGAAGGGGGGTACCATAGGTACCCCCCAAGTGCAGCCAACCACATTCCCCCCCCCGGGGGACCCGCAACGAGCCCCCAATGTAATTTGCCGTATGCCTTTCCATGACGGAGGCTCTGCCATGGAAAGGCATACCCACCGCAGGCATCCTAATATGGATGGTGGTGTCGGCAAGGCACCGCCATCATGTTGTGGGCCTTTTCTGCCCGGCCGGAATCGTGACACCTGCCGAACGGCAGAAAAGCGCCGGACGGACTATCTGTCTGCCACGGTACCCCCGCAATAGTAATATGGCGGGGGTAAGTTGTGATGTGCTGGCGTGTGGCTCGTCACCGCCCGCCACTGCTGGCCTGGCAGTGGCGATTCGCACAACATCATAATGGGGCCCTAAGTCTGGTAAAAGAGTGTGGTGTATTCAAGTTCAGAGAGGACCTCTCACACTGTGCAAAGAGGTTGGGAGTCTGTCCTCCTTTTTTTTCTGTTATTTTCTTTCTCAACTATTCTTCCCTGTGCATAGGTTGAAAAATGGACATAGAGAGTTCTAGATGTTGAAGTCTATACCCAATCCAGAGATGCCACATAACTAGCACTTACAGGAATAAGACCACTGGCTGTTTAACCCATTTGGATAGCATTCTGGAAAGAACTGAAATGGTTACTTAACGGAACACTGGAACATAACATAGAAACAATTGCAAGAATGGGAAGATCACTGGGGTCCCAATGTGTTAGGGTTCCCCCAAGCAGAAATTAGTCATAATAAATCTTGGGTTTTGGTTTGACAACTTGCTATCCTTTACATCACAAGCAAATTCACTTAAAGCAGCATGAGTTGGTACCCTCAGCAGCCTCAAAACTCTTATCGGTTTCTTTCATCTCCATGTTCAGAAGATGGTCATCCAATCTTTAATCACCTCTGTTTTGGATTTCCACAACATTTTGAATTTGGGCTATCTGAGGTATGTGAAAAGCAGGCTGCAAGAAAACGAGATTACTTTTCGACTTGACAAAATTCTGTTCAGTTTCTAAGGTGCTCTGTAAATTACACTGGTTTCCAATACAGAAATGTATTCAGTGTGCATAACCAATCAAATTACAAAAATAGGCAGGGCGCTTCCAGTCAGTTTGTTTTGCTTCAATCCTACACCCCCACCAGGTCTCTTTGATCGGCTAATGCGAATTTGGCAGTGGTCAGTCAGTCAAGAAATTTTTATTTTGACCTTAGTATTAAAACGTCATAAAACCAAACTAAAATGATTCATCCTTGCACATAAAAGTACAAATTATGTCACATCAAACAATTTTTTCATAAAATGCATCCATTACTTAAAATTAATTCATAAAATCCCATTAAAAGTTCAACAAAACACCTTTACCAGTGACCACAAATCTTCCTGGAGCAGATCACATCCAAAAATCATACATCAGTTAAAAGCACTACTACTTGCCTCCATTCTTGGATACCATATTTAAGAAAAAGAGGGTTTGGAATTACCTACCAAGGTGTCTGAAACTTTGCACAATCTAAAAGAATGTGCAGGTTGTCTCACTTTACCTTTAACCCACAAGTGCAATTTCTGTTCATCCATCAATACCATTTTTGCCTTGCTATTACTGTTGAATGGATTTAGACCTGTTCTTTAGACCTGCTCATCCGACCAACATAATTGCAGTAACCGGGACAAGGAATCAGCGGTCCCGCTGCCAGTATTACAATGCGACCGCCTTCATGGTGGTCGCAAAGTGTATATTTTCTATTGCAGCTTGTGCTTCTGTATGCAGCATAAGCTGCAATAGAAAATATACACTTTTAAAGTATCCATGCACCGAGTGCCAGGCCATATAGCAGAGGGCCATAGGAGAACGGGGCCCTGCTAGGGCCCCCCCAGATTCACTTACCACTTTATGGCAGGCAAACCATCATGAAAGGGCAGGCGTAAAGGGTCATTGTAATCCCTACGGCAGTGCCTGAGCATGCACCGCGCCAATTGTAGGGATTACTGTCTGTCCCCGTCGGAAACTGTCTGATGGTCCTTTCACCTGCTGCCGACAATGTGCATTGTAATGTGGTGGTCGGAAAGCAGCAACAGATGTCAGTCGTACTGCAATCGACAATCCGTCAGTTGTGGTCCAACAGAAATTGGAAGGACCCCCTAAGTGTGGGATTTGGTAGTGAGTCAACATAGGGTTACCACTCCTCATTCTACCATGTTTTTAGCATAAATTGGATAGATGGCTTCCCCTTTAGATACTGCAGAACCTGTTCTCTGGCTTTATTATCAGTACGCAGAGTTCACCCTTTGTGGTCCAAATCTGAAGATTTTCGCTTCTTATATTTAAACCCAACATCCTAAATATTTCCCTCAGGTATTTTCTGGTGCTCTTGGCCCACTTCAACTCACTGTGCATGATCTCATTTTTGCACAGTGATGAAAGTTTTGGCCCATCCCCTGTCTCCTAGCTCAGACAGAATATTACAGTCTCAGCCCATGTTAGAGAGCACCAGGATGTATTATTGTTTCCATTCTTATTGCCTTGGTCAGTGCCAACCTCAGTGGTAACAACAGGCTTTTCAGACACTTCCCCTCTTCATATTCCCAGTTCAGTTTGCCATTTAGGCCCAGCAATTCAACTCCATATTGGAATTGCAGGCAGATCATGGCTGCATACGCAGCTATCACAGGTCTTAGGGACATAGCTCCATAATATTTATTGAATTATTAAGACCACTTATTGATCCCAAGGCTCACACTTTAAATGATTCAATATGATCTTTCCACATTAGTTTCTTCTCAAACCTTACACCTAAATACTTATGTTTTCCCTGTTTATAATTTATTGGGCCCCAAGTATCATTCAAACATTACAGATGTACCTTAGTCTTTTCCATATTTACCATCATTTTGTCTTATTTCAGTAAACTAAATATTCATGTAATTTATGTTGTAGGCCTATTTCAGTCATATAAATTATTACCAGGTAATCTGCATATAGGAGGTATGCTATAAGGTACCATCAATTTTTTTGGCTAAGGCCCTTGCATGCGCCCAATACTGATGGTAGGTCATCAAGTAACATGGAGAAAAGCAAGGGGGTCAGGACATACCCTTGGCGTAACCCATTCCTAATAGGTATTTTCCAGGTCAATCTTCCTTCTGTATCAAGAATCACCTGAGCCCAATTCTGTGATTGCAAACCCTTTATTCTATTAAGTAAGCTCCCTGGGATTTTCAGCTTAGTTAGCGCTCCCCACAGACATTTACGATCTACTAAGTCAAATGGTGCACGGAAGTCTACAAAGCCACAAAATAGGTTTACCCTTTGTTCCACAGACTTCCATGCAAGCGAGCACAGACTAAAACAATGGTCTACCATAGAATGTCCTTCCTTAAACCCTCCTTCGTCTATTGGTACAATGAGGTGTAGTTCTGTATATTCCTTAAGTCTGCCTAAGATAATCTTTGCAAACAGTTATTCACCAACATCAAGGAGATTAATCGTTCTATAATTTTTCAAGCTTTTTTCTATCTTCCCTTTTATATATTGGTCTTATGATTGCACTCTTCTAGTTTTCAGGGATCAGGCCTGTTGACAAGATTCCTTGAAATGACAAGTAGAAGAATGTAGCCCACCAATCGGCCATACTTTTAATTATGATGGCTGGCAAATTATCTAGATCTGCTGTTCTAGTTAATTTCAAGGCCACTATGGTATCTTTGATATTTTCAAAGAGAACAGGGGTTTAATATCCTCATCTCCCCCAGAGCAATCTATCATACACTCTACCTCTCCCATACATTTCCGTTAGATACACTACCCATGCTTCTTCGTCTGCAACACATTTAATTACCCCCTTCTCCTTGCCAGACCCTTGTTGCACCAGCTGCCAAAACATTTTTGTATTTTTTGTTTCAATCGATTCTACCATATTTTTGTAGCAGTTCTCCTTGTAAGCTCTTTTCCTATCGTTTATCATTTTTTAAATATTGTTTGTTGGTGTTCAGGAGATTGGAGTACGTCACAAGATCATGTTTTACCTTTAGGTTACTCTCCTCTTTCCTTATGAGGCTTTTCAATTGTCTCTATTGAACCAAGCATTTTCTTTTCTAGTATCTCCCAGGGTCATTTCCTGCTTCCTCCTATTAGCTTTTGGCTCCACCTTTAGACATTGTACTACCTGGTAAATTGTTTACCATACCACCCTAAACAATCCACAGGGAAAATTTGTCTTGTCTAGGCTCTGTTGAAAATTAGTCAGTTCAACCAGATATTTCTCAGACGTTCTAATGTAGAATCCTACATGAAACAAACACAGACTCTGCCAGAACATATGATGAAAGAGAAAATGTATTATGATATGTGACGCACAGGGACAGACAGCTAGCATCTGAGTGTCCAACAAGAGGAAGCATCACACAATCTTTTATTTTTGAAACCACAAGAAAAGAGGTGTTGCAATACAGGCAATATATATCCAGTAAAATCACAAGAATTATATAATTTCTAAGAAATGATGGACATCACCAGACTTGGCAAATTATACAATTATTGAACATTAGGCCAATCAGGAAAGGCCAACACTGTGTGATACCTGCATGGTGTAAGGTGGTGGGGTTCTTGTTATCCACATGTTTTTTGATTTTGACAGTTTGGGACTTTCCAAACTAATGCAACATGCTAGTAACTGTAAATGCTATCTGAAATGCTACCTGAAAGATGTGTAATATGTGTCCTGTCATGGACACATAAGCTTTGCCACTTCTAAATATGGTGTGGCCAAATGCATGTCGCTAAGCTAGCATCATGCGCTGCGTGGATGATGTCCTTCAGCAAGCCTTGCATTGCATTGAGATTAATCAATCTACTTAACTGTAAAGTAGATCAGTTCAGTACGGGTCATTTCTCTTCTGTGCACCTTCTATAGGCCTTCTGTAGTTTTTGAGTATCACAGAGCTGGTCAACCTCTTGGAATTAGGGAGCAGAAGGAAAATAGCTTCAACATTCTTGCCCTCTGATACTCAATCTTACTAACTTTATTTCAGCGATGAAACACAGCCAGAAAAGCATATTACAAAGATAAAATACATTGTTAAAAAACACATCTCATGACTGCTTAATAATACAAAATATAGTAACAAATAGAATAAATATAATCAATAAAAACCCATCCAAAGCCCCCCTCAAACAAGTTAAAGGAAACTCCTGCCAAATGGCAACGTGCCCCACAGTCATCTAATAAAGAGATCATGCTGGCAGGATCAAACTATTAAGGCAACATTTGTTTTCTCTGGGCAATAGCACCGTTTAAGAGGGAACAAATAGAGGCACAAAGTGTAGGAGAATTTAACCCTTGCAAATAGAGCAGAGCCTCAGCGCATCTTCTGATACCACAAGCTTGAATTAAAGGTATTAAAAAGCTTTTGAAAAGTACCAGATATAATTCACAAAAGAAGGCAAAATAAAGCAAACTCTGGGCCAAAGACTCGTCACAATGACAGATTAACACCTTACTGGGGTCAACCCGGCCCAAAGGAAAACTCGAATGCCACCTTATAATTCCAAGTCTAAATCAAATTAGAAGAACTCTGTTCCAGGTGGTATCCATCCAATACAGGTATGGCTCCATTTTGATGATCGCCTGCAGAGGCCCATTCTCCCTAAGTGATGTTTAGCTAATTCCTCAACATCTCTATGCCACATGTTCCTAGCAAAACAACTTTCTTTACCAAGGTAGTATCAGCCTTAGTAATAACACAGGGGGAAGGAAAGAGCTATGGTCTCCCTAAGATGGTCAATTTGCGCTTAACATGATGTAACCAGGATATAATCACGCCTCTGTCACAGCCTAGACAGTTAGAGATCACCTTCCTATAAAATCCTGCATGCACATTTTCCCATATACTAATCCATAACACTAGGGGAACCAGTTTAACACGATCCTCAACATACTCAACCCCTGACTCCCGATGAACGAAGTATGCGGCACAAGCTGGGGATACACCTATAATAGGTTAGGAAACCCTATTTTCTTCTGTCTGATGGGGGGAGGAGTTAGACAAGCCCTAAATACGAGCCCCATAGGTAAGAATCTGTAAGCATGTGTTCCTAAAGGCTCCCAAAAGAGGAGCCTCAGGTTTTTATCCATGTGTGAGCCTAAGTAATAAAAATAATCCACAGCATTGGGAATCCTTTGGGAGGTTTTGTATCAGCAGGGGCCCCCGCTACCCCTCGCATCAACAATCACTCCCAAATGGGAACAGTACTGTGTAGGAGCAACAATATAGACCTGCAGAAACACACTCTTCATCTTCACGGATTTTGGGCCACAAAACATAGTAAAAGATATGGAATGACTTGTAACTAACCTCAAAGAATCCATGAAGTTAACAAATGTCTGGAAAGGGTATTCAGGCTCTTATGTGTTCTCCCAAGCAAATGGGCGACAGCCACATAGAGTAGCCCCAGAGCTTTTTTATTATCCGATTATTATCAGCATTACAGGTAAATACCACATCCTCAAAGCCATTGATGTACAATAGAAATAAGATAGGGACCAGTACGCACATTTGGCGGACACCCTTCTCCGTCGGAAAACTACTGGTATATTCCCCAGCAGGGCCAAATCTTACAGATGTTGAAAGATCAAAATGCAGGGCCCACACAAATTGAATGACTCATGGAGCCATCCCATACCCTCCAGCAAAATACTCAATTACTAATCCCTACCCTCATTCTTTCCTCATTATCTTTTCTGTACTTTCTTCTCTAGTGCCGTTCCTAAGGATGCATGTATGTTGTGTAGAACTCCTTGTCAGGCAATGTCCACAACTGTTCATCAGTGCAGACAGGCAAGCAGGGCAAACCTGGATCATTATGCATAGAATTTTCAATATAGCTATTCCTATTATTATTGCTTCTAGTATCCATGACCCCCACCCCTTGAACCTTGTCAACGCTCGTTATGCTATGCCCCCTGGGTGTATTTCACAAGCCTAATCTTTCACTATATTTATATTATTTATTGCTTTGTTTAGATTGTCGCTGTTATCTGGAATGTAAATACAACAATTCTGATGGATGACCTGACACACCCCTCCTAATTTGGCGAGAATAATGTTTAAAACAATGCGGTTTTGAATAACTACGGCACTCATGGCAGTAAACGCCTCTGTAATGTTACCCAAAACTGCTGCTTTTGAATTGGCCAAATCTTCAATAATCCTTGCCAAGTGGTGTATCCTATATGTAAAGTATACCACCCCTATATCTGGCATCATTACTCCAAGGTCTGTCATTGGATTGTTTTCCCACTCTGCCATCTTCTTGCTCCTCGCTTGGCGGTGACCTTGGTGTTGTACTTGTCATAGGTCAGTGAAAGGGATCTTCCGCAGCAGGATGGAGGCGAGGTAGCAACTGCAGTACCATCTTGTGGGTAAGTAGAAATATGCCTACTGACCGCAGATGAAAAACAATCCCTTGTACCCCACTAAACTTGGTGAGCACCTCTGTGTGCCCTGTCTCACTCTTGAATTTCTTATAGGGTGTGAGCACTTGGTCTCGCCCATAAAAACAGCTGGCTTATCTACCTCTGTCTCTACCCCTTGTGCTACAATTTGTCTTTTCTCACATTCCTTCCATCCCCCAGCCAGTTCCTTGATGGTACACCCAAACATACATTTCTACCACTCATCCCTGCCCCCCTCCAGTTGCCGTATCATACATGGGGCTTTGATAACATCTGTGTTAACAGGACTTCCTGTTGGTCATCCTTGGCATTTTGTATGCAGGAAGGGGGCATGATCTGTTGTTCTGAACCTTGGTATTTTTGGCTCCTTCCCTTGCTGTTTCCCTGGAGTGTTATTTCGGGCCTTGTCCTCCAACTCTTCCACCTCCTGTCTTGGGCTTTTGTCAAATGCATCTAGAAATATCTACTCATTTACGCTCCACCCATCATCACCCCTTGCTTACTTTGCCACTGGATTCAAGCTAGCCTGTCTGATGATGGGTGTTATCCTGAAACCGGTCCCAGGATGCTTGTTTCCGGTCAAGGGAAGACCTGTCTTGGCATTTCTGGCTGGAATGTTCCCATAAGGAACAGGGTCAAGACTGATTTGCATATGGCTGGGTCTAAACTAGGGTGGCGAAGTGAGCTAAAGAACGATGAAGGATTCAACCCAGATTTGTGACTGGTGTGAGTGTCTGAAAAGTTTCAGTGCTCCGCCCATCATCTCCTCGTGTTTGCTTCAATAGGTTTGCGGGGCAGTACCTGCTAAGGATAAACTGTTGGTAAACTGTGATGGGGCCTACCACTAGTTTTAAGGGTTTTGTCAAGTACTCATCCACACATTGTCCTGTCATGCTGACTGCCGTTATTTGTGTTCCCGAGAGTGGTGCATCCGGTATGTCTGAAACCTTCAGCATTTATCTTGTAGATTCTGTATTTACTAAGAAAGAAACAGTTTTGGCCAATATTGTCCCTTTCACATTTGGACCAGCCTGGTCTACTGTTATAGATGGAGCTAATAGGCAGTCTTCCACTCTCAGGCATCCCTAAAATGTTTCTGGTGGTTGAGGGGGAAATGGCGGGTACTCATTGTTCCCTATGTCCTTTAGGTACTGGTGGAGGTGAAGGTGCATGTGTAGGGCCATATATATGTTGCGCCGTGATAGGGTCCTGCTGTCCAGTAGTGTGTGAGTCAAATGTGCTGTCTGTATACAGTGGTGGAGCATTCCGCTGATATGAGTGTTGTCTTTGTGGTTTGTGCTGCATTGATCTCTGGCTGTGTGATCGGTTGTTTAACAATGGGCAGTCAGTTTTCCAGTGGCTAGGGTCGTTACAGTGGAAACATGCTGTCTCCTGCCCCACCCCCAGTTTGCTGGCCATTGTATTATTTCTCTAGTGCTATCATAAGGCACCCCTTTTCCTTGTTAACCTTCTCTGTTTCTATAGCCTGCCGGTGCACCCGGTAGTTGGTGAAATGTTTAGCTACTGCTAGTACCTTTTCAATTGGTTCTTGTTGCCAACACACAAAAGATGTCTCTAGGCATGCCCTAATTGGTTGTCTTAGTCCGTGGACAAAGGTGGTGACAAATGCCAGCATGATATCTCCCATAGGGTTCATCATCCAGCTGTTCTGTTGGCAGATTAGCAGAAGGCTGTCAAATTATGAGTTTATGCTTTTTTCCTTTTCCTGCCTGGTGTTTGGTATTTTATTCCAATCCACCTTGTCTTCCAGAACCTTCTCTTTCAAATATTTTATTACCTCTTCGTACTTCTCCTCTACCAGGTCGCCAGGCATTCCCCTTTCCTCTCTTTCTGGTTCCTGTTTTGGCCATTCTCTTTTCTTTTTACAGTTCTCCCAAAAGTCCTGTGGCACTATTACATTAAACAAAATGTCCAGGTCCTTCCGTAGCAACCCTCCTACTGCTACTATCATATGTAATTCTGTATACCATTTCTGTGGTTCTTCCCACAATTTTGGAAAATCCTTAGTGAAAGACATGAGATCTGCTCTATGTTGTTGTGTTTGCCTTGACCTCTGGTAGTGGAGGTACCTCTCGCAGGGGCATTATCGAGGTAGGCTTTGTTACTAGGTATATGTGTGCTGTCGGTGACAATGTCTGTACTTCTTCTGACTGTCAGGGTATTAGTTCATTTTTTTCACTGACGAAGCTTGTCTAACACATAGTTTAGTGTGTCCACAACCCTGGCATCCTCCCAAGTTGTTAGGTCAGAATTTGTAAACCTAAACTTGCCGACATCCCAGTTATATTCTGGCGGTAAAGGGGGGTTCCTGTGCTCATTGTGTGCCTAGAACCTTGACTTGCTGTGCATAGGCACAGCGTGCCCGAGCACCCTTTTTCATCAAATCTGCTTGTGCTAATGACAGTACAGCTTCCTGGTATGATCTGGGATGTGTTGTTGTGAAGGTGCTCACTTATAGCTTGCCCTCAACCAACTTGTCTGAAAGCGCTGGGCATTATGAGCTATCACCTCTCAAGAGGTATTTCTGTTGTAGAACTGGGGGGAATGCTGGTGTGGTGGTCTGGGAGCATGGGCAGCTCAGGCTATTCCTCCTACCTTGTGCTAGCAGGGCTGATTGAGAGCAAGTCGGTTCTATTGTTACAATATAAGGAGCTGTCTAGTGTGCATAGGTGCAGATGTCCCATATTAGGGTGTGCAAACCTTCAGCACCTAATGTATGGTCTATTGACCTCTCTTCAAACTGTTGCTTCCACGCATTATTAATTAGTCATGGTGCTGCGATGCCTTTCTGTTTGCATGTTTTTATCTGTTACTCTTTTCACTGAACTTAGTGGCCACGTGGGTAACATCCTTTCTTATCACTGTAAGGGAAGGATATTTGAAACACCATCAAGATCTATTTTTGTTACTTCTTAATTCAGCACTCCTCATCTTTTTTATAAACTCACAGACGCTCCAAGATATGATGTCTAGTCTGTGCGTCTGTTCTTCATCCTAGTCTATATAACTCAAGCAGCCTATCTCATTCATAGCTGTGTGTCCTGTACCATGTCATGATTCCCTTTTGCCTCTAACTTTCCTATATTCTTCTGGGCTATGGTGTGGGACCATTATTTTTAATGCTCCCTTCTTACTGTATTCTACGTGTACCTTCTATTCATGATACTCTGTTCGTCAAAGACAACTTGCACTGACCCTAGGCCCTTATTGGTGATTCAAAAAGGTTTTTGTGCTTCCTACTTCTTGGATGTCATTTTCTAATATGAATGTAATACCTTCATTTAGCTACCTGAACCATTTACGAGTACAGTAATACTTTTGTTACTTCGTTACCATTTGTGTCAATGGTAAACCCTACTTGTCTCAGATTTTTTAATGTTATAGCCTTCAGGCTTTGGCATTTTGAGAGGGAAAATAGTCACTGGGAAAGAATCAGGAGGGACTAATTTCCATGCTCTTTTAGCTTTTCTCTCACTTTGTATGTGCTCTAAATATACCCATAACTTATTTTCTTCCCACCCATTCTTTACTATTGTTCTATCGGAATCACCTTCCTAATTCAATTTATCTTCCTCTTTACGATGATCTCTTTTGGGCTTGTCCACCATATTTACCTGTCCTTCTCTGTTCTGCTCCTTCTCCATCCTTTCCTACATAACCAACACTGTTCTTCCATAAAGGTGAGTGATTAATTCATTTATCGACCCCCTGGGGTCCAATTATTACTTCATTTTCCCAGGGCAGCTTATTTGGGCCCTGACTATACTTCTTTGTAATGCATTTTAGGGGCTTTTACTGGTTGTCTTTACATTTCTGGGGCATTTGTACTCGTTTTCTCCTTTTTCTCTTTTGATGCCCCCTTCTTTGGTATTTTCTTATTTCCTTTGGAGTGGTATGCACTACCTATACATATATTGTGTGTCTGGAGACGTATACTGTATACGCTTCCTTCTTTAAATATATTCCCTCCAGTCTGACTTTGAGCTACTTTAGGCATGGATTTATTGTTGTCCTCTATTGGCTTTACCAAGGTTGGTATATAATCATTTATTTGTTTTAGTTCTGCAGCAATGAACTGTAGCTGAGTCTTCTGGGATTTTAAGATATCATTATTTAGCACTGTCATCTCAAAGATTCCTGGCAGTTTTTTTTGCATATTTAGCATTATGTCCAGCATTGATGCTGATGAAGAAGCTGAGGCCTTCTTTTTTTTCATCACCAGGCTCTTTTACAGCAGATTGTGTTTCCTCCCTATTCCCCTAACCTAACCCTTTGTTCAATCCTTTATTCCCTGTGCTCTATGTCATGCTTTCTTGTGTCACCCTATTGTCCTTTACGGAAAACATACACGGTGAAGAGAATAATCTTTGCTGTGGCAAAGACTAATTACATTCTATGAGGTCTATGGGGGTTATTTAGTTTTCGGCAGAGAGAAAACCCCATCACAGACGTGATGGATATCCTGTCCCCGTAATATGATCTCAGTCAGTCAGTCAATACTTTATTTCGGCTTTACAGCCATAAAAGTTAATAGCAACAATAAATGAACATTTACATACAAAGCCATGATATACAATTATATACAATAGACATAAGGTGATTTTATCTCCATGAATTAGGCAATACCAAATATAAGATATAAATAAGAATATTAAATTAGTTAAAAACCAGACCACTATCTAAAACCTGAGGTAGACTAGATGTCATAATACCATAAAGCGGGGAGATCAATAAATTCCCCCCCTGCAATTACAGTTTATGACCAAACCGTTCCCTAATAATATACACATTAAATAGAAATCTACTTATACCAAATACCACTAATTGTGAGGTGTCAGATTTTAATGTGCGCTCCGCTGCTCTGTATGACCTAACCCCCACGTGTTTACAAAGGGGTTTGATCCAACAGAGCCTCGGTTTCTTGTACGCCGGACAGAAGAAGAGTAGATGAACATCATCTTCCCTAGCCCCTAATGAACACAAGGTGCACAGATCCGAACCGTTTTCCCCGGCCCACCTACATGTGTAAGCGCTGATCAATAAAACCCCGTACCTGAATTGCAAATATAGTGATTTTGCTAATGGAGGGGCAATCTCATCCATAAATTCTTCAAGTTTGGGTGTGTCTTTTATATTTAGGAATTTCTGGGTCAATGTGCCAATCGTAGATCCAAGGATTAGCTCACCGTTAACATAAGAACAGAAAGTCTCCTTTAGAATTTTTTTGGAGAGCTGAGTCAAATTCTGAGGCTCCTCCCAAAAATGTAAAAGCCCTAATCTCTTAAACCACATACATATATACTTCAGCCACGGGGTTTTCAGGTACTCGTCAATCTTAATTAGTTCGATCAAGTCAAACTTGTAATCCCTCAGCTCTGGGGTTATCCAAACCCTAACCCAGTACAACAGTGGTCTCAATGATGCTAAGTGCTCTGTTCTTTTAAGATTAATATCCAAAAATACGGGGACAACGGGGGTTCTAATCGGTATTTTAAGTAGACTACGCACAAAATTGTTTTCTGCCTTCCCAAATTTATTGGTACTACAGTATCCCCATACCTCAGCACCATAGAGGGCTGCCGATTGGGCCTTAGCTTTAAATACCTCAAGTGCTGGAGAAATGGCTTTAGAATAGCTTGCGCCATGCACTTTTAAGATGGGCAGTGAATTTTGTTTAAGCAATAATGTGCTTTTATTCAGCTGTCCTTTCCAAGACAAATTACTATCCAGGATCAGACCCAGATAATTGAAACTTCCTACCTGTTCCAATATACGATTCTCTAGGAGGAGATTTTTCCTGGGGTTCTTTTTTGAATTTATAGCCATATATTTGGTTTTAGTTGGATTAATTTCTAACCCCTTCTCCACACAATAACTTTGGAAGGAGTTAACCAAATTTTGCAAACTTCTCGGGGTCTGAGAAATAAGAATAGTATCGTCAGCAAATAATAGAGACGTAATTATTTCTCCATCCAGTTTCGGGGAGTCATGGACACAATTCCTTAGGTAGCTTGGAATGTCATTAACATACAGCGAAAAAAGTGTGGGGGCTAAAACGCAGCCTTGGCGTACGCCTCGATCTACAGGAATGGCTTTTGATAATTCACCAGCCTTCCCCCACCTAATTTTAGCATAATTCCCTGTATGTAGCTTAATGAGTTCATTAGGTAGCTCGCCTGGGACCTTCATTTTCCTTAACGTGGACCACAACAGCTTACGAGGAACAAGGTCGAAGGCGGCCCTCAAATCCATAAACGCCACATAAAGACTACCCTTCCTAATGTTAATATATTTCCAGCAAATGCACATAAACCTGAACACCTGATCGACTGTGCTGATTTTAGATCTAAAACCTGCTTGGTATTTGGTTAGTATCTTTGTCTCCTCAATCCAATCTAAAATCCTATTTAAAATATGTCTGGCAAAGATTTTTTGTAAAATATCTATTAAACTAATAGGGCGGTAATTGCAAGGATCATGGTGATCACCTTTTTTGAAAATTGTTATAATTTCTGCCCCTTTCCACGAATCTGGGATCGGAGTTCCAGCCACAATTGAATTACTTAAAAAGTTTATGTATGGTCCCCACACCTCCACATCATGTTTCAGTAGGTCGCCAGGGATTTTGTCGGGACCAGGGGCTTTACCCATTTTAACAGCGAATAATGCCTGATTAGTTTCTTCTAAGCTGAAATGTAATGGTACAATACTATTGTCTAAATTCTTTCCTACATTATCAGGGGGCAAATCATCCTTACTATTAGAGTAAAGCTTAGAAAAGTGATCACACCAAGTGGTTTCGTCCAAAAAAATATCCCTAGGTGATCTACCCTTCTTGTTTCCCTATATATGATCTCAATAGGATATAATCGGATCGTAATATGGCAGACAGGATATCCATCACATTTGTGACAGTGTATTCCCTTCCGCCGAGATCTAAATCAGGACCTATGTTATTAATACACGATAGGCCCAGGTCGAGAGTCCACATATTTATAAGTTTTACATAGCTCTAGCTAGACCCTTAGGTATCAGAGCGCTTTACATATAATACCTAGTCATATGAAGAAGAATAAGCATAAATACAGACAAAGACAGTCATTTGGCTGCCAAGGTAGCTACTGTATGCAGACATAGGAAACAGCATGAGCTAAAAATGTACAAGACAAAGTGGACCGCTGAAACTATAAATTTACCTCTGGCCCTGGTCAAGTCCAAATCTGCGTGAGATTAGGGCAGCAACTCATTTAGTGTGTGAGTTAAAGTATTTGTTGTGCAGAAGGTGTTTAAGGTCTCGTTTGAAGCTGTAAAAGGAGGGGTAGCATCGCAGGTCTCTTGGGGGGGGGAGTTTCAGATCATTGGGGCATTCTTCCATTCCCCATTTCTCCCCTTATAATCCTCTCTCATGAATATTTCTCTCTCATGAATGTGATATGTGAATTTGTACCTAAGTTAAAAAACATCTACAAAGTCTTTAATTGATTTGAATACTGATTCCCCCCCTGTCTAACTCAATGTGCTCTTTTGAGTGTTCTTGATCTTGAAGCACCTAACTAGTTGTTCCTTGTTTCTAGTATTTTGCTCTATGGAGTCACCTACTTGTGCCTTATTGTCTGCAACATTTTTCCCCCTTCTGTTGTTGTAGATCCTGTCCTTGGCATGACTTGGTTCCTGTAGGGGCAATTCTTTCGAACACAGTTCTTTCGGCTCACTCTTTATAAGATTTGTTTGATCTCACTAACAATGTTCAAAAGGGGCCAGGTCTCCATCTGCGTGAAGACTATAGGCCAAATTAAAATGTCAGGCCTCCGGTCAGTGGTCCTGACCGCAGCATTACAATGCGACTGCACATGGTGCGGTAGCATACTTCCATTTCACTAAGGGAGCTTGTGAAGTGGCCATAAATTGCCTGTAGCACATGCACCAATAGAGAAACGTGAAAACCTGTTCATCCCTGCACCGCATGGCAGGCACCTTAGGGTGCCTGACACATGGTGCAGCAATTAACAGGGGGCATCATAGGCGCCACCTTGGCCACCAACTAGAGGCCACAGGGTGAAAGGGGCCCTACTAGGGCCCCATGTCACTTTCCGAACAGGCTTTCCATTTCTTTCCACCTCTGAAAGCCCTACATGGAAAGTATGTTGGAAACTGACATCGTAATCCCTATGGTAGAAACACCATCTATAGGGTTTACGGGCAGGCCTCCGACTGATTCCCTGAGCCCATTACAATCCAACCGGAATGACCCACCGGTTCCACTATCTACCACCTGCATCGTAATGCGGCGGTTGAAAAAAAAATCACAGTGAGACTCGGAAAGCCTCCGACCTGCAGTCCAAGGCTTTCCATGTCTCATCAGAATTAGGCCCTTAATGTTTTGTCTCCCCCTTACCTAATGTCTCCCAATTACAACAGTAGGAGAGATAGCACCAATTAGACTCCAATATCCAAATTCAGATTGCACTTAACTCCACCCTTCTGACTCGCTGTATAAGACGCTGCGCTCTAACCACCTTTCCACTTTTCTTGAGGCTACTCTATACGCTATTCCTAGTTGTGCTTTGAAATTCAAAGGTTACTCACATTTTAGAGTTTGTAGAGACTGATGAGTCTCTCCGCACTCACTCAAAATCTTTCCAGGTTAACAGGCTCCCTCTGATCGTCAATTTATGATCCCCATGGGCAGTCTACCTGCATGCCCTACATCATTCTGTTACTTGACAGGGATCAATATGTCAAAGGGGTATCCCAAATAACCCAACAGCATCTGGGTAAGTAAAACAAAATACATGCAAAATACTGCTTTGGGACAAATACTACTATATATTAGGCCGAAGAAAAACTTAAATTATTCCTTTGCATGCATTTTACTTGCTTGATAAATCAAATGTAATTTTAAATCAGTTAAAAAAACAATCTAAAATAGCACTTTTTTAGAGACAAAACTTTTTTATATATGTGTTTTTTCAATTCTTCATGTATGCATATATACAAAAATCATTCTTATGTACAATACAATGTTTTTTTCTACAACAACTAATTTATTGTATCAACCTAATCAAAACAAATACCAACTGTTCCCTATTGCCCTATTATTGACTTGAGGATGCTTTCCATTTCTCAGACCAAGAGCATTCCTTTAAGAAAGGATCACCAGAAAGTCCGACGAGGTGTACTATTCCAACCTCACAGTTTTTTGGGACTTTCAAACTATTCATATATCTCTTTAAATTCACATAAGTGTCCTCCAATACAGTCAACGCGTTTCAGCCCCACATGTAGCGGGCCTCATCAGGACTAGGACGTTTAAGGAAAAAATCTTATGTATGCAGACCTGTTTAGTAATGGCGGTGCATGAGGTTACAGATTGCCCGGTTAAAGAGTAAAGATCGGATGCTAGATTCAAATACATTTGCCTTAAATTTACATGAGGCCCCGGTGAATCTTCACCTCCCACGTATTCCGTTCCTTCTGGAGACTTCAAGAGGGGATAAAACTTGCGATGATTTGTAGAAATCCGCAATAAAGTGGGGATTTCTGTTGTGAAAAGATTTTTTCCTTAAACGCCCTAGTCCTGATGTGGCCCGCTACCAGTGGGGCTGAAACATGTCAACTGTATTGGAGGACACATCAGCCAAAAAAACAGGAAACAATTATTTTTGTATCCCCAGTTGATCATATCGCAAGAAGGCCAATATCAATTTGATCTGAGTTTCATCTGTAACAGTGCTACCCATGCACCTTTGTCAGGCTGAGTCCCACACACAGTCCCACACTCAGCATCTACATTTGTGCACATGCATGTGAACATTGGTCATGATCAACCTGCTAAGACTCCTTTACCCTAGCTAGACACATCAGCTGGCATTTTTTTAAAGGCAAATGCAAAAAAAGATCAAATGATGGACGGAATGCTGAACAATGTCAAACACTCACCCACAGTCGAGAGATCTGGAGCTAAATCCATTTTTTATTTGCTTACCACACCATTCCAGTTTGGACACAGCCATAAGCCATGTATAGCATATGGGTTGGCCTAAGTGTAACTGGTATGCCCAGATGTGGGGCCAGTGCACACTGTGTCACTGGAACCAAGCTTTACCCACCTGATGAGCCCATAACTTGGGCAAAATCGGTCCTGAGTTGCTTGTGTTTCAGTTTAGAGAGGACCTGGCTTTTCAGTACGGGCTGGACCGTAAACATCCTTTACACCGACTGCGTTATAACGCATTTCATTATCCTACATTTTTTACTCTGCAGCAACTTTTACAATGCAGGGCTTTACACAGTAAGGGCCCGATTCACAGAACTAACTTCCTACCAAATCCTAAACTTACTACCATTTTGGTATTCACAGAAGAAACTTACTCATTTTGGTATTCACAGAAGATACTTACTCATTTTGGTATTCACAGAAGGCACTTACTTATTTTGATATTAACAGAATGCATTTACTCAGACTAACTTTATGTCCGCACTCGGGCTGGAGAGTCCGGCCCGGTGGTGGAGATTCCGGCCCGGAGGTGGAGATTCCGGCCAAGAGGTGGAGTGGAGATTCTGGCCCAGTGGCAGAGATTTCGGCCGGTGGCGGAAACTCTGCCACCAGCTGGATTCTCCACCATGGGCTGGAATTTTCACCTCCAGGCCGGAATAAGCACCTCTGGGCTGGAATCTCCACCTCTGGGCCAGAATCGCCACCTCTGGGCTGGAATCTCCACCTCCGGGCTGGAATCTCCACCACCGGGCCAGAATCTCTGGCCCGACTGTGGACTTAAAGTTAGTATGAGTAAGTGCATTCTGTGAATACCAAAATGAGTAAGTGTCTTCTGTGAATATCAAAATGGTAGTAAGTTTAGGATTTTGTAGTAAGTTAGTTCTGTGAATCGGGCCCTAAGCCATTACAACACATTCCTCATTAAACTGCCCCGGTGGAGTTAGAATAGTAAATTGCGTTGTAATGGACAATGCTTTCTAATGACTTGTGTTGTAAAGCCCTGCATTGTAAAAGTTGTTGCATGGTAAAAAATGTGGGGTAATGGTTGCGTTGCAAACATGCGCTAAGTAAAGTGTCATATTACGGGCTGGACTGTTCCTATTGGAGCAGGGTCAAGAATGATTTTCAAATATCTATGTCATAACTTCTGTGGCATGGTGTGTAGAATAACAATGGATTTGGATGCGGCCCAAATGATTACCAGCGGCTAAAATTAATTCAAGCATTCCATTCATCACTGTTTTGAATACTGCTTTTTTTAAAAGGCAGGCACTCATATCTATTTAAGCGGAAGCTTGAGGCGGTTAAGGCTTTATTAGGGAGAGAGACTCTTGACTAAGAGGTAAAGCAACTAGAGGTGCTAAAGCAATAATACTGGACATTTTCACAGGTACTAATACATTTTCCTACAGTTATGGTATGCTATGAAAATAAAATAGTAAGTAAAAGGTTTATAAAGTGCTCAATTGCAGGGGCGTCTTGGTGCTGGGTAGCAAAGAAATGCGACAAACTAGGAGAGTTCATGTCCTTACTGTTTAGGGAAGAGCCAGGCTTTCAATGAGCCTCGAAATTGTGACCGAACAGATTGAGCCCTGATATTCAGAGGTAGATTGTTCCAAAGCTTGGATGCTAGATAGGAGAGACATCTGTCTTCCCATCTTGCCTTCTTGCTTCTAGGGGCGTTGACCAGTGCTTGATTGGCTGATCTCAGTGAGCTTCGGGGGGTGTACCATTGGAATAGTTTGTGATAATCTGTTCGTCCACCTCCGTACAGGGGTTTATGAACCAGACATAGTGCCTTAAATTCAATCCACTCCTTAACTGGGAGCCAGTGAAGATTCCTAATAGCCCCGGATATATGATTATATTTTGGAATAATCAACAAGGTTCAGGCTGCGGCGTTCTGCATGGATTGTAGTTTGGATAATTGCCGCTTGTCAACCCCTAAGTAAAGGGCGTTGCAATAGTTAATGCGAGAGAGAATGAGAGCTACCCCAATTGTTTTCCTCAGCTCCAGTGGGAGAAAAGGTAAAATCTTCCGCAGTATCTTTAGACTGAAGTAGAAGGTTGAAGTTACCTGATTGATCTGCCCCAAGAAGCTGAGCTGAACATCACAAACAAAGCCTTGGTTTCTCATCTTGGCCACTGGAACTAGACAGACTCCTGCGACTGCCGGCCACCACATAGAGTTCCAAATGGGAGGACCAGTGCCAAATTCCATAACCTCCATCTTATCCATATTTAGTTTTAGATAGTTATGGTGCATCCATGTCATGATGTGCTCAAAACAGCTGTGGATCCAGTTGACAGTGTGACTTCCGAAGATGAAATCAAAATTATAATTTGAGTATTGTCGGCGTTTGATACAAGCGAGAAGCCGTGATCTATAACTAACTTAGCCAACGGAGTCACATCGACGTTAAACAATGTGGGTGATAGCGCCGACCCCTGTGGGACTCAACATGGGAGGTAGAATGTCTCAGACTTAAGGTTGTCCCAGCACACACTCTGTTCTCTGCCTGTCGAAAAGGAAGTGAGGAGGGCTATTGCGGAGTCCCAAATTCCAATTGTCTTCAGCCGTTGCATAAGTGCCAAGTGATTAACCGTGTCAAACGTGGCTGATAGTTCAAGTAGGATAAGGACAGCTCTGCCGCCCCTGTCACTTTGCCAGCAGATTTCATCCATGACCATGATTAGTGCAGACTCAGTGGAGTGGCCAGAACGAAAGCCATGTTGAGTACTGTCAAGTGAATTGTTGTTTTTCAGATAGATGTTAAGTTCTGAATTTATAGCTTTTTCCAGGAACCTTGCTTCCAAGGGCAGGCAAGAAATTGGTCAATAACTTGTTACTTCACACAGGTCCAGGGATGGTTTCTTTAGAATGGGTCTGATGCAGGCTTTCTTCCAGGCTATCAGGAAGTCCCCTGACCTAACAACATTGTTTAAGAAGGGGGTGGAGTAACAAACTGACTTGGTTTGAGACACCATGGATGATGTCCGGTGGGCATGGATTAGCCGGAGAACCTGACTCGGTGGCCAATAGGAGATCATTCACTGAGTCCACCTTCATTGGCATAAAACCGGCCAGGTGGTTGGTAGTAGTTGACTTCTCATCCGTTGCTTGCGCCTGTGGAATTGGGGGTTTTGGAGTTCAGCTCTTCCAGTTCCCTGTAAATTGTTTGAACTTTTTTATTGAAAGAAAGAGGCCATTTTGTCACATAAGTTCTGATCCGGGGTAAACAGATTCCCTTGTTGAAGCTTAGATAGCTCTGTGACTGTCTTAAAGAGCTCTCTGGTAGAGTTATTTGCCTCCTCTATTTTGCTAGTATAAAATTCCTTTTTGGCTCTGATAGAAACTTTATATTCAGTTAGTGTCAGGTTGTAGTTGTCTTTACCCTCTGCGCTGTAGATCACCCTACTGTCACGTTCTGAGCATCTGCATTTAGATTTTAAAGTTTTCAGCTCAGTGTTGTACCAGTATGTTTGTGCCTTCATCGGTTAACCAATCTTATAGGGGCAAGTTGGTCAATGGCTGATCTGATCCAATTATCATACCTATGCGCATCCATATTGGGGTCGGAGGCTAGGGTCGGCATGCTGTTAACCAACAGGTCGGTTAGGGCATCAGGACTAATTTTCCACCAGGACCGTGCATATGTTGGAGGTTTGATATGCTGCTGGTGGGGTAAGGGTGTTCCCGTCAGCTAGGTTAGAGAATATCACTCTATGGTCAGTCCATGTTAGTGGCAGTATTCCTTTAATTTAAAAAACGGTGTAATTAATTCATCTGTGAATCACAGAACTGGTTGACAGGAGGATCCTCTTTCACCCCAATGAGCATAAAGTTATTCAGGTAGCAAAGAGACACAAATTCATGTTTACATGCATATAGTTCCAATTGAGATCATGTGATGAGACCAAAGGAAAGGCTTTACAAAGGAGCAGGATCTGAATTCATGTTGGAGTGTACAAATGACCTTCAAGCTGAAACCGATGTGAACTTTCACTGCTGAGAAGGCGAATAAATAATTCTCATCTATGATACAGGCATGGGAGTGAGACTTTACATATCAGAGACAATCACAACATGAAACAATTGGTTAGCAGATAACAGAACAATGTCTGAAGCATTTACAAATACACTAAGGAAATACTTGACTTTTACAGTATTGTCTACTCAGCACTTGTATACCTAATTCCATTCATTTTCATAATATTAAGGGTCTGGTTTTCATACTGCAGTATCAAAGGAGTACAATACCTGGCCCAGCTGACAGTGATGGCTGGTGGCTTTTCAAGCGGTGAGCGTAAAAGTTAGGGGCAAGTTTTACTTTGCAAGTGACCCCGACCGGCATCAGGAAGGATCGGGGAGGGCATGGGGGTTCTCTCCCTGAAAAAATTGGAAGGAAAAAGGGGCAAGTAGTGCATTTGAAGCCAATTTTGTCAAAGAATTTGTAGAAAAAGCAATAAGAATCTAGTCCTCACAGAGGGTGCAGCTGACAAACGACTGCCCTCTTAGTTCATTAAGGCATTATTGCAAGGGGGAGGCTGAATGCTTCTAGAAAAGTACACCTGCATCCCAGTAAGCATTGCCTAGGGACATCATGTTGGGCTAAACCTGACCTCCATTTATATCTGTCACAAATCTAACAATAATTAAAAACAGCGTAAGGCCCAACACCCAACATGAAAGCTGTACTGTGAAAACACACTTCCTTACATAAAAAATAAGCCATACACAAGGACAGTCCTTCCTCGGCATTGCAGCTTTTATTGAAAAAAGGACACTAGTCAGAATACACCTCCCAAATACACTCCTTATATTACATAACACCATCACAATTTCTCATAACGAAACATGAATCACATGCATGGATTTCCAATGTTGTTGCACTCAAAAATAGAATAAGAAGTGGTAATGTTAACTTGAAAATAATATTGTAACGAGATGAAAAAAATATTTTTAAAAATCATAACAAGTACAACAGTGCATCGCAGTTGCATAATCTGTAGGATTGCCAGCAAATTGGACAGTCACCTGAGGCTAGCCCGGCACCCCCAGAAACATCAAAGTCCAAGAACATACTCATGATGTTGTAAACAGATCTACAGCAGGATCTGGCTTGTTCCTGCCAATATAATACATTACTACAAAACACAGCCAAATACAATTTTGTACTAACTAGAGGACCATACACATGCTTTAAGTGTGCTGTACAAGTTTTTGTACCACAACAACAAAAACAGAGAGTATCTAAGAATAGGTGAAAAGGCCTGGGGAACGGGAAAGCAGAGTTGTTGTTTAGTAATGTCATAAGTTCACCACATTGGATAAAGTTTGTAGTATTCTTGGGTTATGATTCATGCTCTATTTTATCTTGTCTCAGCTGCTTAGCCTGTGTGTGTGTGCTCTGTATGGAATGTTGGTGAGTGGACAGTGAGTGGAATGTTTGGGTGACTGGATGAGTGATGACAGTTGTTGGATGGGGCTGAGCAGCTAGCAGGCTGCTCCTGGTGGGGCTGCCCTGCAGCACTTATACACCTGCTTATGAAGATTTACACTACTTGTGTACTTACCTGAATAAACCTACTTGGATTACATCCTACCAGTGTGTCCTCATTACTTCAAAGTTTCTACACGAACTAAGGATAACGGGTGATTTAATACGACGAGAAAGGGAGGTAAACAGAGCAGGATGCACTTGGCTAAATAAATGACTATCCAGCAAATCTCGTGTCCTTTTCGTGCTTAAATATAGAGCAGTAACTGAATTAAGGAAACACTATTAACCTACACCTGTTGCCTTTCGGGCTGAATTCCGGCCTCTTTTCAGTTTTCCAGTTGGGGCTGGTACTTTCTGCAGGATTGCATTACATACAATCTTCAGGAGAAGTGTGGCTCAATGATTAGAGCGGCAGACCCTGATGCAGAGGTCTAGCCCGGGACCAGGGTTCAGTTCCCCGCCTCTGTGGGTCTTGGGCTCAAAAATTCCACGGACCTGATAATTCTCGCCTCGGTGCCATTCCAATCATGGAGTCCCACTCTGCAACTCTGGGCAATAGCTTGCTTAATCTCCACAACGGCCCCCACAACGCTAAGGATGCCTGGCCTCCACCTTGGGGGTGGCCAGGAGTGGACGCCTCACAGGGAAAGCCAGGATGGGTTCCACAGCGGTATTCGTACAAGCGCCTTGAGACCCTTGCGGGTGAGTAGTGCGCTATACAAGTATCAATTTACATTTACATTACATTTACATTACAGCTAGCTGGCTTTGCCAAGCAGTATTTAAATGAACTGTTCTATTTTGTTTTTAACCTGTTCGCTATATTTCCCATATGTCGGCACAGATGTGTGCTCAGAGCACTGTAGCTATCCTATCACTCTTTAGGAATGGCGCATGCTTGGAAGATTTGCACAGTGTGGTATTGTTCACCACATGTGTTATCATTCCCCACATGCTGGCACAAATGTGTCCTGGATATTTGCTCACTAAAGCAATGTCACCACATGCTGGCACAGATATATGCCTGGAATGTCTGAGCACTGTAGGTAAGTCACCACACGTGCTAGCAGAGATGTTTGCTGAGGATAGCTGCATGCTAAAGGTATGCCACCATAAATGCCAGCACATATGTGTGCGCAGAATATCTGCAAGCTACAATTATGGTCACATTGGCAAGGATGTGTGCTTGGATATTAACACACTGCAGCTATGCTCACTTTGCATGCTACAGGTATGTTCACCGGATGGTAGCAGATGTGTGTGCTCCAGATGTTTGCACACTTTAGGTATGCTCACCACTTAGAGCCCAATTTTGATGTCAGGCAGAAAGCCATCTGACAGATAGTTGGATGATTTCCGACCAACATGGAGGGTTTACCTCCGACTGCCATAATACAACAATGATGGTCAGAGGGGAAACCCACGGGTGAATTTTGCTGATCTTCCGACGGGCTCAAAGAGCCCTTTGGCGGGTCGGAAGGATTGTTAATCCCCAAATGGTGGCAGTGCCTGCTCAGGCGCCACCATCAGGATTATGATGTCCGTTTCCGACAGCCTTTCCATGATGGCCTTTCCAACAGGGAAAGGCTGTCGGAAAGTGACTTTGGGGGCTACTAGCAGGGCCTCCGTCCCTCTGCAGCCTCCCCTATGAGGCCTGTGCCCCCCTAAACATCCCTGAACTGTGTGGAAAGCACCGCATGGTCCTGCCACACAGTGCAGGGATGTTTTAGAAATGTATATTTTCTATTAAGGCTGGTACTGCAACCCGCAGCACAAGCCTCAATAGAAAATATACACTTTGCAACCAGCGTGAAGGTGGATGCATCCTGACTGTGGAAGCAGAACCACTGACCACTTGTCGGGTGGTCCATTTCCACTACGATGTAAATCAGATGCTCATCAGATCAACATCGTAATTAGGCCCATAGGGGAAGGTGTTTGCGTGTGCACCAAATATCTGTGCTCTAATGGTATGATCACCACATGGTGGCAGGTGTGTGTGCTCAGAGTATCTGCATGGTTTAGGTGCTGCAAGAGCCAGGTTTCTCTCAGCTCTCACAGAGGGTCTGACACTGACCCTCTCTCAGCTCCGCTGTGTGGGTAAATTACCACAATGAGGAAAAGGGCCACATGAAGAGTTGACTGAAGGCACCAGTAACAACACGGCCCATTAAATCTATACCAGGTGCCATTTATAGCAGGCAAAGGTCTATAGGTTTCTAATTGATGCTGCTGACAGATGCAACAGATCAATTGCAGAGACTGCAGGGTGTGTAGGGAAATAAAATGTGCAGGAATAAGGCAACGCAGTAGAAATCACCAAAATCAGTCCATCCAACCAATATCTGCAGATTGGATTGTTTTTTTAAGAACAAGCAAGTATTACGCATTTTGGGAAGTACAAAGCCGCATGTAAACCATTTTGTTGTGAAGGTTATTTTGGGGAACATCTTGCAGCCCCCTCACATGATTTTCCTGCTAACTAAATATTCTTGTGCCCCTGTCTATTAATGCTTGTGAAAAAGTATGTTTCTGCCTGCCCATGGATTCTGCTGGCTCTTTTCAGCCAGGAACCATCTTTTGAAAAGTGTTAACCATTTGCTACAACCGTGCTCAGATGCATGGCTTAGGCCAAGGATTTATAGCAGACTGAGACCTGTAAACAAAAGAGGAACATAAGATCCTGGACTTTCCAGCAGAGTCTATCGAGATACAAGCAATTTATGTTAAAACATGATGGCTTACCAAGTGTCTTTTTCTCCTGAGCTGTACGTCTCAACTCGCAGTGCCATACAGAGGCACATAGCGAAGGGTCTCACAAACACTAAATCATGTGATTTGACCCTGAAATGAACAACACATAGCCAATCACTGAAAGGCTTAAAAATAAAGCCACACAGTGTTTGCCCATGTTCTGTGTTACCCTCACCCCTATGCTGCCTTCTGCAGTGAATGGAACAAATCTGTGCATTGCTTTCATGGTATTTTAGTAGTAAACAGCATGAGAAAAACACAAGGATTGGTAGGAGGAGGTGAACACAGCACTCCAAAGGAGACAAGGGGAACCGTGCTGTGCTCCCCCTGGCTCCTTAAAAGCTCTTGCTCAGCAGGACTAAAGTAAGCATGTCTTGTTGGTCACCCTACAATTCTTGTAAAACCAAACATGCACATTTAACATAATACCTGCTGCCTGCCAATCAGCTGGTTTGGCCATGCTTTGCCCAGAAGTTGAATACATGCTCAATACAATATTGGCCATGCTGGACCACCCCTTATGAATTAATGTAAAAAATCAATTGATTTTTTAAATTAATGACAATGCTTGTGCTGTGAGGGGCAACGCTCCCACATTCACATAAAGAAACCACCCCTGCCAGCAGGCAAATTAAGCCATTGACAGGAACCACCACCATAGCAGTTCTTGTCACTGATTTCCGTCTGCAGCTTTCTATAGAGATATATAACAATATTGTGTCATCATACAGCAGAATGTTCTTATACCTTTATACTCCACTGTAGCAGGTTATTGCAGTCACTAGAGTCCCAGTCTTTTTGTATATCGGTTTCCCTTTAACTTGGACCTATCGCAGGAGAGAGGGCATTTAATGGGGACTATACCCTGCAAACTGCAAAATGACAAACAACATGAATTCCATATTTATGTTTTACCTATGACAGGTGGTTCTAACAAGAACCTTTTTTAAACGTTTTTTTATTTTTTGAAAATTGTTTGGAGATTCAATTAAAAACGTGAATAAGTGGTATTAAAATTGGACTACACTCAGAAAAAAAACAATACAGAAAACTACTTCCTTTGAGCACCTGTTTGCAGTGAAGAGCTGGTCCCTGTCTTGGGTACTTCACTTTCCTGCTGAAACAAATTTTCTGCAAATCCTGCAAAAGACCACAATGTGCTCCTACAGGAAGTTTCTGAACGGTTGAAGGTTGGATTCAATGTGAGCAGAAGAACTGTCGCTAGGCTGCATAGTGCAGTCTGAATCATATGATGTTGAGGTTTTGTTGCCCTGCTGCCTCTTCCACTTAACAGCTGCCTGGTGCCCCACGAATTTAAGGATGCTTCTTTTATGTACCTGTAGAAAATTGCTTGTTGCACAGGCTGCATGAGACATTTTTGCAGACACTTTTTTTATCTGGTACTAGTGAAAAACTCCCAGAAAATGGGGTCTTTGGTGCTATGTAGGTATTCTTGCTGCGGCTCCTCATCACCCTAGGGGTGTTCCTGTTCTTCACCAGGAGATTGCATTTTCATCAAAGGCCCAAATAAGAAAAGTGACTTCAAAATTTTAGTGGCATTTTAGTATTTTTAGGTGTTGCGGTACTACAGTATCTGAAACAGTACCACAGTACTAGTGATCCACAGAGAAACACCATCCTATTGGCTAATGTCATTAATCTAATGAACATGGAGGAAGCTCCCACTAGCTGATTCATTCTTTTTTTTATATATATCTTTATTTGCATTTTACATATATATTCTACAATACATACTGCTCCTTTCAACATTTATCATGATAACTTTTGCAGATAAGATGTTACAAATGTCATTGATATTATGGGACAGTGGCATTTTTGTGTAACATTTCTGGAGAAATGTACTATTAACATGACATTCTTTGATCTTTTTTGTACTCACTCCTTCCCCTTTGTGGAGGTTAGTCTTCAACGTCATTTCTCTCACCTGCCTTTCCAATAGTGCAGTGTACTCCCTAGTATATCAGAGTCTGAATGTTCGTGCGGGAGACATATCGCCATGCAACAATCATATATATCAAACAATTATCTTAGGGAAAATGATAATAAATCAAATAAAACACTCAGCCGATCTAGTGCGGGTTAGATCGCAGTCATGTGTCTGGGCAATTTTAGTGGTTGTATGTTTTTGTGGGGGGGTGCTCTGTCCAGGGGTTCACCATCCAGGGGCTCAAATCATGGAGGACTAACCCCTGCACATGATCCCATCATCCTTATGCCATCAACCTTCCTCCAGCATCCAACAGGGGTGATAATTTCTATTTAAGACATTTAATAGAATTAGTGAAGTTTCATCAGGTGTGGTCCCATCATCTTCCTGTTCTAATCTCTAGCTACCTCATCGTCTTCAGTCGTGCTACTAGTGAGCTCGGGAATTCACAGGCATGTAAGGTGTCCCTCCATTGCCCTGCTATTGGGCATAGTCGTAGCCCCCTCAACTCTTCTCTACACAGCACTCTGTCTTCAGTGCCAGCCCAGCCAGTCACCTCGCAGTTCCAAACGCTCAGTTGCGGCTCTGCAGCTAGCTACTATGGTAACGCTATACTTCATTTGCATAATGCAAGCGCCAGATCTGTAAACCTATTACCTACTTTACACTTATGGGGGCAGAGGAAGAGTCCCAATAGGCATATCTCCACCTTGAGGTCAAGTGGACGCTCCATGGTGTTGCATAGCTCAGAGAGTACTTCTTGCCAAAAAGAACGTATGGTACCACAGTGCCAGGTCATGTGCATAAAATCTGCATCCTCCTGGCCACAACCATCTCCTCAACTCCCCCCAAAAGGCGATGAAGACCCTGTGTGGCTGTAAGGTAAGTCATGTGGATATATTTAAATTGAATATATTTCAGTCGCGTATTATGTGATACCCTCTTAAGGGACTCCAGAACCCTGTTCCATTCTTAATTGGTCAGGTCCCTATCCAGGGCTCTCTCCCATTTACCCCGCAACTTCAGCAGTAGGACCAGTGAGGCCTCACTTAAGGACGAATAGAACCATTTCACCTGGTGCCCAGCTGCCCCCAGAGTGATCAGTGAGTGCAATACCCCATGTGTTTCCGGTTCTGTTCTATTCAGGCCCCATAATTGACCAAATACACGCAGTAGTATCTCATACGTGAGGAATTGACCTGGCGGCAACCTACAGCCTTCCACTTGTTCTGCGATGGGGAGTAGAGTCGTCTCCTGGTAACAGTCTCCCACTGTCTCGAGTCTCACCTCCCTCACTAGCTGACTCATTTTAGCGAGTGTCAGCTCACACTAGTCACACCCTATACAGTGTCTTCTGCCTTTTATTTCCTTTTTGGAAATGTTTTTGCAGTTCATGTTTAAAAAAATTGCATCTGTTCCAGAGAAGGGGACAGTGGCATACAGCCTTAGAGTCATGCTTACAACACCAGTGAGAGATAAACTACGTCTAAGCAGGACACCCCTACATTCTACAATATTCAGCCTTCTCCAATGCCTCAAAATCTTAAGCACAGTTCTGGAAATAAGCATCTACACATATAAACATCCTTGCTACATAGAATTTGTGCATAGATGCAAACTGCACAATGGCAGTTGACTGCAGGGTCTGGCTTATGATCATATCCTCTAATTTTCCATTTCAAATGTTTTTTTCCGGTACCAGTACTGGTACTGTGACACCTCACTGGGGGCCTCAATGGATACTGCTGTACCAGTTGATGGCACCACAGTTTCAGGATTAGCTGCAGGATCTTTCCTCTGGCCATGCTCTGTGCCCAACTCCCCATTGGTACTCAACACCCCGTGGGTGCCCAACCTCTGGCCAGACCTCGTGCCCCTCTCTTGTGGGGGTAAAAAAAACAATTCCCCCACAGGTGCCTCGCCCCCCGCTGTGAATGGACTTTGGCTGTATGCAACAGTGGGTTGGGTGCAGGGCCAGGCTCTTCACCTATCCTCCATGTGTTCTCAACACCTGGCCTACGGCAGTGCATAGTGTGTGTGTGTGTTGTGCATACCAGTGATGTAAACTCTAATTTCTGGAAAAAAGCTGAATGGATTTACTCCAAATAATAAAGTTCAAACATTTTCATAGAATTTTGTGTTATTTCATTCTGCCATTTTTCCTTTATCAGGAAAATAATTCCAAAGGGAATTTGTCAAATCAATTACTAGCTGCTTCCACCAGCTAATCCCATAATCTGTGTAATATACCTCCACAAATGTTCATACACAAATACAATTAGCTCTGTCAGTGTCCATCTTGGGGTACATACCTCTTACTCATACTCATACTTAACCTTTTGGTTCAAGACACATATTCTGCTATAATGAGAGTCACTACAGATCCAGTAGGTTCATCTTCCACCAACTACAGAAAGCATGATTCTCCTATTGAGCCTAGGGGAGTTGGAAGTGGAGGTACCAGATATTTTTTCCCATGCTTGTCATGGACCCTGTGGCCCTATCTCTGCTGTCATTTTAATCATGTTATGTTACTTAGTATTGTCCCCTGAATATTGTGGCACGAAGCTCCACCTTCTTGCCTCTGTCACTGTTAAGAACAGTTTTGTTCAGTATCAGCATAGGAACACTTCCAATAATCAGGCCAGTCCCAAGTTTATTGGAACTCCACAAAGAAGAAGGACTTTCCCCCAGTCACAGTTTTAAAATTAGCTGGCAACAAGGTCATGTAGCAGGTGCCTAGAGCAGCAAATTTGCTTTTTACAGCCAGGAAGGAGTGCCTATGCTCCTGAATAAAAACTTTCTGTAGTCTGGAAATATGAACATCTTGCTGCCCTCCACCATGTAGATCCAAATGTTCAAGTGCTCTGCAATATCAAATCTCCATCGCAATAGTTCAGCAGTCGTGGGACCACCAGATATGAAAGGCTTTGGCTATGGCGAGGAGCCTGTGAAATCTGATATGCATGTTCTACAACAAATAATTTGAATAGGCTTTTGGGTGCAAAATCTATGTTGAGCCGTTGATCAAGCAAAAGATCTGTGCTTGGCCCTTCACTACTCTCTGCTAATCTAGTATATTCCAATAATTAGAAAATTGATCTTCAAGGATATCCTCTCTATTTGGACTGGCAGATTGATCCTGATTGCATGTGTCTTGTGGCTAAAGCTTCTGTATTGCATATTCTATATCTTTGACCCTTTCAGAGATTTCCTTTCAGTCTGCTCATAGTTCCCTTACCACAGAATCATTTTTTTAAGTTTGGAGGAGATCTTTTTCTGTCTTTCTCCATTAAGTTTCATTGGATGATGCTTGCTATCTGTGATGACATTACTTCCAGTTAGGCAGTTTGGTCACTCTGTCTTTTTGCATCATGTTGCACTTCTGTGAATTTTGTTCTTTGGTAGTACATCATGATTTTTCACTGTCAAGCTACAGAGATCAACATGTCTGCTCTCTTCATATTGTGCTAAATAGTTAGTGGGTCAAAGTCAACTAGGTCCCTATCTGAGTGGTTACCAATATATTTGGAGGGACTTCTGCAATGGACCGAGACAGTACTCTCTTCCCTTTCTTCAAAAATAGTTCGCTAAGCTATAGTAAGCCCAGGATACAAAAGATAAGGAACAAGCAGGTCCTCCATTCCATATTAATTCAGTGGAATTTACTCAGCGACACACATGTCTGGCTCAAGCTAAGCATCAGCCAAAACTCCAAGCACAGAACCACCCACTCATTGGTGGTGACTTGCTGGGCTGTGCTGCATCTCTCCTGACGTTCAGTTGTAGTCTCAAGGTGCAGATGGCCCACCTCCTTAGCCTCCATCTTTTGCTGCATTCCTGGGTTCTTGGGACCTCCTGCTTAAGCCTATACAAATACATCATAGACAGTATCTGCATAAACTCACAGACTGAAGCAGGTTCTCTAAAGATATGTAGTTAGTCTGGCTGTGCTGCACCGGAGTGGTTGGCAGGAGATCTCTAACAAACCACCTCTTTCCCGTTCTTCTCTTGGTATGAGCCTTTCACCTCAGCACTCAAGCACCACTAAATCAGGGCCAGGAGCAGTATTTGCTCAGGTGCTCCCATTGCTTGAGCAGAGCTTGGCCTGCCATCTTACTAGGCCTCAGTGCCTAGCAATAGATTTAAAAATAATTCAGATACCTGATATCCAGAACACCAACGAGATGATTGCCATGATCTGCACTCAACTAAGACAGAAATCACTGTCAGGATTATGGATGTTGTCGGTTGGCTAGAAGGAGTAAAGCAAAGCATTCATCCTGGCATCATATGCTGGTCATGCCTTCAAGAGAGGAAAAGATGAATTGAAAAATTTCAGGAGGATATTACACTGAAGTAAACATTAGGTCCAGGAAAAACGTAAATTACGTCGGCGTAGTTTGCATAATTTCTGAAATTTTGTTCTGAGAATTTTACACAAAATTCTGAAGAACATATGACGTCATGGAAGTACACCATTTTGTGGCTAATTTATCCTATGGGAAAAAGGTTAGGCATCAGCCAACGCATTTCGTTCCTTTCAGAGGAACTTCATCAGGGCTATATGTAATAGCTGGAATTGTCCAAGAATTCTCTAGTGCAAACACGAAATAACTCAAGAAAAGTACTAGAAGGAGCCCCGCAGTAAGGGTTCAATTAAGTCACCTCCAGCCACGACGATCTGGAGATTCTCCTTCTGACAAATGGCAGGTGCGCACAGTAACACTGTCCTGATGAAGTTTCTCTGAAAGGAACGAAACGCGTTGGCTGATGCCTAACCTTTATTATGATGAAGAATAAAGGAATTTAAGAACTCATTCAAAGGTCACTGACTTCTTTTCTGGTGCACCTTCCATGTTTTAAAAAATCTGTTCTTGTCTGGATTCCAGTGGAGTCCAACTGCGGCGGGTTCCGGAGGCGCTTTTCACAGGACTTTTACAATTGTGAATAGGGGTTGATTTGCAACACTCCATCAAATGTTTAAAATTTTCTCTCAGAGCAGTAAGGTGCTTCATTTTTCAACTGAACAATTTACACAGATACATCAGGGAGGCTTTGGAGACAAGCTGTTATCAGCTCGTTATTAGTATTTTCATGTTGTGGAGTAATCCCAGACATTTTGCTAACATTTTATTGCTATATTTTGGAGAGATGTTAAAAGGACAGTCAAATTGAATATATAGAAAACCTTTTAAATTCTGTGTTTTACACATTAAAACTGACATCAATAACAAATGCTTGTTTGCTCAATTTAAATATGCAAAATTAAAAACATTTCTTAAACTTCTAAAGAATCTAAAATTCAGCAGGGCTATCACTCCATCAAATTCCTATTTAACAGACATTGTTAATTTCTGATACCATAATTCATTGTATTTTTTACAACTACAAAACACTCTACCTTATTTTTATAGAAACAATGAAAAAGCCATGTATCGACCTTCATACATAGTATTTTAGTGGGCACGACATGTACCCAGTATAGTTTGTAATTTTGTGTATTGAACGCTGTTAGTGCAGCCCTTGCAGTGATGGAACACAGCTAGTTTCACAGGCTCTGGACACATATTTTCTTCTTAAGCAAGTCCCTGTCAAGTGAAAATCACATGTTAAGCACAACATACACCAGGACTATTGACTCCCACCATGATGGTATTTTGATGGCATTTTTTTGTTTTTTAGCCATAGGTAAATTGGTGTTTTGAGCATAGTGGGAGGCTCGAGTTATGTTGTGTGTTGGGTGCATTGGAAACTAACGTGAATTACTATGTTTTTATGCAACCAGGACTCAGATTATAATGGTTGTTTTTCAGTAAATTGCATTGGTTTTTAAAATGTATTTATTTTCCAAATCAGACCTTTGGCTGTACACAGTGGGGGTTGGTGTCAGGGTCTGCGCCCAAGTTGTCACTGGCAGGCTGTGCATGGTCTTCAGTTATGAGTAGTTAGGGCTGGCTTATCATGCCTCAGGAAGTCAATACCCTCTGTTCACGACCTAGGACATAGCCTAAGGGATAAGCTTTTGGCCAAATCCTGTGCCCAACACAGTGCAGTGAATAACTGGGGGGTAAACAGGGTCTGGTGTCAGGCAATACACTACACCCATCCCACGATGGCCAGTCAATCCCTGCCGTGCATGAACTTCAGCTGTGCACACCAGGGCATAGACACATGCACTCAACGTGTTGCAGACAACCACCTCTTTGAGCAGCCTTTGGTCATGCACAGAAGACATTTGACAAAGTCTTGGCCAGAAATCAGGCCCTTCACTCTACCCACCATAGGTGGTCACACCCACTATGCATTCATGGCCTTTTGCCATGTGCAGGGTGGGTTGGGCATTGAGTCCGGACTGCAGCTGATGTACCTTTGGCCAGGCCGTTCTGTTTTTTCATCCTTTTGGTTTCATGGATACAAAACAAGATTCACAAATGCAATGAAAGCTTCACACCCTGAAGCTTGCCTCAGGATAGTGAGACAGATTTCTGACTTGTGAATCCGCGACACCTAAAATGGTGTAAAGGGACCACGTTACTGGGAAAGGTAATGAAGTCTCCAGCCACTTTAGGTGTATGGAATTGATGAGTCAGCAATCCGACTAGGGAATCCATGAACATTTTGCAGATTCTTTTAAATGTTAAACTAGAGGGGCCCTTTAGGGTCCTACCACTGAGACGTACGGGTCAGGGGTATTTCGCCTGTCCCCTTATATGCTAATTGCTTGTTAGCTTCAGGACACAAGGACGGTGCCCCAAATCTTATAATAACTACTGCAAGAGAAATGTTTCTCTTGTGACAGCCAATTAGATTTCTCAGGTCTATGGTAGCAACTCTAGTATAGCAAATCTGAAAGTGATGACAGGAGGAAAAGACACCTTGTCCAATCAGAAAGAGTCTTTATCTTTTTTTTTAATTCCTAGACTTGCAAAATATTTAAAAGTCTCAAACGGCAGTGGTATACAAAAGTGTTAATCTTCTAAAACCCAAGCAGGAACATGAATTTCATTGAAATTGCTGTGTGGATTTACACCAAAACAACAAAAGCAAGTTTTCTGACTAAAGTACTACTTTCATGCCATCTAAGATGTAAATCCGTTCAGCGATTCAGACTTGGATGAGTGAAAAATGTCCTATGGAAGCTAAAATGGGATATCACTTTTTAAACTACTCTCCCTATGGATCTTCATAAATTTTGACATGCCAAAGCTTAACAGACAAACTAGCAAATTTCTAAAATTCATGCAAATCTGTTCCTGGGACAAAAGTTATAGGCAAATCTTTATTTTCAATGGGAAATGTGTCTGGACCATAACTATGCAGTGGTGACTGTCACTGTGCAGTATGTATGAGTGTGTGTGTAAAATATACATTTCAAACTAATTTAATTTATTTAACATTAGTTCCTATGTGGGGTATTTTATTTCCCAGCCTAAATCAATTTATTTTGCAGTGGATTGCAGTAGCAGTGATTGGCCATGTGTGTAGCCTGACTTACATCAAAGTTGGTCTGGAATACATTAACGCTTGTTTTAACACCTTTAGTGATGTAGTTACCTTAGAAGTGTAGTTTGTGAATAGAAATAGTATTACTCTTTTGTGGTTTGTTTGTATTAGCATGTCCTTCCCTATGCCCCTTTTTAAGTTTTTTTTAATCCCTTCCCATTTAGTAGTAGTTATTCCCCATTTTCCACTCCTCCCACAATCCCTTGCACATTAATATACATATGTGTGCAAAGATCTCTTGTCCTGTGATGGAGAACCCCTCCCAAAAAAGGTGGAGGTCTCCGGACCTAGGTTTGTGAAACAAATGTTGTAGTATATGAATGTTATTACTGTTTTGTACTATAGCATTATCTTACTTATCACACAATACAGTATATGAATCAGGAGCAATATCTGTCATACGCCAAGGTCAAACCAAAATCTGTTTAGTCTTCTGTACAAGTTTTGGTCCATGCCTATCGTAACCAATGTATGTTCAGTTCAAAACTTTTTACTGTTTTTGTAGCCAATATTTTCCAGTTCAATACTGTCATAGCCAAATGCTATGTCTGACAGGGGGAGAAACACAGGCTACAGTTTGTGACAGACCTCAAGTCCAGTATCCTATTAATGGAAAGTCAATGTATAAGATGTCCCTCTGAAGCTGCACATCGGCAATTCCTAGCATGCCCCCTACACAGACCACTCTGGAGGAAACCTGCCAAGGCTGGAGAGCTTCCACACAATGGGCATGATCCACAAAGAACTCTGCTCAGAAAAAGATAGGCTAGGCCTATATTTTCATGTGTGGAGTTCTTTGCCCCGACAGCTGAGTGTCGAATCTTATAAACATACCATTATGCAGGTTTGTGAATACTGAAAAAGTGTAAACTTATACAAATATATCAGTTTAACTTCGTGAATCAAGCCCAAAGCATATATGAGAAAGGGGATAAATCTAGTAAACTGCTGCACGGTTTGGCCTTCAGGGACACGACCTCCTGAATAATCTCCAAAATCCTTGACTTGTCGGGATCCCGCAAGCACAGGTTGTTAGTGATTGTGGCAGTGTTTGTTGAATACTATTAGACACTGTACATGCACCATCCTTGGCACACATGCAAGCTACAGCAACACATACTTGATGATATACCGATCCACCATATGTTGCTGGTGAACAAGGAGGATCTTGATTCAACCTACCACCATGGTAGAGATCCACAAGGCCATAAAAGGGATGAACGGAGATAAAACAGCCAAGCCGGATGGATACCCCTTAGAATTCTACGGAAAATTAATTCTTCTCATCTCCTTAACTTATACTTGGAACTGTTAGAGATACGTCATTTCCTCCCAGAGTCGGATGTTGCCACCATGGTGGTCCTTCCCAAAGCTGGCTCCCTTACATTAATGCAACTTGTACAGGCCCATATCCCTAATTAACACAAAAGTCTATATATTTGTGAAAATTCTCAGTAACATATTAAAACAAGTCCCCCTAACAACCTTGGACAACCATGACCAATGTGGGTTTACATCCAAGCACCCATCACTGCTTACGTTATGTACATGTTGTAATGGCCCGCGATCATGAACTGTAGGACCCTTGTGTTCTCCTTCTATTGGCTTTGAGAAAGCCTTTGATTCCTTGGACTGGGACGTTCTGAGGACGGTCCAGTTGAAATGGGTTCAAGCACCTGGATACGTGGCTACATAAACCTGTTCTACTCACTGCCTCTGACCTGTGTACCAGTCAATGGCATGCTCTCTGACACCTTTCCCATTCGCAGGAGAACTTGACAGAGTTGCTCACTCTCCCCACCCTATTTGAACTCACTATAGAACTTCTGGACAGGCTTGTGAGGTTTGACACCCAGATGCAAAGACTGAAATGGGAGGGTAGTACAGGGGAGAAAATTATGCTCTATGCACATGACATACTCCTCTTCTTATGAAACCCACACCTCTCTGGGCTGCCCTTTCTCCAATTCCTTGAGCTCTACAGAGAGGCCTCTTGACTCCGAGGGAATAGAGGCAAATGACTACTGGTTCTTGTACAAAGTGATAACATGGTCACACTGTGGCAATCGTCCATACCTATAAAGCGATTAAGCTTCAAATACTTAAATCTCTTGCATAGCGGGACTAACTTGGAGCTTTAATATGGCTCCTCTGTGACTGACATTAAAGTGGATCTCCAATCTGAGTGGCTCTACTGCTCAACATGCTCGGCCACATGGCGCTCTTTAAAATAACGGTCTTACTGCAGTGTTTATACACCCTTCAAAATTTGCCGCCAATGCTCCGTAACTGCTGTACTAAGTTCTATTTTGGACCCACTTTGGTTCTCCCTTAGTTTCGCATATTACACGTTTTAAGCTGCCTTTGCTTTGCACGTTTATACACAACACATATGTTTTTGTGCCTTGATATTATTTTCGGAACACACTACACATGTTAGTATTTTTCAGTTCTTTTTGGGGTTTAGTCTGAACAGTTTGTAAAAGGTTGAACAACATGATGTACTGTTTTTCTGTGCCCGATCAGCAATATTTCCTACAATTTTAGACAACACTGTAGCACATCTGCTGTTCTTCATCATGGCAGTTCTTATCATATAAACTTGAACTTGCTCTTTGAAGAATTCCAGCAGAAGGGCAGGTCTTGGAACAGGCGCCAGCCTTGCATAAACTGAGTTTACATGTATGAGGCCAACCACCTAACTACAAATACCAGGTATGGGGTCCCACGGTAATCCTAGAGATCAATGATATATATCCCTGTGCTCCCATAGTGAGGGTAGGTCTAGATAGATATATAATTTGCCATGGTGGGCCTGTTCATTTTACACAGTTTGCTAGTAATTTGGATAACTTTGGTTAGTTGTATGCTTGTAAGCACTATTGTTTCGATAAATATTGTAAACTTTTCTTGTGTCTTTCTTTTGTTTATTATGGACATGCATGGGGGAGAAATGAAAGGTGATTATCTGTTTCCATAGCTCCCTTGGGGACTAGAGGGTCATGCTCTAGGCTGACAAATCATGTGTTACTCTGGGAAGGTTAGGAGTTCATGTGAGGCACTATGAGCTAGTTGGATTTGTGCCTGCAGATTCTGATGGGGTAGCGAGGCTAAGTCCTTACATTGTGAAGTCCTGTCATCCCAAGGCACAGTTCTGTGACCTGACTTGGCAGTTCGGGCTGGACTGTTCCCATGAAGCACAGGGTCAAGACTGATTTGCATATAGCTGGGTCTAAACTGGGGTGGCGAAGTGAGCTAAAGAACGATGATGGATTTAACCCAGATCTGTGACTGGGCGTTAGTGTCTGAAAGGTTTCAGTGCTCTGTCTATCATCTCCTTGTGTTTGCTTTGTTTGCCCTAAGTTGGCAGGGTATGCCCAGACGGTGGTCCCTTGCTCACTTTGCCACTGAATTCAAGCTAACCTGGCTGATAAGGGGTTTTACCAGTCCCAGGAATCTTGTTTTTGATACAGGAAAGACCTGGCTTGGCAGTTCGTGCAGGACCGTTCCCATGAGGCACAGGGTCAAGACTGATTTGCATGTAGCTGTGTCTGAACTGGGGTGGCGAAGTGAGCTAAAGAACGATGATGGATTCAACCCAGATCTGTGACTGGGGGTGAGCGCTCCGTCCATCATCTCCTTGTGTTTGCACAGTTCTGTTTCCCAACATAATCCATGCAACATGGCACTTCCAACGATGGTCTAGTGTTTATACACATGTCTCCTGCGGAATACTAGTGCATGTCAATAATAGCCTTTACACCTATTACCGGAGATGGTCCAAGGTGTTGGGAATTAATCATCCACAGTGTTTTAGGAAGCAGCTTATTTAATCAGTTAACTGTTCAAGCTTGAACCTTTAAAGAATGACCCATTATTGTGCTTCCACTTTGTTTCCATTTTATCAAAATTCATTCTGAGGTGCCCTTATACATGTACTTGCACCGGTATGCAAAGGTCCCCTAAATAATGAAGGGGCCACCTGGCCAGCATAAGCTGGTTATACACCATTTCCTAACATAACAAATCTCAATGCTAACAAGATCCACAGCAATTGTAAATAGACGCTTAACTCAGTACGTTTCGCACACCTTGTTGGCTTCCCAGCAAGGGCTGGCCTGCCAGGGCAAGCCTAGTTGCCAGTAGTGCCAACTATAAGTCCCGTGATTTTTCAATCAATTATGGGCAACATTCTTCGTAGTTGTGAGGAAATTCCATTTAGTTTCACCCAAAAATTCATTGAATTCGAAGTTGTGTTTCTCCTTACAGGACTGCAAGACAATCACAGAATTTTACCCCTGTACTTACCTCATTGAATGTTTCCTGGAATAGGTTACTGCACCACTAGGGGCAGGGTCTTTGCTGCAGTCTATACCATAAGCCATGGTACTTTTTCTATGTCAGCCTTGCAGAAGGTGTTAAAATAAATACAGACCAAACACGGGGCAGCTGATGCCCTGGATTTGGGTATGAAACTAATGGAAAATGTTCCCTTAGTGTCCGCAATGATTCTGTCTAACATTACAGGCAAAGCACCTTCTCTGGCTGTAGGCCAGCGGCTCGTGCAGGTCATGCAAGCCGACTGGAAACATGAGATATCTATAACTAATGCGGTTGTCTGTATTTCTTTGGGATGCAATCATTTGGGAACCAGACCTACTGAACCACCACTTGGCTAACCTAGTTCTGACAAGGGTGCGGCCAAGCAGAAGCCAGTCTTTGTTAAAAAGCCATGGGACAAATCTAAATCTAATTAGAAAGTTAAGCCTTGTGGGCATTCTCTGCCATTGGAGCCTTCTGAGAGGCTCTATAATTTGTGTGCTCGCACACAAATTAAGGCATCGCACAGGTATCAGATTTCCATTACTCATCCTTCTCGTTCCTTTCAGGACTCAACAGGCAAGAAATACCAAGGGGTTCTGATTGCAGACAAGAAGAGTATGTGAAACCGAAGTTGGACTCACAATGCTCACCTGATGTGATGATAAAAAAGGAGGAAAAATCACCTAAATTTAGGCCCCAATTTCAGAAAAAGAAAATTGCTGCTTTAACCGTAAAATATTCCAAAAACACTGAGAACTCTCCTCCTGGACATTGACTCTGCATGACAGTGCAGCAGAAGACACTATGATGCACCAGAACTGAGTTAGTGACAGCAACAGCAACTGATAACTTTGTTACAGTTAAAACCAAAGATGGCTGTGTAGCCCCTCTAGACAAATGATATAATCTGGATATACAAATTGAGGGTTTCATACAGCACTCCATTACAGTAATATTCTGTCAAACTTGACTTTGTCATATGACATTCTCTTGCTGGAGGTCGCTTTGCTACCGCAGTTTACCCAAACCTCCCCACAAGGTGAGGATGCAATAATTTCTTCACTTTCCTTACTTGTTCCTAATGAAGTTAAACTAGCATATGCTGCGGTATGGGCTCTTGCACAAGCCCCCGCTCTATATAGCAATCATGTCGACTGGGATAAGGACTCCCCTTATTATGTATTACCTATACGGTCCAGCCCACAAGTGCAACCACAATACCACATAAAACGGGATGCTAAAGCACTTGCTATAGAAATTCTCCCCCAATTGGAGTACCAGGGTGTTATTGAACACTGTGTCTCTCAGAGGAATATTCACCTTTTTCCTGACTTAAATTTAAAACTGGATCATTCATATTGCATATTCTTAGACTACAGATATTTGAGCAGTCATATCCACACATTTGCAATACAAAACACATTCAGTATGGCACTTATTAATAATATAGTCCATAACCAATACACAACAACATTGGATAAGTCCAATGTTTTTTCTTCTAGCAAAATCTAGCATTTGAAAACAGGATCTGGACTGCTTTTTTGACCCTCGGTTTTCAGCGGTGCTTTTCCTGATTGGCTATGTGCTATAAGAACAGTCCTGGACTGTTGGCAGCCCGCATTGTGTTAATTCTTAGTGTCATTGACCCTGACGCTTTGCCCTATGTAGATGATATCTACCTGGTTAATGATGATTCTAACACATTTTGCCAGAGTGGAGCACTTTATATTGGAATTTACTCAAGTTGGATACAAGTTCAACTTTAAGAAATCTAATAAAGCATTTCTATGTGTCCTTTTCTTGGGAGATAAACTTATTCATGAAGGGAAAAGCCGTGCACCACACTTCTTAGAGAAGTGTTCTCAGTTGCAACTATCAAACACTTAAAATAAACTTCAATTCTTATTAGGATTCCTAGACTTTGGCAGAACTTACTTACCTGATTATACGCAATAAATCAAATCTCTATATGAATTGATCCATCCTGTTTTTTCCAGTTTGCATTAGAAATCAGACCACACATACACACTCAGATCATTACAACCTGATTTACAGGCAACAAGTCACTTACATACACATGTAAATAACACAAACATAGTCATCCGTATAATTGCAGGATCTATTTGCTTCACCTATATAACATTTAACAAAGGTGAGACAGTACTGCTTGCATATAAATTGCATTTGTATTCCATTGCTGAAATGTGTTTTGCATCTATTGAGGAAATACTGACTGTGGTGCAGATGGCTATTCTTAAAGAGCATTCACTTGCACAGGGGAAATACATTATTGCCATTACTCCAGTTCCAGCCTTGGAGGCTGTTACAAAAGCCCACATTCCTAACGCTAAGGCCCTCCATCCCAGATGGATTCAAAGGGCAACATACTTGACAGCTGTTGATGTAGACTTTGTCTTTGACCCGTCTTTACAGACACAAGAATGTCTTCAATATGAACATGTTTACCACATTCCACCACTGTTTACCTCTTGATCAGTATCTTATTGTTTATACTGATGGTTCATCTCAGGCTGCCAAAGGCACCAAATCCCAATATTCAGCAGTGTGCACCACTATTCTTGGTGTTATGTTGGATGGAAAATTCCAAACACAAAATACTTGCACACAGTCCTTAGGGGACAGCACTGTGCAGTTGGCTGAACTTAAAGCACTGCATCTAGCACTAGAATATACAGATCCTGAATTCCCCACACTTATTATGAGTGATTCATTACAGTGTTTGGTCTTTTTATGACAATTTGCATTATTGGCTCTCAGGGCAACACAAAAAGCATAAAACGCTTTGGGTGAAAGTGGCAGACTTGAATGATAAGTTTCCACGGACTCACATCATCAATTAGTTGAGTCATGAACATGTGTGACCAACAGTTGCTGTGATTAGTCGTTCTCAAGTGAGAATAGATAATGACATGCTGGCTGCCGTTAATGCCAAGTGAAATGGCAACCCTTTACCTAAGGGTTTTCCAGCTAAATATACAGATCATTTAAGTGAACAAAAAGTTCCCTTTGTTACAATTCCAAGGGCTGGTAATCATTTGATTCCCAACCAAGATCGCAGACAAGCTTTAGTGATAACTGCGCATGAAGATGTTGATTCAGCACACGCAGGTGTGGTGGTCACAATTTTTTTGCTACAGAAATGTTATTGGTGGCAGGGCTTATATCAACAGGCCAATAAATATGTATTTTGTTGTGACATTTGTCAACAAGTTAAACTTCTACCTTGGCCTGTCCACCTCAGACACACCTGTTTATTTGTAGTAAGCCTATTGGTTGCATTTATATGGACCACTGTGATCCTCTTAATTCTGATGGGGCTTTGTTAGAAATGGGGTCGCGAGTTGGCAATGGTTTACACCTTTGTACAAGTAGGGATCCTTCTTTCTAGTCAGGATAAGGGGGTTACACTCCTAAAATAACCCCTGCTCACCCCCTTGGTACCTTGGCACGAACAGTCAGGCTTATCTCAGAGGTAGTGTGTTAAGCATTTGCACATAACCAACAGTAATACAGTGAAAACACTACAAAAGGACACCACACCAGTTTAGAAAAATATCCAATATTTTTACATATCCAAAACAAGACTAAAACAATGAGAACCCAGCATACAGTAATTACAAATATATACTTTGCAAGATATCCTTAAAATTGCAGAGATATCTCAAAAACAGTTTTTCAAGTCGGTAGCAACATCCGGGGCTACCGCAATGCTGTAAACAACATAGTCTAACAGTTCCAGCCAACCACGTCGGTACAGACCAGCTAAAACATGGACAGACTCTTGAACAGTACCTTTCTTGTTGCGGCTGGCACGTTGGTGCGAGTCGGTTGGGGCAACCATTGCAGTTGCATTACAAAATGGAAGCAGTGCAGGGTGCAGTGCCCTCCCGATGAGGTGCAGGCATCGGCTCAGTGGTGATCATCCAGATGGCATTGGTGAGACCAAGGCTTACGGTGCGAGGTGAGGCAGTGCTTGATGCGGTGCTGCTAGGTTGTGGTGCAAGCGACAGAGCCGGTTAGTAAGAGCTGGCATCGGTCGACCCAGACTGCTGTGTGGGTTGAGACGGTGCGTCATGAAACTTATGAGCAGTCAGCAGGCAGCGATGGCGTTGGTGAGACCAGGGTGGCGAAGTGAAGTGAGGCGGTGCAGAGTGTGGTGCCCACAGGTCATGGTGCAAGCAGTGGCTCGGTGGCGGCAGCATCAGTCATCGTCGTCGGTGAGACCAGGGTTGCTGCATGAGATGTGGCTATGTCTACTGCAGTGCCTTCAGGACATGCAGCCAGTAACGGAGTTGGTGATATAGTCAGTTGCTTTTGCCTTCTCTTTGGCAGTACCCAGAGGTTGGTGAAGACTTTGCAGTCCCTGAGACTTCAGAACAGGAGGAAAGCTCTAATTCAAGCCCTTGGAGATACTCAGCACAAGTAAAGAAAGTTCAGTCCAGTCCTTTTACTGCCCGAGGCAGATGCAGCAACTGCAGGCCAATGCAACAAAGCAACAACACAGCAATGGGGCAGTACTCCTCCTGGCAGGTCTTCCAGCTCTCCTTGGCAGGTTCCTTGATTCCAGTGAGTTCTAAAGTTCTGAGGTCTAGGCCCTAATATTTATACTCAAAATTCCTTTGTTCTCTCAGGCTAAGAGTGTCTGTGCTTAGTTCAAACCAGTATGGTAATCTCTGGCCTAGCTTCCCAGCAGGAGGTGGAGACAGCATTGTCTAAAGCAGATAGGGCCTATTCAGGTGCAAGGGAACTCTTCTACCCCCACTCTAAATGCAGACCAGGCCTATTCAGGTGCTAGTGAAAACTCCTCCCACTACTCCGAATACAGACCAGGCATATTCAGGTGCTAGTGAAAACTCCCACTGCTCTGAATGCATCCCAGGTCTATTCAGCCCAGCCCTGACTCATTCAGGAAAGGCAGGACACACATCACCCCCCACCCCCCTTGGTGGCTGTCTGAGAGAAAGCACATCCCCAGCCCCTGTCACTGCAAAGCCAGACGGTCAAACCACAAACCCAGCAGAGGCACACAGGATGGTGAAGCAGGAAGATACCTTCTTTCTAAAAGTGGCATTTTCAAACACAACATAATATTCATCTTTACTAAAAGATGTATTTTTACATTCTGAGTCCAGGCATACTAAACCCCATTTCCCTCTCAGATCCCAATGGGACAGATAGCTCTTCCATAATGAAAAACGAAATGCACTGTGATTCACTACCAGGATATGCCACACATACCAGTAAATGTACAACCTTTCAACACACTAAACCCTGGGGTTTCCCAGGGGAGGGAACTGGAGGCTACCGGGTATTCAGGGTGAGCTGGCATCCAACCTAAAATCTCAACTGGTATCATTTAAGAAAGACAGTAAAGATGCATGTATGAAGCATTGCAATCAAGAAAAGAAAGACTCTCAAACAGTAAATTTTGAAAAATTTGCAAAGAGCATCTTGTATTAGATACAATTAATAAATAAGGAGTAAACAACATAAATGAACAGGATAATGTTACAGTTGTAGCAGCACTGCAAGCAAAATCAATTAGCATAAAACAACCCGAAATTGTACTTGGTGCTCGGATGTGTAGGTGACACAAAGAAATAGCGACGCAAGTGACAAAGTGAGATCAGCAGGGGACGGCGCAAAGTGAAGTGAAAGTGAATAAATATACAATGAAATCAAAGGTTCTGGTCTCAATTATTAACAATAAGGAATAATGTTTCAGTTGTTCATAGAACCATAAGAAAAGGCTGCGCTATCAATTAAGCTGACAGGTCGACGGCGTTTCGATCCAGTTTATTTAGGATCATCATCAGGACCGGGTTGGAATATTCAGGCGGTGCTGTACAAGGGGGAGAAAAAGGGGTAAGGGTGAGGAAGAAGAGGAAAGGCATAATAGGAGGGAATAAGAAGAGGTAATGTATCTAGGGCCAGGGTAAAGCTAAAAAGGCAACTTAAAGGGGCGATCAATCAGAAAGGGAAGCAGCAAGGAATTAATTAATGCCACAAGCCTATGAAAATAGTGCAGATTACGAAGGACTACCAGCGTGTGATATCATAAGGAGAGTGCTGGTATGAGTGGGACAGGGAGCGCAAAGGGGAGGGAGGGAGAAAGGAAAGAAGGAAGGCGCCGCCAGGCGAGACAATAATTACCTGAAATAGGTTAACCGGCAAGCATGAAAAAACCGTGACAGAATTGGTACATCGGCAATTCGAATTCCGAAATGCAGGGTCAGGATCTGTGGAAAGGAAGGGAGGAGTGGTGTAAAGGAATAAGAGCAACTGATAAATACGAGGAGTAAGGAAGGAAAGGTATAGAGGAAGTCTACCTTGAGGTAATTAAATTAGAACTCGTGATCTGGTTGAGGGCAATGCGCGGCAATCCAGGAAATCTGAAAGGGAAAGCGAGGAGAGGGTAAGGGGAACCATCACGGGCCGGAATCGGGATAACCAGCGCGTCACTTTCTCTGATTCCTCCAACACATCCTTGGAAGACTCCGACGGGGTTGACACTCCAAGTACTACTAGACCAGTCCCACGACCACAACCCCTTTTACCACAAGGTTTTTAGGGCCAAGCCGCGGACGCGGCCAAACTCAATCACGACCACGGAACAACCGTCAGTACCAACATCAATACTCAGGGGAAAGACAAACCCGCAACAGATATTACCAATGGGGACCCCCACAATAATTCAATCTACCCACACCACTAATTCAACCCCCCCGGATCCACTTACCATACCCATTTTCAACCTCTCAAACCATACTCTCGCCCACGATGAAACCCAGATACTCAGCAGAGGACTCAGTTTTGTACCTACTGAACGGACAAATTTTCTAGATCTACAATCTAACCTACTCACATTTTTCCGTCGTATTATACTAAAACAGTTTTTTTCTGACAAACCTTTTAACTCCATCCTCTCCTTCCCGCGTTTTCACCCCCCCTCCAACTTCAACCCTCTTTCTTCATCCATGCCAGCTGAAATACTAGCTTTCAAACATTTAGTCCTACAGGAAATAACTGACCTGGGAGCCCATTTCGAATATGTCCCATACAACATACCCCTATCCGAAAAACAAGCTCTTACTAACCTTGCTAACAATGTGGAACTTAGCATCAAACCAGCGGATAAGGGTGGTGGCATAGTGTTGATGGTTAACGACGAATATGACCTAGAGATAAAAAGGCAGCTATCCAACAAGAATCACTATCAACTACTCACTAAGGATCCCCTACCTGCCCTCAGAGACAAAATACTAACCATGACAGGGAGAGCCAAAGCCCTTAACACCATATCTCCCAAAGAATTCAACTTTCTAAATAACAAATTTTCCCGCACACCTGTCATCTATATACTTCCTAAAATTCATAAAAATTGTATTAACCCCCCTCTACTTGACACCAGACCACGCACCACCTTGATCCCCACAGACTTTGTAATGGACCTACTTCAAATTGCTCTGGAGAACAACTATTTCCTATACCGTGACTCTTTTTATTTACAAATCAAAGGTGTCTCCATGGGCGCTTGCTTTGCTCCAAATTTTGCGATCCTTTACGTCCATAACTTGGAGAAAACCCATATTCTCACTAACATCAACCCATTTCTTAACTGCATTTCCCTTTGGCGTCGCTATATCGAAAACATTTTGGTCTTCTGGAAAGGTACCACAGACAATTTTGACCAGTTCATGGTGTGGCTAAACCAGTCTCAACAACACCTTAATTTTACTTGCGAGGCAAAACACAATGACCTTCCTTTCCTGGATGTTACCATACACGCTGAGGATGATAAAAGTGGCACTCGCCTCTAGCGCAAACCTACAGAACGTAACACTCTCCTTCAATACTCCAGCTACCATCCCCGAGCACTCCGGGATGGTCTCCCATATGGGCAGTTCTTATGCATCCGTAGGAACTGTAAGTGGCGAAAGGATTATTTCCTTGAATCAGATATCCTAATACAGAAACTCACAGATAGAGGATATCCTAAACGCCTATTGACCAGAGCCCGCAAAAGAGCCTGGTATTGCCCACGTGAATTACTTCTTACTCCACACCCCAAAAAAACTATGTCCAGAATTCCTTTTGTCTCTAAGCTCAGTCCATGCAGCAATATGGTTTCTAAAATCATCAAACGCAATTGGCCTTTGCTCAGACACCTAGACACCTTCAAGGAACCTCCCATATTCTCGTACCAGTGGGGCAAGAACCTGGCTACACATCTGGTCCATGCCATAACATGGCCCACCAACACCAGTGGAACAAATACCATCACTGCATCTTGGGGCCTTCCCCCGACCATTGGACACTACAAATGTCAAAATTGCTCAGTTTGTGACCTCACACAAAACACAAAAGAGTTCAAAACTGGTAACAAAACTTACACGCTCAAAACCTTGACAAATTGTAGGTCTCAGAATGTGATCTATGCTATTAGATGCCCATGCAACCTCACATACACTGGACAGACCACCCAAATGATTAAACAGAGGATCATTCAACAATAAGAGTCGAATCCATTGTAAAGCATTGACTGCTCCCCTTGTGACCCATTACCTTGAAAAAGACCACAATGCGACAGATATTGCCTGGCAAGTGGTAGACCAGCCTATACTACCCCACCGAGGCGGCAATATCAAAGCATTACTGAACAAAAGTGAATCTAAATGGATGACCATCTGCAACTCCGTTAACTCTGGGTTAAATACAATCGATGAATGGAACAGTACCATCTTCCTCTAATCCACCCTTAGATGTTATGCCAGTTAACACCGCTATTTAGAGCGACTTTCAGACCCTCTGCAACTACCCCATCATTGACTACCTCTGTACTTTTACTTGCTCTTGATATATCTCCTGTCACCATTTATTTTCTCCCTTCAATTTTTCTTACCCGCAGCCACTCTTTTAACCCCCGCCCTCCTTTCTCCCACCTTTATGAGTATTGCTTACTCTTTTGTTATTGTCAAGGGTCGCAATTAACAATGTGTTCTATCTATTTGATTTTGTGCCAAGTTCATGCTCCGGTACCACGAACACATTTTTCAACTGTGGACCGAAGTTTATCTTCCACCTTCATGAGTATTGCTTACTCTTTTGTTATTGTCAAGGGTCACAATTAACAATGTGTTCTATCTATTTGATTTTGTGCCAAGTTCATGCTCCGGTACCACAAACACAGTTTTCAACTGTGGGCCGAAGTTTATCTTAACTATATTGCAATTATTGTCCCCTTACACTTTAACTGTTGCCTTGGTCTCCTCCCCTTCCCGCCTACTCCTTTCCCTTCCTAATCCCCTTTCTGTTTCTGTTGTCTGAGCCCTTGATGTGCACACACACTCTACGTCATAGCAACGCCCTCGTATTTCCCCTTACTTCCTGGTTTCCATTCCGACCTGCTCATTCAATGCTCCGGACCCTGGCTCACTGAGACGCCCTGCGCCGACCCTCTATTCATTAGGTACGCTTTGCTCGGCTTACTAATTTTCCCCCAACCCCTTCCCGATTCCGGCCCGCGATGGTTCCCCTTACCCTCTCCTCGCTTTCCCTTTCAGATTTCCTGAATTGCCGCGCATTGCCCGCAACCGGATCACAAGTTCTAATTTAATTACCTCAAGGTAGACTTCCTCTATACCTTTCCTTCCTTACTCTTCCTATTTATCAGTTGTACTTATTCCTTTACACCACTCCTCCCTTCCTTTCCACAGATCCTGACCCTGCATATTGTAATTCGAATTGCCGATGTACCAATTCTGTCACGTTTTTTTCATGCTTGCCGGTTAACCTATTTCAGGCAATTATTGTCTCGCCTGGCGGCGCCTTCCTTCTTTCCTTCCTCCCTCCCTCCCCTTTGCGCTCCCTGTCCCACTCATACCAGCACTCTCCTTATGATATCACACGCTGGTAGTCCTTCGTAATCTGCACTATTTTCATAGGCTTGTGGCATTAATTAATTCCTTGCTGCTTCCCTTTCTGATTGATCGCCCCTTTAAGTTGCCTTTTTAGCTTTACCCTGGCCCTAGATACATTACCTCTTCTTATTCCCTCCTATTATGCCCTTCCTCTTCTTCCTCACCCTTACCCCTTTTTCTCCCCCTTGTACAGCACCGCCAGAATATTCAAACCCGGTCCTGATGATGATCCTAAATAAACTGGATCGAAACGCCGTCGACCTGTCAGTTTAATTGATGGCGCAGCTTTTTCTTATGGTTCTATGAACAACTGAAACATTATTCCTTATTGTTAATAATTGAGACCAGAACCTTTGATTTCATTGTATATTTATTCACTTTCACTTCACTTTGCGCCGTCCCCTGCTGTTCTCACTTTGTCACTTGCGTCGCTATTTCTTTGTGTCACGTACACATCCGAGCACCAAGTACAATTTCGGGTTGTTTTATGCTAATTGATTTTGCTTGCAGTGCTGCTACAACTGTAACATCATCCTGTTCATTTATGTTGTTTACTCCTTATTTATTAATTGTATCTAATACAAGATGCTCTTTGCAAATTTTTCAAAATTTACTGTTTGAGAGTCTTTCTTTTCTTGATTGCAATGCTTCATACATGCATCTTTAACTGTCTTTCTTAAATGATACCGGTTGAGATTTTTTGTTGTCTTTTGCATACTTACCCTAGTCTCAACAAGATTTATGGGTTTTTTGCTCCTGTTGTTTATTACAAGGCATCCAACCTAAACATGCAGACACAAAAAAAGCTACCCTGAAGGGAAATGACCGGGAGTTTACAAGGTGCTTGGTGGAGTGCCAGGCATCTCAAATAAAGTGAAGGACTGTCCTCACACACCATCAGGTGTCATGCTTCATCATTGGCAGTCCTCGCTCTCTAGAAACTCAGTTTGGTAGAGAGCGGGCCAACACCTGGAGACAGGGAGGCACTTCTAAATCTAAGTGGGGGCCCGTGAAAGTAAGTGGTTTTAAAAACCAATGTAAAAGCCACAATACATTTATTAAATGGGAAATTACCTGGTATTAAAATAAAGTGTGGGTTATGGGGAAGTTAGCACCCCATCACCACCGTGATTGTGGTCGTCGACATGTTTCTGCCTAAATGACCCTAAGGGTCCACAGCATTCATCAGGATTGGAAAACAGTGAGCTCCTATCTTATCAAGGTTGGTTCCAAATTACCACTGGTTAGGGTGTCCACTGTCAGCCTCTCCCTGTATGAGTTTCTTTAAACTTGTGATGCAAAATGAGATTGCCATCAGAGAGATATTAGAATCCTATCTGAGTAGTATCCAGTCAGAGCACAATAAACATTACAAAGTCCTTGGTAGTTCCCTAACTCCTTTAGCTACCATGCAGGAAATTCCTCTAAAGCTTGTGAGCACCAAAAAAAGCTGTTTCTCCCCAGTTTGCGGGGTGGGGGGGGTGTAAAATGAACTTCAGTTAATTTCAAATACCATTACAAAAATGCCAGCAACACAACTGAAGTGAGTACTGTACTTACTACTGCGTCTTCTACAGCTGAGGTTGTTTTTATTGATCCATTTCTGGCGGGCTTTACCAGTTCTCTTACTCACCTGTTGCTCCTGTTTTTTGATAGAATGCTTCTGATTATTTTGTGAGTTCTGATGATTTTTCGTCCAACTCTTTTGACAGTTATTCCTTTGTAAACACTCCGCCTACACAGGCCTGTGCTTTCTTTTCATGGCCGAAACACACTTATCTGGTCCCTCCTTGAAAGTACGCTTGGGTGACGCCTACCTTGGTTTTTCTATTTCTATGGATTGGAGTTGCGACTGTTTTCTTCTTGTTGATGAATGGCTATTACCTTCAAGAATGCTCTGCCACGGAACTGGTTGATGAGGTGTTGGTGCCTCATTGATCTTCACATAAGCTAAAAAGAGACTTGTCCCTCATGAACATTTCAGCTGTTACAATAACTGATGGAGTTGTTTGTGATAAAGAACTTTATTATATATTCGGTCCTACAGAAATACTGCAAACACCTTGTGTTGTTAGGGTTTCTTTGGCTGATGTAATTGTACCTGGGTAGCATTCTGATGATCGGGATATTGAAATTGTAAACTCCATGCTCTTAGAGCTGGGATACTACACTGTTTTTGAATCAGAGGATCTGTACTTGAATTTTGCCAATTATAGTGACAAGTTCTTTTGCCATGATTATGGACATCACTATTTACATCTAGCTAGTGTTCAATGCACACCTTTTAATTATACAGAATGGAAACATTGTCCAACTCTACCGCAAGGAAGTTCAAAATCAAATAGGGATATATAAACATATTTTTCAGGATATGATACACTAGACACAAAATCTTTCTATTTCAAACTTCTCCTTACACCACCAAAGAAATATATGCGTACACAAACCAAAGTAATATGCACATATTTGTTTGTCACACAATTAGCTGTGAAAGGCTGTGACGTTTCAAAGGATACCATTGATATGAAATCAATTTGGGGCACTAAAGCCTGGCTTGTTCAGGATACAGACAGCCTATTTTGAGCCTGCGTCATTCCAACACAAATGTTTTTTCTGAATGATACAGTTCAGCAGACTACATGTCTGGGACTAGCAAAAACTACAGATATCAATGCACCTAAAATTCCTTCCATTGCCTGATTTGACAATTGGCAATATTTAACAATTTACACTGCAGAACAACTTAATAGTATATGGCAGAATGATACATTTAACTCCACACTTTCAGGTCCTGATGGGTGGTTATTGTGGAGAGTCAACACAAATTGTTTTGCTTGTTTTATAAATTTCGCACTGGGGTTTAAGGTCTGCAGACCTGACCCTCTTTATTCCCATACTCAACACTCAGGAATAGTTACAACCTATTGAGTGGGGAAACTCTGTCAGCAATGGCTAGAACACTCCACACAGTCTGCAGTAAAATACATCTTTCCCTCCTATCAGAAGATATGCACCTATCTGATTTTCTGTTGGGTCCTAAGTCTATGCATTCAAAGAGATTTATTTATGCTACATATAGTGAAATTTAGAAATGATCACAAATGAAAGCTGCTGCACATTTAAGATAAATTGATCAAGAAAATTTGGATAAAGTGCTGGCTGTTGTTGATAATATTATTAACGCATTGTTTTCTCGCATCTACAATTTAAATAATATTGTGCTGTCTGTTATTGATATCATGCAAAATTATGTCTATATTGTCACATGGTCAAAGTCAGCGTAAATCTATCATGCAGTTTAGCTGGATACTTTAGGTCCCTAAGAACTGCCGCATGTCATGGTGTTACCTTAATTTGACACAGCTATTCTTGCCTTTTAGCCTGACATGTAAACAATGACACATGGCCAAAATAGATGCCACATATACAATGTCACATTTTGAGAAGTTAGAACAGCTCCCATTCACAATAGCAGAGATGTCTCTTTACTACATGGCTTAATATCTTTGGCAAATACAACATATCAATTCTCAGCTTGCAGAAAACATTTCCCAGTTGGTAGATATGTACCCCTAGGAGGCAGCTTCATTCATGAATTATCGTCACTCCCATTTTCTTATAGTTGTGAATGAGCCAACAAAGAGGTCTTCTTTACTGTAAAGGAATGCAATCCTTCTTGCTGACATTCACTCATTTGTAAACACATTACAATTCATGGAGCATGTAATGCTTTGGTAACAAATTTGACCTGTTTTCTAAAAGGAACACTAGTCCCTGAAATTCTCCCCCTCATTGCCGTCCTCTCAAATAGAAGCTATTTATTGTTAACCAACCAGGACTGGTGCGGAATGAAGGCCGGAATCCCATACATTTTGTTGGTCACCCAGATAGTGACCTGCTGTAATAATGTGCTATTCCCTTCCACTCAAGGGGCTTTTGATAGCTCGCTATGACCTTCAATTTGAACTTTGAAGGCAGATTTTAACAAGCTAAGCTGACTCAAAGCCCTATTGTTTCAAAAGGATGTAGCATTAATATCTGCTCTGAAACTTTTGAATTGCAAGTTGCAAAGACATCCAGTGAAACGCAGTCCTTGATAAACACCAATCTCCCACTACATTTCGGCGAGCTAATGCACTGCATCCTTAATGCGTACAATACTGTTGACATAGCACACTTTTTTAAAGTTATTGAGACTGGCATGGTCAGTTCCTTCCAAACAGTATTTCGAGTATTACCTGCTTTTATTCATTCCCCTTTCTCCAGTGTGTTCTGAGGCATACCCTTGGTGTTAATCCTCATTTGCGGTATTTTTATTCTATTGTTGCCTCTCCACAATGGATGGTCATTTCAAAGCCCACTGCAACTACCATCGGTGCAGCTCTGCTGTGAGTCCATCTTACGATTCTCTGGCATCCCCTTGCTCAAGGGACTAAACACTGACTGGTTATTGTCATTCCGACCTACCTGGTTTACCTGAATACTGCCCGGGTTTCATTGCCTGTGTTGCCCTTTTGAATGTGCACTAGATGTCTGCCTAGCTCTGCGAGTGCTGATTCCTGTGGGCATGGACCTTTTGATGAGTCCTATAATGACCCATTTTTGGACTTGTCCCATGAGTTTGCAGCTTCTTCAAGGAGCGCAGTATGAGCCACTGCCCCTAGGGACATGGGTGCCTTCGCACCAGGATTACCGAACACTGGCTCTAATTAAAAGGATGCAGTAGAGCAGGTTACTTCCTCAGCATCGGCAGATAATTGCGAGCATGTCTGCTCTTTGGAGCTTTTAAATTGGACAATTTTGGAATTATCTGAGGAGACTGAATTTGTTCTGGATTTGCTATCCATTGATCTTGTAGAAGAAATCTTGGGTGCCTCCGGCTCACCTTAATTTGACCACATTTTCCAAATTATCATGGTATGTTTTTGAAACTGATTATAATTTTTTTATGCCATGCTTATAGTTATAAATTACCTTGTATTTGTGCCTGTTTATTATTTTGTTAGTCGCTAAGTTACCTTCACAACCATGGAGGGGATATAGTAAATTCGCTTTTGGATCTATTTTGATTCTTCCTTAGTTTTGTGTCTTATACGTTTTAGGCTGCCTTTGCTCTGCTTTGCACATTTACACATACCACAATTGTTTTTGTGCAATGATATTATTTTCAAAATACACTGCACATGTTAATATTATTCAGTTCCTCTTCTCGGGGTTCAGTCTAAACATTTCGTACAAGATCGAACAACATGGTGTACAGTTTTTCTGTGCCTGGTCAGCAATATCTCCTAACATTTTAGACATAACACGGTAGCACATATGCTGTTTTCCAACACAGCAGTTCTTATCATATGAACTTGAACTTGACCTATGAAGCACAGAGAGAAGAATTCCAGCAGAGGGGACAGGTCTTGAAACAGATACACCAGCCTTGCATAAATTGAGTTTACACGTACAATGTGAACCACATAACTACAAATACAAGTATGGAGTCTGATGCTAATCCCAGAGAACAATGGGTTATTTTAGTGCTCGTATTTTGAGGCTAGGCCTAGGCAGATATATTATTTGCCATGGTAGGCCTGTTCATTGTATACAGTTTGCAAGTAATGTTGATTACTTTGTTTAGCTGTATATGTTTTCCAATCGCAGGTCAACTGCTTTATAATTGAACACAATAACTTCAATAAACATCGTAAACTTTCCTACTGTATATTTTTTTATTATTATGGACTTGCATGGGTGAGAAAAAAAAGGTGATGACCTATTTACACGGTTCCCTTAGGGACTAGAGGGCCATGCTCTAGGCTGAAAAATCATCTGTTACTCTGGGAAGGTTAGGATTTCAGGAGAGACACTGTGAGCCAGTTGGATTTGGGTCAACAGATTCTGATGCGGTAGCAAGACTTAATCCCAACATCCTGATGCCCTGTTATCCCAAGGCATAGTTCTGTTTCCAGAGAAATTCCATGAGACACCACTGGTTCAGCAATCGTACATCCATGATCTGTGTGTTTATGTAGTAGTCCAAGTTAAATGCAGACTAACAGTAAATGATGGTGGAATAGGGATGGCCGACCTTTAACTGTACTACTGGGTGGCAGAACTGTTGGTTGTTAATGACTGGACCACCGGGGAATGGAATGGTCCAACATACAGAGCCAAACTCTCTCTCTTGGGCTATGACAAAGGGATGGTGCTGCTGTACGGAGATCTAATCCTGCAATGACTCCCTGAAGTTATGTGCTTAGTTTATTAAAATCTGCAATTAGGGTTAGATCCATCTGCGATTAATTTGCATGTTTTTAACACACCATCTATCGGCAATCTTTTACGGCAGTCTTTCGGGGTTTTAGTTATTGCAACCGTAGTTGTAATAACCAGTTAGTCGAGGGCACTAAGAACTTTAATATGTTTTACACATTCCACTAACAATAAGGAAGGTTTTTTATTACAGTGTAGTTTATAGTGATGTATCTTGTGTAAACCCTGTTTGTTATTTGTTTACTTTTTGTCAATACCTGTTGAGAAAAGTAGTTTATAATTTAGTTATTATTGTTATCTGGTGTTGCTGATGTGAGATCTGTGCTTTCTGTATTTTGTCTTTTATACACACTTTTGGACACCAACTCAACCAATGCATGTTTTATCTGATGATGTGTTTTATATGTGTGCTTTTATGGTTTTTGTAAAAGAAACCAAATAAATATTGTTGATTGATTGACTCCCTGAAGTCACTCGAGTGATCTTCCTAAATTGGCATACTGCGCTATGCTCCATTGAGTGACAGAATACACTAAGACAACTGACACCACTGTAACAGGGACTATGCCTCCATCTCACTACACAGCTCAGAGAAATTTTTGCCATGGGACAGAATTGGCATTGCAGCCCTCGGAGACATTTGGTGAGGGGATCACATCTGATAATTCCAAGATCTCCAAACCCACTATGACCTTTCCAAGACCCAATTCCATAGGTACCTGCAATTCAAACATGCTCTGGCCAGGTACAAGACCAGACTTGAGGGACTCCATGATCATAACCCACTTGAAGATACACTAGTGATGCACAAACAGCAGAAAGGCGGCCTTTCCTGCATCCACCACGCCCTTGTTACTAACACCCCTGAAGTCTTTACCCCCTGAGGCAGAAAGGAAGGGGATGGACAGGCTCTACTGACGGCCTTTACTGGCGACTTGCCCGCATGGCACCTGTGAAATTGACATATCCTCCTACCCACTTGGACTGATTTAACTGACCTGCCCCCAAGGAATTTATCTCGGTCCCTAAGACTTTGGAAGTCAGGGAAAATCCCTAGGTCTTCCTGCTTCCGCTGTCCAATCACGGATACAGACTACTTTAATCTGACCTGGCAGTTCCACCCAATTGCAGAGTACTGGTGTCAGGTAGTGAAATCACTGATCCAGGCCTTGGGATACCTGCTCATTCTTTCACCAAAACAGGCCCTACTGGAGGTACTTTACAAATTTGGGGTTACCAGGGGAGAATGATACTTGATAGGCCAGGATACAGTGATCTACAAAAGAGACATTGCTTGGAAATGGAGAACAGCTGATCCACTCATGCTCTCTGAATGGCGGATGCAAATGGACAGGTGTGCAAAGTCGAAGACCCCATATATGTGGCCATAGGGTTCCACCATAAACACTTTCATATTTGGGGAAAAGGGTGGGAGTTCAGTGATCTTTGTATAACTAAGAACCATTAAGGTTTATAGGAAGGCAGACATGCGTGATCTTTGTATATGCATAATACCAATAAATTTGTTTATCAAAAAAGAATTTCCAGTTCATTCTGAATTTTCTTTTGAATTACTCATTGCGTATATCAACCCCTCAGGGTAGCTGCACGCATTATAAGTCTGTCAAATAAATAAACTACCTTTTGTTATCTAATTTCCATTGAGATTTGCTTCGGATACAGGGGCATATTATCAAGCACGGTGTTAAAATTATCGCCGCTTTAGCAGCAGAAAACTGACACTAAAGCAACGATAATGGGCTTGATAATATGCCGCAGAGAATTCCAATAGAAGTCCATGTTGACACCAGAACATGGGCTTCTATGGGACTTCTCAAGGGCATATTATCAAGACCATTATCACCGCTTTAGCTGCAGTTTTCTGCCGCTACAGCGGCGATAATTTTAACGCTGTTTCTTGATAATATGCCCCAAAGTTCTTGCAATGTCTGCCTCTCTCTTTAGTTCAGTTTATATATTTTCTCACACCTTATAAAAAGCTGAATGCCTGTGCACAATGTAATCTTGAATCTTGATTGCCTACAGACCCTTTCAATCGTTGTAAGTTAAGCATGTCACAGGCATTTTGTTGTAATAATGTTTTAAACCTATTTCAAGACACTGACAGATAGAACATGAACTATGAAGATCAAAAGAAATCTCGAATCACATATCCATACACTCTCTGACAATGTACCCATCCAGACATTCTTCAACGCAAACACTTCAAAGGCCAGACCTTTTGTCATTGCCTACGCTGATTAAATTCACAGAATGCTGCCCATATTAGGGCTTTGAAATATTTCCAGGAAAACTTAAATAGAAGATCCATTCACGTTTGGTTGACACAGTTGAAACAGTGACTTCATTTTAAAAATATTTTTGTCTAATTGCAGTTCTTCTGATTAATCATTTTCTTGGTGCAAAACGAAATTGATGAAGCTATATTTTTCAGATGTGCATTGAAGTGTGTTTCACTGATTAAAAACTATTCATTCCTACTCATGTAAACGCAGGGAATTGCATCACACAACCTTCCTTTGAAAGCTTGGTTCTCTGGAGACACGCCTGTCTCTACATCCATTCGTATCATTAAAGAGTAGCTGAGAAACGTATTTGTAGATGAGGATATGATATTTCATGTCTAAAAGTAGATCTCTCTTTAAGTGGGTTTGGTTCAGTCGAATCGCTGGGCTAGTTTATGTTACACACTGAGAAAGGAGGGACAGTGCAAAGCTATAGACAAAGATCAAGGTGTGTAACATGAGCTGGGTTAAACACCGAGTACAATCCGGAATATAGTATGCAGGCCCAATTAACTGCAGCAAGTTTGTCACAGGGTTAACTTCATGTAAAAGAGAGCCTTAAAGGAAAAGCCTCATCATTAGGAAATAGTGTGGTGATTGGGTACAAAGTATGTGAATCCGTTTCCCTACAACTGTACGGATTATGGTAACACCTAGATTGGTTTCTATGCACAATTTAACCAAGTGATCATGTGGAATGTATCCATAAAATAAAAAGAGCTATTTTAGGTCTTACCATTGAGTCAAATTTAAGCTGTCTCGTTAGACTATAGAGTTTTAAAAAATTCATAATATATGTGCATATGTTTTTTAAGGTAGCAGGCTTCATCCATTGGTCTGTTTAATTATGACAATTTACTTCCTCCTGCCACAGCTTACAGCATGGGGCAATGGGTCACCCCACGTTACCTATTGGTTCTCTGCACTTTAATGGAGAGTGCAAAATGCCTGTGCACACTGTATTTATGCCCAGAAATGGTTCCTTTCTCTTCAGTGGCAAAGCTGGTTCAAAGCGTGCTTTTTATTTTATTTATTGTTATAATAACTGTAAATACCTACTAGCTTGACTGCACAGTGAGTGCCCAGTTAAAAGGTGACATATTTTTTGTGTGGGTAGAGGAGTTGACCTAACGGCAAGGGCGGTCGACCTTGAATCTGGGGAATCTAGGGAACCGCGTTCGAGTCTCGGCAATGACGCTGAACATCCTGTGATTCTGGGTAAATCACTTAGGGGCATATTAGCAAGACCGGCGATACAATTATCGCCGTTTTAGCAGCAGGAAACTGACGCTAAAATGGCGATAATGGCCTTGCTAATATGCATTATAGAATTCCAATCGAAGCCCAGGTTAGATGTCCTGCACATCTAACCTGGGCTTCTAGTGGAATTCTATAACGCATATTATGAAGCCCATTATCGCCGTTTTAGCGGCAGTTTCCTGCCGCTAAAACGGCGATACTTTTATGGCAGGTCTTGCTAATATGCCCCCTGATCTCCCTGTGGCTAACAAAAGAATGAATGTGTCCTCATGTAATGCAACTCGTGCTATGTAAAGCGCTCTGATACCCGATACCTTCGGGTCACGTTCGCGCTATAAATACCTCCGTAAAATATAAAAAATCCTTTTCAAAGTTGTAGCTATAAAGCGACATTCTAAGATTGGAGCTGTCTGTAAATTGAGTACATGCTTGGGTGGTGAATAAATCCTCTCTCCTTCACAAATAATAAAATATATGGAACAATTTAAGATCTGTTTTTTTTTTTTAAATCACCAGAAAAACAGCCACACCAATTAATGTTTTTAAATTTTAAATTTGTTTTCCAAGCATAAGGCAGCCATATTTAAGTACAACATATTTTCTGTTGTTTTTCTTTCCTTTAATGTATGTGGCATTCCTTCGGTATAAAAAAACAAGTTTACCATCACTCCATCCTGCAGAGGAGAGACTTATTGGCTTTGCCATTGCTTCTTTATATTGCATTGCAGAGACTGTGTGAAAAATGTGTGTTTCCTATTTCAAACTGGAGTTGGACAGCAACAAATGCATATCAGTAACAGCTGCCACTGCACCCTCTATATTTATTTTCTCACACCCCAGAGTGAAAAGGAGGTTAATTTAATGATGGTGTAGATACTTTTTCAGCGCTGCAGACACCGAGTGGCCAGAGGGACACAACCATCCACTCAGACAGCTCCGAAAGAGGTCAGTGAGACCATTACTGATAACGGTTGTACCCGAAGCTAGCGACTCTAGTTTAAGCCTGCACTCCACACCCACGACAACCGCAACAGGAGATGCTAGAATCAGACTAATTTTTCAAATACACAACAGGGGATTTAGGGGCATATCAACAACAACCGGCGATAATTATCGCTGAGCGCACTTAGCGCTCGGATAATCATCGCCGGCTAGCGCCGATTTTTATCGCTGAGATAGCGTGCTATTAGCAAGGCTTATCTCATCGGCGATAAAAATCCTAGCGCTAACTTGCTAACGTGAGATTATCGCTGGAAACCCAGCGATAATCTCACGTTAGCTAGTTGATAGGGACTCACAAACTTAGCCATGATATCCACCTTCCATAGGATATCATGGCTAAGTCAGTCCTGAAGCAGGTGTTAGGAAAGTAGCGATAACAGGTGTTATCGCTACTTTTCCTGATGCTATGCTTCATAGCGTGGGGCTTGATGATAAGGGAAATGTCGCTTAGCGACATTTCTCCTATCATGTCAGGTCAGGAACGCCCACTTTGCATCTCATTAGAGATGCAAAGCTGGGCGTTAGAAATCCCCATGCTAAAGCAAGGTTTCACGCGTTAGCGTGACCTTGCTAATATAGCGATAAAATTATCGCCGCTTTTCGGCCGAAAACGGCCGCTAAAGCGGCGATAATTTTTTATCGCCTCGTTGTAAATATGCCCCTACATGTGTTATTTTTCCTATGAAAAAGATGCAACATCCGATATGTCTGCATTTGATCTCGAGTGAGACAAATTTTGTTGATCTCATGTTGTCTGAAAGCTATTGCTGATTTGCCCTCACAGCGAGAAGTTGCCCCTTTCAATGAATGGCACTGTAGAAGGGGATTATGCAGGGCACACGCCTTAAAAAAGTAGGGGGACTAACCAAGTTCGACAGTATGCAAGTGACCAGTGGCGTAACGATAGTTTAAGGGGCCCCCCTGCAATGTACACAGAGGGGCCCCTGATCCGGATTTAATACGGAGCGCTCAGGTTTTATTACTGGGCTGAGGGGGCCCCCTGCAGCTTGGGGGGCCCCCGCACCGCGTGCGATGCGGGGGCCTGTGTTACGCCCCTGCAAGTGACATCATGGCATATGACATCATGGCGTGTGACATCGCACCTATCATTACAGGAAGTGACATCACAGGAAGGTGCATCAAAACGCATGACTTCACAGGAAGTGAAATCACAGAAAGTGACATCAGATCTTCACACCTGACACTTATCATGAGTATATTTGACTTACATTACAAGATTTAACAAGTGACATTTTGTGTCAGGGTGTTGCCAAGGAAGTGACGCAACCCCAATAAAAACTCTTTACCTATACATTTGTTTTAATTATGCCACAAAGAAATTGTTCTGCTTAATTGGCTGCAAAGTCTGCATTTTCAAATACTAGTTATGGGGTTAAAGCACCTGCTGCAGAGATCTTTGTGTGCCCAGTAAGTCTCAGAGAATAATAATATTGGTAAGATGACTCTGCTGGATTTGCTGGAGAGATCTATATTTCATCTAGTCTCAGTTTTGAATTGAAGTAAGTAGCATAGAGGGTTAAGATATCTCCCGCAAAGCACATCATGTAACATCTAGATTACAGATATATATTTTTTGCAGCTAGGTAAGTGGGTTACTGGTTTTTAATGCAAATATCCTTTTGTTACTTGCAGTAATATATCACAGTGAGCTATGAAGGACATGTGGCTCTGACACCCTGCATTGGGATTCGTTGCGCAATCAAATAAATTAATAAAATAGTGGTATTTAAATTGTTATATGTATAAAGACTCTGGAAGAGATTAATACTTCTGGCTTTCTAAAAGTGCATGCATATCCCTTACATTCAGGGACTGAACAAAGTCAAAAGCCTGCCTCTGTAAGTACCTGTGAAGTGATAAACGGTGTGGTTTTATTTTCTCTCCATTGCATTTAGCTATGAGGCTTCAGACAGCTCCCAGCCAGGATACTGAAGAAAAAGAGTCCTGATGGCCCCTTAATTTAGGCCGCGGAGTGAAAGCAGACAGCGTGCAGGCGCTGCTGAAAGTGTCACAGTGTCTGAAACTCACACGGACACATTTCAGCATATTTGTGTGTGGCCCAACTCCTTGGCAAGGTGGATGGAGCCCACCCGGTGAAAGCAGTGGGTGAACGCCGTCTACCCATGGGCAAACCAGACTTGTGCCCTGGGGTTATGCAAAGAAGACAGAGTTCCCTCAAGGTAGCAGGGAGGAACTCAAGATGAACCCAGTAGTACCAGTCCTTAGAACTCGTTGCGGATTAAACTGCATAGATTACTCAAAAGTGAAATAAGTGTTCAGTGAGTGCTCTTAATTTAAAAAAAAAATCAAAGATCTTATTGCATTTTTGAATTGTTTTCAAATGTGACATTAGCACCTAATTCTCCTTATCACGTTAGAAACAGAAGGATGCTGAGCTAATGCTCGTTCTCATCAATCACTCTGTGCAAACACATAACCACATGCTGAACAATAAACCTACAAGACCCAAAGCAACGTAATCTTTGCTGTATGAGTGAATGGGATATGAATTGTCAACTGAAGCCTAATGAGTGACTGGAAGAAGAACGAGGGGGTTGGGGTGAGGGAAAGAATCTAAACACCTGCATATACTGGAGATCTAAACACGACACAATTGTGATGCTGTCAAATAATTCTACGTTTGTGTAGTTTATCAAGGAAGGTTTGGTGAGCTCTAAGCAACATGAATGCTCTTTAAAAGCGGGAAAAAAAAGATGTAAATTGGAAATTACAGCAAAAAGGTTTAAAGCTCTGGTGCTATTCTTCAAGGACCTTCATAGGGGTGGCGCGGGCTGCTTTGGAAGGAACGCATTTGGAGTTTCAGCGCGCACAATGAAATTCGTTTCATTTATTTATTTCTTTACATTACTCCGGTCGGCCGTGAGCCGGAGTTTACTATCCGCCACCCTTCCCCTCCCCTGCCCCACTCCACCGCCCCCCGGAACTTCCTTTGCGGGCCGTTACTGCTCCTAGCTGCTTTTCTTTACTCCTCACTTGCTTGCATGCACTGCTGCTATTGTGTAGCTATTCAGGGCTTCCCCATGTCAAGTGTGATTGATTTAAACAGGTCCGACCTTTTAACCTGAATCATGTTGCATTTTCAGACTTCGATTTGTGTTTAACCCCTTCCCTGCTCATGACGGAACCACTCCGTCATGAACCACGGGTGCCGTGTGCTCATGACGGAGTGGTTCTGTCATGCTGCGGCCATTGGCGGCCGCTCCACACACGTGGCGCTAATTCCCCGCCTGTGCGGGCGATTAGCGCCGTGGGCGGAGTCATGACGGAACCACTCCGTCATGAGCACAGCTCAACCGTGACTCATGACGGAGTGGTTCCGTCATGAGCACGGCGCCACCGCAGTGCCCCCAAACCCCCCCCCCCCAGCGCCGCGGCGGACTTCCCGCCGCGGCGAAGGGGTTAAACATTGTAAGCATGGGTTTAAAATCACTTACTTCCACGTTTATTGACTAAAAGGCCTGGTCGTGTGAAGGTCTCACACAAAGCATTGTGCCACCCAGAAAATGTGGATACTGGTACTATATTGATGGAATATCTTCAGTCATGCTTTCACAGTTTTCAACTTCTGTGATAACAGTGTACTTCCCATATAAATCTGTCTCTTTACCAAGCCTTGAATCATTAAAACATTAAATGGTCGTTCCATCTTCTGCTCTTTATACTTGTGAGCAAGAGTTATCTGAACCAGTGACAGAAAATAAGCACTTCTAATATATCCAATATGAATATAATTCACCCTTATTTGCTATCTGGTAAAGAACATAAATGAATCAAATATGAGAACATACATATTAAATCTTTATCGTTACACCAAGAAAACAAGAATGAGAGAAACAAAAGAAAAAGTTACTTAACATTATTGACACTTTTAAAAGTGAAAATACAAGCTGACTGGCATTATGCAGGTCTTCCTTGCTGGCTATAACAGAGACACATGATGTTGGTTTCTTAAAAGAGGAAGAAATGCACTGTGATTAACTCCTATTCCATATCCTTTGAGTGCATGTGTCTTTCCATAACCTAACTAGCATTGAATTCTATAACTTTTTGAAAATCAAATAGGCCTTGTCTAAAACAAAATTATCCACCTCACAACCTTCAATCTCCCGGTACATGTCAAATATAATAAATTAGGACACAAAGTGCAGAAATGCAGACAAATCTTAATTTTTCAATTTTCATCTATTTTCACTCATGTGGGCTATTTCCATGATCCACGTTTAAAGATAAAAACTGAAAATAGGAAAGCCGAATTATAAAGGCAGTTGATCTTTAGTACTTGCTAGGAGTGATGCTCGTGAGTAGAATCCTGGCTTGTTATCTCCAAATTTGTAACATCGTGCTAACTAGGGCCTAACTTCCACCGAAGAAAATAAAACCCTCTGGGGGAGATTCTCAAACATTTTGCTCTGAGTTAGCGTATTAAAAGTGAAGCTAACCAGCACAAAATGTTTTTTACTGATTCCCTTTTTTTGCGCTGGAGAGTACCCAATACTAATGCAAAGCCGCGTGAAGCACTGCTTTGCGTTACTTAGCGCCGAGGGGTTAAATGGGTGGTACAAGGGTGCTCCCATGCAATCACCCATGCCTTTTGCCACAAAACCCTATCTACAAACAATAGTAGACAGGGTTTAGTGCCAAAAGATAATGCCATTTGAAAGCAGGTTTTAAAAGGATAAATATTCTATCTCGCCTTTCTTTTCCAATTTCGCATGGGTGCTGCACTGTGCTGCTCACATACAAAGTAGGAAAAGTTTGAAAGCATTTATAAGCATAGTATTTTGTGCGGGAAGCTTTCCCTTCTAGTACAAAACCTATGGTAAGCTCAGGCACGCACCCTAGCACTATGGCGCTAAGGTGTGTGCCTGGTGCACTGAAGCTAAAACCAGCACCGGTGCCAGGGAGATGGGAGGAGAGAGCCATATCTCTGTAGATATGGCACTCTCCTACTCGCTCCCTGTCACGTAACACAGAGAAGCATTTTGCGCTCATTCACTGCGTTCTGTGATCTTTTTGAGAATCTGGTACTCTCTGTCTCTTGTACTTTATATAATGGATCACTGACAGAATATCGGAACCAAAAATATCGTATGGACAGAATATCGTGTCAAAAATATCGAAGGCCAACATATTGAGAAGGTAAGTGCAAATAGGTAGGAAGAGATTTACTATTCTTTTTTTAATTTTTTTATTTCAACGTGTTTTATTAATTTTCTATACAAGAACACATTAGCAATTCTGTTACAGGGTTAGCCTAGGGTATACCAATCGCTTTTTAGACATTATGATTCTTAACTAGCCCTACATGCCGTTATCAGTGAAGAAGAGAGAAAAGAAGACAGAAAAAGGCAGGAAAGCAAGGGATGAAAGAAGAGATAGGGGACAGGCACCAGAGAGTTGCATTACTTATTAATTACATCTAACATACAGTGGGGATGTTGTTACACATGATGGCACACATACAGGCCCGAAAGGGCCACATAGGTTGCCACCAGGAGGGCCCAGTTAAGTTCCTTGATCAGGGTGGAGCTTACATAGGGGTGCCAGGCTGTGTCTTGCCGGCCTGACTCGTTTTCATGGGGGCTCAAAAGAGTCAAGGAAAGTGTCGAGGGACTTCCACATCCTTCTGGAGGCTGGTTTAGAGGGTGAGTTCTGTAGTGCAGTGATGTCCGCTCCTCTGAGATGCGTGATCCAGTTGAACCAGCCTTTGTACGATGTCTTACTTGTGTCTTTCCATAACCTAACTGACATTGAATTCTATAACTTTTTGAAAATCAAATAGGCCTTGTCTAAAACCAAATTATCCACCTCACAACCTTCAATCTCCCGGTACGTGTCAAACATAAATAAATTAGGACACAAGGTCATGCAGCTCAACAAACTCCTCCGCCCTAAATCCTCTAAACTTAACGACAAGACAGTTGCCTATTGGAATTACCAAACTAAAACCACATATAACGAACAAGAATGGTCCACAGTATGGTCCTCGGCCTCATGCAATAAGATTTCCCCAGTGCTCTCACAAACATCATTTTGGCTGCTCTACAAGGCTTTTTGGACTCCTGCACGGTTATACTCATTAGGCCTCAGGGAGGATGCATTATGCTGGAACTGTAACAAAGAAAAAGGGGATCTAGCACATTTTATCCTTTATCGCCCATCACTCAAAACATTCTGGGAGAAAATCTTTGCTCTTATAAATAAATTGTTTGACTCTACGCTAACAAAATAATTCTCCACCCTCACCACAGCAAGGACCTACTAGACCTGCTTCTGACAGCAGCAGTGAAAATGGTCCTCACCAATTGGAAAGACACAGATTTACTATTCTCAACTCCACATCTATGTACCTTGAAAAAATATATATTATCAAGGTGCAGAATTGTGGAATTATATATAGTAAAACTTTGCTTACCTATAGAAGCTTTCCTTCACAATATTTTTGTCCTCGATATTCTTGACACAATATTTTATCCCACAATATTTTTGGTTCTGATATTCTGTCTAAACACCTTATCGAATCTAACCCTGAATAGCTGCAATAAATGAGTTTGATAATTGGCCAGAAACTATTCTTAAAAACCTTGATGTACTTTAGTTGGAAAATCCTTTATTCTCAGAAGCCCTATCTGACATAAACAATATAATCGCTTTGAAATGCCAACACAGCATCCAAGTTATGAGTAGAAGGCTAAACGCCAACTAATACATGAACAGGAATTTGAACTGGGACAGGAATGCTCAGCCGAATGACAAATATTGCATGACCAGCAATTTTACGCTGGTAAGTTTTGACAGGTCTAAGTTCCCAAAATTTACCAAAACACGAGGAAAGCAAAGATTTATGTGACATAGGTAGTGGAGGCTCCAGTTTCTGCAAGTAATGTCCACCTCCTTAGTATCAACTTTAAATATGATGCATTTACCACAATTGGTAAATACTGTTCCTTGGGGTGTAATTATTCATGGCATGTGGTAAATACCTTTTAAAATCACGGTCAAAGACATTTGGTTAACCTATTGCTTAATGATTAAACAGCAAGAGCGGCTAGTTCAGGTAAGAGTGGTGGGGCGGGGTGGGGGAGTTGATAGACAAATAAATCAAATCAGCTATTTTGCACTCATCACATCGCCGTGCCGGAGATGCGGCGAGCACAAGGTAAGTTGTTTTATTGATTTTTTAATTTTATTTTCACCATTCTGTCACCTGTCGACTCCATCCTCCGCCTTCCGCACTATCCCACCAAGCTTACCTTAACCCGATGCGCCTGCTAAACAGCAATCCATTGCATAGGAAATATGTTCTCGAGCTCTCTAGAGTAATTGAAAGGAGGCATGTCAGCCTTATACAAGTGTCTGAAACAAAGGAACCTAAACTACACTGGTTTTCCAAACACAATACAGAAACTAGCGAATATATGCAATTATTTTATGTGGCAAAATTTTATGATTTCCCTCAGTTTTCGTGTTCTTCACTCTTAACAAATCGGGGAGCATATCAACAAGGCGGCGATAAAAAATTATCGCCGCTTTTGCGGCCGTTTTCGGCCGAAAAGCGGCGATAATTTTATCGCTATATTAGCATGGTCATGTTATCGCATGAATCCTTGCCTTAGCGCCCTTTCCCGTAACGCCCACCTTTGCATCTCTAATGAGATGCAAAGTAGGCGTTCCAGCTCAAAATAACTGGAGAAATGTCGCTAACCGACATTTCTCCAATTAGCAATGGGCACGCCAACAAGCATAACGATAAGAAAAGTAGCGCTAACCTTGGTTATCGCTACAGTCCTTACACCTACTTTTAGTTTGACTTAGCCATTATATCCAATTGAAGGTGGATATCATGGCTGAGTCTGCCCTGCCCGATCAGCAAGCTATCGCCAAACGTTGTGCGATTATCGCTGGATTTCCAGCGATAATCTCACAATTGGCAGCTTGTGCCTGGAATTTTATCGCTTTTGAGATAAGCGTTGCTAACAGCACACTATCTCAGCGATAAAATTCGGCGATAGCTGGCGATAATTATCCTAGCACTAAGTGCGCTTAGCGATAATTATCTTTTCTCGTTTCTGTGATTTCAGGTTCTCCCATGGCTTATCATGGGTACTGCCATGAATTTAAATCATACTGCAAGGTGGATGCCAATGCCAACAGAAGAATGGATTTATGTTTGCCTACTGTTTACAGTTGTCAAGAAAACCTTTATGTAAGGGTATTCACACCCTATCAATATTTGTCTCACTCGTTTAATCGGTGTTTGTCTAATCTTCTAATACACAGTTTTGATCTACACTGTTGTTCTTATTTTATTACCTTGCGAAACAAATAAAAGGCTTATTGAGTATTTTTCATGCTATTATCGTTCAGTTGGAAATCTGCGTTATTTGCAGCCCAGCAGGGGAGATGTGAATAATGTACATTTAGAAACTGTACAGCATGATGCTGGAGTAGAAGGTGTAATTATGCCCGAGTGTTTTACTTTTCATTGATTGTGTCCATTAGAGAGCTGTTACCTTGGAAGTGTTACATTAGTGTACTTCACAAAACGTAAAATTGATCACCGGAGACTCACAAAGTAAACCGCGTGGCTCAGGAGGGAACACAACATTTCCTTTTTGGTCCTTAAATAAGAATACATTTTATAAAGTTGAAATAATAATCCATGCATCATGACGAACATCTTTATCCTGAACATTTTTCACGGTGACAGCAGTCACAGTCCGGCATTTTCAAATGAAATCCCTGCAATTTCCTTATCAAATATTTTATCTGATGTAATGTAAATACATCAGCTAAAAATGATCAGTGACAAATGAATAGCTCTACCATAACTAAAAGTACTCCTAAGGAAACTGCATTAGCCAAGATGTGGGAAACTGGGTCCATATTTTGTTAAATACTGATGTTAATACACAGGCGCTGAGCTGATACAGATCTGAAAAGAACAGAAAAATGTATTTATGTGCAGTTGTCAATCGCACTTTGCCTCATTCATCAAAAAAGGTCAGCAAAGACGCCGCCTAGAAAGAAAAACGTTCTAAAGTAATTGCACTACGAGTGGTTTGTTCACTTGTTGCATCCAGGTAAACTGCTATCTTGTTCTCTCCCTAATAATATAGATCTCATTTCTCCTAATTGGTGGAACAGCTCTTGAGGACCAGCCAATCTGAATGCGACAGGCTTGCCCTACCCATAAAGACACACCTCCAGGGCAGACATCAAAGTGGCAACTTCGATAAGGCAGAAAACACGATTTAAGCTGGAAGGATCTTGAAGAACACAAGGTAAACAATATCATGAATCTGTCTATTTGAGCTTTGAAGTCGTTATTTATTTTCTCCTTTTTCAGAAGTACAAAATCTTGCGCAGCACCCACCTGTTGCATATTTTTATTATGAAGGGCGGGGCTGCTGTTTGCATCAGAATGCAGTCAAATTAACTAGCACTATCTACTCCAGTGAATAAAAACATTAGAAAAGCCAATACATCTTACTATTTTTAACACCACTTTTGTATGTCCTTGAAAATCAGTAATTTCCGCCTATTAGATCAAGGTTGTAGTATCTTGAACCATTGCCACAGGTTACTAGAGATGTCTTGTGTTAGACATAAATACTTACTGTTTCAGGCTGCAATACCCAGTGGCGCTGGTGACATTTGAAAGTGGCGAGGGCGTAAAAGTTGCGGGCAGCGCACTGTGGGAAGCGAAAGTAGCGAGAGAACCCGAACTTATGCAGCATGGTTCCAGGGGGTTCTACCCCAGAAAATTTTTTGAAAAAAGAGCGTCCAAATGGTGCATTTTCAAGGGCATTTCAGAAATCAAGGGGCATATTTACAAGCTGGCGATAAAAAATTATCGCCGCTTCTGCGGCCGTTTTCGGCCGAAAAGCGGCGATAATTTTATTGCCTAATTAGCAAGGCCACGCTAACGCGTGAAACCTTGCTTTAGCGTCTGGATTCCTAACGCCCAGCTTTGTATCTCTAATGAGATGCAAAGTGGGCGTTCCCGACCTAACATGACAGGAGAAGTGTCGCTAAGCGACATTTCTCCTATCATCAAGCCCCACGCTATGAAGCATAGCGCCAGGAAAAGTAGCGATAACCCCTGTTATCGCTACTTTCCTTACGCCTGCTTCAGGACTGACTTAGCCATGATATCCGATGGAGGGTGGATATCATGGCTACATTTGTGAGTCCCTATCAGCAAGTTAACGCCACACTACGTGAGATTATCGCTGGGTTACCAGCGATAATCTCACGTTAGGCAGTTAGCGTGAGGATTTTTATCGCTGAGGAGATAAGCGTTGCTAATAGCACGCTACCTCAGCGATAAAAATCCACATTACCCGGCGATAATTATCCTAGCGCTAAGTGCGCTTAGCGATAATTATCGCCGGTTGTTGCTGATATGCCCCTAAGAATGTTTATAAAGCAATTGGGAAAGTGTAGCAATTACATCTGTAGGCAGAAAGAATGACTGCTGAGCTCCCTCCTGCCCATGAGAACTGTGATGAGAATTTTGGTGTAGTTGAGTTTTTATAGATATAATGAAAATTTAAAATACGGAGTCAAGCTATAGGTGTCATTACAGAGTTCTCTATGAGTACTTACTAATATATATTGCACTCTGGCTATATGTTTGGGGCAAGACAATGGTTAACCTAATGTGAGCAGTTCAGCATACACAAACTGTCATGATACGAGGTCATATCATGAACGTGTGCACTCGCATAGGCCAAAATCGTCCCCCTGTTTTATGCAATTGTTCTATCTAATGCTGATACATTGAACTCGAATTTGTCATAGTGCGGAAGTTGAAACCCTTTGAAATCCCACAGCCTGCCCTGTCCCTTAATATCTTTATCAGTGTCCTCCCACAGCTTCCCACCCCGCTCTTCCACCCCAGTTCCCGTGGCTACCAGGATAGGTGGTAAATGAGAATATTAATATGCACAAATAGAGAATTCTGTTCATAATTTGACTGGCGAAACCAGGTCTGCATGGTTATTCCCCATTGCGGTTATTAATTCACCATAACTGAGTTTAGGTGCAGATATATTGACAGAATCACTATTTCTTGCCACACGTACCCGGTCACACTTAGATATATCCCACTTGCAATCAAGACCGTGACAGTCGTGCCACTGTCCTCAAGTTGAGTGTGATGCAGTGCATTGCTGCCTCTGTGTTTCAGTATCAGGCAGCTAAGCTTACTCCCTCTGGGGCATATCAGCAAGGCGAGGCGATAGAATTATCGCCGCTTTTGCGGACGTTTTCGGCCGAAAAGCGGCTATAATTTTATCGCCTAATTAGCAACCTCACGCTAACGTGTGAAAACTTGCGTTAGCGTAGGTATTTCTTACGCTCAGCGACATTTCTCCTATCATCAAGGGATCTCTGACATATTATCGACAGACACATTATCGAACTACACAAATATCACATCAAATATATCGACATCAAAAATATCGACATTGTATACTTATTTAAAAAACTACACTAATATCGACACTACAATATCGTAATACAATGATATCGATCACACAAATATCGCACACATTAATATCGCAATACTAAATATCGACATGAGTTAATAAATATGACACATGTCACAAATATCGATAACCAAAATATAGACATCAATAATATCGTTTTTTTAAATATATCGACAATTCGAATACTAATAAAACCAATACTTTTAACAACATAAAGACAATATTTTACCAAAACATACATTTTCAAATGAGATTCTACTTAAACATAAACATAACATTTATCGCGATTTCAATATTTAACAACATAATAAAAAAACACTGAAATTATTATCACATTGGCATTTCGAACACATTTAAATAAAATTACTACACATTATAAACAATCTTTTTATATATAATTATTTAAAACTCTCCTCCTTTAAAAATAAATATACTCTTACTTAGCATTTTCCATAAAAGGAAACCAATTAACTAAAAAAAATTCAAACCATCCAATAGAAAGGCCACATACAGAAAACAACCAATAACATTCAAGAAACAATTTGAAACCACTATATAAACCAATTAAAACAAGTCTTCTACGGTGCCTTAAACCAAAGCATTGAACGAAGAAGAAACTCTACTAAACAGAAGAAACCTACATCCTACTACTATTCTAAAAACGTAAGTAAATAATCTTTTCTAACTAAACTGCCAAATTAAACTAAAACACGAATTTATCTTTACTCAAATAAATAACTAACTTATATATTCCATCTCTTTATGTTTCCACTACAGATATTACTCCAAACAGCTAAAGAAAATATTGAAGATTGCCAGAAAAGACTCACTAAAAAGTAAGTAAACTATCAAAATACTTTATAAAATATTAATTAAATCCTACTCAAACCCCAAAACATCCTAAACCCCTAAACAAATCCATGTTCTCTTTTTTAAATTTTTAAAAACCTGTATAAATTAACACCTATAGTCTATACCACTGGGCATGAGGGTAGGCTCTGTTTGCTTAGTGAGAGGTTAGGCTACTGCATCTTATTTATTAGGCAGGAGGGGCACATAGTAAGAGGGCTAGGGGACGGGGGTACATTGACATGTGGTGGAGGAGGGGGGGGGGTAGAGAACTGGGTGGAAAGGTTGTTCATTCTCCTGAATAATTGGTCTTGATGATAAATGTGTGGTACTTCCGGGACAGGTGAAGGAGGGGGAATGTTTTTTGAGTTGTTAATTTGTAAAACAATAAAATAAGTTTCTACAATAAAAATATAGTCTATACCAAACAGCAATACCACCCCACTTAAAAAACTAAACCAACAACAACAATCAATGTTCTTTAACTTTCAGAGACTAAATCAGCTAAACAACATTTTGGCAACAAACAACATCTTCATTCAAATACAACCAAAAACACTTGGTAAGTATATATAAAAAAAATGCTTTGTTGCTATTTTCATATAAATATATAAAGTACTATTGCATATATTTTCATATACATTTTTTCCAGAATTGTAACACATCACGATGACAGAAGAAGCCCAATTTATAACTTCGCAGAAAGGAAAATTCCTATTGTGTTACATGGGTTACACATACACCCAAGAAAAGCAGACGGACCGAAAAGTGAACTGGAAGTGTACTAAATATTATTCTAACAAATGCTACGGACGAGCAACAACAAGAGAAACAACTGTACTATATACAAGAGAGCATAACCATCCACCCAATCTCTCTGAAATAGAAGTCAGATCAACTCTGGGGGCGTGGTCTCGGCGCCGATCAAGATGGCCGCCTGAGACGGGAGCTCCGCCGCAACGGGACGGCTTTTTCTTCGCCGCTCCTGGCCTGGGTCATTAAACTTCCCTAATTGGATTAGTTCCGCCAACCGGAACACAGCGCGACGCCGGTGAGAGCTTTTGCGGCATGAATTGAGCCGTTTTTGGTCCTTTTCTCGTCGAGGATACATTCTCCTCATGAAGCTTTTTTTCTTTAACATGGCGTGATACGCTGGTGCCATCTGCTGGCCTCTTCATGCAACTGCGCCCTTTGTGGAGAATTTTTTCCTTCATTAAGCCTTCTGCTTTAAGTTAATATGCCCACAATTAGCCTCTGTGATGTTCCTGGCTTCGGGTGGCATGCTCATTGGCTTCTTCCATCCTTTTACCTGTGAGACTGAAGGTTTTTTTTTTTATATATATAACATTTCAATTGTCATGGTGCTTGGCATGTATTTATTTTGACAACTTCATCCAAATGTCAGTTTTTTGATTGCGCTGTTTTCCACCACTTTCAGTTTTTTAAAGGCCTGAAATATATCCTTCACTGGCGAGATACATATTGGGAGCTGTTTTTTTTTCTGTCAAGTCATCGTTGTCTACCTAGATACCACCCTTGAGGTTTCACTAGTCACGGTATTGCCTTGGTTGGACCTCCATCTCTTCACGTCAAGCGGTTTGCGCATAGTTCATTTCTCTGGAAGAGAGTCTATGGGCAAACTGCGCAAACCCAAATTTATTTTTGTTCCGTCGAGGGGCACCTCTGTTACGATTCCACCAGCCTCTTCTCTACAATCTACTCCCTCTTCACCTGCAGGTCACATGGCTGGGGCTGCTCCTCATCGTCTCCCCTCTACACAGTCGTCTTCGACTAAACCTGCTTCTTCTTCTTCATCTACAAAACGACAAAAGCAAGACTCACCGCCGCCTTCTACCTCTCCGTCCTCTATTTCAATGGAGTTATTGTTAGAGGAGATTCGCGCTCTGCGTCCTTTTGTTGAAGAGACCAATACCAAGATGCAACAGTTTGAGGAGAAATGGCTGGCTTTGGATAGTAGATTGTCATCGGTTGAGCAGCAAATCTCCGAAACAAATACCCATTCTCAACGTATTTCCTGTTTGGAAAAATCTGTTCTTGCCCTTCAGCGGCACACTGAAGATTTGGAAAATGGAAATAGGAGGAATAACCTTCGTATTTATGGTCTGCCGGAGTCCCTTGAGGGAGATGACCCTGTGACTTTCTTTACTTCCTTCCTTCCGAAGCTTTTGGATATGTCACCTTCTACGTCCCTTACCATCCAAAGGGCTCATCGTTTGGGTCCCCGCCCTGATGCAGCGGTTAAGCCAAGAGGTGTCATTATTCTGTTTCTGAAGTTCACTGATCTTTTATCTGTTCTTTCAGCAGCAAGATCTAAGCGTCAAATAACATGGCAGGGTCAGAGAGTATTTCTTTCACAGGATGTTTCCAATGCTACGGTCTCCAGACGGAAAGAATTCTTAAATCTTCGTGCGCCTCTTCGAGCTCTTGGGGCGAGATATGGCTTGTTTCACCCCTGCCTGTTTAAAGTTACTCATCAAAATCGCACCTGGTCCTTTCATGATCCTGCTGAACTTAAAAATGTTATTCATATCCAGAATAATAGCGGCATGGATACCTCAGCTACTCCTAATGGTTGACTGTTTACTGCTTTTTTGCCTAACTTTTTCTCCTCACAGGTTTTATGATAAGTGCGTCATAGTGTTTTTTCATCTCTTTTACTGCTTACTGCTTTATGCCTAACTTTTTCTCCTCACAGGTTTTATGATAAGTGCGTCATAGTATTTTTATCTCTTTTTGAAGCTTTTGTTTTTGTTGGTTCTCCATTTCTTGTTGTTAATTTCTTTCTGTACACTCTTTTCTCATTTATGTAGATCAATTCGTTGTATTTCCCTCCGTTATATTTGGCTCTGTTCCCTTACTTCTCCCGTCCTGCGGTCGCTGGATTCCCCGGTCTTTGGCTGGCTCGTCTTGTTGCGTGTCGCCATTGCCCCACCGTTCTTCATTCTGTTCCCCTCAGGTATGTTTCCCTCAGTCGTCCTGTTGGACATGTACTGTCTCTTCTTGTTTCTCTATCTTCTGTTTTTCCTCTTCCTTTTTTCCACTTTCCTTTCCTTCCCATTCTCTTCTAGTTCTCCCATCCTTCCGTATTGTTTTTATTTTTCTTCTATCATCCTCCTTATACGATCTTATTTATCTTCTTTCTCTTCATACTTTGTTGATTTTTGTTACTATGCTCTTTTTCTTTATTACCTGCCCTTATTTCTTATCCTTTGTACTTTTCATACGATTTTTGGTATATTTATATTTTTGAGTGTTAATGTGATCCTTGTTCTTATTGATTTATACTGTTTGCAATTTCAGAGTTATTTCCTGGAACGTAAAAGGTTTTGTGGCCCAGTTAAACGACAGAGAGTCCTATCTCACTTAGCATCTTATAACCCTGATTTAGTTCTTTTGCAAGAAACTCACCTTACAGAAGCTGAGTCACTTAAACTTAAAAGGAACTGGGTGGGTACAGTCTTGTTTTCCCCTGCTGCTCACAAAAAAAACGGGGTTGCTATATTATGTCACAAACGCTTGAAATGTAAAATTCTGTCTCAAGAAAATGATACTGATGGTCGATGGATCCTTGCTAAGTTATTGATTAATTCTGTTTCTTTGACTGTTTTCAATGTTTATGGCCCCACGCAACCTGATTTCCTTTTTTGGCTCTCTATTACAGAAAAATGTATTGAATACCAAGATGAATTTTTTATTTTAGGTGGAGATTGTAATCAGATTGTTGATCCGTTTCTTGACCGTAAATCTGCAGTACGCTTTCTTCCCCACAAATCTCATAAACAATTCCTTGACACTCTTTTCCAATCTCACTTTGTAGACTCTTGGCGGCTATCCCACCCTGACACTGTAGACTATTCCTTTTTCTCTCCGCCTCACTTTTCTTTCTCTTGTCTTGATTACATCTTTCTTTCTCAACCTTTATCTCAATCCTTACTATCTTCTTCTATTGAGCCCATAGTTATCTCGGATCATGCACCTGTTGTGACAGATCTTGAATTACTCTCTCCTTCTCCTAAATCTTCTAGGTGGCGTTTTAATGCTTCCCTTCTTACTGACCCTCTTTTTTCCTCCTCATTCCGTGCCTTTACTCGCGACTTCTTTTTAATAAACTGTGACCCTAGCATCTCCCCTCATATTTTATGGGATTCCTTTAAGGCTACTGCTAGAGGTTTTATAATTGATTTTGTCTCCAAGAAAAAGAAACAACGTCTCCAAATAAAAAAGTCTACATTAGTTGCTATCAAGGCATTAGAACATAAATTTTATACATCTTCGGACAAATTGATTCCTCCGGACCTTTTGCGTGCTAAATTGGAGTTCAATAAATGTACCACGGACAATGCCTCATCTATTCTTCTCCGTAGTAGTGCCCGTTTCTACGGTGGTCGCAATAAATCAGGGAAACTTTTAGCGAATTATCTTAAGGCGCGGAAGGATCGTACTACTATAGACTCTATTTTTTCTTCAGACAATACTCTTTTACATAGGGATGGTGAAATTCTCGACCAATTTCGTTCCTTTTATCAGCAACTCTATACTCCAGAATCCCCTCCTACCCCTACTCTTATCCAGACTTATTTGGAGGCAATCCCTAGACCCATTACTTCTCACCTCAATTTTCCAGATCTAGAAACTGATCTCTCATTGCATGAACTCTCCACCGCCTTGAATACTCTCACTAAGGGGAAAACTCCTGGTCCAGATGGTTTTTCGGTTGAGTTTTATTTGCATTTTTCTGACCTTTTGCTTCCTAAACTTCTTGTTCTTTTTCAATCCTTTTATGCTTCTGGTAAGTCAGATGGCACATTTCAGGACGCTACTATTTGCCTTATTCCTAAAGAGGGTCGGGATCCTCAATTTTGCAAAAATTACCGCCCGATCTCGCTAGTTAACGTGGATTATAAGTTACTGGCTAAAGTACTTGCTCTGCGTCTGGAATCCTTTATGCCGCACCTCATTGGCAAAGAGCAATGTGGCTTTGTCAAAGGTAGGCTTACTTCTGATAATTCCCGTCTTTTTCTAAACGTTTTAAATAAAGCTTCCTCTCTTTCTATCCCCTTAGCAGCCATCTCTGTTGACGCAGAGAAGGCTTTCGATAGAGTTGACTGGTCTTTTCTGTTTGCTTCTTTACGTTGGCATGGTTTTGGACCCAATTTTATTTCTCTTATTTCCTTACTTTATTCTGCTCCCAAAGCTTCTGTTCTTGTCAATGGTCAGATCTCTTCTTCTTTTATGCTCCATCGAGGGGTTCGTCAGGGATGTCCTTTATCTCCGCTTCTTTTTGTTCTTGCTCTTGAGCCCTTTTTATCTTCTATTCGCAATAATGACTCTATATCCGGTTTCCCATATGGTGATAACCAGTTAAAGCTATCTGCTTATGCTGATGACATTCTCTTATTCATATCTGATCCAACTTCTTCTATTCCTTCTTTACTATCTGAATTCACCTCTTTTTCTTTAGTCTCGGGGTATAAAATCAATGCTGACAAAACTGAGATCCTCCCCCTTACGTCTGTTTGTCTTCCTCATCTCTTCTCTTCTACAGGTTTTGCATGGAATAAATCAAAAATTAAATATTTAGGAATTTGGTTCTCTTCTTCTATTGCCACTTCCGTTAAATTAAATATGTCTGCCGTTCAATCTCGTATTGAAAAACTGTTTACTACTTGGAACCCTCTTTTTCTCTCCTGGTGGGGTCGATTGGATTCCATAAAAATTATGATAGCTCCTGTCTTGATTTACGCTTTCTCTATGTTACCTGTTCACATTCCTCTTCTCTATTTTAAACAAATTGACTCATGTCTCTCAAAATTTCTCTGGAAGGGCAAAAAATCTAGAATCTCTTTACTTAACCTTCGAAAGCCTAAGTCTAATGGAGGAGTCAATTTTCCAGACTTCCGTCTATATCATAAATCTTTCTCTCTCCGCCAGGCATCCAGATGGCTTGCATCAGGCTCCTCTCCTTTTACTCCTCTTTGGCTCCTGATCGAACAATCGTTGTTGTTACCCTTCTCTTTTCCCGAAATCCTACGCTTTTCCGCCAACTCACCATATACTCTTCCACCCTTATTTAAACATACTTCTTCTCTTTTGCGTCCCCTATTTCTCCTTTCCACCATGACGCGTGAGTCTTTTTTAAATTCGCCTCTTTGGTATAATTCACTCATTCTTCTCAAAAACAGACCTATCTGTTGGAAGTCTTGGCGTTCAAAAGGTATCATATGGGTTAATCAGCTTTTTGATGGCTTAGTACCTTGCTCTTTCCCTAAATTTCAACTTCTGTTTCATTGTCCCCGTTCCTTTTTACAAAAGTTTTCTATCCTTATGACGATTGTTCTTGACCGTTTCTATTCTCTCCCCTCTTCCATATCCACTTCTACTCCTCCCCCTCTCCTTCCAATTCTTCTTACTTTGCCCAAGGCTTCTCTTATCTATAAATTCTTTTCTTCCCCCAATCCTGCACGTAATAAAACTAAATTAGAACTCTCTTGGGAATTGGATTTGGGTTCTTCCTGGTCTGTTGCTCTTTGGGATAAAATTTGGGCCAGATCTTTAAAAATTTCTCATTCTGCTTCTCTTACTCAATCCCTATTTTATTTTTATCATCGCCTTTACCGTTCTCCTCTCTCTCTATCTTGTTTTTCTCCATCTATTCCTAATGCTAACTGCTGGACCTGTGCTTCGCCTATGGCTGATACTTTTCATCTCTTTTTTTTATGTCCTTCTGTTTTAAAATTTTGGGATAAAGTTTGGTCATATATCACCCATATTTTTGATCTTTCCTGTCCATATTCTATCCCCCTCCTTTTTCTTGGCAGCCTTTCTGACTTGCTTGATATTCCTCCACACTCTCATGGTCTCTACGACCTCATGATTGCTCTTGCCTTCCAACACATTTCCTCGAACTGGAAATCCCTCACCAGCATCTCTATTCAAGCTTGGTGGAACGCACTATGCCACACTCATAGACTTGATGTTTCTTTTGCCTCTTCCTGTAAGCCACCTCGTAATGTGGATCTTTTCTGGTTACCTCTCACTTCATATTTAGATCTTTTGGCCACGAAGAAGGTTTCACAAACTAATCCGGAGAACTTTAAACCACCTTGAAATATTTATTTATTTATTTATTTATTTATTTATTTATTTATTTATTTTTCTTTTCTTTTTTTGACTCTCTTCTTTTCTGCCGCCTTTTGCTTACTCCTCTGGTTTATTATTATCTATATTGTATTATATTTTATATTTTATGTACTGATCGTGGATCACTCCTGTTTTGCATTCCTTAATGATTATTGTTGACATGTTTTAGCATTAAGTATTATTTTCCCTTCTTCTTCTTCCCTTTTTTCCCACTTTCTTTCCCCTCCCTCCCTCTTCCCTCTTTTTCCCCTTAAAAGTTTATAAAAGAAGCTTTTTCGGTTTTTAAAATGATATCAGCTATGTTCATATCTTGTGCTACTTGTTCACTATTTTATGTTTTCTCTTGCTGATATTTTCCTGTATAATATTATTTCAATAAAGCTTTTTCAAACATAAAAAAGAAGTCAGATCAACTCTTGAAAATATCAAAGAATTAAGCACAGGTTCACAAACTGCTACAAGTGTAATCCTAAAAGAACTATTACCTAGAGTGGCCAAAGAAGCAAGAGGCCAATTACCATCAATTGCTTCTATAAAAAGAACTATTGCTAGGACCAAAAAAGCAACCACGACAACTATACCATCCCCTAAAACTTTTCAAGAGATCATCATTCCACCAGAATTAAGTATCACCCACAATAATGAACCTTTTATTTTTTTTGATAACAAAAGCCCAGAAAAAAGAATCATTATGTTTGCTACTGCAAACAATATAACTAAACTGCAACAATGCCAAACATGGATGATGGATGGCACCTTTACAATATGCCCAAAACCATTCTACCAGCTTTACACAATACACGGTCAATATCACAACACTTCCATACCTTTAATTTATGCACTATTACCTAACAAACAAAACACAACATATAATGAAATGCTAGGAAAACTAAAACAAGAATCAAATGATTTTTACCCTCAAACAATTATCATAGACTTTGAGCAAGCCATGATAAATTCCATTCTAAAACTGTACCCCCATACAGCTATCCAAGGATGTTACTTCCATCTAAACCAATGTATATGGAGACATTTACAAAAATCTTCACTAAGTGTAGAATACGCCACTAACATAAGTTTTGCACATCAAATAAAACTTCTAACAGCCCTAGCTTATGTACCAACCACAGATGTTGCAGAACATTACAATCATTTATTAGAAAGTCCATTCTACAAACAAAATGAAGTAAAGTTATCTCCCCTGTTAGATTATTTTGAGGATACCTGGGTGGGGAGACTACACAGATCAGGCCATAGACGTCAGCCCAAGTTCCAAATACCTTGGTGGAATGTATATGTAAGTACACTCAACCAACAAGCCAAAACTAACAACGCCGTCGAGGGCTGGCATAATGCATTCCTAACTTCTACTGGGAGAACAACTCCAACACTACAAAAACTACTAATTGCCATACAAAAGGAACAAAGTTTCCAAGAATTAAGAATGCAACAATCTGTCCTACAATTAAAACCAAAACAGTCTAGACAAACTACTCAAATGTATAATTACCTACAACAACAGGTACAGCTATACCCATCCACAAGAGGACTTGAGTACTTAAATATAATAGCTCAAACTCTCTTCTAAACCCTTTTCTAAATATTAACCCACAATTCTACTAAAACAACTATCACAACATAAATAATCCACTTTATTATATCACATATTTAATTATGTGGTCTAATATATGGACATATATTTAGACAACATAATTAAACAAACCAAGTACACAACAACAATATTAAATATATAAGGTTTGGCCACCAAGAATATAAATATTTAAATGAACTTACCTGTGTATTAGCTCCAATGGGATAATAACATTCCTTCCAAATAAATCCAGGGAGTTCAAAATCCATAGGTATCCAAAAACAAAATCCCAATAAAATGTAAAAATACAACTGTTTATCGAAAACAACGTCTACGCCCAAAAACGACTATCCATTAACCATAAAAATCCCGAAAAATATTAAAAAGTTAAATAACCGCTCCTGGAAACCCGAACAATAAAGGAAGTGTTAAATAAACATTAGTAAACACAACTAATACACACTTCCTTAAAAAAAAATAAGGTGTTTGAAACCGACGAAAATATCTTCTCCGTAAAACCTACAAAAGAGAAACAAACATTCCCACCCACCCACAAACACACAAAACGCACGTACAAACATCACTACAAACGTTATTCAAACACTATAAAACTTTAACACACCGAAATAACAAAACACTAACAAAGCCACAAACACGGAACACAACGTTAATTATAAAACCGTATACAAACTATTACTAACACCCTAACTTCTAAAACATCAATCAATACACACTTATTACAACATAACTACTTCCACAAAACACTTAAAACTATTTAATAATAAAGCAAATAACTCTTACCTTCTCAAACGCGAAACAGCTCCGAACCGCGACCTGGATTCGACCAAAATAACCCAAAACAACAGCGAGCGGTTACAAAATAAAAGACCCAAACAAACATAGGAAGTTTGGAAATTAAAGCAGCAGGGTTTTACGTGAATGCTCAGCCTGGACTTCTCACTTTATGAGTAACGATAATATTGCCCACCTCAAATGGTCAGCTGCTCAAATGACCACCAAGACAACAATTATCCACAAGTATGAGAGGCAACATATTGGAAGAAATGTAAATTAATGTCAAAATAAACAATTGTGTTTCGAATCCACACAGTAGTTGAGTATTTGCTTGAATTCCTTTAATCCAAGATTTAGTGAGACCAGATCCGCAGCCAACGCATTTCGCCCAAACATGGGATTTTCAAGGCGAGTTTCAACAATAAGAAATATTTACACGTCAAAACGGGGGGTAGTATGACGAAAGCGGCAGGACCCAGAGTTCAATCTAGGTAATAGATCGATAGCTTTAGACGGTTCGTATGTTATATATCAGACAGTAAAATGTGTAGTCACTTTCTCCGAACTGGTCAGTGTAGAAACAGCGAGTGATTAAAAAACAGTCGAGGTCCGAGGTCCGAGGAACGATGGAAACCGTCGTATAGAAACATAACAACTAAAAAAATACCAATAAATGGCCTAACTATTTATTTAACATTACACATACAGTACAGAATATACATTTTTAAATATTATACAGCTATAAAAATCTGATTTTTTAATTTTTACTTATTTTGTGTGTTCATATATTCATGTCCAAAATATACAATAAACAAATATATATCCATTATAAAAAAATTATTACTATAATACAAATGTTAAATATTAATTAATGTATTACATGGTTATTTCAATGATTTAATTATTAGAATATGCGTAATAATAAACAAAATTTTCTCTCGAATGAATATACATTCCAACAACTATAAAATAAATATTATTTTCCTTTCTACTATTTAATTTAAAAATAATTTGGAATTTGCATTCTGATATAACTTCTATCTTTTATCCAACCCAAACTAAAATCTTCAGATTTTTTGTCAATTAAATCCAATTAATTTAACTATTCCTATTCAACTCTATAATTAATTCTAATATTTGCTATTTACCAAACTTAATTAACATACTACTCCCACTACATACTGAACTTAATTAATTTACTATTCTCAGTCCATTCTATATTAAATTAAAATAAATGCTGGACACTGAACTTAATTAATTTACTATTCTCACTCCAACCTATATTTAATTAGAGTATGTGCTGGACACTGAACTAAATTAATTTACTATTCCCACTCCAATCTATATTTAATTAAGATAAGTGCTGGACACTGAACTTAATTAATTTACTAATCTCACTCCAAACTATATTAAATTACAGTAGGTGCTGGACAATGAACTAAATTAATTTACTATTCCCACTCCACTCTATATTTAATTAAGATAAGTGCTGGACACTGAACTTAATTAATTTACTATTCTCACTCCAACCTATATTAAATTAGGGTAGGTGCTGGACACTGAACTAAATTAATTTACTATTCCCACTCCAGTCTATATTAAATTAAAATAATTGCTGGACACTGAACTTAATTAATTTACTATTCTCACTCCAACCTATATTTAATGACAGTATGTGCTGGACACTGAACTAAATTAATTTACTATTCCCACTCCAATCTATATTTAATTAAGATAAGTGCTGGACACTGAACTTAATTAATTTACTATTCTCACTGCAAACTATATTAAATTACAGTAGGTGCTGGACAATGAACTTAATTAATTTACTATTCCCACTCCACTATATATTTAATTCAGATAAGTGCTGGACACTGAACTTAATTAATTTACTATTCTCACTCCAACCTATATAAATTTAGGGTAGGTGCTGGACACTGAACTAAATTAATTTACTATTCCCACTCCAGTCTATATTAAATTAAAATAAGTGCTGGACACTGAACTTAATTAATTTACTATTCTCACTCCAACCTATATTTAATTAGAGTATGTGCTGGACACTGAACTGAATTAATTTACTATTCCCACTCCAATCTATATTTAATTAAGATAAGTGCTGGACACTGAACTTAATTAATTTACTATTCTCACTCCAAACTATATTAAATTACAGTAGGTGCTGGACAATGAACTTAATTAATTTACTATTCCCACTCCACTCTATATTTAATTAAGATAAGTGCTGGACACTGAACTTAATTAATTTACTATTCTCACTCCAACCTATATTAAATTAGGGTAGGTGCTGGACACTGAACTAAATTAATTTACTATTCCCACTCAAGTCTATATTAAATTAAAATAAGTGCTGGACACTGAACTTAATTAATTTACTATTCTCACTCCAACCTATATTTAATTACAGTATGTGCTGGACACTGAACTAAATTAATTTACTATTCCCACTCCATTCTATATAAAATTAAAATAAGTGCTGGACACTGAACTTAATTAATTTACTATTCTCACTCCAACCTATATTAAATTAGGATAGGTGCAGGACACTGAACTAAATTAATTTACTATTCCCACTCCAGTCTATATTAAATTAAAATAAGTGCTGGACACTGAACTTAATTAATTTCCTATTCTCACTGCAACCTATATTTAATTACAGTATGTGCTGGACACTGAACTAAATTAATTTACTATTCCCACTCCATTCTATATAAAATTAAAATAAGTGCTGGACACTGAACTTAATTAATTTACTATTCTCACTCCAAACTATATTAAATTACAGTAAGTGCTGGACAATGAACTTAATTAATTTACTATTCCTACTCCAGTCTATATTTCATTAAGATAAGTGCTGGACAGTGAACTTAATTAATTTAATATTCTGACTGAAATCTATATTTAAATATGGGATTTGTTAAATTCTAAAATATATTTAAATTTTCTAAATATTAATATTTTTTAAATTAACAAATATATAAACATTTTTAAAACACTTCCCACCCTTATCCCCTATTAACCAACATCCCACTCCTAAAATTATTAGTAAAATTCTTAATTTATTTTACAATTTGTAATTTTTTTTTTTTAAATTAACAAATATATAAACATTTTTAAAAAACTTCCCACCCTTATCCCCTATCAACCAACATCCCGCTCCGAAATATATTTGTAAAAATGGAAATTTTATTTCCAATTTATAAATATTTTTAATAAAAAATTAACAAATATATAAACATTTTTAAAACACTTCCCACCCTTATCCCCTATAAACCAACATCCCGCTCCTAAAATTTTATTTAAAAATCAAATTTTAATTTACAGTTTCTAAATTAATTTTTTTTTTAAATTAAACAATATATAAACATTTTTAAAACACTTCCCACCCTTATCCCCTATAAACCAACATCCCGCTCCTAAAATTATTTCTAAAATTCTAAATTTAATTTACAATTTCTAAATAAATTTCAAAAAAATTCTAACAATATATAAACATTTTTAATACACTTCCCACCCTTATCCCCTATAAACCATCATCCCGCTCCTACATTTTTTTTTAAATTCTAAATTTAATTTACAATTTCTAGAAAATTATTTTTTTAAATTTACAAATATATAACATTTTTTAAAACACTTCCCACCCTTATCCCCTATAAACCAACATCCCGCTCCTAAAATTATATGTAAAATTCTAAATTTAATTTACAATTTCTAAATAAATTTCCAAAAAATTCTAACAAGATATAAACATTTTTAATACACTTCCCACCCTTATCCCCTATAAACCAACATCCCGCTCCTAAATTTTTTTTTAAATTCTAAATTTAATTTACAATTTCTAGAAAATTATTTTTAAAAATTTACAAATATATAAAAAATTTTAAAACACTTCCCACCCTTATCCCCTATAAACCAACATCCCGCTCCTAAAATTATATGTAACATTCTAAATTTAATTTACAATTTCTAAATAATTTTTAAAAAAATTCAAACAATATATAAACATTTTTAATACACTTCCCACCCTTATCCCCTATAAACCAACATCCCGCTCCTAAAATAAAATATACATTTCACATTTTAAATTAAATTTAATAATTAATTTTTACAATATATTAAAAAAATAAATTAACTTTTTTAAAACACTCCCCACCCTTATCCCCTATAACCCAACATCCCGTCCCTAAAACAATATAAATATTTCTCATATTATATACATTTTAACTATTTATACAAACAACTTCAAAATATTTACTAAACACACAATGACGATATTTTCACATGTCGAGATTATTACTAACGATATTACTGACATCGACATTTAAGTAAAAAAAAAAAAACAATATTTTTCACGTCGATATTAGCTATTTCGATATTTTGGACATTCGATATTTTTGACTCGATATTTATGTCCCTCGATATTGAAAAGTCGATATATAGACTGCTCACCATCATCAAGCCCCACGCTATGAAGCATAGCGGCAAGAAAAGTAGCGATAACCCCTATTATCGCTACTTTCCTTACGCCTGCTTCAGGACTGACTTAGCCAAGATGTCCTATGGAAGGTGGATATCATAGCTCAGTTTGTGGGGCCCTATCAACAAGCTAACGCCACATTGCGTGAGATTATCGCTGGGTTTCCAGCAATAATCTCACATTAGGCAGTTAGCGTGAGGATTTTTATCGCTTTTGAGATAAGCGTTGCTAATAGCACGCTATCTCAGCGATAAAAATCCACGCTAGCCGGCGATAATTATCCTAGTGCTAAGTGCGCTTAGCGATAATTATCACCGGTTGTTGCTGATATGCCTCTCTGTCTTTTAGTGCTGCTCACTGTACAGAATTATATTGGTTACTGTTGCCGCGTTCTCTGTCTGCTTTGTGGTCCCTGTGTTTAAAAGTATACATTTATAATGTGTTGCCTGTGCTTTTTTGTCAGGCTGGGCTCAGTGACACTCACTGTGCAGATATCCGCGGGTTTAGTGTCATAAGGCTTTGTTTTTTTTTGGCCTATATTTTAAAAGTCCGTATATTTGTAATGTGCCGCCTGTGCCTAATGTCAGTCTGTGCTGCTTCGATTTTAGTGAGCACGCACCGTGCTGCCGTCTTTGCAATTCTATCTCGGGCGGTGTGAGTTTGGTGTCAAGCCACGTGCTGCTGCTTCTGATTTTCAATGGTATGAGTTGTCCTACTCCTATTTTACTGTCATGGCCTGCACTGTAGACTCTGCACTTCCGTGTCCGGCGCTACGTCGGTACCTTGGATTTAATGCTGGGCTGTGTACAGCTGCTCCTGAGTTTCAGTATCAGGCCAGTTTCAGCCGCCCTTCCCCCGTGCAGCTCTTCCACGAGTGCGGCTGACCTGCTGCTGCTGTCCCCACCTGTACCAGTAACACAATTAGCTCTGGGTCTGTAACCCTTTAATTCAGAATAAATGAGTTACGTTGCGTGTATGCATTATGCGGTTCAGTACATCGTTCATCAGCGTTATAAAATATAAGATCATGGCAGCAGAACGTAACTGAATATGGAAGAAAAATGCCTGTCTTTAATAATATGTTGTGTAGGACAAACAATTAGTGCTGTGAGGAGCGTAAATCCTAGGCAGACAAAATTGAGGCCTATCCATTATGCACATTGCACAGCTCAGACTGTCAGTACTCACTCTGAATCTCCGAGCCTGACTCTAGTCTATTTGATCAGATCTTCGCACTCACAGCCAGTTTGTTGACATCGTGACTGATTGATTGATTGAATGAAATCAATCAGATCAAGGCTGAGGTGACCGGAGCACGAGCAGTAGGCAGTAGCACTGAACAGGAGGCGTGGTGGTCTGCTCCGACGTCACGGTCGTCACGCTTGCTTGCTCCCACCCTGAGGGGGAGAGACTGACAGGCAGCAGAGCCCAGCAACGTAGAAATGTCCAATAACTGCATGGCTTCACAATATAAGCCATGACAGTGATTGGTCATACACCATAGTACCACCAACGCGCGGCACCCAATGCTCAGGACTGCAGAGAGGCCTGGCAAACGCCAGCCTCTCAGCCAATCTAGACACTGCTCCAGCAGCGCCAGGATTGCCTTGAGCAGGGAGACTCGCCACTCATTAGGAGACCGGGGGATGCGGCATGAAACAACCCTCCCTCTCCTAATATGCAACCTAGTGTGCATGTTCAGGCTGGTCGGAAAAATTATCAGCCCAAACCCGAACATGTGCACTCTTGCTGCTGTGTGCTAGACCACCCATGCTTGCGATCATCATAAGATGCATGTCAGTCAAACCTGCCACCCCACCCCCTTCAGAGCAACTGCACTGACTCCTGACTGCCTCAGGCGTGGACCGGTGGCCGGCTGGCCTGGATCAATTCCAGTAAGTGTGGTGACGGCGTGCGCCGTTGCGACTCTGAATGTGACCTCAAAATATTAGTGGGGCAACGCCCCAACACCCTAATGGATGCACCGCCACTGAGTGCCACCCACACGTGATGCCCAATGCTCAGGACTGCGGAGAGGCCTGGAAAACGCATACCTCTCAGCCAAACCAGACGCTGCTCCAGCAGCGCCAGGATTGGCTTGAGCAGGGATACTCGCCACTCATTAGGAGACTAGGGGCTGCGGCATGAAAAAACCCTCGCTCTCCTAATGTGCAGCCTAGTGAGCATGTTCAGGCTGGTCGGAAAAATGATCAGCCCAAAACCGAACATGTGCACTCCAACTGCTGTGCGCTAGACCACCTTTGCTTCCGATCATCGTGAGATGCATGTCAGTCAAACCTGCTGCCCCACCCCCTTCAGAGCCACTGCACTGACTCCTGACTGCCTCGGGCGTGGACCGGTGGCCGTCCGGCCCAGATTAATTTCAGTAAGTTCAATGACGGCGTGCATCGATGCGACTCTGGGTGTGGCCTCAAAATATTAGTGAGGCAACGCCCCAGCACCCTAATGGAAGCACCGCCACTTGCAATACGTTAAATTGTTGCTCGAGGTCCCTGGAGTCAGGCATAATTCTCCCTTAGACTTCCACCACTGTCCCCTCAATCTTAGGATATCAGACATTTATGAACAGATCAGATACCCTTTAACATTACCCTTTGCTGTGAGTGGAAAGGAACAATGGCATACATCCCAGCTATGCTTTTATTTTGAAAAGGCCAACGATAATCGTGCATATTCACTTTGGCAATATAATGATTTTTACTTCTTTTTTCCCGATGTTGGGTTTTAAAGATGAAAGTCATCATTAAGGCCCTGAGTACATCTCCTTTAGGAGTTTCAAGGAAAATGTAGGGTTAAGTATGCTCTATATCGGCCTTTCCAGAATTCCCAAAGGTCTTGGTACTGAGAAAACATGGGGGCACATTTACGAGGGCCTTGCATCATGTATGCACCATGAAATGTGGTACATGCACAATGCTAATTATTAAGCCATATTTATGAAATCTTTGAATGGCTTCTTAAATATTGAGAAATGTGCAAATCCCCACGTTGCATCACTCTGCATAGAGAGGAGTTTCATGGGCATTTCAGTGGGTGTTCCCACACAAATCCCATGGATTTTGATGGATTCCCAGATTTACTAAACATGATGAACCTGGATATGCACCAAAATGAAACGCCTCCCCTGGTGAGACGTAACAAGGAGAAATATCTTTATTTCTACTCGCTTTTTCCTATTTCCATGCATGCTGCAATCTGCACTGAACTGACTTAAGATAGCCTAACTACTGATGCCGTATTAAAATCGATTTATACATTAGCATTGAAAGAAATGTTTTTACACACTGAATTGTTGTTTTGCCCAAGATGTTTTCCCTTCTACTGCAGATGCTGTAACTTTCCAGAGCCTTCTGTTAGTTAATAGGCATTTATTTTGTATTAGACAACTGTTAGTGAGGTTCTCACCAGGGAGAGAGTAGATGGGAGAAAGCATGGCTCATGGGAAGAACTGTCTGAACTGCAAGATGTGGAAGAAATATCTTTACAAGACTTGTTTCTATGGTCTGTTGTGAAGATGTGGGAAGCTAGGGAGTTTACCTGCTCCCAGGGCTTTTTGAGATCCAATTGCGTGCTAAAGATTGAGGTGCCAATTCCGATCCGGTAAAAACCGGGTACGAACCGTCGGACGGAGCCTTTTCTCCGTCCGACTCGTACCCGGTGCGAAATCCATCCGAAAATGCAAGTACGAATCATACGGAAACACCATTTCCGTACGATTCGAACAAAACACCGACCGAACAGAAACTAAACACAATTCCGATCCTGAAAGGAGCCGACGTGACGTCGGTACGCATCCAGCCTACGTTTCACGAACCAGGAAGTACGATTCGAACCGACGTCATCCCGCACGGAAAATATTTACCGGCTGCCAAAAACTGCCGGGAAATCAGGACGACACACGCAAGGAGCAGCTGGACGCGACGAACAGACATGGACCCGAACCTACGTGCCATCCCTGCCCTCCTAGCAGTCCACCTGGCGTACAGGAACCGACGCAGACGCCGCAGAAGGTCAGCACAACAACCAGGGGCAAAGGGGGGGGCAGGGGCAGGACACACAACACCAACACATGGTACCAAATCACACATGGCCTGGACATACCTGACCATCAGGGCCTGGTCACTTCCAGGGGGTGGGGGCAAGGCCAGCAACGCAAGCGTCCGCCACAACGGAAGTGGATGGTCACGCGAACCGGTACGTACCCTACCCAGGCCGCAAGAGCGTGGGTACGGAACGTACCACGCGTCCCCCTACGTCACTCCAACAATAGCGGTACGGCCCGTACCCACGTCAGAAAGGCCTTGGTACAGCTCGTACCAGCATTGCTGGGGTCATGTAGGGGTACGCGTGGTACGACCCGTAGCCACGCCCCCAAGGCCTGTGTACGGTGCGGACCCCACGGCCCGCAACAATGGTGGGACGCACCGTACCCACACACCAAAGGCATGGGTACGGCCCGTACCCAGGCACGCAGAGCGTGGGCAGGGGTATGTACGGACCGTACCCCCACCCGTGGAAGTACGGCCCGTACCCCCACCCGTGTATGTACGCACCCAAGCGCCACCCGTGTATGTACGCCCCGAACCGCCACCCGTGTATGTACGCACCCAAGCGCCACCCGTGTATGTACGCCCCGAACCCCCACCCCACCCTGGTATGTACGCCCCGAACCCCCACCCGTGTATGTACGCACCCAAGCGCCACCCGTGCATGTACGCCCCGAACCCCCACCCGTGTATGTACGGACCGAACCCCCACCCCAGCCGTGTATGTACGCACCAAACCACCACCCGTGTATGTACGCACCAAACGCCCACCCGTGTATGTACGCACCAAACCCCCACCCCAGCCGTGTATGTACGCCCCGAACCCCCACCCGTGTATGTACGCACCTAACACCCACCCCAGCCGTGTATGTACGCACCGAACCACCACCCGTGTATGTACGCACCAAACGCCCACCCGTGTATGTACGCACCAAACCACCACACCAGCAGAGTATGTACGCCCCGAACCCCCACCCGTGTATGTACGGACCGAACCCCCACCCCAGCCGTGTATGTACGCACCAAACCACCACCCGTGTATGTACGCACCAAACCACCACCCCAGCCGTGTATGTACGCACCAAACCACCACCCGTGTATGTACGCACCAAACGCCCACCCGTGTATGTACGCACCAAACCCCCACCCCAGCCGTGTATGTACGCACCGAACCACCACCCGTGTATGTACGCACCGAACCACCACCCGTGTATGTACGCCCCCGAACCCCCCCCAGCCGTGTATGTACGCACCAAACCCCCACCCGTGTATGTACGCACCTAACACCCACCCCAGCCGTGTATGTACGCACCGAACCACCACCCGTGTATGTACGCCCCCGAACCCCCCCCAGCCGTGTATGTACGCCCCGAACCCCCACCCGTGTATGTACGCACCTAACACCCACCCCAGCCGTGTATGTACGCACCGAACCACCACCCGTGTATGTACGCACCAAACGCCCACCCGTGTATGTACGCACCAAACCACCACACCAGCAGAGTATGTACGCCCCGAACCCCCACCCGTGTATGTACGGACCGAACCCCCACCCCAGCCGTGTATGTACGCACCAAACCACCACCCGTGTATGTACGCACCAAACCACCACACCAGCCGTGTATGTACGCACCAAACCCCCACCCCAGCCGTGTATGTACGCACCGAACCACCACCCGTGTATGTACGCACCGAACCCCCCCCCAGCCGTGTATGTACGCACCGAACCACCACCCGTGTATGTACGCACCAAACCACCACCCCAGCCGTGTATGTACGCACCGAACCACCACCCGTGTATGTACGCACCGAACCACCACCCGTGTATGTACGCCCCCGAACCCCCCCCAGCCGTGTATGTACGCACCAAACCCCCACCCGTGTATGTACGCACCTAACACCCACCCCAGCCGTGTATGTACGCACCGAACCACCACCCGTGTATGTACGCCCCCGAACCCCCCCCAGCCGTGTATGTACGCCCCGAACCCCCACCCGTGTATGTACGCACCTAACACCCACCCCAGCCGTGTATGTACGCACCGAACCACCACCCGTGTATGTACGCACCAAACGCCCACCCGTGTATGTACGCACCAAACCACCACACCAGCAGAGTATGTACGCCCCGAACCCCCACCCGTGTATGTACGGACCGAACCCCCACCCCAGCCGTGTATGTACGCACCAAACCACCACCCGTGTATGTACGCACCAAACCACCACACCAGCCGTGTATGTACGCACCAAACCCCCACCCCAGCCGTGTATGTACGCACCGAACCACCACCCGTGTATGTACGCACCGAACCCCCCCCCAGCCGTGTATGTACGCACCGAACCACCACCCGTGTATGTACGCACCAAACCACCACCCCAGCCGTGTATGTACGCACCAAACCACCACCCGTGTATGTACGCACCAAACCCCCCCCCAGCCGTGTATGTACGCACCGAACCACCACCCGTGTATGTACGCACCAAACCACCACCCCAGCCGTGTATGTACGCACCAAACCACCACCCGTGTATGTACGCACCAAACCACCACACCAGCCGTGTATGTACGCACCAAACCCCCACCCCAGCCGTGTATGTACGCACCGAACCACCACCCGTGTATGTACGCACCGAACCACCACCCGTGTATGTACGCCCCCGAACCCCCCCCAGCCGTGTATGTACGCACCAAACCCCCACCCGTGTATGTACGCACCTAACACCCACCCCAGCCGTGTATGTACGCACCGAACCACCACCCGTGTATGTACGCCCCCGAACCCCCCCCAGCCGTGTATGTACGCCCCGAACCCCCACCCGTGTATGTACGCACCTAACACCCACCCCAGCCGTGTATGTACGCACCGAACCACCAGCCGTGTATGTACGCCCCCGAACCCCCCCCCAGCCGTGTATGTACGCACCGAACCACCAGCCGTGTATGTACGCACCAAACACCCACCCGTGTATGTACGCCCCCGAACCCCCCCCCAGCCGTGTATGTACGCACCGAACCACCACCCGTGTATGTACGCACCAAACCACCACCCCAGCCGTGTATGTACGCACCAAACGCCCACCCGTGTATGTACGCACCAAACCACCACACCAGCCGTGTATGTACGCACCAAACCCCCACCCCACCCGTGCATGTACGCACCGAACCTGCTATAAGAATGGGGTGTGCAAAACACCCCCAGCAGTGCCCAGACACAGGAGGGGTGGGTGCAGGGTCCTCCCAGCAGTGCCCAGACACAGGAGGGGTGTGTGCCTATCACTCCCAGCAGTGCCCAGACACAGGAGGGGTGTGTACCTATCACTCCCAGCAGTGCCCAGACATCGGACAATATACCCCATCAACAAGTTCAGTGACCTACAAGGGTGATACCCCAGATGCAGGCGGAGACATCGCTGAGCCAGCATGGCTATATTGAAAGGCAACCCTCACACATCCAGGAAATGTAGACACAGCACAGCACAGCATTTGGGAGACACCCTGCAGGAAAAATGGGCTGGGCCACAGAGGACGGAACACACCTTGGGACAATGTCACCATACAGTGAGAGCAAACATGACCAAATACCATTTGCAGAGACCTTTGTGATGGCACGCAGATGGCAGGGTACACCCCATGAGCAGCACACTCCAACATTTCACAGACCCCTAACACATTATCACCACCCCAACGCAGGGAGCACCAGCACCAACAGCAAGTCCAGGAAAGCATCAGTGTGCAAAACAAAAAGAAAAGGCTTTATTCAGCAGGAAAATATATCAGAGAAAATGTCCACTATGTACAAGGGCCATGGGCCAGCCCAGCAGCAATGTCCGGGGGGGGGGTACACATCGGGACGTGTGTCCCCTAGCTTGGCTGCACAGTTCACAAGTCCATTTCATCCACAGAAGAGGGGGCATCAGGGGGGAGGGTGGAAACAGGCACCGCAGGGACAGGAGGGGAAAGGGTAGGTGTTGTGGGTGCAGGGAGGGATGAATCTGCCACAGGGGGGGTGCCAGCGCCAAAGGTGGAGGACAGAATGGCGCTGCACACGTCGGCAAGTTCCCCCAGCGACTCCCCCGTACCCAATCCAACCACAGGCCCCAAGGAGGGGGGGGGGGCAAAGGGATGGGTCGCAGCGCCACTGGGGGAGGGTGTGGACAGGGTGGGGGACTCAACTCCCCTGGCCGGGTCCCGCCTCCACCGCTTGCGGGGTGGTGTCATCCTGGGGCTGGGGGGCACACTCGCAGTGGATGATGCTGTCACTGACTGTTGGCCAGGAGAGCTAAGGGGAGTGGATTTGGAGGGAGTGGGTTGTGTGGAATGCGGACTCCCACTGTGGCTGCGTGTTCTACGTTTCCCCCCCGACCCAGTGGGTGTGCCTTCCTCACCCTGTGTGTGCGTGACAGGAGGTGTGCGCTTCGACTTCCCTGGTGGTGTGGTGCCTGTGTCTGTTGGGGTGCGTGCACGCTGACGTCTGGATGTGCGTGGGACAGGCACGGGAGTGGGAATTGGGGATGGGGCAGGGGTAGGGGGTGTTACGCAGCGCTGCAGGAGATCCAGTGCTGCAGTCAGTGTGGAGTCTATGGACCTCAGCAACTGCCGTTGGTCAGACTGCGCAGCCGACATGCCCTCCATGTATGCCTCCATCTGGGTCAGCACCTGGGTGTGGGCATGGAGGACATTTAGCATCGCAGTCTGACCAACCTGCAACTGCCTCAGGATGTCCACAGACTCCGCACTCACCGCAGCAGTGGTGACAGGGGCAGGGGGTGCGGTGCCTGGCAGGAAGGAGACATGTGGGGACCGAGCACGGAGGGAAGGGCCACGAGCATGTGGGAGGCCGGTGATGGAACCTGAGGTGGCGGGGGGATGTGGAGGGCTGCCATCAGCTGGGGGGGCAGACTCCGCCACCTCTGGGAGCTCAGCCTCGGACCCGTCTGCGTCATAGTCTGTGTTGGCAGTCAACAGGTCCTCCGCCTCACTCCCTTCGGCCTCCGTGCCACTCCATGTGCCAGACAGGACAGCACTGCTGGTACTGGTGCTCAATCTCTCCTCCCGGTCCGTGCTAGTGTCTCCTTCCGTGTCCCCCGGCGATGCTGTGGGCAAGGTGAAGAGACAGGAGAAAATCAGACACCTGTACACATATGTCACATGAGTCAAATATACATAGGTCACATTGCATAGCCTGAAAAGCAACAGGAGTAACACCTACAAAACAATGTACACATGTAGGCCATGGAACACACAGTTTTTCTACCCACCATGCCACTGAGACACAATGGAGATCATGACACAACAGCAAATCACTGCACCTGAAATTTTAGAGAGGAGTCAGCCTCTGGGGACAAATGTGCACAGCACCTGCACCACACTGCGTCGTCAAAAAGGGATGAGCATGAATCATATCCATTTACTCTTGCCGCATGCTGCAAAGGCAATACATGAAACCAGGCCACACATGACAGGGTCACTGCACCTTGAGCGTATGTCCAGTCAAACATCACACACAGGCTAAACCCAGCAAGGAGGATGAAGCTTCTGACATGTAGGCCTTGTACGCACAAACCACCCACACCTGAGACAATCTCATTGAGACGGAGAAAGTATGTACACCTCTTACTCTGGGATGGAAACACATGGCCTCCACTAATTCATGACTGTAAACACACAGCCCCTGGTGGCCATGTCCACACATCATTGACAGGCAAACATCATCAGATTGTCTCAACAACACACACAGGTAATGCCCACTGTGAGTATGCACAAGCAAAATGGGTCCCCCTGTACAGTGGACACATGTAGCAACCTGTAGGTCCTAACAGTTGAGCCCAGGGTACAATGCCACCCTACGCAACCCATGGCAAAGACACAGTGAATGGCCATATTGTTGGATGACGCACATGATACCTAGGAAGAGGTGCCCCAGGGCACAGTAGTGCCCACACTCCTCCATGGTCCAGGATGGACATGACTGCAAATTAAGCAACCGTCCCTGCACTTAGCAGGCCTCCCACTCAGGCACATCATGTCAGAGGGCACACAATTGGACATGCATGCTGGAAGGCTGTACATTTTGGAGACACACCCCTATGTCGTGATTCACAATCAGTGCCAAGTGACATGGACACCACAATGACTGAAATTGGCCATGGCACACGCAAGGTCCCCATACCTGTGGCACATCACCCCCACACATGATGCTGATAGCATAGGGCACCTGCATGAACTGCCTGCCTAAATAACCGTGTGCAAGAGTGGCGACAGACCAGGGAACACATTGCAAGGAGGGGAAGGGAGGGAGTGAGAACAGCACTGTGCTACTTTGTGGAGAAGTTGACGCACTGCACAATCAAACCCTGGCAGTGTATCCATGCAACTGCACACTTACATTGGCTGGGGACACACACCTGACACACATGTACCTACCCCCTTCCTGCTGCTGCCTCTCCTGTAGGCGCCTGTCCATATCGGGGAAGACCACCGCCAGCACACGCTTCTGGATGTGGGTCAGACGACGGCGGCCACGGTTCTTACGGCTCTCAGGTGAGTCCCCCAGCAGGAGCCGTGCAATCCTCCTCGTCCAGCACCGGATGTCCTGCCAGCGTTTCCTCACCTGAGACAGGCTCCGCCTCCGACCCTCTGTACCCCTCACGGCACTGACGGCTTCCCTCCAGATCTCCCCCTTGGCAATGGCGCCTACCTGTGAGGATGCAAAAGAGAGAATACATTAATCCACATGAGCAAAGACACAGAGACACACATATAGAACAATCCTCATTATGAACAGGCCATGGTATGCATGCAACTAATTGCACCTTTGTCATAGGGACATTATCCACTGTGGAAGGCCAAATGCACTACGTGCCAGTGGAAGCACACGGGTGGCATGAGGGGTACCACACACTCACTGACCAGGGATCACACTGTGCCTCACAGGCTACACCAGGATTATGTACAGCACCTCACAGCAGTCACCTGCCCCAGCACACTGATGCTACCTCAGCAGAGTACACAGACACACACAGGTACAGGACAATCACATGGCATTGCCAACTGCGGGTACACACCTCACTCTGCCCATGTGCCAGTAGACGGGGGTGTCACAGGTGTGGGGCTGGCTCAGCACGGCATGCACACAGCACTGCTCCCTGCTCACATCCGATGGCCAGGCCATATCCATCCCTCATGCTGCTTGTGTGCAACACTCCCCATATGCACTCACCCACATGACAGGGGACTAACACACACACCAATGTGCAGGGGACGAACACGGCCTTTGGACACTCACAGCACAGGTACACTGAACAAACACACATCCATGGGTACTGACACCTGTCACACTGGGGGGAACACAGGATCACATCAGGACTGTGGAAACAACATCCCCAGGAGGAGTATGCAGGCAGAATGTGGCATGCACCTTGCATTCATTGTCACAGTAGGCACTATGCAAGTGAGGAGTGCACACAGGAAACACAGCATGCTCTGCATGGGTGACATGAGGCCTTCCACACCCTGGGACCCACTCCAAACAACAGTGCATGTCTGTCACACATGGACACAATGCCAGAAGTCACTGTCACACAAAAGGGGCACAGTCTAAGCTAGTGGAGTCTGCACTCACCTGAACCCCTGGTCGACCATACAGGCTCTGGAACTGTGGGAGGATCACATCTATCAGGGCAAGGTTCTCCTCCTGGGTGAATGGCTGTGACCTCTCCACAGTCCTGGACATGGTGCCAGAGGAATCACTATCAGCAGCAGTGGTAATGGATGAATGGATGTGCAGGCAAGTGCTCTCTCATGGGACCTGGCTGCCTTATATATGCCTGGCTGGCCTGTTCATGTATAGGAGTACAGATTGATTGGTCAGTCACATTAGCATCCTACGTTTCATCCAATCCCTTCAAACCTACCCCAGTGTGTGGCTTTGCATGGTTTCAGTTTTGATAATGATGTCAAGTCAACATCCACATTGCAACAATGTAGATTCTTTCAAACTGACTTCTGCTGTGCACCTGGTGCTCAAAATCAAAAATTTAACTCAGTCTCCATGGCAACCATCAGGCATTTAGGCCCTTATACTTGTCCCTCATGTGTCCCCTATGTGTTTTCATACATTTACACACAGGTACGGTGCGTTCCACGCCCTAGGGCACCCCACAAGCAGTGATACCGACCGTACATGCGCTTGTACGGTCCGGATCACAATATGGGCGCTGGCGTATGCGTACGCCACAGTAGTACGGACTGTACACGCGCTTGTACGGTCCGGATCACAATATGGGCGCTGGCGTATGCGTACGCCACAGTAGTACGGACTGTACACGCGCTTGTACGGTCCGGATCACAATATGGGCGCTGGCGTATGCGTACGCCACAGTAGTACGGACTGTACACGCGCTTGTACGGTCCGGATCACAATATGGGCGCTGGCGTATGCGTACGCCACAGTAGTACGGACTGTACACGCGCTTGTACGGTCCGGATCACAATATGGGCGCTGGCGTATGCGTACGCCACAGTAGTACGGACTGTACACGCGCTTGTACGGTCCGGATCACAATAAGGGCGCTGGCGTATGCGTACGCCACAGTAGTACGGACCGTACAAGCGCGTGTACAGTCCGTACTACTGTGGCGTACGCATACGCCAGCGCCCATATTGTGATCCGGACCGTACAAGCGCGTGTACAGTCCGTACTACTGTGGCGTACGCATACGCCAGCGCCCATATTGTGATCCGGACCGTACAAGCGCGTGTACAGTCCGTACTACTGTGGCGTACGCATACGCCAGCGCCCATATTGTGATCCGGACCGTACAAGCGCGTGTACAGTCCGTACTACTGTGGCGTATGCATACGCCAGCGCCCATATTGTGATCCGGACCGCACAAGCGCGTGTACAGTCCGTACTACTGTGGCGTACGCATACGCCAGCGCCCATATTGTGATCCGGACCGTACAAGCGCGTGTACAGTCCGTACTACTGTGGCGTACGCATACGCCAGCGCCCATATTGTGATCCGGACCGTACAAGCGCGTGTACAGTCCGTACTACTGTGGCGTACGCATACGCCAGCGCCCATATTGTGATCCGGACCGTACAAGCGCGTGTACAGTCCGTACTACTGTGGCGTACGCATACGCCAGCGCCCATATTGTGATCCGGACCGTACAAGCGCGTGTACAGTCCGTACTACTGTGGCGTACGCATACGCCAGCGCCCATATTGTGATCCGGACCGTACAAGCGCGTGTACAGTCCGTACTACTGTGGCGTACGCATACGCCAGCGCCCATATTGTGATCCGGACCGCACAAGCGCGTGTACAGTCCGTACTACTGTGGCGTACGCATACGCCAGCGGCAATATTGGCCCAGGGACCCTATACACGCGCTCCGAGCGTATGTACGGTGCGTATTACAACTGTCAGTGGTGACAGGCGGCACACAGACAGGAATGGAGCGGACAGGTATTGCCAAGGGTGGACACCAATGCATTGTCTGTGCAATACCACCTGTGTGTGACACAGGTGTGTCAGGATGTGATGTGGCACTTTACCCCTGAGGTGTGGGCAAAGCACATGTACGATGAGCTGTGTACACATGTCGTGTGTGATGGTGCGCATTGTACCACACATCCCCTGCACTCCTTTGACATGTGTGCATGTCGTACACACTAGTGGAGCCATGAGTCACTTGCATGTCCCAGTCACGGACACCCGCACCTGTCCCCTGATGCCAGGTACACGGAATATTACATATGACACGTGTATGGCTGCGTTGCATGCTGCAACCATGTCATGTGTGTGGCATGTCTTTCCATGATTTTGCTGTAGGTGTGTGATTCAATGTGTCAGCAGTTGCTGCTGCCAACATGTGTCTGTGTGTCGATGGGCATGGCACACTGTTCCGCACACCAGCCCACATATGTGATTTGCCATGAGGTGTGTATGTATCCAACTACACGGAGTATCAACACAAGTACATATCCACATGCTCCCTATGTATGTTCTGTCTCGACATGTACTCCTCAAAGGCAATGTGTGTGGCCTGTCCTATTCCTATGACATGTGACCAGTGCATATCGCATCCAACTACCTGTCTGTACCATACGCATACTACTTCTGCACATGTGTGGATGTCTGTGAATCCTGTGATGCGTGTGCATGTTCACTTACACTGGCCCACAGCTAGTCTCATGCCATGTCATCGTGATCTTGCCCCCCTCCGTTAGTGGCTGTCCCTTGGTAGGAGTGTAACCTGACTGGCGTTCGTGTCCAGGAACTGTGGCACAGACCTGACTCACAACGTGGCATATGTGTATTGGCTGTGTAACATGTGCTCAGTGCATTGACGATGTTGTTGTACAGTGCTCACTCTTAGGTGTTCCTTCCATTTCACTGCAGGGCTCCGCCTCTCCCTCGACGTATGCCAGACATTGCTGCCCTGCATGAACGGGACTGTATACGCCGCTACAGATTCAGCCAACGGTTGATTGATGAGTTGACTGGCCGGCTGGAAGCACAACTCCTCCCGCGCCACAGGTATCCAAGTGCACTGACACCCAAGTTGAAGGTGATGGCAGCCCTACATTTCCTTGCCACGGGTACGTTCCAACATACCATTGCTGATGTCGGGGGCATGTCCCAGACGATGTTCAGCCGTGTTCTGCATGATTTCTTAGAGGCCATGTTGTTTCACCTGGATGAGTACATTAAATTCCCAAATCGTGAGCAGTTGACAGATGTCAAGCGTGAGTTCTATGCCCTGGGAGGGATGCCCCATGTCATTGGGTCCATAGATGGGACACATGTTGCGTTGGTACCACCACAGGCACAGGAGGTGGTGTATAGGAATCGCAAACATTATCACTCCATTAATGCCCTTGTGGTGTGTCTGTCCAACATGGTGATTTCACATGTCTGTGTTCGCTTTCCAGGATCAGCACACGATGCCTTCATCATGAGGCGTAGCAGGGTGCCAGAAATGATGCTGCAGCTGCGGAACGAGCGAGCATGTATTGTTGGTGGGTAGACTCTGGCAGTTCAGTGTTTGGCGTCATCTTCCAATCTCACTGCCTGTGCTGACACACTTCTGTCCATGATGTTTCCTTGTAGGGGACGCTGGCTATCCCAACATGCCATGGCTGATGACGCCTGTCCGCAACCCCAGCACGGCTGCCGAGCACCTCTACAACAACGCACATGGGCGGACCAGGAGAGTCATTGAGAGGACGTTTGGACTTCTGAAGAGCCGATTCCGGTGCCTCCACAAGACCGGCGGAGCACTCCCATATGCCCCGGTGAAGGTGTGCAAGATCATCATCGTCTGCTGCATGCTGCACAACATGGCAGTGGAGGAAGCTGTTCCACTCATACTGGATCAAGATGACCAGGACCATCCACCCGTGGAGGATGAAGGGCTTGGTGACGGGGCAAGTGATGTGGAGGAGGAGGAGGCTGTGGAGGACATGCGGAGTCGGCTCATACGCAACTTCTTTGCTTAGTGGTGAGTTCCAGTGTCTGAGTGTGCACGCATTGGGCCGTGTGTGGCATGTGTTGCAATGTGTGTGTCCATCTGCATGTCTGCCAAGTGAGTCAGTGGTGTGTATTGAAGTGTCACTCAAGTGATGGCGCAATGGAAGGATGTTGTCTGAGGGTCATCATTGTCACCTGTCATGTTAACAACATGATACGTGTTAAGTACATGCTTGCGGATGTGCTCCTTTGTGCTGAATCCTTGTGTGTCTCTCTTCCACAGGTCCATGTGCATGCTGTCTGCTGGTGGCATTGTTGTGCTCCTGCTACTCCTCATGAACACAGCGACATGTGCTGATTCAGCGTCACATGCACGGGCAAGTGTTGAAATCTCCTCAGGGTAAGGGATGCCTCACGTCGTTTTGGGTGTGTGAATTGTTTGTAGTCTGTGTGCACTTCTCCGGTTCATGTGTGTTCCATTTGCATACATGGTGATCCTACATGGGGAACATGACATGGGGCAGGCTTCACCTGGAGCCATGCTCAGACTTGGTGACTGTCATGTGGCAGGGGATTGGGGATTGTGATGAGGCCATCATTGTGTGTAACACTGGCCTCGGAAACATACAGGTTGCACCGGGTTGACATGGTGTGTGATTGCCCCATCAGGGCCTCAATGGTGTATAGCGGCCTCTCCGTGGCAGCAGGGGGTGTTTAGCTGTTATCCGTCACTTGTGTGCCAGGTCAATGGGATGCCAGCATCTGTGTTGCAATGGGGGGTGCCAGTGTTGCTCCCACATGTACATCCACATGACCTGTGTATGTGTTGACAGAGTATCATTGTCATTCCAACACACATGACTAATAAATTTGTCCCTCTGTCTCCAAGGTGCCTCTTCCCTGTCAATGGTGCCCTGTTGCCACTGTGCGTGCCGCAGGTCTGGCATAGTTTTCATAGGTGGTGCATATGTGTCTATGTGTAGAGTGACAAGATGCTAGGGGTTTGTCAGGGAGTGGGAACTGTATTATGCACAAGATGCACAGTTCCATCCACCTCAAGGCAAGAGAGACCATCCCCCAGGGAAACTACAACATCTGTGTAGAATCCTACCCTGCAGTCTACGGACATGTGCCTCACGACTCCCATGGTACTTGTCCATATCCGGAGTGCATCTGCACAGCTCTGCTACTGCGTCGGGCAACCAGGCCACATCAACGTCCTAACGGGATGGGGGGAATGTTTCACAGCCAGCTGCAGGATGACCTTCTAGATCCACGCCCACACTCATGATGCAGCCCACAACCCCAACACAACCATGTGGCACAGTGATCCTAAACTGCATTCTGGCATCTCCATGCATCCAACCTTGGCCTAGCCACCATTCTCAACATCCGCCTGACGCAAGCATGCTGCACATTGTAGGGACACATGTCTAGACATACCTGGGAGCGGCAAGCCAGGTCACTCCACATGATCCCTGACCTCTGCGCATGACTGTTGCTCCCCTGAATGTGTCTGTTGCCACAGTTGTGCGGGAACCACTCAGCTGGTTGGGCCCAGCACAGGTGAGTTTGGTACTCCATGTCTGTATCAGATGAGACATTGGGACCCATGTGTGTCCTGGGCAAGACTGCGACCCCACGGTTTGGATGGTTGGAGTTAATTCTGAGATCAGGCATGCTTTGACTGTACGACACACACATGTATTGTAATAATGTAGAATCACGGCATCATCTTGTAAGTGTGATTCATTTATTTGTGGTGGGGTACGGGTTTGTGGGGATGACAAGAGGTGCACAGCGGGAGTGTAGAATCCAGAGTTCACTGTGGGAGTTGGTATCCTTGTCGTAGCAAAATGTCAGAGTCCATGCCACAGTCTTCGTCAACATAGGTCAGACAGTGACCAGCAAGTCCATGTGGCAGAGAATGTCATGTGCTGCTATTGGGCCAGAGGGCCAGGTGCCAGGCCAGGTGACCTGGGAGATGGTGATGTTCTGCTGACTCTCACAGTCTTTTTCGTGGACGACCCACCTTCCTGCGGGGACCCTCGGAAGCAGTCCGTGACGATGTCTGTGACGCTCCGTCGGATGAATCCTCCTCCTCCTGATCCCTCCCTGTGTCTGGTAATGGCCTTCGCCTGGTGCCACAGGGAGGGTTGCCCATGTTGTCGGCAATCCGACGGAGTACACCGGTCATTTGGGTTTGCACCGCCACGAGCTCAGCCTGTCTATCCTCCATCCTTCCTTGGTGTTGCAGTTGACAGGCATGTTGCTGGGACTGCAGGGTCTTCATCTCCTGGAGGGTCCCCTTGATGTCATTGAGGGTGGACGCAATCTGGTCCATGCCCCTGGTGTCACGCCGGTATGTATCCAGGATGTTGCTGACCTGGGACACTACCGGGTCCTGAGCTGCCTGGTCAGGTTCGCGCCTCCGCCGTCCTCCACTCCCGCCACCCCTGCCCACGTGCACCTGGCCTGCCGTTGTGGGTGCATCGGGTCTCCGGGACCCCTGAGGGATGGCATCTGCGTTGCCGCCTGCCTCCTCCTGGGTGCCCGGAGGACCGTGTCCCTCCTGGGCAGACTGGCTGGGTGGTCGTGTGCGGGCAGGGCTCCTGGACGTCTCCTGGGATGTGGCAGGAATGGGGGTGGTGGTTGGCACAGTTGTACCTGACGCAGGTGCTGCAGGTGGTTGGACACCAGAGGGGCCAGGTTGGTCTGGGTCATCCACGGAGTGGTGAGAGTCATCGCTGGCGGTGGGGTCATCATCCCGCGGAGCCTGGTCCTGTGTGACTTCCCCCCCAGTGTTGGGGGGTGTTCGTCGACGTTGACCTGTGTGTGAGAGAGACAATGTTAACAGTGTCACATGTGGCATCCATGTTGCATGCATTTCTGATTTGGCACTCTTCCTCTGGGTAGTTGGATCTGTCCTGCATTCCTCTCACAGTGCACTTGTGCATGGCTATGTCCCTTGGCCACAGCTGTCAGGGCTTTACGCATGTGTGAGACACAATCTTAGTTGATGCATCTATTTGGGTACACAGTCAGCAGTGTGGTGTGCGGGCGTAGCGAGCCATGCAGAGGCGCCTTACGTGTTGCACTGTACGTGGCCAAATGGTGTTTTGGCAAGGCAATTTGATGTTGCAGGTAGGGGACTGAAGCATTTGTGACAGGGTTCTTACCGACACGGTGGGTGGGTATACTGGGTGTGTGGTTAGGTCTGTGCCTGCAGCACGGATGGACTCGTGCACAGATTGACACATGGACCGGTCTTCATCTACGGAAGGGGGGGTTGAGGCACTGCCAGACCTGGTCTGCATGCACACAGTCCACCGGCTGACGAGTGGACATGGCCACACCACCCAAGGGTGATTTAGTCTCCCTGTGTCTCCCTTCCTCCCTCCCTCTGTCACCCTCCTCCCTCCCTCTGTCGGTCTCCCTCTGTCACCCTACTCCCTCCCTCTGTCTGTCTCCCTGTGTCCCCCCTCTGTCTCCTTCCCTCTCATTCCCCCTCTCCCTCCCTCTCTTTGTCACTCTCTGTCACCTCAGGCCAGCTTCCTGGGCACACACAGTTAGCCGGTCTTTGAATGGCCATTGGCTTGTTCATGTGAGTTAGTCCCTGTTCTCCGGGCACCCATTGGGCAGTGTGTCTGAGTGTAGGCTGCTGCTGTGGCGGTGTGTGCTGAGACTCTATCAGAGCGATGCATCTTCATTGTCTGCTGTTATGTGCAAATTGTGCCTTCAGACCCATGGCATCCTGCATGGCAGCCATCATTTGCAGGCAAGACAGTACTGTGTGGGTACACACAGTTTGTATGGCTGTGCCCTGGGCCATATGGGCTGAGGGCATTGTTGTGTGCTTGTGAGTTGCTCAATGTTAGTTTTGCTGCCCCCACTCCCAGCATCGACCACATCCTGTGTTGTGTTGGTGTATTGTGTGGCCTGTGACTTGGCATGGCCCTGATTGATGCATGGGGCATGGAGGTGCCAGTGGCATGTGTGTGTTTGTGGAGTGTTGTTGTGTCCGGTGGTGGCTTGGGGGGGGTGGCATGCATGATTGATTGTGTATGGCATCCCCCCCATGTGAGGTGAGTTGTTTGTGTACTCACCAGGGTCTGGGAGTCCTGGCAGTCCGTGTAGTCCCTCCACCGCCAGCGTGGACATCACCTTCTCCTCCCAGGGATGGTATTGTACCGGTCTGGGGGGCGGCCCTCCTCCAGTGATGTTCCCCTGGTTGTGATTGTCAGTCATCTTCCTCTTGACCGTCCTCCGCAGATCGTACCACCTGGATTGGCACTCGTGCCTGGTCCTTCTGGTTGTCCCAACAGCATTCACAGAATCGACGATCCTCTGCCACATGGCGGTTTTTTCGGATATGCTGGTCTGTCTGACCAATGTCCCAAAGAGCTGTGGCTCGACTCTGAGGATTTCGTCGACAAGGATCTCCAGCTCCTCCTTTGTGAACTTTGGATTCTTGGTGGTGGACATGGCGTGGGGTGTGGTTGTGGGGGTGTGGGTGTGGATGGCTGTGGGTGTGTGGGTGTGGTAGTGGAGGTGTGTGTGTGAATGTGATGAGGGGGTGTTTGTGTAGGTGGTTGTGTGAAGGTATGCAAGTGTGAGGTTCAAGTATGGTGGTGTGGGTCGTCTGTGGGCTCTGGCAGCAGTGGGTCTGTTGCAAAGGCTCATGGTTTGTGTGTGTGGTCCATTTTTATTGGTCCATTTGTGGGTGTGGCTGTGTTTGAAATTTGTGTGGGTGTGTTATGAGGAGTGATTGAGTTTTGGGCCTCTGTTTGGCAGTTTGGCAGTTGCAGGTGAGTGTATGTGATGTTTGTGGGGTTGTTGGGCCTGTTTGGTGGTGTGGGGAAACTCTACTTGACTCTCCTTGTGTAAATATGGTTTGTCCGGGTTCAGTACGTGTTTTTTTGGCGTCAGTACGGTCCGTACATGCACTGGTGGGGGTGCGGTCCGTACATTCCCTGGTGGGGTGGTGGTTAGGTGCGTAAATACACGGCTGGGGTGGGGGTTTGGTGCGTACATACACGGCTGGTGGTTCGGTGCGTACATACACGGCTGGGGGGGGTTCGGGGGCGTACATACACGGCTGGTGGTTCGGTGCGTACATACACGGCTGGTGGTTCGGTGCGTACATACACGGCTGGGGGGGGGTTCGGGGGCGTACATACACGGGTGGGTGTTTGGTGCGTACATACACGGCTGGTGGTTCGGTGCGTACATACACGGCTGGGGTGGGGGTTTGGTGCGTACATACACGGCTGGTGGTTCGGTGCGTACATACACGGCTGGGGGGGGTTCGGGGGCGTACATACACGGGTGGGTGTTTGGTGCGTACATACACGGCTGGTGGTTCGGTGCGTACATACACGGCTGGGGTGGGGGTTTGGTGCGTACATACACGGCTGGTGGTTCGGTGCGTACATACACGGCTGGGGGGGGGTTCGGGGGCGTACATACACGGCTGGTGGTTCGGTGCGTACATACACGGCTGGGGGGGGGTTCGGGGGCGTACATACACGGGTGGGTGTTTGGTGCGTACATACACGGCTGGTGGTTCGGTGCGTACATACACGGCTGGGGGGGGGTTCGGGGGCGTACATACACGGCTGGTGGTTCGGTGCGTACATACACGGCTGGGGGGGGTTCGGGGGCGTACATACACGGGTGGGTGTTTGGTGCGTACATACACGGCTGGTGGTTCGGTGCGTACATACACGGCTGGGGGGGGGATTCGGGGGCGTACATACACGGGTGGGTGTTTGGTGCGTACATACACGGCTGGTGGTTCGGTGCGTACATACACGGCTGGGGTGGGGGTTTGGTGCGTACATACACGGCTGGTGGTTCGGTGCGTACATACACGGCTGGGGGGGGGTTCGGGGGCGTACATACACGGCTGGTGGTTCGGTGCGTACATACACGGCTGGGGGGGGGTTCGGGGGCGTACATACACGGGTGGGTGTTTGGTGCGTACATACACGGCTGGTGGTTCGGTGCGTACATACACGGCTGGGGGGGGTTCGGGGGCGTACATACACGGGTGGGTGTTTGGTGCGTACATACACGGCTGGTGGTTCGGTCCGTACATACACGGCTGGGGGGGGTTCGGGGGCGTACATACACGGCTGGTGGTTCGGTGCGTACATACACGGCTGGGGGGGGGTTCGGGGGCGTACATACACGGGTGGGTGTTTGGTGCGTACATACACGGCTGGTGGTTCGGTGCGTACATACACGGCTGGGGTGGGTGTTAGGTGCGTACATACACGGCTGGTGGTTCGGTGCGTACATACACGGCTGGGGGGGGTTCGGGGGCGTACATACACGGCTGGTGGTTCGGTGCGTACATACACGGCTGGGGGGGGTTCGGGGGCGTACATACACGGGTGGGTGTTTGGTGCGTACATACACGGGTGGGGGTTCGGGGCGTACATACGCGGGCGGGGGGTGGTGGGGTGTTCGGCGCGTATGCGGGCACATGTCTCCATGGTTGCTATGGGAGTTCGGTTCGGACGGTGTTTTTTGCGTACGGTTGTGAAATGGGGAGGACGGGAGGGATCGTACTTGCGCAGTCGGACTTTATTTTTCCGCACGGTGGGTTTCTCGCCCGGGGACGTGTCGGTGACTTTTCCCGACCCGAGGACGTGTGGGGAAATCTTCCCAATGCGATTCGTATGGACTTTTTTCCGTTCGAATCGTACTTGGCAGTTTGTACGCTACTTTGACGATTCGGACGGAAAAAAATCCGGATACGAGTCGGACGGGGAATTTTTTTACCGGATCGGAATTGGCACCTGAATGTGTCAATTGTTTCAACTTCTGTTTAACAAATGTATATTAGTGTGTGTTTGTAGTGTAGGCTGACACTCTGGCTTCTAGCATTCAAGAGCACTCTGGACTATTTACTGAGTTCCACGGGTTTACCTCCCTTCAGAAGATATTCCCTTCTTAGCCATTGTTCTTTTAAAATATGTCTTCTGATTTATAGTTGAGAATACTGTCCAGCTTGAAAGTTATTTTGCTCTAATGTGAAAGCATTATGCCTATTTGTCTTATTCTCTCATCAGAGCTCTTTTTTGGATCTCTGAACTGATGCCTTTACTTCATTTTAAAGAGAATTTGTCATTCTTATGCTTAATCTAGATTAGGGAAATTACTTTATGGAACACACCTGCTGTATTATCTGTTTAATTTGTAATATTCACAAATTTGGGTGCCGATTACGATCCGGTAAAAAATTTCCCCGTGCGACTCGTATCCGGTCTTTTTACCGTACGAATCGTACAAGTGCCGTACGAACTGGCAATCACGATTCGCATGGTAAAAAGTCCATACGAACCGCATTGGGAATCATTCCCCACACGTCCTCGGGTCGGAAAATGTGTCCGACACGTCCTCGTACGATTTACCGTACAAATGTGAAAGGTGAAGTCCGACCGAGGAATCACGATCCATCCCGTGCGTCCGAGGTTACAACCGGATGGAAAAAACACAGTCCGCACCGAACTCCCATAGCAACCATGGAGACATGCCCGCATACGCGCTGACCCCCCCCCCAGCCCCCGTACGTACGCGCCGACCCCCCCCAGCCCCCGTACGTACGCGCCGACCCCCCCCAGCCCCCGTATGTACGCGCCGACCCCCCCGTGTATGTACACCCGTGTACGTTCGAGTCGAACCCCCCGTGTATGTACACCCGTGTACGTGTCGAACCCCCGTGTACGTTCGAGTCGAACCCCCCCGTGTACGTTCGAGTCGAACCCCCCGTGTACGTTCGAGACCCCCCGTGTATGTTCGAGTCGAACCCCCGTGTACGTTCGAGTCGAACCCCCCCGTGTACGTTCGAGTCGAACCCCCCCGTGTATGTACACCCGTGTACGTGTCGAACCCCCCCGTGTATGTTCGAGTCGAACCCCCCCGTGTACGTTCGAGTCGAACCCCCCCGTGTACGGTCGAGTCGAACCCCCCGTGTATGTACACCCGTGTACGTGTCGAACCCCCCCGTGTACGTTCGAGTCGAACCCCCCCGTGTACGTTCGAGTCGAACCCCCCGTGTACGTTCGAGTCGAACCCCCCCATGTACGTTCGAGTCGAACCCCCCGTGTACGTTCGAGAAAACCCCCCCTACGCGCTGGGGGTACGCACCGTACATACACGGGTGGGGGTACGACTCGAACGTACACGGGTGTACATACAGGGGGGTTCGACTCTAACGTACACAGGGGGTTCGACTTGAACGTACACGGGGGGTTCGATTTGAACGTACACGGGGGTTCGACTCGAACGTACACGGGGGGTTCGACTCGAACGTACACGGGGGGGTTCGACTCGAACGTACACAGGGGGGTTCGACACGTACACGGGTGTACATACACGGGGGGTTCGACTCGAACGTACACGGGGGGTTCGACTCGAACGTACACGGGGGGTTCGACTCGAACGTACACGGGGGGGGGTTCGACACGTACACGGGTGTACATACACGGGGGGTTCGACTCGAACGTACACGGGGGGTTCGACTCGAACGTACACTGGGGGTTCGACTCGAATGTACATGGGGGGGTTCGACTCGAACATACACGGGGGGTTCGACACGTACACGGGTGTACATACACGGGGGGTTCGGCGCGTACGTACGGGGGCTGGGGGGGTCGGCGCGTACGTACGGGGGCTGGGGGGGGTCGGCGTGTACGTACGGGGGCTGGGGGGGGTACAGTGCGTACCGGGCCACCTACTCTGGTCGATTTGCGCCGTACTTCGCTTTTCCGGCACTTTTTGGGTGCCGTGAAAATATTGCCGTCCGGACTGCTGTCGGTTCGAATCGTAATTCCTGGGTCGTGAAACGCTGCCTGAAAGCGTCCCGACGTCACGTCGCAGCATTCCCGGATCACATTCGTATGTATGTTTTCGTCGGTCGGTGTTTTTTACGATTCGTACGGAAATGGTGTTTCCATGCGAATCGTAATTCCATGTTTGTAAAGTTTTACGACCGGGTACGAGTCGGACGGGGAAAACGCTCCGACCGACGGTTCGTACCCGGTTTTTACCGGATCGTAATCGGCACCTCGGTATTTTACGTTGTTTTGAAATATCGGCTAATGGATTATTTGAATTTGTAATAATGATGACTAAAGACTGATATATACTGAATAAAACAATTTAAACTTACTAGAATTGTCAATAAAACCCTTCAACTCACACCAATTGCCTTTATTGACTATTACAAATGCCAAATTGTTTTTATTGTTTATGAAGGTCTGATGTAAATGACTGCTCCTTTTAAATTCTCCTTGTTGACGAACTAAGGTCCATACGACCAGTGGTGGGGGTTATTTAGGGGCATATCAACAACAACCGGCGATAATTATCGCTCAGCGCTCTTAGCGTGAGGATAATTATCGCCGGCTAGCGTGAATTTTTATCGCTGAGATAGCGTGCTATTAGCAACGCTTATCTCAATAGCGATAAAAATCTACACGCTAACAGGCTAACGTGAGATTATCGCTGGAAACCCAGCGATAATCACACGTTACCTTGTTGATAGGGACAGGCAAACTTAGCCATGATATCCTCCTTCCATAGGATATCATGGCTAAGTCTGAAAATTAGCAGACGTAAAAAAGCAGCGTTAACCGCGGTTAGCGCTGCTTTTTTTGTCTCTAACAGGGTTAGCGACATTCTTGATAATAGGAGAAATGTCGCTTAGCAACATTTCTCCTATTATTTTACTCTGGAACGCCCCCTTTGCATCTCATTAGAGATGCAAGGGGAAGCGTAGAGTAAAAGGGTGCTAACATGCAAATTTGCGTGTTAGCACCCTGTTGTTGATAGGGTGCTAGTTTTATCTCTGCTTTTTTGGCTTTTAAAGCCAAAAAAGCAGAGATAAAGCCCTTGTTGATATGCCCCTTGATGAGTATATTTGAACACTGAGATACAAAGATCCTTGAGCGAAACATAACATGAATTCAGTTTAAAAGGGCTTGAAATATTGGCAGAGGAGTGTGTGGATGACAATGATGATTTAATTAGGAAAAAAGCAATTGACAGAATCTGAAGCCAACAAGTGGATGATGTGCATAGAAAATACAAACGAAAACAAATTCCACTGCTGTTACCCTATCTGAAAAAAGGTGACATATGTAAGAGGTAATTCACATATGATGTATGCTCAAGAGCTAGGAAGAGGTTTGCAACATGAAGGAGTGAGGCTGTGTATACAGGAGGTGGACCTTCAACTGAACCACCACCAATTGACTTGGCAGAGGTGATGGAATTTATCTTACAGCCCTAGGTAACATCAGTAGTGTGCAGCATTTATACATACGGTCCTCCTACTACCACTATAGTAAAGTTGAAACAACCACAAAAAAGTACCGTAATACAAAAGAGACCAAACAAATACAAATTCAGTGTGCATACGTACCCTTATGAAAAATAGGCAATGTGTTAGACCTGCCATTCTTGGTGTGTTTTCCCCCTAACCTTTTGCTTTCAGACTTCCTGTTTGCTGACTAAGGGCCTGATTATGAGATTGGCAGTCTGAAGAACCGCCGAACCCACGGTGCCAGTGTGGAAACTGCCAAACCCACGGTGGAGGTGCAGAAACCACTGCACCTGCGGTCCTATTGCCCTATTAAGAGTCTGACACTAGGTCTGCCTTTTGGAGCACCCTTGGCGGTGGCGTAGCGGTCAGAGACTAGCAATTTGCTGGTGTTTCCCTGCGGCACCATCAAGCATATTAGGTGTTTTCTCACCACCACACTTTTCATGGCGGTGGGCCCGCCATGAAAAGTGTGGCGTGAGGAAACAAAGGGGGCTCTGTGGGGCTCCCACAGTATCCTGAATACTGCTATCACCCCTTGAATATACCCAAGTTTACCCTCCTGAAATCACCCCACATGCATACACATGCTATTCAGTGAAAAATTAAAAGAACACTCTCAGAAACCCTTTTTTTTCTCATCAGTGTATTCCACCCACTCAAGATAAACTATGCCCATTTACCTTATAAATACCGCATCCAACATAAAATCTTGCTCATGCTTCCCTTCGTGTTCTGAAAAAACCTCCGACCACTCCCTCCTGTTCAGTTCTTCCTTAAAACCAGCTCAAACACCTGTACCCAATGAGGTTACGTGATTACCAAATTTAAATAAAACCCACAACATCATCTGTCTCGTGCTTGCACAATTTGTGAAAAAACTCATTCCTCCGAAAAATCCCATAATACACTACCCCAGGGTTTGAAAACAATACCCCAACAAAATAAATTCCCTTGAATCCTGAAGAAAAAACCGCAACACATACACCAAACATCATCGTTTTGTGACATTAAGATATGAAATCCAACATAATCAGTGGAACTTTATAATGCCATGTGTAAATTACAAAACATGCAATTTAACTGAAAAGTTCGTAATTTATTGAATATCCCTCAAGTGCTCGGTTCCCCCTTTTTTCCAATCAAATGTTATACTGCCTCGTGTAAAAATGTCCCTTCCAAAATCCATGACGTTGCACTTTCCCCATATTGATGCTTTTAAAAATTGCCATAATCTTCAATACCATTCTTCAAACCAGTGGGGTGCGGCCTCGCATATGGACGATAATTGCAAAGTGTTGGACCTGGCCCTTTTGGCCGGATGGTCCCTAGACTTTTCGCCTTCCACCTGTACTTTTTCTGACCTGCTGTTGGCTATTCTATGACTCTGGGCACATTACCACTGCTGTTCAGTGCTAAAGTGCATATGCTCTCCCTATTTAAAATGTATATGTTGGTTGGATTCCATGATTGGCTTATTTGGATTACTGTCAGACCCCAGTAAAGTGCACCAGGAGTGCCCAGGGCTTGTAAATACAAATGCTGCTGGTGGGCTTGCAGCACTGGTTGTGCCACCCACAGAAGCGGCCTGGTAAAATGTAGCTAAGGTCTGCCATTGCAGAACCTGCGTGCAGTCTGGTACTGTCGTGCTGACTGGGCAAGTGCACACACTTGCCAGTCCCTAAACCTTCCCTTAACTTCATATTAGTCACCCCTATGGTAGGCCCACGGGCAGGGTGCATTGTAAGCATAAGGTAGGACAAGCCCTGATGTGTGTGGCCTGTCCTAATAGTGAATTACAGCCATTTTCGTTTTTCACTATTGTAAGGCTACCTGTTCTCCATAGGCCAGAATGGGCTGTTAGAATTGTTACATTCTATGATCCTAACAGACCCAGGGAACATGGTAGAAATTCGAGTTTAGTATGCCTGAACTCAGAATGATAAAATAGATCTTTTAGTAAAGTTTATTTTAATATTCTGTGTTTGCAAATACCACTTTTAGAGAGTTGGTATTTGCTTGCCTGACCATTTCAGCCCGCTTCTGCTATGATGTGTATCAGCCTGTCTGGTTGTGTGAGTGCAGGGCTGGGGAAACCCAGAGGGGCAGGGCTAGGTAGCCTGGTGGTGAATAGGAAGATTGGCAGTTAGATGGGTGGGAGGAGTACACCTGGGCTCTGAATAGGGTTGTGCTCTGCTACCACAATTGCTGGCTCCACCTCCTGCGGAGCGGCTGATGGCTCTGCCCTGCAACCTGAATATAGAGTCATGTCAACAGAGTGCTCAAGAACTGGTTTGGACTGGGCAAAGGTCCCTCAACCCCAGCGGAACAAAGGAATTAGGGGTATAAGTATTGGGACCCTGCTCCCAAGAAATTAGATCCTGCTGAAACAAGAAGAACCTCTGCCAGAGGAGAGTACTGTCCCTGACCTGGGGGATTGGCCTGCAGTGGTTTCCTTGCTGCTGAAGGAGAGGAGAAAGACTACTAAAGACTTTGCTTCAACTTGTGCTTTAAAAAGATCTCCCAGGGCTTGAACTGAGCTTGCCTCCTGAACGAAGTCCCAGGGCCAGTGGACTTCACCCCCAGCTCCCCAGAGTCTTTTGGAAGTGCCTGCTGCTGTTGATGGGCCTTCTGAGGGACTGCGTGTCGCAAGGAGCTGGAAGCGGGATGCAAGGAAGAGAAGCGTGCCACCGTCGGAGCTGTTGCCGTCGCATCTCGCAGAGAGTGTCGCCGCTGCAGCATCGCATCGAGCAGAAGCGTCTCGCATCATTTCGGCAGTGTCTCACAACGCGGAAGAAGCGTGTCGCCATCGCAGCCATCGCAGCTGTTGCATTGCACCGCATCGAGAGAAGAGTCTCTCATCGAGGCGGAAGCGTGTCGCCATCGCAGCCATCGTAGTTGTCGCATTGCACCGCATCCAGAAAAGCACCTCGCATCCACGGAGAAGCGTGCCGCCGTCGGAGCCGCTGCCGTCGCATCTCGCAGAAGGGGTGTCGCTGCTGTAGCATCGCAACGAGCGGAAGCGTCTCGCAACGTCGGAGAAGAGTGCCGCTGCCAAGGCCGCTGTCGTCGCATCTTGTCAAGGCTGACGCCGCTGTAGCTGACGCATCGAGTCGAGCCTCCTCGCAACATCGGAGAAGCGTAAGGCATCTGGAAGATCCCGTCTTTATTTCTTTTGCACCAAGAACTTCAACGCATCTGCATCGCTGCAACACTTTTGTTGCCCTGCGTGTCGCATCTAAGGTACATTGACGTAAAGTGTCGCATTTAAGAACTTAAGTTAAGAGGAACTAAGCAACCATATTGTGTATTTTTAATCGTTTAATGGTCGTGTGATAATCCTATATAAAGAATCCTTATTTTTAAATATAAATACCTGTGTGGTGTCCATTTGTAGTGTGTCAGTTAATTACTGTATGTGTTCACAAATGCTTAACCTATAACGCTCTGAGATAAGCCTTGTCGGCTCGCGCCAAGCTACCTAGAGGGTGAGCAGGGGTTATTTTAGGAGTGTAACCCCTTACCCTGACTAGAGGAAAGGTTCCCTGCTTGTCACAAGTACCTACCTGTGCCAACCAGAGAACCCGGATTCTAACACAAAGCAAGTTTCATGGGGTAGTGAGTGCACTCCTTCCCTTGTATATTTAAGTTTTTGCTTGAACTGCCAATTAATGCATGCAAGACAGCTCTGTGAATCGCCCCGTCACAGTGTATCAAAAGATTATGCCAAAGGGTGCTGCGGTTTGCGTACTCTGCTGCTGCACTGCGTGAATAAGAGAAATCCTCCAAAGTGAACCCAATCTTACAATGTTAACCAAGTTAATCCATAGTACACCAGAGAATTTGAGAATCGATATTAATCATATCTTTCCATGTTTGTAGATTTTACATAAGCACGTGCGTTCAACCATATTTGATAACAGGACTCAAGTCAAGTCAAAATAGTCTTTATTTCGAATATTTCATCTTAAAAGACATATTAATAATTCATCATGATAATTAAAATTGGAATAAGATTATTAACATTATATATTTTTAATAAATAACAAGTTAAAAAGCAGTAGTAAAAAAATATTAAACATTTCAGTATACATCGACTTGAAGTTGGTTATAACATGGGGTTTAATTGTAACATACTCCACGATAATAAGGGTAATGCTAAACTGCATATATAAAACCAGTGGGGAAATTTCATCTGTTCCGTAAGAGCCATGCCCAGCTAATGTATTTGGCTAAGCCAATAACCACAAGAGAAGATGTATCTGTCATTAAAATCCTTCTAGCGGTCTGGGCTGATCTGACACCCAATTCACGACACACAGGACGCAACCAAACTCTTCTTGGTTGGAGGTATACTGGACAGACAAATAAAAAATGATCAATTGTTTCAACCAAATTTTTACAAGTTGGGCATTTATCACTACCATTTGAGGTCCAACTTGCAGTAAAGGAACATAATGGTAGTGTCCCAATTCTAAATTAGTGATATAGTTTCCGATCCTGTTTTTTGGTTATTACGTCCCAGTATGCTTCGAGAGAGGGTTAATCCTTAATGGACAAATAGGTTGCGGTCAGAGAGCTACCAATCAGATGAGTAAAGCGATTATGTAAAGTCCATTGCCAATAGGCTTCCTTAAAGATTTTTTTTGGGGGAAAGACTGCCGACGCAGGGTTAGACCACAATTCACCCATGCCCATTCCTGTCAATATAAGTTTAGTTTCTGACAGCCAACTAATTCTATAAGAGCCCCCCATGTCCTTTACCTCGCACAACGCCTTAGCATAGAGGGAAAGCTCTGGGGTAGTCCAAAGGCGTCGCCAAAACGCCAAGGGCCTATACCTGACCATATCCTCAATAGGTAGGCAACCCAGATCGAATAGCAGAGGAATGCGTGGTGTGGAAAGGGGTAGCCCTGTTAATGACCTCAAAAAGTTATTTTGGGCCACCCTCAAGGAGTCCAGATTGCTGTACCCCCATAACTCGGCACCATACATAACTGCAGGAAGGATTTTAGACCCGTAAATTTGCATCACTGGTGCTATGGGTTTAGTGCAGGATTGCCTGTGTTCCTTAAGTAATGCCCCACCTAATTGTGAATGCTTTAAACTAAGCAATTCTGTTTGAGGCCTCCAACTTAGGTTGTCACTAAAAGTCACCCCCAAATAAGTGAATGTGGGAGTCTGTTCCAGTCTGACACCACCCATATCAACCCTAGCTTTTACGGGGCGGGTGCCACGAAGGACCATGAATTTAGTTTTCCCCACATTGACCTCGAGCTCATGTTCGCGGCAAAACAGCTCAAACCTAGACAGAGCCAATTGAAGCCCCTGTCGGGTTTTGGAGATAAGGAGCGTATCATCCGCGAACATGAGCAAGGGGACTTTCATTCCTACCAACGAGGATGCATCAGTCGGAAAGTTAGAGAAATAACTCGTTACACCATTATTAAACAGGGAAAACAATGTAGGGGCCAGAACGCACCCTTGCCTGACCCTTTTGGACACTTCAAATCTCGCTGTTACTTCCCCTGGTTTACTCCATCTAACCTGGGCAAATGTATGAGCGTGCAGTTTAACTAAGAGCCTCAAAAACTCGGCCGGCATACCCATCTCCCGGAGGACCTCCCACAGTTTGGGTCTTGGTACCATATCAAATGCAGACCTGAGGTCCACAAATGCTGCAAAGAGCATACCCCCCCCCAAGGTAGACTTCCTTCCAATATAGTAATGTAAACCTAAAGGCTTGATCTATGGTTCCTACATGTGTCCGGAAACCTGCCTGAAAAGGCGTCAGGATGTCGTTGTCGGAAATCCAACTAGTAATGTGGCCCAGCAACAAACGTGCGGTGATTTTTTGGGCCGCATCTATGAGGCTGATCGGGCGGTAATTGGCTGGGGCAGAGCGATCGCCCTTCTTGTAGATTGGCAAAATCTCTGCCCCAAACCAAGAATCCGGGACCGTCGCTCCACTAGCCAGGGCTATAGCTAAGGTTTTTAAGTAAGGTACCCAAAGATCCTGATCCTCTTTGAATAAGTCAGCAGGGATACAATCAGGGCCTGGGGCTTTACCATTCGGGAGAGATTTCAAAGTTAACATCACCTCACTACAGGTGAACTCTAATATTCCTGCATCATTAAATAGCAGCGGGGCATTTACGGTGTTTTCGGTGGACTTAAATTGGTTTTCGAAATAACTAACCCACTGGGCAGGTGCAACATGATTAGCCGGAATCATAGTCAGCGGGTTCCTACCCCATTTTAAGAGATGCCAAAAATGGCACATATTTCTACCCTCACAAGCCTCAAATAGCTCGTGCCAGCGAGTTTCGTCCCAGTTTAACTTTGCTGACCTTTGAGCAGATTTATAAGCAGCTCTACATCTCCTGATCTTTATCGAGTCCCTTAACTTAATGGCTAGGATTAATGCTTTGCGTGACTCTCTACATCCTACATCGAACCATGAATTCTCCCTCTGACGAGTGGGTTTAATAGTGGCTGGGACACTTTTAATGAAGAATTTTTTAAGGGCTGTAAATAGTTCACTGTGGATGTCCGGAATGAGAGTAATAATCTCTTCCTCGGCGTCATAGCAGGACAACTTAGACATAGCAACATTGACCAATTCCCTAATAGCAGCCCGAGCAAAGGGATCATGGGCAATCTTAGGCCAACGAACCCTTCTCATGTCATTAGACAGGGTAGCTGGCACCTGCAGGGAGGATACATCATCATTACTACAACCTGAAAAACTACTATCGGTTAGGGTCAGCATCAGGGGGTTATGATCACTCTCTAACCTATCCGTCACCACCATATCAATAACGTCTGCCCACAACTCACAATTAACCAGGATGTAGTCAATTCTGCTCTTACTTCTGCCATTGTCAAAGGTTGTCATTCCTCCCCTATCCGAGGTTGTTCTTCCATTAACAGCCCGCAACCCCAATTCCAAACAAAGCCCCTTCAAAAATAGAGCTACTTGTGTCCACTTACTAATGGGGTTTAGTTCTAATTGGGGGATACCCCACACAGAGTCCTCACTTTCAGTAAGGTACCCATCGTCAGACCCCAAAGGTTCAAAACAAGTATTGAAGTCACCTGCCACCACCCTGTGGCCAGCTCTAGGTGTGTTACGAAGTAATAGGTCCAATATAAAGACAGAGGGGGGACATTTACCACCCGGAAATCCCCTAAGATTGGTGTTAAATATATGAATATTAAGTCCCTTAGGAGAGGAGACCTGTATGGCCAATATGTCGGGGCTGTGCGTTGGAACTTCCCTAACTTCAATACCTTCGCATTGACGTACCCAAATTGATAGTCCACCCACCGGTCTACCTCTAACACCCCTAACAGCTGGTTTAAAGTAATTAACATACCCTACACGATAAATCGGATCCACTGCCCACGTTTCCTGGAAACACCAAATATCAACCTGATCTACAAACGCCACCCAATCAGGAGAGGCCAGTTTAGAGTGGAGACCGGCTATGTTCCAGGAAGAAAATGATAGGCTGTTACTCAGATTTGTCGGGTTCGTAAGCTGTGTCACCATAGGGGGGTCAATAAAAGAACAATCGGGAAGTAGGCTCGTATGAACAGGAGTACCAGACGGAGCAGGTACACTAGCTTGTGCCAGTGGTTGCAAGGCAACAGGTGGCTCCCAACATGCACACAATGAGCTCCCTTTTAAAACAGGCCCTGACATCATAAAGCTATCCCCCTGTCAATCGTTATCCTCCAGGGTGGAAAGAGCAGCAAAGCGATTTTTTAACCTAATTTGGGGGCCAGGTTGTGGGACATAATGGGGGGCTCGTTGCAGCATAAGGGTCGATGCTCTTACAGGCCTATAAAAATAACCTAGAGGTAGAATCAGAATCTCGTCTTGGGAGGGAGCTTGGTATATTGCCTGCTCCAAGATACGTTCTACCAATGGGGGGACCTAAAACTTAATACAACACAATCACCTCTCAGGGCCTTTTGGTCATGGCCAACCCAGGACACCTGCCTGACCATTTTAAATTCATCGAATAATGGTTATGTCGCCCCAAACTTTCTGCCTAGGAAATACAAAGCTTTGTTTTTTAAATTAGTCCAATGCTCACTGGTCCCCACCGCCAGTTGGGGGACATTGGCTAGAATGATAGTATAGGGCGTGGCTTCTGGGGGGAGGTGAAGGCTCCTTGAGTCTGCCGATGCCTCTGAGTTACGTGACACAGGCCTTATCGATTCATCCATAGGCTGGGGATCGATCAACGAGCTTCTTGCTACATGGTGGGCGGACAGGGGTCTAGTAGAAGGAGCCCTAGGTGCTAATAAGTCCAGGGGGTTACTAGTGTGCGTTCCTATAGTGTTTTGGCCAATGGTAGACCTTGCCCTGGTACAGCTGACCTCTTCCTCATTATTCTGAGCTGGTGTGACTACAGCTAGAGTGTGAAGTTTAGTCAGATTAACTTCGATGTGATTAAGTCTGGTTACCACAGTATCGAGTTTAGCCAAAACAGGTTGAATAAGTATCGCTAATTGGTCCCTCAATATGGAGCTTAAGCAATCAAGACTCTGTTGGCTCAAACATTGCATATTATTAGTGTATGATGGAGCAATGATTGGGGTTGGGGGCTGGCCGCCCGGGGGACCTATGGCAACTCCAGGGATGGGGGGTTTATTTTGAACCCTACCTTTCCTCTTTTTACATGGAGGTTCTCTAACTTTAGGGCCTGCTGCTCTAAAATTCGCACGAGTAGTTACCATTACTGGGGTAGATGGTGGGCTAGAGGGAAGAGGTGTATCAATGAGACCAGAACATGAGGACGTGTTTACTAAACCCCCCAAAGTACAGGAATCCGGACGTGATTCCAATAGCGGGTCACTAACAGCTAAGGGGAAAGTGCAAGGCAAAGCTGTAGAGGGATCCAGTGACAACCTACGTTCCACAGCTAAGATTTTGTCCGTTATTTCTAATTCAACCCTTGTAAGATAATCATCAAGTGTGCCCGCCATCCTTCCCTCTGCCTTCCTTCTACTCATATTGGAAGTAAACTACACAACAAAACAGCCCACAAGAAAAACCCCACAAACAAGTACTAAATGCTACAATAGGTCCCAAGCACGATCTCTTACTGAACACCAAGAGGGTAAGCCCAGCCCAGCCACTATCGGCCACTGACAGGCAAGGACGGGCCCGCCCTTGGCCCGGGCTTCGCCCGGGCGCTGCCCGCGCGCGTCTCGCGCTGCGGAAGCTCCCTGTGGCTTTTGTAGGACACTGGCGCGCTGGGATGACGTCAGGCGCTGCGCCGGTGTCAGGGGGTACTGGGAGATGAAGTCTGAACAGCCGTTCCCCTCATGGCACCGGAGAAGAATGCGAGAGGCTAGATTCCCCCACGAGGAAAGCCGTTCCCCTCACGGCAGGTAAGTGGAGTCACAAAAACAATGGCACTCAGCTCCTCCGGCGCGTCCCGCGCTGCAGAAGCTCCCTGTGGCTTTTGTAGGACACCGGCGCGCTGGGATGACGTCAGGCGCTGCGCCGGTGTCAAGGGGTGCTGGGAGATGAAGTCTGAACAGCCGTTCCCCACACGGCATGGGAGAAGAATGCGAGAGGCTAGATTCCCCCACGAGGAAAGCCGTTCCCCTCACGGCAGGTAAGTGGAGTCACAAAAACAATGGCACTCAGCTCCTCCCGTGCGTCCCGCGCTGCGGAAGCTCCCTGTGGCTTTTGTAGGACACCGGCGCGCTGGGATGACGTCAGGCGCTGCGCCGGTGTCAGGGGGTGCTGGGAGATGAAGTCTGAACAGCCGTTCCCCTCACGGCACGGGAGAAGAATGCGAGAGGCTAGATTCCCCCACAAGGAAAGCCGTTCCCCTCACGGCAGGTAAGTGGAGTCACAAAAACAATGGCACTCAGCTCCTCCGGCGCGTCCCGTGCTGCGGAAGCTCCCTGTGGCTTTTGTAGGACACCGGCGTGCTGGGATGACGTCAGGCGCTGCGCCGGTGTCAGGGGGTGCTGGGAGATGAAGTCTGAACAGCCGTTCCCCTCACGGCACGGGAGAAGAATGCGAGAGGCTAGATTCCCCCACGAGGAAAGCCGTTCACCTCACGGCAAGTAAGTGGAGTCACAAAAACAATGGCACTCAGCTCCTCCGGCGCATCCCGTGCTGCGGAAGCTCCCTGTGGCTTTTGTAGGACACCGGCGCGCTGGGATGACGTCAGGCGCTGCGCCGGTGTCAGGGGGTGCTGGGAGATGAAGTCTGAACAGCCGTTCCCCTCACGGCACGGGAGAAGAATGCAAGAGGCTAGATTCCCCTACGAGGAAAGCCGTTCCCCTCACGGCAGGTAAGTGGAGTCACAAAAACAATGGCACTCAGCTCCTCCGGCGTAACAGGACTCTTTATGTAACCAACAGTATCCCGAATACTGCTATCACCCCTTGAATCTACCCAAGTTTACCCTCCCGAAATCACCCCACATCCATACACATGCTATTCAGTGAAAAATTAAAAGAACACAGCAGGCGTAAGACTGACGCAGGCCTTTTCACATGCGGTTTGCCCCGTGTGAAAGGACACATTGCTGGAGTTGTGTCACTTTTGTGACACACTCCAGCAATGCGTCACTTTTGCGCCTACAGATACGTCAGAAATACTGACGTATCTGTAACTCCTTGCGACATGATGCATCATACTGTAAATATGACGCCTCATTGGTGTCTTAAGGAGGGCGCAATGAAAAGTGACGCATTGCTGTTTTCTCGCAGCGATGTGTCACTTTTCATAAATGGGGACCTGAATTTGTAGAGATCCGGGAGGAGTGACCCCTCTCAAACCGTTGAGCATAGTAGGAATTTTATTACAAAGGAGAGGCAAAGTATCCTCTATTTCAGAAAGTCTGGTTAAAAGCGGTTAAAAGAATGATGTTAGAATTTGTTTAAAGTTTTGGGAAGGAGCCTCAGTAGTAGCAAATGCAGAGGCTTTAAAACGGGTTAAGGGGTGAGTGTCTACCGGGATGCCTCAATTAAGATTTTTGTTTGGCGTAGGTTTAGGCTTAGGTTTAGACAAAGGTTTTTTTTTGTCCTCCCTCGCTTCTTTTTTTATGGTGGTTCCATTCCTGGGCTGTCCTTAGATTCATTGTTATGTTCGTATTCACAGGCTGTAAGAATGTCAAAAGAGGGGGTAATAGTAGATACTGGATTATGGATTGATAAAGCTGTAGGTGTACACACCCCTTCTAATCCCAAGACAGGTCTTACCTCCCCCAAGGAGAGGTGAGCAGAAGAAGGAGGGGTTGCTTCTGAGCTCTTTTGGGAGTGCGTTCCACATCCTGGGGGCATTTCCTGAGAAGGCATGTGTCTGGGTGGATTTCTTTTTCAGCTTAGGGTGTATGAGAAGAAGTGTACTGAAACTTTTCAGTGTCCGGTCTGTACCAGCTCTGGAAAATTTAGTTGCTTGGTGTGAGAGATTTTTCGTATGAAGGGCTTGATGTGTGATGCAGGCTGTTTTGAGGATGCACCTTCCTTCGATGGGAAGTCAGTTGAGACTCTGAAGGGCAAGAGAGATGTGGTCAAACCGTGTTATTCCTGTGAGGAATCTTGTGGTCGCATTGAGAGTGGCTCTCAGAGGAGCAAGTTGACTTTTAGGAGTTTCAATGAGGATGGAGTTGCCATAGTCCAGTTTAGAGAGGATGCAAGATTGCACAACGGTCTTAAGGTCATTGGTGGAGATAAAAGGTTTGATTATTTTTAGGTGCTTTAGTGTGATAAGGGCTCCTTTCGCTGAGTTGTTGATGTGCTCTTTCATTGACATGTTTCTGTCTAGAGTGACACCTAGGAATTTTACAGAGTTAGAAAGGAAAAGAGAGCAGTCTAGTGCGTTCAAATTCTTGAGCCATTCTTAGATAGGTATGGTATTGTTTTTAGGTGAGAGGAGTAGCAGTTCAATCTTGCTGCTGTTCGGTTTTTGGTGGTTGAAACTTAACCAGTATTGTATCTTTTTTAGTGTGTCATTCAGATGGATGATGTCTCTGGGGGACTTTATATTTTAGTATAGTTGTGTGTCATCAGCATATAGGTGGTATTTGACCCCTGCTTGTTTCAGAATAGTTGTGAGGGTTTCCATGAAGAGATTAAATAGGGCAGGAGAAAGGACTGAACCTTGTGGAACACCTTGTGGTAATAGAACAGGTTTCGGAAGGCAACTGTTGATTTTTATTTGTTGAGAACGATGTTGTAGGTAGGATGAGCACTATTTCACTACTGTGCCATTAATGCCAAAACACTTCATGGAGGTCTCTAGTAGGACCGAATGGTTCACAGAGTCCAAAGCTGCAGACAGGTGATGCAGCGGAGTTTACCAGCTCTACACACTCATACAACACTAATTTGGGCCCATATACATTCATTCAAGGAATGAGCTAGCAAATATCCACTAGTCATCAATTTTATTTTACCCTAGGAAACCTTTACACCAGTATTCTTACCATTCCTGTCTCCTGAGTAAACGGACGTTCAATAAGATCTAGTAGTAGATTAGAATAGGGAGGAAATACCATAATGCATTTAACTTTTATTTTAAAGAACCACAGACTCAGAAGGAGTTTTAAAAGTTTATCTCAATTAATGATTTTGTGAGACGAATCAAATACACATGAATGTACCAGAAATCTCCATCAGGAAAAATAGTACAATTAGCTTATAATCAGTTTGCATTAATACATTCTTGCAATGACAGCACCTGAGGAGAGAAAGGACAGAGAGCAAGAACAGAGCATTTACCCTACAGATATATATACCTAGAATGGTGTGAGGACCCCGACATCAAAGAGTCAAGGATTCAGGACAGGTTCGGCTCAGGGAAAAGGGACCTCTTCTAGTGCAACGCCAGCATTACACCCCTCTCTGGTGCTACTCTCTCCGGCTCGGGCACGCCCGGACTACTTCCTAGATGTACCTCCTCGGTTGTTCCGCAAATCTTCCCTAGTGTAGGATTCTTCAGTCAGATTGCAGCAAAATCGGGCAGCATCTCAGCATAGCATCAGCATCTCAGCACCAAGTGTGTCTAACTATCTATAACGTACCTCTGTTATACCAAATTCAAGTGTATGATCCACCCCAAATGTTTCAATTCCATGTTCACCCGCAAATTTGATTGGGCCAAGCAGTGGGGTGAGGACATCACACCATACCAAGTGCAATATTTTTATTTAGTCTATTGTCTAACTCCCCGCCCCTTAATTTTAATACCCACAAGCTTTATTCCCACAAGCATTTCAAATTATGATCGATAAATTTGTAGTACAATGTTTCTTTGACTTCTTCTCGTAGGGTTCAGAAAGTTGGGTTCCCATGTCCTTGCTGGGCTTGAGTTTGGCAGTCAATCAAATTAGTTCACTTGTTCAGGGCAAGTAGACATTCTGCGCATGTGTAGAAGTCACATGGAAACAGAGACACGGTCACCCTCCAAGGCCCAAATGGGAACTAATAATAAAGTCAAAGAAGAACACGTTAGAATACAATTTAAATGAATTCACCGTATACCACTTACTTCTACTCTAACCCCATTCACTTAATAAATCTTTAGCATTAATAGTTTATTAGTACGTGCATAGGTTAGTTTCAGTTCAGCATGTGCGTTAGTGCGTTACTTAAAAGCGGCCATTTTAGAAGCTACTGCGTAGCTGCAAAGTTTCCCCCCAAGAGACAGAGAACGTCATACTACGTAGATGTAGCAGACTCATGCGCAAAAGAGTTCCTGCGTTTTAGCGGCCATTTTAGGACACTTGGGTTACTTATTAAGACAGCACATAGAAAAGCTTCCCCTAGATATGATTATGTAAAATGTGGTGCATTTTTAGCACTCAAGGACAGGTTGGTTACAGTATTACATGTTATTCGAGAGGAATGCATACAAGCAAGTTTCTTTTGATGTGAAACCTTGCTCCATCATAGGTCAAGTAGGATAAGGAGGCAAGAGTCCCCTTCATCAAGAGATTTGTGAATCTCATCAGAGATATTGAGCAGAGCTGTTTCAGTGATGCAGCCTCTCCTGACGCCGGATTGGAAATTGTTGAGAAGGTTGAATTCGTCAATATGATGGTTGAGTTGAAGTAGGACACATTTCTCAATGGTTTTGGTTAGGAATTGAAGGTTAGTGATCAGTCTGAGGTTATTAAAGTCATTGGGGTCAGTACCTGGCTTTTTAAGGATGGGTGTGACTTGTCCTAGTTGGAGGGAGTCAGGGACTCTGCCAGATGAGAGGCATTAATGATTTTGATCCGAAAATGAGAGATGATATGGTTGAGGTTCTGTACTAAGGCAGAAGGGAGTGGGTCTGTAGTGTGGGATATGGGCTTCAAAGTTGCCATTATTTTGAAGACTTTTTCTTCTGTCATCAGTTTGAAGCCACTCCACTTAGCATTATTTTTTGATTGGAGGGGATCAAAGCTGGGTTGGTAATTCTTGGGTCCCCTTGGTTCTTTGATGAGTTCTGTGATGTAGTCTCCACAGAGCTTTGTATGTCGATAGTGTCATTGGGCTGGGATGATGGTCTTGGGTCTGGGATAAGCGAAAGTTCAATTTTAGCAATTTTGTGAGGGAAGATTTTGGCTATTTCATCATAGCATTCATTGGCGGCTTTTGTTTCATGATTGGGGTAAGGGTGTGTAATAAAGTGCCCTGTTTTTGCATGGTCACCCACACTTTTTGCTAAACTGCTGAGGTACTTTGATTAAGTGTGCCCTGGATTATTGCCAAACAGGTACCCAGGGCTTATGTTCTTTCTTTAAACTGCATGAAAAACAAAACCCAATTGGCACTCATTGGCCACAGGTCAGTCCCTTGTAAATGGTACCACAGGTACCAAGGGCACTGTGCCCAGGGAAGGCCTCCAAGCGCTGCAGCACTTGTTGTGCCACCCTTAGAGGCCCTGTACCTTTACACACACACACCGCCTTTGCAGGCTGCATGTTTTGTTGCAGAACAAAGTTAAGAGTCAAAAGGCACACATCCCTGTGTGTCATGCCTACAACCCACTACCATGGCAAAGGTCAGCGACCCCTCTAGCAGGGAGCACTATTCCATGGTGAGGATACAGATGCATGAGCCCTGTACCCCTACAGTGTCTAGGCCAATTCTTAGACATTGTAAGTGCAGTAATGCCATTAAGAGTATATGGTACTAGGAGTTTGCCATTACGAACTCCACAGCACTATAACAGCTTTACTGAAAACTTGGAAGTTTTGGATCAAACCTCTCAGCACATTAAACCCACACTGATGCCGGTGTGGGATTGAATGAAAAATGCACACAGAGGGCATCTTAGAGATGCCACCTGAAAATCGACCTAACACTAGTGTCCAGGCTGAGTGGCTGCTTGCTAGCTGCCACCACCAGACATGCTTCTGGACCCCTGGGTCGAGCGCCTGCTGCTCTTGGGGATCTTTAACAATGCCTATCCTGGGACGAAGTGCCAAGCCTCCTCCCCCAGGATGGTCAGGGTCAACGAAAAGGAAAGCTTCAAATGCGTGCTGCCTTTGTGAGCTTCCCCAGGCCTTTGCTGCTTCTAGCAACGTGTCCCCACCGGTTCTGCCCCCCACTTTGGGCGGGAGAATTGGCAGGAAAATCAAGTGAGGAAGGGTGGTGTGCTCAACTCTGCCAACCCCACCACCCAGGTGGGGGAGGCGAGGTGAAGCACAACTCTCAGTCCCCACCATCTTGCAAACGGGGGACCCAGCCAAACAGAGTGAGGCATATGCCCTCTTCCACTAGAGGGTGGCATGATGGGGGGTGAACCCACCCCAAGCAAGGGACCTATTGGTTCAAACCTTTTACTTACCTGTAGCACCCCTAAATCTAGTATTTAGGGGCACCCTTGAACCTTGCCTCCTCAGACAAGAAACGACCAAGAAGAAAAAAAGAAGGACCGAAGAAGCCGTGCTGAAGACAAGAAGATGAGGACACCCACTGACTTGACCCGAGCCCTACCGGCCTGTCCACACCTCGAACCTGCAAAAGTGAAATCCCAGTGTGTCCTACAGCCTCAAGAACCCGAAGGACCTGCCTTGCATTCCAAACCCAAGACTTTGTCTCCCGTGAGCACCGGATTTGCTCACCAACAGACTCTCGCCTTAGCCAAAACCCCGAGTCTGCAACACTCTGCACCTGACCCCTCGGCCCGAGTTTGATCTGGTGATCTCTGACCTGCTTTGACATACCAAATGACACCTGCAGTCTCTTTCTGGAGGACCCCACGACCGCGACCGGAGCTGGTAAGAAAACCCAACGCCTAAAGACACCCCTGCACCCGACGTCCCATGGCTTCGGGTGGACCAACCAACAGTGTGTGAGCATCCCCAGACATCCAAACTTACCTCTCCGACTGGTGGTCACCTCCAGAAGATCTTCGTCCCCGATCTTGCAGTCTTTGTTCCAATCTGAGAATCTCCATTGAAAACAACAGAGCACCCGATGCCAAAAGAGCACTCTGCACCCAGCTGCCACTGCGCTGTTGTGGGTGCACCTTGGGTGCTAACTCAGATCCCCCTTTACTCTGAGCCTAACACCATGAGCTTTGCTCCCACAACCCTGTGGCCTGCTCGTGAGCAGTCCCCTGTCCCCCATTGGATAACATTGGACCTCAGCAATCTGCACCCGGCTGCCCTAGTGCTGCTGAGAGTGTTTCAAGAGTGCATCCTTGTCCCAGGTGGAACCCTGGTTCTAACCCCAGAATATCAACTCCCACAAACTTGTACTTACTTCCAAACCGATAACTCAATTTCCTTCCATTGGATTGCATTGACTGCTTTTCTTGAAAATTGTTTTAAGTGTGGAGTTAGGGTGTATGAAAACTTGAAAAACTGCAACTTTACAAAAACTGATTTACTTACCTTTTGTCTATGAGATGTCTCAGTGCGACATCTAGGCATTTGACACTGATTAGCAAAAGTAACTTGAAAAGTAATCTAAAAAGTAACATACAAAGTAATATGAAAAGTAACTGAACAGTAATTTCAACATATTGACTTACCTGTATTTCAATCAACTGCATTTAAACCTGCATTAAATTGTAAAACACTGCATAAGATTTTGCAAAGGATTTATTTTTACTTACCAGCACCAGGCTTGGCTTGGTTCTAGAAATAAAAACTAAATATAATTTTTATACAAATCAAATTGTCCGAGTTCAGTCTTTGAGTGTGTGACATCATTTGCTGATTAAATGTGTACAACAAATGTTTAACACTACCCTCTGATAAAGCCTTAATGCTCGCCCACACTACCACAAATATAGAGTAAGGTGCTATCTACTTTTACCTCTACCTACCTTTGGGGTTCTACTCGACTCCGTGCACACTATACCTCATTTTGGTATAGTATATACAGAGCCAGCTTCCTACAGGGTGGTTTGTTGTTTGATGATATTGAATAGAGCCCTTGGTCTATTTTTTGAATGGTCAAGTTGACTGTGAAAGAAAGTAGTTTTTTCTCCAAAGATGTGATTTTTGTAGGAGAGAATTCAGATAGGAGGATTGCGAGGTGATCAATTGAAGGGTTCTGTATCCAAAACCTTTCAGTCAGTCTTAAGCGTCTCCTCTCATCATTGAGGTCTGAGTTTAACCAGGATCTTTATTGGATTTTTCTAGAACTCTTTAATTTGGGAGGAGCCACTTAGTACAGAACATCTATCGTCACTAAGCTATATAGGGCAGTGAGGTCATCAATGGAGTTAAAGTGAGGTTGGGAGTGTAGATTGGCGCTGAGTCTAGGTTCCAGCTGTTAGTGGGATTTGCTTGAGGTTCCTTGTCCAGTGCATGAGTTTATTGGCTGAAGGAGGGCGAGTACTGGGATCTGTCTTGAGATAGAATTGTATTAGATGGTGGTCAGACCAGTCGATGGGTATGATGAATTGCAGGGAGAAAGATTGTTTCCGGTTATTATACATCTAGTGTAAAACTTTGGTGTGGGTCTGTTAGATGCAGAGTTGTTTAAAGTCGTTGAATTCTAAAATGTTTAAAATATTCTTGACTGTGGTATCTTCTGTCTCATTCCAGTGCAGATTAAAGTCACCTAGAAGCACATCTTTGGAGTCAGTGAGGGAGAACTTTGTTATTAGGTTGGTTAGTTCTTCAGTGAAGAGTATGTGATCACCTGGGAGGTGATAGATCGTGTGAAGTGAGATAGGGGTGGTGCCTTTTATTGAGAGATCAACTCCGAGATATTCGACGGTTGAGTAGTCCATGGATTCTAGTAGTTTCAATTTGAATTAATCTTTATTGATGATCGCTAATACACACCCTGTTCATATACGTCTATCTCTTCTAATGATCAAATATCCACGGGGGTGAGTAAGTCCAACATGGGAGTAGAGTGTTCATTAAGCCAGGTTTTTGTTAAGAAAGAGTTGTCAATGTTGTCAGCTAAAATGATTTCTGAAATTTCTGTCACATGTTTATCTGCCAATCTGCTGTTAAGAAGCATGCAGGAAAGGGAGTTTATGTTGCTAGGAGTAGAGTGTAGCATTTGAATAGCGGTGAATTGAATTGGGCTGGAGGTCTGGGTGATACATTAACTCGAGGAAAGGATATTGGCCATAGAGGAGAGAATCACTTTGGAGCTGGTGGCTCATTAGAGGAGCTTTAAGGAGCTGAACATCAAGGTCAGACAGGCACAGTCCAGCAGTGATGGTGGCAGCACATCCACAGTGCCCTCTGGAGACAGGAGGGTCCACATCCCCAAGACTCTGGTGCCTGAATTTGTTGTGGGGGACAACATTGACAAATGATTTGAAGCTTATGATGTAGCTTTGCATTGGCCCCCTGAGGAAGATTGAAGGCTAGCCTTTGGAAACATATCCCTAGCAGGGTGGCACCCTACTGGCCCTACAGAATGGGAACAAGATAAGGTATACCCCCATGAAGGAAACCCTTGTGAGAAAATATGGCCTCAACCCAGTGAAGTATAGGCAGAAGCTTGTTTCCGGTTCAGGGACGACTTGACTTGGCAGTTCGGGCTGGACAGTTCCCATGAGGCACAGGGTCAAGAAGGCGCTCTGCGTGTGGCAGAAAGAGGGGGAGGTTTAAGTAGATAGAAATGTATACTATTCTCTTTTTTGCTATTTTAAGGGTTTATTTGGTGTGTATGCTAAAAAATATTTCTCTTTTTTTTTCTCTTCTTCAATGCTTTCCTTTATTCTACGATTGCTGTATAATTTGTAAATAATATGGAGGGAAAAAGCCTTTGGAGCCTCTCTGGGCTGGGACTCTCAGAGGGCTGCCAAATCAGCGGCAGCTTTGAGAAAGAGGATGATTCCTCCTTATAGATGCTGGGGGGAGGGTCAATCTTCTGCGGAGATTGGGGGTAAGGGGAGGAACGGGTGGGGGTTTAAAAAAGAAAAGGTCAACGTTTGGGTGAAAAAAAAAATGATGATGAATGGGCAGTTGGAAATTATATTCAGGAAGCTAAGGTGAATTTTTTAAACTGCATATCTCCAGTTCTACTGATTGGATTATTGCCTGTACCTTGATGTGGGATCATTTCTTGTGGTGTTTTTACTTTGTTACTGTTTGAAGTGTTGCACAAATACTTTACACGTTGCCTCTAAGAAAAGCCTGGCGGCTCTGTGCTACGCCACTAATGGGTTGAGCACAGGCTAATTTAGGGTTGGCTTGTGCCTCACCCTGACAAGGATTGTGGGTGCTACTTCACCATGGATCCCACCCCATTAGTTCCTGTTCAACATATTTGGAAACTACAAAAATCGCTGAGTGAAATGTATCAATATGCCATAATGTAAAAGTTAGCCATAAGTCCACTTCGGTCCCAATCACACCAATCATTGTATCAATAGCACCCATCCCAATTACTAGTCCAATAAGTACAAATATAAAACATGTAGGGAGAAATTTAGAAACGTATAAGGCAATGTAGCTACCAAAGTTACTGCACTAGGTTGCGCTTGGAAGAGAGAGCATGAAAGGGCTATATCTACTAAGATGCGGTGCTGCTGTTGTCTTCCCAGGACCAGGACTCTTTCAGGCTGCCTACCACTGCACATGCACCTTTGCAACATAGTGGCCTTCTAGTATAATATACTGCACTTAGACATTCTTTAAAACCTTCTTAAAATTATATCTGTGCTGCACACTTCAAAATAATACTTTATCAACACTTTGCACCTGTTTGTATAACTTTTTGAGAATTTACACTGGCACTCATTGTTGGTAATTGTTCCACGAAGTGTGGGACTTGCACTGTGACTGAAACCAAGCAGTAAGAAATGGCTTTTCCTAGCAACATCGCAAAACACCAAGAAGCATAAGCTGAGGACAGGGACAAAGAAGAGGAGGACATGGAAATTGGAGAGCCCAGGGAACTCCACCCAGGACCATCTTAGCACCACAGAATACATCTAGAGGGCCAAGACATTTCCAACCACCACACTACCTTCAACAACTTGCTGCAGATTCAAAACTGCATAACAGTCTCGACTGCACTAAGGGGTAGGCAATTGAGAGCTACACTCTTAAGTAGACATTGTGCTGCATTGACTCAATGATGCACTACTGATCAGGAACAAGATGGGAATGGTTCAACTGTAGCCCAATTCCAGGTACTTGAAAAATTCATTTTCTGTGTGGAATTCCAGCAATTAAAGGCCTTCAATTTCAGCAGTAGGAGGATTGATGGCCTTGGCACACAATGCAGGAAGATTCCCAGGCTGCTTGTAAGCCATTAATGATGGACACATTTGCATCTCGAATGATAGGTAGGCCTTGAAAGAACTGGTTGTAGCAATGTGTAGGTCATAAAAGGAGAGGTCCAGAGCACAAAGATATTGACAATAACATCTAATAAATAGGATGGATGTATTTGGCAGGTCAATGAACTGTCTGTTCAGTTACCTGTCTGGACAAATTTATTCTTTAGGTCACAAGTACAGTGAACCTCCATGTACATGTGGGACGTTTCAATAGGGATGTGACCAGGGGGCTAGTGCAGGTGACAAACACATTTGAAGGAGCTGTGCATATTACAAAACTTAACAAGGGAGCAAGTTGTTGCTGTATTAAGTAAGGAGACTTGCAGCCTTTATAGTGCCTCTTTAGAAGAAGCACAGTGGGGAGATTTACCAGGAGTTTAAGTGAAAGGATAGGGCAACTAATTCTGCTAAGAGTGCCATTGCGGACAGAGGAACTTGAGGTAATATTAACCTATATTGCGTTCTTTATGAAAGAGAACTTGTGGTTTGTTCAATTAATTAACACCATTACCAACATGAATACAATATTTGGATCAAAATCAATATAATAGTAATAATCATACAAATGTTGGAGTGCTAGATTAAAAAAAAGATATATAAAAAGAAGTAGGAGATACAAGTCACAAGAAGGAAACAAGTTAAGTGCAAAAATGCATATGCAGACAGTCTCTGACCAACAAAGTCAAATCTCATATACGGGCTACATGTCAAAGATCTCATATTTAAGGCTTGCCCCATCACTTTTGTAAGCAATCTTTAACCAGCATCATTTTTCTTGGGTGACTCAAAGTAGAGAATGTACATAAAATAAGAGACGATGATTCCTTTTTGTGTCTACAGAGTCTGAGGTTTATTGCGGACAAGTTTGTTTACACTAGGGAGTTAAGTCATTATTTGGGGGGAATCTTCCCAGACTATAAGAGTGTCAGTTCAATGTGATATGTGATGAAATGGTAATTTTCAGATAGTGCTTTTGGGTTAATTGATTGTATTAATTTTACACCATCCAGGATTGGGCGATCTTTGCCTGGTCATTGTCTTGTAGAAAGGAAAGTCTTTTTACTGCTTTATTCACAAGTCTTTAAAAAGAAGCTTGGGGAATGAACTTCTCTCACAGGGCTTTAAGATTAAGATTAGACAAGGAAACTTGCACGTAGGCTGCCCTGGGTTTCGTTCATTCTGTGTAACAATTTCTACCCATATTAGATAACCCAGAGAATTTTGTGACAATTTATGCAACCTTTTACAGATTTTGATGAGGGCACCCTGACTGGCCAACTGCCGCTCTACCATCCCAACCTATAAGTGGTTCTATGCCTGAGATGTGCTAGGTTGGAATTTTAAAACTTCCCTGTAGATATTTTCATATAAGATGTTCAATGTCTTGCCATCTCTCACTCTCAAGATTTGAAACTCATATCAAAGCACTAGTGACAATTTGCCGTGGGTTATGTTAAAGATTGGCTCAAACGAACGTCCCTGAAACCTATTGTGCAATCATTTGAAATCAAATAACAATGATCCTGCTTTGGCCTCAAGCATTTGCAAGTGCGGTTTCAAAGTGCAGCTGTTGTCAAAAGTAATCCTCAAGTATGTATAAGTAGATGTCATGGTGAGTTCCTGGTGTGTAAACCAATTGAACTTTTTTTCTTTGTTTTGAATTATCCACCAAAAAATAATACTTTTTTTTCCAAGCCATGTTTTAGTGTACCAAGCAAGAGAGATGAACAGACATAATATCGAGTTGGAAATATCGAGTAGCACTAATATCGAGTCAAAAATTTCGGTCTACAAAAATATCGACTGTTAGAATATCGTTGTCAAGATTATCGAGTTGAAGGAAAGTAATCTAATTTTTTCAAAATATAAAAGTAATTATTATCATTAGCAAAAGTATCGTTTTTAAAAATATCGTTGTTTGATTTAGTGTTATGTATTTTAGTGTGTATTTTACATGTATGTATTCTATTTTTTGTGTAAGTATTGCATTTGTTTTTTAATATACGTGTTGAACTTTTAGAAGTTGTACATTTTTTTTCAAGTACATTTTGCATTTTAGTTCAGTAGTGAGTTGTCGGTTTATAGGGGAAAGGGTGGGAAGTAATTTAATTACAATACATTTAATAATAATTTTTAGAAGGTATTAATTTTTTTAATATAAGTGCTGCATTTTTGTTCCTTAGCGGGTTTTGGGTTTATAGGGGAATAAGGTGAGAAGTAATTTGATTATATATTTTTTTATTATTAATATATATATATATATATATATATATATATATATATATATATATATATGTATTTAATATTTTATATTGATAATGTGGAAATTAATTTATTATTAATTAGTTATTAATTATTAGGTAAATATCTTAATCGTGTTTTTTTAGGAGCGGGTGGTGGGTTTATGGGGAATAGGCCATAGCCCCTGCCACCCCCACTCACAGGGGACCTGTTGCCCATCACCCCTGACACCCCCACAGATATGGCTGATGTTGCCCATCACCCCTGCCACCCCCACTCACAGGGGACCTGTTGCCCATCACCCCTGCCACCCCCAACCATATGGCTGATGTTGCACATCACCCCTGCCACCCCCCACTCACAGGGGACCTGTTTCCCATCACCCCTGCCACCCCCACCCACAGGGCTGTTGTTGCCCATCACCCCTGCCACCCCCACTCACAGGGGACCTGATGCCCATCACCCCTGCCACCCCCACCCACAGGGCTGATGTTGCCCATCACCCCTGCCACCCCCACTCACAGGGGACCTGTTGCCCATCACCCCTGCCACCCCCACCCATAAGGCTGATGTTGCCCATCACCCCTGCCACCCCCACTTACAGGGGACCTGTTGCCCATCACCCCTGCCACCCCCACCCATATGGCTAATGTTGCCCATCACCCCTGCCACCCCCACTCACAGGGGACCTGTTGCCCATCACCACTGCCACCCCCCACCCATAGGGCTGATGTTGCCCATCACCCCTGCCACCCCCACTCACAGGGGACCTGTTGCCCATCACCCCTGCCACCCCCACCCATAGGGCTGATGTTGCCCATCACCCCTGCCACCCCCACTCACAGGGGACCTGTTGCCCATCACCCCTGCCACACCCACCCATATGGCTGATGAGGCCCATCACCCCTGCCACCCCCACTCACAGTAGACTTGTTGCCCATCACCACTGCCACCCCCACCCATATGGCTGATGTTGCCCATCGCCCCTGCCACCCCCACCCATATGGCTGATGTTTCCCATCACCCCTGCCACCCCCACCCATAGGGCTGATGTTGCCCATCACCCCTGCCACCCCCACCCATAGAATGGGTGGTGCACAACACATCCAGCATACTCCAACATCAGGTATGTCCGCAAAATACATCCCCCTAACATCATGTCAACAGTGTGTAGTCTGTGACAAATGCCCACAACAGTGATTATGGCTAAGAGCATACAATGTAAGTAACAGCACATGTGTGACCAACACATGAGTGTGACAAAGACAATGCAAGCATCACCATAGCACTGTGGCAATGTAAAAAGAACCCCCCCTCACTGTGTAGAACAGAAGTTAAGTGGGGGCTTCCAAAATGCAGCAGATGTTGAGCATTGTGGTGATGGGGACTAAACCCCCCTCATCACAGTGACCAAAAGGTAAGTGTCATCATGGTCAAAGCTGCAAATAACAAACAGCATGTATGATCCCTGTTCCCAACACATCAAACACTTCTAGGGCAAACTAGTGGTGGTGTCCCATACGCACAGAGATATGGTGAGGCCAACAGTGCTGTGAAAACATAACACACTCTCGGCCATGTTTAGACAAGCACCACACATGGGGCCTGACAATGCGTACAGCGTACAATGACACAACAGCAGAAGTGACCATCACCAAGCATGCACACATATCGAAAATAGACACACCAATCAAAACAACCTGTGTAGACTGTAGGTGTCAGATCCCAAACTGACATTCCATGCCAGCAATGGCACCTAACAACTAGGATGAATGTGCACAATGATGTGATATGACTCACAGGGACAGCATGCAAAATCACAGAAACAGCATCCAGACAAAGGCCCACAACAGCAATACCAATGCAAACAGGCAAACTCACACTGCACATCTGACACAGTGTTAGATCTGGGGGTCTCTAGTTGGCAGGATAGGTACCACTGTCCAAGGAGGGACCCTTGCTTCTAGTCAGGGAAAGGGGGATACACTGTTAAGATAACCCCTGCTCACCCTCTAGGTAGCTTGGCCTGAGCAGTCTAGGCTATTAAAGGCAATGTGTAAAGTATTTGTACCAACACTCACAGTAACACAGTGAAAACACCACAGATTTACTCCACACCAGTTTTAGAAAAATAAGGTATCTTTACTAAAAAGTCCACAATACCAAATACTACAGAAAAACCAACATACAATTAAAAAGGTTTCTTTAAATATAGTTCAAGAGTTTGCAGAAAGTACTCCAGGATGTAAAAATCAGTTTCCTGCACAATGCGACTCTCACTGCACAAAATGCGACACTCTCGTGCCCAACAGTACCTGTAGTTGAGCTAAGGTTCCCAAAAGCTATAACAATGAAGATGGCAAAGGCGATGTGATACTCCTGAGACCTTGGGGAGGCTTTGCAGCAGCCGTGCTTCACGCAGCAGAGGTGGATGCGCCGGCTCCAATCTGTAGGGGGAGGATGCGATGACTTTGGCTTTCGTTGCGTAGGTTTCTTAGGGGGAAGCTTCCCGCACAGGTACGATGCGACGATCTTCGGTGCGGCGCGGTGCGCGGCGCAACGCTGACTTCTGGCGCCGCAACCCTCGATGCGTCACGGGACGGGACTCTGCGTCGACACACGCAGCGACTGGATACTTTCACGCACCGGCAGTGGTGCGGCCCGCAAACTGGTTCTGCGATGACCCTCGCAGCGGCAGGAATCTTCACGCACCGCTCATGCTTCATGCTCGACAAACTCGGCGATGCAGGGACTCCGGGTGCTGCGATGACGCCGCAATGAAATTCTCCTCACACTCTCACTCTTGCGACTCGCAACTGGATGATGAATCCCTCAAATGGATGATGCGATGGGTACCAGTTACTCTTGTTCACTCTTCTGCTTTCCAGCTCCCAAACACAGCAAAACGACCTCCTGAGGCCCCAAGACTAGGCAAGCACTTCAAGGCAGGTCAGAACTCCCTCAGCAGAGTTCCAGGGGAGTTGGTGGTGAAGTCCTTTTGTTCCTGGGACTTCTTAACAGGGAGCCAGATCTCCTCAGGCCCTCGGAGATCAGGATCAAAAGAAGGGGACACAGCAAAGTCCTTCCCCTCTCCTTGGCAGCAAAGCAAAACAGCAAGCAGGCAGTCTTCTCCTCTTCAGTTTCTTCCAGCTTTCTCCTTGGCAGAGGTTCCTTCTTAGTCCCACAGTGATCTAAAGTTTAGGTGTCTGGGGTCCTCTTCTTATACCCCTCCAAGTCTTTGTTTCTCTTTGTTTCAGTGGGGGGATTCCCCTGCTCAAACCGGTTCCTGGGTGTGCTCTGCCCTGGAGCACCTGGTTCCTTTCAGAGTGAGGGGCAGGGTTGTTAGACGCTCAGCAGGAGATGGAGCCTTCTTTGTGCTGGCAGAGGTAGTGTCCTCAGCCTGGCCAGCAGGGGGTGGAGCCGGCATTGTGCTGGCAGAGGCAGCTCTACTCAAACCCAGGGGCTACTCCTCCCACCCATTTAGAGCAGATCTCCCTATTCACCCTGCTGCTGACTCATCCAGACTCCTGGAGCCACCTAGCCCATCACATGACACCAGTCAGCCACACAGAGGGAGGTTAAACAGGAGAATACCTACTTTCTAAAAAGTGCTATTCTCACACAGTGAATTTGAAAACCATCTTGCTAAAAAGATGTATAATTAAATTCTGAACACAAAGATACCAAACTTGGATTTTCTATCTTGCCTTTAGGGGAAGATAGGCATGTAAACAGCCTCCCCCATTCTGTCCTATGGGCAAAATGGCCTCTCAGCAGTGAAAAATGAAAATGGCTGTAATTCACTACCAGGGCATGTTACACACCTCAGTACATGCCCTACCTTTCAGATACACTGCACCCAGCCCAGGGGGGTACCTAGGTCCACCATAGGGATGCCTGACATGTACAGAAAGGGAAGGATAAGGCCTGGTCAGTGGTTGCACTGGCCAGGTCGACATGGCAGTCCTGGACTGCACATAGGCACTGCAAGCAGGCCTAAGACATCATTTTAGGGCTACTCATGTGGGTGGCACAATCAGTGCTGCAGGCCCACTAGTAGCATTTGAATCACCAGCCCTGGCACATTCAGTGCACTTTACTAGGGGCCGACAGGTGAAACAAATATGTCAATCGTGGATAACCAATTACAATAACCATTTACCTAGGGAGCACTTGCAGTTTGACACTGGTCAGCAGTGGCAAAGTACCCAAAGCATCTAAACCAGCAAAATCGAAATCCAGCATAGCGTCAAAAATACAGGAGGTAGAGGCAAAAAGTCAGGGGAAACCACGCCAAAGATGCCAGGTCTAACACGTGTCCCCTCCAGCTGAAAGTGGGGAGAACTACCCACCCTCTTGGGAGTTCCCATCGCTAAGGCGGAAAAACCTGGACAGACCATCAGCGTTGGCGTGTTCTGTACCGGGACGGTTTTCCACGATAAAGTCCATTCCCTGTAGGGAGATGGACCACCTCAAGAGTTTTGGGTTCTCACCCCTCATTTGCATTAACCATCTGAGGGACCTGTGGTCTGTCTGAACCCGAAAGTGAGTCCCAAACAAGTAGGGACTCAGCTTCTTCAGAGCCCAGACCACAGCAAAAGCTTCCCATTCAATCGCACTCCACCTCTGTTCCCTGGGAAGTAGCCTCCTACTAATGAAAGCTACAGGTTGGTCCAAGCCCTCGTCGTTGATCTGTGAGAGTACCGCTGTCACACCATGCTCTGAAGCGTCTGTCTGCACTACAAACTCACTGGAAAAATCAGGCACCTTGAGCACCGGTGCCGTGCACATGGCAGTTTTCAGGGCATCAAAAGCAGTTTGACAGGCATCGGTCCAATTCATTCTCCTGGGCTGCTTCCTTGAAGTCAGCTCCGTCAAGGGGGCAACAATGGTGCCATATCCCTTGACAAATCGGCGATAATACCCGGTGAGTCCTAGGAAGGCTCTCACCTCTGTCTGGGTCTTGGGGGGCTCCCAAGCCAGGATGGTATCAATCTTCGCTTGGAGGGGCGCCACCTGGCCGCTCCCTACCTGGTGTCCCAAGTACACCACAGAACCCTGCCCTATCTGGCACTTACTGGCCTTGATAGTGAGGCCTGCTTTTTGCAGAGCCTTCAACACTTCACAGAGGTGCTGCAAGTGTTCCTCCCACGTGGAGCTGAACACAGCAATGTCATCCAGGTATGCGGCGCTGAATTCCTGCAGCCCGGACAGTACCTGGTTGACCAGTCTCTGGAATGTGGCAGGGGCGTTCTTCAACCCAAAGGGCATGACTCGGAACTGGAAGTGCCCCTCTGGCGTTGAAAACGCAGACCTCTCTTTGGCCCCCTCAGTTAAGGCAATCTGCCAGTACCCAGATGTTAAATCAAATGTACTGAGGTACTGGGCAGCTCCCAACCGATCCACGAGCTCATCAGCTCTGGGGATGGGGTGTGTGTCAGTCTTGGTGACCGCATTGAGCCCACGGTAGTCCACACAAAACCGGAGTTCTGGGGTGGCACCGGGCGCAGCAGCTTTTGGAACTAAGACCACTGGGCTAGCCCAGGGGCTGCTGGAGGGCTCAATTACCCCTAGTGCCAACATCTTGGAAACCTATTCCTTGATGCTGGCCCTGACCTTGTCAGCTACCCTGTAGAATTTCTGTTTTACAGGTAGACTATCTCCAGTGTCCACATCATGGACGCACCATTTGGTGACACCTGGGGTCAGGGAGAACAGGGAGGAAAACTAACCCAACACCTGGCGACAGTCCCTCTGCTGTTCTAGGGTCAGGGTGGGCCAGAGGACCACACCATCCACTGACCCGTCTTGCTCCTTGGCTGCCAGGAGGTCAGGAAGAGGGTCACTGTCCTCTTCCATTCCAGCATCTGTAGCCAGGAGCATGGTTACATCAGACCTCTCGAAGTGGGGTTTGAGGCGGTTCACATGTAAGGGCTGCCAGGGAGTCCGCATGTTAATCAGGAAGGTTGCTTCGCTCTTGCGCTCCACCACCTCATATGGCCCAGTCCACTTGTCTTGGAGTGCACCAGGCTCCACTGGCGCCATCACCCACACTTTCTGCCCAGGTTGAAATTCGACCAGAGTGGTATTCTGGTCGTACCATCTTTTCATTTCTTCCTGGCTGGCTTCAAGGTTCTCTTGGGCGAGCTTCCTGAAGCGCAGTGTCTGGTTTCGGAAGGCCAGCATATAGCTGAACACATCCTGGGGGGTTTTCCCGGGGGATTTCTCCCACCCCTCCTTCACCAGGAGTGAGAGGTCCTCTAACAGGGTGGCCATACAGGAGCTCAAAGGGACTGAACCCTAAAGACTTCTGAGGCACCTCCCTGTAGGCAAACAACAGGCATGTTAAAAAGTGTCCCACTTTCATCTCATGGGCTCTGCTAGGCCCATAATCATACCTTTCAGAGTTCGGTTGAACCTTTCAACCAACCCGTTTCCTTGAGGGTGGTAAGGAGTGGTGAACTTATAAGTTACCCCACACTCCTCCCACAGAGACTTCATGTACCTAGAGATGAAGTTGGTACCCCGGTCGGAGACCACCTCTCTGGGGAACCCCACAAGGGAAAAGATCCCCATCAATGCACGGCCCACCACGGGTGCTGTGATTGTCCTGAGAGGGACAGCTTCCAGGTACCGGGTGGCATGGTCCACCAAGACCAGGATGAATCTGTTGCCTAAGGCTGTCTTGGGGTCCAGTGGCCCCACAATGTCGATTCCCACCCGCTCAAAAGGGGTGCTCACCACAGGAAAGGGTTGGAGGGGTGCCTTGCACTTTCCTCCGCTCTTACCACTTGCCTGACAAGTTCGGCAAGTCCTACAGAATGTACCAAAGTGCTTCCTCATCTGGGGCCAGAAGAAGTGGGTGACAAGCCTTTGGAAGGTCTTGTCTTGCCCCAGATGACCTGCGAGAGGCACGTCATGAGCCAGACCCATTAGGAAGGTCCTGAAGCGCTCGGGTACCACCAGCACACGGGCTGCCACGGGCTCAGCGACCTTAGGCTCACTATAAAGTAACCCATCCTCCCAGTAAATGAGATGATCCTTGGACTCTCCACCTGCTGCCTGGTCTGCAGCCTGCTGCCGCACACCAATGAGAGAAGGGCATTCCTTCTGCGCCTTGCAGAACTACTCCCTGGAGGGACCACCCTCTTGCTGCCAATGGGTCAGCTCAGGTAGCTCCCCCAGTTCGGCCACCTGTTCCCCTGTAGGTTCCAGGGCATCCCCCTCAGGTTCTGCTCCTTCCTGGACCGTGGGAACAGTGGGGGCTGGTTTCCCACGCCCTCTGCTCCTTCCTCTCTGGGCAGGTTCCTGGGCCACTGTTCCAGGCTCCAGGTCTGCTGAATCACCCCTACTGGCTGCCATAGACCGAGTGGTCACACAGATCCACTCAGGCAAACCCAACATCTCCATGTGAGCCTGGCGTTCCACCTCCTTCCATGGGGAACTCTCCAGGTCATTACCTAGCAGACAGTCTACAGGCATGGATGGACTCACAACAACCTTCAAGAGACCTGAGACCCCCCTCCACTCAAAGGGAACTTGCGCCACCTTAGAGAGGCGCACCGAGTTGTCAGCTGCAACTACTTGGTGAAGCACATTGGGAATGACCTGCTCTTCAGACACCCACTGACACCTCACGGATGTCACGCTGGCTCCTGTGTCTCTCAGAGCCTCCACCCTCCTCCCATTGATGGTCACCCACTGCCCGTATTTCTTAGTGTTATCGGGCAGGTAGGTTTCCTGGACCATCTCTTGGTCTCCTAAAGAGACAAGGGTCATAAGTGTTGGTTCCGCCCTTTCACTAGAAATTAAATCCTCCCCCAAAGCTACACTCACTAAACCCAGTTTAGGAGCACCAGTGGGTGCTGGAGGTTTCTTGGGGCACTTAGGGGCAATGTGTCTCACCTCATTGCAGTGATAGCAGGTAGGTGGGCCTCTGGGGTCCCGCCTGCCCCTAGGGGGCCAGGTTGGTTTGGGCTTGGGGGTTGGGACTCCGTTCCCTGGGAACTGTTTTAGGGCCCTTGAGAGAACTCCTTTTGGTTACCCTTGTCCCTCTCACTCTTTTGCTGGGGACCCTGCCCACCTTTGGCTATGGTACCCACAATTCCTCTGTGGACCCTGGTACTGGTCCAGCGGTCCGCCTCCTTAGCAAGCTCAATGGGGTCCGTCAGCTAGCTGTCTAAAAGATGCTGGCGCAGCTCTGGAACACATAGAATACTCAAGTGCTCCCAACTAATCAAATGTAACAACCCCTTATAATCAGTTACTTTGCTGCCTTTCATCCAACCTTCCAGTGCACGCGAGTACAGATTCACACACTCCAGCCAAGTCTCAGACTATTTCTTCTTGGAGTTCCTAAACTGCAGTCTATACTGTTCTGGAGTAAGTCCATACCTGAGACATAGGGCCTCCTTCATATTGGGATAGGTCATAGTACCTGCTAATTCCAAGGGCTCTAGAGCACTCCTCCCAGAAGCCTCAAAATGTTTCCAAAAGCCCGCCCCCCCAATGCTGTTCAGGCACACCATTCATTCTCAACGCAATTTCATATGAGGTAAACCAGGCATAGATATCCTCACTCCTATTATAATTCTGTACCAAATCCTTGGGGATATATACTTTACACCCCTGCACTGGCTGTGCGCTGCCACCATTGGAACCGGACTCCACCTGCGTGGCCTTGATATCCAGTTCTCTCATGCTCAACTCATGAGCTAGAAGCAATTTCTTCTCCTCCAAGGCACGGGCATTCTTGCTCTCCTCCGCCGCCTTTTCTTTCTCTACTTCTAATTGCTTCATTTTCATTTTCATTATTTCCAATTCCTGGTTCCTCACTCTTTGATTCTCCTCCAACTCCTCTGGAGTGAGACCCCTACTGGAATGGGAGCTGCCAGCCCTTGAGCCTGGGTTGCTCACAGGCAAATCGGTGGGTTCAAAAACATCCCCCCTATTTGCATTATTTCCATCTTGGGCCTCCCACCAGGCCTTCAAGGCTTTCTGTAGCACATCCTTTCTAGATCCGCTTTTCACAGGGCAACCAAGGTCTTTGCAGAATTGCTTGAGATCTTCAACTTTGTATGAATACAGATCCTCAATGGAAAACTCCAATTCTGCCCTCTCACTTGTTGCCACCTGAGACATGATGCTCTTGAAGAGTTATTCAAAAATAGAACCAAAAATAAACAATCAGCAGTATGTGGCTGTGTAATGGTCTGCTCTCCTAGTGATGTACACCAATTACTGTGGGTCAAGTACAAATACAAGTTCAATCCTCACCGCTGACCACCAATGTTAGATCTGGGGGTCTCTAGTTGGCAGGGTAGGTACCACTGTCCAAGGAGGGACCTTTGCTTCTAGTCAGGGAAAGGGGGATACACTGTTAAGATAACCCCTGCTCACCCTCTAGGTAGCTTGGCCTGAGCAGTCTAGGCTATCAAAGGCAATGTGTAAAGTATTTGTACCAACACTCACAGTAACACAGTGAAAACACCACAAATTTACTCCACACCAGTTTTAGAAAAATAAGGTATCTCTACTAAAAACTCCACAAGACCAAATATTACAGAAAAACCAACGTACAATTAAAAAGGTTACTTTAAAAACAGTTCAAGAGTTTGCAGAAAGTACTCCAGGATGTAAAAATCAGTGTCCTGCACAATGCGACTCTCAATGCACAAAATGCGACACTTTCGTGCCCAACAGTACCTGTAGTTGCGCTAAGGTTCCCAAAAGATATAACAATGAAGATGGCAAAGGCAATGCGATACTCCTGAGACCTTGGGGAGGCTTTGCAGCAGCCCTGCTTCACGCAGCAGAGGTGGATGTGCCGGCTCCGATCTGTACGGGGAGGATGCGATGACTTTGGCTTTCGTTGCGTAGGTTTCTTAGGGGGAAGCTTCCCGCACAAGTACGATGCGACGATCTTCGGTGCGGCGCGGTGCGCGGCGTAGCGCTGACTTCTGGCGCCGCAACCCTCGATGCGTCACGGGACGGGACTCTGCGTCGACACACGCAGCGACTGGATACTTTCACGCACCGGCAGTGGTGCGGCCCGCAAACTGGTTCTGCGACGACCCTCGCAGCGTCAGGAATCTTCACGCACCGGGACGATGCTCGACGTACTCGGCGATGCGGGGACTCCGGGTGCTGCGATGACGCCGCAATGAAATTCTCCTCGCACTCTCGCTCTTGCGACTCGCAACCGGATGATGCGTCCCTCAAATGGATGATGCGATGGGTACCAGTTACTCTTGTTCATGCTTCTGCTTTCCAGCTCCCAAACAAAGCAAAACGACCTCCTGAGTCCCCAAGACTAGGCAAGCACTCCAAGGCAGGTCAGAACTCCCTCAGCAGAGTTCCAGGGGAGCTGGTGGTGAAGTCTTTTTGTTCCTGGGACTTCTTAACAGGGAGCCAGCTCTCCTCAGGCCCTTGGAGATCAGAATCAAAAGAAGGGGACACAGCAAAGTCCTTCCCCTCTCCTTGGCAGCAAAGCAAAACAGCAAGCAGGCAGTCTTCTCCTCTTCAGTTTCTTCCAGCTTTCTCCTTGGCAGAGGTTCCTTCTTAGTCCCACAGTGATCTAAAGTTTAGGTGTCTGGGGTCCTCTTCTTATACCCCTCCAAGTCTTTGTTTCTCTTTGTTTCAGTGGGGGGATTCCCCTGCTCAAACCGGTTCCTGGGTGTGCTCTGCCCTGGAGCACCTGGTTCCTTTCAGAGTGAGGGGCAGGGTTGTTAGACGCTCAGCAGGAGATGGAGCCTTCTTTGTGCTGGCAGAGGTAGTGTCCTCAGCCTGGCCAGCAGGGGGTGGAGCCGGCATTGTGCTGGCAGAGGCAGCTCTACTCAAACCCAGGGGCTACTCCTCCCACCCATTTAGAGCAGATCTCCCTATTCACCCTGCTGCTGACTCATCCAGACTCCTGGAGCCACCTAGCCCATCACATGACACCAGTCATCCAATCTGCACACAGGCACACAGGAAGGTTAAACAGGAGAATAGCTACTTTCTAAAAAGTTCTATTCTCACACAGTGAATTTAAAAACCATCTTGCTAAAAAGATGTATAATTAAATGCTTAACACAAAGATACCAAACTTGGATTTTCTACCGTGCCTTTAGGGGAAGATAGGCATGTAAACAGTCTCCCCCATTCCGTCCTATGGGCAAGTTAGCCTCTCAGCAGTGAAAACGAAAATGGCTGTAATTCACTACCAGGGCATGTTACACACCTCAGTACATGCCCTACCTTTCAGATACACTGCACCCAGCCCAGGGGGGTACCTAGGGCCCCCATAGGGATGCCTGACATGTACAGAAATGGAAGGATAAGGCCTGGTCAGTGGTTGCACTGGCCAGGTCGGCATGGCAGTCGTGGACTGCACATAGGCACTGCAAGCAGGCCTAAGACATAATTTTAGGGCTACTCATGTGGGTGGCACAATCAGTGCTGCAGGCCCACTAGTAGCATTTGAATCACCAGCCCTGGCACATTCATTGCACTTTACAAGGGGCTGACAGGTGAAACAAATATGGCAATCATGGATAACCAATTACAATAACAATTTACCTAGGGAGCACTTGCACTTTGACACTGGTCAGCAGTGGCAAAGTGCCCAAAGCATCTAAACCAGCAAAAATGAAATCCAGCATAGCGTCAAAAATACAGGAGGTAGAGGGAAAAAGTCAGGCGAAACCACGCCAAAGATGCCAGGTCTAACACACAGCATGTGTGTGTGTGTCACAGTATCCCCAGGCAACTACACAACACATGAGGGGCGGCAGAACCACAGTGACACAGATGTGGACACAGTTCCATACAAGAGTAAACCATCATTGGAACACCCTCAGTGGGCAATCAGGCATTGGGAGATGAGAGGGAGAGGGAACAGACACATGTGACACAGGCTGGAATGAACACCAACTAACACAGCAAGAGACTGACACACAACAGCACTACCACCAGGGACCAGGCATTGGGGTGACACAAGCATGCATGACACCTCCACTGGGAAGACAAAGGCAGATGTCGTACAAACTGGGAAACCCAGACATGTGTCCTGTTCCACAAACGTACATCACACATACACAAACACAAATCACTCAGCATGGCCCCTCATACGTGGACAAACGGGACCTAGGGTACCATCCATGCAAACATTTACATCAGTCCACCCTCAACACCACACACCCTGAACTGCAACAATGTGCATCTGTGAAGCCCACATGGACAGGTGACATTGCACATGCACCCATGACAAACACAGGAATGTTGGGAGGAACTAAGGTGCACAGACTAATCACACAAGGACAGTTTACAACCCTGGGGAATGACAGACATACTGCACAGTATGCGGTACATGGCCATGATGTCAAAGCACACGTTACCTTCAGAATACCTGCCACAGTCCCAGGACAATGCAGAAGCCAAGGAGAACCACAAGGCACACATGCTGACACCTGCCAACATTGCAGCCCTGAACCCGACACACACATACACATGACTCAATCACTGAAAGGTACCACCTAGGGACAACTACATGATATTGCGAATACACAAGTGCCTTGGGGAACCCTGACTGTGTCCCATCTGGGTCTGACAACATCATCACCACTCAGAACTAACAAATCACAATGATGATACACCAATTAACAGTAGTGTGTCATGCACCCACACATCTGGTAGCCCATGGCAAAGTAGTGGGATGAACACAGTAACACTCAGCAAGCATCAACAACAGGAACATATCAAGGGAACACTGCCTGTGCATGAAAAGGGATGTGGACACACACACATGCTCATACAACACTCACCATGGGCCCAGGCTATGTCACGGGACAACACACTTGAGGGGACCCAACTCCTGTGGAAGCCCAGCTGTGCCAAATATATTCACAGCACGTCTCACTCATGTCAGCAGAACACTTGGTCAGTCAGCCAACAGTTACCACACAATGAAGGCTCTGGTCACAACAGCCTGGGTACGCGAGTCTCCCCAAAGTCATCTGCACATACCCAAAACATATGTCTAGCAAGTTGCACACAGGACACAGTTGCTCCTATACCAATGATGCCCACACCTGTGCGTCCAGTGGTGATGCGCACAAAGTCTGTTAAATTGACAAATTGGACAATGGGAAGCACATCATATGTGCATGGGTGCAAGCCACAGCTGTGACCATGCAAATGAAATGTACACAGAGATGTCCAAAAATAGTTGATCATAACACACAGGTAGCTGCAAAGGATGACATGGATACTCACCAGAATAGAATACATATCTCATGGACCACATGGAGTACCTCACATCAACACATCAGTATTCAACATTGGAAACCAAGCATTACAGGTGCAAGGGCATGTAAAACAACATCAACATAATGTACAGCTATACAGAGATAAAGAAAAAAGCTTTATTCAGCATATTAGAAGTTAAACTTCTGTTCTAACAAAAGGCCAATGGCCCGTCCATGTCCAAATGCCAAGGAGTGAACTAGAGTGACAAATTCAGTATATAAAAATCTAAACGTCTGTTCAGACAAAAGGCCAATGGCCAGTCCATGTCCAATTGCCAAGGAGTGAACTAGAGTGACAAATTCCAGCATATTAACAGTTAAACGTCTGTTCAAACAAAAGGCCAATGGCCAGTCCATGTCCAAATGCCAAGGAGTGAATTAGAGTGACAACTGTCACACGTTGCTTGGCCAGGCACCGCAGGGACAGAATCAGGGTGCAGCAGAAGGAGGCGGTGAAGAGGTGGGGGATGCAGGTGAGACACTTGCAACTGCAGTGGAGCTGACTGAAGTGGTGGGTGCTGTCACAACTGTGGGGCACAAGTCAGATGGTGGGAGTGCCGGCACAACTCCAGTGGGCAGGTCAGATGGAGTGGATTGGCTCACCACTGCAGTGCCCAAGTCAGACGGGGTGGTCGTGAACTCCAAAGCAGTGCCTACATCCATGGGAGCGGAATGGGGGACAGATGAGGTCAGCAGGGCAGGGGGGGACACGGTCCCCATATCAGTGGCACTAACTGTCTGACCAGGTGTGGAGGAGCAAGTGCTAGGGGGGGATGGCCTTAGCATTTTGGGTATGGTGTATCTGTGGGTGGGGGAACCCGGGGCAGGGAGTGGTTGGGGAACCTCTGGAGTGGTGGCCTGGGGGATGGAGGACGGAGACTTTGCCTTGGAGCTGCGTGGTGGTGGGTGGGTCTTGCTCTTCTGGTGCCAGGGGGACTTGCGGGTGGGGTCTCTGTCTGACTGCACCTGGGGAAGGGTGTCTGGGTGTGAGGGGCACTCACTTCTGTGTGTGGGGACTTCCTCTTCCCCTTGTAATCAGGATCTGCAGGGTCAGTGGGGAAGAGGCCAAGGTCACAGAGAAAGAGCTTCTGGGGGGATTGGGTTGCAGGTGAGGCAAGGGAGGGCGGCTGGGAGGGAAAGGTCTCAGAGGACTGCGGAGTGGATGTGGATGACTGTGTGTGTGTCTGCAAAACAGCCCCTGTGAGTGTGGAATCAGTCACCTGCGCTTGCTTGTGTGCAAGTCTAGACCTTGGTTTGGGGGTTTCTGTGCTTGGGTCAGATAGGGTGCTAGGAATCGTGGGTGGTGCAGGGGTAGGAGGGGTGCGGGACTGTTGGAGGAGGGACACTGCTGCCGTCAGGGAGGAGGCCATGGACTGACTGGTCCTCTGTAGGGCAGACATGCCCGAGGAAATGCCCTCCATGAATTCCACCAGTTGTGTCAACAGTTGTGTCAACAGACCTGTGTGTGCATGGAGGACCTTCAGCATTGACGCCTGCCCTACATGGATCTGTCGAAGTAAGTCCACAGACTCCTCACTCAGGGCAGCACGGAACACAGGGGCAGGGGGTGCTGTGCCTGGCACAAAGAAGACATGCTCACAAACACGGGAGCCCACAGGGACCTCTGGGATGGGAGCCGATGGGAGGGGGTGGTGGTGGTGGTGGCGGGGGTCAGAGCTGCTGCGGCCCTCAGCTGGGGGTGATGGTGCTGACGACTCCTCTGTGTGGCTCCACTCACCCTCTGTGCCACTGGGTCCACCGACTCCTCTCCTTCTGTCCCTGTAAGGCTCTGTGGCTCCTCCTGGTCCATGGAGCTGTCCCCACCTGTGGCCGTGGATGTATCTGGATAGGAATAGGAAGTAAGAGAGCAACATCAGTCACCTGCATCGACTGCACACACCACAGTGAGTGCATCACATCACAGGGCAAGCCCTGGCAACATCAGCTGAACACAGCTCAAACTGCCAACACTGTTTAGGATAAGACAATTGTCATTCTCAACATCAACCATTGCACACATATCCCCCCTTGACTTTCACACATATGTCCGTTGCAAGTTGGATGCTAACACCCCAATGTGCCAACATGCACCACCCACACATTAGTTGTACATGCAAGTGAACATGTAGGAGTATGTCACTATACACACAGCACACCTCTTGCTACTGACTCAGTACAGGTGTCAGGATGAAGGGATGGGCAGAGACTCATTTCACATGCTTGGGATGCATGCCAGCAACACACACTATGATGTACTCATGTCCTGATGGGCAATGCCACAATGGGGTGCATGATGCACACTTGAACACAATGCAGGCTCACTCATAGCAAGTAAAATGCCATGGCACTGGGATGCCCTGAAAGTCAGTCAACACTGTCTCCTGTCACAGGGGCAGGGCATCCAGATAACAACAATATGCACTGACTCACAATCCTAGCTCAGGGGTAAAGCTAACTCTGCAGATGACCGTCGCACTTGCCCATCCCATGCAAACAACATATCCAGGACCCAGAAGACCCCACATCATGCAAATCATACATATGAGTCTCAGCATACACAAATCCCTGTACATTAACACATCACAGTCTGCCATGCATGTAATCCAGCTGCATGGAGTACACAGTTGCATACACCATTGTGTGCTGTCAGATGATCACACACCTATATGTCACACAGGTCTTGTCTCTCACAGTCACATCGCAGATGTCATGCTGACCCTCTGAATCATGGACACCCCAGTTGTACGTAGCAACAAGCCACACCCTAATGACACAGAGGCAGACACCTGAGGGCACCTGTCACTAAGCACAACCTGCAATTTCATACACAGGAGTGGGATTACAGAGTGCTCCTAAATGCCCTTGAGGGGGCATGACTGGCCAGGACTAAGCGAAACAATGTTTGGCCCTGGACAGTAGTCAGGTGGCTAAGCAAGTGTGACATACTTGATATACATACTCCTGAGGCCCAAACATTGGAGTCCCCTGCTGCATGGGTTTGTTTGAATACCCCAGCCACATTGTGAGTCAGACCAGCAATTGGTACACATCTCAAGGGCACACACAGATCACATGTCAGATCTCAGGCATTGTGTAAACAATTGATCCACCCATGAAACACACAACAGATTCACGGGAACTGATGCTGATCGGTACCTGAAGCATAGCTGACTGCAAGGACACAGTGCCCTAGTGACACAAGCAACAGACTGGAGGGGCCACACCTGTGGAACAGATGAGGAGGGTGCATCACACAATTGAGGGACCTGAGATTTGGACTACAAGACCTACGTAATGGGGAAGTGTGACCAGGACAAAAGACTGCTATTTGCATGTTAGACATAGTACACAGATCAGACATGGACTCACCCCCTTCCTGCTGCTGTCTGGCCTTCAGCTGCTTATCCAGGTCCGGGAAGACCACCGCCAGGATACGGAGCATGTGGGGAGTCAGGGTCCGGTGTCCACCCCTCCTGCGTGGAGGTGACAGCTTCAGCTGGACTCTAGCTATCCTCTGGGTCCGGCCCCGAAGGTCCTGCCACCTCTTCTGGCAGTTGCAGATCCGGCGCTTGTAGACCCCCACAGAACAAACAGCCCTGGCGATGGTCAGCCATATCTCCTGTTTCTGGTGGGTATCAACCTGTGAGGAAAACAAAGTGAAAAGTACATTAACACACATGCCCCAGATTTGTGCAGCACACATTTGGATATACATGTCATCATCACAAAGGGAAGTAAATTACACAGGTAGTGCAACCATGGGGAAGGATAAATCACATGCATGTCTGACATGTTAACAATGCCTGGATAGTGTAAGCTTGCAATAATGCACTTTAGCAGCAGGAAAACTATTCTTTACATGTACCTACACACTTTGGGAGATGAAAGTAGTCAGCGAGAATGCTTGCCACTGGTGTACACACTGCTAGTCAGACAACATACATAATTAGGAAGGCAGTGGATTGCACACTCACCTGCTCCCCTGGTTTCCCATAGAGCTTTCTGTACTCTGGAAGGAGCCCGTCCAGCAGGGCCTGGTTCTCCTCCTCAGTGAAGGCTGGGGCCCTCTCCAGAGTAAGCGCCATAGCAGGAGCCAGAGGATGCAGAGGCAGCAGCAGTGGTAGCAGGGATGTGGTCCAGTAGCATGTAGTGCAGGCAAGTGAGCTCCCTGGGGGCCAGCCAGCCTTATATCTGTGCTCCAGAGGCAGACTCTGTGCCAAGTGTCCCAAGTGATAGGTCCAACATGGTTGCATTCTATGAATCTGGCCAATCCATTCAAAAGTACGACTCATACACGCCTTCCGCATCGTTCAAATCTTCACCTTCATGGAACACTTGAAATTGCAACATTGTTGTAGGCATCCAACGAAATTTCCAGTGCACAACTCGTACAAGCTTTGGATCCGCATCCGTCTCGATGACAGTCCTGAGCCAATTGGTGCACCCGGCTCGTTCAACTGACTGTACAACCCGTATTTTGAATACACACATGCACCCGTCTCCATACGATTCAATGGCCAAGGCGTACGCCTGTCTCAGGCCATGCCTGTCCGGCGCGTATGCATGATACTCACCCACGTCGGACCTCATTGAAGTCAATGGCAAAGCGTACGCACGGCTCGGACATGACTCGTGCAATGCGTATGCATTGTCACCCGCGTCGGACCTCATTGCATTCAATGGCAAAGCATACGCACGGCTCGGACATGACCCGTGCAATGCATACGCATTGTCACCCGCGCCGGACCTCATTGCATTCAATGGCAAAGCGTACTCACGGCTCGGACATGATCCGTGCAATGCGTGCGCATTGTCACCCGTGTCGGACCTCATTAGTGTGACTATTATACGGATACAACACACATATACTGGTCAGGGACACCTGTGCACACCTACCACACTACAGCATTGACCACCCATGTAAGGCTGCATTCGCTGGGTGTTTGGGGGGCCACATCTGTTTTTTTGGCTGGCACTTTCTGCAGCCACTCCCAGCCTCTGCATGTGTTCATGGGAACAGAATCCTTTGTGTGTTGTGCACATTACCACTGTGATGTGCAATTGGACAGTAATGGTCATGAGTCACGGACACAGTGTCAGGTTGGATATGTTTAGGACAGGACACATACACCTTGAGTCCTGGGGGTGATGGCATGTACATCACAGTGAGACCTGTAGCCACAATACTGATGTGCACCCACAGTCTGTGTTCATGTTGTGTATCAGATGTGTCTGATCAAATGTCACCAATGGGTGACAGTCTCCACATCCATGTGGTATATGCATCAACCTTGAAGGGGTGTGTGTCTAAGAGATGTACATCTAGGGCCGGCAGGAACAACAGTGGCCACTACCTGTGGGACTTACGCTTGCCTTGTGGTGTGTACGTGCTATGCCATGTCCATTGCTGTGTTGATGTGGCAATACAGGGAGCCTTGGTTTCTGCATGGCAAAGATCTGTGATGCCTGGGAGACATGAGGCCTCAATTGTCACTGTGGTGTGTTTTTGGAACGTCGCAGCGGCACATAGGTTGGGTGACACAGCCAGATGACTGGCCATTTCACTACATGGAATTCATGTGGACATGTGGAATTGAGATGTGAGGTGGTGGTCTTGTAGGTGACATACGTGTCCATGACCAACAGCACACACCTCAGTACAATGTGTAATGTCATGAACTAGCATGTGATAGTGATCGTGGGCATGGCCACATGGGTGGATGAACTGACACATTTCCTTTGTGCATCTCTGTACTGCAGGGCACCAGCTGTCCATTGTCCGTTCCCAGACCTTGCAACCATGCAGGAACGTGACTGCATCAGACGGTATCGCTTCACCAGGCCACTGATTGCGGAGTTGGCGGAGCAGTTGGCGCCACATCTGCTACCTGGCCGGACATACCCTACAGCACTGACCCCAGAGGTGAAGGTGATGGCAGCCCTGCACTTCTGTGCTACTGGTACCTTCCAGTACGCTGTGGCTACTGCTGGTGGGATGTCGCAAACAATGTTTAGTCGGATGCTACGCGATGTCTTGGAGGGGATGTTGCAATTCCTAGTCCTGTATATAAAGTTCCCGAGCTCAGCTGAACTCCCTGAAATAAAGGATGCCTTTTATACACTGGGGAGGATGCCAAACGTCATCGGATCTATTGATGGGACAAATGTTGCCCTGATGCCACCACAGGCACATGAGCAGGCATACCGGAACAGGAAGCACTTACATTTGATCAATGCTCTGGTGGTCTGTCTTGCTGACATGTCGATCACACATGTGTGTGCACGGTTCCCTGGCTCTGCGCACGAAGCCTACATTATGAGGAGTAGTCGCATTGCAACGCTGATGTCACAGATACCAGCTCAGCATGCCTGGCTTGTCGGTGTGTACTGACTGTTTCTCATTGTGTGTGTTTGTCAATGTTGTATTCTGCACTCTGACAATACTCAGCTACTTGTTCATTTTTGTGTGTGTAGGTGACTCCAGATACCCCAACATGCCGTGGTTGCTGACACCCCTCAGGAACCCTGTGACACCAGCCGAGCTGCGCTACAATAAGGCACATGGTCGGAGCAGGAGGGTGATTGAGCGGACATTCGGCCTCCTGAAAAGCCGCTTTCACTGCCTGGACAAGAACGGAGGGGCCCTCCCATATGAGCCTGCAAAAGTGTGCAAGATAATCCTTGTCTGCTGCATGCTACACAACATGGTGGTGCAGAAGGAGGTGCCTCTCATCCAGGATGACGATGACAACAACCAACGACCGGCACCTGTGGAGGATCCCGGCCTGGGACAAGATGCCAGTGATGATGAAGATGATGGTGATGTCCGCTCCCAGCTCATCAACAACTTCTTCACCTGAATGTGTGTTTCCAGGGTTGTTATGTGAATGTTTGGAGGTAGCCTGGAATGTGTTGTGCCAGCTCTGTTGCTGTCTGAGTGTGTATGTGTGCCACTTGACTGGATGCGTGCTGTGATGTGTCCATTCAGGTGGTGTGTACTCCACAATAGGGTAGTACTGCTAACTAGTGTTTGTGTAGGTATCTTGCAACTTGTTTTGTGCATGTGTATTGCATTTCTCTCCTGTTCTTCTGTGCTTTTGACTGTATCTTGTCTGTCCTTCCCTGGGTACTTTGCCCCCCAACACCCAGAAGCCAACACCAGTGTGGAAGTTGACAATTCCCATCAACTGATGTACCACACATCCCTGTACTTCCATTCTCCAACACATTGGGAGCGTGTGTCCACTGTTACGTACAATTACCGTGCAACTAGTGTGGAATAAACGTGTTGCTGATGTGTAATGAACCTGTGCTACGCTTTGTTATGTGTGTTGTCTGTCTTCCCACATCTGCGTGACATCTGCTTACCTCACCTGTGGACTTGTTACCACTGACTGGTCTTGGTGTTGTGTCTGTGCATGCCAATGTGTTTCAGGTCACATCATTGTGTGTGATGAGTAACATGGCCATGGTGAGTATATTTTGTGTTGCCATAGTGGTGTGTCTCCCTCACATGTGTCACATCCCCATGACTCACCTTACGTTGGTCACATTGTTGCAGTATTTGGCATGTACTGTGTTGTGTAGCAGATCGACATCTCCCTGAACGTGACAAGTTGGAATCACAACAGAGGCAAGTATGGTGTACTGGTGAGTTTATTTACAAACATATGTGAGGGAAGTGCACAGGATGGTGGGTGCTGTATAGTGGTTTGGGAATCCAAAGTTCACAATGGAGTTGGAAGTGCTGGTAGATGAAATGTCCAGAGTAAAGTCCACAGTCATCTGCTACATTAGCCCAACATGAATCCTCCATGTCATGTGGGCGAGTTGTGTGCAATTGGACAAGGTGAACGGGTTGCGCACAAAGAACATTGTCCAGAACAGGTTTAGAGGCCCTGGAGGTAATGTACTGGGACAATTGCCTCTCACATGTCCTTCTTCGGACGACCCCTCTTCTTTCGGGGGGGATCCTCATGTGCAGGCCTCTGCGATGCAGGGGACTCTCCGCCAGAGTCCTCCTCCTTCCCTGTGGTGCTGGCAGATGGTGTTGCGACAGATGTTGTAGGCACACAGGGGGGTGTGGACAGGTTGGTGTTGATCTGGCAGAGGCATTGTAGTATGTCCCAATGCACCGCAATGGTGTCATCCCACTTGGCCTCTATGCGGGCATGGTGGGCAACCTGCTCGTGTTGCATGTCCTTGAGGATCCCCACTACCTGGCCAAATCCTCCGGTGCTATCCTGGTACGCATTTAAGATGCGTGCCAGGTGGGGGTCATCATGCAGTCCAGACCCCTCTGCAAGGCACGCCCTGTGCCTCCCACCCCTCCCAGCATCCATCTCCACACGGGCAGGACCAGTGACAGGACGCACAGGTGACACTGTGACCCCTTGGGTGGTGTTGCTGGTGGTGTTGGCAGTAGCTTCTGGGGGGTCCTGTGTCCCTGTGCTGTGGGTGTTGATTGTCCTTGGTCTGTCCGTGTTGGCGGGGGTGCCCTGTCGGTGTCCAGATGCTGGAGGCATGGGTACAGGGGGGGGGCAGATGTTGATGCTGCTGGTGCTGTATGATGGCTCACACCGGAGGGGCCAGGTTGGTCGTCGTCATCCGAAGAGGACAGTGAGAGAGTCAGACCAGAGAGCTCAGTGTCCACCAGAGTCTGGGAGTGGGTATCCTAATCATTTGGTGCTGGGTGACCAGCACCACCAGTGTTTGGAAGAGACACACAATGTGATTTATGTTTCTACATGCATCGTTGGTTCACAAACATGACATTTTCAACTTTTCAAACAGAGGCCTACCTGTACACTGCTTTTTCCCAGCTTGTCACGGACAGAGTTTGATATTGTTGTTGGCCATTTCCCAGCATGGCCTTGTGCTCCCCACAACAGAGCCCACTGTCAGACATCTTGTCAGTCCCTTCCCACTCCCTGTGAGGCGAGTATGGTTCAGTTTGATCTTTCTGTGCCATGTGGGTGGGTGTAGGTTGTCTGTGACTGCGAGTCCCATCATACTCTTGGCTACACCCCCCTTCCCAGCATGCCCATATTTCCTCCCTCTTGACTCTGCTTCCCTGTGAGGGGATGTGACAGCAATGGCAAGATGGCTGACTGTGAAGTCCTGATGTTTGTTGTTGGCCATTTCCCAGCATGGCCTTGTGCTCCTCACAACAGAGCCCAGTGTCAGACATCTTGTCAGTCCCTTCCCACTCCCTGTGAGGCGAGTATTGTTCAGTTTGATCTTTCTGGGCCATGTGGGTGGGTGTAGGTTGTCTTTGACTGCGAGTCCCATCATACTCTTGGCTACACCCTCCTTCCCAGCATGCCCATACTTCCTCCCTCTTGACTATGCTTCCCTGTGAGGGGGTGTGACAGCAATGGCAAGACGGCTGACTGTGAAATCCTGGTGTTTGTTAGGCTACAAGTCCCAAGTGAGCCCCTGTGCTTCACACAGCAGCACCCAGTATGGGGTATCTATTGCTGATATTTCAATGAGGTGTGGGTCAATGCAATGTACCCGGTGAGTTGTGTGGAGTTTGTGTTGGGGGGGTGTCTCCCCATGCTGATTAGTATGGTCAGGGCTGTCAGTCATCCTTCCCATCATGAAATGTACTTCCATTGTAGGGTGTGCAATTTGTCATTCAGGATGTCAGTCAGTGGTGTCCTGCTTCTGATTTGCACACAGGCCCTACCAGGGCCGTGTGCTCCCCACAGCAGGACCCAGTGTCAGCCATCTTGTCAGTCATTTTGCACTCCCTGTGATGTGGGCATGTTTCTGAGAGGTCTTGATGGGCCAATCAGGAGGGGGAGCATTATAGATTAGCTTATACGGCACAGACTCCTCACAAAGCAGGCTGTCGGGAATCCTTCCCACTCTATCTGGAAGGACCAGTCTGATGTAAAGAGTGTACCTATAGCAGCATTATTAACACCATTACCAGCCAAAAATCGGAGGTTGCGCCACCTACACGCTGCCTAAACCCAATGTTTATACTATGTAATACCAGGTCCTTAGCAAAACACCCCATTGAAATTTGGGATATGATTGATTCATACTCTCCCAATCTGTGTTTTCTCACGGAAACCTGGCTGAATCCATCTAATCATCCTCAGATTAGTCTAGCGATCCCAGACGGATATAAGTTCATCCATCTAGATAGGCAGGGGAAAACGGGGGGAGGAATAGCAATTGGGTTTAAAGAACACTTAAAAGTCCAGTGGACAGCCACACATCTTTCACCCACACTTGAAGCCGGCTTCTTCAAATTTAGCCTATCTCCTACAGAGACCTGGAATGAAGCCCTGATCTATCGCCCTCCAGGCCCTAGGACCAATTTTGTTAATGAACTAATTGAATTGATCGCGCTTCACACACTAGCAGCTAGTCATTTTATCCTGCTCGGAGATTTTAACTTTCATGGAGAGGCCTCAGATAACCCAGATACTGACAACCTTTTAACTAGTCTTAAACAAATTGGCCTCTCCCTCCTCTCAAACGCCCCCACTAATAGAGAAGGACACGCTCTGGATCTGATCTTCTCTTCGGTGGAGGGCCTCTCTGCCTTTCCCCCCCTCCCCCTAACATGGTCTAACCATTTTTTGGTCCCTTTTACCCTCCAACAACAGAGTCCCACTAACTCAATGAAACCGGAACCCTGCTCTTCTCAATGTCGAAGACCATGGAACAACCTATCGCTTGAAGCCTTTACAGCCGCTTATAACACCCTACCCTTGGTCTCCTCCACGCCAGAAGCAGACACGTCAGAGCTGTTGGAATCCTTTTTAACCAAACTTACCACAGTATTCGACACTTTAATCCCTATAAAAAAGTTTTGCACGACCAAACAACGAAAATCTGCCCCATGGTACACCGAAGACCTTAGGCTAGAAAAGTCGAAGTGCAAAGGTTTGGAGAGGTCCTGGCGAATAAGTCACTCTTCTGCAGACCGCAGGGTGTATAATCTCTCGCTGGCAAATTATCACCAGAAGATAAAAGCAGCTAGAAAAGCATTAACTCTAAAACAAATTGACCTTGCGTCCAATTCCGCAAAAACCTTGTTTACAATTGTTAAAGACTTCGTTAATCCCCAGGCGTGTAAATTGCCTCAAATAGAGTCACAATCCTTATGCGACTCGTTAGCAACTTATTTTGAGGAAAAAATTAACTTGATTTACACAAATTTTGTCCCTACACATTCTCACACCAACTCTCTTCGCACAAGCCATACTGAGTCAGAACCTCAGCCAAAGAGTAGACTCAGCCAATTCACACCATTAACAGACTCAGAAGTCCACTCCCTTCTCGCATCGGCGAAGTCTGGTTCACCAGCTGATCTCTGTCCTCCTAGGGTAATGGCCCTTATTGCACCTTGCTGTGCCTCGGAAGTCAGAGCAATTTTCAATAGCTCCATAGAATCAGGCACTATTCCTCCGAGTTGGAAGGAAGCCTTCGTCCGCCCTCTATTGAAGAAACCCACAGCAGACCCTCTTACGTTCGCTAATTACCGACCTGTATCCCTACTCCCGCTGCTGGCAAAATCTCTAGAAGCAGCCATAAACAAACAGCTGAGCCATTACCTGGAAGTGAATGAACTACTGGACCCTTCGCAATCCGGTTTCAGACCAGGCTTCAGCACTGAAACCGCAATTCTTGCGGTTACAGATTCCTTGAGGCTAGAAATGAACGCGTTTTTTTTCCATTAAGGATTTGGAGAACGATTGATCAACTAGACCAGTTTTAGTGAGTTTTAACTCACAATGCTTGAAGAAGCAGGAAAAGCCTCTGCCAGGTGAATTTTTAAATCGGTCCATTACTGGACATGGCACAGGCATGTTGTTAAATTATCAACATCATGGGGTTTGCACATTGAGTGGAGGGCCCAAATTGATTTTTCCTGATCTTTTCCAGAATCGGGCCTTTCCTTTTTATCCTTATCAGATTTGATGTAAAAATCTGGGTTAGTATACTTTTTTCCTTTATGAAATTGCTCCTGAAAGTTATAAGATGGACAATTTGCAAAAAGGGATTACTCTCTTTTTGCCAATTTATTTTATAATCATTATTCATTTGAAATATGCTTAGGATTTAAAATAGTTTTAGATGTAGGAGTAATTTGTGTTGGAGCCACTGGCTGGGCTTCTTTAAATCGTCCGTAGATTGCACTCAAATCAGCTGATTATATTAGGGAAATAAAGGATGCTCCAATCTTCTCCCTCTTCCGTTTTTTAGGTCTCGCCTGACCCAGCGCACTTTTTGAGAGGACTCCAAAAAGTGCTACCAGGCCAGCCTAGAGCTACAGTGCATGTGCGCGGGCGCGCTGCGCTTGACCGCGATTACTTTCACTTTTGCGGCCGCTTTGATGTTTGATCGTGATCACTTTCGCTGCCGCACGTCCGCTTGGCATAGCCAATAGGTCTCACTTTTGGGACCTTATAAGTATTTAGTTATGCAACTGTTGCATGGCTAAACACTTATAAGGTACCAAAGGCGAGACCTATTGGCTATGCCAATGCTTGTTTTATTATTTGAGTTGGTATAAATCACAGATGATTTGGTGATATTATAGGTAGTCTGTCACGGGGAGCTTAGATTCACGCCATGTTTCATGCCACATCAAAATATATATTTTTTTGTAGTGTCACTGACAATTTGGTTAGGCCGCTTACTTTTCGTAAATATACTGAGAATATTTGTATTGGATTTACGTGGTGGTGGGTATGTTAGCATTGGTTTGAATTAGCTAGATCTGTTGCAAGCCACCTTCAGTATTTTTTTCATAGTCCCTGTGTTTATTACTTTGAACTGTCTTCCAAAATGTGGGTTAAGATACATGTTTAAATTCAGTGTTTCTTTATAGATTAGTTTTTCTGGGCCAGTTGCACCTCTAAATGTAATATGGATGTTTGTATTAAGTTTGATATTGAGTCCCCCCTTTTGTTTGAACAGCAGGAGGCATTGCTTATTGTCAGGTATTTGGAACATAATATACCTCACTAATTCCTCTTGTAATCTTAATTCCCAAATTTTGAAAGATGTGTTTATTTGAGAATAACTGATTATTTATTTCACGTATGTCTCAGGTAAAGATGGTTGGTTCATTCGAGTTATAGTTTGTGCATTAGTTGCTTTACATGCTTTCAGTTTACATCATTAAGAATGTACCAGGACCGGCTGCTGTTGCTTACAAATATACACCTGTGAATAAACAGGAGAATGTTGTCACAACTATAATGTGTGTATAGTGATCATTGCAGTTGTTATCTAACATATACAACACCTTCCTTGAAGTAGTTGTTTGTGATGTCTGTACTGTATGCCTTTCCCTCTGCACCTTTGACTGTTTTCAGACTTGAAGTAAGTAAGGGAACGAAAGAGCAACTCATCATCATACAAGTGATCATTGACAGTTACTGAAGATGATACAGATACTGAAGTAATGATGTTGTACAACATTGAACTGTAGGCTATTATTTGGCATGAGGCCTCTAGAGCATGCTGCAGTGTCCCATCACCCATGCGCAGACATCTATATATTACTGTGAATTATTCAGTCCACAACTGAGGACATTTGTCTGGGTGCACTCCTTTGTCTTCATGCTCGGATTGCAAGCATTACACTATAGCATGAGAAGCAAGGTACAGATGGCAATCTTATGGTCATCTATAAAAATAAAATAGATTATGGAATTTGTCCACTTTGCATGCAAGGTGTGTATTTTAAATGTAGAAAATGCTAATGTAAAGCTACTCAGACATGTAGAATTACATGTCTCCACCCCTGTAACAGAGGAATCAAATTTAGAAATGTAAATTACTACTTTTGAAAAGGAGCAGTAGTAACACCAGCACCAAACATGGGTGATCACTGGTACTGCAACACCTTGCCATAGAATATAATCTAAGGAAAGACTTAAAATAGAACCTGATAGGAAATAATGTTAAATTAATTTATTAACTACGATTTCTAAATCTATAAGTATAATTGATTTAATGTTAAAAAAAAGTAAATCTAATTTAAAAAAAAAAAAACTACTTTATGAAAGAATATTTTACTAACCCTTTTTAGGTTAAAAACAAGTTTAAGTTAATTTTCAAAGACAAAATTAGACTAATTAAAATGAATTCACTACATAACCTTTTAAATGTTAATACATAATAAATCTATATATTCATTGTTAATTTAATATATTTACAGTATTTAAATATTTAATTCAAAATTAACTTTGATTCTCTCTAAATTCCTCCCATTGTGTAGTAAACATGCCCCTGTTTAAGCCACTTCCCTGTCCCTCGTAACATTTTCTACTAAGGACCCCATTCCAATCTTGCTAGGAAAGCCCTCCATATGACTCAAATCCGGAGGGCTTGTCTAGCGAATTGAACTGTGCAAGTCCGCCCGAACGAGTACGATGCAGCCGTATGCTGACAGACTCAGGTCACTCGGACTCCCATTGGACTCTATGGCAGCCTGTATACCGACGTGTACACAGGCACCCATAGCAAAAAGGGGGTGGGTGGGTAAAAGTGTACACCCTGTGACAGGCACGCCATGTTGTCCGCCATACTGTGCATGCTTGGATTGGGGGGACCCATGCTCACCACCCTGTGACAGATTCGGAGGGCCCTGGGTGAAGAGGGGCCTGCTCTGGCCCCCTGAAGTCCGATTCCAACAGCCGTTTTGTCTTGCTGAGACCGAGTCAATGCGGCTGTCCGAATGGTGCATCGTACTCGCTCGTTCGGAAGCCGGGCCCATTACGCAGCACGATTCGACTCCAGACGAATCGGATGGACAGATTTGGGTTCGGAAACTATTCAGTCGGCGGGGATGAAATCTTCACATCCTAATTGGTCATTAGGAATGGGGGACGATTCGGACGGAAACAGTGGCTCCGAATCGGATTGGTCATTCTGGATCCTGTCAGGAGCCCTTCCGACCGAGATCAGAATCGAGCCCTAAGCAGTAAACCTTCTTGTGTGTAGAAAAGATAGGAGAGGTGCAGTTGTATTTAACACTTAAAATTATGGAAAGACATAGACAGGGTACTCTGGAATACCCAACCTGCTGCTACAACACCTTTTTAACAACCTCAGGAGAAGTGGTGGAGTGGCGTTGGACTTGCACATGTGTAAATACTGACTTTTTTTCTGTGTCAGTTCTTATCAATGGGTTCAGTTTTTGTATGGGCTCAAACATAACCTGCCTGCTAAGGCTGTACTTACTATAAGTCTCCCCAGCTGTCTGGTCAAAAAGTGTCACTCTTATCCTAAATATTCTCTTCTCTCTCTCTCTTCTACAATGCTCTTAAAGTATCAATTTTGCTCAATATTTCATACAAAACAGCTGTTTCAGAAAACGCTGATACATTCTGGTGCCTTTTTAAACCTGCACCTACTTTCAATCAATGGTTATCTGCATTTTTTGGAAGCAAGCAATAATTGTGATTGTTTCGTGATAGCATTTTATATTTGGTAATCACAATTAGGATATATCACAAAATGACTATTTTTTCAGTTTGCTGTGCAATTATTGCAGTTTAGTCAATTTGGTTTTGCTGTGATCACAAACAATTTGCAGCTAGTTTACAGATCTCAAAACGTTCATACGTTGGGCCCATCATTTTTTATAAAAAGGCCAAACTCACAAATATTTTGATGTTGACGGGTATTCCTTTCTTCAGTATTACTCCAGGCTTACTCCAGGATTGCAGTGATAAGGTAAGTATTCGTATAGTTTACTCTAGGCTTACAGCATCAGGAGTACTCAAACATACATCGCAGCAAATTCTTTCTGAATTGTGTCCTTAGTATTTAGTAAAGTGAAATATGCATCCCTGTTTTTGTCCTATCAATGATGGTATTTATCAGCAGTAGCAGTTAATCTATTTTAAAGTGTCATCACAATGGACGGTTTTATTATACATCTAGCTCAATTCATTGTTTCTTCAGGTAAAATGTTGTTTGGTTTCAATAAGGGCATAGAGAACAACATGGCTGACCATTTTGATGGGGTAGAGAAAGTCTACAGTTCTAACACTAACCTTTGTTCTTCCCTTTTTGAGCTGTTGAAGTAAAATTGATCAGTGCAAAGGTTCTTGGTGGGTGCATATCCTCTGCTAAATGTTTCATGTAATTTTGGCACTTCCTCAAAAAGCCTTGTGATTTGTAGGTAAGCCCTGAATGTTACTGTGTGATCTCAAGTGAGCAAGATGAACATGTTCAAAGTCTCTTGGACATTATGTTGCAGTACTCCAGCATTAATCAAATCAAAGCTATTACATGTTGAGGTAATGTTTGGAATTAGTAGCACGAACAACCTTTTCAGCTTGTTGTTTATAGTCTTGCTAACAGCATTATCCTCTGTTTTGAAGCATATCTTTCAGTTAAATAGGATGACTAGTTTCCTTGTCTTTGTCACTAGTTTGGGGGCTTGGCCCAACAGTTCTGGCCATTTGAAGGGAATTGTGTAAATTATGTTCAGGTCCTTAGTAGGCAAAGTTTTTGATCTTTTCATAACCTGACAGCACTGTTTATTACGGTTCTGGGATTATCTTAGAGATGCTCTTAACATTCCACTGGTTGGTGTCCTATTTTGTGCTGAATGATGACTCATTTGTGTAAGTTGTAGCTGAAGTTATTTGGTGAAACATGTTAGCCAGCACCTATAAATGTAGGTCAACTGTGGGGATAGGTAACACACCGCTGAGCTCACATTTTGGACCAGGAACAGGACCTAGAACCTGCTCAACCTGATCGGAGTAAACGTAGCAGGACTAGGGACATGATGCCATATGATATTATATGTATTACTTTTCAGGTGAAATACAGCACAACACCCTGAATTATGGAGCATAGTCTAATTATCTTTTGAGTGTTCCTTACAGTTCTTTAATTGAATAGATCCATGCACATATTGAATGGGATATTGGCAGTATATTTGACTGTGCAATAAGAAAATCTGATATTTCTTAAAAATATTGACTCCTACACACAGGATCACAAGCTATGCACTTTAGGTCGAAAATCTTCTTACATGCATACATGCAGTCCATTTTCTTCAAAGGAAAACAGGTTGCATTTGATATTTTTTAAAAGCAGGCTGTGATCCGTGGGACCACTGCCTGCTCTGAAAAAAATGTTTGTACTACCATTCACAAAGGGGAAGGAGTCCCTTGGGGACACCTTCACATTTGCGAATGGTTACTACCAACTTGAAGTTGGTGATAAAAGGCAAATGTTTTGTGACTGCATTTCAGTCGCAAAACATTTTTACATACCGCTGTGATTCGGATAGTGATGGAGCAAGGACTCGTATAAAAGAGACTTGCTCGGATGCAATCTTCTCAGAATAACTTGTAATATCGTAATAATTGTGTTTGTGAATACTAATGTGCATTACAGTTAACACATTAAAGTTTAGGGGAACCTTGCATATGTGTCGCACTAACAAGTAACCCAAGTGTGACTCAAAATGGCTGCTAACGCAGAATTCTGTACTGCGCATGCGTCAACTACATCTACGTAGTAATGCCAAGCCTTTTGCTTGGAGGGAAATCTTTGCAGCTGCGCAATCGCTTTTAAGATGACCACTTGAAACTCACATGTTAAAGCGTATGCTTTTGCCAAAAATAAACAATGCAACTTTATTAAAATGCTAATGCAAAATATTTTGATAAGTAAATGGGATTAGAGTAGAGATAGGTGGTATACAGTGAAATCATTTTATTTTGATTTCTAACATGTTCTTTTACTCTTTCTATTTAGTTCGTATTTGGGCCTCATAGCAATACCAAAGCCTATATGCCATCTGATACCCAATGCATGCGCATTTGTAACCTGCCAGGAACCATGATGATGTACTTGAACTCCAACCAAATCCAAGATCGCTACATGTCCTGGGAAAGAAGTTGTCTTCCTGACTGATGAATGAAAAAATTATTAAATGTATACATTTATTGATAAAAATGTGAAATGCGGGTGGGAAATAAAGCTTGGAAAAATAAATTTAAGGGGCGGGAACGCTGAACAATAGACATTAGAAAAATATTAAAATTAGCATGGTGTGATGATCACCCCCGTGTCTTGTTCAATCAGAATTAGGGGTTTCATAAAGTCGAAACATTTAGGGGTGGTACATACCATTAGGAAAGTATAATTGAGGTAGTTTAGTTAGTTAGTTGCTCCCATTCGCTCATACTGCCGAGATGCTGAGAGACCGAGATGCTGTCCGAGAACTGAGCAAATATTGAAGAAGACTAAAATTGCAGACTTAGAGCCAGATCCCTAATTGATTAGATGAACATCGCGGAAGAATCGCGGAGGAAAATAATAGAAGAACATTGCGGAAGAATCGAGGAGTAAGATAGTATCAGAGAGGGTATATTTAGGAATTTATCCAACGAGAGACAATCCTCAATGACCGATCTATTAAAAGATTTTTCTTCCTGGAGCCAGATAGAGCGCCAGATCATGAGTGGCCTCAAAGATAGTTGATCGGTAAGAAAATTAGTGTCCAGCTCTCGATGGGTAAGCTCAGTATAAGCAATAGATGGTAGTGACAGGAGTTTTTAAAAAAAAGCATTTTCCTCCAACTGCAAAGTATGGGCATGAAAGTGTCCCCAGACATTGAACAACCATTTAACTTTAAGCTGATCTTTGAACAATGCTTATATGATTTTGGTGCTTTTAATGTCGACTTTTCTTTGACTTGTATTTTTCCTTAAATGAAACCAGTCCCACATGTGCACGTTTCTCTGAGGTGAACATCGACATTGCACAGCCTTCATCTTCACTTTCACTTGATATTGATACTGACAAACTTTTGACTATGATTTTGATGATGATCAACTGCATTTGGTGCCAATTTGCTTCAGCTGGTGTTGTTGCTTTGGCTTGTGTGCGTGCATCAAACATAATTTTTGGAATGTTCGGGGGTCCAGTTTGTCTTTGTGCTGTGACACAGTTGCTTTTTTATTTGCCTTGCAGACAGTCACAAAATGTTTCTTCTTCCCACAGCCTTTGCAAATCTGTCCAATGATGGGACATTTACTCTCATGTGGAAATGACAATCCACACCTGAAGAACAACTTCTTCTTCCGTGGAGACATCACTCTGTGTCTCACTGCCTTGTGCATTGGCTTACTTTTCAAGTTCATGACGGACTCATTATCGGCACCTCTGGCCTCCATGTCAGCAGATTGTCAATCAGCACACTCTACAGTTCTATCTGCCATGAGAACTCGCTCAGCATTAGTCATCAAAATGAATCAACAACTCTGAGACGTATTGCTTCCTCATCACTAAATTCATTGCACTGACAGTGTTTGATGAGCATATCCAGTCTCTTAACAAATTCATTGATGGTTTCGCCAACTTTATGTCATTCTTCACTGAAAATGTACCTTTGGAAATCTAAATTTGGCATTGGGCTCAACTTGAGATTCAAAGCTGTTTTGATTTGACTGTATGTAATTTCATCAGCTCACAGCATTTTCTTTATCGCTTCCTTTACAATGTCCCCAGCAAGATTCTGAAGATATTAGATAATCTTCTTTTTATCAGATTTTTCTATTGCATCAATTAAGTCATCAAATGTCTCTATCGAAGCAGTCCGTCTGTCAACAATAGTTCACTTTTTGGTGGTATTGAATGGTGGTAGTTTCAGGAAAGCAACAGAATTGTAACCCTTCTAGAGATTGGCTGACCTCGAGGGTGGAGTTCTTTCTGACGCTGTCTGCTGTCCGCTGCAACCCGTTTCATCTCTGCCATCTCTAAGACTCTGTGCTGCGCTGGCCTCTGGATCCTCTTGAGAAGTCAGGGGAACTTTAACCTCCTCTTTGGTCTCTTCACTTCCCTTCACTTTAAGACGATCTTTGAAGTTGTTCTGAGCTACCACCCAGCATCTTTAGTGGTGTGCCGTTTTGTGTATGGACAGCTCTATAAGCACAACCCTGGGTGCTTCTTTGGGGTCAACTCACTTGGTGAAGTGGTATGATGACTCTCTTTATGCAATTCTGTAAAGCAGACAAATGCTTCTTGTATTTGAATCATTTGGCTTGTAAGCGTCTCTGTGCACTGGCTGACACTTGGTTGATCTGTACCTTGCTTCTGATCACAACTATAACTTGCTCTTGGCTGTCGCCATATGCTGCTTGCTAAAAACCTGGTTGCATCCACCTTTAGCTTTATCACTCCATGTGATGGATAGCATTAGGTTGTGTAGTAGCGCAGTACATCTAGTTGCAGCCTTCTCAGCAAATTCTTGGTCGACAATGTGTAGACTTCTACTTGAAGCTTTCATTATATTCAAATGTTTCACATGGACTGGAGTTGTGCTTTGACTTCATATACGCCAATGTCGAATCTGCACTTCGACTGAGGCACACGTGGCACACACAAGCAGTTTTCTGGAGTACCCAAAGTCTCTGCAGAGCACTGTTGATCTTCGGGTTACTCAACCCCTATCTTGTCGCCAGCTGTAGTGCCCTCACTAGCCTGGGCACTTGCCAATGACTACACAAACATGGAGATTAGTTTTACACATCATTGTTCATCAGCTTGCAACTGCAAACTCAATGTTCTGAACCTGCATTCACTTCACTATACTCTAACACTTTTGTCCCAGGTCTGCGGAGTCCATCAGGAGCTAAAAGGGGTCCGTCATATCTAACTCACACAACACTACAAATTGTACCGGCCGCGAGCTCCTGAGCAGAGCATCTGGCACCAGCACTCTTTCACACATTAAGCACTGATCCGATCTGTGGTCAAACCAACATGCTGTTGCCATGTGTGGTTGAATACACTAAACTTGAAATATGCCACAAGAACAACTTGAATAAGAACACATGTCCTGTTTTGCTTGCTTAAATCATAAAAACATAGGGCTGCATTTATAGCCAATTCACATATTGAAGCACAGCGCAGCAAGTCACCTTGCTGAGCTGCACTGCGTAGCAGGAAAAGGGTAGGAACGTGCTGCATTTAAGTGAATACAGCGCATTCCTGCTTTTCCACTGCTCTGTTGCCCTTTTGGCTGCCTAGTGCCAATGCAGGCACTCGTTTCAAGGTGCAAGGGGGTCTGTGTTGTAAAGAAGATTGTTTTTTTGCAGGAAGGGGCACGCTCCTGTATAAAAACATACTCCTGAATCATTTTCCTCATTCTATGTGTGCTGTTGAATGCAGCACCCATAGAAAGAGGAAAAAAGGAGAAATAAACATAAGTCTCCTCGTTATACCTCACCTGGGGAGGCGTAGGTCTTTGGTGCATTTCCATGTCTACCACTTAAAGTGAATCTGGGAATGCATCAACATCCACAGATGTTGAATGGCAACACCCATGCAATGCCCGTGGAAACGCCTCCCTGGCTCAGAGTAATGCTACACAGCGATTTGCACTGTGTTGCATTACTCAAGATTTATGAAGCCACTCAGGGCCACTAAAGGTGGCCTTGCATGAATTCACAGATCTCATTTTTAATTTGTGTCACTTTTGCACCACATTGTGTGGTGCAAGAGCAACACAAAGAGGCTCATAAATATGCCCCAGAGTTTCTATTCGCATGTATTTTAATGGCTATTCATGCTTTGTGGTGATCTAGCAAACATTTTGCACTATTTCGGTCCTCGCTGTCACTCCAAGAAACGGGGAGCATGTGTACCATTACTGTATATGAATATTTAACCAGGGGCAACTGTTCCTATTTTGTTCCACCAATGACGAAGGCTCTTACTGGAATGTTAGCTTTAAATCTATAGATTGAGCTAAGAAAAAAGGAGACCATGTGGTGAACAAATGATTATATGTCAAATAGTGCATTAATTGCAGCTTCCCCGCAATAATATATTTTTGATTAATTAAAGGAGGGAGCACTTTGTGCTTGACCTTCAGCCCCTGTAGAATCACTCCAGGGGATCTCTGTCCTCTAAAAAATAATGTTTGCTTTCAATGGAGATACTTATGAATTGTATGCCCTCATCACTCCATGATAGTGCTGCCTCCAAAAAGCCAGACAAATTAAAAACCACCACTATTTTACGGCTCTTCCATGCGCCTGTTAAAAAGACTGAGAAGCAACCCCAACTAAATTTTTTCATTTTTAACCTAAACCAACAATCAATTCTACAACATATCAAACGCATGTGCATTTCTTTCCATCTAAGAGACGGAACAACCTCCATTTGTTAATGACGGTGAAATCTTGACTAGGCTGTCCCACACTCCCAAGCACTGAGACCAGAAAAATGCTGATCCTGCTAAATTAAATAGCAAAAACGATTCTGAGTTTAAGCAGGCCTTGTAGACCTACCTACACTTGATTCTGATTGGACACAGTGTGAGCTGCAGAAGTCATTCGCTTGAGCAAGTCGAATTGGCTGCAACCTAATTGGAAGACAACGTCAGTGCATTTATGGAGCTTTAACTGAAAGGCCCATCCCCAAACTGATATCCTGAAATTAAACAGAAGCCAACTTAAGTGCCCGACTTTCTCCAGATAGATCCATGACCATCCATTGCTCTGTCAAGCTCTGATGACGTGTTGTTGGGCCTTCCCCCATGCCAGCTTTATACTTCAGCAGGAGAGCAGTTTAGTCAGCATGTAGCAGAACACGAGGGGCCAGATTTACAAACATTTGGCAAGTCCCCCAATAGTGAGAGTTTAGCATAAAAAATTAAGGCCACTTAAAAGCAAGTGATAAAAGGAGAAATGTTTTCATTTCTCCTTTCTTTTCTGACTTTGTGTGTGTGCTGCACTGTACAGCACACATACAAAGTTGTAACAGTTTTAAATATTATCTAGGCATAGTATCTTGTACTGGAAGGGAATCCTTACAGTACAAAACCTATGCAAGACCTATGCAAACACCCTTGTACTATGGCACAAAGGTTTGTGCATGGCACTCGACAGCAAAAACCTGCACCAGAGCTAGTGAGAGGTGAGGAGAGAGCCATATTTCCACAAGTATGGCGCTCTCCTGTTCCCTCCCTGTCACACAACACAGCACAGCTTTTCTGCTTTCTGTTCTGTGTTGGATAAAACGTTTGTAAATCTGACCCTAGGAGCGGAACTAACAGCAACCAACACACAAAATACTCTGCAACCCTTACCCACATTAACATTCTATATGATATATTTACTTTTGAAACTAGCCATCACGCAGTCTTCCAGCCTCTATATGATGACATGGCTGTTCTTAATAACTTCACCTAAATGTCATGACAGAAAGCACTGATGACAATATGAATCTTTTGCACCCAGACTTGGTAACTAGTAATGGATGATACTGAATCTATGATGGTAAGTTCCAACATGTGACTTTCTCTTCCTCTTAGCCTTGTCTGCCATTTGCTGTACCCTGATCAGAGCACACCCCTGGTCTACATACATGACATTTACACTTACACATAGATTTGCCACTGCACCCTTTGGGACAACCATGACCTTCCTGTGCACTGCTTCTCCTGTTTGTAACAGAACATCTTTGCCGAGCTTCCTTTGCACAATTCCTTCGCGCAGAACCTTTATCTGAAACATCATCAAGCGGGCTGCAATACAACCTGGAAAATTCTCCAGAAGTCATGCAAATAAAACATGTTCTCCAAGCACAGTCCACACAACGACATCCTTATCACCCACATGTGCATGGACTTGCTGCCTAGCAAAGTAATATGACCATGATTCAGGTTCACAACATTAGCATGAAGTGGTATAAACTGGCATTAATAGTACTAGTATGTACCAACCCTGAAACAATGGCCCTCCCTGGCTGAGTAAGGCAGCACAGTGTTTACCCCAGATTTAAGGAGCCGCTCAGGGTCACACAAGTGGCCTTGCGTGGCTTCATAAATCTCATTTAGGACTTGCATCGCTCTTGTACCACCTTGCAACACAAGTCCTAAATGAGATTTGTGAAGCCACGCAAGGCCACTTGAGTGGCCCTGAGTGGCTCCATATAACTGGAGTGAAGCAACGCAGCGCAAATCACTGTGCTGCCTTACTCTTCATGTTCCATGGACATAACGTGGGTGTTCCAATAAAACTCCCATGGTTTTTGATACAGTCCCAGATTTACCAGAACCGGTAAACCTGGGAATGAACCAAAAATATACGTCTTCCCAGGAGAGGCATATCGAGGAGAAATATCTTCTTGTTACTTCCTCTTTCTATGTGTGCTGCAAAATGCACACATAGAAAGAGGAATATGTCACTGAGGATTGTTTTTGTGCTGGAAGGTGTCCTTTCCTGAACAAAAACAAACTTGCATGCAAAGGAGGTCCCTGCATTGGCGGTAGGCTACTAAAAGGGCACCAGCACAAGGGAAATGGTATGACTGCATCATATTGACTTAAATACAGCACATTCCTACTCTTTCCTGACACACAGTGCATCGCATGAAGGTGGCTTACTCTGCTGCACTGCGTGACATTTTCATAAGTAGGTCCCTGATTGTCTACCTCAAGAGGAACCCCCCTCAAAAAGAGATTTATATTTTCCTTAAGAGTGTCTCCTCTGAAATCCTAGCTAACATAGTATTTAGATAAATGTGGGCTCCCACCAAGCCACCAAGCTAGGTTTGAACATAACACATTAGTCAAATAAAAATCCTACAACATCAGAAAGCTCCTTAAAGCAAATTAAATACTTACCAACCAACCTGCTAGAAATCTTCACTCATTCAATTCAGCATTTCTCGAGCCTCTGAACTAACATTTTCAGAGATAAAGGGCATTATTACCTAAACTGTCTTACAACTTTCCTGTCTATCACCCTATGGCAGAAAACACCATTAGTAATAGGCAATTTATCTAACGTTTTTGAGAAGCACCAACTAGGACGTGGAATCTTTCATTATCAGCCTCACAAGAGCTCCCAGCAAAGTTCAATTAGTTCTACCACTACACAATATAAATTAATAAATGAATACTTTTGGTAAACCCCTCAGTGATGTTTCAGACAGCTCATGATTACTTTGATATGGCTTATTTTCAGGAGGTGGGTCTATAAACACATAGACACAGGGTACTGTTGTGATGGCAACACTTCCACACTTGTGCACTGTTCAACATATGGTGACCAAGGATGTAAAAGAGGCAAAAGGCTGGGGTAGCAGAAGTGTCCACACAAGCTTTCATCACACCACAGAGATGACCGTTTGTCCAATCAATTATCCCACAGCAATCTCCTTTTTGGTCTGACAAACTGGAGTAAGGTCAGAATATGGAGACTACAGAAAGTAATATAGCTCTCAGGCCCCCCTTTACTTTCTCTTCTTGCTCCTCCCCTCTGACCACCAAGTTCAGGGTTGCAACTACTGTGCTAAAGCTACCAAAGATTGTTCCAGAAATAGAATTGATATTCCTAATCTTGACACTGAAACTTTCTGTTTCTACCTCCTTTGAATTATGAGCCCATTCGTCATGCGCATGGAGCTACACAGTATCCATTTTCTTCCCCTGCCGCCGTGCTCAACTTGCCTTTTGCCCCTAGGGGGTTTTGCAGCTAAACTCTGATAGGGACATTTTGAGTAAAACATCTTATCGCATTTCAAGTGTCTGTTAAAACCTTGCTCTAGTAATACCATCTCTTGGGATTTTGCCAATTCGACTTCACCTGATTCTTAAACTGACGGAACTCAACGTTTTCTACCTTCAGATTCTGAAGTCACTATCCTCTGGTAAACGTGGTGAGGGTCATAATATATGGCCTGATGTCATGCGAAATACTAAGAAGTCTGTCACCAAGCACTAATTGCCCTTCAAAAGAGATGTATGATGATACAACGCATACCATCACAATTCGGTATGTTACATCGCAGTTTTAACAACGCAAGTCGTTACATCGACTTGCGCTGTGGAGGGCGCTGGACTTTGGAATAGTGTGAATTACTATTCCAACTCCAGTCTACCTACAGTAGGGAAGGTGTTGGAATAGTAATTCACACTATTCCTTAGTCTAGAGCACCCTCCAGTGCAAGTCGATGTAACGACTTGCTTTGTTAAAACCACGATGTAACCATACCACGTTGTAATGGTTTCGTGGTAAAGGATGTTTTCCCTTTAAAAGGGGACCAAGTTCATGGCTTAAATCTGCAGGAAAATGTGTCTGACACGTTAGTTCCTGGTCCTTGTAATTCAGAGTTTGACAAAATATCTAACACAAAAATAATGTGATACTAAAATATTAAAGTAAAAACATTGACTGCAAAAATATTTACTTTGCACACATATAGGGGCCGATTCCAATCCTGGAAAAAGGCTGTACAAATCGTTGTATGGAGCGTTTTTCCCATACAACTCGTACCCGGTAAACTTTTCTTACAACCTAGGAAGTACGATTCGTACAAAAAGCCTCTTTCCATACAAATCGTACAAAAGACCATACAGCTAAAATAAACCAATGATTCTGATCCGGAACAGCTTGCACGCGACGTCTGTATGTATTTAAGCAGCGGTTTCCAGCCCAGCAAGTACTATTCGTCCCTACGGCACTCCGTACGGCTCTTTTCTTACGGGAGCCAAAAACAGCAGTAAAAGCAGAGTCCCCAGGGGTACAAGTCGTACAGGCATACACCCCGTGCGTTGTGTATGTACGGTGCGTACCCCAACATCACGTATGTACTGTGCGTACCCCAACATCGCGTACCCCAACATCGCGTACCCCAACATCGCATACCCCAACATCGCGTATGTACTGTGCGTACCCCCAACATCGCGTATGTACTGTGCATACCCCCAACATCGCATACCCCAACATCACGTACCCCAACATCGTGTACCCCAACATCGCATACCCCAACATCGCGTATGTACGCACCATACATACGCGATGTTGGGGTATGCAATGTTGGGGTACGCAATGTTGGGGTACGCGATGTTGGGCTACGTGATGTTGGGGGTATGCACAGTACATACGCAATGTTGGGGTACGCACCGTACATACACAACGCACGGGGTGTATGCCTGTACGACTCGTACCCCTGTACGACTCGCACCCCGGGAACAACTTTTCCTGGGATACGAGTCGTACAATGTTTGCTTCGTAGCGGGTAATGGTATTCCCCATGTACGGGACTTTTTCCGTACAAATCGTAAATCGGAAAGCCGGTCCGGATCGTACTAGCACGGTTGGACTGCATTTTTACAATTTGTAAGGAAAAGTGTCCGGGTCCGTCTGGTACAACTTTTCCCGATCCGATTTGTAAGGATCGGGCCGATCCGTACAAATCGGATCGGGAAAAGTTGTCTTTTCCCATACGAATCGTACTTCACGGGTCAGACGGAACTTGTACGATTTGTATGGAAAAATTTACCGATACGAGTCAGACGGGAAAAAAAAATAGAGGATCTGAATCGGCCCCATAAAGTAAAGTACCAAAACAGCATGGTCTAAAAATCCTACTTTTGAATGCTAAGTATATATAATTGTATTTAACGTCATCGTAATTTAAAATAAGAGTAACATTTGTTTTTTTAAATATTATATTCATGTAAATATATGTAAATTAAACACACAAAAAATGTAAATTCATTCATTATTTTTACAATAAACAATGAATAAACCAGTAATTTTAATAGCATTTAATATTTACAATAAATTGATTATAAAACAAATAATAATTACATAAAAAATATAACAGTAATAGTGTATAGTAAGGAACAAAACACAACATATAATTATTATTTATTGTTTGAAAACTATACCAGCATATTTAAATGTATTTAACTAGTATGACTACTGTTTTTTAAAAGTATCACAATTAATATTTGTGAAATTACTAATAAGCTAACAAAAACATGATTTATTAAAAACATGAAACATAAATAAAAAATAATAAAAATATTATCTAAAGAATATATTTATTTGTATTTAATTTAAATGTTGCCCATGGAATCCCCAACAAAACCCAAATTCCTGATTTAAAAATAATTACATCAGTTGAAAATTAATTAAATATGCAAATAAATGAATATCACTTAAATATAACATCATAATCAATTATTTATAATTTAACAAAACTGCAAAGAACTCTACCTGACATAGTCTCCCATCATAACCACAACTAGAGATTAAAAATAATGTATTAATATTACAAATAATTAAATGTAAACAAACATATATACTTTTAAAAAGTTCACAAATTAATCAGTCAACATTAATTTGTATATACATTGAAGAATAATAAACACAAAATTCTCCAATAAAACTACATCCCAAAATTAACATGTAGTGAGCAATTTAAACTTTATTTAAAAATGAATCATGCGAATAACAACTAAAAAATAACAAATGAATGAATTACAGGCATTCATATACAATTTAAAAAAGTGTGAGTCACCTAAACCCAATAAAGCCAACAGCCCAAGAAATTACACATTACTATAATGTTATCTAATATTAATTGAAAATAATATAGAAAATTACATAAATAATGAAATAAAAAAATACAGTGCAATAAAATAACATATTAAAACAATATTATAATGACATATATTTTAAACTTCTATATTATTTTTAAAAAGTACAGAAACACTATGGGCTTGATTGCAATATTAGTCGCAAAGGCCATCGGTCCGACTGTCGCATTAAAATGCAGGCGGTCAAACCGCAGAGGTCAGGAGGAAAAAAACTCAATTTTGACAGGATCATCTGATCCCACCGGGCGGATGTCTGAATCGTAGTCCCGACAAGAGGCACTGCCGAGGCAGGCACTGCTGTCAAGATTACAATGTCCCTTTCCAGCAGCCTTGTCATGGTGGTCCCACTGCCATGAAAATGCTGTTGCACAGGGCTTTGGGGCCCCAAACAGGGGCATATGTAATGCCCCCACACACAACCATGAGCCATGTGCCATTCACCACATGGTGCATGGCACACAGTGCATAGATGTACAAAAAGTGCTCATTTACACGGCGGCTTATGCTGCGGCCCTTTTCCTGGGCCGCAGCACAAGCCGAAGTGTAAGTGGGCACTTTCTGACCATTATCACAGCGCTCATATCATAATTGGGTGGTCTCCTGAATGCTGCAACAGAAGACGGCAGTCTGACCACCGATATCATAATCGGGCCCAATATACTTCCAGTTTATATTTTGTACATAATATATTTTGCAGTCACAATATTTTGATCATGAAATACCATCACACAATATATTTGAGTTGATAATTATATGAAATGCTCAGCAATAAGTTTCAAGTAAGCTAATGGGACTGGGGTTAAACGATTCTCCATCTGTTCCGCAGACTATTTAGTTTCAGAGATCAATGAGTGACCCTTGAGGTGATTTCCAGTAAAATATTTGCAAGTGTGTACTGAATAAACTCTTCTATAATCTGTGTGGCTGCAACACACTCCACATCTTCCCATGCTTCTTTCTGGCCCTAAACTTCCTCAAGATTTTTTTTTAATTTGGCAAGAATTTGTGGCGGTGCCAGATATCGGTCATCTCACACTACCGGTCTGATGCATACCAGGAACACCCACGTTGTGCCTCAGGATTTTGGATAACCTACATTCACAATCTCTCTCTGTAGTCTTGTGAGTAGCAATGTTATGTTATGTTATGTTATGTTAATATAACTTTTAAAGCACACGAATACCCAGAGGTGTCTTGGCGCTGAACCTGAACGTAAGCCCTGTGGGAAAATGAAGAGAAATACATTAATTTAAAAATAACCAAGTTTTCAGGTTTTTTTCTAAAAGAGGCAAGGGGCCTCGGCTGGGGTGGTCTTTTGAAATCCCTATTAGGACCAGTGCAGTTGGGCCATCCTGGGACCTCCACAACTGCCAGGGATCAGAGATCCCTGGCAGTGGCGCAATGGTCTTATGGCTGCAATATACTTGGTGGGGCTGCTGTGGCCCCACCAAGCATAGTAGGAGTTTCCTCACTGCCACACTTTTCAGGACCCCCTGGGACCGTACGCCATGTGGATGCACACATGGGGGCACAACATTTGCCTCCCTGCGTACATGTACACCAGTACCTGCCTGGCATGGACTGCAGCAGTCCATGCTGTGCAGGTACTGCCTTTGATGTTCCCATTGCAGTGCCCTGGGATTGCCAAAGAGCCACTCGCAGACAGGCGAAAACTCCTGATCTGGCGGGCCGCTCCTACATGGGTTTGGAGTGTCTCCCTCCCACACCTCCAAACTCATAGTAAGGCCCTTACACTTTTTAGGAATTTACACTTTTGCCTAAGTTTACTACCTTTTGACTGTTCACAAAATCCGAGTGTACATTTTCTCCAAAAGTGCATATAAGATGTCTTAACCAAACTAAAGGGCCAGAGGGCTATTTACAAACTGCTGAGGTTATTCACAAAGGCAACTTACACTTTTGAGTAATTTACACATATAATTAACCCTTACCATTTTGAGTAATTTTAAACTCATAGTTTGTGAATAACCAAAAGTAGTAATATTACTCAAAAGTCTAAATTACATGTGTAAATTACTCAAAAGTGTAAGTTACCTTTGAGAATAACAAGCTCTTCTGCTGGCCCTGAGGGAAAAGAATTGGGTGGGCAGAAAGCCAGCTGGGACTGCAAAACCTTTGTGGCTCAGTTGCAGCCTCAGCAATGGGGTCGCTGTTTGTCCTCCAAGGAGAGAAAACCTGCATGGGAAAAAAAAGAACTGCACCAGACGTTTATTGCAATAGTGGCCATATCAAAAGAAAGCTGCTGGGGGCAATGGCTTGCCCCCAAAGCCCCATCTAGGGGCACAGTAAATTTGCATATTGCTAATGGTGGTGAGCGAAATGGGTAGCAGGACCACCTAGAGTTTCTGAGTGATCGGGAGTCACTCATGAACAGTGGTAGCCCCTTTCTTCGCATGGATCAATTTGGAAACTCTGTCACAGTAAGTCTCCTGGGTCACCAAAAGGTGGCATTGATCAGTGTGACCTTTATTTGTTGTGCAACCCTTAGTAATTCTTTATAGCCCTTTAGAGTGTGTCTTCTTAGGCATTTCCGCCTGCCAGCTTGTAGTTATATGGTAATCTATGTATAATATTTTGTTTTACTTGGAACAAAGTATCTTTCTTTTTGGAAGTAACTGCACTTACTGGACAGCAATATATTAGGTGTCGCTTGTATTGCTAAGTTTTTAGTTTCCAGTCTACATTGCCTACTCTGACTAATGCATGCTACCATTACAGAGCCAAATGCTTGATTCCTAAGTGGGAAAAAAACTGTTGTTACAATTGGAGCCCTGCACATTCCCAGTGCTTAAATTGAGCCAGAACTTAATCAACACTGGTGCTTTTCATGACCACCAGTTAATAACAAATAAATTTATGGTAGGCAAGGGGCGATTAAGTGATTTGTCCAGAATCACAGGATTTTGAGCTGATGCCGAGGCTCAAACCTGGTTCCCCAGCTCTGAAGTCGGCAGCTCTGACCGTAATGCCACATCCTCTCCCCACTTTCTTGGTTAGTAGTTGGTTCAATCAATCAATCAATCAATCAATTGATCAATTGGTTCTGTTTTAGGCAGCGCTAACAAGAGAAATGGGCTGGTGCAAGCTGCCTCCTGACGAGAACCACCGGCACTTATGTTTTTTTACAAATCAACCACTGCCCATTCCTACTGTCCTTGGGCTGCAGCCCAAGTTCCAGTACTTGAAAATATAAACAGGGGCACCCATGCAGCTTATTGAAAATCTTTTTTTGTCATACAGCTGAGTGGACCCTGCTGATGATACCTCCAGATTGTGAAACAAAACAATGCTGCTTTCCTCTCTTCTCGGAATAAGTCAGAAGACCTTAACAAGGTCAGCTGATGAATTTGATTTAGTGGCCCACAAGGCCAGCCCAAGAACTCTGAAGATTTGCAAACTGCACTTAGAAGAACTCTCTACCACCATACTACCTTACTATTGATTATTAGAGGACTGCCTCAAAAAAGTGGAGGTGATCTGAGTGGCGACTCACTCTGCTTCTCTGGTGAGTGCTTTCCTCCCTGCAGCAAGCTTCATTGTGTCTGTTGTTCTCTCTCCTTGCTTTGTGTGCAGAAGCCCAGCGCGCTGTTAGCACATATGCTAGACAGACTGGGGAAGGGCTACAGTGCTCTAGAATGTTCCCCCTCAGGTGTTTTGATCCCACAAATTCTATCCTCGTGTCTTCTGGAGCACCTTTGTCTTCCTCACCTAAGTTGGTCTCCCTTGAGTGTGAAATACTTGATCCTGACCCTCTAGTGCCACCAATACATGATATGTCACAATTTTGAGAAACTGGGTGATAAACTGTTCGTCCAGGACTCTTTTAGCCATTCTCTAGAGCTCCAAGCCATTCTTGTTTTCCCCTCCTAGGGTACTGTAATGTTACTGTGAGATGTACCGTGTGGCCTTTGTTGTAGCTCTTTCCAAGGTATGTGATTATCTCTGTCACAAACGGAAAGGTTTGCAAGCCCATAGCAACAAAACCAGGTTTTGGCAGAAGGATTTCAACCTCATGTTTTCAGTGCTCACTTTTTTAAGACCATGAAAGGCTATCTGAAATTCAAGCTATGGGGTGTGAATGCATCATTCTAACTCTGTGAATAGCCTGCTCTTGCAAGTCAAATTCTTTACATTCCCCTCTAACCAAAAACACAGGCCGGGATCTCTGGCGGAAGTGGAGAACAGGAACAGGCGGGGCTATTACCATTTATTCCACTCTCTTATACCAGAAGCCAAACACCGAAGTTATTTTTTGCCCAGGGAGAATAACATATAGGTACACTGAACAATGTGGCCTAACGACTAGAGTGTCGACTTCGAAGCTGAGGAACCGGGTTCGAGTCACGCCAGGGACACACAACATCCTGTGATTCTGGACAAATTACTTAATCTCCCCGTGTTTAGCTCAATTAATGCTTACTTATGTAACGCAACTGGTGTTCATGTAAAGCGCTCTGATACCTTCGGGTCCAGTTTGTGCTATGTAAACAAACCCCCCAAAAGAGAAAAAAACGTTAATATAAGTGATAAACAGAAATCCAGACGTGCATTTAAAAAATAAAAATGAAGTCCTACATCACGTCAATCATTAGGTCAGCTCTGTGACTGATGAGTGAGGTATTCCCAGGCAGATTAACGGCAACATATCACTAGAGAGAAACCAAAGCTGATGTAATCCCTGCCCTTCGTCATGACAGACTTCATTAAAATTGATTTGTGGTGTGTGTTGTCACCACAGCGCCTTCGATTTCAGATCACAGCTGTTCAAACAAAAAAACGAAAAGACGTATTCCATACTAATTTCTTTGTCGCTTTCAGCTTTCTTTAGGTCACAGCTTCAGTTTGGTCGCTCTCTGGTTGCTGCATTCTCTTCCACATGGACTGTAAAGCCCCACTCTGTCCATATCTGGTGGCCTGACATGTGGTTCTGCTCTATGCTCTCTTTCTAATTCCTTATTGGACACCGCGGCGATTCTGATTGCTGACACCAAGTATTAGTCCAGTGTTGTTGGCAAAAGCATAATGACTGGGTTTAAATTCCACTTAAAATGTAGACAACCAACTTGTCAATGTGTGTTATAGGCTTGCATGTGTCCTCTGTGATTTGGTGGATGATGTCATCTCCTCGTGGGCCTCACATCAGCAGTTTCAGCTTGCACATACAGGCTTAAACACATATGCGGCCCGATTATGAGCAGAGCTAATGGAATTGTGCAGCAGGGAAGAATCGAATTATGTGGTAAGGTTTACTAAATGATGGAGCCAAAAACAGCAAATTATGCTGCGTAATACAGCACAATTTTTTATAATATTGCTTCATTATTTTGTTAATTGTACCCGTCAACAGTGGCTGGGCAAAAGTATTACCTCGCTTGCACCGGTTTAACACCCATATATAGCAGTAAGCAACTGAAAGGTGACTGGTTAAACTTTGCAAAGGGATTCTCCCCGGGCTGCAACGTGTTGCTGCGATTTTAGTAACTTTTCATCCATTCGAAGTGGAAACTTTTTTTTTGCTAAAATCTGCAGATTATGCAGCAATTGATGGATTATGTGGAAAATGCGGTGAATTCATAATAAGATGGAAAACGCTGTGGCCACAGAATCACATAATTCCAATTAATCTGATTAAACGTAAACCAGTTTAGGTGCAGGAATACCTGTTATCTGGAATTGATATTTGTAGATAGAATCCCTGCACCTAAATATGATACAATTATATGATTGTTATCAATCTTTTTGTGTTTTACACATCATAATAAAAATAATCCATCTTTCAACACCCACAATTAAATTACTCAACTTTGACTCACGGTGTTTTCTCAGTCAAACACCTTACAATAAAATGTCATCACCCAACTCAAGCAGGAAAACAATGGTATATTTAAATCTAGTGTGCTATTCTATAAATGTTTCTTCTTTGTTGGTAAGCTACCAAAGCGACTGGAAATTTGAACTGTGGCGGAGCCCCTCTGCATATCATTGTGCTTCAAGGTTCAAGGTTATTCACTTTTTCTAAACCCCATTTTTGACCTCTAGCTCAGGTGAACTGCAACCCGACATTTGTGACATCTGTTAACAATTAAAGACTAACATTTTCCTACAGGAGCACACAGAAACACTGTTTTACATAAGTAACTGTTGTGAATTAGTCTTACACCTAACGCCAAGTGCAATATCAGAAACTACACAATAGCAATAGTTGGATGCAGCAGTTAGACATATCTGGGCAGATTTACAAGCCCCTTGCGACACATTTACGCCGCCGTTGCATCACTTCTGTGACGCAGCGGCGGCGTAAATCATGCGCCATGTTGCGCCGTATTTACAACATGACGCATCTAGGGAGATGCGTCAAGTTGTAAACCCCTGCGCCACATGAAACCTTCGTCAGGTTTCATGTGGGCGATCCAGCGCAGGGTGGGCGTTCCCTCGCAATTACGCCTCGTAAAAGTGAGGCAGTGAAATCTACAAGATTTCACTGAGTCACTTTTACGGCCATGCTGCGTCAAAACCCTGCGCCTTCTTGAAGCAGGCGTAAGGATTGATGTAGCATGTTAGGCATAGGGCACCCCTGAGCCTTGCTGAAGCCTTGTCGTGCTTGCGACGCGACTCCAGCAATGTTCCACATTTCCGCCGGGAATGCGACACGCATCTGCCCATCTATGCGCCACAGCGTGCCACATTGTAAATGCGGCGCATCAGTGGTGGCACACAGGTGGTTTTGCGGGTCGCAAGTGTTCTGGCGCATCCCTGCTGATTTGCAGAGATGCGCCAGACCTTGTAAATCTGTCCCGCAGTTTTTAAAACAAAGCCATAGGGTAGTCGTCGACTGAGCCAAGATGGCGACAGAAATGTAACCCTGCTGGTCCACAGTGGGACCTCCCACTGTGTATGGCAATTTGCCATTGAGGGAACACAGCTAGTGTTGAGAAAGAAGAGTAAGTACCATGACTGAGGTTGTCGAGCAACGGATGTCTGGTAACAAAAGGGCACTCATAGCAGTGAGCAGTATTCACTGAATGCAAAAACAGACATAACCCACATCCTGTGTAATCTGTGGGTAGGGGTTAAGAGGACCTCCCAAGCATTGGCTCCAGGGCATTGGCTCCATAAAACAACTTCAGATTGTGGGTTGAGAGTAGTGCGTCACAGAGGCACAGTGATCCCCTCAAACAATGGACCTCGTATGTACCATGCTTTGTGGGATAGAAGGTAATGTTGGACGCCATCCCAGCCACCTTCAACTGCGCCTCATTAAAGACTTCATGCACAACCTGTGGAGAGAAGCAGAGAACACCAGTCAAAGACCAAATGGCCATAGCTACAGGAAGAAATGGTGTAAACCCTGGCTAGTGGCCTATGAGAACAACAATTTTACTCCGCCAGGGATCTAACTACAGTGAATAAACTGTGGTCGTAAGTGCAACAAAGGTTGAGCCGTCCTGGTAAATACAAGTGAGTATACACAAGACTGGATTTGACAGCACAAAATGTACCACCTAAGGGACTGGGTCTGAGATTGCCAACTTGGGTATGTTGAAAGCACGCAGAGCTCCCAAAGCAGTGAGAGGTTGGACACATGTGGGGGCACAGTGTCGATTATCTTGTGACTAGCACTGGGCTGAACTGCCTAGGACCAATCCTCCCGTGATGTGCACAGAAGTGGCCACAGTAGCTCATATGTACTATTTTGAAGAAGAGCTGAAGGAACAGGGGCCTCGAATTGTAGACACACATATTAACCAGCGGGGTGTCAGGGAGGTGGGCAAAGGGGCTGCCTGTTCTCCATGTGTATTTGCTGTTCATTAGTTAATGGTCCCAACAGCAGGAAAATTAAACCAGGTACTTTGGAACCGGAAGCACGATAAGATGGTTCAAGCTTTATAATATGGCAGTTGGTATGAGCAAAATGGGATGGCTCCATTACAGCTGTTACAACTGAGCTCCAGTAAGAAATTGGAGGGTCCCCCACAACTCAGGACACAGACAGAACGTGAGCAAGGTAACACATATGACACTCTTTGAGAAGATGTCGAGAGACGTATAAAGAGTTTCTAGACACAACTCTTTGCAAAGATTTAAAGCTGAGATATGTACTGTAGAAACATACCTAAAAATAACTTTTCGGGAATGAAGAGGGAAGTGGGGGGCCTGGGAAGCAAGGTGGACTATTTATGCTGGGTGTTCAGCTTTTTGTCCTTCAAGATAAATAGGAAGACTTGAAGAATCATTCCCGGAGAGGCAACCTGAGTATCTAGGGAGTTCACAAGCTAAAGAGGGGAAGGGCATCCAAAAATTGTTCAGGACATTGTTGAGTCTATTCACGAATGTAAAGGATCTGAGCCCATCCGAATAGACAGAGCTCCCAGGACAAAACGTGGCAGCATGGACTCAAGGATCACACCCGACATCCTTACATGCCTAGGCTATTTCTTGGAGAAAGAGGCAGTCATGAGGGTGAAAAGGAAGGGAAGGCCTATTTGCCACAGTGAAGAAGATACAGAGACATTTCAAATATGTATCGCCCATCATTCAATTAAAGTGACAGACCTTCAAAACCATGACCACCAGAAGACAAAGACATGAAGTGTAGGTGGGGACAGCCTTTCAAACTCTTTCGAATGGCAGAGAAAGAAATGGGCCAGGAATTCAATAACAAAGGGCTGCAGAATCCTGGGCTTGAGAGACTTACTCTGCCTGAAAATCCCAGAAAGGTGCAAAAGACAGGGGAGTGAGATAACTGAGTCCTGGGAAAAGAGGAAATATTAGCCTGCTGCAAAACAGCACTAGAACTCCTCTAAAAATACATTTTCTTTAGTTCATCACAACATAGAAACAGAAGAAGCAGAAGGACTGAAAGAAGTGAAGCAGCCATATGCAAATAAAGGAACCACAGGGAAAAAACATGTCAAAGAATACGACAGGCAGATACATACCCAGCAGATAGTGGCAAGTTTGCCTGTGGTGGAGTAGGTAATGTACAGACACTGACAGAAGTTCAAACACCTGATATCCTTTACATAATAGCCAACCCAAGGCTTAAATAATTGATGTCCACAGAAGTAACATTTCAGAGCTTTCGGAGTATTTTCATTATTTTTATTTGTGATTTTGATATGATGGGAAGATTTGTTGCTAAAGGGTAGTGGGAGAGGAAGAGGCCACCCACAAACAAAAATGCATGGAACAGATTTAATGAAGTAAGGTATGGTATTAAATGTTATTGTTTTTAGTTATTTCAAACCATAAGAATTTAGGACATTAAAACAGCACTAAATATTCAACATGGCACATACATCTTTGGTAGAAAAAAAAGTTTCTTTTAAATCCAATTAATTCCAAAGTTATTATGAAAAAACAGGGTGTGAGATAATCCACTAGCTGCTCATTTATGAGTAGCTACAGAGCATAGTGCTGACCTGGACATGGGGCAATTGGAATTAGATGTGTAAAGTGCGATGGGCCACATGCAAAAAAAGAAATTGATTTAGTGCTGTGTTTACATACAGTAAGGTTCAAGATTGCCTGAAGTAAACCCCCTAATCACACACCTGTTATTATAGGGAAAGTAAAAACAGAATAGGAGTATAATGCTGTATTCAAACATAATAAGGACGGGATTTGTTATTCTATACAGGTAAAGCGTTCCTATTCATGACTTTAAAAGTGTCCTTCAGAAATTTTAAAAATCTAGATATTACCTGTCCATTAGTCCAGCATAGACACATTTGTATCGCTTTCTGACATTGTCTGATTCCCAAATGGCAGAATAATGGTTTTAGCCAATAGTGCCTTAAGGTCTTCTATTCGCGACAGAGCCAGAATACATGGAGCAATGATTGAAGTGTATAATTCCACTGTCTGCAATCCAAGCCTTCAGTTCATTTCAATTGCCCATATATGTATTCCTTCAAAGGTATTATTCCACATCTTAGCCTGGTTAGTTCTTTTTTCTGCTCTATACTCATATGGCGAGATAGATGTGGAGCCCTCCCAATGGACTGGTAGAAGGTGACACACAAATCCGCATGAATCTTCTCTGTTAGCTCCTGCCAATCATCCTCAGCAGACTTTAATCTTGCACTTTTTGTAAGCATTTTGGCACACAGTTTTGGAGGAAGTTTTAAGTCAAGGATGTCCCTTACACCCATGTCATTAATTGCATCTTTCGCATATGATCCCAATGCAAACTTACTGTCCTGCATATTTGACCATATTAGATCCCTCAACGAGCCAGTCGGGGCAGCCTTGAGCTTAACATATTAGCTTAAGAACTTTGTTATACCTATGATGAATTGCTTACTTAAATTGAATTCAAGATAAATCTGAGATGATGGAGTGGAATCAGGCAGTTTGAATAATATTCTATAGAAATGGCACTGGGCCTTGTCCAGCCAGATTCCTAGACGATTCTTGAATATTAGCAATAAACTTGGCTTCAATGACATGACAAATTGCAGATAGGTTGGGGCTCTTATTTGTTTTAGCAATTTTTGAAAGCTAATAATCTTGGCTGTAGCCAATCCTTTCAACGCCCTCAAGCTGTGCAAATATGATTGTATCATCTGCATATTTTAAAAACTGGAGGTGAGAGACAGCAAACTTGGGTGGTAATGCTTTCACTTCGATTAACGCATTACTTAGGTCAGCCAAGTAAAGATTAAATAGTAGGGGAGCCAAAATACAAACTTGCTTTAGAGCTTGATGTGTCCAGAACTGTTTTGAGGTCACCCTGTTGGAGAAAACTTTGACTCTTACCCAGGTAGTTACATATAAACTCATGGTGGCTCCCAGCAGTATAGCTGGTTTTCCCCAGCTGTGGAACTTCTGCCACAACCTTGCTCGGTGCACTCTATCAAAGGCAGTGGTGTAATCAATGAAAGCCGCATAGAGAGTTGGTGCTTGAGTTTTGCTTGCTACTTCGATCAAGGATGGGAGAATCACCAAATGAACACCTGTTCTACTGCTTGTCTGGATCCTGATGCATCTCTACATGGTGGAACAGCACTTTAGTTGCTTCTCTTGGGTGATTATTTGTGCCAGGTATAAAGGCAAATTATTGAAGCTTTTTGGACTCAATCCTGTCTATACCTGGGTGAGTCCATAAGAGTTTTAAAATGTTACTTCTATAAAAAATGTCCTCTTTCCCACAGGAGATCTAATCCAGCAAAGTGAGGTATAGTGGATAGTGCTCACCGATAAACAACAAAATGACAATACTATCTATTAGCCCATACAATGATAGGGGCTGAATTATTGTTCAAAGTGGAAAAGCATACTTCACAGGCTAAAACTATTAAATACCAACATAGGACTTCTCCAAGAAACTTACTCTTTGCACCATGAACAACAGAGCCTTACAGCAAGAGAGATTTCCAAACTGTACTTCTCAGGGGTAAGAAGAAAGCAAGGGGCGGTATCCTGATGAACCAAAAATGGCCCCTCCAAGTAGAAGTGCATCTGAAAGATAAAGAGTGTAGATGGATAGCAAAAAATGTTAAACAAATGTTATCGATGATGAGGCACTTATAGTGGCATCAATATATAAACCCAATAATTGGCAAGACCATTTCACACAATAAAGATACTAATAGCATGGGTGCCATGAGTTATATTGATAGGATGTGATCTTAACATAGTGATGGATGGTGCAGTATATAGGACCCAGGGCAAGATGGGACGACAGCAGTCACCTCTCTAGAGAGGAAGGCCCAACTGGTGTATTTGAGGTTTGTGAATGCTTTGAGGATCTGTCACCTATTGGATGTGGTATTGCAGCTGATTGCTCTCACGATATCAAGCCTTTAAAACCAGGAATAGAGTTAATAACTCCCTCACTCAGTGGGTGTTGATAGGAAAGGGCACAATATATTGATGCCCCCTTTCACCTCTTCCATTTGAACTGCCGCTAAAGTCTTTAGCCCAAAGAATCTGATGTAACAAAGATATAGAAGTGACGCAATTAGAGACACAAGATACTAAGCTCACGCTGTTCACTGATAGCATCCTGCTGTTACCTCCCTTGACTCAATACCACTTCTAATGAAAGGGCTGCTGAATTATCAGCAATGGCCAGGATGTAAGATTAACCTAAACAAATCAGGGATTTCAAATATCTAGGCATCCAAGGTTCAATTTCAAAGTATAAAACATATGGCTCTATTTAAAAAGGCTGCCACCTCAATTTGCTAGAATGTTTAGCTCTGTCAAGTACTCCAGCGAAAATTAGGTAAAATGACCTTAAACAGTTAAAGGTAGTGGTATAGAGGAAACTGCGTAGCCGGTCCCACAAAAGACTATCCCTCTTTGGTAGGATTGCGACGTAGGTAAGCTAGGTAAGATATCTATCCTCCTCAAAGAATTGTATATATTCCAGAGACTTCTACAGCAAACACATAAATAATTTATAACCAAGCTTCAATTGTGCTGCTCTGGCAGGGAATGAAAGTAAGGCCATGCACCTGAAAACCAATCATTCCTCTGACATGCACTTCCTGGTGCATAAGATCAGAAAAGAAAGAGAAAAGGGATGGTGAATGATGGATCACATTTTGAGCACTGGGCCATTGTGAGAAGTCCCATGGAATCACAGAGAGATCCCAACTTCATACGTCCCCAGTAACGAGGGCCATGCTGCATATTTAGGATGGTTTGACAGTCTAAAAGGGATTGTTGTTGTTCCCTTCTCTTTCACACCTTTATGGGGAAATAGTAAATTTGCACAGGGTTTGGACAGGTCAGCATTGCAACAGTAACAGATGGGATGTGTAAAAACGAGCAATAAAGATACGATTGAATCGGGAGAAGTGAAAAAATTTGAATAGCTAAAAGCTGAGTTTGGATTATGGGAATTGGAGTGTTTCTGTTATAAACAACTTAGGCACTGGCCCCTGAACTTCTGAATAAAATTATGGGTGACAAGAGATCTTGCTCCTTTTGAGAATCATGAGAAACATGCGTCCTTCTGCATACATGACCCACTCAACAAATCTGAAGAAAGAGAGAAGCTGTGTTAAAAATTGGGTTATTGGTTGACTGGTGTATAAACCTTAGTCAAGAAGCAACCACAATTATAGTCAGGGTAAGAAACAGGCAACCCTAAATTAATCTGTGCTCACCCTCTGGTAGCTTGGCACACAGAAGTCAGGCTTAACTTAGAGGCACAGTGTAAAGCATTTGTGCTCCATTCATACAAATAAAATTGTGAAAGCACAACACAAAAAGATTCCACACTAGGTTTGAAAAATAAAAAATAATTTAATAAATAAAACAAGAACAAAATTACAAAAATCAAATAAGTAGAACTTGAGATTTTTTTTTTTAAAGAATAAACTGTTAAATAGCACTTAGAAGTAATAAGGGCTTACTTTGGATATATGGTGACACCGGACCAGGACAAAGTCAAAAATTCAGGCCAACCACTATGGAGCCCTGGCTGGATACAGGGATCTAGTGAGGCCCACTGAACAAAAGCAGCTTGATCCTGTCTGCTTCGACAATGAGAATGTGGGCTGCAGCCGAAGCGATGCCTTGGTATCGATCCATGCAGTGGTGCGCTGCACCAGTCCAGATCAATGCAGCAGTGACAATGCATCGACTCCGATGAGCGCAGAGCTCCAATGTGGAGATTCATCGTGAAAGATGCAGTTGACGAAGATGCAGAGAGCTTCTGCAGTGGTGGCTCCAAAGACGATGTGTCAGGGCCAATCCAAGCAGTAGAGGCGATGTGTCGTTTCTGGTCATTTAAAAGGAGCGATGCACTGATTTCAATCCACGCATTGGGAGCGATGCACCGGTTCCAATCCACACAACAGGAGTGATACACTTATTCTGATCCACTCAATGGTACCAATGAGCTGGTTCAACAAAGGATGCATTTGTTTTGCTGACGTAAGCACCTTGGGCCTCACTTCTAAGGATGTAGGGTGGCATTACTTCGCAGGGCAGACTGAAATATGGCAGAGTCTAGGTGCAGAAGCAGGTAAGTTGGAATTCTTTTATGTCTCTCAGACTTCAGATCAGAAGGACGGACAGCTAGCCCTAGGAGTTATTCTGGGCTCAAATGAGGAAGGTGCAGTCCTTCTCAACCAGACAGGAGAACAGCAGGCATCAGGGTAGCAATGCAAGGCAGGAATCCAGCAAAGCAGCAGTCTAGCAGAGTGGCAGTCCTTTAGCAGCACAGCAGTCCTTCTTACTGGTAGAGTCTTCAGAGGTCCAGGAGTGTACGGAAATGGTGCTCATACCCAGTTGTGACTTTGAATTAAGGGACAATTCAAATACAGGTCTTTGAAGTGCACAGACGTCCTCCATTCCTGTCCTGGCTACAGTCTCATTAAGGGGGGTATGCCGCCCTTTGTGTGGGGACAGGGCATAGCCTATTCAGGTGTAAGTGAGGATGGGTCTAGCTCCTCCCTCCCATCCTGCCAGTATGGCCCCTCAAGTCACATCTCAGCTCCCATTGTGTGTGGCTGTCTCAGGGAAGTACACAAAGCTCAGCTGTCACCCTTCCCAGATGTGTATCAGAGACAGGCAGCAGACACGAAATTGCTAAAGTAATAAAATGGCTACTTTCTAAAAGTGCCTATCATGATGGGGAGTGATCATGTTTAGAAGGTAGGGGGAGGGATCTGTAAACAGTCGATATACAACGCTAGACTCACTATACCAAGGACTTGTTAAAGAGTTACATCGGCTGCATGATTATTCTGTGCCTGCTCTCACCTACCAGCGTTAGTTGTTATTTAAACAATACTTTTTAGATCTCCTCGCTCGTCTATACCTGCAAACCAGCACTGTATACATATAAATCAAGACATGCTAGTAAACATTGACCTGATCAACAGGCAAAACATCGCAGACAAGAGGTGTTCCTTCTTGTGGACATGTGATCTGTCTACAACGCGTATCCACATTAATATACAAAACTTAATGACACTAAGACACTTGGTAAGGGCAGTCACAGAATAGTAATGCAGCGGGCATAACTCATAAACATCCATGGAAAAGAGGGCCTCACTCTGTATATTAATTTTCTAAAAGTGGCATTTTCAGAATTGCGATTTAAAATCCGACTTCACCATAAGATGTGATTTAAAATTGTTGTTCCAGAGACACACAACTTGAAGCCTATCTCTTTGTATTTAGAAATGACACTTAACAAATGTAATACGGTAATCACAATTTTATCGTATAGGAGAGCTAAGCATTGCAGTAGTGGAAAAACAAATTTGAGAGTTTTAAACTACCAAGTCATGCAATCCTTAAAAGTACATGTTCTGCCTTTTAAATACATTGCAGCCTGCACCTGTGGGTTGTCCAAAGACTACTTAAGGGGTAACATCTATGTATAAAAAGGGAAGGTTTGGGCTGGCAAGAGGTTTAGCTTGCCAGGTGGAAATAGCAGTGTAAACTGCACACACAGGCTCTGCAATGGCATACTTGAGCCATGGTTAGGGGGCTACTTAGTGGGTGGCACAATAAGTGTTGCAGGTCCACTAGTAGCATTTAATTTACAGGCCCTGGGAACATGTAGTGCACTTTTCTATGAACATATAAATTGATTAAATATGCCAATTCGGGATGAGTCAATATTACCATTTTAGAGGAGAGAATACAAGCACTTTGATACTGGTTAGAATTGGTCAACTGCACAGAGTCCTAAAGCCAGCAGACACAAGGTCCGAAAACAGGACCAGTGGCAGAGTGGGACATTCTCGGGGTATCAGCGGTCACGTTCTCTTTCCTCCAGTGAAGAGGACAAGGAGGAGGGACCTGATACATAAACAGGCAGGTGTAGTGTGCCCTCCTGGAGAGAGCATACAACTATTGCAACAGACCAGGTGGAAGCTGAACACTGTAGAGGGGGCACTTATCTGGACACCTCTGGACCAGGGGGAGAAATGTGACTCTCCCCCTGACACACTAGAAATTGATAGAGCTGAGGTGTTCACAGAGCAGGCCCTTACCGCATGTGGGACTGCCACGAACCTTTACCTATCTCTTGAGGACCTCATGCCATTGGGGCCTCCAGCTGCACCCACTGCTACTAGTCTCCCTCCAATGGCTGTCAAGATGTACCAAGGGAAAGCTCTGCCCCCGACACCCCACACCCCTCACGTGAGACCCAAACCCTTCCCTGTATTGTCACTCCCGTGGCTGCATCCCAAGAAGTGATGTAGGCTTCAGATGGGGAGCCAGGTATGTCCTCTCGGGTCCTACTGCAGATATGTGATGAACTGAGTAGGTTCCAAGTTAGCTGCCTTGGCCAAGCATCCTTCCCAAACCACCCTCCATGTGTCTCCCTGTTCATCTTTCCACACTCTTTCCCCTCGTACCCTCATACCCCTTGTTTCACAATGCAGTGGGGTGTCTGGTCCTGTACCGACCTGCCAGAAGGATGCCACAGAGGCAGAGGATCTCCACATCATGAAAAAGGAGGACGAAGAGGATGACCGATGACTGTCTCATGTTTGGACTGTGGACAAATTGTTTCCCCCTGTACATAGACTGGTTCCCCTGACACTTTCTGACGTGTTTTATTTATTTTGCCCAACCCACTTCAATTCCCCTTGCTCATTCTGTATAAAGACCATTATTTGATTTCCTTTATTCCTTTCCAGTGGACAGTGATTTAATTGCATTTATTTTTACAAAGTAATATCTAAAGCCTTTCTTTAACAACATCTCTGTCTTGTGTAATTCCTTAGACATACTGGATTCAAAGTATGTATGTGTACATTTGAATACTTTGGCTATGCTTTCACATGATACCTTGTTACACAGATATTACTAAAAATCTACATGTCTCCTTCACACACAATTATCATCACATCTATGACCTACCACCAGAGTTACCAATTGGCCATCATCACATAATACGCAACCAAGTATTGACTTGTGAGGAATACATTTTTATTGATCTATTTTGTGGGTAACATTTTACAGTGTGGTGGTCAGGATCACTGTGAGTAAGTGTGTTTACTTTGTTGGCCGTGCGGTGTGGGTGTGTGTTGTACATATGCCTGTACAGATGGGGAGGGTACCTGCACAGGGGATGAAGGTGTCTGTACAGGTGGGAGAGGTGCCTAGACCGGGGACGAGGATGCCTGTACAACTGGAGGAGGTGCCAGGACAGGGTGTGGGGCTGTTTGTAAAGGTGGGGGGTGCTTTGACAGGGGGTGATGGTGGCTGTGCATGTTGGGCATGTGACTGGGCATTGGAAGCATGTGCAAGAAGGGTGGTGCCTGTGAAGATTGGGTGGGTGCAGTGCAGGTTGAGGTACAGGTAGCTGCGTTTTTAATGTGGTGCAGGTAGATGTGTTGGCTCCCTTCCATGTGTTAACCATAAAGGAAGATGTTGGATCAGTTTCAGCATGCCCTACATCATCTTCATGGCCAATACATGGTGTCTTGCACGCTCTTCTCTGTGGATGGCTACAATGTCATTTATCTTCTTTAACATGCCTTGCCAAGATGTATCCATCCTGCCCAAGTCATGGGTGAGTTTGTCCACCATCTGTGGGAATTGGCGCATGTCCTGTAGTGAGTCTGACATTTCAGACAGAGTAGCCCCTATGGCACGAATGTCCTGCCTCACATCAGCCTACAGTTGAAAAAATCCTCCTCCCACTGGCCACCATGACCATCTGCAAGCCCCCTCGGCATAGGATGGTCTTTGATAAAACTGTTAAGTCCACCAGTGGGGTTGCCAGGTGGGAGGCTGTGGGTAGGAGATTAGGACGTGGGGGATGCCTGATCTTCACGAGGGGTTGTAGGTCCCTCAGATGGTGGGGAGAAGGCCTGGGATGCATTGTCATGGGAGCAGTGTGTAGGGGAACCAACATGTCTGACTCAGACGTGAGGGATGTGAGGGGTTGATGATTATGTGGGATAGGTGAATGCTGTGGCTAGTTGGGTGAGTGCTGAGATAGGGCAATCTTCAGGGGTGGAGTAGGAGGAACTATGCTGGCCGGAGCAGGTATGGGTTTAGATTTTTTGCCCAGTGGGCCAACAATGGCAGACAGGGAATCAGACTCATCATCCTCTGCAAGCAGTGCCAGATCTTCTTCGTCCTCATCTATTTCCTCCTCATCCTCCTCTACTTCCGGCTCCTCCTTTTGTGCATTATTGGCAGCTGACAAGGCTACCTGGAAGAGGAGTGGGTTCTCTCCTTGGATTGCCAGTCACCTGCCACTGATGGACGGTCCTGCTTCCTGAAGCATCTCATCGTCCTCTGCATTTGAACGGTAGCGGTTGCAACAGAATAAGTATTTGCCTTTCTAGATCATGTGGTGCGACACTAGGGGTGAGTCAAATGATCTTATCATCAATGGATGTTCCACATGTATCCTGGTTTGTGTACACCTACACATGACAGCTCACAGTGTAGCATTGAGCTGTTCAATGCAGGTGTGGAATGAAAAAGCAAATTCATCAGCTCCAAACACAGCTCTGTGTAGTATTGAGATCCCCTTTGATGTCTGCTGCTGAACTTGGCTCCTCAAGTGTGTAGCAGAAGATGTCATCCACAATCCAGCAGCTTGAGAAGGAAGTGACACCATACTTAGTGTTTTGCATGAAATATATGTGAACATGCACACTTGACACACACATCACTGAACATGTTGGAAACTTTTAAAACACCGACTTCAGATGCTATGCAGAAGTGGCCATATCTGCTATTGTCCTTTCACAAGGATTTGGTTATTGTGAATTACTTGGGAGTCAATTGTTTACACTATATGGCATGCTTACCTGATGGACAAATGGTTTGGAGTTTGACTGCTGCTGTCAGGATATCTCTCGGACACCTGGATGGTGTCATCTGGATCACTGAGGAAGTCCTGCCAGCAGCTGTAATGTGACATACATGTCCATAATTAAGTGGAAAGGATGATGGTAATGATTTTAAATGTATATGTCATAGGTATAGACCAGTAATATGCAATTTAGGGGTGGGGGCACATGTGGCCCGCCTGACCTTTACATATGGCCCCCTGGTGAACAGCAGCACTGAGCAGCTGTTAAATCAACACAGCACTGACATCAACCAGATATCACATTTACAGGCTAATGTGTAATTGAAGGTTACTGTTAGTTAAACGGAGGCAGTAACTAGAATGACCTGTACCGCCTACCTTCGGATGCACTTTCATTTTTAGTGGCTTCATGCTTCACACGTATGATGTGGTCCCTTAAAAAATCTGAAGGACTGTTCCTCAACATGCTGACCTTTCTTACCTTCGCACATCAGATCATGTCAGTGCACAGGAGAGTAACATTTTGACATCTATAATTATCAACCAACATTTGGGTAACAGTCCCTGCCCCCTGGACAACAGTGCCATTGTGGACTGGGAGGTCAAACATTTGTGCTCTGCACTCTTTGGGTGCCCTGGGTTGCTATTATACATGAACAACATCATAGTCTATTTTACCTGACATGGGATAAGGTTTTGTACAGCACACATCTTTATCTCAGTTATGTTTTTCAAGGTTATCTCATATGTGAATATGGAGGAAGAGGAGGCAAAGGGAAAATCATCATTTGGCTAAGATCACACAATTTGGTCAAGTCGAGAAGCGGGCATATTTCCCATATTTCCTGGTTTCAGGTTGTGGAGTTCAGCCACCAAATGTATATGCTTCACTTCCTCTACACCCACCATACCAACGCAAACCCCCATCCATAACTGCAACCCTGCTGTCATCAGCACAGCCCTCATACACATAAATTACCATACATTTTGGTCCCTGGGATTTTTGTGGAGATTATCCATGTCATGTACTTTCAACCCAGTAATGTCTACTACTCTTCATAAGGGACAATATTAGCAATTAGGTGTGTACTGTCTCAACTTACCATACATCTTGAGTTATCATTTCATTAGCCAACATGTTATGAAGTACTATTCTGATTCGAGCCATATGTAGGCCTATGGAAAAAAGTGACAACAATGATGTTAGATACATACCACATACTGCAGACATTTAATACACTTTTTTGGAGCATGAGCATTAGGTACATTTATTCTTAGGCAAATTTACCAGGGTTCCACATCCGCCCAATATGTGGAGCCTGGCCAGATGTCACACCCATACGTGCAGAAGAGATCTCTGTGGACCGAGTTTTTCTGGACAATGTCACATGGCCTACAATGATATGTGTGTTTTCAGTTTACATTCTAGTCGACACGTGATGCACAAGATTTCCTAGTTTAGTTCACAGGGTTGGCACTGTTGATGGATTCTATGACATATGTCTATGGGTTGTCTGATTATAATGTAGGAGTTTGGGTCCTCTCCTGGCCATATTTATGTGCCAGTGTGTGCTGGTGGTATGGGTTGATGTGCCCGATGACGTTGCCTCCCTTCAGGTGCAGGGATCCCTGCTCCAGTGGGTGACTGTACTCTGGCTGTATGTGGAAATAAAATGGAAAAGTCACCAGACATAACCAAGAAAAGTTGAGGATCTGCAGCTTGCCACCTCTTTACTCAATGGCATCAACATGCCAACAGTGATGGGGCATATTATCTATTGCTGTTTGCCAGTGTTAGATGAATACACCAGCAGTGGTGGGCCACTGTTTGGTACTGAGGAATTGGATGCTACCATTTCTATCAAAAGAGATTCTGGGACTTGTAGTGCAATGGACAAATTGAGACAAATGAGTGTCTGACTCTCCATGTATTTTGCACATATGTGGGACAACAGCCATAGCCACATCTGTAGTTATCACAGACATTCATCATTTAGTGTCATTGTTATAATCATCAAATTTTATCTGGCACCACATTAAGGTTGACTGTCACAGGCAGCCAATGCAGCAGCTGGGGGTGAATGGTGGAGAAGACATCCCTCTTGAGTGGGGTGAGACCGAGTCGGTGTCTAGTTTGTCCACCGGTGGATATTTCTCTTGTAAAAAACCAATGAAATTCCCCCATTATAGTTAGTTCAGATAACTATAACTCGCGCGCCCGCAATGCACTGCTGATGACGTCACATATTACATCACTCATGACATGGTCAGTGGCATCCCTCATGACATCACTGATGACATCATCCTTGTGATAGAGTGGCGATCGTGCCAGTTATAGTTATCTGAACTAACTATAACGGGGGAATTTCATTGGTTTTTTACGAGAGAAATATCCACCTAACAATAACCTGTGTGAAACCTATGGTTTTTTAAGTAAATTTGCAAGGTTTTTTAAATGCTAATTCCTAACTATAACGTGTGTGAAACCTATGGTTTTTTCAGTGAATTTGTAAGGTTTTTGTAAATGCTAAGTTATGTATTTCTTAATATATATATTTTATATATATATATATTTTATATATATATATTTTTTTAATTTTTTTTACCGTGATTTGTTAAAAAAAAAATGAAATGTTTTGTTCCTCCTGGGGGGTCCTTCTGTGACCCCCTGACAAAGGCTAGGGGGTCAGGAACTCTCTTCCCTGCCCCCTTTTCACATTTTCCACCTTTTTTCCCCCTTTCCTTTTCAGTGCGAGAGATAAAATGGCGGCGACACTTCCTGATTTCGACCGATTCGAATGTTGACTGACATCTAACAACCAATCAGAATTTCGCTCGCGCACGGCACCGTGCGCGTACGTGCAGGCGTATAGATATTTATATGCTTTTAAATGCTATTTTCTCAGGAAATACTGAACAGATTGACACCAGACCTGCAAAAGGCACTTCCCTGACCTGAGGACTACCTCTCTGCCAAATTTCAAGTAATTCTGTTCAGCCGTTCGGGCTGTACCTTCGACTAAAGGTCCTATGGAAAAATGCATGGGGAAAACGCGTTTTGGGACCCCCCTTTTTTCTCGGCCCCCGCTTGACGAATCACCCCGAGACTTTCAGGGTAGGAGCTGAGCGGAGCGCCCCATTAGTTTTGAAAATTTCGCGAAGATTCGTCAACTGGCGCCAAAGTTATTCAAAATAGAATTTTGAGATTTCCTATGGAAATACGGTCCTAACTATAACTATCTACTGGCGACCGCCAGTAGATAATATATATATATATATATATATATATAAAAATCTAGGATGTTAAAGACAGTTAGAAACAAAGATTGAGGGGGATTGACATATGACATATACAGCAAATTCGCTTACATAGCCCCATAAACCTTCTCAATATACTTCAGTATAGAGCAAAATACATTATCACATGTAATTCCTAAATGCCTATAATTAATAGAAGTTTGTGGTGTCTATGTGAAATGGTTCCTCTACATATGGTGGCTTGCACTGTGGTTCTCAGTGTTCATGAACATCACATTTCTTGTTTACATAAAGTATTCACTATATAATACTTAACTTAAACAATCACATATAAATCACATATAAATCTGAATTGCCAACATATTACACCTTGATGCATGAGTCATGAAAACAATCACATATAAATCACATATAAATCTGAATTGCCAACATATTACACCTTGATGCATGAGTCATGAATTTACCCCGAGTTACAGTTCACCTGATTGAATCTGCCTACATATATATAATGAGAAATCCCATATTGGACAATCCTTGCAAGTATTCTATTTATCTCCAACATTACTTCATCATGCAGACATGACAAGTGACATAGGGCCTCATGTAGGTAGCCAAATACCGGTCGGTAACGGCCAATTTTCGGTAATTATACCGTTACCGACCGGTATTTAGGCTTTTGGTATGTAGGGGGACAATTTCTGTATTCGGAATTTACCGAATCGGTAAAATTACCGAATCGGTAATTTTACCGATTCGGTAAATTCCGAATACAGAAATGAGATGTAGGGGGAGTGTGTGGGTGATGTTTGGAGTCGGTATTTACCACCAACTAATAGTTGGTGGTAAATGAAGAATGGATGTGGAAATGCATTTCAAAGCGCCTACAAGTGTGCAATGTGGTAGACATACATGCCCTTAGGGCATGTATGTGTGCCACATGTGCACACATGGCCGTTTCAGGGGTGCAACAGGGTGTCATTGTGACACCCTGCCACCCTTGCATGTGTTCCCCCCATTACCGAATCGGTATTTACCGATTCGGTAATGAGGCATACCTTCCCATCAATGGGAAGGTATGCCTCATTACCGAATTGGTAAATACCGATTCGGTAATTACCGAATTTTAACGAATCGGTAATAATTACCGACTCATTACCTACATAGCATTTACCACTTCATAAATACCGATTCGGTATGATTCGGTATTTATGAAGTGGTAAATGCAAGCCCACCTACATGAGGCCCATAGTGAGATGATTTATGTTATGTATTACTCCGTCACCAATGTGTACCCATTCCTGTCTTTGTTAATACAAAAATTGGATACCTATCCCCACTAATTGTCATAAAACAGACTGGCTCACATACACATTTGTGATCTCATGCTTGTCTTACACTCTAAACATTTATGAAATTGTATTTCTGATGCCAAACACTTTTTAGGGTATGTATTGTATCAGATATTGTTTGTGTAGAATCTCATATTAACTAGGTTTGGTACATTCACTGCTTCATTAGTGCCCAGTATGCCATGTCACATGTAATAAGGCTACCATACCATTATCCACATTAGTGAAGGACCATCACAACTGACATAATAAAGACTAGCCAGCTGTTTGGTACAACTGTCCCCCATGACCTCAAACAACTTGAGGTAAATGTGAAGTTGAGGCAGCCATGTTTCTGCTCAGAACAGTCCATTGGTTGTAGACAGGAATCATGTGGGATTCTGTCCCCAAAACCTTGTATAAAACGTACTACTTCAAGAACTCTCCTGGTGCATTGGACATGGGGCACCCTTAATGTGGATGTAAAAAATCCTGTCTGTAACAAAAATGGGTCAGTAACATGTGAAACTCTGAACAGAACTTACCCCCTTGTTGCTGCTGTTGGGATCTCAACTGCCCAACAAGTTCCGGTTAGGCCACCTCAAGGATCTGGCCATTAGGGGCGTTAGGGTGCGGCAAACCCCCCGAACACACTGGGAGAAATTCCCTAGCTGGACTTCTGTGATCTTCCGGGTTCATGATCTTAGTTCCTCCCACCTTTTGCTGTAATGGACGCTATGCCACTTATAGGCCCCCAGGGTCCACACCATCCTGGCAATGGCCTCCCATAGTGTTGCGCTTCTGAAGAGTGTTGATCTGTATGGACAGAAAGATAGGAAAGAAAAACATTTGAAATGTTATGCTTTGTTTGTCTGTATTGCTGCTACGCACATTTTCTACAGACGTCAGCACCATAACTCATGAGTTAGCATACAACATGTGTATTGTCACATGCTGACCTAAACCAATATTCTTGTACCCACTTTTGTCTTGACCTATTGCCCATCCTCATCCCATGTCATGGTCTAAACACACTAATCCAGGCCTGTGATATCATCTAACCCAGGGACCCCTAAACAATCTGTAATGAGACCTACTTCTGATATGCTAAAGATTGATAACTCTTGAAAGCTAAACAGTCATAATCATGTCAAAGTGAATAGTTGCCACTGAGGATAGGTTCCCTGCAATGTGGAGACTTATATCTTTGAATGAGACAGTTATAACATCCTTGGTCTCAGAGGTCAGCACCAGCAGCCAAAGTGGGGGAGGTCTTGATGGCTGCAGTTTCAGGAGGCACGTGAGGTTTTTTCTAACCACTGCATACATGTTTGCACTAAACGCGTTCATCAGCGGTGATGGACAGAGCCATTGGCCTTCGTACGTCACCAACATTAGCCCATGGATGTGTCCATCGTGGAGTTTCCCGTCCACTACATGCTCAACTTCCGCAGTAGCTATCTGATTCCAAGTTGTAAGAATCTCACCTGAGTTTCCACAGGAACGTCACGGAACTTGAAGCTAGGTCCACAACTTCTCCTTATCACCGATTGCGCCAGACTACGTCTAGGCTACAATGGTAACCAGAGGAAGAAGGGAAACAAAGCAAGGAAAGAAGGGGAAGAGATCCCTCGTCGCCACCCACGAGCCACAGGTTTCGTCAAAGGAAAATAAAAGGCTGCAGATAGGAGAGAATCAGTAAGTACATTAGGTGATACAACAACCCTCTCTTATGTATGAATCTTTGTTATTTTCTTTCCTCTACCTTGTTATTCCCTTCTTCTTTTATTGGTTAAACAGGAATACAATATAGTGTGCAACATGTGTCTGGTGCTGGAAGAAACAATGATACATATTTTAATAAAGGAGAACTCAAGAGATAAGGAATCACTGTAATAGGTGAGTATAGTTATGCCCACCTATGAATCAGACGTAGCTTGTAGTAATTTATAACCATCTGTCACGTCAGGGTTCAATAAGGAACAAAAGGTAACCTTAACCTCAGGTATTTGCACCCTCTCGCTCTCTAGTGGCCCCAAGAAACGGGATGGAGCGGATTCCCACAATGCCCCGAGCACCGATGCAGGTAAACGAGAGGTACACGCCAATAAACAAGAAACATAAAAGCGCAGCGCGTAGCGCTCTTACCATAACCACATAAACCAGCTGTGGTCTTTTTCTTTTCTTTTCTTCTTTGCTGATATCAGGAGACTTTCACAAGGGGGAGCGGAGGAGATGAATGACCCGATGAGTGACCCCAACGCCGTACGCCGGCGAAGATTGAAATACGCGGCGACCCGGAAGAGAAGTCAGGGAAGCGGAAACAGGTCTAGGAGCTTGATGGCGAAGCGCTGTTGCGTGAGGAAGGCTGGGTTTTCTCTTGCCTGGCCCGTCCTCACACATGCGCGTCTCCCGCTGGCGGCCATCTTTTTTGTCCCGCGATTCTAGCTCGGCAATCGTGACACAAATGTCCTGATGGCGAGGTCAGGCTCCCATCCCAACATTTGGTGTAATCATATGTTTGTGACTGTTAGCATCATAACCACCACTCAAAATGGTGGCTTGTTTGTTTACATGTTCTAACTAAAAGGGACACTCATTAATTTAAAAGTAAACATTCATTTGTGGGGTGTTACTGTGGATAAATTAGAAAGTTGGGCGATGCTGACAACACCTCTGTTGACTGTATTTTGGGTGGATACACTAAAAACATGTTAAATGTATTATTTACAAAAAAGTTTGTATCATAATAATTTAAGATGCCTATGTTTTGTGCAGAATGAAGGACAGAACCAAAGGGGCCTTTAAAATGTGTTGTCAAACCATATATTTTTTAGAACAACATGACAAATGTGTTCTTTATCAATAGGTTCAAATTTGGCCCAAATGCAAACATTTGAACCCTGAGAGGGTAAGGAGTCGACAGGCTCCAATGTACTGGCCTTTTCAAGAACTGGCCACCATTGGAAGAAAGGGATATCATCAAGAAGTTGAGATTGAATAGGCAAAATATAATGGATTTATGTCAACAGCTGGAGCCTGATCTTCAGCATCATAACCGGAATCCCACATTTATTACACCAATTGACAAGCTCACGGCAGTATTCCATTTTCTGGCCACAGGTTCATTCTGATACACAGTGGCAGTATCTGGTGGTATGACACAGCCAACTGTCAGTGGTGTGCTACAACAAGTACTTTCAGCAATGATGAGACATATTGACAGCTACATCAAGTTCCCATGACATCAGGATTTGGCCAACATGAAGAGTGATTTCTGTACTTTTGCACATCTACCAAATGTGATTGGAGCAACTGATGGCATCCATATTGGCTTAGTGCCACAGCACGTCAGGGAACAAGTCTACCAGAAACTGAAGCTCTTACATTCAATCAACATGCAAGTTGTCTGCTTACCTGATTTATGCATCTCAAGCCCCTATGCCCAGTTCCCTGGTTCAGCACATGATTCCTGTGTACTAGAGAACAGCACCATATCCCTACAAATGTCCCAACGTGGACCTGAGAGGGCCTGGCTTGGTTATAGTGCAATCTGTCATGATATAGTATGACCAATTTCATGCAGTATAATCTAAAATATGTGTTGTATCTTTTGGCTCTTTCTTTGTCTCCCATCTAGGAGACTCAGCCTATCCCAACCGATCATAGTGTTTGGCACCGCTGAGGAACCAAACAATGCCATGGGAAGTCCACTTCAATGAGGCCCATGGAAGAACACGTAGGCCAGTGGAGTGGGTTTTCGGGCTCTTGAAGGCACGATTTCATTGTCTGAACACAACTGGTAGAGCCCTCCTCTACTCACCCGCTAAGGGGTGCCAAATCATTGTGGTCTGCTGCATGCTCCACAACATCGCCCTGCGATGGAACATCCCAGAGGATGGAGACCATGAAGAATCACAGAGTGAGGATCCTGAAATTCCTAATGAAGATGATGGTGGTGATGAGTAAGAAGTTGACTTACGTCAATATGTCATTGACAACTTCTTCTCATGACTGTAAGTAGATCTGTACATTTACTCACTGTCACTGTTACAGGCCTTCCTGCTGCACTGCCCAATGGCAAAAGAAAAGGGCAGGAATGTGCCGTACCAGATAGGGTGCATTCCTGTCCTTTTCTCAGGTGCTGGCGCACAATGGGCTGCCGTGCACCAATGCAGGCACCTTTGCACCATGGTGCAAGGGTGTCTGCATTAATGGGATGATTATTTTTGTGCAGGAAGGGAAACCTTCCTGCCCAAAAACAATCACAAGAGGCTTTTCCTCCTTCTTTGTGTGCTGCAGAATGCAGCACACAGAAAAAGGAAAAACGAGGAGAAAAATAGATATTTCTCCTCGCTGTGGCTCCCTTTCCCTTCCCCCGGTGGGGATACGTTTTTGACCCTGCCTCAGAGTTACGATTTCTCGTAAATCTGGGACAGTGTAAAAAGCCATGGATCCCAGCAACACCCATTGCACCCCCCTTAATGCAGAAAACTGCGTTAAAGGGAGCAATATTGATGAGGCAGCATTAAGCAAAGAAAAGTGGCTTAGTGCTGCCTCATAAATATGGATCTGCGCCATGGAACATCATAAAAAGTGACGTTCCGGCGGAACAAGGGGCCTCATAGATGAAGCCTTCAGTCTTTAACCAACCATGTGCAAAGCCAATACTGGATTCAACACAGAACCAATAGCATTTGGCGCCCCAGTATTCCAAACTGTTACACACCCTTCTAACTTTACTAACTGATTAAACTTTTCTGAAATTGCTGTAAAGTATTGGAGCAGTAGATGAGACATTATTGGAAAACATCAATTATATCAGCGCCACTTGGGTGCAATAAGAAGATAAAGCACAACCATCTTTCAATTGACTACATTTTTTGCTCTAAATATTAATTGATGTTTGCCATTATCATATGAAATAGAATGCATGGTTGTTCAGCCCTTATATGGTTAAAAAATAAGACGGTCTTCTAGCAAAAGTCACTGGAGCCCAAAGTGTATTTATATACAGGAGTTTAACTGAATCTCTGTTTGGAATGACATCCTTAAAGGCAGATAACAATATTGGGAGGTATTGAAAGAACTTGTAGATGAGGTCCTTCTAACAAGATCTGTAAATTTTAAACCCAATAGAAGATAGAGATATAGGTGCAAATTTAGTAAGCTATTAATTTGTTCCCAGGACCATTCAGTAATTGTGAGGACACAAATCAAATAATACAACCTAACGAGTGAAATTGAAGCAAAGAGGTAATGATAGAGTATGACAAAGTTCATGTGAAATTTTGTATTGTGTTCCATCATATGTAACATACTTTCCTACCAGGGCGCAGAGGTGCTTTCTGTGTGGACCAGTAAGTAGATACTTCAGTTGTTATGCATAGAGATGCTGGAATGAGGAGCATGGGCGCTATGAACCACTGCTCAGACTATGAATCATCTTGTCAGCAGCTTAATGCCATCATACTGTCTATTCACTTGCAACTGACGTCATGAGAGACTTGTCTGCCTACAACTGGCATCACCCCATCTGCACCAGGGGCTGTTGGTTGTGAAAGTACTGCATGCTACTCCCTGCAATGCTGAATCTTCATCTGCATCTCACAACAGTATGTAGTCCATTTACCCCGACCTTTGTGCACTGCATCACATCTTTAAGCAGAGGGTGAGTGTGTGAGGCCCTATGCCTTCTACTTGAAGCTGCATTCACCTGTCTCCCCACATGCAGAGGGCAGTTTATGTCCTCATCCCTGTGAGGCCTGGACCACAGATAATGCATGGTGAGTGAATGTAAACCTTGTCCATGTAATTATGTTTAGAACATTCTCCAGAGTAGTATTCAGTACAAAGTCACAGCATAAAATTTGCTGCAGTTACCTAGCAAGTTCCCTTAACAGTATTCAGGGCCAGCCACTGAAATTATGCGATTGTGCTGCTGCAGTGTTTTTTGCATAGCTATGGATTTTCTGCATTTGCCACATAATTCATCATCTGCTGCATAAACTGCAGATTTTAACAAACATTTTTTGTTTCTAGCTCAATTGGTTCAAAAGTTATTAAAAACGCAATGACATGTTGTTGCGCAGTCACTGTCTCTTTAGTTAGGTACACTAGTCACATTTGTGTTGCTTATTACGGTATTTAGGTGTCAAGCTGGTACCAATGGGGTCCAGTTTATGCCCAGAAAGTGTTAGCAAGTGTAAAAAGGTCAAAATAATGAAATCATACTATGACAAAATCTGTCTATGCAGCACAATTTGCCTTTACCTGCAGCATAATTTAGTCAACCCTGCAGCATAATTTGACCTTCCCCTATTTTCCAATGGCCCTGATAATATTTGAAGTCTTCTATTTTTCTTATAAAAAGAACAACACTGCTTGGATAATCCAGTCATTGCAAGTGATCTGTGGCCAGTCAGATTTAGACATTCTACATGTAAGCATTGACTATTTTGCCATTCTACCCCTAGAAGTGAAAGCCATAAAAGGAAACCGTTGAAATGTTTGTGGCATTGGGGTGGCATGGTGAGCAAAAGAATGATGGATTTAACCCAGATCTCTTGACTGGAGGTGAATGTTTTGATTTGCTCTGCATTCCGTCCATCAATTGTGTGTCTTTTGCTTTCTCGTCCTAAGTGTGCCACGTATGCCCAGACGTGGGTCCTGGGCTCACTGTGCCACTGGAATCAAGCTATCCTGGCTGATGAGGGGGTAAAACACCGAAACCAGTCCTAGGATGCTTGTTTCCGGTCCAGGAAGGGCCTGGCTTGGCAGTTCGGGCTGGACTGGTCCCATGAGACAGAGGGTCAAGACTGATTTGCAAGAGGAGGAGCCTAGCGCGCAACCAAGATGGCCGCGTAGGTGCGAGGCTCCCGAGGACCTCCGTGACCTCCTACATAAATCCTGAAAATATCCTGTCCTAGATGAGGGGACTGTGTTGGTGAGCCCGAGCTGAGGTGTCACCCGTTTTCCGTTTCCAAATTGGACCTCGGACACCGGCGGGAGCACCGATTGAGGTTTGCGGCCTTCTCCACGCCGGCCCCCCGGATTGGAGTTGCGGGGCGATCCGGAGACAAAGTGATCAACAGCGGCGGGCAGGGCTGGGCGACTCGCGTACCCCGCACTTTCACTTTCGCTTTTGCACCCTCCTTGCTGCTCGGGCGAGGTTGGGTTGCGGGGCGGTGTGCGGTGGTGTGGTCTCGTTGGGGTGCCCTGCTGGCCCGCCGGCTGTGATCCGTCCTGCGGATTTGTGGTGGCCCCCCCCGGAGCCCGTGAACTGGTTTGTTGGCCTTTTCCGAGGTGATTGGCACGATTTGGGGACTGAAACCATGTCCACAAAGCAAGATGGCGACCGGACAAAGGTGAAATCGACCCGCCGTGGCGCGGCCCATCAGTCCAACAGCATGGACCGCTACACCCTCCAGAAGGGATCTCCCGAGGTGCCACATCGGTCCCCTGAGGGCCCGACTGATGCTCCTACGCTGCCCGCGGATCTGACCCTGCGAGATGTTATGGGCGCTATCGCCGAGATGAAGGCCTCGGTGGACCAGCGCTTTGACACACTGGCGCAAAAGATTGACTCGGTCCACGTGGATGTTGGCCTAGTGAGGGCCGATTTATCCAAGACCAATGACCGGGTCGATTCTTTGGCCCACACCACTTCGGGCCTTACGGCAGACGTGGCGGCCCTCCAAAAGGAGGTGCGCCGGCTCGGCCAGGCGAGCGCCCTGATGGATCGTCGACTGGAGGATTCCGAGGGTCGGGCCCGGAGGAACAATGTCCGCATTGTCGGGGTGCCGGAGGGACGTGAGGAGGCGGCGGCGGACCTGTTTGTGGAGGATCTGATTCTCACCCATCTCCAGCCCCGGGGGCTGAGTAAATTCTTTGCGGTGGAACGTGCCCACAGGGTTCCCGGAGGAAGACCTAAGGCCGGAGCCCCTCCGCGGCCTCTCATTGCCCGGATTTTCAACTTTCGGGACAGAGACGCTATCCTTCAGACTTCTAGGCAACAAGGACCGGTCAGACTTGACAATATGGATGTGAACTTCTATCCTGATTTCACCCCAGCGGTCCAGAAGCAGAGACTGAGCTTTCTCGGAGTCAAACGTCGTCTACGGGACCTGAACCTCAAGTATGCAATGCTTTTTCCAGCTAAGTTGCGGGTGGAGGTGGATGGCCGCACGCACCTTTTTGATCGTCCCGAGGCAGCCGGGGACTGGTTGGACTCCTTGCCCGGGGATCGGGGCCGGGGGGTGGGGGGGGCGCGGTTGGAGGGGAGGGCTCGCCGGATCAGGACTGAGGGATTAATAGTAGGCCTTGCCCTGGACAACATTGTCGTCATTTTTGACTGTTCGTTAAGTCTCCCTCCTGTGGAGGTGGTACGGGGTCTCTTGGGGGCTCTCCCTCCTCCTCTGGGGGACTAGTTAGTTTAATCATTCATGGGGCGACAGGCACACTGCACTTTGGGGGGGCTATTTGGGCTCATGCAGGGGTGCAGGGAGGGGGGAGTTCTGTTGGGATGGGTGGGTTGGGGTGGGGTGTTGTTTGTTTTTACCGCAAGGCAAACCCTTTATTGTATTTGTGTTTTTAAGGTGCTCTCGGGGGGACGAATGATGGCTTCTGTATGTGATGGGGGGTAGGGACCTGACTTTATTGTCCTGGAACGTTAACGGACTGGGGGATAGGATTAAGCGAGGTGTGGTCCTGCAGTATTTGAAACGACTTTCGCCAGATGTGGTCTTTCTGCAGGAGACACACCTTATTGGTAATTCCTTTTGTGCCATGAATCGGCGTGGCTATCGTTTGGTGGCCCACTCGGGCTTCACGTCGGGCTCACGGGGGGTGGGCATCATGGTGAAGAACTCGCTCCCGTTGGAAATAGACGAGGTGCGCCATGATGAGAGGGGACGCTACACTGTCTTAGTGGGGAGAATGGAGGGTAAAGTAGTTGTCTTTGTATCAGTGTACGTCCCACCGGGGTTACAGTCCACGACTTTTGCAGACCTAGGGCGCCTCCTCCTTGACCTCCCGGGGGGGCTTCTGGTGGTTGGGGGGGACTTCAATGCGGTGGTTTCTGGGACCGTGGATCGTCACCCCCCTAGGGACCTCCCCCGGGCGCAGGCGTGGCTGTCCGGCTTCTTAGATACACTGGGATTGGTGGACTGCTGGCGCTTAAAACATCCCACGCAGCTGCAGTACACTTTCCACTCGGGTGCCCATGGTAGCCTCTCACGGCTTGATTATGTCCTTGTCCCTGCGGCCTATGTTGGGAGGGTAGGAGAGGTGCGTCATTTGGCGCGGGGTATTTCAGATCACTCCCCGCTCCTGTTGCACGTTGATGTCTTCCCGAGGGGGGAGGGCAGAGTAGCTCCAATCAATGCCTGGTACCTGCGCGACCCCACCATTCGCGCTGATTTGATTAAATCCTTGCAGCGGTATTTCGATGAGAATGTGGGGTCCGTCCCTTCGGCTATCTCCCTGTGGGAAGCTTTCAAAACAGTTCTTAGAGGGGAGGCCCTCTCCTTTATTTCCCATGCCCGGAGGCGCAAGCAGGAGGAGGTGACCCGGGTGGAGGCCGAAATCGCTGAATTGGAGGGTGATCTAGAGGGTGGGGTGACGGATGCTGCACTACATGTCCTACAACTTAAGCAGGCGGCCTACAGGGCCCTCGTCACGGAGGCGGCCAGGGGCCTCTATAGAGAGCAACAGGGGCGACTGTATGATGTGGGTGATAAGGCTGGTAAACTGCTTGCATGGTTGGATAAAAAGGAGAGAGCGAGTCGTGTGGTCCCGCTGATTGAGAGGATGGATGGAGTGCGTGTCACCGAGCCAGAAGACATCGTCTCTTGTTTCGCGGATTATTTCCGCGAGGTGTATTCCCCGGTTTCTCCCTGCTCGGAGGATGATTCCCATGCCCTGCTTAGGGATATCGCGCTGCCTTCCCTTTCGGTGGAGGATAGGGTGTCGTTAGATGCCGCTCCTACCGCCGACGAAATTGCCCTCGCCATACGCTCGGTCGCATCCGGCAAGGCCATGGGCCCGAACGGCATCCCTATCGAGTTGTATAAGCTGCGACCGGATGTACTGGCACCCCACCTCCGTGCGATGTTCCTGGCGGCCCACTCGCTGGGCTCCCTCCCGCCGGACCAACGTCTGGCTACAATCATGGTGATCCACAAGGAGGGGAGACCTCGAGACCGGGTTACATCCTACCGGCCTATCTCGCTCTTGAATGCGGAGCCCAAAATCCTCGCTAAGGTGCTAGCCAACCGGCTGGTCGGCGTGGTGGGCGACCTGGTCCACCAAGACCAGTCCGGCTTTATTCCCCATCGCAGCACGGCCCTTAATCTGCGGCGCTTGCACGGGGTGCCCGCGCGTGTCCCGTTTGTGCAGGAGCCGGCCATATTGGCGTCCTTAGACGCCACCATGGCGTTTGACACGCTCGAGTGGCCATACATCTGGGCCATGCTGGCGAAGTTTGGATTTGGCCCGGGGTTCATCAGCTGGGTCAAATTGTTGTATTCGGGCCCATTGGCGCAGGTGGTGGTGAATGGAAGAGTATCGGTCCCATTCGAGCTGGGACGGGGCACACGACAGGGCTGTCCCTTGTCGCCGCTCCTGTTCGCGCTGGCCTTGGAACCCCTGGTGGAGTGGCTGCGGTGGCACCCTTCCATCCGTGGTCTCCGTTGGACCCCCGAATATGAGGACCGCGTGTCCCTATACGCTGACGATATCCTTTTGTACCTAGCCTCCCCGCGTAAATCATTGATTGTCCTGGTTGATGTTTTGCGCTCGTTCGGCCGCAATTCAGGCCTTGCCATCAACTGGGCTAAATCATGTGTGTATGTGCTTTCCGGGGAGGCTCCCGTCCTCCCGCGGGGCTGTCCGATCCAGATTGCCTCACAGGGGTTTCGGTACCTGGGGGTTTACATTACTCTGGACCCGGAGGCCCGCTACGAGCGGAATTTGCTTCCCCCCCTCCAGCGCTTGAAGGACGACGTCGCGCGCTGGCGGCGCCTGCCGCTTTCGCCGCTCGGCCGGGCGGCATTGTTTAAGATGATGTCGTTGCCACGCTTCCTGTACGCTCTCCAGAATACTATGGATTTAGTCCCGGCGCGCTACTTCCGTGAGGTGGAGAGTCTACAGCGCCGCCTGTTCTGGGACGGGAGGCCGCGTATTGCCCTGGCGAAGTTGACGCTCCCCTGGTACGACGGGGGGATTGCCCTCCCGGATATTAAACGGTATTACTGGGCCTCCCAGCTGGCTGCAATTAATCATGGCCTTTACGGGCCCGCCTTAAACCCGGCATTTGAAATGGACAAGATGCTCCTGCCTGGTGGCGATTATAATCGAGCGCTCTACTCTGGCGCGCCCGGCCCCCGCCTGACGGGACCTTCGCGTGTCATGGTACGAGTATGGCACGCGGCTAACGCAGCTATGGGGTGGAAGGACCGTTTGACCCGGGCATCACCGTTGTACGCGTCTGAGAGATTGGGCTCCCTGTGGACCTCGAAGGGCTTCGAGAAGTGGGACACGATCGGCATCAGTAAAGTGGGGGACCTCTGGACGAGAGGGGGATTTAAAACATTCGAGACGCTGCAGACGGAGTTTCAGCTGCAGGGCAGTGAATACTTTCGGTACTTGCAGATCCGTCACGCGCTGGGCTCAGTCTTCCCAGACGTCGCCTCCATCCCGGAGTCTTCCCCCCTGGAGGATAGAGTGCTGGATGGCCACGTTCCGGACAGCACGATCTCCCTTATTTACAAAAAATTGATTAATGACCGCTCGGGCCTGCTGACTGGCCTCCGCGAGGCTTGGGTTGCCGACGGGCTGGAGTTGGACGACGAGGACTGGCTCTCCGCGGTGGCCTCTCCGAAGGAGGTGGCCATACCGGCTCGCCTTCGCTTCGTCCAGCTTAAGATACTCCACCGGGTTTACATGACGGGGCCAAGGCTTCTGCGTATGGGCTATGCTGAGGATGGGTTGTGTAAGCGTGGGTGTGGTGCTTTGGCGACTTTTTTGCATATTTTGAGGGAATGCCCGAAGGTGGAGCGATTCTGGCGTGGTGTGCATGAGGTCCTGCGAGTGGTTACGCATGTCGCGCTGCTGCCTGAAGCGAGGAGATGCCTGCTGAATGTGTGGGAACCAACTGACTACTCGGTTCCGCAGACGCGATGGGTGACTCTGGGATATATGATAGCTAAGCGTGACATTGCTCAACTGTGGGGATCCCAGAGGCCCCCGGCGGTGTCGGCCTGGAAAGAACACATGGATTGGTGCATGTTCCGAGAAAAGGTGGTGTATGTGGCGAGGGGTAAGCCTGGGGCATGGGTGAAGGTATGGGGCCCCTGGAACGCCTACCGCGGGGGTATCTGCGCGCCACCATTGCTGCCTGCGGCCTCACCAGCCCCGTCCCCTTAGTTGACTCCTTTCCTAGCCCCGAGCACGGAACTCCCCCAGTCCTCGATCTGTTCCCCTTCCCCTCTTTAGACTCCTGTGGATGGCTGGGGTCCCCCATTCGGGGAGCACGTGCTGTTACTGTCGAATGCAGGGTGCCTTGCGGGTGTGGTTTTTGTGTTGTTTGTTTAAAATGAAACCGTATTGTGGGGTCAGAGTGATGTGGCCCACGACGCTGATACCTCCTGATTTTGCTCCTCTGCAACGCCAAGTGTTTTTGTATGTATGTCATATGCTCCTGTCATTCTAGCGGCCGGCCGGAAGGTTGTAGGCCCATACCTGTATATTCTTGAGATTGCAATAAACGGTTTCAAAAAAAAAAAAAATAATAAATAAATAAAAAGACTGATTTGCATATGGCCAGGTCTAAGCTGGGGTGGCATGGTGAGCAAAATAATGATTCGATTTAACCCAGATCTCTTGACTGGGGGTGAATGTTTTGATTTGTTCTGCATTCCGTCCATCAATTGTGTGTCTTTTGCTTTCTCACCCTAAGTGCCCCAGGTATGCCCAGGCATGGGTCCTGGGCTCACTGTGCCACTGGAATCAAGCTATCCTGGCTGAAGAGGGGTGAAACCCCGAAACCGGTCCTAGGATGCTTGTTTCCGGTCCAGGGAGGACCTGGCTTGGCAGTTCGGGCTGGACTTTTCCCATGAGGCATAGGGTCAAGAATGATTTCCATATGGCCAGGTCTAAACTGGGGTGGCATGGTGAGCAAAAGAATGATGGATTTAACCCAGATCTCTTGACTGGGGGTGAATGTTTTGATTTGTTCTGCATTCTGTCCATCAATTGTGTGTCTTTTGCTCTGTTGTTCTATTGCACATCTATATGTGAGACATTGCTCAGGGACAAAGGACCTTGACCGTTTAACCTCCACAGCATGGAGAAGGCCAGCCCTCTACTATTTTTTTATCTCATAGGCAACAAATACAAGGTTTACTCTCTTTTTATTCTAAGAATTCACAAAAATGGAATGGAAACTGGTAGCATCCCAAAAACCAGGGCATATGTATTTGATAACCAGAGGCAAACACTGACTGCACGAGTCTCATCGAAGTGATCACCCAACCTATCAAATAATTTTGACAGAAGCAATATACATTTAAATATCAAAGTGTTCCAAAAATAGAAGAAATGTGGATGTATTCGCGGGGGGGGGAGGGGGGGTTGTACCTTTAATCTATTTTCTAATTCACAGTTTTTCTGACGTAATTCTGCATAAATATATGTAACTATTTCTCATGCAGGCATGTTTCCATTACCCAACTGCATGAACAGTACACACCCACCTTGGGGAGTATCACCCAGGTTGCGTAATTGCACAATTCATTTTTTTCTTCCTTAGAGAAAATACTTTCCATCTGAAGTAACCCCTTTCCCTGTGCCACAGAAAAGTTTAGGGTTGTTTCATTCTTCTTCCCAGCCTGGAAAAAAACTTACTCCAGCCCTTAGCAAAAGCAAACCTCCGACCACTTCCAAGGTGGGAAAGTCTCATAAAGGAGTGTGTGTGAACGTCCACAAACTGATGTGTTTGTGGGTAAGCACAAAATAACCAGGCAATCAACATGCTTTGTCACACTCACTACCCAACCCTGTTGTGGGAGCTATTCCAGCATAATTGCATGAAGTCGATAGAATTATGCGGAAGTGCTAATGGATGTACACCTGCTAGGTGTCCTCCTTTGAATACCTAACAATAATAAATACAGCCATTTTCCGCATCACATATTTTTTGTCTAAAAACACTTTTGTAAATAGGATTCTAAATGTCCGGTTACTTTACTCAGGTCCACACTCACTACCCAACCCTGTTGTGGGAGCTATTCCAGCATAATTGCATGAAGTCGATAGAATTATGCGGAAGTGCTAATGGATGTACACCTGCTAGGTGTCCTCCTTTGAATACCTAACAATAATAAATACAGCCATTTTCCGCATCACATATTTTTTGTCTAAAAACACTTTTGTAAATAGGATTCTAAATGTCCGGTTACTTTACTCAGGTCCAGTCCATTTCCCTTCTTACTCTTCCGTCCAATCATTGTTGAGGAAGGACACATAGAAGCCTAAATGTATCTGGAACTGACAATGCAAATGCATTGTAGTTTCTTTCAGAAATAAAAGCAGAGTTCACAGAATGTCTTCGGTGTGACTTTGAGTGAATGAACACACGAATCTGACTGAAAGATGTGCATTGTTGTATGGTGCTCTGCAGACCCCTTTCCGGCGATATTCTCAGATTTCACATATCTGTCCCTTGGTATTTAGTCGCTTAATTAAAATGGCTTTTAAACTTTCTCCTTTAAAAATCCTTTCATTTCTAAGCTGCGCTGGGCAAACCCAAGAGTACCAGCAACATTGGCAGATATCCCAGTGTCATCAAAGGAAGGAGATTCAAGATGCTAAATTGCCATTGAAAAGGGCAGCAATTATAATAAATTTAAAGTCATTAACCAAATCGCTTTACTGCCTCTTGATATTTCTTTACTTTTGACATTATACTGTCTTGGCATGTTTTGGATGAAATTCGCATTTGTCCATCTACTTTCATTTTATACAACGCAGCAATATTTTTCAGTGTTGTACCTTAAATTATTTAACATTTTTATGTGTTTTCGGCTTTCCTATTAAATCGCATTCAGTGGTCACTTTGGTAACAGACACTAACGTTCAAATCGCAGACAAGTTAATCAGCTGGCCCAATATTGAAGGTTTACAATAATATTCAAAGTATACTTTTTTACCATTGTTTTGCAGTTTTGACCTGTCCTTCACCAATTTCCAGCAGGACGTCTTTATAGCAAAATGGCAAACATTATCAGGCTAATACCTCCTTTAATAAAGTGACATTTTTTGTTTATTAGAATATTAATTACTACATTTATAAGCTGCCTTTGCATTTCTCATTGCTACTGTTCTATTCAAAATCTCCTTTTTATTTTGTTAAACATGCTGCTAAACTGTGTCACATTAATTATCGCTGCTTTAAATATTTGTTCCAGGTTTTTTTAAATGTTCACTATTAACAAATGCATTTTGGAGTATATAAAGTAGTAGTCATATACTACGTTTTTACATGTTCTTGCATGTTTTTTTGAATTAACATCCAAAAAGGAAATATTCAAGGAATATTCATATATACAGTTGTTACAAAGAGAAAATACTGTGCCTGTTTCCATATCTACTAAAAGGGAATTTGCCGTTTCTGGCCGATTCACTGACATGTAAGGGGACGTAAAAGTGTACTTTTGTAGTACTACTCCAACTCATAAATGCTTTGGTGAATCAGACCCTCAGTGTTGTGGATTACTGCAGAAGGTCATAGTCTGAGCGACAGAACCTGTAAGTGCTGTATATGCCCAGCCACACACATGGCCTGTCTCAGATTTGTTCCCTAATTTAAACACTACTGATTTCCGGAGGGTGTTGTAAAATCGCCATCATCAAATGAGTGCATCTATTTATTTATTTATATATACTTTTAGGGCTTCATTGATGGCATTTTGGCATAGGGCAGGAATGCAATATATTTAAGCAATAGGGTCCATTCCTGTCCTTTCTGCCTGTTCTAGAGACGTTTCAGCAGCCTAGCGCAAAAGTAGGTCCGCTTGCACCATGGTGCAATGGTGCTTGCGTTGCATGTAGGATTGTTTCTGTGCAGGAAGGGGTACCTGCCTGCACATAAACAATCCTGAGTTTTTTTTCCTCTTTCTATGTGTGCTGCAGAATGCAGCACTCATGGAAAGAGGAACAAACGAGGAGAAATAAACATATTTCTCCTTGCTTTGCCTCCCCTTGGGAGGCATACGGAGTTGGCATTCCCCAGGCTTACATCACTTTGTAAATCTGAGACAGCATCAAATTCCATGGGTGTTGCGTGGGAAACCCACCGCAATGCCCAAGGAACGCCTCCAGGGAACACAGTAATTTACACTGCATCGGTTACTCATGATTTCCGAGGCCACCCAAAGCCACAAAGAGTGGCTTTGAGTGGTTTCATAGATCTTTATGAGAGCCCTGCATCACGTATGTACCACTTTACGTGGTGCGAAAGTGATGCAGGGCTCTCATTAATAAGCCCTTTATTTAGTAAAGTGCTAGCTTGTGACTTTTTAGGCCTCCAGTTGAAGAGCAAGTCAGTCAAGATAAGTACATTTATGTTGTAGCAAAATGGTGGAAATTCTGCATCAGTAATTTGCTGCAAACTTTACCAATGTCAGATGTATCTTATCTGCTTTCATGCACCATCCTTAGAAGAGGCTGAGGAGCAAGCTGTTGTGCTACCAAACCCGTTGTGACATGTCCTCTTCTCCAATGGAAAGGACAGTATTCAAGAGATTAACACGTTTATTCAAGTGAGAGTGCTCAGTGGTCTTCTAAGGGTGAATGCAAGTTGTACACAGTAAACGTGGCGACCTTTTGGCTGCGGGCTGAGTTAAGGAGTTAGAAAGGCTGACCAACGGTACCACAATGCATAGTAAACCAATGTGGAAAATGGATATAAGTGTTCATTCAGATTAAACAAACCATTAGAAAAAAATCATACAGTAAAAAGTACAGTGCATACACATTGATCAAAATTAGCTTAGCCATCTCACAATCATTTTATCAGTCATTATCATGTAAACCATCAGGAAATACTCTTAAGAGGTCACACAGACAAGTTTTTCAGAATCCATTAATACATGCACAATCTTTGTGTAATGACAGATCCATTAATCGTTTCATATTAGAATAACATTCATTGGACCAGTGAATACATACATTGTTATCACTCATATATCATTCCAGAACACACCGCCAAAACATATCGTATTGACTCCACCTTGCTTGTATTTCTACCATTTTGAACTCAACCTAGGTCCCTCATTTTCCCATTCTGGCAGCAGTCCAAAATTAAAACGACTTGGCTACCCTCCACTAATTGAGACTACACATATATTGAATACTTGTTAGCTGGTTAAAATCCCTTAAGTAACTTCATCTGCAAGCTTACTCTATAATCAATGCTGTGCGGCAGGATGTCCTCCAAGCTCAACATCGATGCAAATCAAGTGACTTTACTTGTACAGTTACAGGCGGATAGCACAGTGGCAACCTGAAACTACGGAGTCACACAACACTTTAAAACACTCTCTATGATGCAGCACACAAATATAAACTGATATATTTATATGGCTCACAGAAAAGATTGCCTCTCTCCTTTGATACACTTGAGACATCTGTATGAACAATCATGTCCTCTACTTGAAAAACAGCACTTCAACACCTCAATTTCTTATGAGAAATATGTCTTCTATCAGAATAGATTCTTTCAAGAGGTGGCCTAGTAGTTGTGTCCCTTCTAGCATGTAAAATATGAGTCAGGAGAACAATCAAATTAAACAGAAATCTTAGATTAACCGAGTTAAATTTTAGCTCTATGCAGATTATCTTAAAAGGACTGGAAGTCTTTAGGCCCAGTTGTTTCAAACTAACAGAATCTTTAATGGTACCCAAATGGTAGGTAGAAGGAAAGTTCAAACAAAAGCAACATAAATAGGAAGAACTATATGTGCATCATCATCATCACGTTATTTGCAAATAAATTAATGAATCATGTGGAATGAAGAATGAAGCATCCAGTGCTTCAAGTTCAAGTCACCTTTGTCGCTGACAACCATCACAAGTCCCCACGAAGAATTCTTGTAAAAAATGTTAATGTTAATTGGGATTTGTAGAGCGCATAATCCCCGGCAGCTCTCGAAGCACTAAGAGAGTGTAGCTATGGCCCACCTTAGTGAGTGACTGTTGTTCCCAGGTCAAAGGGTGCGTTATGTCCACACCTCTGTAAAGAGGAGAGTCTTCAGTTTTGTTCTAAAGGGGAGAAGGACTTTTCTGTATGAAGGTTTGCTGGTAGCTTATTCCACAACTGCGGGTTCAAGAATGAGAAGGCTCGACCACTTTTGTCCTTGTGTTGAACCGTGGGCAGGCCAGCTGGCCTGCCTCAGATGACCTGAGGGTACGTCCTGGGACGTATCTCCCCAGGAGCTCCTTGATGTATCCTGGAGCCTGTCCATGAAGGGCCTTGTGGGCAATGCAGAGGCCCTTGAACCTGGCTCGCTGTTTGAAGGAAAGCCAATGTAGCTGTAGGCAACAGAGGTGTGGCCCGTGCCCGTCTAGGAAGCTTGAAGATCAGCTTGGCTGCATCATTCATCTCTACTTGCAGCTTATCTAACAGCCTATCAGGTAGTCCAGTATATAACGCATTGCCATAATCTAGGCGGGACACAATCAGTGTAGTCACCACCGTCCGCAGGGTGGAAAATGAGAGAAGGGGCGATAATTTTCTCAACAGTCTCAGCGGACCCACGCAGGTCCCAACCACAGAGGACACTTGATTAGACAAAGTGAGTTTGTCATCTATTTTAATGCCTAGGCTTTTTATGACTGGAGCTGGAGTAGGTGTGGCATCCAGCTCCAGTGGCCAGAAGAGGCCGGTCCACGGGTTGCTTCCTGTGGTGATGGCTAGGATCTCAGTTTTTTCCAGATTACCTTTAAGTGAGTTGGCTGTCATCCAGTTGACCACGTATCTGAGGAGATTTTCCACGTGTGCATGGGCTTGTGAGGTATTGTCAATTTGAAGTATTGTGTGTCATCGGCATAGTTGAAGACCTGCCAGTCCATAAGGGCCAAGGCCCCCATCAAAGGTCTGAGATAGACATTGAACAGGAGCGGAGATAGTGCCGACCCTTGTGGGACTCCACAGATCAATGTTCCTCTATTGGACACGCAGTCACCCATCTGGATCCTTTGAGTTCATTCTGTCAGGAAGGAGGTGATCCACTGATATACCATCCCACTGATGCCCATGTCCCTGATTCGTGCCAGGAGTTGGCTGTAGTTGACCGTGTCGAACGCAGCTGAGAGGTCTAATAGGACCAAGGCACACAGCTTCTTGCTGTCGGCCGTGAGCCTGAGTTCATCCAGCACCGACAGCATCACCAGCTCTGTGCTGTGGTGGGCCCTGAATCCTGCCTGCCGAACCTCAAGTGGCTGATGTTTCTCCATAAATAGGGACAGGGTTTTAAGGACATGCTGTTCACTATTTTAGCCAAGAAAGGAAGTTGGGAAATGGGCCTATAGTTCTTCAGGTTAGCGACGTCTGCCCCCCCCTTTTTCAAAAGGGGGGTTATTCTGGCTTCCTTGAAGTTACTGGGGACCCTCCCAGTTTCCATTGATAGTTTGATCAGAGCAAGGATCTCTTCCTCAATCACTGGTCCAGCCATCTTGAATATCCTTGGTGGGCATGAGTCCATGTGAGCCTGACTTATATTTAGCCATAATGTGGGACAAGGAGTTATGTCTATCCTCGGAAAGGAGGCAAGAGGCTCCCTGAAGTCACATTGTGGCTCATCTATAACCAGGGGGCTCTGGCTGGTGAGAGTGTTATGTATGTCAGTTAGGATGTCCTTTACTTTATCTAGGAAAAAGGTCAGGAACCTGTTGCAGTGTTCCGGGCTAGCGACTGTTTCCTACCTCTGCTTTAGACTGAGTTCCTTCAGAATTCTAAAGGCTTCTTTTTGTGTGTTATATGCCTCCATGATCCAGGCCTCATAGTACTCGGCCTTTCTTGCCAAAATGGCTTTTTTGTATGTGGCTAGTCTCGCCCTGTATTTCTTGGATGCCTCAGGGTCATATGACTTACACCACTGCCTTTTAAGTTGGCGTACGGTAAGTTTCTGCCCCCTTAGTTCCTCCGTGAACCAGAGGGCTCCCTTGCCCTTATTCCTCACTCATTCTCTTCAAGCCGGTGCCACCCTATTGGTGGCTGCTCTCAACTGGTTGGTGATGGATTCACTCTTCTCCTCGAGATCCTCCGGCTGTAATCTCCTCGACGAGTTGCCTCGCAGAGCGTCCCCTAGGCTGCCTGCCTCAATTTTGCTCCATCTTTGTATCATTCTCCATTCCAGAGAGGGTTGCGTGAGGTGCCTATCTTGGGGGATCTGGAACCTGATCAGGTAGTGGTCCGACCAACTGCATGGTCTGATATCTGTCAGTTTGGCCAGTAGCTGAGTGGACCAAATGAGGTCTGGTGTATGTCCCTTCTCATGGGAGGGGGAATCCATGAACTGCTGCTGCCCTTGTGTGCCCATGGTTTCCTCTAACTGCCTGGCCTGTGACTCTCTGTGTATCTGGTCCCAGTGGTAGCTGAAGTCCCCCACCACCAGGAGTTGTTGGTACTGGAAGCGTAAGTCAGTGACTATTTCAGTGAGAAGGTCATTGAACCGGGGGGTCGATCAAGGGGGACGATACACTACCATTATTGCCAGGCATGAGGGCTTGGACCATACTTTTGCCACAAAAATTTCGGCGCCCTCTTGGTTCTCTCCGGCATGTTTTTCTATTGCTAGCTGTTTGTTATTGAGCAGCGCTACCCTCCCTCTTTTTCCATTGTGACTATTATGCCATGGTGCATCGTACTATAAGGGTAGTGCTGCTACAATGTCTGAACCTGAGCTTTCATCAAGCCAGGTTTCTGTGACTGCTAGGATGTCAGGGTCCTCCTCCAGAAGGAGGGTGAAGATCTCTAGACTATGCTTCTGGAGGGAGCGTGTGTTGAGTACTACTGCCTTTAGATCCCTGGTGTTTCCTGGCCCTGTGCCCTTAGGGACATGGGGCTGTGCAGCCCTCCTCTCTCCTCACCCCTGTGTAGTAAGCAAATTCTCAGCTATAAGTGTAACTTCTACCTGCTTCTCCAGGGGAGATCCCTGTGCTCTATTGCTCATAACTCTTCAGCCAAGTAGGACTGAATTTGACCAGAGGTCCTGGCCCCTGGTCCCATTTGGGCACGGACGGGTGCAGACGGATTTGCCTAAGGTGCACCTTTGGCGAGCAAGTGGCGCGCCCTCTGCGTGCTTCTGCTCCAGCGCGTTAGTTATGCAGTCCCTCGCCCCTTTCCGTCAATCAGCCCTACAAGCAGCAGCCAAGTTCCCCCACAACCCGTTGATGCGGCAGAAGTGGTGTAGAATGGTGCCACACATGAAATTACACTAAACTTAAAACATCCATCTACCACCTCATTCTGAACTAATAGTGCTGGTTTAAAAATGACTGGTAGCTGATCCTATGTGCATTCACTATTTATTAAATAGTCAGGTGTACATTCCCTTGTACAGAGCTATTCTGGAAAGTGTACTTCAAAGTGCAATGCATCTGCATTTAATGAAAAAATAATGAGTAAATGGAACATTAGTGAAGCATATCACAAAGGTTGTTTCAGAGTAATTCCATCATGTTTGAGCGCTTCCCACCCACAATGTAAATTGTAAAGACACTTTAATGTATAAGATCATGCTTGTAGGTACAGACAACTGTAATTGGAATATACAAGATCTTTTCTTGGCAATACTTTGGAGTCTTACTTTGCCTCAGAAGTGGAAATTCTCTTTAAGCGGAGATCACCAAATTCAAAAATTCGTTTTCAGAGAAGCCATCTTTCACAGTTGCTTCAAACTTTTGCTAGAATTTCGTGACCTTCAAAAGCAGGAAATCATCACCCTTCTTAATTTTAGAAGAAAACACAAACATCACCGACACACTTTCAGCTCATCAACTAATATCTTAACTATGATAAATAATTTTTTCATTCTCTGTCACTTGTCATTCTCCTGCTGCTCACGTGTTATAAATCAATTTAATCTGTATGTGTGACCAAATAAAAAAACGCAATCTGTAAAGGTCAAAATATAGTTCAGATAACATCTCTGCTCAACACCTAGAAGCTATGGCACAAGCATCAGGCAATCCCTTGAGAAGTATGGGTTCCTGTTCAAGCAGTATCACCAATATTAAAATAAAGAACACAAAACAATAAATGTCCCAAATCGCTATAGAAAAAATAGAGAATAAGTTATTAGTAAAAGGACACCAAGATCATCAAAATCAGATAAGGAGATCTGAATTCAGTTTTTTTTTATTGTAAAGCAAAAAACACCCAGAAAAGGTAAAGTGTCATTGAAAATAAAACTTTTATTTTTGATTAGGACCTAGGCGATACTCTAGACTGAATTCAAAGAAACAGAGATGGATATGCAAATGAGGAATTCATTTGACACTGCGCCCGCGCCATATTTCAGACACGGGCGCAGAGGCAAAGAAGCCCTCACGAGGCGCACTGACAGTGCGCCATTTCTAAGGTAGCAGCAGACTGTCAGTGTGCCTCGTGACAACAGCCCTCTGCAGGGGGTAAAGGGGGTCCAATGGACCCCCCCGACATTCCCTTGCAGGTGGGTGCAGTCAGTGACTGGTATATTAGATGCCACTGGTAGGACTGCTGCACTGATTGTGCTACCCACTCAGCAATCCTTTAAGCATGACTTAAGCCTGCCACTGGAGAGCTGTGTGTACAGTTTTAAACTACCATTTCGACATGGCAAGTTAACCTACTTGCTAGGCCCAAACGTTTCCAGATAAGCCAAACCTAAGATAGGCGCTAGGCAGCCTTATGGGCAGGCTGCAGTGTATTTAAAAGGTAGAACATGTGCTTTTGAGTTTAATATGTCCCGGTAGTGAAAAACTGCTAAACTTGTTGTTCACTACTGCAAGGTCTATCTCTCTCATAAGTTAACATTGGGATTGTCTTAAAACCTATTTTATGTGTAATTTCCAATTGAGAAAAGATAGAGATTTGGGGGAAAATTTACAAGCCCCTTACGCCAGATTTGCGCCGCCGTTGCGTCACTTTTGTGACACAGCGGCGGCGCAAAGCCAGTGCCATGCTGCGGCCTTTTACAACGTGACGCATCTAGGGAGATGCGTCATGTTGAAAAGCCCTGCGCCACATGTGGGCGTTCCTGTACGGGGGGGGGCATTCCGGCACAGGAACGCCTCAGAAAAGTGGCTGAGTGAAATCTACAAGATTTCACACAGTCACTTTTATGGCCATGCTGCGTCAAAACCCTGCGCCTGCTTGAAGCAGGCGTAAGGACTGACGCAGCATTTTAGGGATAGGGGCACCCCGAGTGGTGGCGCAGTGGTGGCGCACGGGTGGGCAGATGCATCGCAACTCTTCTGGCGCATCCTTGCTGATTAGCAGAGATGCGCCAGAAGTAGTAAATCTGCCCCATTGAGTTTGGTGTCTCTGGACTCAATTTAAAATCAAAACTAATTTTGTGGTCAGATTTTAAATTGTAAGTCTGAAAATACCACTTTTTTAACCATTTTGTGCATCTGCCTGTCTCTGAATACACATCTCGATTGGGTGACAGCTAAGCTCCGTGCATTCTCTCTAGACAGTCACGCAAAGGAGAAAGGGGTGTGCCATTTGCATCCTGATGGCCTATCACCAGGCTGACGGACCTTCCTGAGGTACAGTGGAAGGGAGGAGCTGACACTTGCACCTGAATAGGGCTATGCCTGTCCCCACACAGAGAGCTGCATACCCTCCCTGTAGTGAATATGGAGCCAGGACGGGAAAGGCAGGGACCTTGTGATCTTTAAAAGCTTCTTTGATGTCTACCCCACTTCAGATGCACATTTGGATATAAGTACTGGACCCCTGGCACCACCAAAACAGAACTTTTTTGGATCAAAGGAAATTCTGCCTGGAAGAAGAGCTGCTTTACTGTAGAAGGGACTGATACTTTGCTACTTGCATTGCTATGTTGGCCTGCTACCTGCTGATTGCTGTGCTACATGAGGGACTGTTGCTTTGCATCTTGTGTTGGCCTGCTGCCTCTAGCTTGGGAATGAGAGGGACTGGACCTTCTTTCTACATTCTTGAACCCAAGACTTTCCAAGGACTTTCTTGCTTGCCTCCCATTTTCTGAAGCCTCTGGAACGTAAAAGACGTCTTGAAACTCTGCTGGCGCTGCTTGGTCTCTGCCATCTGTAAGTCCCGCCCTTGCCTGAGGTGTCCAGTCCTGAACCTCAGAAGTGGGTTCCGTGGCTGTTTGCCTGCAAAAAACACTGCATCGATCCGACCGTATGAGAAAATCCAAACCCTCGCTCCTTGACGTCATCGCAGTACCGAATTGACAACAATGTGGGTCCTGGCTGCAAGGCTCAATGATGATGCAGCACCGATTCTTTTACACCATCTGCACAGTTTGACGACGACGTAGCTCGAAATTTTCAGTGCCATCTGCGGGGCTCATCTCTGATGCAGTGACCTGACTGCGGGGAATATTCCCACAGATTGTGTGCTCGATGTTGACACTGTGCTCCATAAAAGGTACTTTCTTAGTGGGACCTGTGTTGGTTCTGTAGACGGCCTGTCCTCCATCGCGGTCCGGCTGAATTTTGGATTTGCACCGGTCTCTGGCGACCTCAAATAACCTTTTGACCACCATTGACTTTTAAGCACTGTTTTCACATTTAAACTTTAATTCATATCTCAAGTTCTACTTATTGGATTTTTGTCATATTGCTCTTGTTTTACTCAGATAAATGTTCTCCACTTTTCTAAACTGGTGTGGAGTCTTTTCGTTGTGTTTTCACAGGGTTACTGCAAGTAAAGTGTGCACAAATACTCTACACATTCCCTCTGAAGTTAAGCCTGACTGCTCTGTGCCAAGCTACCATACAGTGAGCACTGGTTAATTTCGATTTTGTATCTGACTTACCCTGACTAGAATTGGGGCTCCTGCTTGGACAGGGTGTTTACTCTGCCAACCAGAAACCTCTGACAGGGTGTATACTCTGCCAACCAGAAACCTCAATTTCTAACAAGTAACAACAAGGTTTGCTAGTGGTGTGGGACTGACATGTTGTTGTGATGTCTCCCCTAGGACCTTTGCATGGTTTTGCCCTGTAGATTGACAATAGCAATTGTTTTGTATTACCTGTAACATCTACATGGTCAAAGCATGTGCCTTGCACTTTTCTCCTTCAAAAAAGGAAGAAGTTGACAGTGCAACTTTGCCGTGTCTTGATACCATTTTTCAACATTGTTCAGGGCATGGGTCTGCTTGTCAAAAATATGCGGAGCTTCTTTAATATAGTCCCTAATTTCATATAGTGCCATGCCAATGTCTTAAATATTACCCCGCACTGATGGCTGTTTACACATCTCGAGGCTGTGACAAACTCTTCCACATGTATAGCCACCTGGCAAAACAAACAGTCTTTCCATCATGGAGAGGGTCGTGATCTCAGAAATTGTTGGGGTAAATTGATGAGTGGGAAAAGCTACAGAGTTGTTCTTCTCACATGACTAGGAGAAGATCAGAGTAACACTTGTGTATAGATGAGTCAACTGAGGTACTTCAAAGTTGTGGGCTAGGTGGAGTTAAGTTCTGTGTAGCCAGTACAAGCATCCATTTCTGCTTAGCTGAGGTCTAGCAATCATCTTGAAGAAAGACCACTGGCTGTCCCTGGTGTTTTCTGGGTGGGGCCAACAATGTTTTCCTAAACCTCATTCTCATCTGCATTGATGGCTGCTGTGAAAGCTGCTTGGAAGAGTGGAGGATTTCTCATATGATTACCTGCCACACTCCATTTAGAGATATTGCAGCATCATTGTGAGGATCATTCAGTGCTGGACTGGTCTGTCAGCACTCTGGCACTGCCAGATGGACCAGTTTGAAAGTGCCAATGTGTGGTCCATTTTCTTTGATCCAGTTACACGCTACTAGACCAACAAATTACTCCACACATTTACTGTTTGTTTCAATCATGACCTTCTTGCAGTGTCAGAGTGCCTGACAGGCCAGCCCAACATAGGGCTCATTGTCCCCGAGACATACAACAGTAAGAGGAAAACATATATGTCAAACCATAAAATAGTATAAAAAATATTTCATTTGACTAATTTCACAATAGATTTGTATTAAAAAATCACATTTTAACTTGGTAATATGACAGCATACTGAAATATATAAAGGTAATATTTGTTATATGCATGGAATTAATAACTAGCTGTGTGACCACTTTACCTGCTGCTGCCATGGATGCTTGCTTTGTGGATTGAACCCTTCATGTCAGTTGCTGCCCAGTTTTGGTGAAAATGGTGGTGGTATTGACTCTGGAATCCAGCAGCTGCAGAGAAGACTAACATGCACATTAAAATATAAGAGTATGTAATAGAAGAAAATTGTGATAGTTGCCACAAATTCTATAAATTCAAATAGGTGTACATTAGGCATGTAACAAACATCACTTACAAGGATAAAAGTGTCAAAGAAAAAAGATTAATGGGCAATAAAGACAGATTATGAAAAACAAATGATGATACTTTGGTCACAAACGTACCTGACCGACGGATCATATGTGATGAAATAGCTGCTGTCAGGATGTCACAGGATGTCATCTGTGTTACTGCTCACAGTACAAACACTAGAGATGATGTCTCACTGTAGCAAATAAGAGGGCCATATACAGAAGTAATCAAAACCACAACATTGTGAAGGTAGGGAATGGTCAAAAACAAATTTTCTGCAATTTTAGTGCCAACATTACAATGCTATGTCAGAGGACTAGATGCAGTAACAAGGTATGGCACATTCATTAGTTGAATAGAAAAAGGACATGGATGGTTATACATATGTGTGATAGCAGACATTAACATATCTTTGCACATGAAGTTAAAAACATATGCTGACATGAGTAAACAGACATGTGGCTTATCAGTTTGCACATTAGACCTATTGTTAAAACATAAAGAACTTATTGTCCACATTATGTTTCATTAGCAATGAACACAAAAACATAAATATATATATTTATATATATATATATCCATCATTTTATATCCATATATATTACCTACTGGCGGTTGCCAATAGGTAGTTATAGTTAGGACCAAGTTTCCATAGGAAGAACATTTATTGTTTTGCTTATAACTTGGGCGTCATTTGATGAATATTCATTACATTTTCCAAACTAATTCTTTGTTTATATCAGCTCCTATGTTGAAAGTTTGGGGGTGATTCGTCAAGGGGGGGGGCCGAGAAAAAACGGGGTCCCAAAATGTGTTTTCTCCATGTTAATTTCCAAAGGAAACTTTAGACAGGGCTACAGGTCGAACGGGTGAACGGAATTACACCAAATTTGGCAGGGAGAAAGGCCTTGGTCTAGAAAGCACCTTTTTGTTTATTTGGTGTAAATCTGTTAAGTAGTTTTGGAGAAATATCAAAATTTACAGATATCGATATTTGGGAATTCCGCCATCTGATTGGCTGAGGCGTTACGAGCACGAGATTGCTGCTTATTGGCTGTGAGCGGTGCGAGCGGTTGCAACTAGGAAGTGTTGGCAGCCATTTTGTGATTCAGTTGAAATGAGTAAGGGGAAAAAGGGCGAAAAGCGTAGGAAACAGGAGGATAGGAGCACTGTAACCTCTGTGGGGGAGTGTGATGCAAAGTAGTCACTCCTACCAGACTGAAAGTGAGGTGTTGCTCAGAGTGACATAGTGCTGAGATGAGATGCTGCTACACTCGGGTATGAAACTGAGAGCCTAATCCATGAGGTCATTGCGGTAAAGTGATGTGCTCTGGTGTTTGTAGCATACCTGTGGAAGTAGTGTTAGTAGGCCTTTATACCATACAGGGAGTGGGAAGCGAACTACTGACCTCTACCGTGCGTTTGTACTATACCGGAAGTGGGAAGCAAAGTACTCATGCCTACCGGTGTGAAGACTCGGGGATCACACTGAGCTGATTGTTGTAAAGTGATAGGCTGTGGGCGCTGTAGCATACTGGCCGCTGAAGTATAACTATGTAAGTTAGTATGTGTGTATACTATACAGGGAGTGGGAAGCAAACTTCTCTCCCCTACTGCTCTGAAGACTCGGGGATTAAACTGTGAGCTCATTGTTGTAAAGTGATGTTCTATGGGCGCTGTAGCATACCTGTGGAAGTAGTGTTAGTTTGCATTTATACAATACAGGGAGTGGGAAGCGAACTACTCACCCCTACGGGTCTCAAGACTCGTGGATGAAACCATGAGCTCATTGCTGTAAAGTCATGTGCTCTTTGTAGTATTCTAATGTAAGTCATAGTAGAATGTTAGTATGTAATGCTACTATAATGTAAGTATGTAATGTTAAAATGTAGGGCTGTCATGAGGGGAATATTGGGGAGTTTGTACACGGTACTGGAGAAGACGGTTGCCTTGCTGTCTAGTCCTGTTGGTGGCTGTTTAATCTGTCTTCTTTTCCTGCAATAAATCCACTTATCGGATCCACTGCTGTCTTCCTCTTCACTACATAAATTTGGTGACGAGCGGGAGAAGGTAAAAAGAAGGCAGCACTCACCAAGATTTTGAGCTTGCTTGCGTTCTGCTGAAGACCTATTTTCTTGGTGAAGCTGTTTCTACTCATCCCAGGGTCGTCGGCTGATCGAACTATGTGATCCTACCTCTGGTAGGATTTATATTTTTTGGGCTTCCTCTGCTTCTTCACTACACTCTGGTTGCTGTACTACACATGTACAAGTATTGTTAGTATGCGTTTATACTAATTCTGTAGTTATGCATTAACCAATGTATCATGGCCCTATGGAGCGCCACCTCCCAGGCGCAGGTCATAGAATGTCCCGGGGTGTGCATCCGCAGAACATTTATGTTTGCTATTACAGGGCGGGAGCATTGCTTCCACCCTGTGATAGTAAATTTTTGTTTGCCTCGTTGAAGCGAGAGGAGGAAAACCTCGTACTGCTTTAATAAAGCGGATCCGGATGGTAAAAATGGAGAAAAAAGAGTGAAGCAGGGTCTCACACGTTCATTTAAATGAGCCCACTGGTGGGTAATGTTCCGGGGCCAATCCTATTATTATATTGTTGGGTCTCTGCAGCACTGGGGACCTTAATCTCACATGTAAATTAGGCACAGGAGGGCACAAAGACGTTTCGCAGACTAGGGGATCGACACCTCCCCGGGTATTGTTTACGAATTGTTCAGGGGGCTTCGAGGCACACTCAAGACTGGGGATCGGCAACCTTCGGGGCTTTACTTAAATATGCAGGGTGGACCTCGCCAGTCCTTGAAGCCTTGTGGCCCTAGGCAGTGTCTTATTGGTTCTGAAATCACACGGGCAGTACTCATGGTGTTATAAAGTGATACACTCATAGAACCCTTGCCGTTGTAGAATTATCCAGGCTTCATTTATGTAATAGTCTGTTGGGTTATATTTGGTATGTGCACCGCAAAATTAAAAATGTTTTCCATCATAACCTACTATCAACCTGCCAATTTTCACAATAAACTCAAGACAAGTGTTGTCAGAAAAAGAAGACCCATATACTCACTTATTTATTGGTAAAAAAAATAACTTTTATTAAAACAACACAAATAAATGGAAACGTAACTTTATTCGAACAACAGTAAAACATGAAAGAAGTGGGTGGGACTCCTCCGGAAACAGCGTACAAAACCTGCAAAAGAAAAAAGAAACATAAGTATGTGTGCCATGTCCAAGAGAACAAGCATTTGCAATCCAATAGGTCTCGCATTAACGCGAGTTTAAGCTATTGGCATTGTAAATGACAATGCCTTTTTTTGATGTTTTAAAAACTAAAAGAAAAATACAAGGCATTGTTATTTGCATTGTCAATAGCTCAAACTCGCGTAAATGCGAGACCTATTGTATTGCAAATGCTTGTTAATTGCTGGCAGGTCTACGACCAGGAGGGACCCAGCCCTCTTAAAGCCCTGCGCACTGTACATTTCAAGCAAGCGCCCTCTGCACGAGACTAAAGGCTCCTTTCCCTTTGACCCAAGGCACCCTGTCCAGTGAAACTGGCTCCTGCTCACAGTACGAGGTTCCTATCCCTAAAACTCACCACCATTGGCTCACCGCATGAGACCAGAGGCAGCCTTAAGCCGCGCTCATGAGCTAGCATCAGAAAAGAGGCAATACCAGCACGCGCCCTGAAGTTCTCATAAGGCGCCACTTAGGCACTCTAAAAACGTCAAAATAAATACAATGAAATACCAAGCCCGGGAGTTGTATGCGCACGCGCGCACTAAAAGAAAATTTTAAAAAGCACGCGAGTGGTGCTCAGAGGCGCTTGAGTGAGTGCGCTGGTGAGGAGCGGGTGCGTGATCGCACATCCTGCTCTTTTTCAAAGCACATACTTGTGGCGCGTGGCTGTGCACTCCCGCAAGCCGTATGATGCCACAAGCACAAGTATGTGCTTTGTATAAAGATCTGCACGACGACTAAAGGTCTCTTATGCAGTGCATGAACACTGCGTATGCGAGACCTAAAAAGAAAGGTAGTCAGAATGAAAGTAAGAAAGTGAGAATGGGACATAGAGTGGGTGGAAGGGAGAAGGGGAGGAAGAGTCAAAAGAACTGAGGGAGGAGGAGACAGAGCATCGACCTACTGCACCCAGCCCTCACTGTTCACCTCCCATCACCCGTGTGTCTGGGACGCTGCGGTCCACGAGAAAGAGTGCGGTCCAGCAAGTCTTTCAAATGAAACAGAGATAGGAATGAGGCCAGAGATTATATTATTATCTACGGCAACATCGCTTATCTGCACCTGTGCACCCAGGCTGCTGCACCCCAGCCCCTTCCCCCGCACTGTGCTCAATTGCAGCTCCTGCGCACCGAGGCTTCACTGCTCAACTGCCACAACTGGTGTGTCCAACAACGTGCCAATGTGCCAGTGCAAGCTCCGACTCTCATGGTGGCACAGCAGGTCTCCGTTCGAGGACAGGGTCTTGATACTACGATGGAAGGCGTCAGAAAGGCCAGAGCATCAGCACCGGTTGAGCACCTGCACCTTTGAAATTCACTGAAAAAAACATAACCTTTACAGACGTTATAGTTAGGAATTAGCATTTAAAAAACCTTAGAAATTCACTGAAAAACCATAGGTTTCAGGGACGTTATAGTTAGTTGGACATTTGACTCTTATAAAACCAGAGAATTTCGCCTGTTATAGTTAGTTGAGCTAACTATAACTCACGGGCCCGCAATGCACTGGTGATGACGTCACATATTACATCATTCATGACATGGTCAGTGACATCACTGATGACATCACTGATGACATCTCAAATGACATCACTGATGACATAATCCAGTGAATGTCTGTAAAACCTATGTTTTTTTCAGTGATATGTGATCAAGACCGGAGAGACCCGGTCGAAACGCATCATGCAGTGGAAACCGCAATAAAGCACGAGAAAACATGAAATACGTTGTGGTCCGTACCTGATTTTCAGAGAAGAGGAATTTGTTTCAGGATTGTGGTTGCTATATATATATATATATATATTACCTACTGGCGTTCGCCAGTAGGTAGTTATAGTTAGGACCACGTTTCCATAGGAAATCCGCAACATTCTATTTTGAATAACTTTGGCGCCGGTCGACGAATCCTCGCGAATTTTTCAAAATAGGTGAGGCGCTACGCTCCGCTCCTACCCTGAAAGTCTCGGGGTGATTCGTCAAGCGGGGGCTGAGATAAAAGGGGGGTCCCAAAACGCGTTTTTCCCATGCATTTTTCCATAGGACCTTTAGACAGGGCTACAGCCCGAACGGCTGAACAGAATTACTAGAAATTTGGCAGAGAGGTAGTCCTCAGGTCAAGGAAGTGCCTTTTGTAGGTTTGGTGTAAATCTGTTCAGTAGATTCTGAGAAAATAGCCTTTAAATCAATATATATATCTGAGCCAGCTTACGGTGCGCTTACGGTACGCTTACCGTACGCGTACGGAGGCGTGCGCGAGCGCGATTCTGATTGGCTGTTACATCTAAGTAAACATTCGAATCGGTCGAAACCAGGAAGCGGCGGCCGCCATTTTCTCTCTCGCACTCTGAGGGGGGGGCTGTAAACAAAGGCAAAAAACATATAAAGGGGCTGTTTAGACAGCGCCCATGCACATAGCCATGTTAGTTGAGTCCTCAAAGATCCCCCAAGGCCAAAAACGGTAAATTTTTATTTTTTGAAAATTTCGCCGATTACGCTTACCGTACACGTACGGTGCGCTTACGCTAAAAATTTTAATAAAAAAAAAAAAACACTCTCTGTGCATGGCATATTATTGTCATCACTTACAAATTAAATTTAACAGATTACCTATCACAAGGAAGCGCATAATATGTCCTCCATGTGCGCACTGTGCGTAAGGTGGGCACGCGGTGCGCGTAGCGCACTGCGTGGCCACCTTGCGTGTATGGCACTAACTGCGTAAAGTGGGCGCGCGGTGCACGAAGCGCACCGCGTGCTCACTGGGCACGCACGGTGCGCGAAGCGCACCGTGCGCGCACGGAACGAACTGCGTTAAGTGGGCGTGCACGCCACGAATGGCGTAAAGTAACTTAGCATTTAAAAAAACGTACAAATTCACTGAAAAAACCATAGGTTTCACACACGTTATAGTTAGGAATTAGCATTTAAAAAACCTTGCTAATTCAATGAAAAAACCATAGGTTTCACACATGTTATAGTTAGCTGGAAATTTTACTGATAAAAAACCAATGAAATTCCCCCGTTATAGTTACTGTAGGCAACTATAACTCACGCGACCGTAATCCTCTGCTGATGACATATGTGTCTTTATGAAAAAAAAAATTTTGTAAAATATGTATAGCTAAAATTTAATGGAAGAAGACATGGGCAAATAAGTGTCTAAATACAGTATGAGCATCAGCAGAGGATTGCGGTCGCGTGAGTTATAGTTGCCTACAGTAACTATAACGGGGGAATTTCATTGGTTTTTTATCAGTAAAATTTCCAGCTAACTATAACATGTGTGAAACCTATGGTTTTTTCATTGAATATGTATATCTATATATATATATATATATATATATGTGTATATATATACAGTGAGATGATTACCCCAAACACAAAACGGTCAATACACATGTCGGCTCAGAGACGGGCACAGAAGTAGATGTAATGGACCGTGGTTCATGGCAGTCTTATTTAAAGTTGCATTAATAAATAATTAAACACATCCAAGATAATATCACCCATTATATCTTACAATTAACAAAAATGTACAAATCCAACTTATTTTTGTACTTCTGTATAGCATAATAATACATCTGCATGTTGTATGAACATGTTTTAAAACAGAAAATGTGGATTGCTCAGATGTGGATTGAATTACTCCTACCACAGATGTAGCAATCAAAGCACTTGATGCACAGACATTATATTAGAAAGAAAAAAATGTGTGAATATTAATATAAACAGTATACTGTGGGATTTTAACGTCTTTTCTGAAGGATATTTGTGTGATTCATGCCTATCTACAGGGCGGGATAAGTGAAAGTGAATAAATGACAACTAATTGCGATACACGAGCATAAGTTTCTTATTTAGCCTGATATTGGAGCTCTATGGAAAAAACAGCCCATTTTGCAGGCTGGGATGCATGTGGGGGGCACATGCTCCTCAAGGGTGGAGAGACAGAGACAGGGCCTAGGTCTGCTTCCATGAAAAGAATTTTCCACATGAGGCTTGAAGAAGTTTTCCTTCACCCACCTCCATTACCTCTTAATGTCTCCCATAGTGAATGCCACTTCTCCAGTGTTTTATCTGAGTCTGTTACTTCCTGCCACAAAGCTGACTTATCTGCTCCACTGAGATTGTATGGAGGTAAACGATGTTTGTGCCTGTAGTGATTAACCACAATATTAATTAGAAGACCTGTCTTCTTTTCAGTGAAGCTCCTCTTCATATTATTGGGGCTACCTTAATCGTGGAGTGAGACCTTCTGGTAGCATGGCAGTACAATGGTAACAGGACAGAGGCTAATGTGAGGGCTGTGTCTATGTTCTTACTGTGTGTAAAATTACTAGGAGTCACTCTATGGTAGTAAATCCAGAATCATGAGACTCGGCCCATTCATTTGAGGGGGTGGAGACATAAGTCTACATTAATGTATGAATGTCCACTTTAAAATGGTGACTAGGTCCACAGTGGAATTTTTTACCTAGGTGTACGAGTAGATGTACATAGATTTACACATGCAAACTTACCTTTGTGAATAGGGATCATAAAATAGTTGTCCTACATGAAATACAATAAAAAAACAAAATAGTAAATAAAATGGCATAGAAAGAGGAAATGGCTTTAATAACTGCAATGAGGAACACTTTAAAACAACAAATACACATGTGGAATCAATGAACCACAAAGGTCTATAAAAATGAGTTCTCAGAAACTCTCACACAGACACGCATCACCACCATGGATGGAGCTCTGACCTGCTAGTACATTATACTCAACAGATAACCTTGAGAATCCAGGCCACCTTGCTGCTACTGCAACAAGAAAAGTCAGCTCAGCACCCTGGGACAATACCAATGCAGGCAGAAGATAAGGGTGCATATGTAACTTAGGAAAAATATATCACAACTCACATCCTGAAAACATATAATTTGTACATGGATAGTATAAAGAAAACCATGGGGGATATTCTCAAGAACGGGCAATAATTATCGCCAACCTAGGTTAACGCAACTTTACATTATGCCGGCTATTGCGGGGAAACTTACCCCTTGTTAACGGTGTATTCTCAACACGCCGGCAACAGGCGATAGTTCCCCGATAAAGCGTCAAATGTCCGCATTAAAATTACCGGGACGCCGATAAAAAAGGAAACCCGACCATGAAAAAAGTTGCAATGGGCCTAACAGTGATAAAAATGTCAGCGATAAGCAGCACCAAGCTTGCTATTTCCATGTCAGGTGGGAAAATTCACCATAAAAGCTGCCAAAAAAAAAGAAAAGAAACCAAAACCCAATCAACTGAGAAGGACCTTGGAGGAAGCTGGAGCAACTACAGAGGCCAACAAGAACCCCACAAGCCCCCCCCCGGAGGCCCAGCCAGGGACCTCGGGGAAGGAGAAGGGCAAGGAGAAGAAGAAGAGGAACCCACGATTCAGTCCGCAAGAAAACAAGAACCTGATTATGGAGGTGATAGAACACCACCAACAACTGTTCATCACCTCCACGGTGTCATTGGCAATTAAAAATGCAATATGGCAGTCCATCTTTGCCAAGGTGAATGCAGTCGGAGTGAAGTGCCAAGAAGCGCTGGAATGATGTGAAGCGCACCGGAAAGCAGCAATGCAGACTGGAGGTGGGAGTCCAGCGCCACAGCAGGAGCTGGATGAGATGGAGGAAATGGTTTCCACAGTCATCAGTGGGGAGACAGTGGCAGGAGTTGGGGGAACGGACACTGCTCACCATTACCTGACCCAACACTACAGGATGAGTAATGACCAGGGACTGGGGGGACTGGGGGGACGGGGGCAGATGGGCACAATGGCACACATGCACAATTAAGTATAGCACAGTACACACCCAAAATGACTCTGGATCATGTCCCTGATCTCCTTGGCTTACTGCAGCACACATAGAAACAGAAAGTAGGCCCCCGCCGAGAATGTGCCCAGGGGGGCCCTCCCCACACATCACTAATCTCACTACAAACCCATGCACATGTGCTGAATGTTTCAGTGGAGGACAGGGAGATTAATTGTCGTGACATCAATCAGCAGATGTAGGGAAAGTGGCGCCTGATTTTGAAAGACGAGGATTCATTCAAGATTGGTTCCCATTAGTGAGAAAGGTGTCTGTACCTTGGGTTGAGGCGCAACTTTAGGTGCTAAGATCCAGGGGTTGTGGTGCTCGCAACTGAGACAGGATTTCAAAATCATGGTTCCATTACCCTTGTCCTGAGGAGGCCAAGAAGAATTGAATTGAAACACGTCCGCGTTGAAAGTTTTGGAGGAGTCCTTATAAAAACAAAAGTGTGATTAATATCTATTTGTGGCACAATAGAGCTAAGGAAAAGAGGTGCTTTTTCCTATGTGCCCAAAAGACTTCCTCTGAGTGGATCATCCAGAATAAATGTGTGAACACTGGTTATTTAAATATTTTGGGTACTGGCAACGTAGAGTTGAGTTTACAATTATTTGTTGTATATATTTCTTTTATATGTATTTTGTATGTTCTTGTGCTTCTCAATGTTTTTGTTCAAGGAACGGTCCCATTGCATGCGTGTGCCTTAAAATAATTTGGACATTATTTGTGTAGGATTGTAACCTGATGATAGGGTAATTGAATGTTCCCTATGGTAAAATAAAATGAGATATTAATAACTAGCCTGGTGGATGGGCTATTGTGGACCAAGGCTGCAAAGAAAACCAACTCGAATTCCCCGAGATGGTTCGATGGGGACTGCACACGAGCAGTAAACCTAGGGACTCTATAAAAGTCAACATGTGTAGATTAAACTACAGGAAGGAGCTAAAAAGAAGAAAAGCAGCACTGCAGGGGGAAGCGTGGGCGGCCTTGAGGGAGGCCTCCGAAAAAAGGGACATTACGGAATTTTGGAGACTAATAAACACCCCTTGTTTTCAAGATAAAAACGCCCCTGAGGTTGCCACAAATATCCTGCCGGAACAGTGGATAGCCCACTTTGAGGGCCTGTATAACCATGGGGAGATAGACAGGACTGAGGAGATGAGGGTGGTTACGCAGGGACAGGTACTGGAGTTTACCCTAGAAGAAATCGCTTTGGGCATTGAGGGACTAACTAAAAATAAAGGCCCGGGCCCAGATGGGACTCCTCCGGACCTGTTTTTGAGCAAAGTGGAGTTATGGGCCCCTATTTTAACTAGAGTAATAAATGCGGCCATTATGGTCGGTCTGCCCCGGTCTTGGTCGCTGGCTATCATAGTACCTATTTTTAAAAAGGGCAACAGAGATAACCCCCAATGTTATCACCCAATCTCTCTGATTGACGTCACAGCCAAAATCCTAGGAAGAGTTATCCTGAATCGCCTGACCGAATGGGCAGAGGATAATAACATTATCTTGGACGTTCAGTACGGTTTTCGGACCGGCAGGTCTACCAGCGACCAATGCCTGAACCTCTATTTGCTGGTCGCAAAGTATATTAAAACCAGCAACGAAGCCATTTACATGGGGTTTATGGACTTGGCCGCTGCATTCGACCATGTTAATAGGAATAAACTTTGGGCGATGATGAATCATCTGGGAATCGACCCAGGTATTATTTGCACTCTGAGGGAACTGCACAGAGAGACCTCTGCTAGAGTACGTTATAACACGGAAGGGGGACTGACTGACTCTTTTATTTGCACTAGTGGTGTGAGGCAGGGTTGCATACTAGCCCCTTTTTTATTCTCGTTATATATTAACAATTTAGAACAGTCCCTGACTAACTTAAAAACAGACTGCCCAAGGGTGGGAACACGTAACATTCCGGTACTGCTGTACGCAGACGATGCGGTCCTCTTGGCGCGAACCTCCAAAAGCCTGCAGATTCTAATTAACGGGTTTGTCAAATTCATGGATGGGCTAGCTCCGTCTGTTAATTTAAAAAAATCCTATGTAATGACAGCAGGTCACAAACCATGGACTAGCTTCCCATAAAAAATTGGAAATCATACACTAGATAGGGTGCAATCTTTCTCGTACCTAGGCGTGCTCTTTGACGAGTCACTGAAATTTGCCCCTCTGGTACAGGAAAGGTGTGGCAAATTAGTGGCATCAACTGGGGCTATAGCAGGTTACGGGAGGAGAGTTGGCCGATGGTGCCCGGAACAAACAATGAACCTTTACGGCTCAATGTGCTGTCCCAAAGTGATGTACGGCTCAGAAGTGTGGGGTTTTATAAATCTTGAGTCACTGCAAAGGGAGGAAAACAAATTCTTTCGCTCAATACTGAAAGTCCCCAATTGCACACCAGCGATCATAGCTCATAGTGAATTAGGAAGACCCTACCTAGAGGATCTGATTAAATTTAGACCAATCCTGGCCTGGCTTAAAATTTGGATAAATCCTGAAGCCGCGTTGAGCAGGCAGATCCTAAAAGACTGCCTTGGTAGAGATAAAAGTCTGAATATTCCATGGCTTAATTATGTCAAAACTAGCCTGGAAAATTTGGGCTGCAAGGAGCTGTACTCAAACCCTGCAGTGATTACCTCACAGGATAAGCTTGATCTCAAGAGAATTATCTCATTTGTGATGATGATGATGAAATAAGCTTTATTTCGATATAAAAATATCTTAAAAGCACATACAATTATGCTAGTGAACAATCGTAGGATCACAGAATTTAAACATAAAATGAAAACATCACCAATGTTCCTAAGCAGATGGAAGTTAAAAAATACATAAAGACATTATAAATAGGACAATCTTTAACAGAAGATAATAAAGGATCAATATATCAAAGATAAAAATCTGCATTATATTTGAGCTGCGAGGGCTTTAGATCTTAACAACCAAGCCCACCTGAGGAACTTAGAAAGTGCACAGACATACAAAGTTCTGGTATCAGATTTAAAGATGCGTAGGGCTATGGTATAATCTCTGGTCCCAAGATCTCTGCACAAGGGTTTCAGCCAATATGTCCTTGGAATTTTATATTCGGGACATGCAAATAAAACATGAGCGATTGATTCAACCCTGGACTCGCAGAAAGGACAAAGTGGTGATGTTTGGAGTGGAGGTTTCCAGCGTGCGGTTAATTCGCGCACTGGGAGTGTACCAATCCTGAATTTAAAGTAAAGTGCTCGATCAAAAGGCTTTTGGATAATGTCAAGATAAGGCTCATAGCACACTTCATCTTTAAGCCTTAAAAACTCACTGGTACATCTAGAACCATGAGAACTAGAATTCCTCCTCGCAATGACCCATCTCCAGTATATTTTCTTTAGATCACCTTTTGGGGGTGAGGTTCTATTCTCCCAAGCTTCTTTTAGGCCAAGGTCGTACAATAGGGTCTTGACATCTTTTAACCATTTAATTTTGTGCCAGCAAGGCATAGAGAGTATTTCAGACAACCCCTCAGCATACTTTGCTAGCTCCGGGGTACGCCAGAGCCGAGCCCATAAAAGAAGGGGACGAGCTCTTGCCATGTCTCTCAGTGCTTGGCACCCTAAATCCATTAACAGAGGTACCACAGGTGTACTCTGGGGTAGTGCCATCAGTTCCTTATAGAAACTGGAGTCGGATTTGGCAAGCTCGTCGATATTATTTAGGCCCCATAATTCAGCACCATATAGTGCTGAACTTACACCTCTTGCTTTGTATATCTCGAGGGCTGGTGCTATTGGCCTGGACGAGGAAGCACGATGCTCTCTGAGAAGAGCACCAGTAACCCGCTTATGATTTAGAAGCAGCTTTTGTATATGGGTTGACCAGTGCATTGAGTCTGAGATGCGAATGCCCAGGTAGTCAAATTCTTTTACCCTGTCAGGATTAACTGCATTCAGAACAGGGGGCCGACCTAACTTTTTGGGAGGATTCAAGATTAGGTATTTAGTTTTAGTAGAGTTTATTATGAGCCCTCTATTGCTACAGAAAACTTGGAAGCTATCAAGTAGAGTTTGGAGACCCATAGGTGTTTTAGACAGTAAGAGAGTATCGTCAGCGAACAGGAGGGTTGGAATGCGTTCGCCCGCCAGGGATGGTGCGTCCGAATGGGATTGTAGCAAGTGCTCCACTATGCCATTCACATAAAGTGAAAAAAGAGTAGGGGCGAGAACACATCCCTGACGAACACCCCTGTTCACTGGGATTCTCTCTGTTTTTTGTCCCTGAGAGCCCCAATGCACCTGTGCGAAGTTACCCTCGTGCAGTTTTATTAAGAGAGACAGTAAGTAAGATGGAATCTTCATACTGGCAAGGACATTCCACAGGGTAGAATGAGGGACTAGATCAAAGGCTGTTTTAAGATCTATAAAGGCGAGATAGAGACTACCTTTTCCAATAAGAACAAACTTCCAGTAGATAAGGAGCAGTCTGAAAACTTGCTCAATAGTACCTGTCCCGATTCTAAAGCCCGCCTGGTAATCTGAGAGGATATTGTTATCATTTACCCAAGACAGCATCCTCTCCAAGATCACCTTCCCAATAACCTTCTGAGTTGAATCAATCAGGCTGATAGGGCGGTAGTTAGCAGGATCTTCCCTACCACCCTTTTTAAAAATCGGGACTACCTCAGCCCCCTTCCAGGATTCGGGGACCGGAGCGCCATTAACGATGGCATTGATTAGAGTTGAAAGAAGCTTCCCCCATCTAGCTGGATCTAGTCTGAGAACATCCCCAGGAATGCCGTCGGGACCGGCTGCCTTCTGGGGGACAATAGACTTAATGGCATTGACCACTTCCCCTTCAGAAAAAAGATTAAAATTCAATAGATCCAGAGGCGGTGAGACCTCCGCGCAGGGAGGCTCCCCCTCACTCTCTGGTCGAAGAGAATAAAGCTTGGAGAAGTGGTCAAACCAGGCTGCACTAGCGATATTGCAGGTCAAAAGGTCATGGTCAGGTCTGTTCTTAGATCTGATAGTGCTCCAAAAGTGGCCAGAGTCCCGCTTTTGGGATGCCTCCCTTAGAGTCTCCCAATACTGCTCTTCCCAGGCCTTTTTAGCGTGTACCACACAAGTCCTATACTCTCTCCTAGCCAACTGGATCTCAGACATAACTCTACTTTTGAGGGCCATAATTAAAGCGGATTTCATCCGTCTGCAATTTTGTGTATACCAACCTCCCTTAAAATTTTGGATACCCCTCCCCCTCGAGGACCCTCCTTTGCGCCTTGCTAAAAATAGAGTTCCCAGATCTTTAATGGTGCCTTGGAAGCAGGTTGAAACCTTATCGTAGGCAATCTCGTGGGTATTGGGCATAGCTAGCTCAGCTTGTGCTGCACACAATATTGTTCCGATCGACTGAACTTTCTTCTCCTCAAGGATCACTTTTGAGGGAAATACCTCAAGAGTTGACATTAAAGTACCAACTGCCGGGATCTTAGGGCCAGATTTTCCCTCCCAAAATGGATGGAGACTTAAGGATAGCTGATTATGGTCGCTGTCGGCAGTAGAAATTACTGTCATATCCTGCACATGTGACTACAATTTAAGGTCTAGGAGTATATAATCTATCCTTGAGGTGTGATCAATCCTATTATAGGTATGAGCACCTAGGCGATCTGAAAGGGTTCTGCCATTAGCCGCCCTTAGGCCAAACTCTAAGGTCATGGTGTTCATAAATATAACTGACTTCGACCATCTCCTAATGGGAGGCAATGATAGTGAAGGAATGCCTCTCTTAACATCATCCTCTAACAGGTCAGGAAGATCTAACGATGGGAGGGGCTCAAAAGAGCAATTGAAATCTCCTGCTATCAAAACATAAGATGCATGATGGCTCTTGCGCAATTCCCGCTCAAGAAGTATGAGGGTAGGTGACAAGGCTCCCCCGCTTAGGCCTCTAGCATATACGTTTAGTAGATCAAGGGACTTTCCACCCTGGGGCCCTTTGATAGTGATCTTTAGAATATCAGGAGAGATATGACAAACCTGTCTTGACAGTGCACCCAAGAGAAATACTAACCCAAATGAGGAGACCGCCAGAAGGGCGACCTCTCCCAGACGAGGAAAGAATGGCCGGCTCAAAGAAGGTAGTATAGCCAACCATATGATGGGGTGCTGTACTCCAGGTCTCCTGAAAGATACAAATACTGTAAGGTTCTATCAAAGAATTCCAAGTTGGAAGATCTAATTTGCTAGTGATGCCAGCAACATTCCAGCTTAGGATCATTAATGGAGGGGTGTCTGGAGATGAATCACAAGTGATAGGAGAAGTGACAGGATTAGAAATACCCTGGGATGGATTAGGTATGGGAGCCAGTGGTAAATAATTTTTATGCTGGGGATATAAGTCGGACTGTGGACTCTGGTGTTGAGTATAAGGTGGGGAAATGATGGGTAAAAACTCCCCATCTGGTTCTAAGGAAGCCTCTAATGCTTCACTGCAAACATTACCAGCAGGGATACAACAATCGATCTCGGCAAGATTATCATGTCAGTAAGAAGCATGCTGGAGGTGTAATTCGCGATGCATGGTAGGGGGAAAAGTATCAAGATTATTGACATCAGTAGACTGAGCCCTCTTTTGGAACCCATCATGAACTGAACAGAAAAAAGACTGTGAATAATGGAAATATGAAGAATCTGAATAAAATTGGCTTAGATCAAAACATTCTATGCCATTCGTAACAGGACCCAAGTTTGAATTGCAAATAAACTTTGTAACCTGAGGATCCCTGAAATTTACAAGGATACAATCACCAGATATGTTCTTACGTCTGTTGCCCACCCAAGAAACCCTCCTAACATGGAGGACGTGGCCATCCAGGTGCCTGGGAAGCGGCCTGTTGTTATTCAGCCAATGGGTTGTTTTATTTTTTAGCTCGGTAAAGGATTCAGATTTACCAGCTTTAAGCAGAGGAACTCCTACTAAGACAACCACGTAGGGTAAACACTCCAGAGGTAAATTAATGTGAGGTAAGGGTTGCTGGGTAAGATCAAAGTTATCATCCAAGTGGTCTGAAGCGGGGCACATATCAGATGGTTTGGATTGGTTCTTGGAAGAATCTGCCTTATGGGCCAGCACTTCTGTGTTGTCATGGCAAGTGATTGGACCAGGGGCTAATGTTTCATTGGTCATGGGTTTACTATTCCGGGTACGTGGGGGTATTGCAGATTTATGACGTGATGTAGGGGCTCCGTTCTTGGGCCTCGTGCTTGTGATAGTGTTTAGGTTTGGCAAAATAGATTGAGAAGTAGGCTCTCTTGAAGTGTTAGGAATGGCATCTGTAATGACAGAGTTGTCTTGGCCAATCTTCGAATGAAACTTAATTAATGATTTAAGAGAGAAGAAATTGTCTAAAGAGGCCTGTTCAAATCTCTCAAGCCTCTCAGACAAAGCCCTCACCCTTTCAATCAAAGGAAGTGTAAGAGATTTAATGAGGGATTCGATTTGGTCTACAAGAGACAGTTGAGACTGGAGTCCGTTAGAACCTAAGTTAAGAAGTGGCTGCTCTACAGATAGTAATTGGGGAGTCAAATTAGTAGAATGCTCAGTAGGTGAATGTGAACTCTGATGGCGGGGAGTTGATAGCACTGCACGACCTAGTTTGGTGTTAGTGTTATTGGATGGCTTTGTTTTGCACTTCTTAAGGTGTTTTTGGCAATCCCCCTTATGGCCACTACCTATTCTTTTCCTTTTGCTAGGAACGACTTTAGGCCCAACAATATTAGTAGCCTCAGAAGAGGGAACAATGGCAGGGACAGAATCTGGATTAGGGGTCGGCTCGTGGGACACTACTTGAGTAACCTGTAGAGGAGTACGGGAGAGATCTAAATGTGAGGAAGGGCCATAGCTAGGGGAACTATCGGAACTAATGTCCCCACTAGGCGCCGTACATTGAATAATCCCCGGTCTAGATGCGTTATTCTGGTAAGGTTCTATAACAGGCGAAACTGCTGTTGCTATATTACCCAGTGACGAGCGCTTATTAATAAGCGGATCGAGAGATAGACGGCGTTCAGTGATGGCTATTTCCTTTTCGAGGACTGAGCAGGCACGTATTATAAAATGATCTAAAGTGCCGCTAACTGTGCTCCCACCAGACCCGCCTCCCTTACCAGAACGTGTGGACATGGCCATGAATGTGATTGAGTTAGAGCAATGTTAAACGAATAATACGAATAATACAGACTGGCAGTCAATTACAACAAACACGTCCACAACTAGCACTCGTGATACTGGGTAGCAGTCCACTTTACCAGGGACAAGTCGATAGCTCGGGAAACCAAGAGGGATAGCCCAGCCCGGCCTCCTATGGCCTCTGACGGCCGCAGACGGTCCCGCCCTTGTCCCGGGCTTAACCCGGCGCCGCCCGCGCGCGTCCCACGACGCGGGAGGAGCGTCGTTCTTTTATGTGCCTCCGGGCGCGTGTGAAGCGCAAGGCACTCTGGGGGCTGTGGTCTCCGGTCTCCGGCCGCGAGGGATGGCAACGGCGGCGGGGAGACACGCAACGAGGAGGCACCCGCAAAGGCTGACAGCAGCGCCAGCACCAAAACGCCAAGGACGCCAAGAAAGATTCAACAGCAGGTAGGGAGGTAGACGGTATTCCAGAAGTCCAGGATTCCCACTCCGCAACAAGAGCGTCGCTCTTTTATGCGCCTCCGGGCGCGTGTGAAGCGCAAGGCACTCTGGGGGCTGTGGTCTCCGGTCTCCGGCCGCGAGGGGTGGCAACGGCGACGGGGAGACACGCAACGAGGAGGCACCCGCAAAGGGTGACAGCAGCGCCGGCCCCAAAACGCCAAGGACGCCAAAAAAAGATTCAACAGCAGGTAGGGAGGTAGACGGTATTCCAGAAGTCCAGGATTCCCACTCCGCAACAAGAGCGTTGCTCTTTTATGCGCCTCCGGGCGCGTGTGAAGCGCAAGGCACTCTGGGGGCTGTGGTCTCCGGTCTACGGCCGCGAGGGGTGGCAACGGCGGCGGGGAGACACGCAACGAGGAGGCACCCGCAAAGGGTGACAGCAGCGCCAGCACCAAAACGCCAAGGACACCAAGAAAGATTCAACAGCAGGTAGGGAGGTAGACGGTATTCCAGAAGTCCAGGGTTCATCTCATTTGTTAGCCGAACCAGCTGGTTTTAGTCATTCAATTGAGCAGAAGGGTGCCTGCGGCTGCGACAATAGGTCTCCGCAGGACACCCTTCATTTTGTACTTCTATGTCCTTTATATGCAATACCAAGACGTAGATTTTTAAAGGAAATTTTAAAAAAAGCCAGGTTTACTCGAGCCAAAGAGGCACTGACCTTTTTACAAAGGGCTAGTGACCCGTTAACACTGTGTTCTGTTATAAGTTTCTTGAAATTTGCACTAAGATTAAGGGTAACCAGAGGTCTGAACTAGTTGTGAATTTCGTAGTATTCCCCACCTGTTATCCCGATTAAACTACCAAGGAGGTTGCACTGTGAAGAATGAATTATTTTTATGTATATAGATTCAGTCAATGCTTTTGCACAATGATTTAATACTATTTTAATTGTATATATGTGTACTCTTTTATGATGGTTTTTAACCACTGAATAAAGAATTACTGAACTGAACTGAATGTTCCCTATGGTAAAATAAAATGAGATAATAATTCCTCCGTACCTATCTTTTGTGCATATGATAGTATTCTATACTCAGGTATAGGAGGGTGATTTGGGTATACCCCTTATGTATGTTATACATGTGCTGATCCCAGCAAAGCTGCGGGTCCATGAGCCACACTGACAATGGAAGTGACACTGCATGACGATTAGCATGGCTGCAGTCCAATTATCATGACATGGTGCACGCCACAACATTGAGGTGGCTGAGTGTGGACCACATCTGTAAAGGAGCAGGTCACACTCTGACACATCCACATGCACAAACAACCCCTGGCGTCATCCCCCTTACATCCATGTTGCCCATGTTGTGGGACTTGAGTCACAGGGTGCATCTCTGCATCAGGGTGGTTCATATTTGACCCTAAATGACACCTGACATCTCATAAATGACGCCAAATGACACCCTGTTGTCTTTTTTTGAACACCAATTACAGCCTTCATGTCATGATTTTGTACACATGTCATACACTGATGAGTAGGATTACATACTACATTTGACACCCTGAAATGGAATTTCGAATAGATGACATCCTAAACAGCCTCTCTGCACAGAGGTGAAATCCCCACCATCAATTTGCCATTTGTGAGATTCTTAGCACTTAATGTTGCACTTACACTTGTCAGAGTGATGTGCTAATGCAGAGGACTGACATGCACACAGGGACTATGTGTTGCAATGAATGTATTTGCACATGCTGCTCCTTTGGTAATTTCGTACTGTTCCATGATTGCTGAGGACAATGTGACGTGCTCATGCGAAGAAATTGTTAATGATTGTGTTCCTTCGGGCTATTCCTGCTGCAGCTGCAGTGGGGTGTGATCCACCTGCCTCATCTTCCTCATCATCGTCCGGTGCATCTGGCACTTGGATCCATGGGGCATTGGTGAGTACACATATGTTGGGAATCACACAACATGCAATGATCATCTTGCACACTATATCTGGGGCTCTACAGGTGTCTTCCACCTCTGATGTTTAGGCACCTGAAACATGAATTTAACATGCCAAATGTGCGCTCAACAATGCCCCTGGTGCGTTTGTGGGCCACATTGTACTGCCTCTTGGCCGGGGTGTTCGGGGCGTCATCATCCACGGGAAGAGTGCATATCCTTAATCACCTGTGAGAGGTAAGTGAGATTAGTGTATATTGGTGGTTCTGCATGCTGTGTTGGGAGACTCACAAGTTGTGTGGCGTGTGATTTGTGCGACTTTGGGATTCATGTTTGTCATGTATTGCTTCTGGCAAATGTGCGGGATCAATGTGTATTACGTGGCCTCACAGCTGCTCCTCTCTCCCCGAGCCTATTTACTTGTGTGCGCTGAACACGCGCTGTGATTGAGGCTAGGTCTTTGGCTTATGCTGCGGCAATGAAGATACACACACAATAGTAGGCATGTATGAGCCAAGTCCCCGAGCGGTCTTGCGCTTTTTTATTTATCCATTCGGGAGAGCTCGCCCTCCGGGTGCATGCTACTTTGCAAAATTGTCGATTGAGGGCCAGGTGGTGACGACACTACTACAGAGACACATGCCATAGTCACTTTTGTGGCCAGCCCAGAACTGAGCCACGCCCAGAGCCCCGGGCCATTTCTTCACACTCCTCACATGCCTACCCGCGGTCCGCCGCCGCGGCGCTGGGATGTCGTTCGCTTTGGAGTACGTCCACCCAGGCTTTCCAGCAGCCTGCCTGGGATAGCGGTGACTTGTGCTGTAGCCCCACGGGATGATGACTTGCGGTGCACTGAGTTAGTCCATCCTGAAGAGCTGAGCGGGTGTGCAGCCTGCGATGATGCAGTGCCCTGGAGGCTGGAAGGTGACTTGTGGCGCACTGAGTTAGGCCCACCTGAAGAGCTGAGCGGGTGTGCAGCTTGCGATGATGCAGTGGCCTGGAGGCTGGACCATGACTTGTGGTACACTGAGGTAGTGGCACCTGAAGATCTGAGCGGGTGTGCAGCCTGAATGTCTAACAGAATATCGACGGACAGAGAATTGAAGCACAAAAATATCGACACAAAAATATCAAAGTCAAAAATATCGAAGTCCAATCTACATAATAGTAAGTACAAAAATAACCACACCAAGTACAAAAATATCGAAAAGAATATATCGTCAAAAATATCGATGTTAAAAAGGTTGTTTTTTTAAATGTTTTAATAATAATGTGTAATTAAGTAAATAATACATATAATTAAAAGAAATATAGTAAAAAATATTAAAACATATTTAAAAATAATAACTAATACGTATGATTTTAAAATAAATTAAACAGATAGATATAAATTAATATATATACTTACTCCACATAGTGCAACAGTAGAGAAAGCGTTGGATAGCGTAGGGATAAAAATTACTATTCCCACTCCAGAGAGCACAACAGTAAGGAAAGCCTTGGATAGCATAGGGGTACAAATTACTATTCCCACTCCAGAGAGCGCAACAGTAGGGAAAGCGCTGAATAGCGTAGGAGTAAAAATTACTATTCCCACTCCAGAGATCGCAGCAGTAGGGAAAGCGCTGGATAGTGTAGGGATAAAAATTACTATTCACACTCCAGCGAGCGCAACAGTATGGAAAGCCCTGGATAGCATAGGGGTAAAAATTACTATTCCCACTCCAGAGAGCGCAACAGTAGGGAAAGCGCTGAATAGCGTAGGAGTAAAAATGACTATTCCCACTCCAGAGAGTGCAACAGTAGGGAAAGCGTTGGATAGCGTAGGGTTAAAAATGACTATTCCCACTCCAGTGAGCGCAACAGTAGGAAAAGCGTTGGATAGCGTAGGAGTAAAAATTACTATTCCCACTCCAGTGAGGGGAACAGTAGGGAAAGCGTTGGATAGCGTAGGGGTAAAAATTACTATTCCCACTCCAGAGAGCGCAACAGTAGGGAAATCGCTGGATAGCGCAGGGGTAAAAATTACTATTCCCACTTCAGAGAGCGCAACAGTTGGGAAAGCATTGTATAGCGTAAGTGTTAAAAATAACATACTTATAAATCAAATAAATATTGTAATTAAATAATGATTTATAAAAAAAATTAACAATAAATGAAATAAAAACTACAAATATATAAAATTAATAATTACTTTAATAATATTAAATACTTCCCACCCTATTCCCCAATAAACACACAATATACTCCACATAAAATTTCACACAAGTAATTTAATTTTCAAATAATCAATTAATACAAATTATTTCGCAATTATTAATTAATTAGCAATAAATTAATTAGCAATACCAATAAATATTATTTAATAAAAAGTAATAACCAATTAATAATTAATTAACAAAAAAACTAATTATCAATACCCAAGTTTTTTTAATTACTTAATTACAAGTAAATGACTTCCCAGCTTATTCACCTATAAACCCACAACCCACTCCAATATAAATTAATATAAATAATATATTTATCAAGTAATGATAGTTAATTGTAATTAATAATTAATTAACAATACATTAATTATTAATACCAATAATTAAAGATTAATAATTACTTAATTAAAATTAAATTATTTGCCACCCTTTTCCCCTATAAACCCACAACCCGCTACAGAACTAAAACACAAAATGTATTTAAAAATAATTAATAATTCCTAAAAATGATTATTTAACTTACTATAATTAAATTACTTCCCACCCTATTTCCCTTTAAACCCACAACCCACTACAGTACTAAAACACATAATTTACTTTAAAAATAATTACTAAATTAAAAACAAATTATACATATATTTAAATAAACAGTACAATACTTAACAAAAAATATAGAACACATACATATAAAATACATACTAAAATACATAACACTAACATAAAAATCGATATTATTAACATCGATAATTTTACTATCGATATATGTGCAACATCGATATTTTTTACCTTAAGTTTGATATTCTGGTTGTTGATATTCTTGATTTCGATATTCTGTCCCTACGATATTTAAAACTCGATATAAATGTACTTCGATATTTAAAAATTGATATTTTGACTGTTCACTGTGCAGCCTGCGATGATGCAGTAGGCCTGTTGGGCCGGACTGGAATGGCATTGACTGAGACCTGCTGGACCGCAGTGTAGGCTGAAGGGAGCAGTCAGCACACACAGAACTCCACGGTGCGGTGTCACATGGTGCGCTGGGGGCCTGTTGCGCGGAAGCTAGCTATCGGCTGAGGAGGCTGTCAGACTCTCGGGCCTCGGGCTTGAAGATTGCTCCTGCACGTGGTGGGCCCTCTTGGAGACACGCTGGTGGTGGCAGGTGAGCAGTGAGGCCTTGGTGCGCCGGGGAGGGCAATCACCCCTGGGCGCTGGACGGGTCTGAGGACCAGCGAGCTGGGGTGCAGCAGGCACACAGGATCGCGCAGGCACCACCGGTTGCGACGGCCGCCTCGTGGCAGGGTGAGGGGTGCCGCCCTGGCAGACTCACCCTGCAGGCGATGACCAGATATGCGCCGGGTGGCATGTGAAGTAGCCACCTCGTCGCCGGTCTAAATTTGCCCATTGGAAGTGGTCGGCCATGTGCGTGTAGGCCTAAGGTTCTGCGCTGCATCGGTGGTAGTCCAGCGGTGGTGGTCCTGGGGGTGGTGGTGGTCCTGGGGGTGGTGGCGGTGGGTGTTGTGGCCCTCTTGGGTCTCCAAGCTGCAGGATTAGTAGCGCCATGGCATCTGTTGGTCTTCAGATGTGGCTCTAGGCTTGGCTCCCTTCTACTGCAGGGTTTCGTCCTACATAAGACCAGAAAAAAGCAGGTCTTAAGTCCCTGCTGCTAACATGCCTTATCACCTGTTTTTGTCCCACATCGCCGATCTAGCTGGTCGTTGCGAATATCGCAAAGTGGTGTTATCGTGAGTTTTTGGACGGGAACGCCTAATCTGCATATGATTAGCGTTAATTGTCGCTGTCAGCCATGGCGATGATTTTAGGGGCAGCTATCGCAGGTAAACTGACGATGTTGGCTGTTAGCGCAGACTTGTGAATAGGGCGATAAATCTAGCACCACTTTTGTGGCGGAAAAGTGCCGTTAATTGGCGATGTGTCCTTGAGAATATGCCACCATGTCTGTAAGTGGTGCACTGGTGGGCGGGGGTGGCCCCATGACTGTGAAGGGCTCCAGTGGCTTTACCGCTGGAGCCAAACAATTACACACAGATTAACATTACTCCCTCATTATGCTGCTGGTAGCTCTGCATTTATTCACAGCTGGCTCCTTCCGCAAACAAAGGGCAAGGTGCATGAGTTGGCACACTCCACTTTTAATAAGCCAATCAACCAAGTCATAAACACTCTTCTCAAATTTGTAATCCAGTACATAATTTTTCCCACAGACAGCTAATGCTGCCAAATAGATGCGCTCAGTTCACAACTTTACCACTTACAGCGAATCAGTCCCCAATGGAGTACTTCGGTATCCTGGCTCTCAGAAGCACACACACACTCTCAGAAGAAGAGCCAGCCAGCAGCATCTTCTGGTTCTCCCTTCATCTGCTGGGCCCCCACTCATGAGTGCTTCTGGCTGAGCTGCAGCCACACACAGGCCAATCAGAACACTGGGCAGGTGTGGCCTCACACAAGCAGATGATAATGTTTGTAACTGTAATGTAATGTTAGTGTATTGTAACATGTACCATGCCAGCTACATAAATCACATGGGACGTCTGCAATAGGAAATGGAACGTCTGCACATAGAAGCTGAACTTTACTTGAGCAGCAAGGTGTTCTCTACTCCACTGATACAGATACAAATGTCTGGTCACTACTATGAATGCACAAAACATGGTACACTGCCACCACCAATCTATGTTCTGATTTTGCAACAGGGTCAGTCGTACACTCTCTGACAAAGAGGGTGCTCTTGGGTTGTCAAAAAGGTCAAGGGACTAGTTCAGGACATTACTAATGACAAAGGACAGGCCTAGGCCTCTGTGCACACGTTAGTTAGTGTGATGCCAAAGCCAAAATAAACAAATCAATGTACTAGGTACGCATGTGCTAACTTCTCATATAAAGAATTGTGATACCACACAGGGCACGCAAACTGCATCTTCCAGCATAAAATACAGGTTTTATTGGCCAGCATGTTTGCAAATTGCTGAATGTGCAATTTGAAACTATTTATGCCTCACTGATCTAATCAGAACTATATTAATTAGATCCCATGTTTCATTTCTATCCTGTTGCTCTTAACTACAAACTCTGTTATTAAGTGTACCATGCTAAACTTTATTAAATTTCATCATGTGTTTCAGTAATTAAATCTGAAGTATTGACCTTAACTTTATTACATTGCATCTTGTGATTCAGTATGTGCATCACGATGCAGCACAGACAAAACAGAACTGCGCAGTCCCACAACAGCAAAACAAACCCATAATGAACCACAGCTTTAAATCGCGAAAACTTTGTAGCATCGCCTGAACTATGAATTTTCGCACCATGTAAAGAGCACTCAATCTTCACATCTGTTTCAGTATGACATGTTGTACAGAAGCTCGACTAGATTATCCCTTAGTAAACAATCTTCCTAACATCATCTCCTGGTGCATATTTATCTGCTTGATCTACACTCAAAATGCAATAAATACTCCATAATCATGACTATTCTTTCTAATTCACAATCATTTTTGCAAAGCAATAAGCAGGTAAAAATATCTGGAAATACGGAAGATACAAAATGTTTTAAAACGTTAAGCTATTTGTATAAACTCAGGGCCCAATTCACAAATGTTTACATTGGGCCTGTGGTCTAAGTTTATCTTTGTGAATTGGGCCCTTAGACTTTCGGTCTAAACTTAGACTTCAGGTCTAAGTTTACCTTTGTGAAGGGCCCTCTATGAATTATTATCAGGAGTAATCGCTCCAAAATTTTACATATTCCAGTAAATTCACATAGACTCCTAATATATGTTTCATGGATACAAAACAATTGTCCACGGCCATTGGGCATTCTTTAGTATACAAGCCATCATCAATTGTGAATATTTGTGAATTTGTTATAAAAGATCTTTTAATTTGACCACCGCATCTCGGAAATGTCCTTACATATACTAAATACTCTTCACTCTTTGAAGCTGGAGATTGCGGTCTTGCCTCCTTAGTGTCTGTTTTTATTTTCTTATGAAAGATAACCACCTCTAGTTTTGATTTTTGTGCCGTTTCTGCATTTTTTAAAACTAGTGTACTGTCAGTTATAGTTTGGCTAATCCTCACTTACTGGCTTTACAATAGTTTATTCTGCCAGCCATTTGTAAACTGTTATGGTCAGTTTGTTTACAAAAACATCAAAATATATTGTACCATCAATCATGATCTCACTGAACAGGAATCCTGCAACCAGACAGCTAAATTCAAACTAAACAAAGCACAAAGGAGAGGCATCAATAGTCCTCACCAGGAACACACCACTTCCTTCTCTAAAGCGGGAATAGTGGTAATGCATTTGTGATTTATCAGTGGAACTAGAACTAAGAGGTATATAGCCAATTGAATTATGTCGCTTTTTAAATCAAATCCACAGTGAAACTCTCTCGCTCTTTCCCTCTCTAGCTCTTCCATACACTCCTACTCTCTCTCTTTCCATCTCCAGCTCTCTAAATCCATCAATACTGGTTGACTGAAAAACCCAGAAAGGTTCTTACTTATTCAGAACATTTCATAGCCAGTACTAAAAAACTTATTGATCTGTATTTTGAGGTTGGAAATTGCACACCCTTGTTAGTTTGAAAAACCCCATTCTCATTATATACTTGTTTCGTGACAAAGTAGGTTAGCAGTGAGCAGCTAAATTAGATCTCATTTGTATTCACATTATGCAACCCACTGAGTTATCCTTGTAACGCGCGCGTTTGAGTTAGCGAGTGTGACTCCATTTTGTATTTCGCAATCCCTATTAGGCTGTGTCTGAACTAGGCTCCATTATTCATTTTGCTTGCCTCAGCCAAACACTGTATTTAGTCATTATTTTCTCTTCTGTTCAAGGTTGCCTTCTGACTTACTAATGAATAGGCCATTCCGCCTTTGCATACCTATCCATGTGTGGAGCTCTGCTCACACATTAGGAGACGCTGAGACCCGGCACGGCAACCTTGAAACTGTGATAGGGTGTACCCATCTAGCAGGTATTAGCCCATCTTTCTGTGCCTCCTTTGTTCGCGCTTGGCCTGAGCCGATAACTTTCCACTGTAAGCGTGGTTGGGGGTTCCTGGAGGAATGGTTATGTGCTGCAGACTTTTGGGGTGCTAGTCCCTCGGCAGAAATCCTAGGGTGCAGGTCAGATTGGACTGCTCTGCAGAGTATTACTAATAAATGCTTGTTTTTTATTCTCTACTGTCTGACCACTCTTCATTACTTGGGAAGACAAAGCCTGTGGTTTCCAGTAACCAGGGTGGCCCCTAAGGGCCACTTCCTTCAGTTGGCGCTCAAACAGGGACCCCGCAAGGTGATCTGACCCAACCGTAATTGGTTTGCAGGGTCGGGGTTGCATCTGGTCGGTCTGGCGGATCGGGGATCCACACATGATAAGAGCCCGGTTCTCTTGGCTGCCCCGTCCTCTGATTGGTCGGTTCCTCGTCTAGTGGTCACCCGCTGGGGTCCTGAGAAAGCAAAACCTTGGATTTGACCGATTGGTCCGTGGAGTCGGCAGTGGAGAATAACCTTGGTTAACCTGAGTGCACCAGTTGAGTGATTTGATTCTTTACAAAATGGCGCCATTCTTGAACAGCATGAGCCTACGGGCTGTGTCTTGGTACAGTCTCCGAACTGTCTTGGTGCAGTTTTTGGACGTCCTTGCTTGAACGGCATGAACCCACGAGCTGTGTCCTGGTATGGTCTTTGGACTGTCTTGGTTTGAACTTGGTGCGTTTGCAGACCCTTAAAAGGCACAGAGTGTTTGCGAAGGTAAACAACGTTTACCCCAAAACTTTTTCCCCGCTTGGAATCACAACGCGGTCGTTACAACGACCGCGTTGTGATTCCGCATACCATTACTCCGCAAGTCGGAAGAACGACTTGCGGAGGGGGGGGAGGTGTTGGATTTAAAATCCTTCCCTAGAGTCCGCACACACTGGAGTTGGAATAGTAAATTATACTATTCCAACATCCAGCGCCACCCCCTCCGCAAGTCGTTGTTCCGACTTGCTGAGTAATGGTATGCGGAATCACAATGCGATCGTTGTAACGACCGCGTTGTGATTCCAAGCGGGGAAAAAGTTTCGGGGGTAAACGTTGTTTCACAGTCTCCAGCCTCTGGTGCCATTCTCCCTAGTATTTCAGTTTCTAGCCCTACTGCTTCGGCCCCGGCCCCTGCCCTGTCTGCTTCTTCTTTACTTACGCAACTCGCAGGGGTGCGAGTCGTTAGCTCTCCTATTCTGTCTACTGGCTCTGTATCTGCTGCTACACCCCCTTTTACTCCTGCAACACAGTCTCCGTTCATGATGGTACCTGTCTCTTGATCTGCTCTTTCCCCCTTAAGTGTGACACCTCAAACACTGCAAAATGGCGAGACGCCTGTGCGTGGGATGCATGAAGCGAATTGGGCAGCAGCGCGAGACCACATGGAGAAAGGGTTGGTGCGCTCTGCTGTTGGTGATGAGGAAAATGAAATGGTGGCAAATCAGGCAGCTCAGTGGGCTCGGAACCTGATCTATAGTGTGGAAGATGTGTGGAGTGTGATGAAAGATTATGAGCCATTCATACATCAGCATGCTCTTAAGCATGTGTTGGCTACGCTGATAGGACTGTGGGAGCAGTGTTTTCAGGGTGTTGCACCGCAGATCATCTATGACATACGGGACAGGGTATATACTACAGGTATGTCCTCCAATGAGGTTTTTAGTAATGTAACGACATTGGTGGGTTATCGGGGTAGATTGCTTCAGAAGGTACCGACGATAGCGACACAGTGCCCATGAGGGAGGTCCATCCCATTTGCCATCCCGAAATACCAGAACTGCGCAATACCACGAATACTGTAATTAGGCTATGAGTCGATGCTCGGTTTCAGGAACAGTGGATTTATACTCCTTGGAAGATAAGTGAGATAATATCCCTTAAGGCTCAGTTGCCAGACCCTCTGAAAAATCTGACTGCGTACTACAAAGAGTTGACAGAAGCAGCCTCCTCCACGGTGATGACGTTAGCTGATATTGAGTTGTTCTTTGGCCTGTTAGTACCTGTAGACTTATGGAGGCAAGTGCATACACACGATCAAGTGGTGGAATTGGGTGGAACTTGGGATCAGATTAGGACATGGGACCAGGAACCCAAGCCTGGCAAGAAGCCGAAGGCAGAGTTATTAGCCTTGCCGGGTCGCATTAGCACTTATATGCATTCCCTTATCCCGCCGAGACAAGTGGATTGGGACAAGTTGACTGCATGTCATCAGAAGGACGAGAGTGTGTCTGATTTCTTTAGTAGGTTTTAGGGGTGTTTCTAGACTGTAGTGGTCAGGATCTGTCTTTGGAGGGTGGTGTCCGGTTGTTTGTCAGCAGGTTTGTTAATAACTTGCTTCCCGAGATTTCGACTAGGTTGCAGGCTTTGGAAAGTACATGGAGCACTTCCTCCCCGTCAGTAATTTTGAGTATGGCACAGTACTATGAGCATAGGGAGAATGAAGAGAAAGAGAAAGTGGAGAAAAAGTCAAAGGAGTTGAAGATGAGGGTGTTGATGCAGCAAGTAGTGAGGGGAAGTGGAAGAGGCAGAGGTTCGGGTTAACTATGATATGGACGAAGTGACGGGGATGTCCCACAGCTAGGATAGTCAGGGACCAGTTCCGGTGACTGTAGATCAACGTGGACCCTATGTCACTGCGGGTCTGCAAGGCACGGCTAAGACATTTTTGATTGACACGGGTACTATGAATAGCTCTGTTTCTCGTTCGCTGGTCCCAGGCGCAGCTCCGTCTGGCCAAAATAACGTGTCCGTAGGATTTTTAGGCATGCCAGTTGTTAGCCTCATTTCCAAACCTCTTGCTTTGACTATTGGCCCCTTTGCGGTTGATTCGCCGTTTATGTTAACACCAAATTGTGGGGAGAATTTGATGGGATTGGATTTGTTAAAAATATTACTTGCTAGAATCCTTTGTTCTCCAGACGGCGTTTACATAACAGTTGGGCCAAAGGTGGCTCATGAAAAACAATGCTTCGCAAAAGATGCCTCCCTTCCCGCTGAGTTTAGATGTGCCACGCACATTATGGGCGACAGGAGACACAGATGTGGGGTTACTCCAGATCCCACCGGTCTCTATCCATATCAAAGACAACGCCAAATTGCCATGTATTCCCCAGTACAAGATATCACAGGCAAGAGAAAAGGCCTTATTGTACATAATACAGGATCGGATTGAGTCTGGTGTGGTTGAGGCGACAGTGGCGAATGTGTGTAATAGCCCTATTCTTCCTATTCTTAAGCAAGCACCCTTGGAGTCTCCTGATGCTCATCCTGATGTTTATCGCTTCGTAATTGACCTTAGAGAGGTTAACAAAATAGTAGTTTCCCAGTATCCTGTAGTTCCAGACATTACCACGATCTTGACAATGATTCCACCATCAGCAAAATTATTTTCTGTGATCGATTCAAAGAATGCTTTCTTCAGCATTCCGATCCATACAGTTACCAGATATCTGTTTGGATTTGCCATAGCAGGCAGGAGCTTTAGATTCTGTCGTGCTTCACAAGGCTATACAGAAAGCCCTAGTATCTATAGTCAAGCTTTAAAAACTCAATTGGATTATTTGGAACTGCCCCCTGGTAATATGCTATTGCAGAACATTGATGACCTCCTTGTGGCTTCTGATACTGAGGATGGTTGTAAAGATGCCACAGTTAAATTTTTGTCGCATTTAGCACATCATGGAAACAAGGTGTCCCTTTCAAAATTTCAATATTGTCGACAGGAGGTCACCTATTTAGGTCACCTACTGTCAAAGGTGGTTCGCAGAATAACACCTGAACACAAAGCCACTATCACTAATATGCCTGCTCCTAAGACCCAACGTGAAGTATGCACGTTTATCGGCAGTACCTCGTATTGTCGCCAATGGATCCCAATTATTCCCTACTAAGAAAAAAACCTCCTTTACCAGACCACCAAAGAAGTGCATGAGCCCCTGAACATCTGCATGGCAGCAAGTTTTTGAGCAATTAAAGGTTTCTCTTTGCTCTGCTCCTGCGCTTGGAACTCCTGATTACCAGAAGCCTTTTGTGCCTTATGTACACGAGGTCGATGGTTGCGCGCTCTTTGTTCTAACACAGGGTTTCGGTGGTAAGCAGAGACCTTGCGCTTACTTCTCTGCTATTCTTGATAACATCACCAGAGCCCTACCGAGCTGCCTAAAAGTTGCCGTAGCGGTGGCAGTTTCTATCAGACAATCGGCAGGGCCCGTCCTTGATACTGATCTTACAGTAATGGTACCTCATGCTGTGGATACACTTTTGAATAAAACAAAGACATAGCACCTTACCAGTGCATGTCTGACTGGATATGAATTGACCTTGTTTGCTCAGCACATTTCCATCAAACGATGTGCTACTGTGAACCCAGCCACGTTACTACCCCTCCCTTCGGAAGAAAAGGACAATGATGTCCATGATTGTTTATTTCGGATTGAAGAAGAAATGAAGGGACGGGTAGACCTGACTGATGTTCCCTTGCCTGACCTGACCCCCAAGGGGAACTATATGTTGATGGCTCTTGCTTTAAACTACCAGATGGCACTACCACTGCAGCTTATGCAATAGCGTTACACACTGTAGTTGAGACATTGCGCATCCCATACCAATCGGCCTAAGCTGCAGAGTTGGTTACCCTCCTTAGGGCTTGTGAGTTGAGTGAGGGACTGACTGTCCATGTCTATACCGACAGCCAGTATGCCTTTAGGGTGGCCCATAATTTCGGGTGCCTCTGGGTGGAGAGAGGGTTCTTGACCTCGCACGGATTGCGAATACAGAATGGCCCAATGATACATAGACTGTTGTCAGCACTGACCCTTTCCGATAAGTTAGCAATAATAAAATGTAGTGCTCAGAAAGCAATAACAGACGATGTTGGGAGGGGAAATGCGTTTGCAGATCAGACAGCTAAGGAGACATCTAGATCAAAGATGAAAAAGATGTTCATGGCAGGTACCGCTAGGTGGGTCCCAGACAATGAAATGTTCGAGGACACATTAGAAAATGTCAGGAAAATCCAGGGTGAGGCGACCCTAGACGAATTGGCAATATGGGAGGAGAGTACAAGGCGTTTGGATGAGGATGGGTGCTGGACTAACCTGTCCGGAAAACAGAGATGGTTGCTGCCTAACGCCTATGCACTCCCTGTGGTTACCATGGCCCACGGCCCAGTACACATTAGTGCCAAAGGAATATGTAAGCTACTGGACCCAGTATGGCAAAACGATACTATCTCTAAGGTAGCTATGCAGCTAGTGAAACACTGCAATATTTGTATGAGACATAATCCTGGGAAAGGCACTCCTACACCCTCAGGTAACTTTGCACAGCCTTCCTTCCCTTTCGAAGTCCTCCAGATGGATTTAATCGAAATGGAATGAGTGAACAATTTGAAGTATGTGCTGGTTGTGCTTTATGCATTCAATAAATGGATTGAAGCTTACCCAACTAAAGAGAACACTGCTGTGGCGATGGCGAAGGCACTCCTAAAAGAGTTCTTACCGTGCTTCAGATTGCCACAATTGATTAGGAGTGACAACAGAAGTCACTTCAATTCAAAGGTCATCAAATTAGTGTGTGAGGGTCTGCACTTTAAACAGAAGTTCCATGCAGCTAACCACCCCCAGTCAGCGGGCCTCATGGGGAAATACAATGGGACCCTTAAACTGAAGTTAGCAAAGATACAAGAAAGTACAGGTTTGAGGTGGCCAGATGCTCTACCTTTGGCTTTGTTATCTACCAGAGCAACAGCGCATTCTAGAACAGGGTTGTCCCTGTACGAAGTGGTCTTCGTTCGCCCTGCTAATGTCTGGGGCGTTCCGAGACCCAATCACTTCTCTGGGATAGAGTATCCCTGCATGTGGATTTTCTGTATGAATTGACTAAAGATCTCTATTCTATCCATCAACAGATTCAGGACATGCTGCAGCCAGTACCAGAGGGGACCTGGTATCAGCTACAGCCCGGTGACTACGTACTCGTAAAAACAATTCCAGAGGAAGAGCTGCCTGGAACCTCGTTGGATGGGGCCACTGAGGGCCTCCTTGACACTCGCACTGTGGTGAAGGTCGATGGTCGGAAGCACTGGGTGCATGGGACGCATGTCAAGAAGGTCCGTCTCCCACTTCCCTATGACAAGCGGGTCCTCGACGGCATTGCTGACCAGGAGGCAGAGCGGGTGCCCCGTTTTGCTCCCTTCTCTGACGCTCGATTGAGGTGGGTACAGATGGACGAAGAAGTGAAGCGGCCTTGCTTAAGGCGATTCCCCCAGAGATAAGGGCTGCCCCAGACACTCCAGTTTCTGATTCACAAGAATCTGAGTCTCAATGCCTACCTGACCCTGAGTTCCACCCCCTTTTTGTTGATGAGACAGTGCCTGAAGTCACCACATATAATATACGCTCCCGGTGGAAGGACAGTGCATCAGAGGGACAGTCTAGGAGTTAGGGAAGGACTTGCGACCAGGTTGTAGGTATCCTATCTAAGGTACCGCCGATAAGAGTAGGGAAAAGAGATTGGTGCACAGACCTGGACACTGGACAGGGTTAGTTGAGGGTGTCTTCCAAGGAGGGAGGGTGCCCTATCCTGAAAGAAGAGGATTTGTTTTTCAGTTAGGGCTGTGATCGCGCAGCTCCCCTGAGGGAGTGCTTCTTAGCACGGTCATTGATGAACAATAGCAGTCTACCAGTGAGGCTCTGAAGGACAGGGAGGGGATACAAAAGAACACCGCTATAGATCTACAAGATAGCGCTGCAAGGGACGCAGGCAATGCATGCACTCCAGGGAAGAGAACATCAGTGAATTGACAGGGAGGCAGACCAGCATATGAAACGCAAACTAGACCAAGCATAGCCACTCCTAGACCCCATGAATATACACGTCTGGTACATAACCTTGATCTTCCCCCGGCAGCAACCCCTTTTACAGTGATCCTGGCGAATGTTCCAGTCCTCAAGTCAGGAGAATCTGAAACATGGACTACATTGAGAAATAAGGTTATTCACTTCTTGGGGAATAGAGTAGGATTGACTGCGGAAATGTTTAGGTCCTTTTAAGATGGTAAGGCATGTACCTTGGGTAGGAAAAAGTAATAAAGCCTTTAGAGGCAATTGTGTTGTCCTCTCCCTTGGCTTACCACCCCTGGTTAGGGAAGTGTTGAATAAAGTAGAGGAAATGAACACCACTGAAACAGGCATAAATGTCCTCCCATTAAGTTTCTTTTATCGACCAAGCTGGATTAATATGCAACATGAAACCCATCGTAGACCACAGCCATCTTCCCAAATGAATTATAACCTGGAGGTGTTAAATAGATTTGAAACCCTCCAATTGTTAGATGAGAATGATTGACTGTCGGCTAAGAGAGGACTTATGGCTGATCTTAGGGAGAATGATAATTTAAAGGATTATGAGGATGGTAGGTCCAATATAAATATAAGTCTGAATTCTGGTAGGACAGAGTATGCGGATATGAAGAAAGGTGATGTTGGGCCGGGGATTAATACTAGTAGTTTATTAGAGTCAAGCCAGCTCAATGTCCCTAGTCGTGATGAGCGCATGTAGCTGGAACTGGGTTCCCAGTCCAAAAATGATCTAGAAACAATAAGCACGAATGAATCAAATATCCAGCAGGCTATTAGTGTGCTTTTTTGGAATGTGGCTGGCCTCCGGAGTAAAGTAAATAAAACTGCCTGGTATGAATGTCTTGATAGATTAGATATCTTGTGTCTTCAGGAGACCTGGGTGGCAGAGGAAATCCACATTGAAGGATATAAGACATACCATACGCCGGCAACTCAATCAAATCACGGTAAACATAAGGGGGGGCTTTGCATCTACATTTCAAATTTATTGAAGGTGCAAAAAATTTCCCCGATAAAATCTACAAACTATTATCAGATAATACTGATTCATGTGGTCCCAAATTGTATTTTAACTGTGGTAAACTTTTAAATTAACATAGAGAAGGGCCATCTGGGGACACCGTAAGGCAGCTTTGTGATGATATTGGTAAACTGAGAACTCCAAATGACATAGATATGATTACCATTTGGGGAGGAGACTTTAATGTCAATCTATTTTCTAAATTAGGGTCAGGCGTCTGTGGTTTAACAACTAAAGAGGACGACCCAATAATATGAGTGATCCTCTGCCCCTAAGTATTGATTTAGTATTGCCAGATGCACCTGCCCAGCACATAAATAATAAACTGGTCTGGACACAGGGCGTTCACCTCTCTAGCCAAAATGGATTTACCTTGCGCTGGGAGAGTTGTGATACGGCCGAATTGAACAAGTAAATTATCCTTAAGGCCTACGATTCAATTCTAGCTTGCTTGCAGGAAGACTCCTCCCATGAAACCATTTTAAATGCTTTTTTACAGATTACTTCGATTGTCCAAAATATGCTTAAAGCTGAAAATAGAAGTAGCTGAGATCGTAAAAACGGGTGGTTCGACATAAAATGTACAAAGTCATACTCCCGATTAAAAGAGGTCCTACATAGGACAGTGAGAGATCAAGATGAGATTAGGGAGTGTAGAAAGTCTGATAATTTAGCAAGAAAAAATTCCAAGAAAGAACTAAAAAACCAAGCATGAACGGCAATTCACGACGCATCATTGAGTAAAAATTGTACCCTGTTCTAGCGGGCAGTAAATGCGCCATTTTTTAAAATCAAGGATGTTGCGACAATTGCGGTCGCAATAGACGAAAAGGCATGGGTAGGTTTTTTTTCAAAGGTTTATAGCATACAGGGGCATGAGTAAATCCTTCCTGAGTCCTTAACCCCTCAGGTGGAAAATCCCACTACCTTTATTCCTATTAAATTAGAAATTTCCCTTGATGAGGTGACCGAGGCAATAAACTCAAGCAGGGGTGGCAAGGCCCCTGGACCTGACGGCCTTCCCATTGATTTATTTAAATTCATCCCATTACTCTGGTCACCTTTGATAACTAGGGTCTTCCAAGCTAGTTGCGTAAAGGGCTTTATGAAAACATGGGCGGAGTCTGTAATTGTCCTGATTTTAAAAAAGGGGAAACGAGAAAACCCAGCACGCAAAGCCCGATATTGCTACTCGATTCCTTAATGAAGGTTATGGGAAGGGTTGTCCTAAATAAATTACAATCTTGGGCTGATGAAAATAATATATTAAGCGACGTGCAATATGGTTTTAGACAAGGGATGGGGACAAACGAGCAAGTCATGAATCAAAACATTTTAATTGGAAAGTACACACAGGCAAAGGGTGGGAAACTCTATGTGGCATTTGTAGATTTAACAGCCGCATTCGACTGTGTGATGCATAATAAATTGTGGAGTATATTATTAAATCTGAAGGTCGACCCGGTACTGATCCAGTTTTTAAAACAATTAAATTCTGGAGCTACTGCTAAGGTGCACTACGGCACTAATGGAGAATGTACCGCGCCATTCACCGTGAATAGGGGGGTGCGACAAGGCTGTGTGCTTGCGCCGTTCCTTTTTACTCTATATACTAACGCTTTGGAGCAGGAGCTTGAAGGAACGGTGCAGGATCCCCCGTATGTCAACAAACGGCCAATAGTCTCCCTCCTCTATGCTGATGACGCGGTACTTATGGCCCGCACGCAACTAGGTTTGCGGAAAGCACTTACAACATACTCTTGGTTTATGGATAACTTAGGTCTGAAATTAAATGCTAAAAAAACATTCGTAATTACCTGTGGGCGAGGGAGAAATAAGTGTAACAGCCTCCCTTTGGAGGATAAAAGGGTATATTCCACCAACAGTTTTACTTATCTGGGTGTTTTATTCACAAATACGGGCTCTCGGGGCCCAGCGGTGAAAAGTAGGAGCCTCTTATTTATGAAGGCAACTGCCCTCACGTTAATTTCTCCAAGAAAATGTGAAAAAGGCCCCCTGGTATTCTTCTTAAATTTTTTCAGGCCAAGTGCATAAGTATTGAGATATTCGGGGCAGGAGTGTGGGGTTTTTATGATGTGTCTATGATTCAATGTGTAGAAAATGCCTTTTTAAGGTTTATTGTAGCTGTACCAGTGAGTTCCCCGGTTTTTAATTTCCACAGCGAGCTGGGTCTTCCTTATGTCTTATATCAACCAGCAGCACGTGTTTAAATAGAGAGATAATTATGGATTCTATGAATCTGGACCAGGATAATAAGATCACGTGGCTGAATTATGTTAAAAAATTTCAGAGTGACATTGGCCACCCAGATTACTACTTTACCCCAGAGAAAATGAATTCTATCTCCAGGAAGGATCTCGAACGAATCTGTTTTACCCATTTAGAGTCACGGTAGTCCAACATCAAATTACTTTGATTACGTATGGCATCCAACCATATCTCTTATGTTGCACGGAAGGATATGATAGATATCTTTTAACGCGTTTTAGGTTTAACAGTTTTCATCGGCTGGTCACTTATCCAGGAATAAACGATTGGTCTAGAGAACTTTGTCCTTGCCTTGGTGATAATGTGTCTCCACAATGTACCATTCACGTGATAATATTTTGCTAATTTTATGCAAGGGAAAGAAAAAAATGGATTCTCCCTTTGTTAAAACAGGCAGGTTGGAGACAATGCAGACCAGCGTTTTTATATTTACAATTTTTAAATAGTATATTATCTGTATCTGCCATGTCTGGTTTTCTGAAAAATATACTGAGAGTCAGAAAAAGCGTAAATGTATAATATCTACTTTGATTAAAGTCTGGAATGCATTATCCTGTAGACTAACTTACTTCGACTTGAAAGCACTTTATGCACTTTGTGATAGATAATGTATTTTAATTTCGTATATATCAAATGTTTTAACTTGCTTTTATGATCATGTATGCTTTTATGATTTTAAATGTCTAAAATCGAATAAAGCTCATTTTGACTTTGACTTTGACACTGGGTAACTTGTGCCCCTCTGGTTCTGTTGTCATATTAGTGGCTTCAGTTCATTATTTTTCCTCTGATAAATATAAGTTGCTCCTGAGATTTTATAAATGTATCCATTTGGTCGTGCTGTTATGGAAGAAGAACAGCCCCTAGCGGCCCCACCAATAGGGCAGAGTAGTCCTGGTTGGTCTAGCTGGTCCACTAGGAGTAAGATAATAGTAGTAGTGATTTTCTTTTTCATACTTTTGAACACAATGTTTCGGGTCATCTGGTATTTAGAAGAAAACCATTCAGCGCACACTCTGATAGGGACTACCCTGGTTCCACCTGAGCATCTGTTCGGTACATTGGCTACGCACAAGGAGATACATAGACAGGCATATGTTGAGAATGCATTTGTGCCAATGCTTCATCATGTACACAACACGACCAATGCCACAAATTGCTGGGTGTGTGGGTAATTCCCCTCTGTCATACACAAGAACGATTTACTGGTGTCTGTACCCTTTTCGTACCTAGGTAGCTGTGAGGCATGGTTCTAGCTGCTTTCTATGGTGTATATTCATTTTCATGCTGACTCTATGGCTATGACGGAGTCTGATTATCAAGCAGCATTAGAGCGATCTCACACTCCATTGGGGCATGGTGCCTACCCCAGTCCCCACATGGAAGTTGCACCCACACTTACTTGAAGACACCCCATTCCGCACGACTCTGTCTAACACTATCACCAATTACTTGGCTGAAAACTGGAACACAGCCTCCTCTAATTTGATTGAGTGGGATGCTGTGAAAGTGGTGGTGAGGGGGGCGACGATTGGACAGTTAGTGGGGGCTAGACAAGAGACACACCAAAGGCTGCAGGACATTGAACACAGGTTACACGCACTGGAGAGGGAGGCAGGGTCAGACCCTGACAAACGGGAGGCATTGCAATCAGCACACATAGAGCATGCAGAAACGCTAGAGACACTGCGGACAATAGACTACAGGGCATTTCTCCAACGAAAACACACCGAAGCGGATAGATCAGGTGCACTACTTGCCCACATTGTTAGAGATAGACCAGGCCCACCAATCATAACTAGAATCCGCACCCTAGCAGGACATATAGTCCACACACAAGAAGAAATAAATGCGGCCTTTCATGATCACCTTGAAGCACTCTATGCACCCGCTGCTCCGGTAGAAAGCTCCTAAATCACTGAGTTTTTACGAGACCTCCCCTTCCCAGTGCTATCTGATTATGTGCAGAAATATATAGATTGTCCTATAACTCAACAATAAATACGCGCTGCAATCAAGGGTCTAAACCGTAATAAGACGCCTGGGATGGATGGGCTCCCTGTAGAATTTTACCAGACCTACTCTGAATCTTTAGTACTCGCGCTGGAGGCCGTATTCAAGACTGCTTTTGAGATTGGCCGCCTGCCAGATTCCACCATGCAGGCATTGGTCACGTCCATACCCAAACCAGGGTGAGACGGGTTAGAGATGTCTAACTACAGACCCCTCTCTATGTTATCTACTGCATATAAAATTCTAAGCAAGGCCCGTGCTAATCGCATACAACCATATCTTACTACGCTTATCCACAGGGAACAGTGCGGTTTCCTACCAAACCGCAGCACCTCTCTGAACACCAGACGGCTACATTATGTAATGAAGGCCACACCACGAGCTTACCAATACGCAGGGTGTATGGCACTGGACCTTAAACAGGCATTCGACTCCCTCTCCTGGGACTTCATGTTCGTGACTCTGAGACGGTTTGAATTTTCGGACACATACCTTAAATGGGTCCGCTTATTATATACGTCCCCTACGGCCAGGGCTCGCACGGGTTGCTACATTTCAGACCAATATAATATCTACAGAGGCACGAGGCAGGGATGCCCTCTATCCCCCCTGTTGTTTGTCCATGCACTAGAGCCCTCGGCTCTAGCCCTTCGGGTTTCCGCGGACCGGCTTGGCATTCCTATAGATGGAGTGTGCCACCTAATATCCATCTATGCAGATGACATACTCCTATACTTACGAGACCTGACCACTGATAATGCCCCTCTCCCTAATATATTTGCCACCTTTGAGCGACTGTCGGGCCTGGCCATAAACCCTGAGAAATCGACGAGCTATTTCTTCCAAGAGGTACCAAACCTAACCTGCCTGCAGTTCGGCACCTATAGACTACCGGTAACTCCTACCACCTTTAAGTACCTAGGTATCCAGGTCTACAGAACACAGGAGGATCAAATTGAGGGTAATATACAGCGGGCAATAATGGGGCTTCGTGCTAGTGTAGGGTTCTGGTCCTCTCTACCTTTATCGATGATGGGACGGATCGCTATCTCAAAAATGGTGATGCTGCCTCGCCTATTATACCACTTTGTGAATCTACCCGTGATCTTCCCACAGTCCATTTTTAACACATTGAACACTATACTGGTGAGTCTTATCTGGGGTGCCGGCTGCAGACGAATAAGTCTTCAGAAGCTCCAACTGGAAACACACAATGGCGGCCAGGGAGTCCCTGACTTCTGAGGCTACTATTACGCAACCCAGCTCCAGTTGCTCTCATACAGGACCGCGGGGAGGAATTTACAGGAGCTTGGGTTCACGCTGCAGAGGTTAGATCGAGGGGAGCTGCATTCCTTGCTGTTGCCGAGGGCTAGGATTCCCCCAGACTGTCCTCCCCTACTGAAGACTGCCCTATTATGCTGGAGAAAGGCCCTATCTTATACATCTACGGGGATCCCATATGCCACAAACATTCCCATCCTAGGTATCCCTACACCGCAAGTCAGACTCACGAAGACCAGAATACGGGACTGGACAGAGAATGGGGTTGAAGAAGTGGGAGCGTTCTTTGGGGATGGCACCATGCTGGATCACGACTCCTTCATGCGGGCCACAGGAGCACCCCCAAACTTATACCTCTTACACACTACTGTGACGCATTACATCAGAACTGCATAGGCCCCACAGAGGAATGAACCCCCACAACATAATTTGGTACACCTATTATACTATATGGGACCCGGGGGGCATTTAGTACACTGGCTACACACTGGAGTCCGGGCACATGCAGCAATTGCACTTACCTCCCTTAGGGCGCACTGGGTGGAGGACTCTAGAGTTGAGATCACAGATAAAGCATGGAAGAGAATACTGGAGCACCCCAAAAAAGTATCGCGTAATGCGAAACTCAAATTTATTCAGACAATGATCCTTCATACGTCATACCTCACCCCGAAAATGATACATTGCATGTTTCCGGACTCCCCCCACTGTTGCCCCTGCTGTAGAGGAGACGAGGCAGACTTTATCCATATGCTGTGGTCTTGCCCCTGCATACGGGGTTACTAGGGGAGAATTTGCCACTCATTGACAGTAGTAACGCAACTTCCGGATCCGGATGAGGCCCTGAACTGCCTGGTGGGCCTTCGTAGGCGCTCTGGGGTGCAAAAGGTGCGGTTAAAGCCCTTGGACTTAGCACTCATCTTAGCGATCAGAGATCTCACTATGAGGTGGAAGTCCCCCAGATGCCCTGCGGTCACTGTTTGGCAAACTGACATGCTTCAGTGGGGAAGGGCGGAGGGTGCAGCTCTTTGCAGAGAAGAAGAGAGAGGGCTGAGGAAGCAGCCCATCTCACTGGAGTGGGAGGCTATGATAATTGAAGTGGAAACACTTGACCTGTCCCCTACACAAGCTACCCCGACCCAGTAATACGCAAGGGCGCCTGTGGCCTTTTGGAATCAGGCCCTGAGACCCGAGAAACTATGTTCTTGCCATGAAAATGACATTCCCTAGGAGAATAATGTACATAGACCACTTACGATTACCGTATAAGTTGAAGTAAGAACAACCAGGAATGGGGTAGGGAGGGCTGGGAGGGGGGGGGGGGTAATGAGTTTGCATAATTTCTTACCAGTCGAATGTTTATATACACAACTTTGTAATGACGCTAATGATATAAAATTTACACTGCTTGCTTGGTAGCATTATTATCATAGAATACGACCCTTGATCCTTTTTTCTTGTTTATAGCATATAGGACAATGGAAACAGAACTTCTGTGTGGGTATATATAATGTAATTGATGTACTAAGGGAAAAGAACAAAACAGACTGTATCGAGTGTATCTCTCTTATTCTATGCATCTGGTATATTGCAGTCATCAATAAAGTGTTAAAAAAAAAAATCAAGCAGCATTAGAGTATGTAGTGGTACACCAGGGTTATACTCCTGGGTTAGGAGGAAAGGAGGGTACTTTGCGCCCAGATGCTTGCATGAAAGTCTTCGAGAATAACAAAAATGTCACATGGATGCAAGATGAAATGCTGGACTTTCAGGGATTCAATGTTACTGAATACTTTAAGTGTTTCCATGCACGAAATATCACTGAAAATGAAATTATGCCTGTACCTGTCATCCCTATTGCAGCTAGATTCTGTGTTGAAGGTTCTGGGAAATTCCAGTGGGACTAAGCAGCTGTAATTCTACATGTAAATTGAACACCACTAGTAGCCCACCTTTGTTCACTCCCCCTAATGTTTACTTTGTGGAGCACATGCATATACCTGGCTCCCTAGAGGATGGTCTGGCCAGTGTTACCTCTCTTTTCGTTTACCTCCAGTTTACATTGCACTGTCCAATTATCACAGAGATCACAGACTGCAGTGAAGGAGTGCTCACTTGTCCAGAGTAAGGAGAGTTATTAATACAGCAGACATTGATCAGACTGATACTACTTTACAGCAATTCACGGATGCCATGAAGGGTATTCTGCCTTTCTGGGGACCTATGCATAACAGTCTTAGCCTTCGTCGCCTCACAAGAGTAGTAGAAGGGGTTATTAACACTACAGCAGGTATACTCACAAACATTACAGCTGAGCTCCAGGCTACCAGACTCGCTCTTCAAAATCAAATGGTTTTAGATGTCATGCTTGCAGATAGAGGTGGAGCTTGTCGCATCATCGGTAGCAGTTGCTGTGTTTACATCCCTGACCTCGCCCCTAATGTATATTCTGCTATCCAGAAGCTACATAGGCGTGCATCTGATATTCATCAAGACAATGGTTCATGGTCCTTGATAGGGTGGTTCTGGGGTCTGATATCAACCTGGGGTTGCAAGATACTTCTTTTTCTAGTAGCTATAGCAGGTGTCATCTTTATGTGCTGTCTCTGTGTCAAGTGCCTTCCAGCATGCTGTACCACCCCTACCCCTAAATTGCCAGAATATTATAAGAAAGTCTCCACTATGATGATGCAAGACATACAGGACATGATGTTGATTGATGAGGGCATTTTTGAATATTAAAGATGTCTGATATACAGGTGCATTATTTTCTTCCCTGCTTAGAATTGTAAAGACCCTACTGGATAGCGCCAATTAAGCATTTAGCCTCCACTGCTAAAAGGAGGGTCTGTTAAGTTTGAGAAACCCCATTCTCATTATATATTTGTTTCGTGCCATAGTAGGCTAGCAGTGTGCAGCTAAATTAGATCTCATTTGTATTCACATTATGCAACCCACTGAGTTATCCTTGTAATGCGCGAGTTTCAGTTAGCGAGTGTGACTCCCTTTCGTATTTCACAGTCCCTATTAGGCTGTGTCTGAACTAGGGCCTGTTATTCAATTGGCTTGCCTCAGCCAAACACTGTATTTAGTTATTATTTTCTCTTCTGTTCAAGGTTGCCTTCTGACTTACTAATGAATAGGTCATTCCATCTTTGCATACCTATCCATGTGTGTAGCTCAGCTCACACGTTAGGAGATGCTGAGACCCGGCACGGCAACCTTGAAATTGTGATAGTGTGTACCCATCTGGCAGGGGTTTGCCCATCCTTCTGTGCCTCCTTTGGTCATGCTCGGCCTGAGCCAGTAACTTTCCACTGTGGGCATGGTTGGGGGTTCCTGGAGGAATGGTTATGTGTTGCAGACTGTTGGGGGGCCAGTCCCTTGGCAGAAATCTTAGGGTGCAGGTCAGATTGGACTCCTCTGCAGAGTATTACTAATAAATGCGTGTTTGTATACTCTACTGTCTGACCGACTCTTCATTACTTGGGAAGGCATAGCAGGTGGTTTTCAGTAACCCAGGTGGCCCCTAAGGGCCACTTCCTTCACCCTCAAATCTACAATGGGGGTAGAAATGCACATGAAGGCATTTACAATTTGCCTCCAATTCCACTGAAGTAGAAAGTAGCAATGTACTGCTTGATATTACCTATTCCTACTTGTGCAACACCATGTTGGTTTTTCTGAACCTAGAGTGTATGCCCGGATTTCATGCTGGAAATCATGGATTCCAACGTCTGCTATTTGTGGGCAGATAGCAGTACCGTTTTAGGTGCAAAGGGAAGTTTTGCCCAAGATGGCATTATTGGACCAATCGTAATCGGGGCCTTAGACTGTCTTTGTTAATGGTCTGGATGCAAATTATTTAACAATTGTTACACCATTTAATATATTTTGAATCACAGTATTCCCTATAAGAGAGGCGTATTCTGTCTGTTTGACCGACCAATAAACGCGGAGGACCTTAACGCTGAAGGACCACGGAACGCTGCCCACGAAGGTCCCACTGCTATTTGTTCTGTTCAAAGAAGGGTCGTGCCGCTGGTGGGAGCTTCTCCGCATTCGGCGGACAGCCTGCACGCTCCCAGCGTGCACTAGACTTCAGGGCTACCTGTTGGCTTCACCGGGGGACTGCGAGGACCAGCAGCCCCTACATCCAACAGCTGGTGCCTCTTCCCCCGGAGGCCACGCCCCCCTCAGCCGCCTACTTACTTTTCGCGACACCCGCTTCGCGGGTGCCACTCACTTTGTAATTACTCTCCCTGCTAATAGGAAGGACCACGGAACGCTGCCCACGAAGGTCCCACTGCTATTTGTTCTGTTCAAAGAAGGGTCGTGCCGCTGGTGGGAGCTTCTCCGCATTCGGCGGACAGCCTGCACGCTCCCAGCGTGCACTAGACTTCAGGGCTACCTGTTGGCTTCACCGGGGGACTGCGAGGACCAGCAGCCCCTACATCCAACAGCTGGTGCCTCTTCCCCCGGAGGCCACGCCCCCCTCAGCCGCCTACTTACTTTTCGCGACACCCGCTTCGCGGGTGCCGCTCACTTTGTAATTACTCTCCCTGCTAATAGGAAGGACCACGGAACGCTGCCCACGAAGGTCCCACTGCTATTTGTTCTGTTCAAAGAAGGGTCGTGCCGCTGGTGGGAGCTTCTCCGCATTCGGCGGACAGCCTGCACGCTCCCAGCGTGCACTAGACTTCAGGGCTACCTGTTGGCTTCACCGGGGGACTGCGAGGACCAGCAGCCCCTACATCCAACAGCTGGTGCCTCTTCCCCCGGAGGCCACGCCCCCTAACTGTCTCACTATAAACTGACCAGCCCCAAACGCAACGCGGGACGCGCGCGGGGAGAAGCGCGGGCGAAGCCCGGGCCAAGGGCGGGCCCGTTCAAGACCGGGCAGGACTGGACTGGGCCACCCCATTTACAGTTTGTGTTTTAATATTCTGCCATTTGATATTTCACATTGACTTTATTAATATTGGCTTGAGAATATTCATTGTTCCTTACTATTGCAATAACTGTTCACGGTACAATGTCCCCGAGAACCACTAGGAACACAGTTAAAAAACAGGCTCAATCCGCTGGTGAGGTCATTGGCCCAATTGACCAATTTATAACTAAAGCCAACGATGCTATTGAGCAGGGCATTATCTTACTGGATAGAAGGATCTCACAGGACCTGACGATTGCCAGACGCTCTTCGATGGGCCTACTGGGCACTGCAAAAACCCCCTTACGTCCTGCTGATCTACCTCCTCCAGTGACAGTGCATGAAGAAACGCACACCGTTCCCTGCACAGTGGACCTTTCTGCATCTTTGGACTTGTCTGATTCCCATCTATCCCTGGAAAAATCTCCTGTTATTTTTGTTACCCAACCAGATAACACCCCCTCTTCCTCAATGGCTAGGGGTATACGAGAAGGAGCTATCCCTAAAAAATCAAAGAGGAAGACAACCACTAAGCTTCCCCTTTCCACCATTCCTTCTGTTACAACCATCTCTGTAACTCCTCTTGCCTCTAATTCTCCCCCGCAAAACCCTAACCTTTCATCCCTCCATCATTCTCCTTCACTGTCAAATGTTCAAATAGAGGATTCTATTCCTGCTAATCTGAACATTAGTTCCACCAGCTCAAGTAGCAATTACAGTGGAGGAGATATGGTGAATGGTAATCTTACAATCAATGCATGTACTAACGACAGTCTATTGCTCACCAGAATTGGCGATCTATTTAAATTTCACTTGGAACCCATAGAAAAGGCTCTACATATGGTTCAGTCTCAACTTACCCAACTGTCCCTTGTACTATCCCAAAGTACAGGAAACAAGAAGGATCTCAATTTGGCGAAAGGTAGGCCCATTACTTCAAACGCTCCAAACGCCAAAGCGTTAAAACCAGGAACCTTCGCGCAGAACCCCAATTCTAACAAACAAAAAGTCCCTGAGAAGCCTATTCAAAATCATTCCCTAGCATCTATAAACAAGCCGCAACCACCTCCTAAATCCTCTAATCCTCTCCCACCCCGCCCCGTAACCAATCCTAAACCAACAGTACTTTCCCTATCAAACCCTCCTTCTTCCCTTTCCACCTCAATAGGCCCCACTCCCACTCCTGTCCAACCCAATATTGCTACTGGATTCAACACCATTCCTAATAATCGTAATAGAAAGATTCCCCCTATCCATCTTCCACCCGAGGCCTCTCGATATGTAGTAATAATGACTGGGGTTCCGGAACTCCCCCCAAACCAGGATGAACCGGTTTGGTCCCTAAAAAATAAAGTAATCTTCTGGTTGTCCAACAATGGACCGCTTCCAATCTTTATGGACAACAGAGTTACTACAGTGCGTAGAGTGCCTTGGCTAGGCAACCAACCAAAAAATATACAGGGCGACTGTATAATAGTAAATTTCGAAAATCCTAATACAGTCGAGCATGTTTGCTCTTGGGGTGATCAAACCTCTACCGAAGGTATAGCTACCCATAATTTGTCGTACTTCTATCCCCCTAATACACGATGTAACGCAGGCCCTCCGTGGTCCTGGACGAGGGTAGGAAACTGGGGCGGAATCAGAGACCGAAATCAGTGGTCGGGGTATGGCTTTAGCAACCCACCACCAGGCCACTTTAGCAATTGGAGAGGTCCACTACTATCCAATCGATATGATTGCCTGGATATGGTGGATTGACTACCATCTCTACCCATGACAGACAGCAGTTACAACAGCGTCTTTCCTAACCCAAAAGACCACTGTAAGATCACTCGGGCGGCCGGCTCCTTCTCGTCATCTTTGTATGGTACCCAGTTTGAGTCTTCCCCTCCCCAGTATACCCTGATCCAACAGCAGTCATCTTCTCCTCACCAGGTCGCGTGTTACACCATGTCAGCTACCCCCGCAGACCCGCTCCCAAACCTACAATCTACTACTCCCCAACCCAGTGAGTCTAAACCCAACCCTCCTCTTTCTGCTATAACCACTCAGTCCCTGTCCCAACTCCCACATTCCTCTGCCGAACCTCAGCCTCCAAATTCTACTTTTTTATCAACCCAGGACCTTCCAATTATATTCTGGAACGTAGCTGGCTTAAGATCGAAAATCCATCTTCAGTCTTGGGTGGAAGTAACTAACAAATTTAAGTTAATCTGCCTAGAAGACACTTGGGCAATTGACCCTATTCATATTCAGGGTTTTAAAACATTTCACCTTCCTTCCTTACCGTCCACTCATGGTAGACCTAAGGGCGGCTTAGCCATCTATGTTTCCAATTTAATTCCCTTTACGATCACGGAAGTTCCGTTAGTCTCGTCAATTTTTCAAATCCTTAAAATAGTTCCAGACAATAACTCCTGTTATTATCTCATCAATATGTATATTAACTCTTCACCCAGCGACTGTGTAAAATCTCTGTCGGAAATTACTTTGTATTTACAAGACCAAAAGGCTACGAGTCAAGAGTTAACTTGTCATATTGTGTGGGGTGGGGATTTCAATGTGTATTTGTGTAACAATCATGGCAAAGGTATTTGTGGGCTTTTAGACGAGCATGATGTCCCCCTAGCCCACTTCACCCACAGTACAGTGGGTCACGCAATAAACACCTGTATTTTCGCACTAGAACTTGAATTCGCGAACATTTTAGTATGTCCTGCTGTAGAGTTCAAGACGACTTTTCATGGTAGAGGTGCTACCACAACCATCGATTTTATCTTATGCTCTCAATCCTTAAAAAACCGATTGAAGCAATTTACAACTGGCACCGACCCCTCAAGCGACCACTACTCAAATAGCATAACAATAGCATTAAATACTCCATCCTCAGCCTGCCCAAAAACAAGCCTCTTAGCGCAGCACTCTCTGGAGATGAATAAAATTAACGGTTATACTGTCAAGTGGACGATGACCAATCCCACAGAGATCACTAGTAAGATCATCCAAAAAACCCTTCCTTCTATCCACCACTGTTTGGAGACGTCATCTTCCCCCAAGCTGATCCTCTCCAGCTTCATCAAGATATTAGAAGTCATCAGCCAAGAGCTCACCCGTCCCTTTAGGACTCATGACAATGATAAGGACTCAAGAGGGTGGTTTGATTTCCGTTGCCGTAAAGCGCAGCGTGCATTGAAAAATGCTCTACACAAACAGACTAGGGACCAGCCCCAAATTGCCTCCTTGAGGAAAAACTATAAGATGGCACAGCAATCCCGTAAACGGGAAATAAAAAATAATCTCTGGGCCCAACTACACCAGAGTACTCTAACCAAGGACTCCACTATGTTTTGGAGAACAGTTAGGGCCCCTTTCCTAGCTGATGAAACTGCGATACAGCATCTAGATGTGGCAGTACCTGCTGATAAATGGGTAGCACACTACTCGCAGATCTTCGCGGATAATCCTTTGACAACGGAGGCTCCCAGACCAGATGCGGAAGCTCCTACTAGTAATAACATCTTCCCCATTGACCTCCACTTCGATCTAGAGGAGATAATCACAGCACTGACTGCCTCAAAGACCGGTAAGGCGCCCGGTCCAGACGGGGTCCCCTTAGACATATTTGTGAGCAATATAGATCTTTGGTCTCCAATTGTCACACAGGTCATGTCTGCAGTTACTCAGATCGGCCTTATTGATTCTTGGTCTACTTCTGTGCTCCTGCCCATTTTCAAAAAGGGAGATCGGGACAATCCAGCCTGCTACAGGCCCATCTCCCTTTTGGATTCCCTAGGCAAGGTAGCTGGCAGACTAATTCTGGAGCGATTAAGGGACTGGGCTACAGAGAATAAGATCTTAACTGACTTACAGTTTGGGTTTCAGGAGGGCCTGGGCACCGTGGAACAGGCCTTAAACCTGACTTTACTCATAGGCAAATACGTTGGGGCCAAAGGCGGTAAACTTCATCTAGTCTATGTGGATTTGAGTTCCGCATTCGATTGCGTAATCCATTCCAAGCTATGGGCGATTTTGAAAAATCTGGGCATAGATCTCGCACTGCTGAATTTTCTCCGAGAGCTATACTCGGATGCAAAAGCTTGTGTGAGATACGGTATCAAAGGGGAGCTTACTGAATCCTTTAATATCGAAAAAGGCGTAAGGCAGGGATGCGTCCTTGCTCCATTCCTATTCAACATCTATACTAACGGTCTGGAGCAAGCGATGCTGGTTGATAGCAAAGATCTACCCTGCATAAGCTCCCGCCCTATCCCTGCATTACTGTATGCAGACGATTCAGTTATCCTAGCAAGGACACCCAATCAACTTCAGATCCAACTAGAAAAATACTGCGAATTTATGTCTTCTCTTGGCCTCAAAGTCAATAAATCCAAGACTTTCGTAATGAATATCGGGAAGAGAGCCCAAAAATGTAAATCTCTCTTTATTGAGAAGACCAGACTAGAAACTGCTACTACCTACCCCTATCTAGGTATCCTTATTGATAACCATCTGTCCTGGAAATCTGCCATATCCAGCAAAAAACTGCAGTTTCAACGCACAACATCTGCACTGACTTCGTTCTCTAGGAAACTGGGTAAGCCCGCTCCTACTGTGCTTTTGAAGATCTACCAAGCCAAATGCATGAGTGTGGCTACATATGGCGCCGGAGTCTGGGGCTATGTGTCCACAGACGAGCTACAAATTATAGAAAACTACTTTCTGAAATACATATTAGCCCTCCCCCGTAGTGCTCCTACTTTCGGCACCCATGTGGAACTCGGTCGGGAGTATCTGACTGATATCATTAGTTACCAGCCGATTCTACTATGGCACCGTATATGGACTCAGGAGCAATGTCATCTAACTAGGTCACTAATATCTGACTGTCTCACTTTGTCCCATTGGAAAAAGATTCCTTGGCTGCTATATGTTTCAAGATTTTTGACAGATTTGAATGACCCTGCATATTTCACTGACCCTGAATCCTTATCGGATATATCTAGAAAATCTTTGAAAAAGCTATGTGCTGACCACTTAAGCGATCTTCGTTTGTGTTCTGAACTCGTCAAAAAGTCAAATGTTCATTTAACGATGGTCCAATCTCCTCATGGCATTCAACTTTATTTGTCATTTTTTCTGTCAAATTATGAGAGGTATGTTTTAACCAGATTTCGGTTTGATGTATTTTATCGCCTTGTCTCACTGCCTGTGCCCTTAGACTGGTCACAGGAACTAACAAACTGTCCCTGTGACGGTCTCACTCGCCAGTCAACTCTGCACGTAACCTTTTTCTGCGGTTTCTATAAGTCCCCGCGGAAACGATGGCTGGTTCCATTGCTCCGACACTTAGGACTGAGAAGATGCAGACCGGCTCTTTTGGCACTTCAATATCTAGACACCCCGTACGTTGCCAAAACCGTAGCCTGCTTTCTCAAAGCCTGCTTGAAAACTCATTCCCAACTATTGGCAACTGTTTCCTAAGATTTTATCGACTATTCTGTTATTATTCTTGTATATAGAGTGTTAGCGTTTACTTCTAAATGCCTGCTTTCCTTAACAGCCACTGAGCAAATCGAATTTTTATTGACTACTGTGTTATTATTTTTGTATTTAGAGTGTTAGTGCTTATATGTAATATGTCTGCCTTTCTTAGCAGTCAATGAGCAAACTGATTTTTATAATGTTGTACTGTTTTAAATGTACTTTTTATGATTGTAAATTCAATCGAAATAAAGTTAAAAGTAGGCCTGGGCGAAGCACTACGCTACGCTCGCGTAGTTTGCGAAGTTCGCGCTACTTCGCGCTACGCGAACTGCACGTAGCACAGTGCGAACACGCGTAGCGTAGTGTTGCGTAGTGCTGCGGTCATTTTTTGCTTGCTCGCGGTCCTCAACGTCAAGTTGGCGACCGCGAGCAAGCAAAATGACATCCTGGCGAGACTTTTTCCTTGTTCGCGATCGCGAGCATGGAAAATAAACCTCCCGGCGAGATTCCCAACGCGAGAAGGTCAGGTTTCTCATTGCGAGGGGTCGCGTATGCTCGCGACCGCTCGCGATGAGAAACTACCAGTTCGCGTTGAGAAAGCTGCAGCTCGAGTAAAAATCTACTCGAGCAGCAGAAAACTACAGCTCGCACTGTGCAAGATGCCATTTTCAATGATTGCACAGTGCCGGTTGCTTGTCCGCACTGTGCAATCATTGAAAACAACATCTTGCACAGTGCGAACATGTTACTTCGCAGTTCGCGAAGTGCTACGCGTAGCTCGCGTAGTGCGAACTTCACTTTGCGTAGCTTCGCGAAGTGCTACTTCGCGAACTACGCCCACCCTTAGTTAAAAGTAAGTAAGTAAGTACTATAAGAGAGTTCTTGAATTACACTACAAAACAAACATTACAAGTCATGAACTTAAAAGGATCCAGGAGACATCAATAAAATACAAACCTAGGACACATGCACAAACCATTCAAGAAAGAGCTCTCTAGGGGTGGGTTTCATAACATAAACACTTATCAAGATTACCAAGTTAGAAACCAAAAAGCACAGGAAGGAGCAGACATGCTTTCTCCTGTTGCTCATAGGGAGAATTAAATTCCCTAGTTTTATCAACTTTGAAAAGAAACAAAAAACATTTATTTAGGCAACTCTACATCTTGGTGCAGCTCCTCACCTATTTTAAGATTCTCAGTGAAGAATCTCCACTAACCTCCCCTGTCCACAGTCGTTATTTAGTTTCCCGTCAACATTCTAAATTCATAAATCCAGTTCTCCTCCCTCCCCTACACATATAACCCCTGCCTACTGCACTATACTTGCTTTACCTCTATGCTTCTGAATAGGTTTCTCTATTTTCTCTTTTGGAACCTATCGCATAATCACTATGTGCACTCCTAGATCTCAACCACAAAATATTGCTTTGTGGCTAGATTTGCTTTATTTACATACCTTTAGCTTTAACAAATGCAGTGGTTCATTGCTGTGATTCTAAAAGGTGCATCACATCTGAATACCTTTTACAAACATCATTAGTAACTAGTTCTGTTACAAGAAGGACCAATGGAACAAGACAGCATTTTAATTGTCAGACAAAATGCATTACTTATGTAGTTTACTGCCAGTGCAAAAGCTATAAAAACAATATTTAGGTGAAACAGTGAATGACCTCAGTACACAATACAGGAAGCACAAATCAGCAATAATAAGAAACTTGACCAGCCTGTAGCCAATCACTTTAACCTTGAGGACCATTTGCTATCAGATTTGAAGATTTTCACTGTGGAACATGTCTCAAAGGACGAATTACTGTACTACGGAGAAAACTTCTGAATGTACCATCTAAAATCATTGCATCCAAATGCACTGAAAATTACTAACACTACCACCTGATTACTGCATATCTCAAGATATGTCAGGACTGCATTAATTCCACAATCCAAATGGATCTTTCACTCATGATGCTTTTTAAAAATCCAGCAGTGTCAGCTGTGCACACACTGAGCAAACAATCTTGTACTACCTGAGGGGAAAGGAGGAGCCGAAACGTTGCAGTGGAAATATATTTTTGCTCTTTGGTGAATTAATTTGTGAGTCACATCTTTCATATACATATATGTCTACAGATATATATATATTACCTACTGGTGGTCGCTAGTAGGTAGTTATAGTTAGGATCTAGTTTCCATAGGTAAAGCGTTGTTTGACTTGCCAATAACTTTGGCGTTGTTTGACAAATCTTGGTGACATTTTCAAAACTAATGGGCCACACACTTCAGCTGCTGTGTTGAAAACTTTAGAGTGATCCGTCAAGTAGGGGTTGAGAAAAAGGGGGTGTCCCAAAATGCTTTTTCTCCACGTTAACTTCCATAGAAACTTGTTGATGCCGTCACAACCCGGACTGTAAACCCGTTCAGTAGTTCCTGAGAAATTTAAAGATTTCTCAGATAAACAGCTGTACCTGCGATGGATCCAGAAACTCTCCTGATCTTGTGCCTGAGATCTGATTGCCTGCCAACACTTCAAAAAAGGAAGTGTTGGCAGCCATCTTGTGACTTAGTTGAACCGAGTCACAGGAAAAAACGTGAAAAAAAGACAGAAGGGTATAAAAACTCTGACCCCCTAGGCCAGTTCAGGGGGTCCAACAAGTGCCCCCAGGGCAAAAAAAAGCATTTTTTTAAAAAAACAGTTGGGCCGGATTTGCTGTGGATCTGGAATCCAGCAGAAAATTAAAAAATACGAAGCGCAGGCTCCTGCTCTTCATTTACTTTAGGCCCCTGATGGGCAAGGTCCTGGGGGGACTAAGAAATAAAGATGCCCTGGGGACCTCCAACTCCCCGGGGCTTTATCTGATTTTGATGAGTTGGGGAGTCCAGCCCCCCCACTCAGCCCTGGGGGCCACCACCTCTCCTGGGCTAATTTTCTTTTAATGTGGTTGGGCACGCGACCCCTCCGCAGCACTGGGGACAGCCATCTCCCAGGGCTGCTATACTAAATGGCAGCCAGCTCCAGAAATGCCCTAAGGTGCCAACAATGGGACATTGCAGTTTGCTACGGGGTGGCAGGTGCACTGCTCCCGCCAGCCCATAGCAAATAAGTGCTCCACTTTGAAGAAGTGAGAGCATTTTGCTCCCACTTGTTCAGGAGGTTGGAACCGGCCAGTTCTGTGGGGCCTTCAGACTAAAGTGTGGGGGTCACATGCCCCCCACTGCCTCAGAAACCACCACGTCCCTGGGGCTATTTTGCAAATGAGAGGGTGGCCGTGCAGCCCCCATCCTGCAGCTGTAAATGGCCCTGGGGACCACCACCCCCCAGGGCCAGCTTCAGCAATGTCCCAGGGTCCCCAACTCCAGGAAATTGCAGTTTGCTATGGGATGGCGGGAGCACTGCCAGACCATAGCAAAGAAGTGCTCTACTTTAAACAAGCAAAAGCATTTTGCTCTCTCTTGTTCAAAGGGTAGCGCTTTGCTTTTTACCCCCAGGGAGCTGCATCCTAGTAGTTGCAGCTCCCTGGGGGTAAAAAGCAATGCCGGCTCCTACAGTAGGTCGGAAATCGGCCTGAAGAGGGGGCCTGCAGTATCCCCCTCCGCTTTATAATTAAAAATATAAAGATAGGCCTAGCCCCAGGGGATGGGGTCCCCAGGGCCAAAGTTGGCCTCAGGAGGAAGGGGGACAATATAGCCGCCCTTCCTAAAGTAAAAAATAAAAACGAAGCCGCGACTCACCCCGCCCCCATCTCCAATACTGTGACATGCTCTTTGCCTGGGGGATAAAGCCCCCTTCGCTGCTGAGGGCCCTTAGAGGCCAACTAGCCTGTTACCTCCAGTAAACCCAACACAGTGGGATTGCTGAGAGGTGGTAGATGTTGTCAGAAGGCACGCCCCCTTTCTCCATCACTCTGCAAATGTGCCTCCGGGCACTCTACTAGTTGCTGGATAAAGTCCCCTTGGCTCCAGAAGGACCTTAGGGACCAAGAAGCCCTCCTGGTACTTCCTGTAAGTACTACGCAGCGGAATTGATGAGAGCTGGTTAGAGGCCCAGCCCCCTTTCTCAAACACTCTGCAAATGTGACTGCTAGTTAAAAAACCTTGGAAATCACAAAAAAACAAAGGTTACAGGGACATTGTAGTTAGGGTCAGTTTTTACTCATACAAAACCAGAGAAATTCAGATGTTATAGTTAGCTAAGTTAACTATAACTTGCACCCCTGCAATGCACTGCTGACGACCTCGCATATTACATCACTCATGACATGGTCAGTGACATCACTGATGACATCACTGATAACATCACTGATGACATCTCAAATGGCATCGCTGATGACATCAGTAATGACATCATCCACAGCATCTCTGACATATCCACTCACACCCCTATAGAATCTGATGACATCACTGATGACATCACTGATGACATCTCAAATGGCATCGCTGATGACATCAGTAATGACATCATCCACAGCATCTCTGACATATCCACTCACACCCCTATAGAATCTGTTATACACCCACTGCCACTTCCACACAACCATTCACAAACCCATTCACAGAGCCATACCAGTACTTATACACCCACTCACAGATTCATTGATCTATATACACATGCACTCACTCAACAATACTGTCACTCTTAGACCCACTCACTCACTAATACAGCATTTGACATATCCACTCATACACCCATACAGGCACTCACACACTGATTGAGTCACCCATAGAACTACTCACACATCTAGACACTCACCCAAACAGTCAATCACACAGCCACTTACTCACCCAAACAATTAGGCACACACCTACTTACTTACTCATACAAATAGTAACACATACTCTCTCAGCTATACAGTCACTGATAGAAGCATGCACTCATCCATATAGCCACTCTCACATTGACTTACTCATGCATACAGTCACTCGTGTACCCCATCACTCAGCTATATTGCCTTTAACATACTCAGTTACTTATCCATGCTAACACATACACTCAATCACTGACACAGCCATACAGACACTCAATCACCCATACTATTTCTCACACATGCACCAGTTTCCCATGCAGCCACTGACTCACCCATTGACTCATCCATAAAGGCAGTCACATACATCCTCACCCACAAACACAGACACCTAGACAACCATAGAGGTAGTAAGACAACCAATACATCACCCATATAGCATTCATGTACCCACTAGCACACTTATACACCCATTTAAACATTAACTGACAGACAAATACACACATTCACACAACCAGTCACTTATCCATACATTCACTGAGACACCTAATCACTCATTTATACAATCAGTCACACACCCACTGAGTCATCCATATAGTCACACATGCACCCTCTGATTCACCAATACACCTTGGTATATATATTTAATAAATAGACAAATGTTGTGGTTGCACCACTAATGATCAATGTGCTCAAAGTTCACAGTCAGTCCATGAATTATTTAATTGTCCATCTTTATTATTATAGTATCTTCTTCTTTTTGGAAAAACGCAGCCAACGCGTTTCGTTCTCAACAGAGAACTTCTTCAGGGCATTCTTAATATCCACGAAAGTTCCGATTATAAATCTATGACCATGTTGTCTTAAGTCCGGAACGTATTAGGAACTAACGGCGGGACTCCGCAACATGGGATATTGTTAATGAATAGATTGTCACTACGATAGGTAATACTGTGACTATCATATCACATAGATTGTGGAATTGGTTTACATCAGAAAAATTGCACATATGGCTCACATTATGCTTACAACATAGAAGCAGACCGAAATTCAAGGTGTTGAAAATACGTTCCGGACTTAAGACAACATGGTCATAGATTTATAAACGGAACTTTCGTGGATATTAAGAATGCCCTGAAGAAGTTCTCTGTTGAGAACGAAACGCGTTGGCTGTGTTTTTCCAAAAAGAAGAAGATACTATAATAATAAAGATGGACAATTAAATAATTCATGGACTGACTGTGAACTTTGAGCACATTGATCATTAGTGGTGCAACCACAACATTTGTCTATTTGCTCTATTGACCTTGTTCTACAGGGTGGCTCTTCTAGACAGTAAGAGCCTTTTGTGAGTTTTGCACACAGAAAGTGTTTGACTTATTGGCTAAAAAGCAAATACATTTTGGTCTACTTTTTGGAATTGGTGCCTGTTGCTCTATTGATCCACTGTCCGGCGTTTGTTTTAATGATATATATTTAATAACAATAATAAGATATCTCAAAAAGAGTGAGGGTCTAAGGGATTCAGTTTAAAGACTCAAACAGTTTTTAATCCCCAAATCAACGTATAATATATATAATAAAAACTGTGAGTCAAATATTATGTTTGACCTTTACGCTACTACAAAACTGAAAATGAGTACTCAATAGAGTCTGGCTGCTAATGTATATATATCAATATGTATATATATATATATATGCATATGTAGAAAAAGGATTCCCATCACCCACTGGAAGGGGCTCGCTTCTTCATCTGGGAACCCGGAACCAACAGAGAACCATCCTCTACTAGAATTATGTAGACATTGGTTCAATGTATGTCCCAGATGCATATAATAGTATGTTATTCTTATAGTGAAGGAGACAAAATAAGTGATGGTTTAGGGTGATGTTTGCAGTGCAAGTGATAAAGGAGAAATAAGTGCTGTTTAAAATTGACTAACAAGGCACAAAAGTAGTTTATTAAGGCGCTGCCCTGATGCCAAAAAATAAAAACAGTGCTTTAACAGTTTAAACAAATAACTAATAGAAAACTGGTCTACATGTTTAAGCCAACGGATATTTCCATCCAGGCTTTCGTCAGGACCAAAGAAAAGCTACAGCAAAAATTTGTGTTATTGTGCAAACATAACAAAAAGAATCAGTAACAATACAACCTGAACCCTGCTGTTAGTACAGGATGATCTATAGAGAGTGGTTCTGGAAGGTTTACCTAGAAAAATTGAAGGCAGAGCAAACTCATAGAGAAAGCATACTAATTGTGTAGTGTCACAATTAGGTCAAAACACGCATATAAATAAAATATATCAATTATGCAAATACTTTATATGTATCTTGACACCTCAAAGTCTGTCATATCAAGTCGTAAGAAGGTTTTGGGCACTTACCCGATTTGTTGTGGGTGTGTCCCATGTCATGAGTGATTTAATATGTGAGGTTATAAGCCATGCATTGCGGGGGCACGAATTATAGTTAACTCAGCTAACTATAACGACTGAATTTCTCGGTTTCGTATGAGTGAAATCTGACCCTAACTCCCTAACTATAACGTCTCTGTAACCTTTTTTCTTTTAGTGAAAAAAACCACACAACAAAATAAAATATATATATATATATAAAATTTTCCAAATAAATTTGCCCGCTGCTCCAAATGGTGTATAGAAAGTTTCGTATAGCGGGGACTGAGAAAAAGGGGGACCCCAAAATGCATTTTCAGCATGTTAATTCACATAGGACCATTGAACGTGGCTACAGCCTGAACCGCTGGACGGAAAAACATTAAATTTGGCAGGAAGCTGGATTTTGGTAAACTGAATGAGCTTTTTGTGGTTTGGTGTAAATCAGTTTTAGTAGTTTGAAAGATATTAACTGGAAAACATTTGTACATAAAGGGACGCGAATCCTCAGCGGATCCAAAAGTCCCTGTGCTGTAACTTTATTTGCTGACACCACTCCAACCAGGAAGTGTTGGCAGCCATCTTGGGACCCCACTTGAGCTGAATTCCACAAAAAAGGTAAAAATTCAAAGAAAGGTGAGCAGAGTAGGATTACCCTCACCTCCTGAAACTGGTGGTGGGGTACCACAGGGATACCGCTGAGGGTTAAAACATTTTTGTAATTAATTTTTCCGCAATATCACGAATGGATCTGTGGCAAAATTGACATACAAAATGCACAGGCTACTGCACATCTCTGTTAGGAATCTCCCAGGTGGGACAAATCCAAGGGGCATGTGGGAATTATTAATATAAAGGATGGGGCGCATGGTGCCTCCCTCCAAGGCTCCCTGGAGCACTTCTTTTTAATTATGCAGGGGAGCCCTCACGGCACCCCACTGCCCGAGACCACCACCTCCCTGGGGCAATTTATGAAGCTAATGCAGAGGAGGTCCGTATAGCCTCTTCCGCAGACCCTGGGATTGCCAACTCCCCGGGGAAAATTTTAACAAAATTGCGGGGCCTCAAGGACCCCCATGCCCTGGGGACCACCACCTCACCAGGGCTGTCTAATTTTGAAATGGGAAGCCTCACGGACCTGCCGGGCCCTAGAAACCACCACCTGCCTGGCGCCAAATCAATTTTTAAAATTTGGAGGGGCTTTGAGGCTGCCCTACCTCACAATTCTCAGCCCCAGGATCTTCTACCTCCCTGGGGCAGGCCCTCATACAAGAAGGGGGGGCAGCCCACCTCCTGGAGCCAATAATAGCCCAGGGGACAGCCACCACCCAGGGCTGGCTCCAGGCTTTGTCCTGGGGTGCCCACCCCTGCGACATAGCAGTTGGCTGTGGTTTGGCAGGAGCTTTACCACTCCCAAAAGCAACAGCAAATGCTCTGCTTCCAGCAAGCTAAAGCATTGAAAATGCTCTTGCTTGCTGGAAACGGAGCAGAAATGCTTTCACAAACAAGCAGTTTCCTTTCCAGAAGCTCCCTATATGTGTGAAAGAAATGCCCACTTCCGCAGGAGGCGGGGAGCCGGCAGGGACCACAGGGCATTCAGGCTCCAACCATGGTCCCAGTGGAGACTAGGTGCCCGGAGACCACCCAGCAGACATGGCCAGGCCCTGTGGGATGTGGCCCAGTGGTGATATCAGACCGGAGAGGGGAGTGTCATGGCCCACATCCTTGATTTGAAAAAAAAGACAGGCCCTGGGGTCTCTGGGGTGGAAATCGGGCAGGAAAAGGAGGTCATATGGTCCCCTCGACCAAATAAAAACATAAAAATGAAAAGGCCAGGTCCCGGGTTCCTGGATCCAAATGCAGCCTGGGAGAGGGGCCACACTGCCCCCCTTCCCTAGTAAAACAAAAAATATTGAAAAAAGAGACAGCCCGGGCAAGTCCCCAGAGGCCCTATCCCCTTTCTTCACTATTTTGCATTCAATCCTCCTGGCCCACTACTGGTTGGGGGAAGAAGTCCCCTTGGATGCTGAGGGGCCTTGGGGGCAAACAAGCCCTCCTGTTTCCTCCGGTAAGTCCCAAACAGCTGGATTGCTGAGAGGTTGTCAGAGACCATGACCCCTTTCTCCACCAGTCTGCAAACACACCTCCTGGCACACTACTGATTGGAGGATGAAGTCCCCTTGCTTGCTGGGGGTCCTTGGGGGCCAAGAATGCCTCCTGTATTCTCCAGTATGTTGCACACAGAAGGATTGCTATGAGGTGGTTGAAAGCCCCACCCCCTTTCTCCACCACTCTACAAACACACCTCCTAGCCAACTACTGGCTGGAGTATGAAGTCCCTTTGGATACTGAAGATCTTTGGGGCCAATAACAATTCCTGTAACCTAAAGTAAGTCACACACAGTGTGATTGCTTAGAGCTGGTTGGAGGCCCCCTTTCTTTTTTTACCTCTGCAAACGCACCTCCTGGTGTACTACTGGTTGAGGGATAAAGTCCTCTTGGATTTTGAATGACCCTGGGGGCTAAGAAGCACTTCTTTTACCACTAGTCAGTCTGATACAGCGGGATTCCTTAGAGCTGGTTGGAGAACCTGCCCCCTTTCTCCACTACTCTGCAAACACAACTGCTAGTTATATAAATATAGGAATTCACATTTAAAAAAACAAAGGATACAGGGATGTTATAGTTAGAAAATAGAATTAAAAATCCTTAAAAAGTCACTTAAAAAACCAAAGGTTACAGGGATGTTATAGTTAGGGGATAGAATAAAAATAAATGTAGAAATCCACTGAACAAAACCAGGGTTGCAATGACGTTTGTAGTTAGGCTCGGATTTCACTCGTGCAAAGCCATAGAAATTCTGCAGATATACTTACCTGAGCTAACTATAACTTACGCCTCCGCAATGCAGTGCTTATGACCTCACATATTACATCACTCGAGATGATCAGTGGCATCACTGATGAAATCTCGGATGACATCTCTAAAGACATCACTGATGACATCATGCAGAGAACCACTCACACACCCACTCACACCCCCATACAACCTCTCATATGCCTTCAGACACACACTTATTCAGGGCAATAATGGGGGTTCTTTGCCCCCAAAGACTCTCGGAAGCCAATGGGCCTTCATCCCCCAACCAGTAGAGCATCAGGAGGCCCCTTTGCAGAGTGGTTGAGAAAGGAGGCAAGGTCACTTATGAGGTCTCTGCAATCCTGCTATGGGGGAATTATTTGTGGCAGCAATAGGAGGTATTTGCCTCAACGACAGTCTGCAAACAAAGGGACTTCATCCCCAACCAGTAGTGCAGCAGGAGGCCCCTTTGCAGAGTGGTTTAGAAAGGGGGAGGGGCCTCTGATGAGGTCTCAGCAATGCTTCTGTGGGGGACTTTCTTGTGGCAACAATACGGGTTATTTTCCCTTAACAACCCTAAGCAGTCAAGGGGACTTCATCCCCGAACAAGTAGGACACCAGGTGGCCACTTTGCAGAGTGGTTGCGAAAGGGGGCAGGCCTCCAATGAGGTCTCAGCAATCCCACTGTGGGGACTTACTTGAGGCAACAATATCTGTTTTTGGCCCCCAATCAACCACTACAGCCAAGGGGAGACTTCATCTCCCAAACAGTAGTGCCCCAGGAGGCCCCTTAGCAGAATGGTTGATAAAGGGGGCGATGCCACTGACGAATTCTCTGCAATCCTGCTATGCAGGACTTATTTGTGGCAAGAATAGGGGTTCTAGGCCACCAAAGACCATCAGCAGTCAATGGGACTTCATCCCTCAACTAGTAGTGCGCCAGGAGGCACTTTTGGAGAGTGGTTGAGAAAGGGGGCAGGACATCCGATGAGGTCTCAGAAATCCCATTGTGGGGGACTACTAGTAGCAACAATAGGGGTTTTTGGCCCTCAACGACCCTCAGCAGCCAAGGTGACTTTCTCCCCCAACCAGTAGTGTGTCAGGAGGCCCCTTTGCAGATTGGTTGAGAAAGGGAGCGGGCCTCTGTCAAGGTCTCAGCAATTCTCAGCAAGCTCAACTTTTACCTTTATTTTGCCTCTTTCTGCTCATTTAAGCCCTTTGTTTTGTCGCTTTCAGCTCGCTTCTCACCTTTATTTTGTTCTTTCTGACCTTTATTCACCCTCTTTCTGCTTATTTCTCACATTCATCTTGCCTCTTTCTGCTCTTTGCTGACCTTTATTTTGCCTCTTTCTACTCATTTCTCACCTTTTTCTTGCCTCTTTCTGTTCACTGCTGACTTCTGTTTTGCCTCATTCTGCTCATTGCCAAATTTTATTTTGCCTTTTTCTGCTTGTTTCTCACCTTTATTTTGCCCTTTTGCTACTGGTTTCTGACCTTTTTTCTGCCTCTTTCTGCTAGTTTCTGACCTTTATTTTGCCGCTTTCTGCTCATTTTTTACCTTTATTTAGCCTCTCTCTGCTCGTTGCTGACTTTTATTCTGCCCCTCTCTGCTAGTTTCTGACCGTTATTTTGCCTCTTGCTGTTCATTTCTCACCTTTATTTAGCCTCTCTCTGCTCGTTGCTGACCTTTATTCTGCCCCTTTCTGCTAGTTTAGGACCTTTATTATGCCTCTTTCTGCTCATTTCTAACCTTTATCTTGCCTCTTTTTGACCTTTGTTTTGCCTCTTTATGCTAATTTCTGACCTTTATTTTGCCTCTTTCTGCACTTCCCTGGGATGTCGGGGAGAACCTTAAGATCCTTGGGGTCCCAGCCAGCTCCCCACCTCATGTGTGAACAGTTATTGCTGCTACATGGAGGTAGCTGCTGGAAAGGCAGCTCCTTCCATGCAGGAGCAAACTGTTTCATATCTTTTCCTGCCCGCATGTCTGCTGGCATTGAAAGAGATGAAACCTCCATTTCCAGCAGGCAAGAGCACTTTGATGCTTCTGCCCACTGGAACTGGAGTGTTTGCTTATGATTGATGGGAGCTGTTAAAGCTCCTGCCAAGTGTAGGCAAACAGCTATGTCACGGACTGGGCACCCCAGGACATAGCAGGAACCATGTGGCCCCCTCCTTACTTTTGCATGGGCCCCCCTGTGGAGGTGGTGGTACTTGAGCAGAGAAGGCTTGGGAGGGAAGCTGTGCGGTCCCTTTCCCATTCTTGGCAAGATGTATTGGCCCCGGGGAGGTGGTGGTACCCGGAGCCAGGTGGGTCTACAGGGTCCCCCATTTTGTGCTATTTAGCCCCAGGGAGGTGGTGATTCCCAGGGCTTGGGGAGTCCATGTAGCCACCCAACAATGTGTGTTTGCCCCAGAGAAGTAGTGGTTCCCAGGGCTTACAGAGCCCACAGAGGGGGCCACATTTTATATTAAGAAAGCCCTAGAGAAGTGATGGTCCACGGGGTTCCTTTTTTTAAACAAAGACCCCGGGACCTGATTGTTTCTTTAAAATGTTGCAGCAAATTCACAAATGTCACAAATTAACTGTATTAAAAAACAAAATTATGCCATGGAGGGGTTCCAGGTGAACCCCAAGACCAAGCCTTGGAGTGGTAAGGGTCTTCCTACTCTGCCCCCTTATCTTTTTTCTTTACATTTGCTTGTGGGACTCAGTTGAACCCGAGTCCCAAGATGGCTGCCAACACTTCCTGGTTGAAGTGTTGGCAGCCAACCAAAGCTCTTTATTTCCATGCACAAGCTTGTTATTATTCACCAAGTCCCAGTGGCTACAGATATGACTATCTTGATTTTCTTAAATTTCTCAACAACTACTGAACAGATTTACACCAAATAACTGAAAGTGTGATCTGCGTAAACAAATCTACCTTTCTGCTAGGTTTGGAGTAATTCCATCCAACGCTTTGGGGTTGAGGCTCGACTAAAGGTCTTCTAGGAATTAACATGGGAAACGCATTTATTTTACTCCTTCTTTTTCTCGGCTCCCACTTCACGAATCACTCCAAAACTTTCTACTCACAACAAGATTCACTGGGGCACGTTTTTCTAAACATTTTGTTAAGATTCGTCAAACCGCAGCAGAATTATAGGCAAATCAAAAAAAAATCCTATGGAAATATGGTCCTAACTATAACCACCTACTGGTGACCCCTGTTAGGTTCTATATCTATCTATCTATCTATCTATCTATCTATCTATCTATCTATCTATCTATCTATCTATCTATCTATCTATCTATCTATCTATCTATCTATCTATCTATCTATCTATCTATCTATCTATCTATCTATCTATCTATCTATCTATACTGTTTTTTATCAGAGGATTTCCAAACAATTTGGGATTTATAACACCAACAGTCTGTCAACAGTGTCTATGGCATGAGTAAAGCACTTATCACTTTAAATGTGTATGTCCCACAATGCAAGGCATCATGTGATCAAGGCCTTCCAGGCCGAAACGCGTAATGGCAGACAACTTGCAATAAACTAACTCGCAACAGCAAGATGGATGTAATAAGGAGCGGAGAACGTGATTATATATATAATATATATATATATTTTTTTTTTTCTCAGCAAAACTAAAGCATACAACTACCAACAAATACCAAACACATGTGAACATATACAACTAAATACATGATAATAGCACACAAACATGTGCTAGTCACATTCACTCTCACTATAACTCAAAACACATGGTACAAGCACAAAAACTACAATCACACCTCCAAACCTGTGCAACTTTTATGTGGAATATGGAATCATGTAAACACAGTTGACCAAAACAGTAATATATGTATATGGTATTTCTATAACAAGAACCTAGTCAAAAATCAGCAGAGCATTGTACATGGTCAAACACAAGCATAAAACCAGTGAGTAAAAGGAGAAGAAGCTGGATTGTTCATGTAAATGCATTATGATGCAGTGTTCTTTAAAGAGGTGAGCCTTGAGCTCTTTCCTAAATTCAAAAAGTGTTGAGGTGGTCCTAAATACAGGGATAATGTTCCAGATCCTGAATGCATAGATGGAAAAGGCCTGGCGTCTTTGTCTTTTTTATTCTTCTTAGTTTGCAATCAGATGGTGTTCTTGCTGCGAGTTACCAGGGATGGTGAGCTCATCTGCAAGATAATCAGGGGTTGAGATCGTGGTTGCTTTGTAAATGATGTAGCTAGTTTTGAAGATGCACAGGTTTATGGAATCTGCACCTAGAAATTGTAATAGAGCAAATTTGTGGCTGAACATTATACTTTGGTTTACAAAGGGGCTTGAGAAATTATTTGCCAAATAACAATTAACAGTTTTTTGCAGGGAAAGATATATAATAGCTACATTAGAAAATGTGATGAACATTGATCTTCAACTTCAATATTGGCACAGAATGAACAACTTCAGTTCTACTTAGGAGGCTACTAATGATATAATGAGAAGTATACAGATACGTTTGCTATTACCTATTCCAATAAGACAGTTATGTATTCATTTAAATAATACGTCCAAAACTCCATATGCATGGAAAAGCATTGAAGTTTGAAGGAATGATTAACAATGCATTAAAATGTCAGCTAAATTTACTGCAGTGAACAAACCATTCATGTTTTCCGCAGTGCATTCTAATTCACACCCACAGATTCTAAAATGAAAGTTTGATTTTGAGCTGTGACGCATACTTAGGTGCTGTCTGCTTTCAGTTTGAGTTATGCGCCCAAACACCGATCTGTTCTAGACAGGTTCTGCTGGACTGACCACAAATTCCTCTTTCTAGAGGTACCTCTCCCATTTGAAGCCCCTCTTGAGGATCACTCCTAACTGTAATCCACACTTCATTTTGGGGTGAAGAGCCTCATTCGGGCATGTGCAATTACTCCACCTGGACACAGCATTCTTTCTGCCCTGCGGGGGTTAGATAGGTGATGCGTACCCCAAGGTGTTTACCCCAAAGCTGCTCCCAGGGAGTAGAACATCCACTAGACATCAAGGAATAATATGCAACAAAATGGTGCTGGGGTGACACCACCCTCACAATGGATTATGCCCCATCCCAAAAGGTCCAGTACAGCCTTTCTCCCCCCTCAGGCAGAAACATGTCAAAATCACATTTTGACAGGCTACAGAGTAAGATAATTAAGGTGTGAGCCAAGACGGAGTGACTAAAGTCCATTACTGAATAGAAAAAAAGCAACAGAAGTCTCAAACCAAAAGACAAAGATCAAATGTCCATATTTCATTGCTAACAGAGACACACAAAAATCCTGTAAACAAACTAACACAAGTACCCCTCATGAACAGCACTTCATAGACTGACTGCAGCAATGTAGCATGTTATTCATGTAGCGTGTTGGATAAAAGCACCCATTTATAGCCAGTGTTAGTATAAATTGTGCATGCGCTGCATGTGCAGAAGCTGGGACTCTAAGTCTACCCAAAGTCTCATCCCACCTCCTGCAACTGTTGAAAAAAAGCTATCCTAGAAAAATGCACACATGGATCAATTTCTGAGAGGTCGTCTGCTGTCTGCAGCAATGAAGTGCACATAAAGGAGTCACAGGCCAACATTGAACTGCCTGTCCCCAGGAAGTGCAACAAATTGAATGTGCGTTCTGTATTTCAGAGTAGGGTGCAAATTCTGGGTTGGACTGGGACAGAAAATAAGCCTAGGCACCAAAATAAAAATGGCCTCCAATAGCAAATCAGATATTTGCAAAATGGGCCATTTTGTAAAGAGAATCTATACAGGTGTTTTATAAGGTTTGGGGGAACCAATGTATATGTGCCTGCTGCAGGCAATATTTAGGGTAATATCATGGACATCAACAGTAAAAACTATGCAATAGAACATGATCACAAACAGCCCCCAAAAAAAGCTCATACGCTGAGTTTTCAGACTAGCACATTGGGCACTGCCTGATTGACCTATATGCCAGTCCGACTCTGTAGGAATGTCACTGCTAATTGACTTGCTGCCTATACCTGCAATCCAGTAATACATGGTATATACTCCTCTCATTATGGTTCAGCACCTGCGGCTTAAGACCATAATTGTGGGGTATGTAATCAACGGTTGTCATTGCTCGCAGGTACCAGCAAAAATACTTATAACTAGAAGCTGCACATCATAGGCTGATGTTTCTCCCATCTTAGAAGGAAAAGGACTTTTATGGTTTACTTTTAAATCGGATAAAAATACTTTTTGACTTTGACTTTGGCATTCTTGACTCCAGCCTTAAACTGTAACCACTTATTTCAAAGGAATCTGGTATTGAGGACAGTGACTTTCAGTGTGTCCTATATGGATGCATCTGCTCTACTTGTCTCCTCTGCCATATTGCTTTATCTGATATCCAGGTAGCATCTGGGGGCTGGTTAGTATCAAGGACAGTGATAAAGAAATATTGTTTTTGACCATGATCTGCATCAATTTAAGGAGATTTATGACTGGTGCCTACTTTAAATCACAATTCTGCTCTTTTGCTGGCTCAAAATGAGCCATCTTGGAATTACATTATGCCTTAGTTGCATTATCTACACTTGCCTGGGATTACTCATATGTTTAGTTCAAAGGCATTTTGTGAAAACCGTATTACCTAGGCTGGCAGGTTCCTATTAAGAAAAAAATAATGGATGGAATTTTTCTCAGCCACGGCTGCCCACTGGAAACAACTGGTAACTCGCAGTTAAGCCTGACAGCTTTTGTGCCAATCAACCAGAGGGCTAAGCACAGGTTAATTTAGCGACTTTTATGGTTCACCCTGACAAGGATTGTGGTTGTTGTTTGAGAAGGTTTCTCAACCCCCTCTGCCAAAAACAAAATGTCTACACACACACACCACAACATTACATGTAATGCTAGATCTAAGATTGGAGGTTTATTTGAGATAGCTTAGGGGTAAAGCTCTTGTCACAGATATCCTTGTGTAACCTGTGCCCGCACTTGCCCTTTCCCTATTGCATCTACCTAAAGGTCTCTCACCATCTACTTCACATGGGATGGGGGGGGGGTTGCCTTGGACTCATTGTCTCTCATCCTCTTCCTGCCTCAGGCTGGTCCCATCTACCCTTTCTATATTACCTCCCATCAAGTCTTTGTGTCCATTGGGTGAGCAGACAGCTCCTGAGGCAACCAATAAGTTAAATGCCACCCAAATGATTCAATATTTGCTAAAGCAGTAGTCCATCCTTCTCAAGTCACACTTACACATGGATGTATGATGTTATAACGCGTGTGTTTACACCGATGTAACCACGCGATGCCATTACAACGCAAGTCTTTACATCGACTTGCGCTAGATGGCGTGCTAACATTAGAAAAGCGTAATTTACTATTCCAACTCCAGTCCACTTAACAGTAGGGAAGGTGTTGGGATAGTAAACTACACTATTTGTAATGTTAGCACGCCATCTAGCGCAAGTCGATATAAAGACTTGCGTTGTAATGGCATTGCGTGGTTACATCGCGTTCGTTGTAAAATCCGCGATGTAACTGCACGCGTTGTTAAAGTTTCGTTGTAAAGGTTGTTCCCCTTACACATTATTGCACAACAATAGTATATATGAAACAATACTGTCACCATCATATGCACAAAACAGATCAAAGCCGTACAGTTATCTGTGTTTACTCCCTCTGTTGCACATCCTTTCAAGTTATGCTGACATATTTTCATATCATCAACTTATATATCCATTGCAAAAGAGCTAGATTACACTTACCAAATCCACAAACACTTTAAAACGGAATCAAGGTCACATAATTAGGAAAGATAGCTAAAATCTAAACAACCATTTGAGGGCAAACAATAGAGAAACATATAACCCAGTAGAACAAAACACATTGCAATTTCTTTCAGCATACACATCCATGGCTCTAGTATCTTTAAATGTGTGATATTACTTCTATAGTTTCTGTTAGAAAGGAGAAAGAAAGAGGGATCACTGATTTCTGGCTGTTGTGTAGATCATCACACTGTACAGGGGTTTTACGGTTCAAGTAGTTTTAAACCTCAGTTTCCTGGAATTATAGACACCTTACATCATTACATGCTGTTAATAATTCTGCAGTATTATTACAAATTTACAACTTTTACCTAGCCTGCTCGCTCATTTCCAAACAAGGGGGCGTATGTACAAAGAAATGACGCAGCATGGTGCGGCTAGCAATTTAGCTGCACCATGATGCAGCATTACAAAATGCAGGTATGCAAAAATACAGCTCATCCCAGTGTTTTCCCTTGCGCTGGCACTGAAAAAGCTGCACCCTGGTGCAAGGGTGCCTCTGTTGCATGGTTGATTGTACATGTGCAGGAAGGGGTACCTTCCTGCACATAAACAATCTTTAATGGTGATATGCTCCTTCTATTTGTGCTGTAGAATGCAGTATACATAGTAAGAACAAAAAACGAGGACAAATAAAAAAAATTCTCCCCGTTATGCCATTCTAATGCCACCCTTTCAATAGCATTAGTTTTTGGCGCTGCCTCAGATTTACAGTTTTTTGTAAATCTGGGGCAGTGTCAAAAAGCAATAAGTGTTGCCTGGGTACTCCCACAGCAACACTCAGTCCATGCTCCTTTTATACAGAAAACTGCATCATAGGGTACGATATTTACAAGGTGGAGTTAAACCATGTAAAGAGCCTTAGCACCACCTTGTAAATATGGAGTAGGGCATTGCTCTACCAGAGCATCATAAAAAGTGACTCTCTGGTGGCACAACCCCCTTGTAAATATGCCCCAGGGTCTGCTGAAGAGACTGGGCTACTAAAAGGCCAGCTCTTACTGCCAAGCCAGAACCTGGGTTTTGAACATATGTATGGGTTTATGCTAGCCTGCTTTCTTTGTCCTCTTTGACCTCTTTTCCCTAAATTGCTGTTAGGAGGAATTGGACTAAAGTGGACAACATAGCCCAGATCATCTCACTGAGATCCTATGCTGACTGGCACTAGTTTTCTAAATAACTTAAAACTGAAACCTCAACGTTCTTTGTTCATGAAGAGCTGGGCATGTGCCATGTGATTGATTTTTTTCGGCTCTGTCCTCTGCTGCTTTGGCTTTCAGTCTGGTGCAAGGAGGAGCTAGGCCTCAACAGGTTTTTCATGCAAGATTGCATGAACCTGGATAACGTTACTCTGATCCCCTGGCTGACCTATGTTTCCTCCACAGTGAAAAGTTTCGAGAGGCAAAAACTTTATCATTATCCAAGTGGTATTGTTCAAACCGATAAAAGATGGGTCAAAGAAGTGTTCAGAGATAAGATGACAGCAGATTGGGAGGCATCAGCCCAGATCAAGCCTCTAGTCCGTCATGCACTTTTAATGAAAACTGTAAGCGGCTTGGAGCCGTACCTTACCTTGGACATGCCTCGTCATCAGCGATGACTGCCAACTTTTTTCAGGCTTAATCTATTCCCACGGCTTGTGCCTTTTAATCATGGTTGTATTAATGATTCTATGCCCTGTGTGTGATTGTGACAATGTTTCCACTAATGATGCCTTGCAAATAGTTATTGTCTGCTCGAAATACAACTATTCGTGTTTCAAATATATACTTCCACTCTTGAAGACACTGAATTTTAAACGAGTGAGGCCTGCTTTACTGTTTCTCCAGTTCTTAACCACTCCCACAGTGTGCTATTTGTTTATCTTGCTATCTTTCTGGCGTATTGAAGTCGACCCAATAGTATTTTATCTGATTTATATTCTTAATGAAATGTATTGTTTTCAAGTTTACTTTTATCATTTTATCTCTTAAAATTGAATAAAGAAGATTAATTGATTGATTGATACCCCAACCCTAACCATTATTATAATTTACTGGTCAAAGTCCACCCCAGTCTTCTCAATTGAGTACATCTGGTTGCTTGTTTGGAAATCTCACACTCTCACCTCCCTGATATTATTGACTAACCTATGTCACCTGTGGATAAAGAGCCCAGGGAGAACAATGACCACTACATAGTACAGCGCGGCTGAAACAACATTGTCCCAATTGAACAACCAGTCTGCATCATGTGGTCCACAATGGACAAACATTAGGTAAGCTTAAAACACAAACAGGCCACCTAAAAAACAAAATTTATGGTTTGTCTACCATTAAACTGACCAAATAGAAACATGTAATTCTAACATATGTCCCTTTAATTAGTAGATCATAGTTTAAGAGTCAGAATATCTGCTGTCCTTATTCAGATTAATTGTTATACAATAAGAATGTCCATACTTATCTCACATCTTTCTCCATGTATATACAATCATACTTCATTTATAAAGAAATATAATAAGGCCAGCACAATTATTCGAAGCTGCACAAATGGTGGCTGCATCTAAATATTTGACCCTATGATCCTCTTCCATACGTTCCCTTCATTGTTCAACTTTGCTACCCTTTCAAACTCAAAGCTGAAAATGGAGACATGGGCTATTCAGTGAGCTCACTGCAGTATCTGGATGCTGTGGTTTCAGGGGCAGTTAACATTCTTGTTACAAGGATCGACTAGAATTCAGGCTTCTCCAACAAGTAGGTAATGAGCAACTGGTAGCTCTCCAGCTTACAGTAAGTAGCTCTCCTTTGTATAGCACAGCCTACTAAATTAAAAGCTTATACTTGGCTTATATATGTGTACCAAAATTAAAAATTGTGTATTCAAGATGAAAATGGATGTATTTTTAGAACTCCTCCTAAGCTGATGTTTGGAGAAAAATGGTTGGATTCCCAAAATATATTTAAAGGTTAGTAATAATATTACCTTGCTGCCAAAGTCATTCAACCTATAGTAATTATGTATTCCCTCTGAAAAGCCATTCTAAACTGACAAAGCCTTTTTTACATCATTGCCGGCTACCCTGCCTGATGCTCCGAGATGATCATGGCAAGTAATCTTGAATGGTGTGACTACTAAAGTAATCTTGCCTGATGTGGTCACTTTCACTACACTAATACGATTAGTAGGGGCATATTATCAAGCACGGCGTTAAAATTATCGCCGCTTTAGCGGCAGAAAACTGCAGCTAAAGCGGTGATAATGGGCTTGATAATATGCCGGAGTGAGAATTCCAATAGAAGCCCATGTTAACACCAGAACTTTAGCGGCAGTTTCCGGCTGCTAAAGCGGCGATAATTTTAACGCCGTTTCTTGATAATATGCTCCAGTAGCTCGGGATGATTTTCATTGATCATGAGTAGCGCTTATTACAGAAAACGTTGGAGACCCCTGGATTGGATGCACTTGAATTACACAGGCCCTGCTGGCCTGGTCAAGCACAACTTTACTTTGGAGCCGCAATGACATTTCAAAACACATTCAATTTGCCAGGCACCTCTGAACCATTTGGGTTGATTAATTGCATATAATAGTCTATTATTTTTAGCTCCTAGGTGCCGGGCAGAAGAAAAAACCATCACAATTAATAAGCACTGAATTATGAACTTTTCATTAAACATACTAACGCACACATCTGGGCTAATTTCAGAGTTTTCCCAGGGGAAGTTTTGATTCACAGTCTATTAAGGACATTCAGCTTGGGAAGCAGTCGAAGGCCCTTGGACAATGTGCTCATAGCAATATGGCTCCTGTTTTATGCCCCTTTACTATTAAATACTTAATTAGCCTGGAGAATCAACTTTACAAGGGCATTCTAAATCTTTCAGTAAATACACTGGTACACAGGGCAAAGGCTCTGACCTCAGCCAGACATAAAAACCAAAGCAATTAAAATGGCAATCAGTTAAACATGGCGATTCAAATGGAACAGTCACCTCTCTTTGTCATTAAATGGCATCCAGTGCTGAAACCTCAGAGCAGCTTATCGCATAGGTTAGTCACCAGTGAAACATGATGCATTTCACTGTTTCTCTACACTTAATTAAAATTTATTCTCAGTAATTAGTCTTTTTGTTTTCAACGTGCAGTGAATCATTTGACTCTGTCTGCAGTTCTCTTAATAGTTTTGCAACCTTAGTGTTAATTGCCTCGTGCAAGCTGCTTCCTTATTAGCTCCCTTCCTAACAAGGTTTACATTTCCAGATAAATAAAAAGTAATAATTGTATGGTACATTTCTGAATTCAGATTCATGAAATTCTAAATTATTCTTAATTCAGTCTTTTGAAGAGCAGCAGGACATTGGGTCTAAATAATATATATTTTAACAGTGGAACGGTGCAATACAGGCCAAAAGCAATCTTGTACAGAAGACCCAAAGGTGCCTACATGATGTATCAGGGTTTAGGTTCAAGGGTTATATAGATTCATGTAAAAACGAAGGCGATGGGTACTAAAGAAACAATGATGGGAATTCCAGGATGATTCTTTATATAAATGGTGTCAATTTTAGTCCAAGCTGAATGTTAAGTCTGGACAGCCTGCCTGTTTTTTGGGGTTCAATTGAAAAATTGCAGAGCAACAGGGCAGGATTTAATACCAGCCACTGAAAAGGATTTGTAGGACAGAAAGAAGAAGTCCACAAACTGTCAGGTGACGTTGACTGAGTTTTCCTTGATACAATGAATGTGAAAGAAGGGCAACAGCATAAGCAATGCTGCTGGTTGGTCAGAGCATTAGGATGAACATCAGGCTGTACCAAGTGACTCAAGGTTACCCAGCAAAGTTGCTCCAGGTTAAAGATGACATCATTGACAAGGACATTCTTCACACAGATAATTTTATTTTGTATGTTTGCTCTGCTGGAATCCCATTTCTAACATATCTCTGTGTCTAATGCAGTCTGGGAGGATTTTTGAGCAAATCATAGCCCATAGCGAGTTTCATTGACGCTAGCAGCCCAAAAAAACCCACAAAGTGGATGTGATCAGCTACGGACATGTCGCCAGCTTCTTGAGAGCTCAAAGGGAAGAGAATATTCTGATGACAAATGAGTTGTGGTGCTAATCAAGTTATAACCATGTTTACTTAATTAACAAAATTTCAAGTGACTGCTTGATAGTTTCCGACTTTGAGATCCAGATTCCACCATCTCTCATTGGCTGGTTAGACTGTACCCCATTCCAAACACCTTATTTTCTGGCACCCTAAACTCTTATATTTTTCAATTGCATACATTATTTTTCTTTTCTGAGTCTTCATTTTGGCCTATGCCTATGTTTTTTTTGTTTGAATCTCGTTCTTGCTTTTTGGTAGGTATATTGTACAGTAACTGCTCATAAGACATTACAGTAAGCGACATATCATCCGCTTCCGGTTACAACAGGCGCATATCTGGTATGTCGAATTCAACAAATGACAGTTTCAATATAAAGCTAGGATTACCAAAGCCAATTGTCCCCTTCCAAACTATATTATCATGGCAGTATACATTTATATTGTGTAGGCATCATATAACAACATTGTGACCTAACATACATTGCAAGATTGTAGTTTATGCTAAGAAGAAAATTCAACCGAGGTGATCAATTGGAGTCTACAAATGCAGTGATACACCACTGTGCCGTTCCCCCCACCCACCACCAGCAGTGCCAGTACGTGTTTATGATTGTGGATGTTAGAGCAGCACCACCCTCATGTGCGTCTGACTTTAATGAAGAGCTGTGTCAGTCCTCTAATGTCTCTGCAATCATGGGAAAGTCTCTACATCTCTCGGATCCCAACCCTTCCTTCAATTGTGTGTGTCCTCCTCTGGAACCTGTGTCGATGATTGGAAGTCTACCAGTGTTGCGTCCCAGTTTTGAGTTACTGGGTATTTTTGCAGCCCCAGTGCGTCCTCCCTGTGTAGTGCCCTACTTTCTGCCTTCGCCCACACAAGGAATGATTGTATCTATGCATTAATTACAGGAGGGCCTGGGGACTTCCACCGGCGAGTAATAAGCCTCTTATCGGTCATAAAGCTCAGGCCAAGGAATCAGGAATTGATCTTGTGGTTTTTAGCTCTAGGGAATAGACCAAGCAACCACGCCTCCCAAGTGTGTAATGCTGGACATTCCGTGCAGGAGGATCATCGGGTAGTGACATCATGCCAATAGGCGAGTAAAGCAGGGCAGTGCCATAACATGTGGAGCAGGCCAACCCCAACTAGTGCACATCGGGGGAAAAGCAGCATCCGTCCAATGAAAATCTTGGTTCATTTTGGCGGGGTTAGGTATGCTTTATACACTATGAAAAATTGTATGAGTTGGAATTTTACATTCCGTGGGCTGTGTGTAGGTCCTGCCAAGATCGTTGTCCAGTCCCTTTCTGTCCAAGGATGATAAAGATCTTCATCCCAGCGAGCTCGCAGGCGTGTCAGTGGTGATGTTGTGTCAGCAACGATGCAGTTGACCAATGTATGATGTGACCAACCGTCCCCATAACCTGTAAGTATTGTATTTCTAAATGCGACAGTGGCTCAGTGGTCATATTGCCCCTTGCACGTGCCAGTGTAGCCAGTAGCGAGTTATATAGTTAAAAGTGCCCCTGGTGGCAAGTCTGTGCCTCCCACTAGGTCTTCATAGGGTAGCAAGACACCTCGCTGTACAGGTCTCCTAGTGTATGTAGTCCAGCTGCATGCCAAGTGGTAAGTAAAGCCCGAGATGTAATGATGGCTTGTCTAGTTTTGTCGAGGTGGGGCAACGCAGGTGCATATGAGATCACTGAACACGTCAAGTAGAGGCTCCGTCTATAGCAGCTGTGTGCAATGGCTAGTAACAAGGGACCCGGTGTAGCGGCTCAAATGATCGGGTGAACTAGATGGTGGATCGACCAGGGTGGCAGCGTAGTGGCTGTGTTGGTCAGTTGCAAGCCTGAGAGCCATCTGGACATCCATTGTAGCTGGGTCGCCAAGTAATTTAGTTTCACATTTGGTACTGCTAACCACACCTGATCCAGAGGACGTACAGCTTTGACAATGCAACCCTGTAGCGCCCAGCATTCCAAATTAATTCGCACATTTTTCGTTCAAAATCTCGAAAGAAATTTGATGCACATATATGGGGATATTCGAAAAATAGTATAAAAGTCTCCAGAGGATCTTTACTTTCAAATAAGTTGATCATAGATAACAGTAGCATCTTCCAAAACATCATCTGAGTTCGAATGAAGGACAACGCTCACCTAAGGTTGCCATTGAGTAGTTTGTCTGAGGAGCAATATATACGATCGCCTAGTGAAACATAGTGGGCTGCCAGGGCACCACCGTTTCGTTAAAGGAAAGACATGGATCTGGGAGGTCCAACACAAAAGGAAATAAGCAGAACCTACTTCTGTTTACCTGGAGATCCAACAGACCTGCAAATCAATGCAGTATTTCAACTATTGCACCATGTACAGTGCGGACATCCCGGAAGTACAACAGCAATCACAGATATGGTGGTCTGCTGACCCCAGCAGATCACATCCCTGTGATTTTAGCGATTCCCAATGCGTTGCAAACCGTGACCTATCTCATTAATATTCATGAGTTAGTCCCATTTGGGACCCACTGGGAATCACAAATTATACTGAAAAGAGTTTCATACACAATAAATATGATTTCCTAACTGTGATTCACAGGAAATCACAATTAGGAACTCTCTATTTCAAAACGTTCATACATGTGGCCCTAGGAGGCAGATGCACAAAACCATTGTGAATCGGCGTTCAGTTGCAAACTGGATGCTGGTCAAAAAACAATGGAACTGGAATGTGCAGTCCTAAATTTTGCATTGTAAATGATTACCGATTCTGTAATTTACTGACTCCAAATACAGAATCGCAAATAAGAGATTGTTACTTGTTATTTGCTATTTATATGTTCATCTTAGTTGCAACTAGTGAGCAATCGCAAAAACACCATTTTACACATGCAATTTACTACCACCTCGATCCAGTGATAATATGTCAACTTTATAAACAGTCCCAGGATGCATCAGATTCTTCCAAAATGTCTGCTCCTTATGTCATTTCGGGGAGAATCAGGATTCTGGCATGTTTACGGAGAAGGCAGAGGAGACAGGAGACAATCTTTAGACTGGGGGTCACACTTTTTCAACAGAGGAAGTGATATACACCAAGTATAGGCTAAGTAGTCCTTGTCCTAATTGCTGCTTTAAAGACTTGGCTTTAGAGACACACCTTATGCAGTAAGTTGTTCTCCACCCATCTGCAGGTGCTATTCAGTTTGCCACTATCACCATCTGGTGGCTCTCAAGGTGTGTTTGCAGCAGCTGGTGGTTTGTCCTAGAAGGCACTGTTGCTGTATTTCTATGGGTTCCTTAATGCTTTGTTAGTGCGCATTAATAGCTACTTATATTTCCCTGGATATTCACAGGAATTACCTACCACCAAGACAGATTTTTACTGGATAATCAACATTCCTAAAGTCATAGGATGTGTAGATGGAACACATGTGACAGTGGGCTCACCCTCTCCTCTTACGTATGTATTCTGCAACAGGAAAAATACTCATTCTATAAATATGCAAGTGGTGTGTGATGCTAAAAATGATTGCAGACTTGGTAGCACTTTTACCAGGCAGCACCCATGATTTATTCATATTCAGACACACTGACATTTATTCCAGGCTATAAAGAGGAGAGTTGATTACATATGTAATGTAATACGCCAATATTGCATTTTAATTGCAAAAGAATGTCACAAGTATTATTACTATGATGTGTAAATGTATACATTACTATTTCAGGTGATAGTGCATATGCCATACGCACATGAATAATGTCTCCATTTATGAATCCATCCACACACATTGATCACTCTTCCTGTGTGGCACATAGAAAAACTAGAGGTGTCATTGACTGCACATTTGTAATACTGAAAAGTAGATTCAGATGCCTTCACAAGAGTGGTGGTGCTCTAAAGTACTCTCCTGGAATCTGTACTAAGATTATGTCACATGGGCAACTATACCCAATGTAGCAACTTGTGGATACTTAGAAGTTTCTGTATCTGAGTCTGACACTGATGATGATGAAGATCTGCTACCACACACATATACAACATGATGCATAGGGAGCCGCAGCGGGTCGAAGGTGCTCTGCTTCCAAACTCATTACTATTTTTCATGGTAAGTGAACACAATATTAGAGAATCAAAATAAAAGGCATGTTTTGATTGCAAATATAACTGAAGCTTTATTCCTATGTTTTGCTGGGAAAGTAAGCAAAGAAAAATGACAGTATATCATGTGACAAGTATTGTTAAAAAATATTTTGAAATATGTGTACAAGGACACAGGAAATCCAAATTAAACATTAGGATAACAACTATTGACTTCCGTTTGTTATGAACAGAAGTGCCGCCACCCACATTTACACCTCCAGCACTGCGACACATAGTTTCACGCACAATCAAAGTGTCTCTGACAGATATGCTTCTGACACTGGATTGCTCATCATGGATGTACCACCTGACTGACAACTACTACCTGAGTGGTTTGTATTCTCTCTACAAAAGTTGTTAAGTATATCAGTCCACGATCCACATCTCGTCTGTAGTGGTCCATTTCCACTTGGATATTGACAGGACATCCTGACAACACAGATATTGCGTGTGCAAATCTGTTAATTGATTTAGTCAGTCCATCAGCGCAGGCAGACCGTTGATGTTCTCCATGTCTTTGATGGTCATGATTGGTGTTAAGATCTATACATAGAGTATTTTAATACATCTTCTGAATTTGTCAGTCTTCGCATTCATGGTACTTTGATTATTAGCTCAGGTTGTTGCAATACTATCTAATCCTGTGGTTATACTTTTCATAATATTACTATGTTTTGCATTAACCCTCTGTTGCAGGTGCTGAATCTTGAGCATCTATGCCTCGAAACCACCAAACACATTTTGAGAGATGTCACCAATTTCAATCTTTTTTTGGGATGGTGTCTTGGCAAATTGGCAAGTGTGACATCTACATCTTCTATACAGTCTTCTTGACCTGACTACAGGTTATTACCTCAGATTCCTCTGAAGCACCATAATTTGACAATGTGTTCTAATTTGGAAATTCCTCTTTTAGTTTTCCAATTCAAATTTTATGATTTACACTTTGAATTTGTTTTTCTCTTTTTTTGATTACATTTATATTTTAGTGCTTTATTGTGCTAATATTCTGACCAAATGGAGAGTGTTCTGTGTTTCTCACATGGACCATTGTCGTTTTCCCCATGTTAGCCTAATCATGCACTTTGTAGGCCGCTTTGGTTTTGCACACATCACTAAATAATCATGTTTGTCTTTATGCCACATTGTATTTTCACCTGGAACCAACCTATGTTTTTGTATTTTATTCTTTTTCTGCAATTTAGTATGAACAGCCTAGGCAAAGTCAAACAACATTGCCCCTTGTTACTCTCTCTGGCCTGGTACTACCAACTAGACATAATAAAGGAATGCAGCTGTGGTTTTTGAATACACATATATTTTCATATAACTGAGGATAGGGGTTCTGAAAAAACACTCACAGAGCAAAGGTCCTAAGACGAGAGTGCTGCATCATCCGAGATGTAGAACATCCACCTATGTATGCTAAGGTACGGGGTCCAACACTAAACCAAGAGATCTATAATATATAACCACTTAGCTTTAGTAGAACAGGAGGGGTTAGGCAGATCAGTCAGATAACACGACAGGGCTTTTTATGGTATATGGTTTATTTTTTATTTTTTTTATTTTTTTTTTTACTTTATTTCGGCCAATTTGGCCATAAAAGTCACATACATACATTTAAAAAAAAACCAAACTGTATACATAGCAGCAATTTAAGAAAATAGTGCATAGAAAATGAATACCTTAATACAATTCATTTCATTTCAATTTTTAAAAATATTTAAAAATACTAAAAATGTAAGAGTTTTATAAACATATACACATTCCCAGCTCAAAGTACCTGACCTTGTTTCTTACGTGTTATGTAGACAGAGTATAGAAATTTACTTATGCTAAATACAATGTACTGGGTTGAGTTACTTTTCATGATCCTAAAGGCTATAGTGCAGGACCTGGTTCCCAAAAGGTTACACATTGGTTCTAACCATTTCTTTCTAGCATTCATGTAGGCGCTACAAACAAAAAACATATGAGCCTCATTCTCAAAACAGACATTGGAACACATAGGGCAACACCCCTTTTTAACATTTACTCCTCCCAGTCTTTTTTGTGCCCATCTTTCAGTGTTGTAATTAAGCATAAGTATCCCATATCTGAACTTTAAGTAAAGGGTTTTCGCAATGGGAGGCTCTATCTCGTCCAGGAATGGTTCAAAACGGAACTCATCCTTAAATGACAGAAAGAACTGGACAGCGGAGCCTACACTAATTCCATCCACTAAATTTCTGTTCATGTGGGTCCAAAAAGCTCGCTTAACTATTAATTTAGAAGAGGTGGGCAGTTTGTCAGGAGCCTCCCACATAGAAAATAACCCTAGAAGTGTAAACCATTTTTTGATATGCACTAGCCATTGGATGGAATTAAAAGAATCAAGAGTCATCAGTTCATGTAGACCATTTCTATATTCTATCAATTCCGGGGTAGACCAGAGCCTAACCCAGAATATCAATGGTCTTAAGATAACTAGATGGTCTGTTCTCTTAAAGTTCAGGTCCAGTTGGAGCGGTAGAAGAGGTGTACTATTAGGGACCCTTACAGAAGCACGCATGAATTTGTTGTCCAAATTTTGAAAGCTATTCTTGGCCCATGCGCCCCATATCTCTGCTCCATATAACACAGCAGATTGTATTTTAAATTTAAAAAGTTCTAAAACAGGGGTTACACTTTTACTCGTGCTAGTATTCATTTTACATAAAATTGGTTTAACATTTTGGGCATACGTTATCTTGCTTTTCTCGATTTGGGCTTTCCAACTTAGTTTGGAATCGAGCACAACACCCAGATAGGAGAAGTTTTCCACAATATCTAGTTTTTGGCTATTCAGGGTTAAAGACCCTCTATCTGGCATACTGGGATTTAATGACATGCATTTTGTTTTGTCAGCGTTGATTTCCAGGCCCTTTATCTGACAGTAGCGACTGAAGGAATTAAGGAGTGCCTGGAGGCCCTTTTTTGTTTGAGATATCAGTAAAGTATCATCTGCGAAAAGCAACGCAGGCACCCTTTCACCATTGAGCTGCGGCGAATCGTTAACACAGACATTCAAATAAGCAGGGGCATCATTAATGAACAGCGAAAACAAGGTAGGGGCCAGGACACATCCCTGGCGAACCCCACGTTCAATCGGAATATTGCGTGTCAACTCGCCATTAGGGCCCCACCTAATGTTTGCAAAGTTGTCAGCGTGCAGCTCAACTATTTGGGCTAGGAGACATCCCGGTAGACCCATTTCTCTTAGAGTTTTCCAAAGTAGACTGCGTGGGACAAGATCGAATGCAGCCCTCAGGTCAACGAAGGCAACATATAGGTGACCTTTTTTAATGTGCACGTACTTCCAAATCAGGCAGCAAAATCGAAAAATTTGGTCAGTAGTGCTGGTCCTACTCCTAAACCCAGCTTGAAATTTGGAAATTATATTCGAGTCTTCCAGCCAGTCGTTGATCCTGAATAGCAAGTGTTTAGCATATAATTTTTGGAGCGTGTCCATCAGACTAATGGGTCTGTAGTTAGAGGGTATCAATCTATCCCCCTTTTTAAATATTAACACAACCTCCGCGGCACGCCAGCTATCAGGAAAGTTGCAATTTGTTGATAAAGCATTAAAAAGGCGGTTCACATATGGAGCCCAAACGTCAACTTCATGTTTATAAAGATCCCCCGGTATTTTATCAGGACCAGGGGCTTTGGTGTTTTTAAGTTCGTTGATCGCCCTTACTGTCTCATCCAGTGTAAAATTGAGGGGTTCAATAATGGGAGATTCAATAAGGGGGGGGCACCATAAACTCCCTTTACTGTCACCATCATATTGTTTATAAAGATTTGTAAAGTGAGTTACCCAGGTCATCTCATCCAGGAATACATCTTTTACAACTCTCCCAGCATGCCCCCCATTAGCCACCAGCCTCCAGAAGCCGATATTGTCATTAAGTTTTGCTGCAGCTAACATTTCAGCCCAAATTGATTCTTCCCATAGTCTTTTAGATGATTTAAGTGTGCGTTTGTATTCAACCCTTGCAAGATTAACTTCTTCTTTTGCCTTGTTTTTAATGGCAAGCAATAAATTTCTTTTAGCAATCCTACACGAGTGGTCATACCATAACTTCCCGTGATTAGCCACTCTTATAATTTGTTGTTTTTTTCTCGGCATGTCTGATAAATACGTTTTTAATTCTGAAAAGAAGATTTTGTGGAGATCAACAAAGTAATCAAGATGTTCAGGTGAGAAGCCATGGTCAACTGTGTGTGCAAACGTTTGCTCAAAAAGAGAGTATACCAACGCTAAGGCCTTACCATCCGCCAGAACGCGTGGCCATCTTACTGCACGTCTGTTGTTGTTTATATGAACGTCCTCACACGTGCTTACAGTTGATGTTGTGATAGTATCACTAACCAAATTCATATTGATGTAAAGTTCCAAAGGATAGTGATCGCTTTCCCCCCTGCTTACTACTTTCAGATCGATCAAAAAATGCCAGAGGCTAAGAGAAACAAGTACAAAATCTAGATTGCTTTTAGCTTTAGAGAAGGTTGGTTGTTTTTGCAAGTCCGATGGGAGACGGCCATTTCCTGCTCTCAGGCCGTGGTCTGCAGTGAGTCTTAATATTTGGCTGGCCAATGTAGAGTATTTAACAGATTTTGAGGTACCAAGCTGGGGGATATTATACGCTTGGTCCTCATCTTCAAACACATCAGAAATGCCCGGAACAGGTTCATAATTACAATTTAGGTCTCCTCCCAAGATGACTGGGATATCTCCAACTACGTTTTTCAAGAGGAGATCCAGGGCTTCAAGTGTTGGTGAGACCTTGGAATGACCAATCGGACTGTTATAAACATTAATGATGTAGCATCCGTTTCCACAGGGTGGAGTAACCCTTAGGGCCAAGATATCGGGAGAGCCAGTGTCAACAAGATCAACCTTCATGGCCAAGGTGATTTTTAACCAAATTAAAAGGCCTCCCGATGGTCTTCCTCGATCGGACTGTACTGCCTCAATACCATAGGTTTTGAATCCAACCCGATGTGGAACTTCTGTTGCCCAAGTCTCTTGTAACAGACAAATGTCACAGGTGTCAATATAGTCTGCCCAGTCAGGATCTTTTAAGTTCTTACAAACACCTGCGATGTTCCAAGATAGGATGAGTAGACGAGGTGATAGACTCTGAATATCATGGGAGGGATTGACTACACACTGTTTAGATAAAATGCCTAGCTGAGAATTTAGCATATCTTTCTCTGCATCCCTGACTCTTTCTTTCACTACGATATTATGTCCCCCAACCGGTCCATCCTTAGCTTTACTATAGCATACATTTCCAACTTTGTAAGATAATTCCACTTTCTGGGGGTATGAAATGGTCCTATGCATCCTAACCTTAATGGTCTGATCTTCATTATGCAAATGTAGGACATTTTTTAGTTTGGAATTACCTATGTCCATGCTACAGAAGGTGTCATATAAATTAGAGATGCAGTCAGGCATAGTGGCAAGTCAATCGACGGCGTCAAGGCAACTGAATCTATTGAAGGTGGTAATGCCAGACCACATATTATAATCACCCTGTCTAGCCAAGTTGGGAGCACTGCCATAATAATGGTTGACATGGTTCCACTTGGGGACATGGTGAATGGGTCTAGGTGAGGGGTAGAAAAATGATAGGGGTCTAGCTTCGATGGCAGGATTCACACCATACGATTTCCAATTGCATATTAGTTCAGCACTTCGGGGATCTTCGAAGGATATGACAATACAATCACCCGTGGTTGATTTGGCCGTTGGCCCTACCCATGGTACCCTCCTAACCATAAGGATCTTGCTTTTCATCTGGTTAGGAATAGGTTTGTATTTGTCTAGCCAAAAAATCACTTTATTTTTTAAAGAATGGAAATTTTCTTCATATTGGCTATCCAATTCTGGTACCCCTGTGAGGACGACTACAAATGGACTAGCGTCTGGGGGCAGATATATATACCCTCCTCTAAAGTTACTGTACATATGGCTCGGGGGGCCGTTTAACTTATGAGTGGTATTTATAGAAGATTTATCTGGCAGGGGTTGATTGCTTACAGAGTTAATATGGGAAAATACAGGCGGATTAGATCGAGATTTATTTGGGACTAATACGCTCTGATTGGAGGAATGGGTAGAGGGAACAATTGGTAGTTGAGAAATCTTACTATGTGCCTGCTTTTTCTGTGGAAATTTACTAGTAGTATTTACAGCAGTAAAAGTTGGGGGAGTTGGATTGGGTTTATCTTTAATACTACTAGTTGGTTGTTTGGCATTAGTATTCCCTACTATCCCCTCCTTTTTTTGCTGCACAATCGATGAATATGTGTTTGTTGTTAAGACCGGGGCGGGAACTGGAGTTTGTTGGATGGTTCTAGGCACATCAGTGCAGTTAAGGCTTAAACTTGACAAAGTGATAATGCTTTTCTCAACTTCAAGTAGTTGGTTCTCAATGTCAGTAAGCCTGGCTTCTAGTGGTTTGAGTAGTCTCTTTAGTGTCTCCCACACTATTTTTAAAAATTCTTCTTTTCCACCATCTTGATCTGCCATATCAGACGAGACTCTTTGCCCCTCGCTAGCTGAATGTTCAGACATGCTGATAGAAATTTGTTCGTCTAAGATAGCATTAGTATTTTCTACAAGTGCTGGGGCTACATCATGTACAATGTCAGTTGTTACAATAGGCAAACTTGATGATCCCCCCGTGATATTATGGCTAAGGGCTACTTTTGCTTTTTTCCTAGCGAAAGCGGTTAGGTGTTTGCGTTTTCTTTTGTGCTTTGATGCAGCCTTGGCAGATGGCTTGCCTTTATTGGACTCTATCTCAGCTATTTGCTGACAGGGCTCCTCATTTGTGATATCCTCAGCACTCTCCTTTGGAAAATTCAGCAGTGATAGGCTTCCAGTTTCGGCTCTGACAGAAGGCCCAGGAGGTTCCTGATAAATATGAGGAGTTGTTTCATCTGATGTTGAGTGAACCTCAGCCGAGATTATAATTGGTTTTGTGCCAATAATGCGGTCAGGCGTTTTGGAGGTTGCAATGCTACCTAGAGAAGATTTTTTTCCACGTGCAAATTCACATGAGAGCCTCCTAGCACTCTCAAGTTCTATTGAGACTTTGTGCTGAAGTTTGGTTATTTCATTGTCAATTGAGAGATTAGTCCTGGTGATAAAATCATCTAGGGTGCCTGTAGCCCTTTTAGAGAACTTAGAAGCCTTACTCCTTGTTTCACGCGAGAACATTGTGTACGAGGGATTTTACAATTATATGTAAGTAGTGTAAAAAGGCCAGCTAATATGACACAAAAATTAAAAGCCAAGAGGAATGGCCCGGTCCGGTCTTACACGGTCTCTAACGGCCTAAAACGGCCCTGTCTTTGCCCGTCTTCGCCCGGGCTGCGTCCCGCGCTGCGGGAGTAGGATGTTGTTATGAAGCCTCAGGAGGGCGGGGGGCGGGCCAGCAGGGAGAGCGGACCGGAAGCTCTCCGTCGGTCTAGCAGGGGCTTCTGGTAGTTGAAGTCCCCGCACGCTCGCAGCCCCGCTGCAGCCACACGCCTGATGCCGCTCCTCCTCCCCAATGCCTCAGTGCTCCTCACAAGCGCCAGGTGTTTTCCCCTCCTCAGCACAGGCGAAGGGGCACCCGCGAAGCGGGTGCGCCGAGAGGTGGAATTGCGCCAAGTTGAAGACGGGTAAGCTGCTGTAACGTACTGCCTGTGTTATTTATCCTCCGTTTACCGTTCAGTAAAAATATAAAAGTGTCCCAGTTTATCCTCCGTTTACCGTTCAGTAAAAATATAAAAGTGTCCCATGGTTTATTAACTATGCTGATGACATTATTGATATGTATTTGTTGTCTAATTGTGGTGCAATTATTGCATCTTAGAGCACTATAGTTTCAATAAACATTGTAATTGTGTCTCTTGTTATCTTATTGTGGACATGTATGAGTGAGAGAGTGAAAGGGTGTGTCCTGTAACTGCCATCCCTGAGAGGGTCGTGAGGGTTGTGTTCCGGGATTCCAAATCACTAGTCTCTCTGGAAAGGTTAGGAGGGCAAGAGAGGAATTATAGCTATTCGGTCTAATGCTCATACTGTCTGAGGTAGTATGGTGACTCAGTCCCTACATACTGATGCTCCATGGTCCCAAGCATAGTTCAGATCCTGAGCAGAATCCCTGCAACAAGCTACCAGAGTCTCCTCAGTCATAAAGATACTACTCATAAAATGTGTTTGTGAATAGCAAAAAAGTCATAAACTTGCACAAAAGTGTAAGTTTACCTTTGTGGATCATGCCCTATGACTTTCTTTTTCTGGAGATGTATTCTATTGCCAATGTTAACATATAGAAGTGTCTGAGAGCAGTTCCCAAATACGAAAACATGGTAAAAGGTTCATGGAATATTGAATTGATTGCTATTGTGAATGTTTTATATGAGATAAAGGCATGACAAATTCAAACATTAGGGTGATCATTTAAATGTGACAGCAAGCTTTCTAGCCCACCAGATGATTGGATGCCATGGCTTCTGCTGTCCTGGTGGATGACCGCCTGCCATATTTGGTGATCTAAGTCAGGTATGATAGGGATCTGTGTGCTTTCTGTAGAGGGACCCCTGTGGCACGTAACTTGAAAGCATTGGTTTTGCCAAACAATTGAGATTCTTGTTGTGCCCAGTGGACAAAGTGTTTTGCCTTCTGAAAGATAACTCTCAACCAGGAGCGTGCTTTCAGAAAACAAAAAAGCAACAATTACTATGCTGAGTAGGGATTTTTCTATCTGTGAATGGGGGAGGGGTCATTATGCATTTTTACTGCCTTGGACTCCTGTGCAACAAATGGCACTCCCTAGCAGCAAAATCAAGTAGGAAGGGAGAGTGCCAAATTTACCTGATGGCTGCACAGTGAACAAGCCACAGGGTGAAGGGTTTATGTCAGCAAAGCTATTTGATGCTCTGCAGGTGTAAAAACAGAGGCCCATACTTAGGAAGCCTTTGCTTTGTCCTTGCATCATGCAAGGTGGCACAAGGACAGCATAAAGGCTTCAGTAATATTTATAAAACCAACAAGGCCTGATTTGTGTGGCTTTGTAAAGAAATGTAACACAAGGCAGCTGCTTGCACTAAGTTACATTGCATTTCAACTTGGGAACAATTCCATGGGCAGAGCATGGGTGTTCCTGTGTATCCACCCATGGATTTTGCTGCATTCCCCAATTTACAAAGACTTGTAAACCTGGGAATGTGTTGAAATGCTATGCCTTCCCAAGTGAGGCGTAACAAGGAGAAAGATCTTAATGTCACTTTGTTATTTCTTTTTTCATGTGTGCTGCAATCTGCAGGATTATTTTCAGGGAGTCCATTCCTGCACATAAAATGCATGGTGTCTGCGTTGACGCTAGGCTGCACACAGTGCACCAGCGCAACGAGTGAGCAGAAATGTTCTATATCTCTGTAAATATGTTTCATTTCTGCCCGCTCCCTTGCTAACAACCTAGAGCTTTGCTTGCTGCCCTGCATTGCATAAAAGTTTAGCAAATGTGATCCCAGAGATTCTCCAGGCTCTAAACAGAGCAAGGGAAGAATAAAGTTGTCAGGGCGTAAACACCCGATTTACAGTAGTACTCCTTTACCACCAAACGCAAAAAATCTACCCAGGTTATCAATGATGTTGTGAATCTTTGGGGGCATAGAATGCTATATATTATATTGTTAAACAAAAGAAGTCTATCATTGTGTCTTCAAACACACATTTTTGCTTCAATTGCAATTTTGAGAACTGCTGTAGTTTAAACTGCTTTTAATCATTTTTAATGTTACACATTGATGGGAAAGAAGAGGAAAATGCTTTGTGCAACCTGCCTTTCTTAAGCTAAAATCATGTTTTTAATTTGTTTTAGTAAAGTAGTCGGCATTTATAAAAGCAACATTTCTATGTTTCCTAATATAGGACTATTTTCTAAAAATATAGGTCCTAAAGTCCTACATCATTAAACACTGTTTTTAGTTAATTTGAGATCATTGACACCTTGAAGGAAATTTATCAACATTTTAGGGCATATTTAAGAGAAATTGTCGGAGAACGAGCTGCACAAAATTTGGCAGCACTATGCTCTGACATTTTCAAAATGCAGGAATGTGCCGTATTCACATTGATAGGTTTTAAATTAGCATTTTTACTATTTGTAAATTGGAGAAAAATATTGATGTTGCCTTTCTTCTAAATTATTTTTCACGTAATGCCAAGTTGTATTTCAATAAGTAAATAATGTTTATTAGGTCCCAAATAGGAGACTACTAATTTAAAGAATGACTTCCTCTACAGGAAGTCCAAATTCTTGTCACAGAGCTTTCCTCTTCTATAATTGTAGAGGCGTTTGTACTTGTGTTCTTAGCTTCAGTAGCATTGGTTATGCCATTTCGATTTTGCCCACTAGATGTCGCTGTAGACCCTGGAATTGCTCTCAGAGTGTCCGCGGCAGCCAGAGGAGCCACTGAATTTCGTGATGGGGAGAGCGAGATCTGGACTGGAGCAGACACTGAAGCGGGAGTTTTTCGAAGCAGATCCATCACAGATGTACTGGCCACCGGTATAATCGGCTGTTGTTTTGATGTCTTTACTGTTTTTCCAATTCCTGCATCGAGATTGGTAAGAGAATCACCGCTCTCTGCCCGCATACCGCCTCGCTTTGCTGCCAGCCCCTTGTCACGAAGAGCCTGCTTCGCCGCTCTCGTCTTGGCTGCGGCAGCGGCAGCGGCTATCGTAGCGGCGTTTTTCGGCGCCATTGCACAAGGGACACGGGAAACATTCTGTAAGGGCGAGATTGTATCTCAAATCCGAGCCGGTTGATCGGATTCCTGAAGTCCGTCCTGCTTCACCTGCGTAGCTCCCCCGCTGGTCTGCCCACGAGCGATTAATCGCAGTACAAGTATCCCGATCAAAGAGGTACAGAATGAAAAGCGCAATTGTAGAGCACTCGGGTCCGGTGCAACCATCAAGTGTCGATCTTCTGCTCTGCTCCCAGACATCTTACAAGGGTCACCATCGGAATTTTAAAAGCAGTGAGGAATGTGCTAAGTCTTGTTCCAATTAGTCCCTGGTTTTAATGAAGCATCCTTGTTTCTTCATTTCTTCGTCTCTATTCTTTTCCGAAGTACTGGTTTGGGAGCTGCCTCACAGCGGTCTAGCACGCCACCGCCATCTTTGCCCCCCTCCTCAGGAAAGCTCTGTGACATGTAAGGAGCCAACAGGTGCATCGGCAGAAACATTAAACACTAAGGCTGGGGTGGACCTTAACGTTGGAATGCAAGGTATTGAGAACCTCTCTCTAAGTAATACTCCTGTATGTTCTATAGCCTCGTCAGCCTCTTCAGTATTATTGATACAGACCACATCTGCAGGCTCACTAGCGCCAGCGCCAGTAATAGTACTTGGTGCTATGCCAACGGTCCAGGAAACCCCAACGACTATGGCAGCGCAGGGAGGACAAATACCGCAATGCCAGCCCATATGCAGTGATCTGGGGATATCAGATTTAAGAGATACTGTAAAAAACCTGGGGGATTCGTTGGATTTCCTTGAGGCTCCTGACGACAAGGTGAGAACCAATGGAGATGAGATAACTCCCGATCCTACTGACACGGATAGGGACCCCTCAGACTTTTATTCAATATCAGAGGGGATAGAGGACGCAAGATGGTCAGACGATTCCGAGCTGGATATAGAAACTAACACTGGTTCTGAGACTGAGAGCGATCACGAAGAGAGAACGGCAGAAATGAGAGAAAATAAGAGAGCTACAATACGGAAGAAAAGGGCCCAGGTGCTGACTTGGGATTACTCCCCCTCTATTGCATTGGGATCACTAGAACAAGAGCAGGCCACCGGCTCTCGACCGATACAGGGGTGCTCTTCGCACCAACAGGATGCTACACTCTCCACGGTGATGGATACAGTCCTTCAGGCTATCGCCTCCCATCGTGAGGAAACATCAAGGGATGGGTGCAAAGCACAATTAGCCCTACATAAGGTTCAGGGAGTAGTGCGTAAATTGTCAAGATCAGTTAATACTTTTAATACCAGAATGACAGAAATGGAAGATCGCATAGTCATCAATGAGGCAGAGGCTACGGCTACACATGAACAAGTTGAACTACATGAAGCAGAACTAAGTGACGTCAGATGGAAGCTCGAGGATATGGAAAATCGCCTACGGCGTAATAATCTACGCGTCCTTGGAATGCCGGAAAATATGGAAGGCTCTGATATCCGAGCCTTCATTATCCAACTCTTTAAAGATACACTTCCTGAGCTCTCTTCATGGAACTGGGAGCTTGAGGTTCAACGGGTGCATAGAATACCAATCACTTTGAAACCCACTAGGAAACAAGGAAATTAGCCACGGGCAGTCCTTGTATATTTTGGAAACTTTCTTCTCCGACAGGCTATTTCAGATAGAGCCAGGCCAGAAGCTCGACGGTCTAGGGATTCCATCTCCTATTTTGTGAGACCGGATTTTTGCCACACTACGGTGGAAAGGAGATGGCGCCTGAGACAACTCATTAAACCTTTTATGGAGAAGAAAGCACAAGTTTATCTCAACAACCCAGCCAAACTGAAAGTTCTATACAATGGCCAGACCAAATTCTTCACTTCCGAAGTAAAAGCTAAAGAATTTTTAGACAATCTCACTTAAAGGCTTACTTTAAGTGGTCATCGGTTGAGAAATAGAGAAAACAATCGTTGGATCTGAGAATAGTCAGCGAAGAGAAGAGAGGATAAGGGACACTACTAGACACTATTGACAGTATTGAGTTTTCCATTTTTGAGGCATCAGATCAAACAAACTTTAAATATCTCTATATGTTTCTTTATATATATATATATTTTTTTTTTCTTTTTCTTCTCTTTATGGTTTTGTTTTATTATAAGATTATACTCACCACAAGTCTGGTTTGGGAGCGTCTCTCCATCACTAAAGACTCTTATAGAGTCTAATTGCCTCACAATTTGGGTGGAGGAGGGTGGAGGGAGGGTTGCTTGGGGTTGGAGGGAGTGGGAGGGGGAGGGGGAGGGGGGAGGGGAAGCGGGGGGAAAAATGGAAAAAATGAGCTTCATCTGTAGTATAAGAAACGTTAAAGATTATTTGATCACTCTAATTTTTTCCTTAACTGACAGGAATCCTATATTAGTTATTTTATTTAATCAGAACTGTCAGAAGAATATCAATGTGAATATTGAATGTAAAGTTGGTTGGTGGTGGTGTAAATTATGTAACTTAGATGGTACCGGGTCAACGGGAAATAGTATAGAATGGGGAGATTAAAACTACGATGTTGGAACATAGCGGGTCTCAATGATGGGAGGAAAAGGGCCCAATTTTTTCAATTATTATGTCAGGATCCTGTCGACATTCTCTGTATTCAGGAGACTCACATAGCTGGACATGATAAAAATTTATTAAAAATTCCTGGATTTAATTTGATAGCTGCAACATCTCAAACGTCTAAAATACAGGGAGTTGCTATCTTGGCAAGACCCGGTTTGGGGAGTCCTAGACGCCGACTAGTTGACAAACATGGAAGGTGGGTTGTGGTCCAATTAGACTCATCTATAACCATCTGTTCACTCTATGGTTCTAATTTGGATGACCCACAACTCTTTATTGAACTTGAATTAGAACTGGCTTCCTGGACCGGTCCACTTTTTCTGTGTGGGGATTTTAATATAAATATTGAAAAACTGGTAAACAATAGACTCCCTCAGAATTATAGTGGCCGTAAACCCAAAGTTTACAGGGCTTTATCTCATTTGATGGATAGTCACAACTTAATGGATACCTGGGACATCTTGAAGCAGAATGATAATGGCTTCACTTATTACTCCTATCCCCATAACAAGTATGTCCGACTAGACTATATTTTGACATCATTACATCAGACAGCCCTAGTAGATATTATTAAATCCCCTAAAACTATCTCTGACCACAATGCACTTACGTTAATTTTTGAATTGGACAGTTTTAATAGACCTAATAACCAATGGTCATTTGACCGAAAACTTCTTATTAACCCGGATTATATTAATCATATTACATTATATGCTCAATCTTTCTTTGATAGCAATCAATATAGCGCATCCAGATTTAGTGTATGGGACTGTTTTAAGGCAGTAATAAGAGGAGAGACTATAGCGTTTGTCGCTAGTCGTAAGAAAAAGCAAGATATTATTAACAAACAACTTAACGCGGAACTTATTAACTTAGAAACACTACATGCTAAGCAAATTCAACAAGGAAGTTCAACCTCTGATACACTGCAAAAATTATTGACTTTAAAAACAGAAATGAATAGCTCGTTAACTCAAAAAGCAGCGGAAATTTATCAAACCAATAGAGATAGAATTTATGAAGCAGGGGAAAAAGTAGGGAGGCAATTAGCTCTTAAAACTAGACAAAAACAAACATACAATAAAATAAAGAATATCGAATATGAGGAACAACAGTACACCTCCCCTCAAGATATTGTAGACGTGTTTCGAAAATATTACATAAAATTGTACCAAATTGAAAATGAACACCTTTCTATAAGAGACACGAACATTTTTCTTAGTGAATGGCTTCCGGAATCAGAGATACCAGGAATATTAGACAGAGTAGATAGAGCTGAACTGGAGAAAGATATTACAATGGATGAATTAGAGATTGCATTGTCGGACTTACCTATTGGGAAGTGGCCGGTCCTGACAAGATCCCCCTAGAGCTATATAAGGTGCTGGGCAAACAGATACTACCCTACCTATTATATCTGTTTTTAGGGGTACATTATCACTCAGCTACACCAGAGTCTTGGAAGCACACTAATATAGCGATATTTCTAAAAAAAGGGAAACCCCCCCAGCTTCCATCTTCATATAGACCAATCTCACTTATAAACTCTGACTCAAAAATTATACTCCAAGATACTTGCAAACCGACTGAGGGGGGTCATCGAACATCTCGTATCCCCGTGGCAACATGGTTTTATTCCTGGAAGAGGAACGACCGATCATACCCGAAGAACCATCGCCTTATTTGATATTATGGGTGTCACGGGGGGAGAGATGTCGATGATCCTACTCGATGCCGAAAAAGCATTCAATCGAGTATCTTGGAGTTTCTTATGGGGAATTATGGAATTCAACAACTTTGGCCCATGTTTTCTCAAAGCTCTAAAAGCCCTGTATATTAGCCCTAGGGCCAAACTATCCATTGAAGGTTTTGAGTCAGAGTTTGTAGAAGTACAAAGAGGCACTAGACAGGGTTGTCCCTGTTCTCCGATATTGTTTGCCCTTGTAATTAACCCTTTAATTTTAATGCTTCTTGACTCCCCCCAAATTCAACCAGTTAAGGTGGGTTTATACTCTACTAAAATATTGGCATACGCCGATGACATCGCCGTGCTTACAACCAAACCTGCCGATGCAATAGCAGAGATAGAACAAATAACCCAGGTCTTTGGATCTTATTCGGGCTATTCTCTCAATAGAGGCAAAACTATGGTTTTGTGTACAAACATTATTATATATGATAGTCCCTATAGAGTTAAAAATGCAATTTATCTTGGAGTGAATATTTCCCCTGAGATAAAAGAGATTAATATGCTTAATTATGATCCTTTGATCAAGGCAGTGAAAACAGATCTTAAGAGGGTAGATAATTTACATCTTTCCATAATAGGGAGAGCGAATTACATTAAAATGAGTATATTTCCAAGAATATTATATCTATTCCGGGCTATCCCATTGATGGCCGATGGTAGCATTGTTAAAAGCTTTGATTCCATAATATCCAAATTTATATGAAACTATGGTAAAATCAGGAGAGCATTGCCATCACTAACCCTCCCCTTACATAGAGGCGGGCTTGGTATCCCGAATTTGACATTCTATTTATGGGCGACACTACTCCAACAAATGGGCCTGCTCTTTAAAATCAAGCCTTCCAGTCTACCTAACACAGACTCCTATATCCCTTCTATTTTCGAAATAGCATTAGGTAATAAATGTCGAGGGCTATTTTTGAAACAACTTGAAGCGTCATATTATAAAAAGACCAAGTTTAAGGTGATAGGAGATGCATGGAAAATATGGAAACTTGCCTCTAAACAATTAGGTATACCCAAAATAACAAAATATATTTCCCTTTGGCATAATAAGATCATATCACCATCTTTGATAGATAAGGTCTCTAGGAGATGGGAAAATTTAGGCATATATACACTTGGCCATTTCTTTGGACAGAACATTACCCCATCCTTCGAGGGACTACAACAGAGATTCGATATTTCATCCACAGATTATCTAAAATATTTCCAAGTTTTTACTAATATTCGTAACTCTAAATTTAATATTAATTTAGATAGTTTTTACTTCTTCTCTATTATTGGGAAGCGAGCTACTAGGATAGGCACTCTATATGACCTATTTTCTCAATCCTGTAATGATGATTTAGGACGTGTTGAGAGATCCTGGGTACAAAAACTTGAAAACCCAGATGTAGATATTGCCTACTCCCTAACTCTTTATACAACATTATTTTTAGCACCTAACCTTAAAGCACAATATTTTAAAACTATATACAATCTGTACTTTACTCCGGCTAAACTCTTCAAGTGGGGATTACGAGTCGATGGCTGCTGTCCTAGATGTAGACAGGGACAGGCAGATATAATTCATATGTTCGCTGAATGTCAAAAATTAGTTAACTTACAAACATCGATTGGAGGATTTTGGGTTCAAGTATTCGGGCGGAATCTTAGATCCTCTCCTACCCTATTTCTTCTAGGTTATGATGAATCCTTATGTTACAGTCTGGAGGAACAAAGGATTGTTTTCTTGGGCACTGCCGTCTTTCGTATTATTCTTGCGGCTTGTTGGAAAGATCCCAATGTACCCTCCTTTCAGACGTGGCTTTGTCGTTTTCTTGCCACATTTAAGCAGGAGATAGCTATATATAGTACAAGAGGTAGGAAAGTTAGAGCCTGGGGTACCCAGATCTGGGCTCCAATTTCTGATTGGTACTCTGATGTAAGATCCTCCCTCTGATAAGAAAAGGATTGATATGATATGACGGGGCAAAATGTGTAAATTTCTGCTTTATTTTTGTTTTTCCTGATGTATTACTGTCTCATTAAGAATTCATTCTGTTGTAATGAAAATGATTGATTGAATACTTCAGATCAGATTCAATAAAAAAAATTAAAAAAAAAAGGAAGTCCAAATTTTATGCACTCTGGCAATGTCATCTTGTCATAGATCAGAAGGTTCTCTTCTGATTCTAAATATGTTTATTGCCTCTTTTGTATCACTAGTTTTGGCATCTAAACTCGTTTATTGAAACTTGGGCAATCGTTTTTAAATCTGTCTTCATTTTTTAACTGATTGAGTTTTTTAACATTTATTGGAGAAGTGGGAGATAAAATTGTGTGATATATTGATATATTGAGTGGCTGTAGCCTCACAGAAACCTCTAACATGGAGTACACGTAGTCCTCCTTCTACTGTTATCTTCTGAAGCTCGGCTAAGCTAACTTTTGTTTTTTTCATGCACCATGTAAATGTATTATGTGCACAATTGATCTTGGTAAAATATCCGACTTGGAAAAAATGTGGCATGATGAATAATGGAAAGAGAGAGACCCTTCCATCTCTCCATTGTGCTTACCAACTTATTTAGTAATGGTTAAACATTGTCATTATATAATTTCTCAGATGTTTATGTAATCCATATTCGTAAATATTGTTTAGGGTACCAGTGCAGTTCCTCCTAGTGTACCCCATAACATTTTTGTACATTGGGGACTGCAGGGGGAGTCCAAGGCCCCCAAACTCCTCCAACTCCCCTGCTAACACCCAGCCCGGGTGCTCGCAGGAGCCGACATTGCTTCCACCTGGCGAGATAAGCTTTTATTTGCTCCTGACAGGCAGAAGCAATTCTGGATCTCCTTATCTGAGAAGGAGGGCAGGGAAAATATTGTGTGCTCCCACCCAGTGTGTGCAGCTTTTTGCTCCTGTGGATTTGAGCAACCTACACACATTCAGCGAAAAGTCAGTGCCTCAAGGATTGGTTTCCCTAGGACAATGTCCTTGACCCTGCCCCTGAGGGTGTTTTTAAAATATTGGCCAATACTATAGGGTCTCTGGGACCTAATTGAGGCTCGAGTAGCGGGACAAGCGACCCCTTCCCCATTTATAAAACACCAGTGGCCAGACCAAAGTTATGGGGTCTCCGGGGCTCGGGAAGGGGGGCCACATACCCCCTTCCCAAATAGAATATTTAATTTCCTCTGGCCCTGAGCCACTCTGGGTGGGGTTGTATAAAAAAACAGAAGATCAATGACATATTTTTTAATAAAAGACAGGATCCGCAAATCCACAGCACCAATTTGTTTTTTAAAATACATTTTTTGCTCTGATGACTCCCTCATGCCTTCTTGGGGGGTAGGGTATCTCTACCCTGTACCCCTATATTTTGTATTTGAAGTTTTGCTTTCTCTTTTGCGGGATTGCTGTTAAATGTTTCAAATCAATGAATAAGTGGGGAAAAAATGTTTTGGGAACCCAATCCCTTTCCTTTTAGACCCCACTTGATATATCACCCTGAAACTTTCCAGGAAAGAATTGAGGTGGACTCATTTTTGGAGATTTAAGTGAAGATGTGGCCCCAAAGTATACCAAAAAATGCTTTTTCCTGTAGAAACACAGACTTAACTATAACTACGCAGTGAAGAGCTTACACACACATATATGTATATATTGATATATTTATACATATACATATATTCAGTTGAAACATTATATAAGTCTGAAATTAACCAATTATAGTTCACTGAAGTAAATTTAATTTGTGCATGTGCCATGCACTGTGCCGTCATCAATTATGTAATTTCTGATATTGCATTGATGTTATCTGTGATGTCATACAACATACCGTGAGTGATGTAATATGTGAGGAAATATGTAATATGTGAGGTAATGCACACTTCATAACTAGGCCTACCCTGCACTACACACAGCCTTTTGCTGTGAGCAGGGTGTAGCTGGCCACATGTCCAGACCTAAAACCAAGACCTGCCCCCAACCGCCATTGCATGTGGCTTGTGGAACATGGCGAAGGCCAGGACCTAACAGCATGCCCCTATCTGGCGGGCAAGATCCTAATGCTGGTTAATCACCATGCTCCTGCAGTGCTCAAGGCCGCACCCTTTTATTCACTGTGCTGTGATACCACCGTACCACTGAGAAATTACATGGGGACCGCGCTGAGCCCCGCAGCAATACCACGTACTGTGGAGCCATGAAACAATTATATTGACACAAAGGTGTACCCTCTCAGGACCTCCCTGGCCCTACGAAGGGCCAGGAGCCAAGTCCCCAGGTAATAATATGGCAACTGCAACTTTCTGTTTATGTGGCTGACAGTCAATTAGGATCACGTATTTTGAGCTTGCGGTACCAATGTACTCCATAGTAGTATTGTGTCACTTTATATGAATACAGTTTCAGCCTTAATAGATAGTAGTATAGTAGGTAGTTATAGTTAGGACCTAGATTCCATAGGAAAAGTGATTTTTCTTTTCCCTATAACTTTGGTGCCGGTTGATGAATCTTCGTGAAATTTTCAAAAAAAGTGGCCAGCTCCAGTCAGCTTCTGTCTTGAAAGTTTCGGGGTGATTCGTCAAACAGGGGCTGAGAAAAAAGGGGGGTCCCAAAACACATTTTCCCCATGTTAATTTAAATAGGAAACTTTAAACAAAGCTACAGCCCGAACTACTGAACGGAATTTCACCAAATTTGGCAAAAAGGTAGGTCTTGATTCAGAAAGAGACCTTTTTTTAAATGGTGTAAATCCATTCAGTAGTTGCTGAGAAATTAGAAAAAGAACAATATCGATATCTGAGCACCGAGGAGGGTTTGCGCACCCTCCCAGGCACGAGCTACACTCTGATTGGCTGCCAACATTCCAAACCAGGAAGTGTTGGCAGCCATTTTGTGACTCGGTTACTGCGTTAGAAGATAACTGTGGAAATAAGGGTGAAAAAGAAGAATGGGGGCAGGGTAGGAACACCGTGACCCCCTAGGCCTGCTCAGGGGGTTGCGCAAGGACCCCCAGGGCCCCCCTATTTTTTTTTATAAAAGTGCTGAGTGCGCACCTCCTGCCATGAAAAAAAAAACAAAAAAACAAGTGCAGGGTCAGGCGCTTCGTTTTTCAAAGCCCCCGGTGGGCCAGGTCCCAGGAGCACTCAGCAAATAATTTGTGGGGGCCCACAGTGGCCGCCCACAGATGCGGGGACCACCACCTCCCCGGGGCTGAAACAGAAGAAATGTGTGTGGGGTCCCAAACTACACACGCTGACTCGGGGACAACCACCTCCCCGGGGCTTTGATAATATAGTGCGGTTTGGGATGCAGTCCCCCCCACAGCCCCGGAGACCACCACCTCCCCGGGTCTCTGTTTTAAAATAAAAATTATGTGTGGGGGAAGAGCCCCTCCCCACATGCCTCGGGGACCACCACCTCCCGGGGGGTACTTAAAATTGAAATTCGGGGGTCTGTTACGGACCCCCAAGCCCTGGGGATCACCACCTCCCCGGGGCTTTAGAAATGTTGGAAGGGGGCTGCACGGACCCCCTGCTGGAGCCTATAGTGGCCCTGGCAACCGCCACCCCCCATGGCCGGAACCTGCAGTGTCCCAGGCTATCTACCTACGGGACACTGATGTCGGGGTGCCCACCCCTGGGACACTGCTGTTTGCTATGGCAGGGCTGGAGCACAGCTCCCGCCCTGTCATACCAAACTCTGCTTTGCTTCATTGAAGCAAGAGCAGGGAAACCTGCTCTCGCTTCAATGAAGCAAAGCAGGATTGCTTTTGGGCAATGAAAAGATGTCTGCAGCTGAAGTAGTCAGTTGGTAGAATGAGAGGTATCTCAAATGGTGGGCAAGATGCTATTTTTAATAAAGCAGAGAATTGATTGGCTGTTTAAGAACTTTGTACATTCAAAAATAGGGTGCATTTTACTTTCTTTAAAAAACAGGTTTCTTATTGGTTAGTAAAAAATGTTTGACAGGTACAATAGAAAGGATACGGTCATATTTTGCAAAGTCAAACACACCGGCTGTTTGCATTTGCAACATTGTGTGGTGAACTTGTGACCTGTCAGTTTACTTGAATGTTCCATGAACTGTTACTAAAGAAACTGGCATTAAGCAGAATGGGGGTAGAAGTCAGTTGCTAAGGGTTATTATAGGTAACCAATGGATGTGCTCCTGCCTGATACTTCAGACAAAGGAGCTTTCAACCCTAATGTTACTTTGGCATCTGCTTGCATTCAGGCAATGTGATGTGGCTTGTTGTGTGTGGGGTAGGATGTGTGCGACTTTGGGATTCATGTTTGACATGTCTAGCATGTGGCAAATGTGTGGCATCACTGTGTGTTATGTTGCCTCACAGCTGCTCCTCCCTCCTTCCGAGCCTATTTATTTGTGTGCGCTGCACGGTTGTATAACTTCCACTCCTACGGCACATCATTGTCATGCTTTTCTGCACATGTCCTCAAGCCTGACAACGACACACTGATGTTGGCCATTGAAGGTGGGCGGCCACGTGAGTGTAGGTCTATGGTAAGGATTGGGCGGACACAGATGTAGAGTTCATCTCTGGTGAAGTCAAGCTGTGTGTAGGGCTAGGCATGTGGCTCATGCTGCGGCAATAGAGATACACACAACACTTGGCATGTATGAGCCAAGACCCGAGTGGTCTTGCGCTCGTTCATTTCTCCGTTTGTGCAAGCCTGCCCTCTGGGTGCATGCTACATTGCAACATTGTCGATTGTGTGCCAGGTGGCGCTGACACTAAAACACAGACACACGCATTAGTTACTTCCTTGTCGAGTCCACAACTGAACCACAGCCAGAGCCCTGGGCCAATCCGCTTACGCTTGCAGGGAGGGGACGACAAAGCTACATAACCGAAGTCTTCCCCACTGCCAGAGGTAACATAGTTGCTTCCGCTGGCCACAGCCCAATGTAATGTGATGGGGCCCGGGGCCATTATGCATACATAATGAACACTGGCCTCACCTAAAAACCAAGCACGCTGGACCGACTTCGAATGCTATGACGAAGACTCCATCTCTAAAATCCTCTCTACCTTAAACCCAAATAACCACTTTAATGACCCGCTACCATCCAACTGCCTCGCTGCTGCCTCCCAATCCATTGTTCCTATCTGGACTGCAATAATCAACCCCTCTCTCCGGCAGGGGTCGACCCCTTGAAAGCCGGCCAAGTCCTCCCTCTTTTAATAAAACCATCGCTGGATCCAGCCTCCCCTGACAACTTCAGACCTATCTCCAATATCCCTCTGTTATCCAAAGTGTTAGAGAAGTGTGTACAACAGCAACTAAGTCAGCACATCAACAACTTCCACCTACTTGATGACTTCCAATCTGGATTCATACCGGGGCACAGCACTGAAACTACTATGATCCACATCGTGGACGATGCCCTCCAAGCCCTAGACCAAGGCAAAACCTGCCTTCTAATACTCCTAGATCTATCCTATGCCTTCAACACGGTCAACCATGAAAAACTACTCAAACACCTCAAATTCAGGATGGGTTTGGATGGCGCTGTCTTAGAATGGTTCAGGTCCTTCCTCCACAACCGATCTCAGAGATTCCTCATTAACGGCAACCTATCAGCTCCCATTCCGGTCACGGTTGGAGTCCCCCAAGGTTCAACCCTGTCTCCCACCCTCTTTAATCTTTACTTAGAGCCACTCACCGAAGTTCTTTGTACCGCTAACATCTCCTACCATATGTACGCGGACGACACCCAAATATACATTAATATTTCATTGCTCGAAGAGATCCTCTCCCTGAACGAGACCCTAAAACTGACCATCCAATGGCTAGCCTCTAACCAACTCAAACTCACGCAAATAAAAACTGAAATTCTCCTAATCTCCCCTAAAAAAGCCAACCCAGAGATTCAGATGTGGATCAAGGCCATCACAGCCTTAAACTGCCTGCCGACCATCATGGACTCTGCCATCGATGCATCTGACTTAAAAATGGCAGTCCAAGCACTAGTCATCTCTAGACTGGAATATGGCTGTTCCACCCTCACGGGATTACCCAAGATCTCCTTGGCACCTCTAAAAGCCTGCCTCAACGCAGCCGCCAGACTACTTACTGGCACTAGGAAATTCGACCACATTTCTCCACATCTGAAAGCGTTGAACTGGCTCCCTTTAGAGGCCAGAATAAAGCTGAAACAGACATGCATTACACACAAGGCTATTTATGCAAACTCCCCTGCTTATCTGGCACAGAAACTAGTGGTATCTGGAGGAAGCAGGAACTCCCAGTCCACCAGATACCTCTTGCTCCAACCAGCCCATTTTCAGAAAAAAAGAACCTACAATAGGGCCTTCTCCGGGGCAGCTCCAAGAATTTGGAACTTTTTCCCACTCGCCATCAGAAGAATCCCTTCTCTAGCACGCTTCAAAAAGGAGGCCAACACTTTCCTCATGGGAAAATTCCTCGTCTAAGGCCTGCCTTCAACCACCACAGTGTGCCTGACTAATCTAAGACTATCGCTTCTTCCTCTTATCACCATCTCACTCCACCAAGAAAATGTGGGTCTTTTGTTTTTACTGATTCCAACTGTAATTGTAACCATACACTTGTGCCCCTCTTTTTTCCCTTTGTTCCCAGCACCCCTGCCCCCCCAACCATTTTGTATATTTCTGTACTCTAAGGGGCTCATTTATGAGCCCCTGCGTCACTTTTGCGCCGCCGGTGCGTCACTTTTTGTGACGCACCAGTGGCATAAAACATGCGCCATGTTGCGCCATATTTACAAAGTGACGCATCTAGGTAGATGCGTCACTTTGTAAACCCCTGCGCCACATTATACCTGCGCCAGGTATAATGTATGCAAGGGGGGCATTTTGACACAAGAAAGGGTCGTAGAAGTGACGCAGTGAAATCTACGAGATTTCACTGCGCCACTTCTAGTGTGCAAATGCGTCAATTTCTTACGCCTGCCTCACAGCAGGCGTAAGACTGACGCAGGCCCTTTCACTTGGGGCTTGCCCCATGTGAAAGGACACATTGCTGGAGTTGCGTCACTTTTGTGACACACTCCAGTGATGCGTCACTTTTGCGCCTACAGATACGTCAGAAATACTGACTTATCTGTGACTCCTTGCGACATGATGCGTCATACTGTAAATATGACGCATCACTGGAGTCGCAGGGAGGGCGCAGTGAAAAGTGGCGCATCACTGTTTTCACGCAGTGTTGCGTCACTTTTCATAAATGAGGCCCTAAGTCTTTTTGTTTGTTCTCCTCTGTAAACCGTTGTAAAGCGCTCTGATAGCCTCACGGGTCAAGTTCGCGCTCTGTAAAACACTAAAATAAATACATAAATAAATAGCACACGGACACAGTTAGATAGCTAGTGGAACTTGCTACAGGAACCTGTTCCTGCCCCTTTTTATTACCAGGCTCACATGTCCAGTGATGTCTGTGCTGGATGCGTGTGGGGTGAGTGTAAGCCAGTCCTCTGGGAATGGTTGGTGCTGGCAACAACTACAACAGTCATCATTGGAAGGCACACAGAGATTCAATCATAAAGGGTCCATGACTTGTGGTGCACTAAGGTAGGGGCACAAGATATGAAATCATAGACAAAAGATTGTATCGTAAAGGGTCCATGACATGTGGTGCAATGAGGTAGGGGCACTAGAGATGAGCGTGCTCATGTGAAGAAAATGTTAATGTCCCTTCGGGATATTCCTGCTGCCTGAGGTGACATTACTGCGTCCGGTGTCTACAGCATGAAAGAAGTCAATCAAAAAGGGTCAATGAGTTGTGATGCACAGAGTTATTAGCACATGAAGAGCTCAGTGTGTGCACAACCAGCGATGATGGTGTGTTCTTGCAGGTCAGGATTGGATTGGATATGTGTGAGACCTGCTGACCGCAGTATAGGCCGGAGGCAACGGTCAGCAAGGGCCCACAACCACGTGGTGTTGACTTGAGCTGCACAGAGTTAGTGGCACCTGATGCAGTCAGCGTGTGCGCAGCCAACCATGATGCGTCGTCCGGGTAGGCCGCACTGGATGCAATGTCTGTTGCCTACTGGACTCTGCAATTAATGAATCAAGACTGAATTTGAATTGTGAGCCCTGCTGACCACAGTGTGGGCCTGAGGCAGCGGTTAGCAAGGACAGACAGCCACGTGGCGTTGACTTGAGCTGCACAGAGTTAGTGGCACCTGAAGCGCACAGCGTGTGCGCTGCCAGAGATGATACGTTGTCCGGGTGAGCCGCACTGGATGCAACGTCTGTTGCCTTCTAGACTCTGTAATTAATTAATCAAGACTGAATTTGAATTGTGAGCCCTGCTGACCGCAGGGTTGGCCGGAGGCAGCGGTCAGCAAGGGCCCACAGCCACGTGGCATTGACTTGAGCTGCAGAGAGGTAGTGGCACCTGAAGCGTGTGCGCAGCCAGCGACTCTGCAATTAATGAATCAAGACTGAATTTGAATTGTGAGCCCTGCTGACTGCAGTGTAGGCCGGAGGCAGAGGTCAGCAACGGCCCACAGCCATGTGGCGTTGACTTGAGCTACACAGTTAGTGGCACCTGAGGCACTCAGCGTGTGCACAGCCAGCGATGATGCGTGGTTCGGCCGGGCTGCACTGGGAAAAATGCCTATTGCCTACTGGACTGTGTCATCTGCAATCGCGACTCGATCTGAATTGTGAGCCCTGCTGTCCGCAGTGTAGATCGAAGGCACTAGTTAGCACAGAAATAACTGCATGGTGCTGTGCTGCTGGGTTCGCAGGGGGCCTGCGTCGAGAAAGCCAGCGGTCACGTCGGTGGCCTCGTGGCAGGTTGAGGGCCACCCCCCTGGCAGACGCATTGGCCTTCCTGAAAGTGAACCACGCCCAGAGCCCCGGCCTATTTATTCACACTCCTTCGCTTGAGTGGCAATTGTCAGACCAGCCCACTTCATTTACACTTACAGGGGGGGACAACACTGCTACATGACCGAGATCTTCCCCACTGCCTGTGGTAACATGGTTGCGTCCACTGTCCACAACACTACAAGCACCAGCAATATATGTCCTCATGGAGAGGTCTGTGCTCTGCATAGTGAGGTCTGTCCAGCACATCACCGCCACACTTGGCATTGTGTGCATTCTTGTTCATGGGTGACTTGCCTCCTTCACACATACTTGGTTGTCACCTCTCCCAACATTCAGCTATTGTGTGGATGAGGGGCCATGCTGTTTTCAGAACATCTGCTGTCCTGTTCTGTGCTGCCTCGTGGTAGGCGGGGGAGGGAGAGGGGTGGTCCGGGGGGCTCCTGGTGGTGGTGACGGTGGGAGTTGTGGCCTTCTTGGGTCTCCGAGCTGCATGACCAGTAGCTCCATGACATGTGTTGGTCTTCAGATGTGGCTCTTGGCTAGGTTCCCTTTCATACTGTAGGTAGTCTTCCTGCTTTACACCAGGAAAAGGCAGGTGTCAATTTCCTACTGCTAAAGTGTCTTATCGCCTGTTTTTGGATCGCATCGCAGATTTGGCTGGTCGTTGCAAATATCAGGAAGTGGTGTTTTCGTGTTTTTTTGCACAGGAACAGCTACTCTGCATATCATTAGCGTTAGTTGGCGCTCTTATCCGTGGCGATGTTTTTTGCGGAAGCTATTGCTGGAAAACTGGTGATATCAGCAGTTTGCACCAGGTTGAGAATGGAACGATAATTCTTTCACCAATTTTGCTGCGCTAAAGTGCCGATAACTCGGCGATAATTTCATCCAGATTCGCGCACCCAGCCGCTTTTTAATTTTTTTGGGGGCCCTGGGGGTCCTTGTGGGACCCCCTGAGCAGGCCTAGGGGGACAGGGTGCTTGTACCCTGCCCACTTGTCACCTTTTTAAAAAAATCTTTTCTTGTGATTCGCATGTAGCTGCAACAAACTTCTAATAAACACAAGGGCTCGTTTTAGAGCCACCCTATAACCCAACAGTGGGTACTTATTGCCGAGTTATCGGCACTTTAGCGCAGCACAAGTGTCGAAAGAATTATCGCACCATTCTCAAGTTGGTGCACACTGCCACATTGCCCACAGGCTGAGGGTACCAACACAGCGGACAACCAACATCCCTCCGCAGACAAAGCTGCTGGCTGTGCTGCACCTGTTGGCCTCTGGTACCTTCAAAACAACAACTGCCAGAGTCGGAGGAGTCTCACAGCCAGCTGTATTAAACTTCCTCACACATGTTTTGGATGCTTGTCCACAAAAGGGACGGCAGGCCCCTGTTTCCGCACCACACGCTCGTCCCAATTCGTAGACTTCCTGCACAACCAACCCCATTCGTTGTCTTGTGCTTCTGTTCTCCAGATCCAAGAATGTGGTTTCTGAAATGTGTGTGCACCAGGTTATGAAGTCCAGTAGTCAACAGAAGTGTAAAAACAGTAATTTATTACAAAAACATAAATTAACAACACAAAAACATCAAACAACAAGTGACATTCCCAACGGGGAACAGCATCAGGGAACTTGTGGATCCAAATAACTGCAGATCCTCCTGTAAATCCCAATACAATTAATTTTTCTGAAAGTCCGGATTCAGAAACCTGTTGGATAAATGGTGACAATGGCCAAGCATTAGTATGGTCACAAACATAATCTGGTACAATGTATTGCACTTGGACAAACCGGAATGCTTACAGGTATGATCAATCCTGCACAAAAAGAGCGTAACAGACGTTCGTGTGGCCACGTAGAAAAGGAAAGGAAGGTTACGACCACACAAACTTCTGTTACGGTCTCATTATGCAGGATTTAGCATACTTGTAAGCATCACGGTTCGTTTCAGCTTGATATACCTGCAGCTTCCCTTCACCCACATTGCGCAGGAACAGCTGGAGTCCAAGCAAGGTAACCACACCATAGGAGGCTTCCCAAACATGTTGGGGGCAATTGATTGCACACATGTATTACTTGTGCCCCCTGCCGACATTGCACACAATCACTGCAACAGAAACCACACACATTCTAACAATGTGAAGGCAAAATTGGATCACCAGGGCCTGTACACTAATGTCATCGCAAACTTCCCAGGCAGTGTGCATGATTCCTACATCTTCTGCAAGCAACACAGCCCTAGTCCCCAGACCGGTCAGCTGCCGAGCAATGCCTGCCCGACCCTGCGCACCCAGACCTCAATGCTCACCTGCCACCACTGGCGTGTCTACAAGGGGGCCCACCAAGTGCCTGAGCAACCTCCTCTGCCGTCGCTGAATTCCACGGCATAGGCCCCCAGCGCATCCTGCTGCACCGTGCCGTGGAGTATTGTTTGTACAGCCTGCTTCCTTTGGTGTACAAGCGGTCCAGCTGAGCTCACAATTCAAATCGGGTCTTGATTGCCAGGATGGTGTACCGAGGCCTACGCATCATCGCAGGCTGCACACCTGCTCAGTTCTGGTGACACTAATTCAGTGCAGCTCAAGTCATCGCCACATCGTGGGAGGCCTGTGTCAGCCAAAGTGCCTCGGCTGCCACCAACTCTGTGCACTTCAAGTCATAGGCCCTCATACATAAATGATAACCACAAGGACACACCCAGATAGAGAGTGGAAATGGTGTCGAGCACGTGCGCCTGGCCCTTTTTATTGGCAGGGTCACATGTCCTGTGATGCCTGTGCTGGATGGGTGTGATGTGGGTGTAACCCAGATCTGAGGGAGTGGCTGTGGCATGCTGACAAAGACCTGTGGTCAGGAGAGCACTACAGGGAAGACCTGGGACATGTAGTGTTGTCCCCCCCTGTAAGAGTAAGCAGAGTGGGCTAGCCTGGCGTATGCCAGTCCAGCGTAGGGGTGTAAACAATGACCCCTGGGCTCTGGGCATGGTTCCGTCCTGGGCTGGACAAGGAAGTAACTAATGGGTGTGTCTCTGTTGTAGTGTCGGCACCACCCGGAATGCAATCGATAATGTTGAACCCTGTGACTCAAGTCCCACAACATGAGCAACATGCAAGTAAGAGGTAATCACTGACCCTACATTCATCCATACTTCTACACTTGAATGATCATAGACCTCGGTGTAAATTTGAATGTTTGATGCACATTCTTTGGAGTGGTGTCTTAAGGTATTTTCTTCTCTGCTTTTTGGTATAGCCAGTACTATGTACTCATCAATTCACTTCGCTAATTCCCAAGCACTTATACATTCACCATGCACTCTGCTTGCAGTGCTCTAATCATTCAGTCAGTACCCATGTACTCATCTAATGACCCAGGCACTAACACATGCACTGCTACAATCCTCTGTACACTACCCATGCAGCCCTCTAACCAACTACACACTACACATTCTCTCCTTCAATTCCCCAAGTAGTACCCATGTAGTCCAGCAATCACCCTGTCACTCCCCATGCACTCCTCAAATCACCCAGCCAGTACATGTACTTATCCAATTACTCCGGCAATACCTTTGTAGGCATAGTTAGAAATTAGCAATTAAAAAACCTTGAAATTCACTGAAAAAAACATAGGTTTCAGGGACTTTATAGTTAGAAATTAGCATTTAAAAAGCCTTAGAAATTTGGTGAAAAAACCATAGGTTTCAGGGACGTTATAGTTAGAAATTAGCATTTAAAAAACCATAGAAATTTACTGAAAAGACCATAGGTTTCAGGGACGTTATAGTTAGTTGGACATTTCACTCATACAAAACCAGAGAAATTCTGTTGTTATAGTTAGTAGAGCTAACTATAACTCACGCCCCTGCAATGCTGATGATGTCACACATTACATCATTCATGACATGGTCAGTGACACCACTGATGATATCACTGATGACATCTCAAATGACATCACTGATGACATTGCGGACGGTGCTGCTGGCTGCAGCACCGTCCGCAATGTTAAAAGTGCTTGCACTGCATTTCCCTGCACTACGTGGCAGGCACCACGCGTTTCCTGCCACTTGGTACATGGAAACTCAGGGGTGTACCATGGTTACCCCCCAGTACAGCGACACCTGCCCCAAACAAGGTGGGCCTGTAACCGGCCCCCAAATCAAATCCCCGCCAGCCTTTCCATGGCGGCATTGCCACCATGGAAAGGCCTTTTTTAACCCACATCCTAATTTGGTGGACGGTGCCTGCTAGGCACCACCACCATATTTGTGGCCCTTCTCCGTCTGCCAGGCAATCGGTATGGTTGCCTTTGGCTGTGAAGCGGCAGACGGACATGCATCCGCCGCAGTACCCACTGCCATCCTAATTTGGCGGTGGGTAAATCGCTATGCTACTTGATGGCCAGCCCGGCGGTGGCGGTCCTTCGCCCATCATAATGATCCCCATAGTTACAATTATTAGAAAATGTTTAAAAATATATGTAATACATATGATGTAAAAATAAATTAAACATCCATATATATAAAATATAATATATTAATTTACTTAATAATATTGTTAAATATTTTAATAAATTATAAATTGTTCAAAACATATTAAAAATTATAAATACATATATTTATAAAGGTCATGTGATCAAGGCAGAGGAGCTGCCGAAACGCGTCATGGCGGAGTGCTTCCACTTGCAATAAAAAACAAGTTAAGCACTCATTTGGGTCCACTCTCATTTCGTTTTCCGTAAAAGAGATACAGAAAAGCGAGGATTCTTCATATATATATACATACACTAATAACATAAAATTAAAAATTAAATATATATATGTAATAAATTAAAATATTAAAACATTTTGAATCTTTTTAAAATACATGTAACACTACATTAACTGGAACAGTAAAGAAAATGTTGGATAGCGTAGGGGATAAAATTACTATTCCCACTCCAGAGAGTGCAACAGCAGGGAAAGTGTTGGATAGCGTAGGGGAAAAACTACTATTCCCACTCCGGAGAGTACAACAGTAGGGAAAGTGTTGGATAGCGGAGGGAATAAAATTTGTATTCTTACTCTAGGGAGTGCAACAGTAGGGAAAGTATTGGACAGCATAGGGGTAAAAATTACTACTCCCACTCCAGAGAGTGCAACAGTAGGGAAAGTGTTGGATAGCGGAGGGAATAAAATTACTATTCCCACTCCAACAAATGCAACAGCAGGGATAGTGTTGGAAAGCGTAGGGGTAACAATTACTATTCCCACTCCAACGAATGCAACAGTAGGGAAAGTGTTGGATAGCGTAGGGGTAAATGTTACTATTCCCACTCCAACAAATGCAAAAGTAGGGAAAGTGTTGGATAACGAAAGATAAAAAAATATTATTCTCACTCCGGTGAGTGCAACAGTAGGGAAAGTGTTGGATAGCGTAGGGGTAAAAATTGCTATTCCCACTCCAACAAATGCAACAGTAGGGAAAGTGTTGGATAGCGTAGGGGTAAAAATTACTAATCCCACTCCAACAAATGCAACCGTAGGAAAAGTGTTTGGATAGCGAAAGATAAAAACTTACTATTCCCACTCCAGTGAGTGCAGCAGTTGGGAAAGTGTTGGATAGCAGAGGGTTAAAATTAATATTTCCAAAAAATAAATATAAAAATATAAAAGAAACAAAATAGCAACTACAATACAAAAAGTGTTAATAACACAAAAATGAAAACCATGTAAAAAGATGACTAACAAAAGATAGAAAAATAATTTAATAGGATAAAATAATAAAAATGAACTACAAACATTAATTTATAAACGTTTAAAAACAACATTTTACAAACAAATAACTATGTTTAAAATAAATTATTTATAATAAAAAACTTTTTTATGATTTTTTAAAAAATTACTTCACACCATATTCCCCTATAAACACACAAACAACTCCTACAAATGTGACACAATTAAAAAATGTATCAATGTATTATTTATAATTTACAAACAATTAATAATTAATTATTAATAAAGATATTACCACACACAGCACTATAAAATCGAAAAAGAGAAATAAATGCTAATAAATTAAATATATTATTTACTTTATTCAAATTAAATTACTACCCATCCTATTCCCCTATTATCCCACAACCCCCTAATTTAAATATTTTGAAAAAAAGTATAATTATCAATGAATGAATTAATTAAAAATTAATAAGCAATTAATAATTAATTAATTATAAACATGAATAAATACAAACTAATAATTAATGTATATTAATTAAATTACTTTCCACCCTATTACCCAATAAACCCACAACCCACTCCTTAAATAAATAAATTAATTAATGTAATTATCAACTAATTAATTGATAAACAAATATTAACCAATTAATAATTATTGATAATAAATTAATTATAAATACGAATAAATACAAATTAATAATTAATATATAATAATTAAATTACTTTCCATCTTGTTCCCCTATAAACCCACAACCCACTCCAGAACTAAAATACACAAAAATTATTCAGCATAAAATGTAATTGGTGCTACAAATTTCACACATACATTTAAAAAAAGCTATACTAATACAAAAAAATTACATCACACACTTTTAACACACATACTAATATACAGAACACTAATATAAATATCAATATTACTAACAACAATATTTTTACTAACGATATTAGAGACTTCGATATTTAAAAAATCAAAATTCCGTACCTTAAAGTCGATTTTCTGGTCCTCGATATTCTTGCAGTCAATATTGTGCCACTTCAATATTTACAAAAACCACAGTTGATGGACAGAATGCAGAACAATGTCATACATTCACCCCAGTACAGAGATCTGGGCCTAAATCCATCGTTTTTTTGCTCACCATGCCATTCCAGTTTGAACCCAGCCATATGCAAATCAGTCTTGGCCCTGTGCCTCATGGGAACAGTCCAGCCCGAACTGCCAAGCCAGATCCTCCCTGGACTGGAACCAAGCATCCTAGGACCGGTTTCGGGGTTTCATCCCTCTTCAGCCAGGATAGCTTGATTCCAGTGGCATGGAGAGCACGGGACTCACGTCTGAGCATACCCGTCCCACTCGGGGTGACAAATGCAAAAACCACAGTTGATGGACAGAATGCAGAACAATGTCAAACATTCACCCCAGTACAGAGATCTGGGCCTAAATCCATCGTTTTTTTGCTCACCATGCCATTCCAGTTTGAACCCAGCCATATGCAAATCAGTCTTGACCCTGTGCCTCATGGGAACAGTCCAGCCCGAACTGCCAAGCCAGATCCTCCCTGGACTGGAACCAAGCATCCTAGGACCGGTTTCGGGGTTTCACCCCTCTTCAGCCAGGATAGCTTGATTCCAGTGGCATGGAGAGCACGAGACTCACGTCTGAGAATACCCGTCCCACTCGGGGTGACAAATGCAAAAACCACAGTTGATGGACAGAATGCAGAACAATGTTATACATTCACCCCAGTACAGAAATCTGGGCCTAAATCCATCGTTTTTTTGCTCACCATGCCATTCCAGTTTGAACCCAGCCATATGCGAATCAGTCTTGACCCTGTGCCTCATGGGAACAGTCCAGCCCGAACTGCCAAGCCAGATCCTCCCTGGACTGGAACCAAGCATCCTAGGACCGGTTTCGGGGTTTCACCCCTCTTCAGCCAGGATAGCTTGATTCCAGTGGCATGGAGAGCACGGGACTCACGTCTGAGCATACCCGTCCCACTCGGGGTGACAAATGCAAAAACCACAGTTGATGGACAGAATGCAGAACAATGTCATACATTCACCCCAGTACAGAGATCTGGGCATAAATCCATCGTTTTTTTGCTCACCATGCCATTCCAGTTTGAACCCAGCCATATGCAAATCAGTCTTGACCCTGTGCCTCATGGGAACAGTCCAGCCCGAACTGCCAAGCCAGATCCTCCCTGGACTGGAACCAAGCATCCTAGGACCGGTTTCAGGGTTTCACCCCTCTTCAGCCAGGATAGCTTGATTCCAGTGGCATGGAGAGCACGGGACTCACGTCTGAGCATACCCGTCCCACTCGGGGTGACAAATGCAAAAACCACAGTTGATGGACAGAATGCAGAACAATGTCATACATTCACCCCAGTACAGAGATCTGGGCCTAAATCCATCGTTTTTTTGCTCACCATGCCATTCCAGTTTGAACCCAGCCATATGCAAATCAGTCTTGACCCTGTGCCTCATGGGAACAGTCCAGCCCGAACTGCCAAGCCAGATCCTCCCTGGACTGGAACCAAGCATCCTAGGACCGGTTTCAGGGTTTCACCCCTCTTCAGCCAGGATAGCTTGATTCCAGTGGCATGGAGAGCACGGGACTCACGTCTGAGCATACCCGTCCCACTCCGGGTGACAAATGCAAAAACCACAGTTGATGGACAGAATGCAGAACAATGTCATACATTCACCCCAGTACAATATTTACAACTCAATATTCTGGCACTTCGATATTGTTACTTCGAATATCTGTCTGTGCACCCTCCACAACAGTGCAAGTTAGGTTACACTGTCTCCAGCTATACAAAGAAATACAGATTGTTTTCTGTCTGTCTTCACAAGTAGAAACCAATACAACAGAAATCTGATAAACTGTATTATAATTTTCCACACACTAGCAGCACAAATGTCAATTCACTGAAATCTGAGGAGTAGCATATGTGACTTTACTTGTTGTTTGCCCATGACACCGCAGGAAGTATTTTTTGGCCTTTAACATCATAAAAAATTAAACTCCACAACCTTTGAAGCAGAGAAATTTACATTTAGGAGGGGAAGTATGTAACTGCCACTGTAAAGTTATGGTGAGCCTGCCTGATAACAATAACTGAGTGATCAATCTGCCCATTACAAAGGTAATCAGGAATTCTCCATTTCCACTAACCTCAAGTAACAGTAAATTGAGAATATTTGGCAGAATATTTCATCTCTTTATGTGTGACAAAATCTCACTACAGAGTTTTTCAATTTGTATGCAAACTCATCATGTATGCACCATCATTCCATGCTTCCACAAACTCTCAGGTACCCAACAAAACTTTCAAAAATAGTTTTCAACAGATTTGATATACCCTCTCAATAGCATTTTACATGATGCTACTTTATGCAGTGAACTTCTTGAAGCATTGGCTGCTATAGGCCATACTGTTACACTCTTTACATTCTAGAAAATGTCCTTCCTTTATTCCGTGTCTCTTTTCTCAGTGTGTACATCTGTGTGGAGTATAATGTCCTACATCTCTGTATTAGTTGGATAAGCTCCGTTTTCTTATATTCAACATAAACAGTTTGCAGCAAATAAACAGATTCCTTCATTGCCTAATGTAAGACCTGACAAAAACAGTATATTTCAGCTTTTGGAAAAAAAAAAGCTTCTACAAATGTTGCTAATGCTTTCATAGCCCACTGACTAAAGATCACACATGCATGGTAGATCTCCTGCTCATAACTGCTTGCTGAAAGAATTATCTGTGCCTCCTGGGTAGATGTCTAGCGTATTTACTAAAGGTGAAAGTATTGATGGATAGGAGTGTGATCTTCCCTCTTAGTACAACCTTAGTCTAAAGGTACAAAATAATGTGTTGACCCTAACAATGAGACATTGTCACTCCCCAGTCCATGTGAGGAAGTCATAGCACACCGATGTAGGGAGATAGTGTAGAACTTCCATTCAAGAATCCTCCATCCACTACAATGCAGAACATAACTGAGAAGCGAAAATCTTTGTGTTAATGCTCAGAATGTTCAGGCCTTCCTAGTTTGCTATCTTAGGAAGTGTATTATTCACTACTCTTGGAGCTTTTGGCCTGCACCTAAAACAAACAAAATGTACTTGGATTGTTTAATCTATACCCTATGGGAACCGGAAAACCAGTGTCTGCACTACATAAAGAGGTCTTAGTACATATTTCATTTTATGTAGGACATACTATAAAAAACAAAAACTAAGGGGTCTAATATGATGGCGATCACCCTGGGAAATGGGACCGCCCACCAAGGGTACGGCGGTTCCGCATGGGCAATTAGGATGCACCCGCCACACTGGTGGGTGCATCCTGCATTTTTTGCATTGCGGCGGGCGGTGCTGTCAGCAGAACCCGCCGCAATACAAAAAAGGCATGTGCGCACTTGCATGCACAATGCGGCAGGCACCGTGTGCTACCCAAGTACCCCCCGACCCCCCCAACATCCTGGAGGCCCGCAACAGGACCCCAACTGCAGAAACCCATGCCGGAAAGGCTGCTTCCCGCTGCCATCATAATGTGGATGGTGGTGTCTAGCAGACACGGCCACCATATCAGGCCCCTTTTCTGCACGCTCACCTGTGGGACTGGCGGAAACCCATAGACGGTCTTTCCGTCCGCCGGGGTCCCCCCGCCATACTAATATGGCGGGGGAAATGGCATGCGAGCGGAGGGGAAAGTCGGGCGGATTGCCACTGCCATGCGGGTGGTGGCGATCTGCCCGACATTCTAATAGACCCCTAGATATCATAAAGCTCCCACAGCTAAATAAATGCTTGCAGAAAATAGTTAATCATGAAATATTACGTTAATATTTGATGTTAGCAGTTCTTGGATGGTTTTATACAATTATTAACTCAGATAACCAAATAATGGTCCAATCAGAAATATCAGTGAAAATTAGTGACAATGTTCGCATAGTGAAATGGAACATTGAAGATTCCCATACGTTATGATTTTCAATAGTGTATCCCGAAACCGGATATTTCAGAAGATTTACGTAACATACACACTGGGGATGGAAATTACTTTTTAAGAAACATAGGAGCCTATTAGGATGGCGGGCGGACCTGAGTTTGCCCCCAAAATCCTCGCGGTGTTGGGACCGGCCGCCAGACGTGCAGCGGTCCCACACCGCTAATTTGGATGCAACCACCACCCTGGCAGTCGCATTCCGCATTTTTGACATTGTGGCAGGTGCTGCTTACAGCAGCACCTGCCGCAATGCCAAAATGCCATGGTGTGCATTTCCATGCACAACATGGCAGGCACCGCGTGCATGGAAATGGAGGTGGGTACCATGCACCCCCCACCCCCTAACCCCCGGGGGCCCGCAATGGGCCCCCAAAGCAACTCCCCATGAGCCTTTCCATGGCAGCATCGCTGCCATGGAAAGGCCAGTTTCTGCACACATCCTAATATGGATGGTGGTGCCTGGTAGGCACCGACACCATATTAGTGGCCAAGTCCGCCCAGCCAGCAATCGGAACGATTGCCGACCAGTGGAAAAGCAGTGGACGCAGTTTGCGTCCGCCGCGACACCCCCGCCGTTATAATATGGCAGGGGGTAAATCGGGTTGCGATGGCGGATGGATCGCCTCCTCGGGGCCGGCGATGGCGATCCACCTGCCATCCTAATTAACCCCATAGTGTGTTATCATCAAGCATCGTTAATGTGATGTGCCCTGACTAGCATTTTATTCTTGAATCAACATCTTCATATAAAGAGCAAACAATATAGGTGAAATAGGGTAACTCAACTCATTCTAGGCTCTCTAGTAAAAAACTGTTTGAGATAAATCGGATTTTACTTTTGTCATAGCTTGTTGTAGGTCAGACAATGTTCGCCAAGATAAATATACAAATTCCTAGGCTAAAGATGATGTTCAGGAGAGTTTTGCTCATATAGTTCCACTCAACTTTACTGAGCACTTCTCTACATCAAGTGATAGAATGATCATCATAGGATTTCACACTTTCAATGTACGTATAAAATTTCACAAAATTGTCTGTCTGATATTAAACCTGATTGATAAAGTGAAATCAGTGTTGAACATATATTCTAAAGGTATGTTGTGAGACTTTTTTATGATCTTCACATTGTAATTTAACAGTACATATAGGTTTATAGGATCTGCAAGTCTTGGAATAAATTCTTGGTAATAACAGAAGTCATAATGGCAATTCTATCATACCATTAGTGTACAACTTGGACTGACATTTTTCAATACATTTCGCAATATGCCAATCTAAAGCTATTCAAAGAATTAATAAAATGAGGCAGAATAGAAGTCAGTCTTCCCCTGGAGCCTTATAATGTGACAGAAAATTAATCACCAATAGTACTTTACCAGTTGTCATTGAGTCTCTGACAATAGAAGGATCTCTGTTTTTATAACCAGGAACTGTACACCAGCCAAAAAATCATCTAGTTCTCACACATTAAAATTGTATGCCGGATAAACCCTTGTGTTGTATTGCATAAGCCCCTGATTTATTTGAATTTTACACTTGGAATGCCACAATTTTGGAAGCGATGTACCCACCAGCCTTCTACTCTCCCCATTCATGGTACATCTCATATGTTGTTCTACTCATTAGCAAGTGTTCAAGTTCACCTCTAACTTTATGCACATCTTTAAATAGTGTATGCATGCACTCTGCTTTTTGCTTCTTTTGCAATTGACACATCCTAGTTTCTACATTTACTTTTGCTTTTTTAAAGTTTAACAAACTTAACACTGTGTGAAGTTAACTCCTCTGTATAACAGATTTCCCATATCACTCTTCAAGAAACTTCATCTTGTATCTGTTATATTTTTCTCCAAGAGGTTTGTCAGGGCATTGCAGATACTTGCTTGAGGGATCAGATCTCTAAAATCTATGTAATTAATTTGCACTGGGCCCCTGTGAATGCCACCATTTGAGAGGTGTTCACAGTTACTGAAGTATAATGTGATTGTTAAAAAAAGAAGCTTCTAGTCACAATCCATCGATTTGCTTCAAATGAGTTTCTTGTAGTAAAGCTAAATCAAAGCCTTTTCAATCTAAGCATTTCAAGTTGTTTCACCCTTCTACTTTGAGAGTTACTATATTATTAGCAACAATGTAAGTCACATTAAATTTTACATTCATTATTTATTAACCATTTTGTCATTGACCTCTAGTCCCCTACCCTGAATGCTAACAAGCTCATAAAGTCATTGGTTATTATCTGTTACCCAAAGCCTATCTACTTTCACAAGAAGCTGCCCACAATTAACAAACTTTCCTTGAAATGCTAACATTCTGTCAAATAAGTGATCTGAAAAAACTGTCATATTGAAAACAAACCATTCTTTAAACACCACCTTTCACAACACATTCTGTATGGGACACAAACAGTGGAACATTTCATTTGCACCTCAAAGAGCACGGGTAATCCTCCATGACCTTCAGAATATGTTAACTTTAATAATATGTATTGGCAAGAAGTGGTACAAAATACCTAATCCTGCCCCAGTGGACCATTCTATTTTGACTTATATTAATTGAAGGGCTGCCCTTTGATTTGAATGTCGATTTCAATGAGCAATCTAGAAACAGAGCATCAAATATTTGAATAAATGAAATCGAAATCATTAAAGAAATTGAATATAATTATTTTCACAACAAAGGACAATATTAGTCGACCCTGATAACGGAGCATATGAACTTCCAACTCCGCACAGACGGATAAAGCACAATAGAAGGCACCCTCATCTACAGACTACCAGGACCTGGCCCCAGCTTCTGCAACTCCATCTTTGACCTCATCGCCCAGATCGGCATCAACTCCAAGCACTGCATCTTCCTTGGAGATCTTAACTCCTTCTTGATGCCCGCAGCGATACCAACCGAACCAATCTGCTGGAAAGCATAAGTCACATCGGCCTCAAACTACTTGTCAGCGACCCCACCCACATCACAGGACACACTCGAGACCTCATCTTCATTTACAGTGACAGAGTTAAATAGAAGTGTGTCTCTCAGCTCACCTGGACTGTCTATTACAGTGTCCACTTCAGTATCTCAGGACCTACCAATACTGACACCTCACCCCTCAGCTCCACGCACAGAAACTGGAATAATATATCAGAAGACGATTGGAACCAGGCTGTCAACTCCCACCTCCCAGAAACAACATCCAACCCAGAACAGGCTGTGAAGTACTTCTCCCAGTGGAACACAGAACGCAGCAATGCAATCACCTCCGGCCAACCTGCCAAGCCAGCCAAATCCAAAGGACCTGCCAGAAGAGCCAGCTGGCTCACCGTGGAGCTGAAATCCACCAAACGCAACTGCCATGATCTAAAGAGAAAATCGTTCTCCAGCAAAGAGACAGGAGACCACACCATCTTCAAGATAGCCCTCAACAATTACCACTGCCTCCCGAAGGAAACAAAGAAGAGTACCAAAGCACACCACATAGATGCCAGGGCAAAGTGCAGCAAGGAGCTCTTTGCCATCATGAAGGAGTTCTCCAACCCTGCCCCTGCCAGGAAAAGCATCCCCACCTCCCAAGAACTGTGCAACACCCTTTGGGGTCTTCTTCCACAACAAAATCTTTGCCATCTACGAAAACATCAAACCCCAACCCAATGACACCGACAGTATCAGCCTGCTCACACCCATGAACATAGACCCCGAACACCTGATCACCTACTGTGACCCTTCACATCTCAAGCCACCATCTACATCATGAACTTCGTATGCTTGGGTGCACCCACAGACCACTGTCCCCATCACATCTTCAACCTCAGGAGCAAGCCTATTGGTGATGGGCTCAAGAAAGTCCTGAACACCTCCATCACCTCGACCTCTGTCCCTGAAAACTGGAAACATGCTGAAGAGAGGCCCCTCCTGAAGAAACCATCTGCTGACCCAGCAGAACTCAAGAACTACCAGCCCATCTCCCTTCTTCCCTTCCCAGGGGAGGTTCTAGAGAAGGCAATGAACTACCAACTCACCGCACACCTGGGATGCAGCAACCACCTGGACGCCTCTCAATCTGGATTCCGAGCCAACCACAGCTTCAAAAAAGTCCTGATCGCAGCCAAAGGTGGTATCAGTCCCATCCTGGACCACAGGGAAATGGCAGCCCTCATCCTCTTGGATCTGTTAGCCACATTTAACACTGTCTCACATCACATCTTGATCGACAGACTCCACCACATCAGAATCCCAGGAGATGACCTCAATTGGATCACTACAGATCATCAATGGAGGGGAGGGAAAAGAAGCGGTGGTCTATTCAGCTTCCAATGGTTAGTACAAAAATCAACAATGAGGGGGGGAATAGACCACTTGTCCTGTGTACCAGGGTCTCATTTAACGTGGATGGCTGTCGTTAAAAAACCCTCATATACGTACACAAGTCTCGGGCGGTATATGTTGGTTCTCCGCCTTCGTGTGTCGTAATAGCATTATCATTGGGCTTTTTTTTGTCCAAATGCTTGCCTCCCCATGGAGGAAGACCAACTGGTTCTACAGTAGTGGTCAGAGAGATAATAAAAAGAGGGTGTGCTCGTGCTCAGTGAAAAAGTGATTCGGAAGATAAAACCCGGCTGTCAAAACTCTTTTCCTTTATTCTTGAGATATTTGACTTGGGAAATTAAAATCGTGAACGTGCATGTGGAGACCTAGTTATTGGTCTGATGCACTGGTTATTGTCTTTAGGAGGTCTGGTCTACATGTTTCAGCCTCGTGCAGAGTCTAGAGGCTTTCGTCAGGACCAAGGTGGGTTACGGGGAGCTACACTGGGCTCATCTTGTGAATACCTCACTGGAAGAACCCAGAATATTAGTCTCTTGCGGTTTATATTGAAACCCAAGATCAACATCTGCAGCATCCCCCATGGATCATACCTCAGTCCCACCCTTCACAATCTGTACATGAACCCCCTGCTCAGCAACGTCATACCACATTAACTCAACATCATCTTCTACGACAATGAACCCAGCTCATCATCTCACTGTCAGAAGAGCCCTCCACCATCAGAGCTAACTTCCACAGATATACAATGAACGTCACCGACTGGATGAAGGATAACTGTCTCAAGCTCAAGACGGACAAGATGGAAGTCCTCATCTTTGGAAACAACATCTCTCCATGGAATCACGCATGGTGGCCTGCTGAACTTGTTCCGTCCCCCACCCCAACAGGCCTCGGCATCATCTAAGACAGCAGGCTTTCCATGAAGAAATAGATAAATGCAGTCTCTTCCACCTGCTTCCAGGAAGACCTTCAGGTATCTCCCAGTGAACACCAGAAGGCCTGTCTTGTGAGCCTTCACCACCAGCAGGATGGACTACTGGAACACACCATACGTAGGAATCACCTCACGCCTACAGAAGTGTCTACAGACAATACAAAACACAGCGGCCAGACTCATCTTTGACCTCCCCAGACAAACCCACATCACACCTGTAGGAGAGTAGGATCTGCCTCTAATGTTGTCCCCACTTTTTTTCTGATGTTTACACTGGTTTCTGGCTATAGTCTGGATGGGATCCTGCTAATCAGGGCCCCAGCCTCTCTGTTCTCTCTAAACAACATGGAGTGCATATTAGGTGCACTAGTGATTGGATACTGTGGTGCTTTATGAGTCCCTAGTATATGGTACCTTATGTACCAAGGGCATAGGTACTTCACAGGCCTACCAGGGGCTGAAGCATGTATTATGCCACCCATGGGAAGCAGACTCCTCACTGAGATATAGGTTCACTATATCTCTCCTGCACACACATTTAAACCTATCAGTCACCCCTAAGGCAGGCCCTATCAATCCTGAGGGCAGGGTGCTTGGTTTCCATGTGAGGGGGTGCCTCTGCCTGAGCAGTGCCCATCTGCAGCTCTCAGAGTCCATTCTCTGTGGCTGTTTGTGAATGCGGTCAATCCATATACTCTTAAGTGCATTATAACCTCACGGTAAATGCTAACTTTGGAATGGCTGCATCAAAACATGTCGTGATTGATGTCAGACGCTTTGGAATCATACCCCCACACCAGTAACTGGTGTGGGAGTATGATCCCACCCTTCTAGAGGGATAGACATGTACCTGCTGTGGAAATGCGGTAGAGTCCTGAAGAGCCCTGGCATCACAAAATGGATGCCACCAGTCACAGACACTGGGCTGCCCTCCTGCTGATGACTGAAACTCGCAGTGGAGGAGGCCCAACAATAGGTATCCTGTCACAGGGAGGTGTGACCATCTCCCAGACAGGGTTTAGTGTATTGGGCCTGGGTGGGTGCACTCCTAGAGTGCTTTGAACTCCTGCACTGGGGTGCAGTAGGCTCCTCTGTGCATACACCAGTTCAAACCGGCTCAGGGGCTACCTGCCCCTGCCCTGGCGCAAAACTGGACAAAGGGAAGTGGGTGTAGCCACACACTCCCCTGACCCTCCCATAGGTGGGGTCATAGGGCTAGTCCCTCCCTTCCTTCTAGTATAAGTTAGGGAACCCTTGCCATTGCAAACTAGATACCCCTGGATGACGCTCTGAAGACGAATCCTGGACCTTCGACATTCCACTACCTTTGGAAGACGGAAGAATCTCCCTTGGAGTCAAGGAGTGACTCCCCTGCTTGGCAGGCACCAAAAACTTCAAACAACAGTCGCAAACTCCATCACTCCCGCCGGAGCCCGAAGTCCCTTCAGCCCAGGAAGAGGATTTCCTGACTTCTCCAAGGCCATTGTGAGTCCCCAGTGACGCTGAGGCAAGTGGACCCCACGAGTGACGAGGAACTGCAAACCCTGGGTACCGTGCACTATTTTCGAGTGGGAACCACTTTACGACATTCTACGAACCTGTGCATTGGACCACATGTTGTCCAAGCCTCCAGCAGGAATCCATCCGAAGATCAGAGGCCTACCCCGTCCCGAGTGACTGTGGGCCCCTGTTGAGTGGATCCTCCTGAGGTGTCTTTGCGATCCCTTGCCGGTTGGCTTGTGGGTCCCCTGAAGACTTTTCTACAGTTCCAAAGGGCTCCCCTGTTTGCTCAAGGCGTGCCCTGACTTACCCTTGCTGGGTGAATCCCTCAGACCTTGCTGGTCTGCACCGCTGACTTTTTGTCCTTTCTTCAAGCCTTGCTGTTACCAAGGCTTGTTGGCTCCAATCTGGTCACCGACACCGCAGTAAGCTGCAGACTTTATGGGAGACACTGTATCCAGCACCTGGTCATCGTCGATGCCTCCTGGATCTCGTGGCTGAAGAGTCAAGACATCCATGGATCACCTGAAATCACCCGCCGACTGTGGGCATCCATCTCTCTTGCCCCGGGTCACTGCCAAGTGACTTTGAACACTGTTCCCTCTGCTTTCAGGTCTTCCTTCTTCTGAATCCAGCCTTGGATTCTACCGGACACTTCTCCTGTCTTCACAAGCAGCAAGTCTACATTGGCTCCCATTGAAAACTGCGCCGCGACCCGACACCAAAAGACACCTATGCACCCGGCTTCCCTGGGTGAGGTAACTCCAGCACTACGGTGCTCCTGTGGGTGTTGGCTCTAGAACTACTTACCCTGTAAGTGACTTGCTTGTAGACTCTCCCGAAGTGTCCTTAAACCCTTAATTGCCAATCGCGACTTGCTCCATTGAAGTCAATAGGGATTCGCGGCTGTGTTCTCACACTGCATGCGTCTCCCATGGGTCCTTTAGTTACCTGCCTTGGGTGGTTTTGTGAGGCCCCAGCGCTTCTGAAGGCCCTAGGTCTTGTCCCTTTTCCAGTCGTTGTTCTTAAGTCTCTTTTTTAGTATATGGGCTGGTACGCCCCTAGGGTCCCAGCCATATTTGTGCTTAACATTGTGAAACGTTGATTGTGCATATGTTCCTGACTTCTAATCTCATAAAGAGATTAGTAGAGAGTTGTTTAGTAATAAATACATATATATATGATATATATACCTGTGTGGTGTCCATTCATTTGGTAATTCAAGAGATTATAAGGTAAAACAAGCTGCTTTACTTTGCTCTAAAGACTTAGCCTGAAGGCTGCTCTCCACAGCTACCACTAGGATAACTTTCTTTAAAAGTTGTCTTAAACCTACTACCATAAGAGTCAAATTGTACTGGTGCAAGGTGTCCACTTTAACTAGTGAACAGCGTATACCAGGCCATCTTCTCACAACACCCCACCTCGAGAAGCTTCACTAGCTCCTGATCCAGAAGAGATGCATGTTAAAGATGTTGACCCACGCAGACAAAGCCCTGCACAATGATGGACCAGCTTACATCAACTAATGCTTGACCTTCCACCAACCAACCAGACACCTCTGCCTCTTCCTTGCAGACACCCCTTGGATCTGCCAAAGCAACAGCAGAGTTCCTTCTTACACTTGCCACCCAAAGCATGGAACAACCTGCACATCAGGATCACCAAATCACACCAGTATTTTCAGGAAGGACTCAAGACCTGGCTGTTCGAATGAACAGATTACCACGAAGCAAGCAGAAGCTCCAGCGCCATGAGACCTTCACAGGTGATTTGCCGCACTTTACAAATCCTTAATTGATAGACAGTGAGACAACTAATGGGTTATTTACCTAGCCACCTCCAGCCTTCATGTGCAGATCCGAGGCAAATTAGACAGATACAATGAACAGTTATAGAAGCATTCAATATCTCTCAGAGGCAGAGTTCAGCAAGGGGACCATTTAATGTCAAAGTCATTGGAATGTTGAATTGGAATGTCAACCACAGGCATGTAATGGACTCCTCTGCCAATCCAACAGCAGTATTATGCAAAAGGAGAGTTTCAGAAATACTTCACAACATAGTGGCAACCCCTTGCTCCCTCCATGGCCTGTTCGATTCCACACTGCCCACCTTAAGGACATCCTACATAGGACCGCATTTCATCAAAGACCAGAAGAAATATGACTTTACCCCCATCCATACAGAACTCCACAGCCTCTCCTTGCCAGCCCGCACCATCTTCAAAACAAGCTGCACCATCAGCAAAACCATAATGACTGGCACTCCCCTGATATGAGTGACGAGCTCACCTCCTCCAGTGGCCCTCAGCAGCAGGCTTTCTACGTCCATGCACCCAAGATCTATAACGCCCACATGAATCCTTTCCAATTCAGGACGTCCTGAAGGCACAGATCCTTAAAAAACACTGCATAAAAAAAGCAGTAACAGTTCCCCTTCTATCACTGAGCCCAGTCACTTGTTGAACGTATCTTTGCCTTTGACTCTGGATAGCACTCCACTACCTTCCGGCGAGGGTTGCACGATATAAATACCTTTTGCATACATGCATATATTCTTTTTCTCGCTGCTTACATAGCTTTCTGACAATTAGTTTTTCTCTGTTCATAAGTTATCGCTTCTTAGTTAGCTCTTGCAAGTATGCCTGATACTCCAGCTTCCCCTCAGTTCAAAGCTTTGACTGCTTCCTTTCTTGTCTTTACGGAAAACGGTTCAAATTTGTTGGGAAATGATTTTCGAAATGAAACACCGCAGCAATAAGGACTCTTTTTATTTTCTCAGACAGGCTGGTCTTTGAGGTCAATTTAGCCAACATCTCTGGAGAAATATCTTGTTATATAGATATTGTTTCAACTTTAAAGTGAAAAATATCAAGTTTATAAGCAGCATTGGGAATAACGTATTTTTTATTTGAAAAAATATAAACTAGAGTCAGAACATCAGGTTCCCAATTCATTTGTGATCTGATATGTGATGTTTTCGACATGATTTTGTTTGTTGACCATCACTTTACTGTTGCTGCCTCCGAGTAGCCAATACCCATGCGAGTTCATCACTTTGTCATTGTTTTCCGTTATTGCAATTTCCACATGGTCTATTCTCATGTCCACTTTCAATAAAATAAATGGTCGAGATCAGTAAGGAATTTCGTACAATCTTGGTCATCACCTCTATGTCTTTTGAAATTCTCGAATAAATGATGGTATACAATTCTTAGTAGACACCCCCTTAAATCTTTTGTTGCAGGGGGTTATCAGAATCTAACGCTGACTGCTGTGCTGAGGGAAATATTGTTGTACTCAAATTCATTCAGACAGTGGAAATTACACTGGACCGCATATGGGCATTGTGTTTTTGCCCACCGTGCTACTTCAGACAGGAACCATCCATATTCAAACCAGCCTTGGTGCTTCTTCATTAGGAACAGTCCAACCCAAACCGCCAGGCCTACTCTCCTCTGAGTGGGAACACAAATACCCCCAAGGTTAGTTTTGGCCATTTTGGACCTCATGGGTAGGGTGTGTCTTGACTCCCTAGGCATAGTGTGCAAGAAACCCAACTGGGCATATCCGTCACATGTAGGGTACTGCACCAAAAAAACACATGCATGCATGTATGCCTTCCTTGAACTTATCACAAATACTAGAAACTATTCTCGACCCAAATCCAATACATCTGTATTTCTGGCTGAGATTCATTCAAGCATAACATTCATCACTTTCGTCTTCATTGCAGTAGACACCCTAAGTGTGAGTGATATGTACAGATATGGCTCTTGCGCTTACTGTACCATGTTGCTTGCTACATGCTATTTCAGAACATCCTTCTGCCATTAGTACAATCTCATACCATTGCTGCTTTGAAATTTGCCTGACAGACAGGGAGGCCTAATGACATGAGATACTGAGAAATGCTAATATCAGATATTAATACTAGCGAGAAGAACTTGTTATTAAAAACAAAATGCATGGTAAATAAGATATTTATATACAAATATCATAAAGTCTTGTAAGCAGCAGTAGGACTGACATGAACAGGTGGGAAACAAATGTTAAGCTGTTTTGATAAAATCTACGCTTTTCGTTTTCAAATGATTGGAGTATTGCTAATACAAAAACCAGTTTGGAGACAGTGTAAGTATAATGGTTCATTATTGCTGTAAAATAACCATTCCTGCATTTGGTTGAATATTAATTATTCATAGCCATGTAAAAAATGTAGTATGTGTACAGATTGTATTTGCCCCGTACTCGGTGAACAATGGTTTCATATTATGACGACAAGGTATGGCAGGAAGCTGTCACTGAGAGAAACAAGGATGCCCTATTCCCCTAAATTAGGAAATGCTGTCATTAGAATGAAGTGCATAGGATCTTAGTTTTGTCCTAAGGTGGTGTTTTGTTTTGCAAGGAAGTAAACCAGGAGAGCTGTGGTAGAGGGACTTGACTTGGTAGGAATAGTGATCACTACTCTCTATAAAGACTCTGTAACCTTACGTTACCTGACCAAATCTAACCCAAGCCAACCCAAGCTAGCCTAACTTCACCTAAAATAACCTAACCTAACCTAACCTAAATTAACCTAACCTGAACTAACCTCACCTCACCCCACCTCACATCCCCCTCACCTCACCTAACCTAATTTAAGAAATTGGATTACTGGTTGAGGGGGTGGAAACCCTACTAAAGTAGAACCACCATCCTGGTCAGGGTGAAGTCACAAGCAAACCCTAAATTATCCTATGCTCAGCCCTTGGGTAGACTGATTGGAATGGCAGAGGGAGCAAAAAAAACGATGGATTAAGGCCCAGATCTCAGTGCTGAGGACATTGTCCTGCATTGTGTCCATCAATTGTTCTTTTTGCATTTGGCACCCCGAGTGGGTCCGGTATGCCCAGATGTGTGTATCAATGTGATCTTCAAATTATGAATTAGTTAATTGCTTCTAAGTAGCTACTATACAAATCTGTACCAGAAAGTGCTCTGTATGTAACTTTATGTGCCTCTAGCAAGCTAAATTGCATAAGCAGGACAGTAAGTGATAGATAACATAACATTTCAGTGCATGTTTAAAAACAGCAGCCTACTGTACACACTGATCAGAGGTATGTGGTACAATTATTGTTGCATCTATGAACTTATTTTACTCACAGCATTAGCTCTGCCCTGAAGAAGGCTGCATTCCATCTACCATTTTGCTCTGCAAAAGAGATGCTTCTATTCAGTTCACCAGATGCCTCGTATGTCAGAGGATTAAAGATATCAGTGCATTAAAAAAGCTAAATTTTAATAAGTTCACAACAAGTCAGATGTTCCTTATCAATCAATCAGTCAGGGGAATTGTAAGCGCACTACTCACTCGTGAGGGTCTCAAGGCCCTGAGAGGGGGGGGCTTCCGCAGATCTGTTTAGCCAAAGATCCAGTTCTTGAGGGTCTTTCTGAAGGTGTTATGGAAGGGGGCGCGTCAGATGTCTGCCGGTAGCTCGTTCCAGGTCTTGGCTGCGATGTGAGAGAAGGATTTTCCACCTTGTCTGGCTCTGTGGATACGCAGGGTTTCGGCCAGTGCAAGGTTGGAGGATCGGAGGTTTCTTTTGGGTACGTGGAAGCTTATTCTGTTGTTGAGGTTTTTGGGTCCGTTGTTGTGTAGGCATTTGTAGGCGTGAGTGAGGATTTGGAAGGTGTCTTAACATGTCATTATGTACTGGAGGAATTCAGTAGCAGCCTTCATGATTTGAAGTATGTGCAACTTCCGGGGGTATCACACATCAGGTGATGAGTGTGAAATTAAAAGTGCTTCAAAGTAGTTTGCATGTGTGAGCCTAACTTGATTATGGTTAAAGAATTTGTGACTAGACTGATCCAAATAGCACTGACTGATAAGTTACTGCTACTCCTAAATATGTTTATTGTGTATTGTATGAAATTTTAAGAACCTAACAATCAACATAATCTGCAGAACGCTGTAAAATGCTCTTCTGCTTCATTTTGCTTTTTTCACAACTAAAAATCCATGTTTCATCTTGAAATGCATTGATTTAAATTTACAATTCCACAGAGGATGTTTCTTCATTAGTCATCAGCGGAGAATCTAAGGTGATATTGTCTAATTGAAGAACACAACTTTATTTTCAACCCTGTATTGTTAAAAAATGATCACTCAACATTTGCTTTGGTTGTAGACAGCATAAAAAGATCCTATTATTATGTGTGAATCAGTACTACTGTGTGCAAGAGAGAGTGGGTGTGACATAAGGGGACATATGAAGAGAAAGGTAGGATGTAATAGTCTTGGCCACTAGATATACCTCCGTAAAAAATTGTTGAAGAGAGATTTAAATTTTTGAGTTGTGGATTTGTATTATTAAAGTAATTTAGCTTGGGTAGACATTTCTAATTCAGGCCAAATTTTTCTGGACGACATTTGAAAAAAAATGACTGATGTGTTGCAGTGATGATGTGATATTTCAGGAACCATGAAACCTATATACTTCATTCTTGCATCAAAACATAAGTTTCAGGGTTTAAATAGTCTCATAGAGACAGAAAATAACTCATCAGAGCAATCCTTCTGCCATTTACCAAAACAGTGGTTCTATAATGATGGGTTTTCACCATCATATTTGAAATGTATTTTAATATTGTTTGGGGGGGGGGGGGGCTGGCCAAGCAGCTAACTGTAATGGCCATGCGGAGATGCAGCTCCGTCAGAATCCTCATCATCCAAGACATAAACTGGCTTAAACACTGCCATCAAATATAACCTGTTACCTGTACATACTGGTGTTACACCTGGGACTACTCTGATGTGAGAGGAGATGGCCAGGATACTAAGAGCAGTGACCCGCACTGCCTGAATTCTTAACTTGGCACTTGCCGCAGCATACCCAGACAATGCGGCAGTGACTTCTTAGGTCTGCTATGCAGCAGGCTGAGAAGAGCTGAGCGGTGCTGCCTGTATGCTCTGGTGACAATGTCGACATACTACACCACACACTCTTACCCCATAGTGTCCTGCTAGCCCCCAGATCGAGAACACCAATGAGCAGGTGGCTGGAGAAGCCTACTCTGCAGGAGGGTTGCCCCCCCAAACCCCTCTTGCTACAGTGCCATGGAGGCAACCTGCCTGGAGCTCTCCCAGCTGGAAAGAGGGGAGTATGGAGCCAAGCAGAGAGTCAATCTGGTTAACTGCATCCAAGAACAAGGTAAGGCTGGCCCGAGATCTCTCCGAAGGCTCTGCTGTGGCAGGGGCCGTGAGTGAGCCTGTGTATCAGTCATTGGCTGTGTTGGGCCAGCCTGCTGCCTTTCATTCTCCTTGATACCTCCCCTGCATGTGTCACCCACTCCTCCTGCCTATACTGATGACCTTCGCCAGCCCCTGGCAGCACACTTGACTTGTTGGGGTATGTGATCCATGCCTGGAAGCCTGCACCTACCGCCACGGAGACTGGAGACTGTCCTTCAGCAGGAGCGCAACTTCTGGCCCTATTAACGGCACTTCCGAGGTTGGCTGCCTCGGTGCTTGTGGCCTCAGGCAACAATGAACCCCATGTGACCCCTGGGCTGGACACTCTTACCTTCTGCTGGTTGCCCATCCTGAAACATGCTGTAGCTCCCACCAAACACCACTGGTGTGACTGAATATGTCCTAGCAAGGAGCCTGACACAGTACATAGAGTGGTCCCACATATTTACACCTCAGACCCACTCACTCAGCCTGCGCATGCCCAGCTGTGAGACTGCTCCTACCTGCTAGGACGGACAGGAATCTTGTCTCACCATAGTACATATCCTCGTTACCATTGGTAGCCCTGCACCCACTTCTGCCCCCACTTATGGCCTGCTCCATGATTGGCTACTGTGAGGTTTCTTTCCCAGAACTGCTGGGGTTCCTAATTGTCCCTTACCACAGCTGTCGCTTTCCACACCCTTGCAAGCACCACACTAAGCATCTGCCTGCTTTACTGATTTTCGTAGCGCAATTAAGCTGTACGGAAGTTGCTAGCAGGCAGTTGTTGATAGTTGCTTAGAACTGATCTTCACTCCATGCCCCACTACATACAGGCTATGGTTTGAGAAGACCCTAAACAGTGCAGATAAACCTTTGATAAGTTGAAGCCTCTCTGCACTACACAACATAGGGCGATGGCTGAGGGAGGTGGTCCGCATGACGTGGTGGCTTCTTTGCTGGCTACCACAGATGCAATCATGTCAGAAATCAGATCGGGCTTTTAAGCCCTAGATGGCCAATTTGACACTGTAGACAAGAGGCTTGATGCAATGGGCAGGCACCGCGAATGTCCCGGTCGGTAAGCCCCACTCTGTGAATTCTGCAAGAACTCTGTGATGCATACATGTTGGTTGATGCTTGGCACCAGCAGTAACCTCTCATATCTGCTTTCACATTCCTCTCAACACAACACAATATCTGGACATATTTAGACTATTGGCTTCACTCTGCAACACTCATACCCTGGCTTAACTCCACCGCACATCTCCCTGTACATTGTCAGATAACTCCCCTGTAACACTAAAGATATGAATACCTAGAATAGGCGGAGTTGAATGGCAGTGGCGATTTCCAAACATGACACTTCAAGATGACCTCTTCCTCGGTGAACTCTGCACTACTGTTATTTAAATGTTTTAATTAAATAAGGGATCTGTCACCTCCCAGGCCACCCTATGGGAAGCCTTTAAAGCATGTACAAAAGGTGTTTGTATTTCCAAACATTTACGGATACTGAAAGATCTGCATGGGACCCTGTCCTGAATAGAGGTGGATTTAGCAGTGCTAGATCAGGCACACCACACTCTGAATTATCTACAGTGCCGAACAGCCCTACTTGCCAATTTCAAGGAGTTGGCATACAGAGAGCGCCTTTATCTTGGGGAATATGCTCAGACATGTAAATATGTAGAAGGGGAAAGACCGGGACTAATGTTACCTGGGCTGCTTTAACATTCTCAACGTCAATCTTATATCTCCGGCCTTCAGCGGTCTGATGGCACACACATCTTGAACACATTTGGTATTCAAGTTGAAGTGTTCAACTACTGCACCAATGCCACTGAAATAATTAGCTATATAGATTGAAAGACCATAGTTTGGCTGACGCCTGCTCACTAGCAGTTCCTTAGTGAGCCTTTCACCATTGAAGAAATAATTGAAGCTATTGATTTGATGGATGGCTCCAAGGTACTGGGCCTGAATGGGTTTTCTAGGGCTTCCTATAAACTTACCAGCAGCTACTGGCTTCATAGCTCCTATAAATGTACATTGAGGCGCTAGAGAGCGGCATACTCTCGTCCACTCTCTGGCAAACAGTGATAACGTCAATTCTGAAACTGCGTAAGAAGACCTTACATTGTGGCTCATATCAGCCAATTTCATTGTTTAACTTTGATAGTAAAATCTTAGCGATAATGTTAGCGACCCGCCTTCCATTATTAATGGAACAAATAATATCTCCTGCCCAGTCAGGATTTGTACCACACAGCTCAACAGCGATAAACCTGCAAGTGATTTTTGCCGTGCTACATAGAGGTGCCGATTAGAATCCTGGAAAAATGTTCCCCGTACGACTCGTATCCGGTCTTTTTACCATACGAATCGTACAAGTACCGTACAAACTGACAAGTACGATTCACATGGGAAAAACTCCATACGAATCGCATTGGGAATAATTCCCCACACGTCCTCGGGTCGGAAAATGTGTCCGACACGTCCTCAGGCGATTTACCGTACAAACGTGAAAAGTGAAGTCCGACCGCGCAAGTATGATCTATCCCGTGCGTCCGATGTCACAACCGTATGGAAAATACACTGTCCGCACCGAACTCCCATAGCAACCATGGAGACATGTGCCCACTTACGCGCCGAACAACCCCCCCAGCCCCCGTATGTATGCGCCAAACCACCCGTGTATGTACACCCGTGTACGTACGAGTCGTACCCCCACCCGTGTATGTACGGTGCGTACCCCCAGCACGTAGCGCTGGGGGTACGCACCGTACATACACGGTGGGGGTACGACTCGTACGTACACAGGTGTACATACACGGGTGGAGGTACGACTCGCACGTACACGGGTGTACATACACGGGTGGGGGTGCGACTCATACGTACACGGGTGTACATACATGGGGGGTACGACTCGTACGTACATACATGGGGGGTTCGACTCGTACGTACACGGGTGTACATACACGGGGGGTTCAGCGCGTACTCACGGGGGCTGGGGGGGGTACGACGCGTACTGGGCCCCCTAATCTGGTCGTTTCACAGCGTACTTCGCTTTTCCGGCACTTTTTGGGTGCCGTAAAAATATTGCCGTCCGGACTGCTGTCAGTTCGATTCGTACTTCCTGGGTCGTGAAACGCTGCCTGAAAGCGTCCCGACGTCACGTCGGAGCATTCCCGGATCACATTCGTATGTATATTTTCGTCGGTCGGTGTTTTGTACGACTCGTACGGAAATGGTGTTTCCGTGCGAATCGTACTTTCATGTTTGTAAAGTTTTGCAACCGGGTACGAGTCGGACGGAGAATACGCTCCGACCGACGGTTCGTACCCGGTTTCTCCAGGATCGTAATCGGCACCAGAATCTCTTCCATGGTGTCAGCGGCAGCAGCATTGCTTGATGCTGAAAAGGCCTTTGATTCACTGTAATAGCCTTTTTCACATGCTACATTGTGCAGGTGTGGTCCCCTCTTGGATTCACATCCCTCATCATCACGCTACTATAACCGTAACCAACAGCACGCATTCAACTCAATGGTACGCTGACGCCGCCATTCGTTATGTTGCCGAGAACTACACTTCAATCACTGCTTTTATTCATAATAGCAAATTTTACACCTTAACTATGTCCAGCAATTGATTAATTGACTACTTGGGTTGAACGATAGCTCCTTCTCCCACTTTCAAAGTGGGCCACATAGCTATCATTAAAATGGTAGTATTGCCCCAATTTTATACTCATTTCATAATATTCCTATTCCATTACCAATTAATTTTTTGCAACTGTTTGCACATCTTAAGTTGACTTATCAGGGGGGATAAACAACTGTGGATTGAATGGGACACGCTGGTTCTCCCCTACAAACGTAGGGGGCCTCAGTGTTCCTAACATGCATCTCTACTATCTGGTGGTGCAGTGCATTTTTTCCCGACATTGGTACCATCCAGACATGCGAATACCATATGCTAGACCCAAAATAGACCTAGCTGCTCTATCACCACTAGAAGTAATATGTCCAGCTGGGCTAACAAGTGACCCACACGATATTCAAACAGTGTCCATGGCTAGCTGTTCCTGAAAGAGACTGATTCGGATGACAGGTGACCAACTCTGGTACTCTCTGGCAATTCGTCTAGCTGCCAAAACTTGGTTGCCAATTACAGAAGAAACATTGGTCCAACACACCCTTTCAAGATAGTCATTGCATTCTTTCGGGAATCTCTTCCCTAATAATCATGTATTTTCTTGCGCAACCATACGTGCTTTTGAGACACCCCTTATAGATCATTTTGTCGTACACCACGGAGGTGTGGATCAAGTCTTATATTCTGTGACACAAATAGCGAGCTCTATGTAGCCCTTCAGCCACCCATCTCCAGACCCCGGGATATCTGACAACCACTGAGAGACTATATTCTCACACTGGAGCCCACTGACAACACACACTAACTGTAAATATCCCTCCCATGTGTAATTGAGTGGAGAAGTGTGGTGCATCGGCCAGGGTGGCTGACTCCAAGGTGCAGGGCTCACGTTTCGATCAATGGCACAGGAGGCAGCTCAGCACCTTTTGACTCTGGGCAATAGCTCTCTTAGGGCCCGATTCACAGAACAAACTTAAGACTAAATCCTAAACTTAGTACCATTCTGGTATTCACAGAATGCACCTAGTACTTCTGCTATTCACAGAATGAACTTAGTACTTTTGCTATTCACAGAATGAACTTAGTACTTTTGCTATTCACAGAATGGATTTACGACTCCTAAACTTACGTCCGTACTCGGGCCGGAAATTCCGGCCCGGAGGCGGAGTTTCCGGCCCGGGGGCGGGGCTTCCGGGCCGGAGGCGGAGCTTCCGGCCCGGAGGCGGAGCTTCCGGCCCGGAGGTGGGGATTCCAGCTGATTTAGCTATGGCCGAAATCCCCACCTCCGGGCCGGAAGCTCCGCCTCCGGCCCGGAAGCTCCGCCTCCGGCCCGGAAGCCCCGCCTCCGGCCCGGAATTTCCGGCCCGAGTGCGGACGTAAGTTTAGGAGTCGTAAATCCATTCTGTGAATAGCAAAAGTACTAAGTTCATTCTGTGAATAGCAAAAGTAGTAAGTTCATTCTGTGAATAGCAGAAGTACTAGGTGCATTCTGTGAATACCAGAATGGTACTAAGTTTAGGATTTAGTCTTAAGTTTGTTCTGTGAATCGGGCCCTTAATCTCCCAGGCGATCCTCCGCGCCTTAAGACCCTTAGGGGTGAATAGTTCACACTTTACAAATACCGGATTTGAATTGTACTGTTTTATAGAACATTGTACAGCACTGTAGGAGGAATTGGGAACATCCCCGCTTTCTTGCTGTACCTACTCATATTAATTTATTTGCTGAAATGTTTGTATATTATGGTTTCAATCGTTCCAATTTCTGAGACATGTGTGATGTGTATTTGGAGTTACTGCGATTTGTTCTACATTAAGGATGACATGATATGTATATCAGGTACTACAAAAACATCAAAATCTAGTTTAAAAAATATATGCATATTGTTTTTGCTTCAGGATTTCCTTTGATTCAAATTCATAAACAAGAGCAAAGCAGATGGTAGCAGAGGATCTTTACATCCAGACAGAGTGCTGCTAATTACAACATCTGAGGACTCCTTCAACAAAGAAAAATGTATCAAATACCAAACTAATCCAAAAGAAAAGCTAACCAACTGAGGCTGAACAAAAAAGAGCTTGAGATGCTGCAAAAGTATGGTTAGATGAAGTTCACAAAAGAGTGAAACTGATGGGTGAGGAGGATCAAATATTTCATCATTGTAACAAGTGCTACAAGTGGCATACAATAGAAAAAAGCCTAACATTGTCACAAAATAGCACAAAGAAGTGAATCACAACAAGAATCTGAGTCTTTTGAGAAAGAAACAAGAACCAAATCCAATGCGCATCCACTTAGAAGACCAATGTCTACCCCTGGTCCACCTCGACAAATGATCAGAAAGCAGAGAATCTTCAATTAGGTATCTGTGGTTTAGCCAGAACAAGGGCCAATGGGATTGATCAAAGCATAAAGTAGAGAGTATCTGAGTCTCAAACAGCAAACATGTCTTTATCTAAAGCTTGTTTCTTCTCAGATTAGGTTTTCAGCTGAGTAGCTGATCTAAACAGCTAGGTGAATGTATCTTCAGTAGATTTGTATGCCCACCCGAACTGCAAGTGTGCATACATTAAAAAATCTGAATGTACAATGAGCTTCCAGCAGAAACGTAACTGCCAACCCTCAGTTATGTTTGCACACTTTGGACAAGCAATTTAAGTTTTAAAGCCACTCTTAAGTGCTGGCTACAGGTTCACACTGAGAAATAATGGTCAACATTGATGAAACTGCATTGATCCATAATAATGAAATTAAGATTTTACTGGTGAGAATGTACAATGACCAAATTTGTTTTTGTCAGTCTGACAAAAAGAATGAATCAACTATGGTGTTTTCAGATGATTTGATGCCAAAATAAGAGCACAGTATGCAGTAAAATCAGCAGGAATCATTTTAAGAAATGTCCTGAAAGATTTGAATTTTGGACTTAATGACAAATATTGTGATGCCACAGAGCTCCGCAGGCTACGGGAGTCAATATGAATGCCTGTGTTAGCTTAACAATTTGTACAACATTGTTTACTATTAGCAAAACAAAACTGTTGCAAACTAAAGTTCTTGAATTTGGAACAGAAGCCTACAACATTGATGAGGCTTTGAAGATATAAGCAAACTGTAAGACAATCCCATGAACCAACAGGCTTATGTGTCTTTTTGAAATCATGTTTTATGAATTACATCATGGCAAAAAGAAAACTTTGCTACAAACTGGTAAAACAGTCTTTGACAAGCCAAATGCAAAAAGTAGAGAGAGAATCACTTCAATGAATAGGATTGTTGTATCCACAATTGTAATGGCATAGTCCTAGTCATAGCAGAAACGTACTCATGCTGTAAAATCTTGTGATTCCAGCAGCACACCACTTACAAGTCACTTTACCAGGAAAGGATTTCCAATTGCTGTTCTTGAAAATTTTGATTTCAAAGACAGCTCTTCCTTGTCTGGAACATCCAGCACACATGTTACTGCCGTGGGGAGTTTTCAAGACTGACCCAATGTAACAGTTGCTGGAAAAAAAGCTGTGTCAGCTGTAGGCATAAATGAAGCTGCAAACATTTAACCCAACTGCCTTGTAGATGTGTAAAGTCTTACAAGCTATTAACACGTACCAGTCTACCAGAACATTTCAACTAAGCTGATAATAGGGATCTTCTTCTAACTGATGCTATGGTCTGCAAATCTGACTTAACTCAATCTATCATATCACTTATTTGTTGCGGACTGAAGGATGACGAAAAGTTCCTCCGTAGGCTGAAATTGATACTCTGATCTCACAGATTACCATCCCACTGAAGAAGGTTGGGTTTCTACCAGAAACACCATTTCCAATAATAAACTACGCAACAGTATACACAGCTCCAAAAAAAGATTCCAAAATGTGCGTGCTCAGGTTGAAGACCAGCCTATCCTGCCAATTTTCTGCAATGAAGGTGTTTTACGTATTGTAGTTGATATTTCTTTGAGCAATCCATTAGAATTTGAAGATCTTTATCTAATGATGGGCGATTTCCACATGACAAAAGTTGTCTTGCCGTGTGCAGGAAGTTATCTCAATTGATGTGGCATAGATGATTTACCTATCGAGACTGACATCTTTGGAAGTAAAACTGTCCAGTCTGTATTGAGCTGAACTCATTCTGTTTTTTCGTTACAAAGTTTTGTAGAGGCTATAGAAACATTGCATTGGAATGCTTTCTGGAACAAAAATTACAAATTAGGTCTTGCATATCTTATCCCAGAAGTGAACAAGGCACAGGGTGCATTTCATTCAAAAGATTTAATGCAATATTCACTACACTCAATTCAATATCATAAAACCTGAAAATCAAGTTTGTAGAGTTTGTCAAAGGATTGGAAGAAAAAACGAGAACTTTGCAAGTACTGGGGACATATTTAACACATGGCAGCTCTAGTGAAAAGCTTGGTACATGATGATCGAGAAGGTGATTGGGAGCTGAATTTGAAGACTGTGGAGTCACTGATTAATGTTTATCACGAATTTGATTGCATAAACTACCTTAGATATGGGTCCTGGTATTTGGAAAGAGTGAAGAAGCTAGAGGTGAAATAACAATATCTCTACAGAAAATTCATCCAGATACATTTTGTGGTGAAAGACAAAGAGGGAAGGATCTATTCCGTAGCTCCAGATATGAAACTAGAACAGATGATCAAAAGATCACAGAATAGCTCCAAGGGAATTGTTGGTCAGACACATAAAAGTGAATATGTTGCTTAATGGTAGTTAGTTTACCATGAAGTCCTTTCTATTTGCAATGTTTTCAGATAGATGACACATTCAAAATTAATGGACTATCGTGAAACTGTTCCTTACCATGAACCTGACGGAAAGAGAGAGGGAACGTTTTAATAATCATGTTGACAGCCTCCTTCATTTCATGCAACAGCCAAGAAACCCCTTTGAAATGACTGAGCCAGTGCAACCACACAACTTTGTGACCAAGCAATATGTGGATAACGAAATATAAACACGTCTACTAGATGTCCTGGAACATGGATCAAAGCTAGATGTAGAACTGAAGCAGGAGAGATTTGTATTGAAAGAGAAAAATTTGTTTGACGTAATCACTAAAGCTAAACTTCCACAATTTAACTGCCATAGTAAGAGTTTTGTCCAACCAGTCACTACAAACCAGGGTACAAAAAAACACTTTTGCAAGCAAATAGAGAGATGGATGTAGCAAAAGAAAGGGGTGAATTTATCAAGGAGATTCTGTGGCATGATCTTCTTCTAACAAATGCAATATTTGATGGATATGCTGCAGCCAAACCAGTGAAGCACAAACTTGCACAAGAGCTCAGAATAAAACCTCTCACCTGAAGAATTTCAATTTGAAAATGTATCCTCATCAAAAACTGCTGTTGTTGTGGACTAAATGTTACAATTGCAAATGGTAAATATTTCATCCATGCAAAAGTTTGTAGAGGTTGTTCAGACTATTCGACAGATATCAAAGTCAGGGTGCACCTTGCAAGAACTGCACATTGTCTTTGACACTTATCTTGAACTATCTGTCAAAGAATGTGAGAGAATCAGATGAATGTCTACAAGTGTAAAACTTCACTGTTCCTGAATACAAAATTCAAAACCTATACCTGTGCAACTTGATAATTTCTGATCATCTACATCAAACAAGATGAACTGGGAGATGTTAACTCGCCAAAACATTACTGATGCTTCAGTGAACACTGAATTTACAATATTGCAAGTGGAATGATTGTCAATGAGGAGTTGGTGCCTGCAGAGATTTATTAAAATGGTGCAGGCCTTATTATTCAAGAATTTAACAGCAAATTGGAGGTACCTCACTTTCATGTTGTGCCACATGATGAGATAACTATTTGAAGTGGTTCCAATTGAGTCATTTTACTGTCAAATAACACTTGTTATTATTGTGCTACTTAGATTTGTTGCAATGTTCATAAGTCAAGGAATGTCAGAATTATGGATATGTTATAAAAAGGTAGGAAAATACACTTAATCCCACTTCATATTCTATAGAAGAGATTTGACCCAAAGACTCCCAGTGTTCTTATCAATGATGTGGCAACAAACACCCAGATGTGGGTCATGTGCTCACTATGCCACTGGATTCAAGCTATCCTGGCTAATGAGGGGTGATACCCTGAAACTGGCCCCAGGATGTTTGTTTCCAGTCCAAGGAGGACCTGGAATGGCAGTTTGGGCTGGACTGTTCCCATGAGGCACAGGGTCAAGACTGATTTGCATATGGTCAGGTCTAAACTGGGGTGGCATGGTGAGCAAAAGAATGATGGATTTAACCCAGATCTCTTGACTGGGGGAGAATGCTTTGATTTGTTCTGCATTCCGGCCATCAATTGTGTGTCTTTTGCTGTTCCCATGAGGAGCAGGGTCAAGACTAATTGGCTGGGCCCAAACTGGGGTGGTGTTGTGAGTAAAAAAAACAACGCCTTAAACCTAGATCTCTTGATTGGGGGTGAATGTGTGATTTATTCAGCATTTTGTCAATCATTTGTTGCTACAGCACTTTTCACCTTAAGTGGGATGGGCATCCCCGGATGTTGGTCCCTTGCTCGCTATGCCACTAGATTCAAGGTAGCCTGGCTGAAGAGGGTGATACCCCGAAACTGGTCCCGGGATGGTTGTTTCCAGTCCAGGTAGGACCTGTTTTGGCAGTTCAGGCTGGACTGTGCCCATGAGGAGCAAGGTCTGGAATAGTTTGCATAAGGCTGGGTACAAATTGGGGTAGTGTTGTGAGCAGAAGAATGATGGAGTTAACCCAGATCTCTTGGCTGGGGTTGAATGTTTGATTTATTCATCATTATGTCCATCATTTGTTGCAGCAGCAGTGTTCTTATCAAGGCACATATTGCTAAAGGTGATGAAACTATGAGCGGAATTGGAACAAAGTTGGAGCTTTAATTGCTGAACCTGTGAATTTTCTAAAAGGATTTGGTGAACCAGAAGTAGAATGCAAATTTTAAGAAGTAGAAAAATAACTTACGCGTGTCTGGAAAATGAGTTCTGACTGTCACACATTTAACGATCTTTGGTGCAGTGAGTTCAAGAGATCAGTCCCGCAAATTGACCTTCCACTGATGCCATATTCTTTGTGTGGACACATTAAAAGTGCGCTCTTCTTGATCAGAAAATGTGTGCATATGTAGAGAAAGATCCATGTGAATTTGGTTGGGAGGATATTGATGAGATGCTAAAACCTACGACATTTCTAAAGCCTCTACCAAGAACCATGTGAATTTGGTTGGGAGGATACTGATGGGTTGCTAAAACCTACGACATTTCTAAAGCCTCTACCCACAGAACTTACACATACATGTACTTGCAAATCCTATGCTATAGAAAGATGTCCCTGTCGATATGCTCTTCTCAAATGTTCAGCATTCTACAAATGTACCACCAGTGATTGCTGAAACAAATAAACAAATAGATGACGTGAACTATGAACGTGTCTAAAACAGGAGTGATAAACATCTTTTTTTTATATTTAGATCACAAACATTGTTTAGTGTATACATAAAAGTATTAAAAAATATTATTTGTATCATTTCTATATATGTTTCTTCTTCCACTATTATATTCCAAAATTTTAGAAAATAGCAGAAGGGTTGCTCTGTGGAGGTATTTTCTGTCTCTATAAGACTACTTGACACCCAAAATCTATGTTTTGACACCAAAATGAAGTATATATGTCTCATGGTTACTGAAATATTACATCATCACTGCAACATAACCGCCATTTTTAATAATAATGTCCAGAAAATTTCGTCCTGGATCAGCAATGTCTACTCAAGGTTAATTACTTCTCTAATGCTCCAAAACCACAAATCAGAAATGAAAATCTCCGGATAACAATTTTTTTACACAGGTATATCAGGGAGCCGGGATTATAAATGAAGTTCAATTGTGTGGGAGAAGGGCAACTAAGAGGAGGTTATGAAGAAATTGAGGATTTTAGAGATTCAAGACAATGAGTGTGTGAATGAGAGAGATGAGAGAATGCTACTGAGAGAAGAGGGTGTGAGAGTACAAGTGAGTGTGAATGAGAGGGTATGAGGAGTGTTTGGAATAGAGAGGAAGATCATAGAGTGAAAAGTATGAGAATAAGAATAGCAGAAAAGTAAAAGAAAGTTGTGAGAAACATTGAGACCAGCGGGGACAATGGAGGCGATAGCAAGGAACAGTAGCATAGAGGTGCGTTTTTAGTTTTTGCCGTTTTTCCATAAATGATTGGACTGTGCACCAGCCTCTGCCTCTTTGCCCTTTCATACCACAAGCAAAAATTATACTCTGTAAAGTTATAGCAAGGCCCCAGCCAGTGAGATCACTGACACATATCATTGTGAATGGCAGGTGTAGAATCTACAGAATGTGACAGCAGAGGCCGTATTACACATGACTGTGCCTGCGCTAGTTGTCGATGTGTGCCAGAGTATGCGCCCCATCACATTACAGAGGATCGGTTTGTAATGCGATGTGATGTTGGCGCAGACTTTGAGCTCTGTGTTTATGTGCGTTTGCGTCTGTGCATATATTGCTTTAGCAAACAGATGCAAACGCACATAAACACAAATATACTGTGGCGCACATCGACAACTAGCGCCGGCGCAGTCATACGTAATACGGCCCCAGAAAGGCTGCAGGGTAGGACTATAACAGGAGGTGCACCAGAGCTAACAATACTAACGGCATATCAACAACAACAGGTGAAAATTATCGCTAAGCGCACTTAGCGCTAGGATAATTATCGCTGGCTAGCGTGGATTTTTATCGCTGAGATAGCGTGCTATTAGCAAGGCTTATCTCAAAGCGATAAAATTCCTAGCGCTAACTGCCTAACGTGAGATTATCGCTGGAAACCCAGCGATAATCTCACGAAATGTGGCGTTAGCTTGTTGATAGGGACTCAAAAACTTAGCCATGATATCCTCCTTCCATAGGATATCATGGCTAAGTCAGTCCTGAAGCAGGCGTAAGGGAAGTAGCGATAACAGGGGTTATCGCTACTTTTCCTGCCGCTATGCTTCATAGCGTGGGGCTTGATGATAGGAGAAATGTCTCTTAGCGACATTTCTCCTGTAATGTCAGGTCAGGAACGCCCACTTCGCATCTCATAAGAAATTATCGCCGCATTTCGGCCGGAAACGGCCGCAAAAGCGCCGATAATTTTCTATCGCCTCGTTGTTGATATGCCTCCATGAGTCTTCACAGTAGTACTTTCAGGATGTCACATAAGCATGCTTCTCAGTCCTTAACTGTATGCTCCGTAATCGTTGGAAACGTGCACTGCTGTTGATATGCTAAACTTGCTCTGCAGGGAAAGGATACTTTAACCGTGGCTGCCTTCTGTGAGATAGGGACTCTTGTTTTGCAGCTCCCTGTCGATACCTGTTCTGTGAGAAAGCAAAGGTTGTACTGTTGCTGCCCTATTTATTTTTTACAGTGAGAGAGGTAACCTTGTTGTGCTGCTCCAAGGCTGTACCTATTCTGCAGGAAAATTAAACTTGCACTGCTGCTGCCCAATTGGTGTCTGTCCTATGAGGGAGAATTTTGCACTACTGCTGAGCAAGCTGTACATGTCCTGTGAGAGACAGAAAACGTATTGCTACTACTCCTCTGTAGAAAAGGTATCTTCCGTGAGGGAGAGAAGCTTGACTTGTTGAAGTTCTAGCTGTTCATAGTCTGCGAGGAACAGAATGGGCACAAATGGAAATATTGGTATTGTACATGTTCAGTATTTGTGACAAAACCTTACGGTACTCCTCTTGCTTCTGTCTGTCCCATACCTATTCTTTGTGCTAGGGAATCCAGCACCAATGCTGAATGTGCAGCACCTTTGTTATCCATTAGCAAAGCTTGGTATAAAACCTCTCGCTACACAAAGTGAAAGCAATTGGCATTTTCAACGTTTTTTAAAATGCATCATATACATGAAAGAGCAGACTCTAACAAAACATATGAGCAGCGTTTACTTTTTATTTTTGCAGATGAAACAAGCACAGTTTTTTTAAAACAAATCCTGTCATTTCTGACACCCTCTGCTAATTCTAGCTTTTTAGCCAATACCAGTTTGCTTGTTGGCATTTCTGAGCACATAGTGGGGCATATCAACAAGGGCTTTATCTCTGCTTTTTTGGCTATAAAAGCCAAAAAAGGAGAGATAAAACTAGCGCCCTATCAACAACAGGGCTCTACGCTTCCCCTTGCATCTCTAATGAGATGCAAAGGGGGCGTTCCAGAGTAAAATAATAGGAGAAATGTCGTTAAGCGACATTTCTCCTATTATCAAGAATGTCGCTAACCCTGTTAGAGACAAAAAAAGCAGCGCTAACCGCGGTTAACGCTGCTTTTTTACGTCTGGTATTTTTCTGACTTAGCCATGATATCCTATGGAAGGAGGATATCATGGCTAAGTTTGCCTGTCCCTATCAACAAGGTAACGTGAGATTATCGCTGGGTTTCCAGCGATAATCTCACGTTAGCCTGTTAGCGTGAGGATTTTTATCGCTATTGAGATAAGCGTTGCTAATAGCACGCTATCTCAGCGATAAAAATTCACGCTAGCCGGCGATAATTATCCTAGCGCTAAGTGCGCTTAGAGATAATTATCGCCGGTTGTTGTTGATATGCCCCTAAGTGAGCAGCGTTTACTTTTTATTTTTGCAGATGAAACAAGCACAGTTTTTTCAAACAAATCCTGTCATTTCTGACACCCTCTGCTAATTCTAGCTTTTTAGCCAATACCAGTTTGCTTGTTGGCATTTCTGAGCACATAGTGAAAGTGGTAAAAGCAACTCGACAAATCCCAGAATGCAACATGTCTTCAACTGAAAAGCAGGAATGCCTGATGGTATCACATATCAAGCAACTTGAAAGGATTGTGAAAAGATAGTTCTTCTACCCTGTTTCTGGTAGGCAACCATTGGTTTGCTGGACACAGCCTTTCACGTGCAGATGTGAGAATCCCACTGCTAGAGGTCTAACATTCAAACTCCTAAAAAAGACTGCATGAACACAAGACCTTGCTGCCCAAGACAACGAGAGCCTAGGTGAGGTTTAGGTACTTAGACATAAACCACCAGCAATCCACACCGTTCATGTTACTAGCAGTAGCTGAACATATCTGAAAGAACCCAAACCTCCCAATGTACAGAGTCCAGCCATAGGTTAGAGTTCGGTGTGTTGAGTTACTGTGGATGCAACGCATCTGTAAAGCTCCCTCCTGTGAACAGGTGCAACACGTGTTGCAGGTGCTGCCTCACAAGGTCAGCCACTGCTATAGTTTACACCTTCCATGGGCGTTACATAGTCCCCTGTGATGTATGTGACCCCCCACCACAATTCAGATGCCACCGTTTGGCTAATAGAGTCCACTAATTAACACGAAAATTAGTTAACTTAGTTAGCTGAATATGCAATTATAAATGTAAGATTCAATGTTCATATGCCATGCTTTTGAACTATACTGAGTTGCAATAGGCAACAATAATTATCTGTAAAGGGCCAAAGAAAAGGAAAGCATAAAGTTTCTTTAACTAAAAGTAAACCTAATATTGGAGAAATGTGCACAATATCAATTAGAAGCTTTGACCTTCAAATGACATGCCTAGAAATGTTCATCATAACTGCAGAGGGTTCCGACTTAATACATTTATTACTTTATAAGCAACATTTTGATTCATAAATGTGAATAACTTCTATTTTCTCACGACTTCACATAAATGCTTGAACAAGATAGATGTGCATTATAGACAATTATTCTTGTTCGTATAAAATGGAATGTATTTATTTTAGAAAGTAATCCTTTTGCTCTGTTCAGCCCCTTTTTTTGCTGAATGATACTGATGGTAACTGACTGTACCCTGGAATCTACCAACCAGGCCCAGGGCCAGTGCTATGTTTCAATAGGTACATGTAATAGGGGTCACTTACAATTGGCAGTGACAGATCCTATAAGTCCCTAGCACATGATAGGGCCAGGGAGAAATCTACCTATAAGTCCTGCGATTATGATAGGACATGGAGGTTTGAAGGGTCAGCAGATTTCCTGCACTTGCATGTGTGTGCTGCTGTGTGCCTGCTGTCCTTTTAAAGACGGTTCTGCCTTGCAGCCTGTCGTTAAAAGTAAATTCTCAATATTGGTATTGACAGTCTCTATAAGTCCCTAGTATATAAAAGGGCTAGGTGGTTCAAACTACCTACAAGTCCCTAGTATATAATAGGGCACGGACGTTTAGAGGCGGAGCAGATTTCCTGCACTTGCATGTGTGCACTGTTGAGTGTCTGATGTCATTTTAAAGGCTTTGCAGACTGTCTTTAAAAGTAAATTGTATGTAAATTCAACTTTGGTGGTATGAGCACATTAAAAGTGACAATCTACCTTATTTTGACATATAAGGCACACCGAAGGTCTCCCCTAGGTGAATTGAGTAGGGGGCGTAGACCTATAAGCAGGGACCTTATAAAAGATATTTTATATGACCTGGTGAGGGAAAACCTGTTCATTCCATTTTTCCCCATTGAAGATACTTAGCTCCATAGGCTATCATTGCAATATTTAATTTAGGTATACATATTGCTAGAAAAGGAGTAAATATCATTCAAAGACTTAAAAGATTGGTATTGATAAATTCAACAGATAAATTCAACAAATTGTCACTGTTGAATTTATCATAACCAATACAGAGGATAATTTGCAGAAATGTCTCTTCAGTAAGCCAAAATCCAGCCTCCTAGTAGTCTTTGCTGATTGGTCAGCCTTCGCAGGCTTAGCCAAGCTGCTTTGATTAGGTGATAAGTGCCATGGCCAGAGCAGAGGTTATCTGATGGAGAGAATCCTGAAGATGAGGAGGATATGTCATAAAAAGGGGGCTGAGTAAATCAAACTGAGCTCAAAGAGAGAGCAGGTCTGTAAGGAATGCCAGTCATACCTACCCACACATCCTGTGCCCCCAGCCAGATGCAGGCTTAGGACAGGAATTTGCACAGGTCAGGGGAAGGAGAGCTAATGGAAATGAGCCACACTGCGGTTTGGTTTAGCCAGTTTTTACTCCTCTGGAGAGAAATCATCCATGGTGTATTTTGGAAGTGCAGTACTTTGTGTGACAAGAGAATGCCACACTTTGGGGGAAGTTGGCATGCTGTTGGGTGGCACCCATCACCTCAGTGGACAGAGGTGCCCCCCTGCTTGTTGCCCCAGTGCACTGAATAAAAATGTGAGAGCTGCATAGTTTCTCAGATCTGCTGCCTGAAACTACAAGGAGAAGAAGGACAGCCCTGCTGTAATCTAGATATGCACCCAGCAGCCTGCGCTCTGACTGACTGCACCTTCTGCACAGTCTGCTACTACAGCCTTGTGAACTGCACCTTGCTTCAAGAAAGATTAAGGAGTGTATTCCCTGCAAACTACAGCTTAACAGAGATCACCTGCATCTTCTTAACCAAACGTTCACATCCTGGAGATCATCTAGGAGACTTTAAAGTTTTTGGCTGAGTGCATTGTGGGAATCGTAGTCCACACATACCAGCAACCATTTAGGAGATTCCAGACCTTTGGATTGGTATTTTGGACACTTTGAGCCAAAAGGAACCATCACGAAGCACTTTCTGAAGTTTGGAGAAGTTTGGAGAACTTTTGTGAAAAAGCTCCAGGAGGTGACCTACCTGACAGCGAGAGTCAAGCATACTACCTTCAACCGAGATCCGGCCTGGATTTCAGTTTCTTTCTGCTGAAATCTCCAGACTTACAGGATTTGACTGAGAACTCTCAGAAAGACAAGCTGGCGAACCATCACCGAATCCGGCACGCTGCGGAGGGTCAAGAGACACCGAGAGAATAAGCCCCAAACTGTGAAGGTAAAATTTTGACTAGGGCCTTCCACTTAGTGTATCTGACCAGGGCTCCATTGTGGTCAACCTCAAACTTTCACTTTGTCCCGGTCAAGCACAACCAGATGTCCCTGAGTGGTGCTATATATTTTTAAGCACTATAAAGTGGTTAATCTTTAAAAATTCATATCTCTAGTTCCGTTCATTGGATTTTTATTGTTTTGTTGTCATAAAAATATTTCCTATTTTTATAAATTGGAGTGGGATTTCTATTGTGTGTGTTTTGTCTTACTTATTTGATGGATTGGTGTTTTTGAGTGCTTTACATTCCCGTCTCTTAAGTTAGGCCTGACTGCTCAATGTTCACTACCAAGGGTTGAACAAGGTGCTAATTTACTGAGACCTTTACTGGACCCTATACCGTGTTGGTGGCCTTATTACTAGTGGTAGGTGCATTCTTACCCCTACCAATATCCCACTTTCCAACAATTACCTAGAAGTGATTTTGTCTTAGTTAGTACACTTCCTTTTTATCGCAGTAAAACAACATTTGATGTAGAAGGCCGACCTGTGCTCAACCTCCTCTGGCTACTAATGCTAATGTTTCCAGAATCTAACTACACAAGAATGTTTGTAGCTAACTTTGTGATAACTTTAGAAGTTTTATGTATTTTCCATGGAACAGAGGAGCAGAGCCTGCTCAATGACGAGAGCTGCCACCTAATTGGTCCGTGGATGAAGGAGTACTATATAATGTCTGCAATATGTATTCATGCTTTTTATATTAGTGCATGTTCCTTGGTAGATGCAATGCCTTTTTTCCCTTTTTATCCCCTGGCCAGGCTCTTACTGGTTATGGCTACTGCCGCTGCTGATTCCCAATTTGCCCTGCTATTGCCATTTAATTTTGACAGATTGCTTCTGCAACTGTATGCTGATTTATGTTGAAATTACTGAGACTCAGCTGAGTTTCATGAACTACTCTTTCTGGAAAGTTCTTCTGCTTTAGCTGGGCTTTGAGCTTTATGCTCCTGTGATCTCACTCTATTTCCTTATGAATACAAACTCTATGAATCTAAACTCTGATCCCCAGCTTTAGTACAGGGAATTAGTCCTTTGTGGAATGCACTTAAATGTATTACTTGATGTCTGAGTCTAACCATTCTTTTTTGATGAGATGTACATTTATTTGAATTATGGACTAATTGAAATAAAAGCGACCAAAAGGAACTTTACTAATCTTTTCATGAGAATAAAGGTATTAAAAACCTATCCAAACTCTCATCATTGACTGAACTTAAAACCATTTATGCGGGTTAAAATTATGATGCCTCATTTGTTCTTTGACTTATAGTATGATATTGAAAGATCCATCATTGGAGGAGAGAAAAGATAAGAACATTTTGGGGGCCCAGTCCACAGTCTACACTATCAATTTTCTGGTAGCAGAGTACAGCTTAATACCTCAAGCAAAGAGCTATAAATAATTAGCCAAATTAGAATAAAATACCCAAATCCTGACATCCAGTGCCTGGAGCTTAAGGAGCTGATAAGGTGAAATTTTTTAAGGTGGTTGCTGTTTTGAACATGTAAGTATTAATAGGCTGATGCCATGTAATGGTGTTTACTGTTTTAATATTGCGTTGGAAGTGAATGGATTGATTAATAGAAATGTTTTCCTTCTATGTAAACAGATTGAAGAGTTTCAGACTCGACGTAGGCTAAGATCCTAGAATAAATAAAGATATTGAGGCAAGCGCAGAAGACCTTTAATAAGTCATCGTTGAATGGTATTTCTTATTTGCAGAAGAATCTGTGGTATAGAGTTTAAGGTACCATCACCTATACAATTGAGATAGAAATACTAATAAGCTGTTGTGTTTGTCTAATATTGATTGATGTTAGCTAAACCAGATTGAACCAAAAGGTGAAGCTACGTTGATTAGGTTGATTTCACACTGGTCAAGATTTCACATGGGAATTAGTAGTTCTTCTTATACAATAAAAGTTGGTAGGTGTAAAAACCTTAATATTCCAGTTGTTGAATTACTATAATTTTCCTTTAGAAGAGCAAACACAAATGCATATATTTTTATTTTCCTTATGAAAAGTTTTTGTTGGTTTGTGTGAGTACGAAAGTAGGCGATGAGCAAGATTTTGTGTCATACTGTTTTGCAATGAGATTGCTTGGTTGGTGTGCTTTGGTGCTGGTATTGGTTGGTGACGTTAAGGTGCTGCACTGTCACAGGTCAGTGTTTATGTGAATTTCCTGTTTGTTTTGTAAGCAGGATTTCAATGAGATAAGAACTGTGACAGGATTGAAGTAGACAATTTGCCATTTATGGAAGAGAATCAAAACATTGAACTGTGAATTATCTATTCTTACAAATTTGCAAAACACAATTTATTTAAAGGATTTTAATGTTTTGAGAGAGACGATGTTTCCATTCCAAAAACCAAAGTTGAGGAGTCATCTGCCATTGGCACACCTGAACATTATATGACAACTGAATTGGGATTATATACATAATTATGGCTTTAGCAGTGGTGCAAGATTACTATGAGTAAGTAGGTTCCTTTAGATTTCCAAAATATGATACCTTTAAATCAATCAAGAATTATTGACAAGTTAAGAGAAACGTATTGTGAGATGAAACCACAGCCTAGACCCACACAATTTGAGGATTCAGGCATGTGGGAAAAGACACCATCAGAGAAGGAAATAGAGAAATAGCAGAAAAGGACAAAAAGAACAATGCACAACTATGCAGATGTTTGATGAGATATGGAACAGAATAGATGGAGAAAAGCCATAGTTGAAGGCACTAGAGTATATCCAGCAATTTCTATTGAAATACCAGAGAAAGGGAAGAAGAAGAATACTCAGGGGAAAGATAAAGAGGAAAAAGAAAATGAGACCAATAGTGATTCAGTGGATGAGATATTAGAAGAAATGTTGGTTGGACGATCCACTCCTTATGCGACTCCAGTTGATAGTTCTAGGAGTAGTGCCACAACAAATAGTATAATAGCGACTGCCTCTGTAGAAAGTAAATTGGTACAAGTTGAGAGACCGCTTCAAATATCACAGTCTATCCCACAACAAGTTGCTCAGTCACAGATTGTTCATCTACCCATGGAAAATCCATCTGTAATGCATGGTCCGGCGCAAGTACCACAAATAGCAACCATATGGGGCAGTGCCTAGACCAGTTACAAATGCTCTAGCAAATGTTAATCTGCGTCTTGAGACACAAGGAGCTGTATGGGGTTTACCTATGACAGGATTTGACCCGACTTCACAAAATTCACAGACTGTTGTATCTAGACCACTTCTGATGGTTCAAGCACTAAGAGATGAGGGAAGGATTGTCCTTATGACACCAATAACCCAGGAAGAAAAAAAGTTGTTGGAAGATGGAATTTGTTCACCATAGTTTGAAGAAGTTGTACAGATTAAAATGACAGAGAGGACGGTGCAACTTGCTAGCTCAGAACCTGAAAAGTTATCTCATTAAATATTCCCAGATTAAAAATTGAGCTGGGAGAAATTATTAAGGGATGTTTGTATTTAGAAAACTTAGGTACGTATCAAGAGAAATAATTGGTCTACCTGTGTAGAGAAATTACAAGACGAGCAGTGACAACACAAATGAGAAACTAACTAAATTGGCATAGAGATATAAGATGGAGATTTCTAAAAACTCTCCTTTTCAGAAAACCTACAGGGTGCAAATAGATGATGCAGCAATTGAAACGATCCATTCTTAATGAATGCAGTGACACATCACTGAATTAATAAAATGTATTTTGAAAAATTAGAGAACAAAAGAGGCAAGAAAACAAGTGAGGAAAAAGGAACAGCCAGAATTATGAACAGAAAGAAAGGAGGCAGAAGAGGAAGGAGCTTCAGCTTATACACTGAGAGAAATGGCGTGAGGAGTGTATGGTCATGTGCCTTGGAGCATGGGTGATTTTGCAGCCTTTACGAAAATGTTACAAAAATTGGAGACAAACCTGTGCCGTGGTATAACCAAGTTGATTGCTTCGTGAACATTTCGAAAGTGTTGTGGATTGATTTGGATACATTCTTTAATAATGTATGGCAACGTGAAGAGCAAGCATGAATTCACATACTAACGCACAATCTCCTGTAGATATAGAGAAATATGAAGCAGTGATTACTTGCTGAAAGAAAGAGTGCCTCCAAAAGACAAATTGGTTATTGAGCAACACAAGAAGCAAGAGAGTCAGTTCACGATTATTACGAGAGTTTGTTGCAGATGTTTCAGCAGCACAGTGGTAGAGAAACTCTGAAGAAAAGGACATAGGAATTTGTATATCTCAGTTTGTTTTAGGATTAAGACCAGAGATCAGTTAGCAGATAACCCAAAGTGTAAATTGCTGGCAGAACAAACCGCTTAATGAGATCCTGAGGTATGCTAAATATTGCAGCCAAGAATTAAAAATGAAACAGAAAAATATTAAAGAAAAATGTATGTTGGTTCAAACCCAATTGGCGCAGAAAGGTTTCCAGAATTATTCTATTACAGGGAATCATTGAGGCATTCAAGGTTTTGTTGTTATTAGATTGGTTTCCAGGGGAATGCAGCAGCTTTTTGTCATTTACAAGGTAGATGAAGAGAAATACCTATTCACCCACATTCAGGAATGGAGGTTGCATCATAAAAAAAATGACTTCTTGTCACATCTGTCATAAAGTCTGCAATTGGAAGAGGGAGTGTATATTTATTCCTTATGATTAAGCCCAGGTGGGTAACTCCGCTCCGCCAGCAGAGTTTACGGAGTATCACCTACTCCGCGCACCGTTGGGAACGCAAAGTTCCGGCAAAATTGGACAACAAAGGACACAGTTTGATATTATTTTATGTCACACAGACCTATAGATTGTATTAAGGCTTATTAGAACAATTTAACCTGTTTGATGCGACCACTAGAAAACGTTTTTATTATGACTTTGGAAGAAAGAAACTCTAACCTGACATGAGTAAAGACAAACATAGTTATGTTTTGAAAAATGTTTGGAAGAAAGAGGAAGATGAGTTCAGAAAGAAAATGGTTTACCTAAAATAAAAATTGGACAGTCAACACAAAGGGAACATTTGTACTTACAGAAGAAGGACACCCAAACGAAAAGGACATTTGCAAGAAGAATCTGCAATTCCAGGAGTATATTTTGTTTGTGGACAGAATGCTTATTTTCTGCTGCCCACTGACTGGGAGGGTATCTGCTATTTAGGTGTGCAATTTCCTAAAATGTATCATGTGAATAGTATAGAGTCATTAACAATGACAGTAGCATGCAGACTTAGTACAGAGAGCAGAGCTCAATTAGTGGGAGAGTGCAGCTCATTTGGTGTAATCATTTCACCTGTATGTAGTCATACTAAATGGCAAAAAGATTAGAAAACTGATGACTGTTGTCAACACATCAGTAACCAATACATCTAGAGCTTTTCCCCCAGCCACAGATTTGGTATTACTCTATCCTTATTTTGATTGCAAAGCCATCCCAGTTTGGACACAGCCATATTCAAGGCAGTCTTGACCCTGCTCCCCATGAGAGCAGTCCAGCCCCAACTGCCAGGCCAGATCCTCCCTGGTCTGGAAAAAAGCATTCTGGGACTGGTTGTCAGGTATCACCCCTCATCAGCCAGGCTAGCATGAATCCATTGGGGGGGTGAGCAAGGGACCCATGCCTGGGCATACCCTTAGCCACTTAGCACGCACATAGCAGCATCACAAAATAAAATGATGGGTGGAGTTTTGAAAATTTTACAACCGTCACCCCAAGTCACAGATCTGGGTTTAATCCATCATTAGTTTGCTTGCCATGTCACCCCAGTGTGTACCCAGCCAAAAGCAAATCAGTCTGACCCGGCTTCCCATGAAGAAAATTCAGCCCGAACTGCCAGGCCAGGTTCTACCAGGACTGGAAAGAAGCATCCTGGGACCAGTTATGGGTTATCACCCCTCATCGGCCAGGCTAGTTTGAATCTACTGGCACAGTGAGCAAGAGACCCACTACTGGGCATACCTATAGCCACTTAGAAAGCATATAGCAACATCACAAAATAAAAAGATGTACAGAGTGTTTAGGCCTTTCAAATACTCACCCCAGTCAAAGATCTAAGTTTAATCCATCGTTATTTTTCTTACCACGTCACCCCAGTTTGGACACAGTCATATGCAAATCAGTCTTGACCCTTCTCCCCATGGGAAAAGTTCAGCCTAAACTGCCAGGCTAGGTCCTGCCGGGACTGGTTTAAATACTGAGCTTATTGCCATATACTTAATTGTTTTGGAAGTTCGTTCAGCATTAGACATTTTACTCACAGAAAAAGGCGGAGTCTGCAAGATATTTAAATTAACCCATTGCTCATGCGTACCTGAAAATAGTAAGAAAATAGAGGTATTTGCAAAGTGTCAGAGACACCTAGGCCCTTATTTATGAGCAACTTGTGCCACTGTTGTGTCAAAACTTTAGGGGTTCTTCAAGTTTACAAGGAGACACATGTGGACAAATGCGTCATTATTTGTTAGCATGCGTCAGTATATGCCTGCGCCAGAATCAACTGCGGCATGCAGAAATTATTGTATGCAAGGTAGGCGATCTGCTCTAAAATCCACCATAAAACTGATGCTGTTATATTTATTTTTTACCAATAGTGATGCATCATTGTCAGGCGGTGCACTGAGGCTGAATGCATCAAAAGTCCTGCACATCGACAACCCAGAAATAGAAAATATCTCTTGGGGTATTGTATATGAAGACAAGGCACTCAAAACAGTTTGGCAAGCTCCACTACACCATGGAACTGCTCATTCTGAAGCTCGGAGTTGAAAGGAGAACACCATCCTAACAAATACCCACCCCCCAACCACGTAGGCAGCACAGGATAAGGGAGTGCATTTATCAACAGTGGACTTCCATTATTGATCTCAGGGAAGATGAGGTCATCACCTACTACTGGCTCAGAGGGAATCCATCATCCAACTGCTACACCAGATAGTGCCAAGGCTACAGCCACCAACTTCCAGATCCACCAAAATCCCTGCGCAGGTCAAGCTTACGGCAGTTCTCCACATGCTGGCATCTGGTACAATCCAGATTACAGCAATCAGAGTGGCAGCAATCTCCCAATTAGCTTCCTCGGCCTTCCCAACCTCTGTGTGAGATGCCATCATCCACCTAACACCCCAGTACCTCCTACTACCAGCTTAGGAGGGATTCCATCATCCAATTGCTATACGAAATAGTGCCAAGCCTACAGCCACCAACTTTCAGGACCACCAAAACCCCAGTACATTCTTTTCCCCAACACACAACAACTGCATCTGGAGACAAAGCAAGGTTTCTAGGCCATTGCTGTTTTCCCACATGTGCTGGGTGCAATGACTGCACTCATGTGCAACTGATTCCCCCTGCAGCAATATCCCATTTCTACAGGAACCAGAAGCACACATACTCCGTCACTGCTCAGGCCATCGTGGCCTATCGTGGGAGTCCACCAATGTTCTGGCAATGTACTCTGGGAGTGCTCATAATGCCTGTTTCTTCAAAAAGAACAATTGGTGGATAGAATGCAGAACAATGTCATGCTTTCACCCCAGTATTGAGATCTGGGCCTAAATCCATCATATATTTGCTTGCCATTACAGTTTGAACCCAGCCATTTGAAAATCAGTCTTGACCCTGGACCTAAAGGGAAAAGTCCAGCCCTAACTGTCAGGCCAGGTCCTCCCTGGACTGGAAACAGGCATCCTAGGACCAGATTTGGAGTTTCTTCCCCCATCAGCCAGGATAGCTTGACTCCAGTGGCATGAAGAGCACGGGACCCACGTCTGGGCAGACCCGTCCCACTCGGGGTGACAAATTAAAGAAGAACAACTGATGGACAGAGTGCATAACAATGTCATGCATTCACCCCAGTACAGAGATCTGGACCTAAATCCATTGTTTTTTTACTCACCGTGCCATTCAAGTTTGGACCCTGCCATATGCAAATCAGTCTTGACCCTGTGCCCAATGGGTGCAGTCAGGCCCGAACTGCCAGGCCAGGTCCTCCCTGGACTGGAAGCAAGCATCTTGGTTCTGGTTTCGGGGTTTCACTCCACATCAGCCAGGATAGCTTGACTCCAGTGGCATTGAGAGCACGGATCCCATGTCTGGACATACCCGTCCCACTTGGGGTGACAAATGCAAAAACAACAATTGATGGACAGAATGTAGACCAATGTCGTACATTCACCCCAGTACAGAGATCTGGACCTAAATCCATTGTTTTTTTACTCACCGTGCCATTCAAGTTTGGACCCTGCCATATGCAAATCAGTCTTGACCCTGTGCCCAATGGGTGCAGTCAGGCCCGAACTGCCAGGCCAGGTCCTCCCTGGACTGGAAGCAAGCATCTTGGTTCTGGTTTTGGGGTTTCACCCCTCATCAGCCAGGATAGCTTGACTCCAGTGGCATTGAGAGCACGGATCCCATGTCTGGACATACCTGTCCCACTTGGGGTGACAAATGCAAAAACAACAATTGATGGACAGAATGTAGACCAATGTCGTACATTCACCCCAGTACAGAGATCTGGGCCTTAATCCATCGTTTTTTTGCTCACCATGCCATTCCAGTTTGGACCCAGCCATATGCAAATCAGTCTTGACCCTGCACCCAATGGGAACAGTCCAGGCGAATTGCCAGGCCAAGGTCCTAGCGTAGTTGGTAATAGAACGATCGATTTAACCCAGATCTTTTGACTGTTTGCATTGTCAGCATTCAATCCATCATTTGTTTGCTGTAACACTTTTCGCCCTAAGTGGGATGGGTATGCCCAGACGTAGGTCCCTTGCTCTTTTGACTGGGGAAGATTGATTTGCAAATGGCTGGGTCCAAACTGGGGTGGCATAGTGGGCAAAGTAACAATGGATTTAACCCACATCTTTTGACTGGGGGAGAATGTTTGCATTGTCAGCATTCCGTCCATCATTTGCTTGTTGTAACACTTTTCGCCCTAAGTGGGATGGGTATGCCCAGACCTGGGCCCCTTGCTCACTGCGCCACTGGATTCAAGCTAGCCTTGCTGAAGAAGGGTGACATACCCTGAAACCGGTCCCAGGATGTTTGTTTCTGGTCTAGGGAGGACCTGGCCTGGCAGTTCGGTCTGGACTGTTCCTATGGGGCACAGAGTTAAGACTGATTTGTACATGGCTGGGTCCAAACTGGGGTGGCGGAGTGGGCAAAAGAATGATGGATATAACCCAGATCTTTTGACTGGGGGATAATGTTTGCATTGTCAGCATTCCGTCCATCATTTGTTTGCTGTAACACTTTTCGCCCTAAGTGGGATGGGTATCCCAGACCTGGGTCCCTTGCTCACTGCGCTACTGGATTCAAGCTAGCCTTGCTGAAGAAGGGTGACATACCCTAAAACCGGTCCCAGGATGTTTGTTTCTGGTCTAGGGAGGACCTGGCCTGGCAGTTCGGTCTGGACTGTTCCCATGGGGCACAGAGTCAAGACTGATTTGCATGTGGATGGGTCCAAACTGTGGTGGCGGAGTGGGCAAAAGAACGATGGATATAACACAGATCTTTTGAGTGTGGAGAAAGTTTGCATTGTCAGCATTCCGTCCATTCTTTGTTTTTACTGTAACACTTTTCGCCCTAAGTGGGAAGCGTATGCCTAGACGTAGGTCCCTTGCTCACAGCGCCAGAGGATTCAAGCTTGCCTGCCTGAAGAAGGGTGACATACCCTGAAACCGGTCCCAGGATACTTGTTTCCAGACCAGGGAGGACCTGGCTTGGCAGTTCGGTCTGGACTGTTCCCATGGGGCACAGGGTGAAAACTGATTTGCATATGGCTCGGTCCAAACTGGGGTGGCATAGTGGGCAAAAGAACGATGGATTTAACCCTGATCTTTTGACTGGGAGAGAATGTTTGCATTGTCAGAATTCCGTCCATCATTTGTTCGCTGTAACACTTTTCGCCCAAAATGGGATGGGTATGCCCAAACCTGGGTCACTTGCTCACTGCGCCACTGAATTCAAGCTAGCTTGGCTGAAGAAGAGTGACATACCCTGAATCGGTCCCAGGATGCTTGTTTCCGGACCACAGAGGACCTAGCCTGGCAGTTCTGTCCGGACTGTTCCCATGGGGCACAGGGTCAAGGCTGAAGTGCATATGGCTGGGTCCAAACTGGGGTGGCGTAGTGGGCAAAAGAACAATGGATTTAACCCAGAGCTTATGACTACGGGAGAATGTTTGCATTGTCAGCATTCCGTCCATCATTTGTTTGCTGTAACACTTTTCACCCTAAGTGGGATGGGTATGCCCAGACGTGGGTCCCTTGCTCACTACGCCACTGGATTCAAGCTAGCCTTGCTGAAGAAGGTTGACATACCCTGAAACCGGTCCCAGGATGCTTGTTTCCGGTCCATGGAGGACCTGGCCTGGCAGTTCGGTCTGGACTGTTCCCATGGGGCACAGGGCCAAGACTGATTTGCATATGGGTAGGTCCAAACTTGGGTGGTGTAGTGGGCAAAAGAATGATGGATTTAACCCAGCTCTTTTGACTGGGGGAGAATGTTTACACTGTCAGCATTCCGTCAATCATTTGTTTGCTGTAAACCTTTTCGCCCTAAGTGGGATGGGTATGCCCAGACCTGGGTGTCTTGCTCACTGCACCACTGGATTCAAGCTAGCCTGGCTGAAGAAGGGTGACATACCCTGAAACCGGTCCCAGGATGCTTGTTTCTGGTCCAGGGAGGACCTGGCCTGGCAGTTCATACTGGACTGGTCCCATGGGGCACAGGGTCAAGACTGATTTGCATATGGCTGGGTCCAAACTGGGGTGGCGTAGTGGGCAAAAGAACGATGGATTTAACCCTGATCTTTTGACTGGGGAGAATGTTTGCATTGTCAGAATTCCGTCCATCATTTGTTTGCTGTAATAGTTTTCGCCCAAAGTAGGATGGGTATGCCCAGACCTGGGTCCCTTACTCACTGCGCCACTGAATTCAAGCTAGCTTGGCTGAAGAAGGGTGACATACCCTGAAACCGGTCCCAGGATGCTTGTTTCCGGACCAGGGAGAACCTAGCCTGGCAGTTCGGTCTGGACTGTTCCCATGGGGCACATGGTCAAGACTGATTTGCATATGGCTGGGTCCAAACTGCGGTGGTGTAGTGGGCAAAAGAATGATGGATTTAACCCAGATCTTTTGACTGGGGAGAAAGTTTGCATTGTCAGAATACCGTCCATCATTTGTTTGCTGTAACACTTATCGCCCTAAGTGGGATGGGTATGCCCAGACCAGGGTCCCTCGCTCACTGCGCCACTGGATTCAAGCTAGCCTGGCTGAAGAAGGGTGACATACCCTGAAACCGGTCCCAGGATGCTTGTTTCCTGTCCAGGGAGGACCTGGCCCGGCAGTTCTGTCTGGACTGTTCCCATGGGGCACAGGGTCAAGACTGATTTGCATATGGCTGGGTCCAAACTGGGGTGGCGTAGTGGGCAAAAGAACGATGGATTTAACCCAGATCTTTTGACTGGGGGAGAATGTTTGCATTGTCAGCATTCCGTCCATCATTTGTTTGCTGTAACACTTTTCACCCTAAGTGGGATGGGTATGCCCAGACGTGGGTCCCTTGCTCACTGCGCCACTGGATTCAAGCTAGCCTTGCTGAAGAAGGTTGACATACCCTGGAACCGGTCCCAGGATGCTTGTTTCCAGTCCAGGGAGGACCTGGCCTGGCAGTTCGGTCTGGACAGTTCCCATGGGGCACAGGGTCAAGACTGATTCGTACATGGCTGGGTCCAAACTGGGGTGGCGTAGTGGGCAAAAGAACAATGGATTTAACACAGATCTTTTGACTGGGGGAGAATGTTTGCATTGTCAGCATTCCGTTCATCATTTGTTTGCTGTAACACTTTTCGCCCTATGTGGGATGAGTATGCCCAGATGTGGGTCCCTTGCTCACTGCACCACTGGATTCAAGCTAGCCTGGCTGAAGAAGGGTGACATACCCTGAAACCGGTCCTAGGATGCGTGTTTCCGGTCCAGGGAGGACCTGGCCAGGCAGTTCGGTCTGGACTGTTCCCATTGGGCACAGGGTCAAGACTGATTTGCATATGGCTGGGTCCAAACGAGGGTGGCGTAGTGGGCAAAAGAACGATGGATTTAACCCAGATCTTTTGACTGGGGGAGAATGTTTGCATTGTCAGCATTCCATCCATCATTTGTTTGCTGTAACACTTTTCGCCCTAAGTGGGATGGTTATGCCCAGACCTGGGTCCCTTGCTCACTGCGCCACTGGATTCAAGCTAGCCTTGCTGAAGAAGGGTGACATACCCTGAAACCAGTCCCAGGATACTTGTTTCCAGACCAGGGAGGACCTGGCTTGGCAGTTCGGTCTGGACAGTTCCGATGGGGCACAGGGTCAAGACTGATTTGCATATGGCTGGGTCCAAACTGGGGTGGTGTAGTGGATTTAACCCAGATCTTTTTACTGGGGGAGAATGTTTGCATTGTCAGCATTCCGTCCATCATTTCTATGCTGCAACATTAATTAGAAGCTTGATCTTAAAATAATATGCTTATAAATGTTCACCCTAACTGCAGAGTGTTACAGTTTATTAAATGTATTACTTTATAAACAACATTTTAAGCAGAAATGTCAAGAACATCCTATATTCGCATATCTCCACATAAATGCTTGAATAGGCAGAAATTCTTAAATGGAATGCATTACCTAACAGGCTTTTTGTCTCTTAGTTAGTATAGATCATTGTTCACACAGTGAAACAAAATGAATTGTAGAAGGCTAACCTGTGCTCAAACACCTATGGGAACTAAGGCTTAGGTTTCCAGAATCTAACTACGCAAGAATGTTTGTTGTACATTTTTTGATAAATTTACAAGCTGCATGTATATTCATGGGAACGGAGGAACTGAACCAGCCCAATGATAAGAGATGCCACCTGATTGTTCCACGGATGAAGGAGCCTGATACAATGTCTGCAACATGTATTCATGCCTTTTATATTAGTGTGTGTTCCTAGAGAGATGTAATGCCTTTTTTCACCTTCTTGCTATCAAATCAAATCAAATCAAATCAGGTGTTTGTTAAGCGCGACTACTCACCCGTGAAGGGTTTCAAGGAACTGGGGGGTGTGGGCGGGGGGGGGGGGGTTCGCTGGTTCCAGTCCATCAAGAGGGGGTCTGTCGAAGAGCCAGGTTTTGAGATTTCTTGCGAAGATGGGGAGCGATGTTATCTGTCTGAGGTCGTGCTGGGGGGAGGGGCTGCGGGGGCAGCAGTGACAGGGAAAAACCAGCTGAAAAAGGCAAAAGGAAAAAGGCAAAAAGAGGGAGAAAAGTTTAAATAAGGCAGCAAAAGTGCAAGAAAGAGTGGAGGAAAGACACAGAAGACACAGGAGAGTGAAAGGGGGAGATTGAGATGAGGGTAAAAAACGAGCGAAAAACGGAGGAAAGACACAGAAGGAGAGTGAAGGGGGGAGCTTGAAATGAGGGTAAAACTACAGAAAAAATGCAAGAAAGAGTGGAGGAAAGACACAGAGGACACAGGAGAGTTAAAGCGGGAGATTGAGATGATAAAAAATCGAGTGAAAAACAGAGGAAAGACACAGAAGGAGAGGGAAGGGTGAGCTTGAAATGAGGGAAAAACAACAGAAAAACGGGGAAAGACCCAAAAGTTGAGTGAAGGGGGGAGATAGAAGTGAGGGAAAAAACTAGAGAAAAGGAGAGAAAAATCAGAGCGGAGCAAGAGACTCTTGACGGTTGTGGTTACTGCTGCTGCTGTTTCTCTACTGTCCTTTTACTGCCATTTCATTTTGACATATTGCTTCTGCAACTGTATGCTGATTTATTTTGAATTTACTGAAACTTGACTGATTTCATGAATTATGCTTTATGGAAGTTCTACTGCTTTAGTTTGACTTTTGAGCTTTATGCTCCTCCGACTTCACAATCTTTCCTTTTAAATCTGAACTCTTCATGGATTCTACAAATCTAAACTCTGATCTCTATCTTTAGTACAGGGAATTAGCCCTTTATGAATAGCACTTGAATGTATTACTTGATGTTTGAGTCTAATCAGTCTTTTTGATGAGATTTCTGTACACTTATTTGATTTATGGACTAATCGAAATAAAAAGGACCAAAAACAAACTTTACTAATTTCTTCATGAGTATAAAGGTTTTAATAACATTGTCTGAACTTAAAACTATTAATGCAATTTAATTTTAGGATGCCTAACCTTCTCTTTGCCTCATAATACGATATTCGAAGATCCATTTTTGGAAAAGAGAAGAGATAGGAGAATTTATGGGGCCAATCTATGCTATCACTGCCTGAGGCGTATGAATATTTGTGAGACATGTGAGTCATAAGGACCCGTCACCACATTCTGCAAAGAGGATATCATTTTGCATTAGCCATTGAGGGCATCTGTTATTTTAAAGTTAGTATTGGAGAATTATGTTGTTTAGAGGCAACAAGCATTATTGTATGTGGTCCGCTACATCCCACTTTTGGTTTTGTGCTTGGTACTTCTGTACCTAGTTACAGCCGCGGTCCGTGGAGGGAGTTCCGTGGGGCGGAAAGGCGGGGCGGGGGAGGGGCAGGGTGGGGGGTACTAAACACCGGAATATGGATAATTGGAGGTAAGTAAACAATTAAATAAATAAAACGAATTTCGTAGCGCGTGCTGCATCACAAAATGCGATGCAGCGCGCGCTACGAAATTCGTTTTATTTATTTAATTGTTTACTTACCTCCAATTATCCATATTCCGGAGTCTAGTACCCCCCACCCTGCCCCTCCCCCGCCTCGCCTTTCCGCCCCACGGAACTCCCTCCACGGACCGCGGCTGCCTAGTTATTTATCAAAGAAGTTTGCTTGGTGTGTAGAGGAGGTTAGAGCATTGAGGGCTCAGGTTTACAAAACTTACACAGAGAGCAGAACAGCACCCAAACATGCAGCACTGCGTTGAATGTAAGGGAAAAAGAACAGCGCCATATCTTCAGAAATATGGCACTCTCCTCCCCTCTCCCTAGCTCTGGCGCACTTTCAGGCTCAGGCGCGGTGCGTCCATTGGGACGTGGGGGCGTTGCCCCCCCGCCCCCGCACCCGCCCGCGCGCCCGCAGCTCCCTCCTCGGTGTCTCTGAACTTAGTTTACTTAAGTTCAGAGACGCCGAGGGTGGGGAGAACTGACAATGCATGTCAGTCAGCATGACGTCGGACCGTGGGCGGTCCGGCGTCATGTTGACTGACATGCATTGTCACAAGCCAGGGAAAGGCAGCACAAGTGCGCATGAGTGGGCATGGAGATTAATTTTTAGCCCGTGCCCAGTCATGCGTACTTGTGTTTTTACTGCCTTGCGCATGCCCATTAGGAGCCCCTCGGTCTCCTAATGGGCAGGCGGCGGGCGAGGAGTAGGCTGTGCCCTCAGCCAATCCTGGCGCTGCAGCAGCGCCAGGATTGGCTGAGGGGTTGCCAGTCACTTGACTCCAGTGCTGATGTCACGTGGTGTTCCGGACCGGTTTGCAGGGGCAGAGGCGCCAACGCGGACCAGGAGAAGAGGCGGTCAGGTAAGTGTCTTTTAATTTTATTAATTTTAATTTCTCCCGCTGCTGGTGGTAGGGTTGGGGTGGTGTTTAGGGTTAGGTGGTAGAGTTGGGGTGGTGGAGAAGTGGTTTTTAGGGTGTTCCAGTGGATCGACAGGAACAGGGCTGCTGTGAGTGGTAGGGAGGGGGAATTGATGGGTGTGCAGGAAGTTTGGGAGGAATCTATCTATGGGAAGGGTGTTTTTTGGCAAAGTCGAGGAAGGGAAGGAGCTGCCATAGGATCTTATGTTAAACGTGAGTTTTGCATGTTTTTGGGGTTCGATTGTAGGGTGTTGCAGGTGGTTCCGAGTGGATTTGCTTAGCTGGGATGAGAGTTGGGAAGGTCTAATTTTGATTGCAAGTGTTTTGAAGAAAATCCATGGAGGGGAAGGGGTGTTTTGGGCCTAGTTTCAGAGTGCGATTTGACGGGGCACTCCTCCAGCACTTTTACGCCCCGCCATTTTCAAATGTCACCAGCCGCCCCTGTTCAGGCTGCCGATCGCCACACACACACCTTTAAGCCATAGTGCAAGGGTGTGTGTGAGAGTCTATCATAGATTTTGTACTAGAAAGGTACAAATACTATGCAAAGACTCATTTTAAAAAGTTTCCCACATCGGATATGTGCTGTAAAGCACAGCACACAAAAAAGTGGGAAGCGTTAGGAGATACAAAAGCATTTCTTCGTTTTTACACCTGCTTCAAAAAGGCATTATTTTGGGGTGCAAAATTCTGTCCACTAATGTTATTATGTAGGGTTTGGTGTCAAAAAGCCTGGGTGGTTTCATGGAAACGCGCATGTATCCCCCATGCAATGGCAGCTTGATGCTAAGTACAGCAAAGCAGTGCTACTTTTAGGCAACTTTCAGAAAATAGCAATACAATATTTTGTGCGGGTTTGCTTTATTTTGTGACGAAAACAGCAAAATGTTTGTAAATCTGGGCACACGTATATGCAGGACCTGTTTGTGATGTTTGCCTTGGTCCTAAGAGCAGACTTGCTTTCCTTGTTATGCGAACCGAAGGTATTTCAAGTCTCATTAGTGGTTGATCTGTGGTTGGCTATAATTATATGCCACTCATGAATATTTAGCACCCGGCACAGCTTCATTGATTGTGAATACTGAACTGACAGTTATAGCGATGACATTCAGTGTTCGTGCATCATCGTCATGACACCTTCATTGGCTTAAATTACCAGTTTATCAGCAGAGAATTAGCTCTTGTCATGGATGTTTTAAAGCAAGCGCTCATCCTTTTAACAAGAATGTAATGTGCTAGCGTTAAAATCTTCCAGTGGAATCTAAAAGGTTTATGTGGCGACAATAGGTGACATAAATGGGATCAGTCAAACACCTATAAATTATACAGCAATTAACAGCTCAGTCTAAGCTTGTAGTGATGTAAAATGCTTCGACTATCATAATTTCGGGTGTATGAGTCTTTCTTACTGCATTACTTCAAGATCATGTAATTCAAACTCTAGAGTATTTAGGGGCATATTTACAAGGGCTTTATCTCCGCTTTTTTGGAGATAAAACAAGCGCCCTATTTACAAGAGGGTGCTAACATGCATAATCGCATGTTAGCACTAAGGGTGGGCGTAGTAGGCGTAGTGGGGCTACGTGAAGCAGCACGTAGTGTGCCCAAATCTACGCACACTACGCGCTTCGCGTAGCCCCACTACGTGCCACCCACCTCTCGCCCGCCCTTCTTTTAAATAATATCAGCAATATAAAATAAATTAAAGTAAAGCGACTTACCGTAAGCGCGGCGTCTCCGGGGCTCCCTCTTCTTCGTTTCTAATTTCTTCTGACAAATGCGCATGCGCGGACGCCCGCGCATGCGCATTTCTCGCAAGAAATGCGCATGCGCGGGTGTCCGCGCATGCACATTTGCCAGAAGAAATTAGAAACAGAAAGAGGGAGCCCCGGAGACGCCGCGCTTACGGTAAGTCGCTTTACTTTAATTTATTTTTCATTGCTGATATTATTAAAAGGAGGGCAGGCGGGAGGTGGATGGCGGGTGGCAAGCAGCTACGCTTCGCCCTTGGCGTGTGCGTAGCGCTGCCCTGCTTCGCCTACTTCGGAAAGTGCGAAGCAGGCAGCGCTACGTACACTACGTGAGCGAAGCGTAGTGCTACGCCCGGGGTTAGTTAGCACCCTTTTTCCCAACGCCTCAATTTGCATTTCCAATGACATGCAAAGTGGGCGTTACTGGGCGTACCCAAGATGGACTAGCTTGCAAATGTCGCTGATGTTTACATCACGATATTTACAAGGCTGCCCACATGATTTTAGCACACATTAGATTTTGAAAACGCCCATTTCCGCCAAAACCTAACGTTAGCTAAAATACTGACTTAGTCATCCCTAACATTATTAGCCTGTGGGTCGTATCAGCAAGACCCAAGCAAACCTCGCTATCTCTGGAATCTTTATCACCCTGGAGTAACGCGTTGTTAATAACGCGCTAGCAGGGCGATAAATACCAGAGATAGCCTACGATAATATAATTATCGCTAAGCACGGCCAGCGATAATTATCGCTGGCCGTTCTTAATATGCCCCTTATTTTTTTAACCTAGATCTCAACAGATTGTTAAATAGCAGTCTTTTTTTTTTATGCATGTTACTTGTTAGAGACTCCAGCAAACACATACTAGGAATACATAGTGAAATGTTTCTAAAATGTGTACTTTCTGGTTCATGATTTTAGGAACAGATTATTTTTTTTACATGTGTTAATTAATGCCTTCATTAAAATCAGCACAGGAAAACATGGTCACACAGCAATATAAAGTGAAAACGATTGCTGAAATGTATGTGCCTGCATTAGTAATTCTGACATTAGAATACATAGTTATTGCCAAGTTATTAATTCAACATTGGTATATAATCAGCACGGGAAGCCATAGTACGGAATGATTCGATTAAACTAAAATTATTTTTTAATTATAAAGCGTAAAAGGACTACAGAGGGCATGTGGGTGATCTGGATAAAGTGGAATATGGGGATTTTATTACACTTTTCCACTTGTCCTGCGATCTTTGTATTTTTTCTTCTCTAAGGATAGTCCTACATTTTTAACATTGCATTCTAAAATCTACCTACGAGGCTCCGTGTTTCACTGTCTTTGATTTCAAGACAAGGCTCGCGCTCTTCTCTCTCACGCTCACTCTGTCCGGATCCTCCTTTCATCTCTGGTAGAGGGTGCGCAGAATCGTATTCTCTTTGACAGGAATAGTATTTCATCTCGGAGGACTGGGGAGGGAACAGAAGTACTCCTGTTCACCAGTAAACCTCCACATAAATCCCAAGCGACAGGCCTTACTCTCAGTAAAGAACACGTCTCATCCCAAACCATGTGACCGTGGTGTTGGCATATGTTGTTAAATGAACGAGGGGGCATATGTTCAATAAAATGTTGAAGCAAGGAGCTGCGTCTAATTTGACAGCGTCGCGCTCTCACATTTTCAAAACGCAGGGATGTGCGGTATTTATTACAACACAGCGCACCCCAGTTTGTTTCCCAATGCTGGTGCTAAAATTAGCTGCCAGGCTCCAACGCAGGCCTTGCAGGGAATGATTGTTTATTTGTGGGAAGGTGCAGGAAGGTATCCTTTTGTGCACATAAACAATCCATAATATCTATTTATTACTTCTATGTGTGCTGCATTGTGCAGAACATATAGAAGTAGAAAATCGTCATTATTTAATGATTGTTTATGTGCAGGAAGGGACACCATCCTGCACATAAACAATCATTGATGGCTTTTTGCTCTTTCTATTTGGGCTACAGAATGTAGCACACATTAAAAAAGGAGAAATAAAAGCATTTCTCCTGGTGCACCTTTCTAACGCCTGCTCCTGCATGGTGTTAGTTTTGGGCGCAGCCACAGAATTACACCTCCTCGTAAATATGGGGCAACAGTCAAAGAGCAATGGGTGTTGCGGTGGAACGCCCAGAGCAACACCCATTGCACGCCCCTTTCATGCAGATACCTGTATGAAAGGGTAGCATATTTATAAAGTGGCGTTAAGCCACGAAAAGTGGCTTAACACCACTTTGTAAATATGGTGAAGTGCATACCGCCACCGGAGCATCAAAAAAAGTGACACTCTGGTGGCGCCAGGCGCTTGTACAAATGCCCAAATATTTCTCCTTGTGCAAGTAATACACAGTAAAACTAGAATTTAAACTGTTTTCTTTAATCTGAAAAATCTGTGAGAACAAACTTGCAGGTAAAATTCCTCACAGCCCTTGTTGGCAGACAACGTGCTAAAAAAATACATTGGGTCCGACTCTTAAGAATAAAAAAAATTAATATTACGTCTGGCAAACACCAGACATGGCTGCCAACCTTAATATTTTCAAATTCGCAGAAATAAGGGGCATATTTACAAGGGGTTATCACCACCAGAATGCCACTATTTTTATGTTCTGGTGGCAATAACCCCGTCGCCATATTTACAAGGCGGCGTTAAGCCACTTCACCGCCTTGTAAATAATGCCCCTATTAACGCAGCACTTACATGAAAGGGGCCCCCAATGGGTGTTGCAGTGAGCGTTCGACCGCAACACCCATGGGGCCATATTACCAAGAACGGGTGATAACATTATCGCCGCTTCAGCGGCAAGAAACTGCTGCCAAAGTGGCGATAAGGGGCTTGATAAAATGCCCTACAGAATTCCAATAGAAGCCCAGGTTCTGGTGGGAAGGACATCAAACCTGGGCTTCTATTGGAATTCTCTAAGGCATATTATCAAGCCCGATATCGCCGCTTTAGTGGCAGTTTCCTGCCGCTAAAGCGCTGATAATGTTACGACCGTTCTTGATAATATGGCCCATAGCATTTTGACTCTGCCTGGTATTTACAAGGCTGCCGCAAATATGGGGAAGCACTAAAAATAAGACCAGGGAAAACCTTGTCATTTCCTGGAGAAATGAGGAGTAATGTTACATATCTCCTTGTTTTTGCTGTTTCTATGTGTGCTGCAGAAAGATCAAATCGTCATTAGTGCTTGTTTATGTGCAGGAAGGGACAACTTCCTGCACAAAGAATATTCATCCCGTGCAAAGCAGACAGTCTTGCACTATCGTGCAAAGGTGCCTGCATTGGCGCTAGACAGCTATATTTAGCGTCAGCACAAGGAGAAACACTGGGTTGTGCTATATTATTGTAAACACAGTGCTTCCCTGCCTATTTAGAATGTCGGAGCGTGGTGTTACCAATTGTGGCATAACACCTAGCTCTGCCATTCAGTTGTAAATATGCCCCTACATTTGTAAACATATGGACAGGTTAAGAGCCCTGAATTCATACCACTACCCATTTGGAAGTTTGTCACTAAGTTGCAATTGTAAGACTTTCCAAGGAACATGTTAGAATAAAAATTATGCTTCCAAATTATTTTTACGTAAGTTATCATTCGCGGCGCCATTTTCTGTCCCGGTACCATTTTGTATTATGATCGTAACTAATTCTCTGCCAATTCTCGGAAATGGCCTTCTCTAGGTTATGTTTCTTTAGAGATGAGTTCTGCAACACTAATGAATACACTGTTCTCATTAGCGCATACCGTTGCTCTGGATGTAAGTCCTCTCCCACATGTCTAGTGGCGGGCACAGGCAGGAATGACCTTGACTGATCGATAATGTGTGCCCGGCTTCAGAACTGAAAATTACTCCTTTGTAATTTACTGTCCATCTGCGTTTTTCTGGAAAATTCCATGGTGGGCATGTTTTCATTGATTCTGAAATATACATAATGTATTGTTATGCTTGCTGAAGTCAGACTCTCTCTCTGTAGCATTCTTAGCGACAGGACAGAAAGGGCTCTGCTCCGAGTCTACTTTGAATATATTGGGGCAGATTTATGTTTCCTGGCGCATCCCTGCAAATCAGCAGGGATGCGCCAGGAAAGATGCGTCACGCAAGTTTACCCTTGCACCACCACAGATGTGCCGCATTTACAATGCAGCGCATCGTGGCGCAAGGATAAACAGATGCGTGACGCATCTGATGGCGTATGGGCGGCGTATTGCAGGAGTCGTATCGCAAGCACGACGCAACTCCAGCAATGTTTAGGGGCTGCCTATACCTAACATGCTGTGCCATGCCTTACGCCTGCTTCAAGCAGGCGCAAGGTTTTGACGCAGCAGCGTCGGAAAAGTGACTGAGTGAAATCTTGTAGATTTCACTGCGTCACTTTTCCGAGGCTTTTTCCGATGGAACGCCCACCCTGCATACATTAAACCTGACGCAGGTTTAATGTGGCGCAGGGCTTTACACCGTGACGCATCTCCATAGATGCGTCACGTTGTAAATGAGGCGCAACGTGGCGCAGGGTTTACGCCGCCGCTGCGTCACAAAAGTGACGCAACGGCGGCGTAAAAGTGGCGCAAGTCTAACATAAATCTGCCCCCCAGTTTGTAAACGGTTTGTATTCCCTACTGTCTGACTGACTCTTCATTTCGTAGAATGCAGAGAGGTGGTTGTGAGTGAGCCGAGTGACCCGAATCTGGCCACTTCTTTCAAACAGAAGACAACAATAAGAAAAAAATGGGAGTGCAAGGGAAAACCGAAACGAAGGAATCGACTACCCAGGACAAAAGAAATCAATCAGTGCAAGGTATCGACTAAGCCAGCCTGAATGAAGGCTCATTCGCACACTAAGAACACCCACGTCAACTCAAATAGGCTTTACGCCCATCTTCTTCGAAGTTACATCATCCAGATTTGAAACATGTCTAATACCACTCAGAGGAGAACCAATGTCATTTTTAATCAAAAAACAAGTAAAAAAATATGAAGCAAGCAGAAAGGTGAGAGGATAATCCATGGACCACCACTATTATTTCGACAGTCGAGCATAAAAAAATTCAAGGGAACAGCAAAATTACACATCCAAAAAAATGAATAAGCAGGAAATTAACATGTTTTGCCGGATTCCAGTGAGAAAAACATTGCTGACTTCATTACCTCTATAAGAGCATCTTAATAAATAACAAGCTCAAACTATCCTCCCTAGCGACATGCTTCCTTAGCAATGCTAAATATATGTTTAATAACAGCTACAACTAGGATGGTTTTGGTTTTCTCATTGAGTGTGACCCTGAACATTTCTTAATCACTGAAAACTTGCTTGGGGATGTTATGTTATGTTATGTTATGTTATTAAAAATTTGTAAAGCGCGCGTACGCCCAAGGGCTTCTTGGCGCTGGTAAGATAAAAAACATAACAAGAGGTAAGTCTGCCGGAAGAGTTATTTCGGGTAAGCTTTTGTGAAGAGGTGAGTTTTAAAAGCCTTTCTAAAGGCAAGGAGGTCTTTACTCTGTCTGAGGGGATGAAATTGCTTCTATTACTAATGCAATTATTTTGCATACATTCAAAATCATTCCCAATAAACAACTCAACAAATGGATGAAGTGGTTACTACTTTGTATAGGCCCTTATTTTCAATTTCAACATTTCCTGCACTTTCTGATCTTAACCTTAAATCCCTCAATCTACATCTAACGAGGGCTTTAAGTTGTCTGGGCCCTCTAGGTCCTAGACCCAGTAGTAACTAAAAATGGATATTGAAACGGGTACCTATCGGGCCCTATGTTAATTTCTTTAACTTTACTAGCAAAAATGTTCTTCAATTTGTGATCAATGAAAGTAAAAACAGTTACAGTAATCCATGTCAGCGATTTATATTTAATGTTTTTCGCAATCTTGTATTTTCTACCACTGTTAACTGTTTCCAGGATGTTGTGTTTCTGTATTTTTCTATTGATGCATTATATTACTCTATAAAGTGTGTACTTGGAGCTGAATCATATTACAGAAAGTGCCCTGGGGGCACAAAGGGCATGTGTGCCTGCTTAGTGTGCCCCAGAAGCACTTTGGTATTACAGAAGGAGCCGCAGAAGCTTGTACGGCCCTTCTGTAATACTGACAGTCCTGGAGCACATGTAGCCCCAGCATTGTCTCAAAAGGGAATCCCTTTGCCTCTGTACCCGCTCTGTATTATGAGCCCGGGCACAAAGGCAAAGAAGCTGTCATCAGGCATGCTGAAAGTGCACCACAAAAAGATAGGAGACTTCCTGCCACCCTATGGAGGAGGGAAAGGGGATCCAATAGACCCCCCCAGACTTCCTCTTGCAGGGAGGTGCAGTCACTCACTGCATCTTCCTGCAAAGGCATCACTAATCTCTCCTCAATGTGCAAGCGGGTTGCCACCGGCACATGAAAAATGGAGTGGCTTAGAAGTAGCCGCTCTTTATTTTACTTCAATGTACTTCCCCCAAGGCAGCATGAGTTCGCAGCTACCTTGAGGGCCATGCATTCCCTGCAATAGGGTGCAATCACCCTGTTTGTGCATGTTGCATCTATTTCAATGTGCGCCGTGGCGCAAACAGTAAAAGTGTGCTCTATGTGCACTAAGGGCCCAGGTGTTTATGATGGGCCATGATTGAGAGTAATGGAGGTGAGGCTGAAGGCAGTGCAGGTTTCTCACAGTGCCTGAAAGAGGGTAAAGGTGTTCAGTCCCCATGCTTACTCATGCATAGTGGCATAGATTATATGCAGGATTTTATCAATAGTCATTTTAATAATATATTAGCAAATTTTTTGTGTGATTAGCACACTGTATAAGCGGCCTATTGGTAGGAAGAACCCGAAGCCCTCTAGGACAGTGAAATGTGGATGCTTTGTAAATCGTTGCAAGTGCAAGAGGGCAGATCTGCCAAGTAAGTACTCTACACCAAGCAACTGAGATTCTAGAATGGTGATTAAAAAAGCAAAGAAAATAAGCTCTGTGGACGAACTTACTGACCCTGAATGACTTTTGACTAAATTGTTCAAAATGTTCTTGCAATTCCATTACATCCAAGTTTAGCCGAATCAATCTCTCTGTCAGGCCACCTTTGAAGAAAGAACTCAGAGCCTCATTTATTAAAAGTGTTGCATCGCAGCGTGAAAACAGCGATGGAACACTTTTCAGTGTACCCTCCTTGCTACACCATGGATGTGCCGTATTTACTGTATGGTGCTCCATGTCGCAAGGAGGTACATATACGTCCGTATTTCTGACGTATCTGTAGGCGCAGTATTGACGCATTGCTGGAGTGTGTCGCAAAAGTGACACTACTCTAGCAATGGTCATTACACATGAGCAACTCCTATGTTAATGGCTCCTGCATCAGTCTTACGCCTGCTGTGAAGCAGGTATAAGATTTTGACGCAGTGGCACCCTAGATGTGGCATAGTGAAATCTCATAGATTTCACTGTCACTTCTATGACCCTTTTTTGCAGGGGAATGCCCATCCTGCATATATTATACCTGATGCAGGTATAATGTAGTACAAAGTGACGCATCTGCTAAGATGTGTCACTTTGTAAATATGGTGCAACGTGGCACATTTTTTATTCCCCCTCAGCGTCACAAAAAGTGACGGAACGGCGGTAACAAAGGGTGCATAAATAAGCCCCTCAATCTTGTGGTATCTTGTGAAGACAATATCTACCCTTTACAATGACCATCTTTCATCCCTTACTTGCAGCTAACTTTACAATACTTAATTTTTCTTGTCTGCCAACAGATTATTACCTCCCTAAGTTTGCTCTTTCTTGGAACAAATGCCCTGCTTAGCCTTGCAATCTAACACCCCTAAAGGAGTTATTGTTTTTCTTTAGTCTTCCCAGGTATCTGTCACTACCCTTCAGTTGTTTGTTTCAGTGTACAATTTACATAAATGCCCTTTAATTCTGATACACCGAGCCACTTGTGATGAAATACAGCAAAAAGACATCTTTGAATTTCCCTGCATCCACCTCACCTGAAAGCAACATCACTCCATTTTCCTGACTCCATCAGTGCATGAAGTAACATTACTGGTTTCCCTCCAAAACCTTCTTTAAAAGACTTAGTTTATCAAAATCCGCCCCAATAAGAAGTCTTCTCCAGATTTCCCAGCATCAAACAAAACACAAAGTGATTGCTACATTTTTTAACCTCCATCAAAACAGAAAGGGACATCCGTGCATTTTCACTAGCCTTCAAAGGACTACCCCCTAGGATGTCGCTAACCTGGGCTTCTCAAGCTAAGGACGGGCCAGTACAATGGCATTACCAGTTTTGGGCCTTATCAGGCATGAAGACCCTAGGCAAAGAAAACCTACAAAAAATTAAGCCACCATTATCATGTGTTTCTCAAACACAACTACACACACCATTCCTACTCTCACACCAAGAAACTGCAAACACACTCACAATACTCACACACCAACATCTTTATTCACAGATCACTCACTATAAAACACAAACCACTCACATCACACCATCTTCCACTCATGCTCGTCAATGCACAGTCAGCGATAAGTAAAACCCCCAACATCACCAACATCATAATGCACCACACCCTAGGCTCTATTTTCATCACAGAAACGTGGTTTGCACCCTACGTCACATGCATTATTGACCTCCTCCTATCTGAAAACAGCATCCAATGCTTAAAGTGCACATACTTAACTGGAGTGAGATTCGCAGTCGCACACAAGTAATGTGGCACTGGAACATCTTCTTCATGGATGCACCTAAGTCTTTTGAGCTCCTCTCTTCGCCCTTTTTTCTTTCTTCTGTCTGCAAAACTGCCTCCTTCCATCTCATCTACAAATCTCACGAGAGCGTCATTGAAGAAAAATCAGACCTCATCACTTCTGCCTCCACGTGTGTCAAGTTTCAGATTGAGACATGAGTTCAACGTGAGTCCTGTTCTTTCCTAAATCTCGCAAAAAGTCTTGAATATTTATTCACCTCAGTAGCAAAATAGGGGTGAAATGAAGAATTAGAAGAGAAACATAGGAGCTTTTGCAGGATTGCATTGGATAGGCCAGGCTTGGGTGAAATGTTGCTGTAGGATTTGGAGTAAGTTTGGTAATCTTGTGGTATTATTCTGACACTCTGGGGTATATTTACAAGACCCTTTGTGTCACACTTGTACAACGCAACATGATGCAAGAGACCCACAACATAAAAATGAAATTTATGAATCCATGCAAGGCCCCCTTGCGTGTCCATGAGTGGCTTCATAAATCTTGAGTAATTCAACGTAGCGCAGATCTCTGTGTAGCGTTACTCTGTGCCAGGGAGGCGCTTCCCACAAAACATCTGTGATTTCTGACACATTCCCAAATTTACAAGAAGTGGTAGACCTGGGAATATGCCAAAAACCTACACGTTCCTAGGTGAGTTGTATTGAGGAGAAATATCTTCATTTCTCCACTCTTTTCCCTCTTTCTATGTTTGCTGCCTTCTTCAGAACACAAGGAAAGAGGAAAACGCCTCAGGGGTCTCTTTTTGAGCAAGAAGGTGCCCCTTCCTGCAATAAAGCAATCCACTTTACAATGCAGGCACCCTTGCACCATGGCGCAAGGGTACCTGCATTGGCCTAAGCAGCCGAAAGGGAGCCAGCACATGGGAAAAAGGCAGGAATGTGCTGTAATGCCTTAAATACGGTGCATCCCTGCCATTTCCCTTACACGGGGTGCAGCGCAGCCAGGTGACTTGGTGCACTGCACTGTGTGACTTGGCCATACATATTGCTCTAAATTACCAAATATTATGAGATTACACCCACCCGTGTTATGGCAACCTGGCATTGGCCTCTAGACTTATATGCTACCTGCCTCTGGTCAATTGTGGAGTGCATTCTCAATAAGCAGGGGATGTATCAGAAAGTAGCTACACAGATATCAGATACTATCAGTTAATGAAAACAGATATTGCCCCAGAAGGCTTGAATAGAAGCAGCAACAAGTACACATCCAAATAGTAATCAACAATGAAGTAAAAGCCAGAAGCAAAAATGCAGAGACTGGACTGACAGAGAACAAGGGAGGAAAAACACAACAAAAGTGTTGAGATGCAGTGCTGAGTGGACGAGCTACACAAGAGTGAAGAGACAATAGAATTTGGAGATGCTGTATATTTCTTTTAAGTGATGATTCATGTGTTGCAGCAGTTCCCTTTGTCTCACATTCAGGGCCTTATTTATGAGAGTCCTGCACTGCCGTTGCATCGATAATTTTAATGCACCGGCGGTGCAGGCAGTACTCCTTATCTACAAGTCGCTGCATACGGCCAAATGCGTTAGTTCTTGAAGACCTGCATCATAAAAAACCTGCAGCAGAACCAGCTGCGCCATGCAGAGACTAAAATATGCAATATAGCGTTGCCCCGTAAAATTCATTGTAAAACCCATGCAATGATATTCATGGTTTTGACAATGTGTGAAGCATTGTACAGAGTCTGAGATGCATCAAAATACCTGCACGTCGGCAATCCAGGCATAGTTAATGACGCATTGGCTGTGGAACATGAAGACAAGCCACGCACAGCAGTTTGGCAAGCTGAACTACGCCATGGAAGTGCCTATTTTGCATCTGGGAGTTGTAAGGAGACCACCACCACCTCACCACATAGGCAGCGCAGGAGAAGGGAGCAAATATTTCGCCAGCAGACTTCCGTCATTGACCTCAGGGAGGGTGAGGTCATCACATACTGCTGACTCAGGAGGGAGTTCATAATAGAACTGCTGAGCCAGATAGCGCCAAGGCTCCAGCCAACAACTGCCAGGCCCACCAACATCCCTCTGCAGGTCAAGCTGATGGCTGTCCTCACATGATGGCGTCTGGTTCATTCCAGATCACAACAGCCAGAGTGGCAGGAATATCGCAGCCATCTTTTTCTGCCTTCCAACCCACTGTCCTGGATGCCATCATCTGACTCACACCCCAATACCTCTTCTTCCCCAACACACAACAACAGCAGCTCAAGACACAACAACAGCAGCTCAAGACACAACAGCAGCAGCTAGAGACCAAGCAAGTTTTCTATGCCATTGCTGGATATCCACATGTGCTGGGTGCTATGGATTACACATATGTGCAACTGCATCCCCCTGCAGCAACATCATATCTGTACAGGAACCAGAAGCACACATACTCTATCAATGTCCAGGACCACGTGAATCATCTGTGGATGTGCTGGCAAACCACCGAGGAAGGGCGCATGACACCTACATCTTCAGGTATTTCATCATCAATGAGTGCTTCCAGAATGGGCGATATGAGAATGGCCTTTTTGTTGGTAAGCAAAACTGAAGTACATTACAAACCTACTAACAGTAAGAAATGTATGACATAATTGCCATCTCTGTGTCTGCCTATGAAGATAGGGCCATATGTATGAGTGATGTGCCTCATATATGCACCATGCATCATGGTACATGTGCAATGGAAACACCCACATCACATGTGTTAAGACAGGCAAAGCCACTTTGTGTGCCTTTGAATAGAGTAAAGGTACAGAGCAATGCATCTGTAGGCAAAATGCAGTGTAGCATCACTATGTGCAAGGAGGTGTTCCATTGGCATTGTGGGGGTGTCTCCACGGAACTACTATGGTTCATGACATGTATCCAACCCCAGGTAACCTTTGGAATGTGACAAATCAATTGTTTTCCCCAGATGATGTGTAACAAGGGAAAATAATTGAAGTCATCTAAGTAACTCTCACTTCCTATGCGTGCTGCATCCTGAGACATACATACATACACAATCAGACCCCAGAGTGTTAATCATGTGCAGGAAGATGCCCCCTCCTGCACAAAGAGAATCCTCCATGCAATGCAGGCACCCAAATATTATAGTGCAGGTATGTCTGTGTTTGTGCCAGGCAGCACAGTGGGTGCCAGTGTAGGGGGAAATGTCAGGAATGTGCTTTATGGCCTAAATACTGTGCACTACTGCCCTTTCTCAGTGACACAGTATAGTGCAGACAGGTGAATTGCTGCACTGCACAGTGCCACTTTCCCAAATACCTGGACCCTTGTGTCATGTGCACATAGTGGGACCAATGCACCGCAATGTGTAGACAATGATGTGCCACATTGACTTGCACTTACTAATCTGTCAATGGCAGTAGTGACATAACGCCAGTGAGTAGCAATATGTCATTTCACTCTGTGTGGATGGATGAACCACATCACCTGCACTGGGTAACGAATCATGAATGAAATCGTGTGGCATGATAGACAAGCCAATTATGAGTACAAAGGCACACAAGCTTATCTCCCAAAAATGACAGCTGAAGCCTTACAATTAACAGTATTAAAATCCATGTAACATCTTTGAACTGCAGCACATGTATGCACCAAAACCACATGGTCAAGTAAGTGTACTATGAAATGACTGTGCCAATGTTATGTAGTCCACCAACGACATCAGTGCTTTACCATGGACAGATGTATATGTGGGTGTAATGCATGTTGGCAGTGTCACTACCCACCTAGGGACGACCAACGAGCCAAATAACTGATCACAAATCTTTCAATTCACATATGTAGGAGTGCTCATAACATAGTGCCCAGGATCATCTCCAAATAGCCATCACAATAAGCTACCAGATAAACATGAAAGCTAGGATGTATAACTGCACAATGTATCAGGCCATGCTCCTCATTTGCCATTACACAAAAAATGGAAGATACATATGTATACCTATGTCCAAGTTCATAAGTAACACACTTTGTGAAGTACTGTAAGAAATGTGTATGAGTAATTCAGTATACATAACACACATGAACTGGAATGTAGCTGTAACAGAGAGCTAAAGCATTTACAGGTGTTATTTCTTTGTAACGTTCAACTGACCACGGATATGCTCTCCAGCCATGGGTTATGACCCCAAAGCACATCTCCAGACTGAAGCGGAACAACATTACAATCAGGTACTGACCAAGACCTGAAACATTGTGGAGAGAACCTTTGGTGTGCTGAATTACTGGTTCAGATGCTTGGGTATGTCAGGGGGGAAATTGCTATACGCACCCCCCATGGTCTGCACGATCATACTAGTATGTGCCATTCTCCACAACATCTGTGCCTAGACAAATGTCCCGTGGAATGTGGACCATGATGAGCAGGACCCAACGAAGGTTGAGTATAGAGGAGAGACCTAAAATACAGTAGATGGGAAATGGCGAAGCACCCACATTGTGCAAAATTTGTTCTCTTGAATTACATGCACTTTGATGGACAGAATGTATAAACATGATAGGAAGGTTCAACAAGAAAGTAAATGCATAAACCCATTATATTTGTTGACATTTATTATACAGTCCCCGTACCCATCAACTCACCCACATCTCGTTAACTAGAAGTAGGCCTCAAAATGTAGCAATCATGTCATCAGACCTGTTAAGCAACATGGGGCCATGCCTCACATCTATCATTTGCACATATACAGAAATACTATGTGAAGCAGTGTACTGCATTAAAGGGACAGGCCAGGCATGCCACATTTCAAATTCCAAATAAATCATTAGTCTCCCCTTGCACTTGAGCAGTGCAGAGCTGCACAACTAGCAGTCTTGCTGTATTGCGCAGCAGGAGAGTGTATAACAGATGGCACACAGTGAAGCTTGGAACACAAACCACCAAGTACCATACCTGAGAATAACCTCACATTGTAGTATGTCTCATCTATGTGGGAGCATGCCGAAAGACAGCATTTTCCTGGCACTAATGCTGTGGCAGATACCATCAGAGCTAATGTGTGACAGATGCCATGGACCAAGGCCTGGTGAGGTGCAAACATGTAAAAGCTGTCACTTGTAAAGAATGCATACATGCAGGTGTAATGTTTCACAAAACACAGCACATGTGAACTATTTAATGGCCACATTGTCACATATACCACATCATGCTACAGTAGATGAAGGACACATTTGCCATGCATAGCATAACAATGCACTGAGGAACAAAGGTCTGTAAAAACACAATATGAGCAGATGACATGTCCAGTCAGTAAATAGCCAGAGCAGTATGACATTGGATAGGTTATATGCAAACACCTGGAGAATACTGAGATGTTAAGACTGGGATTTCACTCAGATCAAAAGTTAGACCAAACATTGGGGCCCATTACGATGGCGGGCGGGCAAACCGTATCGGAATATGGGACCGCCCGCTATGCATGCGGCGGTCCCACAGGTGGCATTAGGATGTGCCCGCCAGACTGGCAGGCGCATCCTGCATTTTAAACATTGCGGCGGGCGGTGCTGCAAGCAGCACCCGCCGCAATGTGTAAAATGCATGTTGTGCATTTGAATGCACAACGTGACAGGCACCACGCGGTGCCTATCACCTTGTGCATGAAATTGCAGGGAGGTACCATAGGTACCCCACATGTGCACCCCCCCACTCCCCCCGAACACCCTGGGGGCCCACAACGGACCCCAAACAAAAAACCGCCTGCCTTTCCATGGTGGAGTCTCTGCCATGGATAGGCAGTTCAATGCAATGGTCATAATATGGATGGCGGTGCCTGCAAGGCACCGCCACCATATTCCTGGGCTTTTCCGCCCGGTAGGCAATCGGGCGGATTGCCTACCGGCGTAAAACCGGCGGACGGTCTTCCCGTCCGCCGGGGTCCCCCCCGCCATCGTAATGTGGCAGGGGAAAATGTCATGCGGGCGGCAGGTTTTGGTGGGCGTATCGCCACCGCCATACGGGCGGTGGCGATCCGCCCGCTATCATAATGACCCCCTATATGTGCATACACACTATCTCATAGCACATGGTTATATGGAGAGATTTAGATATGAACTTACTTTTGCATGGCAAGATCAGGTTCCTCTGACCTGAGTGTACAAGCGCATAGTTGAGTGGATCATAAATCTTGTATCTACCCAAAGGTGAAATGTAAGTTGAGTGTGTGCCACTGCATATGCCTGTGTCAGGGAATTCAGTACCCTTGGACTAGTTGGCCCATACAAAGGCCTGCACTTAGAGTAAATGTAACACCACTATCTTTGACAGGATTAACACAGAGATAATGTGTGTCTGGCAGCATTCTGTTCATCGAACATCACAAGTTACATTGACTATTGAACCATGTTTCACTGAAGTGATGACTTATGGCTCACTCATCCATTCCAAAGGTCTGTTGCTGTGTGACGCACTCATCCAAGACCTACATCAGATTTTCTTATATAAGTGTGCATGATTACACCATGTGCCGAAAACATGTGCCTGTGTAAGACATACACAACAGAAAGTCGCAATGTGTAACAGTGTGCACGTGCAGCGATTATCTGTTCTTCTACGGTGTGTTCAGCTGTAGACCCTCTGCTAGAGTTCAAAGTGAGTGTAGTACCAAACAGTGTGTGATGGCTGAGTGTGTGTCCTGCACTTCATATTGTTTGATTTCATCGTACATATGAGGATCACAGTATAGTTTACATGATGTCCTGTGAGCGTAAACAGAGGGTATAATATGGGCATGGGCAAACAGTGCAGCACAAATAGTCTCCCTACGCCACAGCTATATTTGTGAGCACATAGCAAGAATTGTAGTATCTAACATAACACTTTAAAATATTGCCGCTTGACTGGTGCCGGTGCTGGATTGGCTACCTAGGTCCAATGCAGGAACACTTGTGCCATGAGGCAAGGATGCAACTGTTCCATGCAGGAATGGATGTGACAATGATGGTGCGTTTTGCTGGTAACCAAAATATTTTGTAAGCTGCTGTAAACAGGACACAAATAAAATTGAAGTTAAGATAAGTTGTTAAGGTCTAACTACATGTAATATCACTCCTGTGAAAGTAGTAGTTACTGACTCATTGCAGGTTTGCCTGGTGTCATCTGTCAGTAAATGCACACATTACCATCTGACGTGAATGGTGACCCACATCCAAAGGTCAATGAACCCCTCTCTGGTGCAGAGTATTGCAATGCGGTGAATTGCTATATATAGTAGCACTCGGGACTCAGCGCACTTGTCTGGCCTACTCAAGCTGGATTGTGATGCTCAAACTATAGGCAAACAGACTTAGCAAAGACCTTTGCCAATGTGCATTGTGCATGTGCCACACATTTTGTTTCAGACACAAAGTCCAGACAGCCGATGTTTCTGTAGCACAATCTTCCATGGTGGAAGTTGGCTAGGTCTGTGGGCTAACTGATGTCTGCGCGCCAACCACAGGTGTCATATTGGCCTAATACCACAACTATCATATATATCCAGTTAATCGGCTCGCAGGATGCCACATACACTGTAGAGTGCTGAACCAGCCAATCTCTGTGCTTCCCTGAGTGTGCATTGCATCCGTAACACATCTTTTGGCAGGAATTCAGACAGATTGGATGAATTTAGATATTGCGCATAATAGTGAATATAACAGTGTATTTCATAGGCATAGCAATGAGATATATTTGACTTTAGATGCCTAATCCACAGCTACCTACGTTCACCCAGGCATGCTACAAACTGAAAAAGCAACAAGAAGTTTGGAATGTCTCTAATCATCACAATATGTATGTGTTTTTCACATAAATATATTGTCACTCAATATGTCACCACGATGAAGGCAAATCTTGTACATAGGTGCACTTTTCCCACAAATAATCCACATATCTGAAAATATCAAGCCTGTCAGGTAAGAAATGAGGAGAAAGGAAAGTGAGCCCAAGGTGTGTTTACCTGCATTGCACAATTCACTACACTATATCAGAGGCAATAGGCCAGTTGCATGGGACCGAACCGACACATTAAAACATTTGCTCATCGCATCGCACCAGTAGCGTAGGTCAAAAGATGTGCATCAACGCCAATGCATTGAAAACAATGCATTGTGCATTAGCATGCGTTGTGCGTTAATCACACATTGGCTATTTCTGTACTAATGTGTCATTAAAAAACTACACATTTGAAAATTATGCAAAGGATGTGGAAGCCTGCAAACTAGGAAGTTTGAAGTTCCTTTCACTTTCACTTATAGTCTTTCCTGGCGGTAGGAGGTGTTTTGTTGAGTGACTTGATGATTTTGGAGAATTTTGGTCTTAACGGTATTTGTGCTGTCTCTCTGTTGTGTCAATTGTGTATTGTATTTGTTAATTGCATTGTTTTTGGTCATTGTATTGTTGGGTGTTTGTCCATTTATTGTTTCATATTTTAGGGGTAGGGGTAAGGCTAAGGGGTATTTATATAGTGTTAAGGGGGTATTGAGCAGATTGGGCCATGTCGAGGAAGGGGAGAGCTAAGAACCTGCCTGAGGGGGAGTTTGGGGGTGTACTTTGGCTGATGGCACATTATGTGCCCAACATGATTGCTACAGGGGGTATGGTCTGCCAGGGCTACACCACCAAGGAGCTGTGGAAGATTGTGCAGTGGCAAATAACCAAGGTGTTTGGTGTTGATCCTACCGTACCCCGGCTCAAGCACTGATGGACGGATGTGGTGACCCGTGAGGCCGATCCCTTAGACCACCTTGGCATGGAAGTTGGTGGCCTCGTTGGTAAGTACATATTTACCATCTGCATGTAGTTGTTTAAGTGGGAAAATATGTTAAAAATATATCTAACAGTAAGGGGCAGATAATTTGAGGGGTAGAATGCCAAACTACAGGGTAAATCTGTCAAATTATTACACCATGCCCCAGGGGCCTGTTCACAGTAGTGTAACAATAGCTCCTGCCATCCCTGCAGTATGTAAGAGCCCCAGAGCTTCAAGGGGCACCCTCCGGCACTGTGCAGAGACAGTGGCCGCCTGGCCTGAGGGCTCATGACTGGGACCAGAATGTGAGGGCCCCCTCCATGTACATTGCAGGGGGCCCCTCACATATCATCATGCCACTGACTGGACAAGGTGTTGGGGTCTTAACAAATTATTTCACATTCATGCAATTGTATACATGACCTAATTTCACATACATGCCTGTGCAGAGCTTGAATGGTTGATGTTGACATACCCTGCACAGGTGTCATGTAAGGAACAAAGTAATGATCAATCATCTATCATGTTGACCTTCTAATATGTGCTGCATTGTTCTGTGCACGTACAGAGTTGGTTATGCCCCTGCCAGTGTAAATACTTCTAGATGGTGACCTTTTCAAGGTAGGAATTTGATATAGCCATCAAAGGCATGCACCCTTGCACCACATTGCTGTGTAGCATGCTTTGCACCTACTCTGCACTCTGTGCAATAGTGACATGATTCAGAAATTGTCCTTATACTGTTCCATATGGTGTATATTTGCCCTTTATTATTCCATCTCTACTTAGCCACATGCTACGTGTCCAACGTGCTGAATATACCAGATCATTGTGATGTCATAGTACTGTGCATCATATGTAGACAGTGTGTATTTGCAATCTTCACAAAGCAGTGTTTAATTTTTTGGCTTGTAGGTGGTCCTGCATCATACACCCAGGCCAAGGTGGAGTCCTCCAGGGATCCCAATGCTACCAGTGAGTATAAATAGTATGAGTTTGTAGCTCTGTAAGGATTGTGTGTGATCTTTGATAGTCGTGACATTGTGATGTGTATGGGGATAACATCATTCACCTGTAACCAATTTACAGTACATGTAAATTCATAAATGAAGTTGCACACAGTAAAATTCTCAATGGACAAGGATGAATATCAATGTGCATGTAGGGGCAATGTATGTAGACCAGGGCACAAGTCCTAAAAAAAGAAGTGGGGGGACGCTGACGTCACGACAGGAAGTGATGTCACGAAAGGTGGCTTGCACCATCAGACTCATTGCCTCCCCTTGCTCACCCCGTAGATGCGATTGCATCAGAGAAGCCAGCGCACGAGCAGAGTTCTAAATGAGCTCTGATCTCGCCCCAGAGAGGCCAAAGAGTGAATGTGTGGCTCCATTTGCTTCAGTTATCGAACTTCTGGTAAAATAAGTGGGGGGACGCTGTCCACCCGCGTGGTACCCCGACTCGAGCCCTGATGTAGACTCATGTGAACCATGGCTCTTTACCTGCTGTGATGATGTGTCCCCACCTACTGTTTGAATGCATAATGCACATGTACCATAACTTAGCACTAAATCTACTGATGGTCAGAAGTTCTATTGTCTTACACCCATACCATGATATAAACATAACAAACTACTGTTCAACAAATGATACAGGAAAGGGGAATGAGACAGGCTGAGCTTGTCTGCACACAGTGTGCTTGTCTATATCATATTGGAGCATGAGGCAGGTGCTGGTGAGGTGTAGCACATATGCCAGCCAGCATTAACTTTAGTCAATTTTACAGTGTCATGGAATCATATTTACAGTAAATACCTTTTTCAAAATACAACTTATACTGTTTAGCATCATACTATACTCATAGCTGCAGCATACATTTAACCTTGCTATCAAAATCAGTTCAGTGTGAAAGACTATAGATATGATCAGGCATTCTTGCTGATCAACAAATACAATGTTTTATGACCCATACATGTACCAGTAGATATGTATGAAGTCAAAATTCACATGCAGACAACCTTGTGTGACTGTCAGCAGCCTAGCCATCAAAAACCAACAATCCTTCCTATGATAGATGTTGCATATGTTGTTCTGAGGGGGCAAAGTTATTCCTAATCATTAACTTGAGTCATCAAAGCGGACATATGGTATATCAACATGTGTTGCTGTAAGGATGTAAGTACATTATCAGTAGGAATCATATACTTTGTTTCACCACTTATGGCACAATTAACCTGAGGTATGGCATCTGTAATCCTGCCTCAGGGGTACCTGAGCGTCCATCAGAGTAGTCTATATCATACATATGCTAGATGGTGTGACAGAGGAACAATTACATAGATTCCATGGGGATGTAAGGATGTAGGACAGCAACCCTATTTTACCATGGTGTTGGACGATTCATCTTCAGACTGCCTGTCTGATGCACATTGCGAGTGAAGATGTCCACATGGCAAGGTATGGATATATGGCAGGTCGTCACAGGATGTAAGGAATCCTACCACAGTGCAGACAGATTAGTTTGCAGTACATGTGGCACATGTCACCAGTCTGCACATGAAAATGCAGTTAAATGCCTTTGTCATGGCCTCATATACCCAAACCTAGGAAACATTGATACCTTGGCAGGGAGTTGTTGATTGTGATGCAATGTGGAAAGGTTCACATGCAGATTTGCACTGTGTCAGCAACACGCAGCCCATTACACTGCTCACCTACTAATGGCATTACTTCTACTGGCTAGCATCAACCCTGTCACCCTTGACACGTGGTGGAAGGTTACCTGCTAGATTCAGCGCAAAGTACTTGAACGCATGAGATTTGCAGCATGCATGCACACACTCATGACATGAATAGGCTTTTTGTTAATATGCATCAAGGAAAGCAGCCTTGCTGACATGTTAGAACACATCATAGCGGTATTGCTGAAACTGTATAGTTTAAGCCATGTGTTAGGGTTCGTGGTACTTGCCGGAGTCAATATTGATGAAGTTGCCAACATATCTGTTTTATGGGAGTTGCTATCCACCCTCCATATATGTTTTTTGACCACATGGCACAGAGTCAGTCAATGCAGAAATGTGTATTGCCTTATGTATTTGAGGTAACCAATGCTGAGGCACACTAACTGTACTTGCTCGGCATAACTCATTTTACATACCCTAATGACCATAAAAATACACAGTTGCATGCTGCATAACCAACATCTGAGAGTCCATATATGGACCACGTGTTCAATTCCATGTGTCCACCACATCATGCTTGGAAACTCAGTCTCAGGATTGAAATGGTTATAAGTCTATTTGTGTTGACAGTGCCATATTATATACCTACACTGCCAGCACCAAGCATGGGCGTAGTGGGCGTAGTGGGGCTACGTGTAGCAGCGCGTAGTGTTGAAAAATCTACGCACACTCGCGCGCTCCGCGTAGCCCCACTACGCGCCACCCGCCTCCCGCCCGCCCTAATTTTAAAATAATTTAAAGAAGGTTAAAAGTAAATATAAACCTCCTTACCTTCAGCGCAGCGTCCCGGGGGTCCCTCTTCTTTCTGACGGTAACTTCTTCACGCAAATGCACATGCGCATGACAGCAGAAGAGGCAATGCAACACCACACCAGATTAGAGGGCCATTTCCACATCAGGCAAGCGACAAAGGCATACAAGAAGATGGTCAAATTATATGAAGAATGAAAGGTGGTAGCTACATGGAAGACAGGCAGGCAGGATCAGCCAGGACCTGCAAAGTCACATCAGGAGGTTATACAACAACTGAACGGAGTCCCACAAGCCATCCAAGACCATGTTCTGCCCAGGCAGGGCAAGCAACACTGCCCGTGGTCACTACCCCTGCAGTAGTCTCTTTATTTGAGGCAAAGGAGTTAGAGGACCTACAGGAGCTTAAACTTAAGATGACAGTCATTGAGGGTGAACTCTCAAACCTGCAGGACATCATGCTCATGTTGCAGTAGGCAATGGAGCAGATCATCTGCCCATATATAACTCTCCCTTTGGCTTTCCCCTTTTCCCAGTTGTTTAAAAGTTGTTTATTTAGGTTAGTAATTTAAGCATGGTGCAGAATAGGTTTTAGGATAGGTACAGTGTAGTTTAAAATAGATTAGTGAAAGTTAGTTAAATATTTTTGTAGATACTAGTTTTTAGGTGTGTTTATAGGTTGGTATGTTTTTTAGTGGGTGGGGAGTTGATGTTTAGTGTGTGTTTTAGAAAATTTTAAAAAACACACAGACACAAATATATATATTGGCTTACATTGCATACAAGATTGAGGAATATAAATGTTAAGCAATGGCGCCCAAATTTACGGGCGATTTGCAGTTCTGCATGTGTCCATTTTCTATTGTAATGACGTGTAATGGAAATCTAGACATATAAAGAGAGCAAGAACAGCGTTTTGCCGCCATTGACAAAGGCAGTTTTGACAAAACGTGTCTGGGCATCTCCCTCTAATCTGATAAACCATTGGATTGTACCCCCATGAGTGCTGATCTTTCTTTATTGTGGAGATGTGAAGATTTCACATGGGAGCACCCCCGTGGACAGAGCACCCGCCCGCAAGTGCAGGACGAGAGGTGCAAGTGGAGTGAGGAATATAGATATATATAGGAGATACCACCAGTTAATTGAGAAACTCCAGAAGGAGAAGGAAGTAGTGTTGAGAAATACAGATAAGGGAGGTAACATCATCCTTTGGCCACTAGACGATTATTTGTAAGAAGCACTGTCCCAGCTCAATGACATTGAATGTTACAAGAAAAGCTCAATACAAAAAACTTAAAAATACCAAAGATAAATTTTGCGTAAAACTTTTAGCATGGAAAAGTGTGGGCTTATTAAGTTTGGAGGAATATAATCTTTTTTTAAAAAGAGCATCCGGCCATGCCAGTTATTTATTTTATTTCAAAAAGCCACAAAAACATGCAGAAGCCACCAGGCAGGCCCATCATATCGGCATGTGATGGTCCTTTTGAAAATATGTCCAGGTTTTTAGACTCCATCCTGCAGGAACATGTAAAAAATCTTCAGTCGTATGTTCAGGATACCAGCGAATTCCTTCGAAAAATTCAAAATATTCAATGGTGCCCTGGGTACTTTCTGATGGCTCTTGATGTTACATCATTGTACACAAGCATCAGGCACAACAATAGCATTAGGGCAGTTGAACATTTTCTCAATAATCGTCCTTTAAAATTTGCACAACATAGCAGAATGCTAATTGATATGCTTTTGTTCTGTCTTGAAAATAATTTATTTTTGTTAAAAAAAACAGGTCCGAGGTGTGGCAATGGGGGCCAGCTTCTCTCCCAGCTATGCCTGTCTACATATGGCTGGTGGGAGGAGCTGGTCCTCAAAAAGCAGTTTGGCCACATACTCCAGAAGAATATAATAACCTGGTTATGGTTTATTGATGATTTATTTATAATCTGGCATGGTACGGAACTAAGTACGTTGGAGTTTGTCTCACAGATTAATGAAAATATTATCAATTTGAATTTAAAGGCTACCATTAGCCCTGAAAAGGTGACTTTTTTAGATGTCCACGTTCATATTGTAAATAATGAGATCACAACTTCCTCACATCATAAAGAAACTGCAGGCAACTCTGTTTTCCATGCAACGAGTTCTCATCCTGTCCATCTAAATCAAAGTATCTCTTATGGGGCGATGTTAAGGATAAGAAGGATATGTAGTAATGAGACGGATCTGGCCATTAAACAGCAAGAAATAAAGACAGATTTTTAGCAAGGGGTTATTCAATCAAAACCATAGATGCTTCTATAGTAAAATCTAGAATACGGACCAGATCTGATCTTTTAGCATGCCACTCCGAGAAGATCAGCCTGGATGAGGACAACATGATAGTACATGGGATTGAATCCACCAGACTAATTTTAACATATACTAAGCAATAAAAACAGCTTAGAAGCATAATACAACCTAATTGGCCTATTGTTTTAGATGATCCAGTGATAGGTCATCTTTTACCTAAAACACTATCCATCTCCTATAGAAAGACAGCCTCTATGGCCAATGCCCTAGTGAAAGTTGCCCTGGGGGCATACAAATAGGGACCTGGCACAGGCAATCGACAAACATCTTACGTGCAAAACAGATCATGCTGTCTACATATTGCAATGTAACTGTGGTCTACATTATGTAGGCAGCACAAAATGACATGCCCATAAAAGAATACTGCAGCATACTAGGGCTATAGTCAATCAAGATCCTAGTTACCCTGTAGAGAAACACTTTAGAGAAATTCACAACAGTGATCTTAAACACTTAAAATACTTTTTAATAGGCGCTGTATTTATGCACTTGAGAGGAGGGAATCGTGAAGAAAAACTTAGGAGATTAAAAACACAATACATTTTGGATATGGATACAAAAATTCCAGGAAGTTTGAATATAAATGAGGATCTGTTTACGCATTTGTAGTGCAAGGATATTATTGCAATTTCAAACAGTACAACAGCATGAAATTGTATCTCCTTTAGACAAATGTTTTTGTATTTTTTTTAGGGTTTTAATATCGTATTATTATAACAACTTTTAGATGAACTAGTTTTATCTGAAAACAAAGCACTTTAGTAAATGCAAAACATTATATTAATTTACTCCATGTATTCAAAGTACATTCTTAGAGAGAAAGAAATCGACAAAACAGTATGGTCTATATAGGTTTTCTAAATGGGCAGACTATTCTTTATCCTGTGGCTGCTAGATGTATTATAGCACTTTTAAGCATTATGCACTTTAGTAACAAATCCTGGCTGGAAAGGATTTATGAGCACACAGTCACTTTTTTCACTTGTTGTCATTTGCACAAAGCGCCAGTTGAAAATGAACAAATAAGACAAGAATGGTATTGCACTCTTATTTGTAGCAATTTTAATGAAATTACCCTGGATATTTATATTTTATAGATGTTTGGTAAACATTGTTGTTCAGGAAGTGTTGGCAGCCATCTTGTGACCCCCAGGGCCCAAAAAAGCATAGACACAAGTGGACTTCATCCCTTGAGCAGCAGTGCACCGGGAGCCGGGTTTGCAGAATGGTGTAAAAAGGAGCGTGGCCTCGGACCACCTCTCTGCCATCCAGCTGTGTGGCGCTTACTGGGGGTACCTGGTGGGCTAATTGCCCCCCAGGGACCCCCAGGAATGAATGGAACTTAATACCCCAACTTAGAATGCTCTAGGAGGTGCGTTTGCAGAGTGGTGGGGAAAGGGGGCCTGGCCTTTGTCCACCTCTCAGCAATCCCACTGTGTGGGGCTTACTGGAGGTAAGAGTTAGGCTAGTTTGCCCCTAAAGGACCCCCAGCAGTGATGGTGACTTCAATCCCCATCCAAGAGAGCACCAGGGAACGCGTTTGCAGAGTGGTGGGTGAAGGGGGCGTAGCCTGCTCTGAGAACTTATCAATCCTGCTGTGTGGGACTTACTGGAGGTACTAGGAAGGGTAGTTGGCCCCCAAGGTTTTCCTTGGGGGCCAACTACCCATCTTGTTACCTCCAGTAAGTCCCACACAGTGAGATTGCTAAGACGTCTTCGGAGGCCATGCCCCCCTTTCTCTACCACTCTGCAAATGTGCCTCTGGCAGATTACGGGATGGGGTATGAAGTCCATTTTACTACTAAGGGACTGTGGGGCCAAGAAGCCCTCCTGGTACCTCCTGTAAGCCCTAGGCAGTGGAATTCCTGAGTGCTGGTCGGAGGCCCAGCACCCTTTCTCCATCACTCTGCAAACGTGACTTCTAGTTATAGAAGTGTTTGCAATGTAATAGGTTTCGCATTTGCAAGAATTAGAGCTATTGGCGTTGTAAATGCAAAAGTGCACTTCTCTTGCCTCTTTCTGCACCCCTGTTGCTTCATTCTGCACATTCCATGCTTTTTTCTGAACTTGTCTTGCTTCTTTCTGCACCCCTATTGTCTCTTATGGACCTCTTTTGCCTCTTTCTGTACTTCTCTTGCCTTTTTCTGCACCTCTATTCCTTCTTTCTGCACGTCTGTTGCCTCTTTCTGCACCTCATTTGCTTCTTTCTGCACCCCTGTTGTCTCTTTCTTCACTCTTCTTCCCTCTTCTGTACCTTTCCTGCCTATTTTTGCATCTCACTCGCCTCTTTCTGCACTTTTCTTGCTTCTTTCTACACCTCAGTTGCTTATTTCAGCAATTCTTGTGCCTCTTTGTGCACTTCTCTTGCCTGTTTCTGTACCTCTCGTGCCTCTTTTTGCAACTCTGTTGGCTTTCTGTATCTCACCTGCTCCTTTCTACACGTCTCCTGTCTCTTTCTGCACCCCTGTTGCTTCCTACTGCCATTTCCATGCTTCTTTCTGCACCTGTCTTGCTTCTTTCTTCACCCCTGTTGTCTCTTCATGTACCTCTTATGCTTCTTTCTGCACTTCACTTGCTTTTTTTTGCACCTCTCTTGCCTCTTTCGGCACCTCTGTTGCTTCTTTCTGCACTTCTTTTGCCTCCTTCTGCACCTCTTAGTTAGAGGTAGTTTTAATCCCCCTGCCCTATTATGTACTAGGGCCTTACAGGGGAGGTCATGCCAAAAACCCCAACCCATAGTGTACCCTGGTGTATGTAGGTGTTTTCATTGTATTCTAAGTGTCTTTCAGCATAGCACTGGCTCCGGGCCTGGTTAGTCAGAGTCAGTTACCACCAGTAGCTGTCAGCAAAAAGGTGGAGGCGCAGGATGACTTTGCAACAAGGCCTCTTTCTGCTCCTCTGTTGGTTCTTTGTGCACAAATGGGAGTCAAGGAAGTGGGTGAATCTGCCTTGGAGCCCTTCTTATGTGCACCCTTGGCAGTCACCACCTTCTCAGTGGGCACGGAAATTGTCTGCTTGTCTTTGCGAGACGCTTTTGGGACAGGAGAGTCCTTGGCTGGGGATGGCTCTGAGGCATGTGACCCTGAGGTCTGCTTCTTTGCTTCTTGCCCCCTGGTGTCACCTGACAGGCTTTTGTCTTTGCACTCTGGGGTGGCTTTGGTTTTCTGTGGGAATGGTGTCTGTGGCCTAGACCGCTTGGGCTGCTGCTGTGTGCTACGTGTGCTGTGTCTTGACCATGAGGTCTGTGGAGCCTGGTCACTATCATCAGACGTGGCCACTGGGATGGGAGTGGACAAAGGGACTGGAGCTGGACTCCGAGATTGTGCCAGTTGAAGGGCTGCCGTCACTGCGGAGGACAAAGACTGAACAGTCCGGTGCAGCCTACCCACGTCTGAATGTATGCCCTCCATGAAAGCAACCACCTGAGCCAATTTTTTGTCGTGGTCAATGAATGCATTCAGGAGAGCTGTCTGACCTACATACAGATGGCGCAAAAGGTCCACAGACTCAGCACTGGTGGCAGCAGGGGGGACAGGGGTAGGGGCTGCGGTGCCTGGGGTGAAGGACACTCTTCCCCTCTTACTGGTGTGAACCTGGACAGCACCAGAGGAAGTGGCTGGAAGGTGGGCACTGTATGCTGCGTGGTGGAAGATGATGCAGTCCCTGTTTCCTGTGCCCGCCAACATGGATGTGTCACCGCTGGCATCAGAGGACGTTGAACTTTGCGTCTCGGGCTGTGATTCCTCCTGCAGACTCCTGTCCCCCTCCAAGGCGCTGGTCACATCTGTGTCACTGGGCTCCTGTGCAGCTGTTGTGCTTGTTTCCCACCACTGGTGTCCGTCCCCTGTCCCTCCGTGACCACGGGAGATGCTGCATGAGAGAGAGAGAGATGTAGGGTCAGTTCAGTGGCAACAACAGAACAAACATATGCAAGCAAAGCAACCATGAAGATGACTAAATCTACATGTTGCACGCCACCCTTTGCAATAACATTGTGCAAACACACTTTAGTTACTCAAACAGTGCATGTAAACAAGAAAACCAGGCCTAAGTGAGCCATGTGATGACCACACAGCACAACATCCTGCATATGGCTCAGTTCAAACAGTAACCAAAATAGCTCAAACCTGAATCCCACCATTCAGAATGCTATTGAAATGCCCAGTACTCAAACTCCCTTGGGAAGTACAGGTAGAACAAATGCATGACAGCTGCACCCAGTACAGAGGCCACTTACAAGCCACTGCATCACACTACCAACATCACATAGCCCAGCGCTGGCACAGGCTGTGTACACATGCAGCCACACACAGCCAAAGTCACCCATCCCAGAATACTCACCCCTAATTTGCTGTAGAGGCCCCTTCAATCGTGCATCCAGCTCAGGGTGTGTCACGGCCAAGATGCGGCACATTAGTGTTGTCATGCTGCGCTGTGCCAACCTGCCAGTACGAGGGAGCAGCCCCAGTGTCATCTCCGCAATGTTCTTTGCCAGCCGTGAGATGTCATCCCAACTCTTGTGGCAGTGGGTGCGCCATCGGTTTAAGACACTCAGAGCCCGCAGCTTCCTCGCAATGGCCCTCCATACGGCCTTACGCTGGTGTACTTCGAGCTGCAGGCATGTGAGACAAGAGGGGGCAAACATCATTGACACAGTGTCATGTAAAAAAATCACTCAGGACAGTAGCATGAAACTGATTCATCACTAATCCACAAATTTGTCTTGCAGAGACAGGAATGCATCTCACATGGTACATCTGCATGTGAGAAGCACACGTAAATGCATGCAGGTGTAAGGGGGACACAATACCTGCACATCTCATGTACAAGCAGGATGCCAGCACAGAAAGCCATGTGTACTCTGCCCACATCTACTGCCCATTTCCAGGTAGAGCAAGACATACGTCACATATCAACATGTGTTTGGGGGAGACTACTGTGACCAACACTGCACAGGCCTCAATGACCTTGCCCTGTGAATAGATCACAGTGTCATGTATGTCACATTGAGGGACATGTTCTCACAAACCCACAACCTTCTCACAGGGCCAGTCGTGTGCAATCTACGGGGCTGATATGGCTCATTGATGGAGAGTCCTGCAAAAAACACACATGTAACACTCTGTACATTCAGTGATATGTCCTTGTCAGATTGGGTGGTGACTGTGCAGGCCAGGTGGGTTCACACTGAGATGGACAACAGGGACCCACACAGCCATTCACACAAGCAATCACTGTCCTGATTCCTGCATTACCAACTTACTGCGTCACTGTATGGCTGACAAGACAACACATGTCCCTCCAATCTTGATGTGCAGGCAGGGAAACGTGTGGAGTATGGTACACCCCTCTTCACCCTAGGAAACAGCATGTTAGGCAGTGCCTGACACAACCCCACACTCTCAGACACATACTGCATCAGACCGACTGCATATGTGCCCCCCTGCACTCTCACTCCCACTGTTGAAGACTTACCATGACATTTGGGGAACCATATAGCCTTGGTTACTGTGTGACCTCGTCCACCAGGACCTCCAGCTCCTCGCTAGTGAAGGGACTGGCACAGATCTTCTCAGTCCTTGCCATCACTTTGGACATGAGACAGCAGTGGTGGCAGTGGGTGGTGAGGGGTCTCAGGCAGCATCCCTGGAGGCAGCAGCAGGTGAGGGGTCTCAGGCAGCAGTCCCTGGAGGCAGCAGCAGGTGAGGGATCTCAGGCAGCAGGCTCTGTGAGCAGTGGAAATGTGGGGCTCTCTCCCATACATATATAGCCCCCTGGTGTCGTTTCAGTGGTTCTAAGCTGCTGCAATTGGTGTTCCAGGTCAGCCTTTTTCAAATGCATCCAATGACCGGCTCTGCGGTGGCAGATCACGCCTACCACGATTTTCAAAATTGCATCATTCTCCCGCGATAGCGGTTCCCATTGGCTGTAGGAGCATGGTCCATGGTGGTGACACATCGCAGGGGCCTGGCGGGCGCAACCGCGGTGGTGCATCTTTCAATTGCATCCAATGTCCGGCTCCGCGGTGGCGGAGCACGCCTACCGCAATTTTCAAAATTGCATCAGGCCACCGCGATTGCGGATCCCATTGGCTGTAAGGGCATGGTCCATGGCGGTGACACACTGCAGGGGCCAGGCGGGCGCTACCGCGGTGGTGCATCTTTCAGCTGCATCCAATGACCGGCTCCGCGGTGGCGGCGCACGCCTACCACAATTTTCAAAATTGCATCAGGCCACCGCGATTGCACTTCCCATTGGCTGTAAGGGCATGGTCCATTGGGGTGACACACCGCAGGGGCCAGGCGGTAGCTACTGCGAGTTGGGTGCCATCCAGTGACATGGGTGACCAGGATTTGGGTGGCAGAGCATGCCAACCGCCATTTCACCATGTGCATATGCCTATCACTACCGCGATTGTGTCCCGGGCATTGGCGGTAACACACCACTGGGGCCAAGCAGTAGCTACCGCGAGTTGGTTGCCATACAGAGACATGGGTGACCGGGATTTGGGTGGCGGGTGACTGTGACAGCACCAATGGACACATCATGCTGTGTCAATAGCCATCTGGCAGCCATCCACAGTGCACAGTGGCCACATGGTTGATGGCACATCATAGTGCACACAATGCTAATGTGCCATGTACCCCACTGCTGACTACACATGCCATGTTTGTGTATGTGATTTCTTAGATTGGCATGTACTCCCTCACAGGTCATTTGTGATATTGATGGGCCTGTACACAGGACTGTGTTGTTATGGACTCCCCAATGTGTACACATGGCAAGGTGTAAAAGTGCAGGTAAAATCACTGCGATGTTTTTCAAGATGAAGATTGTCCATATGTGCCTGTTTGCTTATGTTTGACCATTCACACACTCATCATGTATGCTCAGCCTGTGGTCATTGTGTTGTTGATGTGTGCCAGGTTTGACTAACGCCGGAGGGTGTGTCATGTGCATCTGCTAGGTGTGAGACAGTGGTATTGCATTTTTACACTAATACTGTATGATATACTCCCTGGCGTGCCCATGGTGAACGTGGCCATATCAGTATGTGCATTCTCATATGGTGAGTATCCTTTGGAGGTACTTGCTGTGTGTCAGTTGACAGGTGTACGATCAGTGTAGATGAAGGAGTCCCTATATGTCAGCTGGTCTGTAACACAATTTTGATGACAGTCATTGTTGGCGTTGTGTCCACCAAAACGGGTGATGCTGTGCCCATTTCATGATGTATTGCATTGACATGTGTCCACTTTCATCTCAACTAGGAGGAGACCAAAGCTGCATTGTTGCTTCACAGTGCTGGCAGACATGGAGAATGAGAAGATCATCCGGAAATTCCGTCTGGCTAGAGCCACCCTACAGAACCTTTGTGCTCAGTTGGAGCCCCACCTGCAGCCTCGCCGAACATATCCAACAGCTTTCAACCCCACGTCTAAGGTGATGGCGGCCCTGCACTTTTTGCCACTGGATCATTCCAGCACATGGTGTCCAGCGCAAGTGGGATATCACAACATATGTTCAGCATGGTGCTGCGTGATGTTCTGTCCGCTATGATGATCTACAAGGACACATATATCCATTTCCCCCGGGGGCAGGAATTGAGTGCTGTGAAGGGAGATTTTTTATCCCCTTGGAGACATCCCCCATGTTGTTGGTGCCATTGATTGCACCCATGTTGGGCTTGTACCACCACAGGCACGTGAGCACATCTACAGGAATCAGAAACATTTCCACTCCATAAATGTGCAGGTGGTGTGCCAGGCTGATATGATCATCTCGCATATGTGTGCCAAATTTCCAGGCTCAGCTCATGACTCCTACATCCTGCGGAACAGCATTGTACCACAGCTGATGGCTAATCTGCTTCCCGAGCGTGCATGGATTGTGGGTGAGTATGCCTAGTATAATAGCATGCTGTGTGTGTGACATGCTGTCCTCTGACTCAGCAACATTTCAATGTATATCTGTGTTTGTCACACAAAGGTGACTCTGCATATCCCAACCGTCCTTGGTTGCTGAGCCCACTGCAGAATCCCTGGACACCAGCTGATGTCCACTACAATGATGCCCATGGGAGGACACGTCGTGTGGTGGAGCGTACCTTTGGTCTGCTGAAGTCACGTTTCCGCTGCCTGGACAAGACCGGAGGTGCCCTGATGTACTCACCCGGGAAGGTGAGCCAGATTGTAGTGGCATGCTGCATGCGCCACAACCTAGCCATTCGCAAAGAGATCCCCCTGCTCATGGATGCTGATGAGTAGCAAAGGCCCCTGCATGCAAACCAACCCGTGTCCAGTGATGAGGACAGTGGAGAGGAGGAAGCTGTTGACGTGCATCAACAGCTCATCACCCACTGCTTCACTTGAAGGTGAGTGGAAATGTACAACGGATCCATTGTCTAATGATGTTGCTGTTGTTGTGAAGGTGTATGTGGGCTGTGTGACTGCATCCGGTTGTTGACTCAGTGGTGGCTGACAATGTTTCTGGGACAGGGTAGTTTTGTAAATCGACAGGATGTGTATGTTGGCACTTGTTGCTCATTGTGATGTGTGCATGTTTGATTATCTTGATGGTAGGTGTTTTGTGATGTCTGTGATGCCACACCCAGACTAGTGAATGTTGTTCTGTTGTGTTTTCCTAGGTCCCTTCAACCTCTCCTTGCCTACATACATTCCATACTCCTGGTACAGTGTAATCATGTTGAAGACTGTACATCCTGGAATAAAGATGGAGCAGACACAACAACATGTGTGAAAGGATTTATTATTTACAATGGTGACATGTGAGGGGGTGAACATTTACATTGAGATGATTAGTAGAGCAGTGAGTTGACAGTTATGGTAAATGAGATAGTCGAGTAGTCACAACATTGATGTGGTGACCCAGTCCAACAGACAGATGCCATTCACAAGGCAGTGTGGGGAAGGACAGTCCAAAAAGTCAATGCAGTGGTGAAGAGGGTTGCCATCATGGCTGGCTCCGTGACTGGCATTTGGCAGGTGCTTTACCTCCACTTACTCCCAGGGTTTTCTTTGGACAGCCCCTTCACCGCTTGGCGGGGGGCCTGCTGTAGAGCCTGTTCATCCCTGGGCACATTCATATGCCCCAAGGACTCTGTTAATGTGGTCCAGGGATTGGGTCCCAGCCTCTTGGTGTCTGTGAGTGACCCTGCACCCTCCCACCTTCCCTGCTGCCACAGAACTGCTGCCTCACCACTGTAGGCACCCGCATCTTCTCCCTGTTCTCCTCAGTCGGTGGGGTGTTCATCCTCTGGGACAGGGGGAGTGTTGCAGGCAGCACTGGTGGGAGATGGTAATTGTAGTGCAACCCATAAGCTTTGTGTTAGCTGTATATCATTCACTGTTTGCACACCACACAGTTGACTAATCATCACATTTTTTTCTATGTGCACTACTGTGCCTCCTGACATGATGCTGTGGTACATGCATTACTTGTCAATGGTCTGAGTTGTCAATACCTACCATGCGCAAAGTGCATAATTTGTGAGTATAGGGACATGTTGCCATTTAGGGACTGGCGTATCTAAAAATTTCGGTGAGGACTATTTTTGGCTTACTCTGCCTGTCAGACGTTACATCTGGCCATGAACTGGCCATTGTCATCCCCTGCATACCTTGGTCTTGTCATGTGCATATCTGGATTTGTACCACCAACCATGCTTTCTTGTTTCTCATTTGGTCCCTGCTGTTCTGGCCCCATGGCACTTACACATGGAATTCAGTGTTGTGCATGATTGTGCCCAGACTTTCTTCTACATGTGCATTGGTGTGTCACACTTTGGTTGCTGTGACAGTTTCATTTGCTTAGCTCTGTGCACACTGTGAGTGTCAATGGGATCTGTGTGTATTTGTGTGCAATGAGAGGGCTGGTGTTGTCATGTGGCACCATGCTTTTTGAGGAAATGGCTGTGTGCACATACTGGCTACTTACCTGTTATTTTTTCACATTCGGCTTTGACTTGACACATCTGTGTGTGTGTGTGGTAGAGGCTTGCATCCTGCTCAGGGGTGTGACAAGCAAGCATGATATGTTAACCTACCTGTTAGTTTGTTTGTAGTGAAACAATGTCTGACACATGCATCTGGGTGGGTGGGGAGTCTCCATCGTGATGGTCTGGGGCACGAGTCGGCCTGGGGTGAGTTGTTGTTCAGGCATACCACCCCCAAACAGACCTCCCAGGGAAGATGTCTGCCTAACTTTGTTTGTAGCGAGCCAATTGCTTGGGACTGCTTCTGGGTGTGGAGTGCTCCATCCTGCATGCGTTGGGACAGGGCTGCCTGGTGAGTTGTAGTGCAGGCCACCCCGACCTCCCTGTGAAGGTGGCTACCTACCTGTTAGATGACGGTCAACAATGCTATGGCTGCAACATGCTTTTGGGTGGGGGTGGTGCTCCATCGTGCTCAGGTGTGGGACAGGGTGCATGGTGGGAGTAGTAGTGCAGGACTCCCACCCCCAAACGGTACTACCTTGGTAACTGGCTAATTACCTGTTAGTTTGTTTGTGGTGAGACAATGGCTTTCAAATGCTTCTGGGTGGGGGCAGTGCTCCAACCTTCTCAGTGGTGGGTCAGTGGGCCAGGTGTGAGTTGTTATGCAGACCTCCCACCCCCAAACAGCCCTACCAGGGAAGAGGTCGACCTACCTGTTAGGTGAGTGTGAACCATTCAATGGCTGACAAATGCTTCTGGGTGGGGGTGAGTGTTCCATCCTTCTCAGGGGGCCTGGTGTGAGTTGTTGTGCTGGCCTCCCACTCCCAAACAGCCCTCCCAGGGATGTGGTCCAACTACCTCGTAGTTTGTTTTTAGTGATAGCCTGCCTGCCACATGCATCTGAGTGGGAGGGAGTGTTCTATAATGATGAGCTGGGTGACAAAGGTGCATGGTGGGAGTAGTAGTGCAGGCCTCCCACCCCCACACAGTCTCTATGGCAAGATGGCTACCTACCTGTTAGTTTGTTTGTGGTGAGACAATGGCTTCCAACTGCTTCTGGGTGGGGGCCGTGCTCCATCCTGCTCAGTGGTTGGACAGGGGGCATGGTGGGAGTTGTAGTACAGTCTTCACACCCACAAACACCCCTCACTGTTAAGATGGCTACCTACCTGTTAGTTTGTTAGTAGTGATAGCATGGCTGCCACCTGCACCTAGGTGAGAGGGAGTGCTACATATTGATGAGCTGGGTGACAAAGGTGCATGGTGGGAGTTGTAGTGCAGGCCTCCTACCCCCACACAGCCTCCATGTCAAGATGGCTACCTCCCTGTTAGTTTGTTTGTGGTGAGACAATGGCTTTCAACTGCTTCTGGGTGGGGGCAGTGCTCCATCCTGCTCAGGGGTGGGACAGGGGGCATGGTGGGAGTTGTAGTGAAGTCTTCACACCCACATACACCCCCTTCCTGTGAAGATGGCTACCTACCTGTTAGTTTGTTTGAATTGAGACAATGGCTTCCAAATGCTTCTGGGTGGGGGCAGTGCTCCAACCTTCTCAGGGGTGGGTCAGTGGGCCGGGTGTGAGTTGTTATGCAGGCCTCCCACCCCCAAACAGCCCTCCCAGGGAAGAGGTCTACCTACCTGTTAGGTGAGTGTGAACCATTCAATGGCTGCAAATGCCTCTGGGTGGGGGTGAGTGCTCCATCCTTCTCAAGGGGCATGGTGTGAGTTGTTGTGCTGGCCTCCCACCCCCAAACAGCCCTCCCAGGGATGTGGTCTAACTACCTGTTAGTTTGTTGGTAGTGATAGCATGGCTGCCACATGCATCTGGGTAGGAGGGAGATCTCCATCTTGATGAGCTGGGTGACAAGGGTGCATGGTGGGAGTTGTAGTACAGGCCTCCTACCCCCACACAGCCTCCATGTCAAGATGGCTACCTACCTTTAAGTTTGTTTGTGGTGAGACAATGGCTTCCAACTGCTTCTGGGTGGGGGGCAGTGCTCCATCCTGCTCTGGGGTGAGACAGGGGGCATGGTGGGAGTTGGAGTGCAGTCTTCATACCCACATACACCCTCCCTGTGAAGATGGCTACCTACCTGTTAGTTTGTTTGTAGTGGGACAATGGCTTCCAACTGCTTCTGGGTGTGGAGTGCTCTATCCTGCTCAGGTGTGTGCCTGGGGGCCTGGTGGGAGTATTCCTGCAGTCTTCCCACCCACATACACCTCTTCCTGTGAAGATGGCTACCTACGTGTTTGTTTTTGGTGAGCCAATGGTTTCCAACTGCTTCTGGGTGTGGAGTGCACCATCTTGCTGAGCTGTGGGACAAGGGGGCCTGGTGGAAGTTGTTGTGCTGGCTGCCTGTGCACATGCCCCCATTGTAATGTTGCTAGCTACATTTGGGGTGGATGTGAGTGAGTGAATGTTGGATCTGTGAGACATGTGTTGGGGAGTATGTGGTGCATATACATGTACTTGGGCCTAGGAGGTGTAGCTTTGTAGTTGCGCAAGACAGTACATAGCATTGTGGTGGTAGTCATTTGTTTGTACTTACCAGCCTCCACTTCCCCGGCTACTCCTGTGAGACTCTCTGGATGCAGTACGGCAAGCACCTTCTCCTCCCATGCAGTGAATGTTTTGGGTGCAATGGGAGGGCCACCGCTAGTCCTCTGCGCCAGCTCACGGTTCATGCTCCTCTTCTGTTTGACAACCCTCTTCAGGTCATGCCACCGCTTCATGATTTCATTTTTTGAGCGTGGGGTGGTCCCTACTGCATTGACCTTATCGACTATCCTTGCCCACATGTGTGCTCTTGTGGCTAATGGTGTCTGTTGGATCAGGCTACCAAACAGCTGTGGTTCCATTCTGACTATCTCATCTACCATGACTGTCATCTCACTCTCTGTGAATTTTGGCATTTTATGTGTTGCCATGGTGTGTGATGTGCAAAGGGGTTATGGGTGCAGGGGTGTGAGTGGTGGAGGTGGGGGTGATTTGTATGGTGTGTGATGTGCAGGGGGGTCAGAGGTACACGTGTGGAAGTGGTAGTGGTGCTGTGTGTGGTGTGAGTAGTGCTGGTGTGTTGATTTGCCTATCTTTTGTTGTCAGGGTTAGTGGCCTCCAGTCTTGGAATGTTTCAAAGGATTGTGGTCAGGGAAGGGGCTGGATTTATACTCAGCTATGTGGGTGTGTCCAAATAGGGTATTTCTGTCAGGTGTGTTGTGTGGGTTGTCCTGGGATTTGTATTTTTGTATTTGTCATGTGGTTGTGTCATTGGGGTGTGTTCTGTGTTTTTAGGGGCATGGCTAGTTTGCTGTGTGCACTTTGTAGCCTTGTTGTGGGTTTTTTCTTTCGTCTGTCATATTTGTCACGGAGCGTCTGCGGCGTTGGCTGTGCTGCAGCTCTTTCGCCGGCTCTCTGTTTGCGACTGCGACGGTTGGAAACTGCGAAACATACCGCGTGGGCATCGGGGTTATCTTAATTTGACATGAGGTGTCTCCGCTATACTGGCGGCGGTTTGATTGTTTACCTCTGCAAATGCGACCACCGCGGATGTATTTTGGCCATCTCCACCCGCTGCAGACGGTTTTTCTTGGCCTCGTTCCGCAACGGTCGGTGTTTTTGGGCGGTTGTTCCTAATTTGGACACCAGATTTTCCATGGTGCCAGTGGGCGGTTGATTTCCGGATCCATGGCAGTCGGGTGGTTTTTCGCCCACCATCCTAATAGGCCCTTTAGTGTTTAAAATGTTTTGGGGCTGGAAAAGTGAACCCTGCTGAAAGGTTTTTTATTAAAAAGAAAAATCTGTTTTTGGCCCTGGGGGGTCCCAGAGGGACCAACCAAGAGGCCTAGGTGGTCAGGGTGCATTACCCTTACATTTTTGGGGGGTTTTACTCTGCAGAACGCTGCAAGGTGACAGAAAAACTCCACCAAACTCCGTGGAGTTCCGCCAGCAGCGGAGTATGCTAAGTCGCACTGCTCGCACTGATTTTAAGCACTGGGAATTTGGCCTGCACTGTAAAATAAGTGCAAACAGCATTATACATCACGTCAGTGGGTGCTGCTGCTTTTTGCCGCTTGAGTAGATATTGTACTCAAACGGTAGTGGCACATTTCTCAAGGCGAGCAGTTGCAACCTGCCGAGACAGCTCACATTGAAAAAACTAGCCTAGAGGCGGTCCAGCACGATTTATGTCTCATGATCACTTGCCAACTTACAATTGACGAGCCGGGCGAGAGAACAAACTCCACTTGGCATTGCTTCACGGAGTTTTGCTGAACTCCGTGAGCACAAAGTGGGCAAAACTCTGCGAACTCTGCATGCAAAGCGAAATTCTTCACCCACCTCTTGGTCCAACCGAGTCCCATGATGGCTGCTTACACTTCCTCTTCTGAGTGTTGGCACCATCAAATTTCAGTAGCATTTCAGTAGGTTTTTTGCCTGCCAGATATCTATAATTTTAAAACTTAAATATTTCTGAAACTATTGAACAGATTTACACCAAATCACAAAAAGCATACTTTCAGGACCAACATCTAGCTTTCTGCCAAATTTGGTGTATGTCCATTCAGCGTTTCTGGCTATAGATGTCTTCAAAAAATGAAAATTCACCTTACACTTAACATAAGGGAAATGCGTTTTATGAACCCCTTTTTTCGGGACTCACTAACACAGCAGCTGAATCAAAAAGGGGACATTTTAAAAAAATGTCATGTAGATTCGTCAAGCGGTGGCAAAGTTATTGGCAAAACAAAAAATGCTTCTCCTATGAAAACTTTGTTCCTAACTATAACTACCTACTGGTGACTGCTAGTAGAGTATATGTATGTATGTATATGTATATACATATAAAAATATATATATATTTTTTCACTGAAAAAACCATAGGTTTCAGGGACGTTATAGTTAGTTGGACATTTCACTTATACAAAACCATAGAAATTCCGCTGTTATTGTCAGTTGAGCTAACTATAACTCGTGCCCCCGCAATGCACTGCTGATGACGTCACATATTACAGTATATATTGGGGTGGACCCAGTATTATAACATCATTAGTGTCAAAAAGAGAAAGAACTCAGATAAAATTCCAATGCAGAAAACAAAGCACAGCAAACTTTCTGTTACAGTGTTATTTAATCACACTGAACAAAGTCAAAATTTCTTCGGACACGCAGTGAAAGTCATACATTTTTGTGAAGATATCAACATTGCAGTGCCCAAGGAGTGGGGTTGGAGATGGAAAGGCTGTGATTCAAGTGAGGTAGTGAAGTAGACAAAGTGAAAATAATGATGAAGAAATCACAAACAGTTCAAGCATATATTCTTCATATGCCTGGAAAGCAGGAATCAATCAAATACTCATCACAGTACATAGCATTTGTGCACAGTTGCCATGTAACATATGATTCCACAGTAAAACAAGTACTGTTGAAAGGACTGGCATTTATAGAGTGTCACTCTATAAATGCCAGTCCTTTCAACAGTACTTGTTTCATCATTATTTTCACTTTGTCTATTTCACTACCTCACTTGAATCATAGCCTTTCCCTCTCCAACCCCGCTCCTTGGATGGGGGTGCATGACTCTGTGCATAGATGTGTGAGTGGTTGATTGACTGGGTGCATGATTTTAAGAGTATATGTGGAAACAGTTGTATGGGTGAGTGAGTGTGTGTATGAAAGTGTTGGTGAGTGAATAGATGTGTCAGTGGTAGATGTCCAAGTAAGTAAAAAAAGTAAAAGGCAGTGTATGTGAGAGTTGGAGTATATAAATGACTATATGTGTTAGTCAGTGATTGTGAGAGTGGCTGTATGGATGAGTGTATACTTGTATTAGTGATTATATAAGTGAGTAAGTATGCATTAGTATCTGTATGAATAAATGAGGTGGTGTGTGTATAACTATGTAGGTGAGTAAATGGAACTGTGATTGATTCTTTCTGTGACCGACTAGGATGAGTGCATGACTGACTGGGATGAGTGGTGGTGTGTGAGTGTCTGTATTGGTGTATGAGTGCATATGACAGTATTGTATTGATCAGTTAACACTCTGTATGAATGGTTGTATGGGCGAATGAGTGGATGTGTGTGTAGACCTAGGAATCAGTGAGTGTGTTTGTAGTAACTGGTATTGGTGTGTCAATGGTTTTGAAAATGGTAGTCTGTATTTTATAGGGGATGTATCAAAGGTTATTTTAGGGTGTGAGGAGGTGCATCAGATTTTCTCGTGGATGATGTCATCAGATATGTTATTTGAGATGTCATCAGTGATGTCACTGACCATGTCATGAATGATGTAATATGTGACGTCATCAGCAGTGCATTGCGGGGGCGCAAGTTATAGTTAGCTCAACTAACTATAACGGTGGAATTTCTATGGTTTTGTATGAGTGAAATGTCCAACTAACTATAACATCCCTGAAACCTTTTTTTTTCCAGTGAATTTCAAAGGTTTTTTAATGCTAATTTGTAACTATAATGTCCCTGAAACCTATGGTTTTTTCAGTGAATTTCAAAGTCTTTTTAAATGCTAATTTCTAACTATATTCTCACTGAAAGCTACTATTAATAATAATAGCGGATACTTGTATAAGTAACTAGTCCATTCCATCAGTACATGACTAGTAACTGGAATATTTACAGTGCTGCAAACAGAGTGCTTGGTGAATTTATAAGTGCTTACGTATTGCCTGGATGGGTGATTGGAGAAGTGCATCGGACTCACAGGAGGATTCCTACACTGCATGGGTGATAACTTCATATTTAGAGGAGTGTATTAATAGTATATAGGTGGTTAGAGATCTGCATAGATAGTGTACAGAATATTGTAGCTGTGCTTGTATTAGTAATTAGGCCATTCCATAAGTATGTGACTAGTAACTAGATGATTATAGTGCTGTAAAGAGAATGCATACTGGATTTATAAATGCTTGGGTATTAGTGGACAGATTGCATTAGTATATAGTACTGGCTAGGTGACTGGAGATGGGCATGGGGAATGACAGTGTCTTTGATAGACTGCCAGGGTTGTACCTGGGTGAATTAATCTTACCTGTTTTCAAGTAGATATCAAATTAATAGTAAATTATATTCACTTCTTTTTTTTAATGCAAATTTAAAATATTTTAAACTTTAGTAGTAAGGTCTGTAAAAGAGAAGAAAATAATTCTGTTATTACATATAATTTTATAGTTTTTGCAACACAACATAAGTATACAATTACATCACATCTTCAATTTGCCTATTTTTTCTGTCTTCAGATTATATTGAATTTCACCATAAACATTGATTTCAATGTTAATCATCAGATGACAGCGGGCAAAAAAACTACAATCAATAAGATTGTTAAAAAAAACATCTTTCTCTTCAAAATATCAACAACAAACGTAGCTTGGTATTTACACTTTCACAAATGAACATCCTTAATAACATAGTATATAATACAAAGATCAAATATATGACCACCTTCTTTCGAACACAATTTTCTAAATGCAATATGAAAGAACAGAATCAATAATTGAAACCATAATTACCTACATCTTTCCAACTGGCCGAATGATGTTTCTGAAAATATTTCCATTAAGTATATCGAAAATAAATATTTGAATTCTTATACACACCTTCCCAATAGGCCGAATGATGTTTCTGAAAACATTTGCAATGAGGATATCCAAGATAGACTTCTAAAATCATATTCACACGCTTTCAATAGGGTGAATGATGTATCTAAAATAATTTGTAGTGGAAATATCAAAAATATATTCATGTTGATATCTTCTCAGAATTTTGGCATCAAAAATAATAAATATGAATTCGGTAATTCATTAGGCAACCGAAATGTATACTCTAAATGTGCATCATTACATAGTGTCCATCCTTTATTGCATTTCAAATATACAGTATAGTGTCAAGATGTTGAAGTAGTTCCATCGTGGAAAACAATAGCCACTGTTTTAAAAGTTCTTCCTGAAATTGAAACTTGACCTACCACAAAATGTTTAATTTTGGTCTCCAATATTGTACCATCTGCTCTACAACGTTGCAGCATTAAAATAATATATTGTCCACATCTTTGTATAAATAATGATGACAACATTTCTAATTTGCACTGAGTACATTCCATATGTTGATTAGCTGATTTTACTAAATCGTTGAAAGACACTGTTCTCAAATCAGGCATTGTCAAATGTATGAATCGTTCAGTGTATATTTTAGTAGTAGATGAAAATGAACAGCTTTCACATGTATGAACTCATCTGTAACATAGTCCAAACAGATTTTCAATTTGTATAACTTCATTTTCTAATACTGCAAGCATAAACATAAGAAATTCCTGAGCATCCTGCTGTACATTCTGTGTAAATTGTGAAGATCCAGAACATATATCCAGAAGATTTCGCACATCAGAAGCAGTATGGATTTTCGTTTTATCAGTTTTCAACTTCTCAAAAATATAATGTAACAAAGAACAAAATCTTTTTCTCGATTTTCCATAATTGCATGCTGTAGATTTTCTAAAAAAACCTCAATGTTGATGATTACATTAGCATAGAAGTTGATACCTGAACTATTTTCAAACTGATATCCTACAATATTACCAACCGTGTTCTCTTCTATTTTCTTTCCAGACTCATCATTCTTTTCAATTCTTTTTTTCTTTGCAACCTCAGTAAAATCTTTATCATATTTTCGTTTTGGACGTATTAAAAGTTTTTCAAAAATAGGATATTCACCTAAGCTAGGAGCATGGAGTCTTCTTAACCTATTGTACTATGTTACACAATTTATATCTATACTAATCTTTTCTTTATCAAAATCAATCAAATACAATCCGGATAACGTTCTTATTCGAGATAATGCAACATATGCCACACCCTCCTTAAACACAGAACTTCCAATATTTACCAAAGCATTGTCTACACTTAAACCTTGAGATTTATGAATAGTCACTGCATATGCTAAACAAACAGGAAGCTGTTTTTTACAAACATACAAATCTTTTACAAGCAAAAAATGAACAGAACAGTGTTCAATCTGTTTCACCTCTTCAATCTGATCAAATTTAATCTTCAAAAATTCAATTCCATCTCTATTTGCATAACTAACAAAGTCAACAACTTTCCCCATTGCTCCATTTACTAATCCTTTCACAACATCTAAATTGCGCTGTAATATTACCCAGCAGTTTAGACCTACATATAAGGTCTTTTCCAAACCAACAGTCTTAGATATTGATTTTTTCAAAGAGTCTAATTTTAACTGCAATTTCTCGGACAAAAGAATAGTTGCTCCTTCATGTTCTATTTTATCAATAGCTACCATTTTCATTATCGGTTCATTCTCCAGTTTCAACAGTTCTTCATTGAATGTAGAGCATTCTTTCAGTGTTTACATAAGGCAAATTATAGATTTCTTTTCTGCCATTCTTCAGTAGATTGTTTAAGCTGCAATATTTTCTTTTGGAAACCAGTTTCTTAGTAGCAGACTTACTAAAGCATTTTTTCCATCCTTTGTTAAGACACCAATTCTAATATTTTGAAGAATATTTCCAAAATCTTCATCATTTGCTTGTCGCATGTTCTTGATAAGTTCCTTATATTCAAAATAAGTCCAAATGTTCACATTCCAAAATTTCCAAAGATTTTTTAGTGTCTTCATGAAGAAAGGTTTTAAAAACTGGTTGGTCTTTCACAGGTGTGAGTTGTAGTAGATCACCAAATAAAATTACATGTTTTCCTCCAAATAAAACATCGTAATTTGTTTGTAAAATCTGTTGCATCCTCAAATGTACAAACGCAAGCATTAAGTTTGAGACCATGCTTACTTCATCAATTACCAGACGTTTCATTTTCTTCAGTACTCTTGAAAATTCAAAACAAGCTTCTCCAGATAGCTTGTGGTATTCCAACTTATTTTTATGTTCTACCGGTAACATCAGCAGATGCTGTAATGTAATCCCTTTAATGTTGTGTGTTGCTAACCCACTTGGAGCAGTTACAACACAAGATAAATGTGAATCCAGTGTTTTCTGTAGATAACTTGACAAACATTTAATCAAGAATCTGTTCCCCGTTCCAGCTTGTCCACTGATGTACATAAGAATAAGTCTAAATGATGTACATTGACAATCATTCTTTTCATGCAGTAATCCATGTTGTATCTGTTGTGTAACTTGGTGATATATTTCTTTCTGTTCAGTATTCAAACGTTCCTCCAAATTTTCCAAATCAATATTCTCCTGTTGTGCTTGCTGCATCACCATTTCCACTTCACTCACTGCTATTGTCGCTTCATTTTCAAGTATGGCTTCTCCTAGTGGATCTTGACTTTGTGGAGCAGAACTCTGACTATCTTGAGAACAATCTCTAGCAATTTCAGCTGCAATTGTTCTTTCTTGATTAATCTCTTCCTTCAACATTTGTAGATAATTTGGAATAATTGTACATTCAATGCTATCTTTACATGCATTGAAAGAATCTTCATAGCAGTCAAAATTGCCAAGTAATTCCATTTCAGTCCGCCATGGTTTGAAGAGTTGCAGAAGAGCTAAATAGAAAAACTCTCTTTTATCTGGAGTATCACAACTTAATTTCCTGTGATTTATCAAATTTCCTTTGTCATGCTTTACCAAACATCCTTCAGATCTAATTACAGCGTATTTTCCTTCATTTTGTTTTCTGTAAGATTTTTTTTATACTATAATGTTGTAGTATTTCATATAGACATATGTTTTTCAGGTATGGACTTTTATTTGGATAGTATGTATCCAACATATTTGATTTCAGAATATCTGTACTTTCTGGTTCATTCAGTGCCAAATATTCAATTTCTTGTACAGAGTTCAAAACTCAATTTTGTGCTGCAGCAAGGCCTAGACTTATCCAGATGATTCCTCTTGACTTTGAATATAAACTTGCAGATGTCAATCGATTCGAACATTCGTAGGATCCAATTTCTCGATGTGAAAGCATCTTCAAGCTGAAGCTGTACAATGTTTTGCTAAGTGGCTTCTCTGGTGAAATTTCCTCCCACATTCCTTTCAATTCTGTCTTTTCAGACTTGGTAGTATATGACATGATATAGCGAGCAACAGCTATTGAGTTATCTGCAACATATTGTATGTCCATATTTGCATTGCACATTTTCAAAATCACAGGATTGTAATCATTAATGTACTTTGATTCTTCTGTTCTTTTTATATTGTAAGTATTTTGGGTGATTTTCGAGTGATAGTATGCCTCACTGCTGACATAAAACTGTTCACTCTTCCTTTGGAAATTACTGGACGTTGAAAGCCAAATCGACATTTTGTGTAAAATGTATCCTTTGACTTATATTTCCATCGGCAATATGTTCCACATCGATGACTCTGAAACCATAAAACTTGCTGTTTTAAGACAGTTTCTCCTCCTGTTTTCGGAATTGCACAGGTAACATACTCTTCCGTAAAAGATAAAACAGTCTCATCCGAATCAGTTCCAAATTTGGGTGCATTTTTGATCCATAAAAGCATATGTATATGAGGAGCACCTCTAGCTTGGTATTCTTCTCTCCCCAAAAAATCAATAACTTCACCAATAGGTGGATTTTTTTTATTACAAATGAAAGAAATCATAGCTTCAAATCTATGATTAAAATATCTGCAGACATTTACAGGATCTAGGGAACACAGTTCTACAGGTGTCTTCGATTCAATATTTTCTATATTTGAATTTGCTTCTCATAGATAATCCAGTAAATCATCCCATGCGTACTCAGCACAGCTAAGTGTAACAAACCACGTAGGGGTTCCTAAGTTTCTTAACATACATTTTAGTTCTCCATGACGTCGATTACCAATATTCATTAGTGCCACGTTGACATGCAATCAAATTAATGAACTGTGATTCTAAATGTTCGTCTCTTTCTTCAACTTTGTCCATAAATTCCTTTGCAGAAACATGTGAAAGTTGCGTTCCAGTTTTTAATATATAGTTGACTGCATTGAAAGTGCAGACAGATCACTCTCAAATAAAAGATGAAACAAATATGGAATACACTGATGAAATCTTGGTTCTTCTGAGTACAGTCATAGAGTACGATATTCTGAAGCTGGAATCTGAACTGGTCGTTCATCATATCGTCCACCTTTTCCAGTAGGGAACAGCTGTGGAAAACAACGAGCTTCCAATGTTTTTTCCCACGCACTCATGGAAGTTCCTTTTGCTTTTTTCATCTTGAACAATTCAATAGTATCGCCTATCAGTTCTTTTGAATGTAGAGGGTGTATAGTATAATGTTCATAAATTTCTTCTTTTCTGGAATTCTCCACTTTTTGTTTTGTCCACTTGAAATATGTGTTTCATCTTCTAAAGTCATTTCTTCTTCTTCTTCAATTACACTTTTATAGTAAATATTGTTTTGCACCAGATATGAAGTAGCCTTTTGGACTTTCGTGACATCTACTAACTCTTGCCATATTTTCCGACTCTTTGTGGGTACACCATTAACAAGAATGACTACAGGTTCACGATCCCCTCTTTCTACACCAAGAGTTTCAACATTTTTCTTAAAATCTAAAGGTAAATACACAATTCTTCCTTTAAAACCTCTTCTTAGATCTGTTGGAGGCAGCTTACCTGTTTTAGGCCCCTAATGAATTATAGCCTGAAAAGGGTGCACAGATTGTTTAAGGATGGCCTCATATGTATTTAAATCTTTAAGTTCAGGAGGTATAGCTACTAATTCTAAGTCAAGTCAAGTCAAAGATAGCTATATTCGATTTTAGAGTTAAAATCATAAAAGCACAATCAAATGAACATAGTTAAAAAAGAAATCGAATTACATACAACTTATGTACATCAAGAAAGGGGATAACAGACATAAAAACAAGCACTAAAAATTAATCCAAAGTTAATCTACATCGAATTGCAAATTTTAAAAACTTGGATACAGCACTAATAGTTATTTCATCTTCTAATAGGAGTAACTTTAAATACGCAGATCTGCACTGTCTTAAGCCCCAGATCTTAAGAAGGGGAATCAGATATTTCTTTCTTCCCCAAGCATAATACTTGCAAAATAGAACACAATGTATTGAAGATTGCAAAGCAAGATCATCACAGGGACAATTAATTAAATTTGAGGGCCAATCATTGCTAACTGGGAATGTTATCAACCTATAATAGGTGCCAGTTCTCAATCGCGATAGCAACATTCTGTCATAACAAGGGTAGTCAGGAGACAGATAAAGCTGCAAACCAGGGCCCTGCACAAGTATGTTGTATTGAATTACAGATGTCTTAGTTCTCTCCTCAAGCCATCGTTTGTTCTCCAGGAAAGCAAGACAACTTATCTTAAAAGCCTTTCTGGAGATCACAGATAGCGAGGAGGGATTATCAAAGAAAGTTGGATGCCCCATATTGGTCGTAAACTCCTTTACATAGGAGGTCCAATGGATGTCTTTCCACCTCTCTAATTTAAGGCAATCACTCAAGATGGTTCTATTGAAAGCAGTTGCCTCTGAAGTCCATATCGTATGCCATAAGAGTAATGGATTAATTTTAATGAGATCCGTAATATAGACCAAATCCAATTCCCTATGACAAATATATGTAGAGGTCGATTTGGGAACCGCTAACAAATAACGCAGGAAAGTGTTTTCTTTTACTTGGATTTCCTGAGAATCGGCGATACCCCATATGCCAGATCCGTATAGAGCAGTTGAAATACATTTGGACTTATAAATGTCCATTAAAATACGTACAGGCCTGCCCCCTAATTTATTGCCAAATTGTCTTATTGCTCCTAAAGTACGGGCAAAAGCAAGATTCCTAGCCCTAATTGCTGCTTTCCAAGTACCTTTTTGATTAAAAACAATCCCCAAATATGAGAAAGTACTGGTAAGTTCTATCTTAGACTTGTCAATAAAAGTCTTACAAGAAAGTTTATTCTTTGACGAGCAGCACATGGAAAAGGTTTTCCCTATGTTTATTTTTAAACCCCTAGAACTCATATAGAAAGAAAAGCTGGTTAATGCCTTTTGAAGGCCCAATTGAGTTCTGGCCATGATAACCGCAGCGTCCGCATATAGTAAAATGGGAACTACCGTGCCGTCAATTTGAGGATAGTCTAACTCTTGTTTGACTAAAAAATCTGCCACTTCATTTATGTACAAATTAAAAAGAAAAGGTGCCAAAATACAGCCCTGTCTGACGCCTTTCATAATTGGAAACTTGTCAGTACACTCCCCTTTGTTACCGAAACGCACCTTAGCCCCTGCCTCGCTGTATAATTCTTTGATAAAATTAAGGATGCTTAAATCTATGCCCAAGCCTATTAAAGTGTCCCATAGTACGTCGTGGTCCAGGCAATCAAATGCTGAACTAAGGTCAACGAAGGTCATAAAAAGATTACCCTTTTTTGCCATCATGTATTTGCCAGTTATTAAGGCCAAGTTGAGCCCTTGTTCAACAGTACCTAGACCAGCCTTGAAACCATACTGGAACTTAGAAATAACATCGTATTCCTCTGCCCACGTGTGCAATCTGTTTAAAATAATTCTACCTGCCACTTTCATCAGTGAATAAAGTAGGGAGATGGGCCTATAACATTTGGGATCAGTTCGATCTCCTTTTTTAAAAATAGGCACCACAATGGCTTCCTGCCAGGTCGGTGGAAATCCCTTAATGTTAAAACTATTTAGCACGTTAGTCAACAATGGAGCCCATAGAGAAACAATATCTTTATATATATCTATAGGGACCCCATCAGGCCCGGGGGCTTTGTTTCTTGCACTTTCCTGTAGGGCCAATTCTACTTCAGAAGCAGAAAAAACAATCCCCAAAGGGAATAGAACAGAAGCAGTAGGCTCAATAGCAACCTGCTGGATTAAGGGTTTGGAGGCTATACTGAGCAAAACATCTTTTTTATAGAGCTCAGTAAAGTAATCCACCCAGGTTGATTCTTCTATCGCAAGATCCAGCTTATCAGAATTCCTTTCAACGAAAAAGGGGGCATTTACTGCTCTCCAAAACGCAATGTTATCTCTCAAGGAGCTTGCCTTTACTAATGCATTCCACGCATTCTCCTTGAGCTCCAGTTTCCGTTTTTTTATCGATATTTTATAAGCTGCCCTGGCGGCTCTAACTTCTAGCATATTTTTAGGTGTTTTCTTTAAAGTCTGCTTTAAGTTAGAATGTGCTTTGGAGCAATCCGAATTGAACCATCCAATTGTTTTTTGACAGGCCTTGTCTCGTAGTGTTCCTGTTAACTTTTTGGCAATGAATGACGTAATCTGGTCAAAGGCACAAATAATCAAACTGGGGTCAGGATAATCCTCTAGACAAATCCTGACATTATTATATTGATCCAATATCAGGTTCTGGAGAAAGTTTGTAGGGTCGACCTTGTTCCATTTTATAGCATATCCGTTTTGTCTTGCCAATGAAATAGCATGGCGGGAAAGGTTTTCCACTACGTTTGGGACAGATCTGGTACTCCTATCAATATCAAAGATTGAGCTAATCGGGAAGTGGTCACTCATTGCAGTGTCCAGTGTTTTGCACAACAGGACTTTACGGTTGTGAGTAGTACTAACCATAGTGTAATCTATAACAGACTCTAGACCACGCCCATTAAAAGTGGGTTGGAAATGAACCTGAGGTGTACATAGTTCATTTGCAAATCCCAGGTCCCATTCGAAAATTAAGCTATTAAACATATTTCCCAGCACGGTATGCTCAAAATGTGTACATGGGTCGCCAATTAAATTAACAATTCCACATATACCGGAATTGTTATAAGGGCACAAGTGACAATTAAAATACCCCGTCAGAATGATACAAATATAATTTTGTTCCAAGCCAATAGCACTGGATATTGAATTATTTAAATCTTCAAATACTTTATTCAAATCTTCCTTCGGGATGTTGTTATATAGATTTATTAAAATAATAAGTCGATTTCCTCCTGCAGTTAAACAGAAGACCTGATAACAATTATGCCCCCCTGTATTCTGCTGCTTTGTTGCCAAATTAACCATATTAGAAATATAAGTACAAAGCCCCCCCGAGTTTCTACCTCTCCTGGACTGAGTTGCAGGGGAAAAATACGTACGGTACACTGCAAGATGAATCTCAACCTGTTCCCAGCACTCCTGCAGGCAAATAATATCATACTTCTCAATTAAGTCACAAAAGATGGGATCATTTACCTTGTTTGATAAGCCCGCTATATTCCAGGATAGAAGACCCAACTCCCCCCTTACTGCGTCTCGATGACGCTCCTCGTCAGCGGAACAATCTACACACAAATTTGTTTCCATCAAAGGAAAGTTGCGTTCAATATCTAACTCCTCGTCAGGAGAGCAAACCGCACACAAATGTGTTTCCACCAAAGGAGAGTTACGGTCCACGTCAAACTGCACTGTGGGATGAACAACTTTCGGGGATAAAACGCTTTTTGTACCAAGGACAAAATGTGTAATTTTTTCAGACTCTTGTTTGTCAAATTCATTGAATAAAACTTTGGGTGTTATTAGGGGATCTAATAACTTTTTTATCCTACCCTCATTAACATCCCTTTGGGGGTCATTTACCGGGTAATTTAAACTTTTGTACAATTTATTGAAACTAAAACAATGGACAGGAAAACTAGGTCCAGTCCGATGGAGTCAATCCACCATCTCTAAACTACTATATCGATTGGAGGTTGGTAATCCTCTCCAGATGTCACTATATGTTGGATCCCTATTAACTTGCCTTCCCCAATCCCTTGTGACCGCTCTTCTATCACGGGAATTTACAGTGACCCAATTACAATCATTGGGTAGATAGGGGTGAGATCTAGGAGGATAAAAAAAAGATAATCGTTTAGTTTCAATGCTCTCATTTGTAAACTGATTCCCCCAAGAGCAAATATAATCAACCGTTTCCGGGTCCTCAAAATTGACCAGGACACAATCACCCTGTGTTGTTTTTCTTTCTGCCCCCACCCAGGAAACCATGCGGACCATTAGAATCTTACTCGTCCTATTCGGAGGGAGTGGTCGATTTGTATTAAGCCAATATTGGACCTTATTTTTCAAAGATCCAAAGGGTTCTTCGTTGTCCTCTTTCAATTCAGGGACCCCCGTTAGAATCACCAAATAAGGAGATGCTTCTGGGGGCAAATTTATAACTACATTTCCCGGTTTAAGACCCCTATTACAATCTTTCTGTGTGTTTAGCCCTTGAACATTATTTCCCGAAGGATGGTTAATTTTTTCTGTAATATAGTTCTCTGTATTAACAGATGCCAAACTATTTACTTTTGTAGCGGGGGCTAGCGATTTAACTGTTGAGGATCCCACTAATAGATTTTTTTGTACTTTTTGGTATCCCATCTACAACCTTTATTGGCTCAATATTAGTCGAGGTCTTAGAGAAAGCAGCCAAGTCTCTTAACTGCATCTCAATCTTCTTCAGTCTGGTTTCTAGCGGGGTAAGATATATTTTAAAAAGCTCCCTTATGTGCTCAGTTAACTTATAGTCAGCCTTCAAAGGCTCAGAATTTATGGACATGGGGGGAGAAATAACAACACTCGACGAATCCAATAACATACTATCCGCATTTGGACAATTTTGAATAGGGCCATCCTTTAACTGCTGTTCAGTTCGTTCTATCCTTTTAATGGGAAATTCGCCTATCCCTTTGTCCCCAGTAGCAATAGTTTTTTTAGGCTTCCTGGAATTTTTACTTTAGGTTCATTTTTCTTATTCTTTCTCTTAGGGTTTTTAGATGTCTTTGGTATAGCACCCTCTTTTTCTCTCATCATCTGACTGTTTGTTGGGTCTTGCGACCGTGGTTCTAGTACCAAAGGCTCCATAGCAAGAATCGAGGACCTCTCTAGTTGCGAGGAAGATATGCATTCCGTCATTGAAAATGACAAATCTACTACATTAGGGATGCTATGTATATCCGCATGTACTAAGGCAAGGGGTACTTTATTACTTGTATTGTCGGGAGTTTTAGCTGTGGCAAAAAGGCCCATAGAGGAACGCTTTGCTAATAATAGGTCTTGTGACACTCTTCGTTCCATAAGAGCAATTCCTTGGTCAATAACAGAATTCGCTCTTACAATAAAATTATCTAATGGGCCAGTAATATTAGTAACATCCTTAATCACCTTGCTCCTACTCCCTCGTGTAGTCGCCATGGATAATAACATATAATTACAAAAATTATTAAACAGCCGATATTTACAAGGCAGCGACGACGTCCAGTACACACCACTTCACAATAGGGAACGTTAGAAAGGGGACCCGGTCCAGTCTTACTCGGTCTGTAACGGGCTAGAACGGGCCAGCCCTTGGCCCGGGCTTCGCCCGGCGCGCTTCCCGCGCGCGTCCCGCACCGCGTCACTGGTCTCAGAATATATGGGTAGTGACCTGCTAAGAGGGGAGTGTCCGGGAAGAGGCCGCAGCTGTAGCTGGTTTCACCGCCGCAGAGCCTCGCAGTCCCTCACACCCAGGGCAGACACAAAGTTCAATGAGCAGAGTCACAAGGCACGAACGGCTCCCGCGAAGCGGGGGCCGTGAGTCGTCTCTTTAAAGGCAGGCAGGGGGAGTGTCCGGGAAGAGGCCGCAGCTGTAGCTGGTTTCACCGCCACAGAGCCTCGCAGTCCCTCACACCCAGGGCAGACACAAAGTTCAATGAGCAGAGTTCCACAAGGCACGAACGGCTCCCGCGAAGCGGGGGCCGTGAGTCGTCTCTTTAAAGGCAGGCAGGGGGAGTGTCCAGGAAGAGGCCGCAGCTGTAGCTGGTTTCACCGCCGCAGAGCCTCGCAGTCCCTCACACCCAGGGCAGACACAAAGTTCAATGAGCAGAGTTCCACAAGGCACGAACGGCTCCCGCGAAGCGGGGGACGTGAGTCGTCTCTTTAAAGGCAGGCAGGGGGAGTGTCCGGGAAGAGGCCGCAGCTGTAGCTGGTTTCACCGCCGCAGAGCCTCGCAGTCCCTCACACCCAGGGCAGATACAAAGTTCAATGAGCAGAGTTCCACAAGGCACGAACGGCTCCCGCGAAGCGGGGGCCGTGAGTCGTCTCTTTAAAGGCAGGCAGGGGGAGTGTCCGGGAAGAGGCCGCAGCTGTAGCTGGTTTCACCGCCGCAGAGCCTCGCAGTCCCTCAAACCCAGGGCAGACACAAAGTTCAATGAGCAGAGTTCCACAAGGCACGAACGGCTCCCGCGAAGCGGGGGCCGTGAGTCGTCTCTTTAAAGGCAGGCAGGGGGAGTGTCCGGGAAGAGGCCGCAGCTGTAGCTGGTTTCACCGCCGCAGAGCCTCGCAGTCCCTCACACCCAGGGCAGACACAAAGTTCAATGAGCAGAGTTCCACAAGGCACGACCGGCACCCACGAAGCGGGGGCCGTGAGTCGTCTCTTTAAAGGCAGGCAGGGGGAGTGTCCGGGAAGAGGCCGCAGCTGTAGCTGGTTTCACCGCCGCAGAGCCTCGCAGTCCCTCACACCCAGGGCAGACACAAAGTTCAATGAGCAGAGTTCCACAAGGCACGAACGGCACCCGCGAAGCGGGGCTGTTAGTCGTCTCTTTAAAGGCAGGCAGGGGGAGTGTCCGGGAAGAGGCCGCAGCTGTAGCTGGTTTCACCGCCGCAGAGCCTCGCAGTCCCTCACACCCAGGGCAGACACAAAGTTCAATGAGCAGAGTTCCACAAGGCACGAACGAGAACTAGTGTGTATCTGTCTCCTCTCTGGTCCTCTTCCTAATTCTAAGTCATTATGGACAGCTCTGGCTGGCATTTTGTTCTCTTCTAATTTATTGTAACAATATTTCCAATTCATTGTACAGTACTTAAATCAAAAAGACCTGCCACAAATATAAGCAGCAAATTCTCTCCATTTATCATTGTTTTCCTTTTCACTTTTTAAAAACACATCTACATTCCTACTTTGAATTTTATAGTGAGTACGTCGGCAACAAATACAAATATAGTTGGGATTTTCACCAGAAACTACTTTAAACTTTATTTCTTTTTCAAACTTCACATCAGAAGTATCTTCCATCTCTTCTTCAACACTTATCAAACTCTCACTTTCTCTACACTCCTCTTGACCAGCAAAGAAACGTAACTCTATATCATCACAATTTGTTTTTACATCCAACACTAAAACATGCAAAAGAGCTGTATTAATTTCATTTATACATAATGCAGGACTTTTCACGTAGTATAATCTTCTAACTAACTTCCGCATTTCGGAATGATGTACCGCTAACATTCTTAAATGGTGAAAACAACTTTGACACACTTTCCTAGAAAGACATGCCAGGGAATGACCTTGCAACTCTGTATTTTTTCTCACTTTGCAGGGATCCAGTCCTTGTAATATCTTAATCTTCTGTTTCACAGTTTTTCTTCCATATTCTCTTTAAATTTAGTAAAATATCAATAGATTGTTGACGTATACTACAAATACTACTACAATCCCATGTAAGCACTGGAGCCTGGGTAAGTCTCCCTTGAACTTCCTCAGCTATTACGTCTTCAACATTTCTAGGAACTATATTTTCTTTTTCAATTGGACAACCATTTTTCACTTCATAACAATGACCACTGGTATCAACTGCATGCAGTAATCTATTTTGTTGAAAATAACTTTCTTCATTAAAAAAAGGTTCTGTACTAGAAGTATGCTTCCATTCCCCAAAAAATATTTTACAAAAATTAGTTCTATTTACAATTCTTTTTCTTTTACATTTGTCCTTCATATGCTGCATTATTGTATTTAAAGTCTTCAATCAATTTTCTTTTCAACTCAAACACATTTTCAATTACACTTAGAATCTCCTTTTTTTGTCTGTAAAATGCTGATCTCCTTTTATATATTTTACTTTGTTTTAAGTAAATTTTGGAGTACTCTACTTTTATAGATTTTTTTTCGAATTTCTGAAAATTGTTTCTTCCTGCTTCCAACATAACTCTTTTTCTGATGATCAAATGTTCCACTTTTTTTGTACATTTTCTTTTCCTTTTTGTTTCACTGTCCTTGTTGTGTCTGTCTGTTCTTTATTTTTAAAATGGGAAACTGTTTTTGTAAGTCTTTACTTCTCTTACCAGAACACTTTTTCTTTAAAAATCCATGTTGTAGTTGATCTAATTCCTCTTTTCCTTTTTTTTTAAATAAACCTCTTTTCTTTGTTCTCTTTTTCCTTTCTCTTTTCTTGTCATTTTTACTCCTTCTTAATAATTATGCAAAATATCTGTAAAATAAGAAAAGTTTTTAAAACAATTTAATATAATTAAAATTATATATACATATTCACATGTATATCTATAAAAATACATACAAAGAAACTAGATCAATCATTTCAGCAATGGAACAGTGCTACCTGCATAATTGTAGTAGTGTATGAGTAATGTGAAAGATACTAGAGTACAGCATTAGTAGTACACATCTAATTGTAGAACTGCATGGTTACAACCTGTATCATTCCATGAATACATGGCTAGTGACTAAAAGATTACAATACTACAAGGAGAGTGCCACCTGAGTGCATTTATACGTGCTTAGGTATTAGCGAAGTGATAGGATAAGTAAATATTGCTGGATGGGTGATTGGAGAAGTGCATAGGACTGACAGGAGGATTCCTACACTGCATAGGTACTAACTGGATATTTAGAGGAGTGTACCAATACTATGTAGCTGGTTAAAGGTCTGCATGGATAGTGCACAGAATATTGTAGTTCTACTTGTGTTAGTGGCTAGGCCATTCCATTAATACATAACTAGTAACTGGAATGACTACAGTGCTGCAAACAGAGTGCATGGTGAATTTATATGTGCTTAGGTATTGGCAGAGTAATAGGGTAAGTAGATAGTGCTGGATGGATGATTGGAGAAGTGCATGACACTGACAGCACGATTGCTAAACTACGTGGCACCTGCGGGTTGGCTAGCAGAGGAACAGCTGTGGGCCAAATACTATAATAAAAAGTGCGGGCCGTCGCACTGAAAAAAAAATAGGTACAACCGGTAATGTCGGAAGAGGGAGTATGAAGGGGATATCTCACAGAGAGAAATGCGGTATATTTCCAATGTTGGCTTGCAGAGGTACAACTGAGGGCCCGATGGCTCACAGACGAAGAGCTGCAAGCCGAACAATGGTTGGCAGAGGGAGAGCTGCGAGCTGGCAGGCTGGCTCGTAGAGGGAGAGCTGCGAGCCGACTCACACAGGAAGAGCTCCGGGCCAACAGCCATAGGGAAAGTTGCAGGCAGTCAGCTTGCAAATCATAGGTGCGGGACGGTGATGTGGGGAGAGGAAGCATGAAGGGGGTATCACGTAGACAGAGACCTGCGGTATATTTCCAGTGTTGGCTTACAGAGCTACAACTGCAGGCCCGATGACTCACAAAGAGTTGCGAACCGACTGGTGGTTCGCCGAGGGAGAGTTGCGAGCCGGCGGGCTGGCTCATAGAGGAAGAGCTGTGAGCTCACCGATGGTTCGCAGACAGAGAGCTGCGGGCCGGCGGGCTGGCTCGTAGAGAAAGAGCTGCAAGCTGACTGACTGACTCGTACAGGGAGAACTGTGGCTCGTCGGCTCACAGAGGGAGAGCTGTGGGCGGCTCACAGAGGAACAGCTGCGGGCGAACTGGTATAGGGATAGATGCATGATGGTAATGTGGAGAAAGGGATCGTGAAGGGGTTATCTCGCAGAGACAGAGCTGCGGTATATTTCCAGTGTTGGCTTGCAGAGGTACAACTGCAGGTTGGCTCGCAAAGGAAGAGCTGCGAGCTGAACAATGGTTTGCAGAGGGAGAGCTGCGTGCCGGCGGGCTTGCTAGTAGAGGAAGAGCTTTGAGACGACTAGCTGGCTCGTAGAGTAACAGCTGCGGCCCGTCGGCTCAAAGAGGAAGAGCTGAGGCCAGCTCGCACAGGAACAGCTGCGGGTGACTACTTTAAGGAAAGATGCGGGCCATCGGCTTGCAAAGGCATACGTGCGGGACACTAATGTGGAGAGAAGGAACGTGAAGGGGCTATCTCTTAGAGTGACAGCTGCGGTATATTTCCAGAGTTGTCTTGTCAGTGGTTTACAGAGGGAGACCAACAGGCTATTGAGCTGACTCGTAGAGGAAGACCTGCGAGCTGACTGGCTGGCTTGTAGAGGAACAGCTGCGGCCCGTCAGCTCGAAGAGGGAGAGCTGCAGGCCGGCTCGCACAGTAACAGCTCCGGGCCGACTGCAATAGGGAAAGGTACGGGCCATTGGCTTGCAAAGGCATAGGTGCGGGACGGTGATGTGGGGAGAGGGAGTGTGAAGGGGATATCTTGTAGAGAGAGAACTGCAGTATATTTCCAGTGTGGCTTGCAGAAGTACAACTGTGAGCTAGCAAGCAGAGGAAGGTCTGCGAGCCAAACAATAGTTTGCAGAGGGAAAAGTGCAGGCCGGTGGGCTGGCTCGTAGAGGAAGAGCTGTACGCTGACTGGCTGCGTCATAGAAGAACAGCTGCGGCCCGTGGGCTCGTAGAAGGAGAGCTGCGGGCCGGCTCGCACAGAAGCAGCGGCGGGCCAAATGCTATATGGAAAGGTGGGGGCCGTCAGCTTGCAACTCATAGGTGCGGGACAATGATGTGAAGAGAGGGAGCGTAAAGGGGGTATCTTGTAGAGAGACAACTGCAGTATATTTCCAGTGTTGGTTTGCAGAGATACAACTACGAACTGCCTCACAGACAAAGAGCTGCGAGCCCATCAGTGGTTTGCAGAAGGAGAGCTGCGAGCCAGCGGGCTGGCTCGTAGAGGAAGATCTGAGAGCCAACTGGCTGGCTCATAGAGAGAGAGCTACAGGCCGCCTCACAGAGGAACAGTTGCGGGCCAGCGGGCTTGCTCGTAGAGGAAGACCTGCCAGCCGACTGGCTGGCTCATTGAGGGAGAGCTGCGGCCCGGCTCACAGAGGAACAGCTGCGGGCCGAGTAGTATAGGGAGAGCTGCGGGCCATCAACTTCCAAAGCGATAGCAGTGAGATGGTTATGTAGGGAGAAGGAGCATGAAGGGGGTATCTTGTAGATAGAGAGCTGCAATATATTTCTAGTGTTGGCTTGCAGAGGTACAACTACAAGCCCGAAAACTCGCAGAGCGAGAGCTTATTCCTAAAACCATGTAATCTTTCAAACATATGTCATGTCCGTTTCCTACCATTGAAACTGATAACCACCTTCTCTATACACTACAGATCCCACGAACATGCCAGAAAAAGTATAAGTGCTGTTTTTATACTAGATAAAGCTCTATTACTTAATTCTTATAAACACTACCATAGGGTGCATAAAATAAAGAATATGAGATGAGGAGAGTAAACGGAGGTGTAATTCCTAAACTTTAATTATACCATTCCTTTAATATACGTATATTCAAAGGTTTCAGTGGGATAAAACAATTACGTTTGTGTAAAACCGGGAGCAGTGTTCAGCACCGGTAAAATCCAGCCCACTTAAAGGCCTGCATATATTCAGCACAGAGACACATTTTTTTTTCTTTTTTATCTCTCACACATTGATAAAATATCTCTTGTAAAGAAACGCCCTTCTCCACCTTAATTTCGTAAGAACGAGCAATAAATAATCCCTTTAGCAGCATCTAGTCACTAACTACTAACACGGTGGAGTATACCCAATTGTAAAGCACAAACACTATTTAGATTATATCTTAAAACATCATCAAACGATTCTAACCATGCATACATACAGAAAGCAACATGTACGTTTGTCCATTTACTCTCCATTTAATCCGTGCACATTTTCAACAGGTTCGCAGTATAACACCTGTCTTCACTTATATTAAAATATACCTCACAGTGTAAAATATAACATCACAACCAATGCATATGTAATATTTCCAACATAACACAGTGCAGTTTTATACCAATGAAACTTATTGCACCATTCTCCATATAGTACATACCCTACCAATATGGCAATAAACTTAAAAGTGCTATTTTTATAATACAAAGGGCTGTATTAGATTATTTTTATAAACAGTACTGCTGGGGGCACAGAATGGTGGTGAGAGCTGGACAGAGTAAATAAAAGTGTAATTCCCAAACCTTTTATGTATCGTCCCTTATATTAACAGCTTTAAGTGGAATGAAAAATTTGGCAACTGTCTTAAACGGGTGGAAGAGCTCAGTACCAACAAGACCTTGACCACTTAAAGGCCTGCGTATATTCAGCAGACAAACAAACTCTGACAGTTACCTTCACTAATAATCACATTTACTTTTCCACTGTGAACAAAATCGTACAGAAAATATACACAGGACATTTTCATTTATTTTTTATCTCTCACATATTTATAAAAAATGTGTTCTGAAGCAACACTCCCCAACAACTTCCATTTGAAAACACCACCAAAATCCAAAGCCTCCTAGTAACACACCAGTCTTCACTAATATTGAAATGTGCCTCTCACTATAAAAAACTACCACAAATTGTCCACATAACATTTCTGGTTTTTGTTCCATCTCTGTTAAGTTAATAACACATGAATTTTCTACTCTTACCCCTTCCCCACTATGTCCACACTAAGCATAATTTAACTTACGTTCGTAGTTGGTATGCAGATTCCAAATGTCACAAACGCATGCAATTCTTTCTTTGTCACACAGTACATGTAATGCACCGCTCTCATCAAGAATGGAACCAGTAATGGCACAATTTCCTTGTTGCGCCACACATAAATACATGTAAAGAACAAATCAGAATAGTTCCTTGATTTTTTCAAATTGCAAAACTTCTCTATATTGGTTATTTTTTAACTTTCCATATATACAGTTTAAAAAAAAAATTAAGAACACCTACAGGTGAGAAGTTCAACGTATTCTAGCAACACACTTTCTGGAACATTCTACGACACGTGCAGGTTAAAAGTTCATATTTTTTAAAACCCCAACAATATTTTTTTGCAACATTTTCAAGAACATTTAACGCACCTGCAGGTTAAACGTTCACCATTGTTTTAAGTTAGAACAGTGCCTTCCAAATGCAAGTAGTAGGTGTGGTTCAACAGAGCAAATTGTATCCAATCATATGTACTCCACGTTCAAACTGCTTTTTTATTAACCAATGACAAAGATGCTTTTCGACAAACTTATATGCACCCTACTTTTAAGTAAACAATGCTTTTCATTTCCCAATCAATTATCATTGTGTATGAGAAAAAAAAGTCGCTCCCCATCTTTAAACATATCTCTTATTCTACGAACAGACTGCATGAGCTACAGACATCTATCCATATCTTCCAGCTATACCTTCAAAATGCTAGTGTGGATCGTAGGACATAGCACTCTGGTGCAAGAGGTATGCAGAACAGAGACGTGTTGACTTAGACCTAGGTTTACAAAATGTGGACATTAAATGGGTTAGACAGAGAGGATTGAAGTGGCACCAATTGCTCCCTTTGGTTAAAACCTGTTTGAATCTCCAACACCCTGGCCTCATGAATGTGCACTGTTGTGGTAACAACGTAGGCACATTGACTGGGGTAGGTTTGGAAATGCTAATGAAGGACACCTTTAGACAATTGATGTTGTTTTTGCCTCAAACTGTCTTTGTATATTCCAATATATGCCAAAGACAGAAGTGGAAATGGTCCAACCAATTTTGTCCTCAGATTGAAAAATCTAGGAAAAATGTCAACAAAAATGTGTATGCATACCTCAGAGACCATAGAATGGGGTCGATCTACAACAACAACATAGGTTTTGATATGGCTCATATCTACAGAAGTGATGGAGTACACTTCACAGATCAGGGAAATCGAGTTTTTCTGAATAACCTGAAATTGTGCATCCGCACTTATATGTAACTCCAACTAATAAACACAAAGGCTCTTTTTAGAGCCGCCTTATATTCCCAATATCGGTTCGCAGAGTGACAGCTGCGATCTGGCTAGCACACGGAGACCTGCAGAGGGAGAGCTGCAGCCCCTGGGCTTGGCTCGCACAGAGAGAGCAACGGGCCGTTGGCTCGCAAATGCAGAGCTGTGAGACAACGGACTGGTAGTATTTTATGGTTTAGGGTAGTACAGTGGTGTTTGGGTAGTGTAGGGGGTCATGCTGGGGGTAGCGTTTTACGGTTTAGGATAATGCAGTGGAGTTTTGGGTACTGTACGGGGTTGTGCTGGGGTAGTGTTTTAGGGTGTAGGGTAGTGCAGTGGTGTTTGGATAGTATAGGGGGTCGTGCTGGGGGTAGATTTAGGGTTTACAATAGTATAGTGATGTTTGGGTAGTGTAGGAAGTCATGCTGGGGGTAGATTTAGGGTTTAGGGTAGTGCAGTGGTGTTTGGGTAGTGTAGGGGGTCATGCTGGGGTAGTGTTTTAGGGTTTTGGGGAGTGCAGTGGTGTTTGGGTAGTGTAGGGAGTCATGCTGGCGGTAGTGTTTTAGGGTCTAGGGTAGTACTTGGTGTTTGGATAGTATAGGGGTCGTGCTGGGGGTAGATTTAGGGTTTACGATAGTGTAGTGATGTTTGGGTAGTGTAGGGAGTCATGCTGGGGTAGTGTTTTAGGGTCTAGGGTAGTACAGTGGTGTTTGGATAGTGTGGGGAGTCATGCTGGGGGTAGATTTAGGGTTTAGTATAGTGCAGTGGTGATTGTGTGGTGTAGGGAGTCATGCTGGGGGTAGTCTTTTAGGGTCTAGGGTAGTGCAGTGGTGTTTGGATAGTATAGGGGTCGTGCTGGGGGTAGATTTAGGGTTTACGATAGTGTAGTGATGTTTGGGTAGTGTAGGGAGTCATGCTGGGGTAGATTTAGGGTTTAGGGTAGTGCAGTGGTGATTGTGTAGTGTAGGGAGTCATGCTGGGGGTAGTGTTTTAGGGTTCAGGGTAGTGCAGTGGTGTTTGTGTAGTGTAGGGGGTTGTGCTGGATGTAGTATTTTAGGGTTTAGGGTAGCGCAGTGGTGTTTTGGTTGTGTAGGAGGTTGTGCTGGGGGTAGTGCTTTAGGTTTTAGAGTAGTGCAGTGGTGTTTGGGTAGTGTACGGGGTTGTGCTGGGGGTAGTGTTTTAGGGTTTTAGGGTAGTGCAGTGGTGTTTGTGAAGTGTAGGGGGTCGTGCTGGGGTAGTATTTTTGGGTTTAAGGGTGTACAATGGTGTTTCTGTAGTGTAGGAGGTCGTGCTGGCAGTAGTGGTTTAGTGTTTAGTTAGGTAGTGCAGTGGTGTTTGGGTAGTGTAGAGGGTTGTGCTGACAGACTGACTCACAGAGCTCCGAGCCAACTGACTGGCTTCTAAAAGCATAGCCGTGACCTGGTGATGTCGGTAGAGGCAGCGTGAAACGGGTCTCTATCACAGACACAGATGCCAGTGTTGCCTCGCAGAGGTAAAACTACACTCCCGATGGCTTCTACATGGAGAGATGCGAGCTGACGGACTAAGTCACAAAATGCCTGCCAACACTTCCTAGTTTCAACCGTTCACAGCCAATGAGCCGCGAGCTCATGCTCGTAACCCCTCAGGCAATCAGAAGTCAGAATTCTCAAATATCGATATCTATAAAATTTGATATTTCTCAAAAACTACTGAACGGATGTACACCATTTCAACAAAAGCGAGCTTTCTGAACTACAACCTTTCTCCCTGCTAAATTTGATGTAATTCCGTTCAGCGTTTGACCTGTAGCCTTCTCTAAAGTTTCCTATGGAAAATGCATTGAGAAAACACATTTTGGGACTCCCCTGTTTCTCACCCCCCCTTGATCAATCACCCCCATACTTTCAAGATAGGAGCTGATTGAAAAAGAGAAACTTTTTGGAAAATTTCGTAAAGATTTGTCAAATGATGCCAAAGTTATAAGCATATGGAGGGCTCCAGGAGAGGGGCCGCGCAACCCCCATCCCAACATAAGTGAAGCCCGGGGCTGCGGGGACCCCAGCGGGCCCCTGCAGCCCCAGCGAGCCCACGCTGTTATTTTTTAAGAAATGCCCCCGGGACTTAGCCCACCAGGGGGCCTCATTAAAATAAAACGTGGGAACCCACGACCCCAGCGCGAATTGCACCGATTTAAAAAAAATATATATATATGCTTTTTTTGGCCCTGCGGTCCTTCTGGGACCCACTGAGCAGTCCTAGGGGGCCAGGGTGTTTCTACCCTACCCCCTTCTCTCGTTTTTTACCTTTGTTTCTCTGTTTTATAGCTACTCGCTTCTAACGAGCCACAAGATGGCTGCCAACACTTCCTGGTTTGAAGTGTTGGCAGCCAATCACAGTGAAGCTCGTGCACGAGACTTAGGCTTCGCCCAGATATCGAAACTTTTATTTTTCTAATTTCACAGCAACTTCTGAATTGATTTACACCATTTTAAAAAAGGTTGCTTTTTGAACCAAGCTCTACCTTTCTGCCAAATTTGGGGGAATTCCGTTCAGTAGTTTCGGCTGTAGCCTTGTGAATTGATTTTTTGACTCTTATCTTTTTAATTTCTCAAAAACTACCGGACGGATTTACACCATTTAAAAAAAAGGTCGCTTTCTGAACCAAGTTCTACCTTTCTGCCAAATTTGGGATAATTCCGTTTAGCAGTTTGGGCTGTAGCTCGTCGCTAAATTTCACATGGAAATTAACATGGGGAAAACGTGTTTTGGGACCCCCTTTTATCTCAGTCCCCGCTTGCCGAATCACCCCTAAACCCCCCTCCAGGAGCTCTGGATGGCCCTGGGGACCGCCACCCCCCAGGGCCGGCTCCTGCAGTGTCCTGGGGTGCCCATCCCGGGACACTGCTGTTTGCTATGGTAGGGTGGGAGTTGCTTTTCCACACGGGGAGCTGCATGTCAGCAGCTCCCCATGTGGAAAAGCAATGCCGGCTCCCGCAGGAGGCGGGGAGCCGGCAGGACCGTGGGGCCATTGGGGCTACCCCCACGGTCCCCAACGGAGAGGGAAAGCCCCAGGGGATGGGGTCCCCGGGGCTAGCAGTGGCCTGGGAGGGGGGCCACTTGGCCCCCACCCCCAAAAATTAAAAATTAAATAAAAAATAAAGGCCGGCCCCGGGGGATTGGGTCCCTGGGGACAATATAGGCCTCAGGAGGAGGGCCACGCAGCCCCCATCCATAAAAAAATAAAATATTTATGTGGCCATGCCCCGGGGCATGGGGTCCCCGTGGCTGGAATTGGCCACGGGAGGGGGGCCCACGCGGCCCCCTTCCCGCTCAAATGTATTTATTTTTTTTTAAATGGGGGTAAGGCCCTGGGGGATTGGGTCCCCAGGGTAAAAAAAAGTAAAAAGAAGGGGGATCACACAGCCCCCCTTCTAAAAAAAAGTAATTAAAAAAATAACCGCGATCGTGCTGGAGGCCCCGCCCCCTCCCAGCAACACTCTGCAAACGCAACCGGTGGCGCGTTTTAAATTGGGGAATTAATTCCCCTTCAATACTGGTGGTCCCTGGGGGCCAACTAGCCCACCAGGTACCTCCAGTTGGCGCCACAGGGCTGCGTTTCAGAGAGGTGGTCCAGGCCATGCCCCTTTTTACACCTCTCTGCAACGCAGGTCTGTGGCGCTTACTGGAGGTACCAGGTGGGCTAGTTGGACCCCAGGGACCCTCAGGATTCAAGGGGAATTAATCCCCCAACTTAAAACGTGCCACGGGGGGCGTTTGCACAGTGGTGAAGGGAGGGGGCGGGCCTGAGGTGACATGTGCGCAAACATGCCCTGTGTTGGGTTTCAAGTTGGGGAATTAATTCCTCTTCAATTCTGAGGGTCCCTGGGGGCCAACTAGCCCACCAGGCACCTCCAGTAAGCACCACTGCACTGCGTTGCAGAGAGGTGGCCCAGGCCACGCCCCTTTTTACACCTCTCTGCAACGCAGCTCTGTGGCGCTTACTGGAGGTACCTGGTGGGCTGGTTGGACCCCAGGAACCCTCAGGATTCAAGGGGACTTAATCCCACAACTTAAAACATGCCACGGGGTGTGTTTGCACAGTGGTGAAGGGAGGGGGCGGGGGATTGAAGTGACATGTGCACAAACATGCCCTGTGTCGGGTTTCAAGTTGGGGAATTCATTCCTCTTCAATTCTGAGGGTCCCTGGGGGCCAACTAGCCCACCAGGCACCTCCAGTAAGCGCCAGTGCGCTGTGTTGTAGAGAGGTGGCCCAGGCCACGCCCCCTTTTACACCGCTCTGCAGCCCAGCTCTGTGGCACTTACTGGAGTTAGCTGGTGGGCTAGTTGGACCCCAGGAACCCTCAGGATTCAAGGGGACTTAATCCCACAACTTAAAACATGCCACAGGCGTGTTTACACAGTGGTGAAGGGTGGGGGTGGGGCCTGAGGTGACATGTGTGCAAACATGCTCTCTGGCACGTTTTAAGTTGGGGAATTAATTCCCCTTCAATCCTGAAGGCGCAGGGGGGCCAACTAGCTCTAGAGAGAGAGAGAGAGAGAGAGAGAGAGAGAGAGAGAGAGAGAGAGAGAGAGAGAGATAGAGAGATAGAGATAGAGCTAAAGATAGAGATAGAGATATATAGATATAAGTATTAGGGTTTAGGGTGGGATGGATTTTTGAGTGTAAAGGCATTTCTTAGAGTTTAGGTTGGGCGTGGGTTATTGAGTGGCAATTTTTTTTTTTAGGGATTAGGGTGTGGCTAGGGTTTAGGGTTGCAAGGGAATTTTTAGGGTTTAGGGTGAGTATGGGTTTTTGGGTGGTAAGGGATTTTTTAGGTTTTATGGTGGGTATGGGTTTTGGGTGGGTATGGGTTTTTGGGTGGTAATGAATTTTGTAGGGTTTATCATTTGAATGGGTTTAGGGTGGCAAGGGATTTTTAGATGATATGAGATTTTTTAGGTCTTAGGGTGGGTATGGGTTTTGGGTAGCAAGGAAATCTTTAGGGTTTAGGGTCTGCATGGGTTTTTGGTGGTAAGGGAACCTTTAGGGTTCAGGGTGTGTATGGGTTTTTGGGTGGTAATGAAGTTTTAGGGTTTAGTGTGGGTATGGGTTTTTAGGTGGGAGGGGAATTTTTAGGGTTTGGGGTGGGTGTGGGCTTTTGGGTAGTAAGGGAGTTTTTTAGGTTTTACGGTGGGTATGAGTTTTTAGGAGGCAAATGAATATTTAGGGTCGGTGTAGGCTTTTGAGTGGTAAGGGAGTTTGTTAGGGTTTGGTGTGGGTATGGGTTTTTTGGTGGCAAGGGAATTTTTAAGGTTTATTGTGGGTGTGGGTTTTTGAGAGGCAAGGGACATTTTATGGTTTCAGGTGGGTATGGGTTTTGATGTGATAAGAGAATGTTTAGGGTTTAGGGTGGGGATGTGTTTTTGAGTGGTATGGTATTTTTTTGGGTTTAGGTTAGGTATGTGTTTTTGGGTGTCAAGGTATTTTTTTAAGCTTAGGGTGGGTATAGGTTTTTGGGTGGTAAGGAATTTGTTTGGGGTTAAGGTGGGAAATGATTCTTTAGGAGTTTAGCGTGGGTATGGGTTTTTGGGTGGCAAGGGAATTTTTAGGGTTTAGTGTGGGTATAAGTCTTTGGGTGGCAAGTGAATAGTTAGGGTTTAGAGTGGCAAGGGAATTTTTAGGGTTTAGAGTGGGTATGGGTTTTTCATTGGCAAGGGATTTTTAGGGGTTAGGGTGGGTATAGGTTATTGGATGGCAAGGGAATTTTTAAGGTTTTTTGAATTGCCTATATTTTCTGTACCGGTTGATGAATCTTCACAAAATTTTCCCAAAAAGGTGTGCCGGTGATTCTAGCTGTGCATGGAAAGTTTAGGGGGCATAGAAAAAGGTGGAGGTAAAAGAAGTACATTTCCCACATTAATTACCCAATGTCTTTAAATATTCCTGCATCCCAAGCTGCTAGACAGAATTACAAAAAATTGGGCGAAAGATAGATTCTGTTCTGGAGATCACACTTTTTCTTATTTGGTATAAGTCTGTTCAGTAGTTTTTGAGATATTATAAGAAACCAAATTTGTATATCTGGGCGTATATGGCATTTTTATAGTACATTCGTGTATATGTGTGCAACTCATAACTTTTAGAAAACACTACCAATCACTGGATAATATCATCAGTTATGTCATTTGAGATGACATCAGTGATGTCATAAGTAATGTCACTGACCACGTCATCAGTGATCTAATATGTGAGGTCATGAGCAGTGCACTGTGGGGGCTTAAATTATAGTTAGCTCGGGTAACTATACCTGCTGAATTTCACTGGTTTTGTACGAGTGAAGTCTGAGCCTAACTATAACGTTCCGGTAACCTTTGTTTTTTCAGTGAATTTCTAAGGCTTTTTTAAATTTTATTTCCTAAGTATAATGACCCTTTAACCTTTTTTTTCAGTGAATTTCTAATTTTAAAAAAAATTTTAAGTAAGATACCTTTTGCAGTTCACAGTGGGAGGTTAAACACAGGGCCTGGCCTGACATTGTACTGCCCTCACCCAAGCTTGCTGCTCCTGCCCCCTTGCCATCTATTGCCGAAGTCCATGACCCTACTCACTCATTATAGCCATTTGTCGCTACTGTTCTGACACTGCCCTTCTTGCCTATCCTAAAGCATGAGGGGCTTATTTACAAGCCACTTGCGCCACTTTTGCATCGTTTTTAACATGGGAAAAGTGACATATTGGTGACACAAGGGGATTGTAAATAAGGCCCTTAGTGTCCTGTCCCATTCACCTCCTCTCTACCCTCTGTTGTCCAAGTCCATGCACGAGTCCGCTTCCTCCTGCCCTGCATGGTCTGATGTGCTGTCACTACCCTCCATTAAGCTTGACATCCCTGTCTACTCCTCCTGCCCTCCGTTGCCCAATTCTATGCCTCACCATTGCCCTACTGCTTAGCCTCTGTGCTCAGCTTGCTGCCCCTACTGTCCTCCCACTTGCCCTCCAATGTCTCTGTGCATGCCCCTGCACCATCCTTTCTACCCACCATATTACACAGACCTGCCACACTCCTTTCTACTCTGAGTGTTCTGTTGAGGTGTCATTGCGCCTTCCACGTGCCTAGCATGGTCAGATGGTTGCTGCCTGTCTCTGCCACCTCCACCCTGCCTGTCCAGGTCCATACCCCATCCATTCTGTCCTGTCCTCCATGGTCCATTTTGCTGCCACTCCATTCTGCCCTCCATGCCAGAGCTCTTCTCAGTACATTAAACTGCATGATGGGACATGGAGTATTTTACATGTGAATAGCACTAACGGCGGGAAAACAATGCAGGAATGGGCCAATTGGGAGAGAACAGGGCGGGACAATTTCGTTAAATAAGGAAGGGAGAATGCAGCAAATGATTTCTTGCTGCAACAATGATATGGACGGTTGATTTTAAATGTTCATGGCAGGTATGGAAACATATGCGAGTGTGACAGCAGTTGTCAGTTAGAAGTTTAGTGGGTGTTTAAAATGAAATCATGTGAATATATTTATGGGAAGTTATCTATCCACATCAGCAGTTACTTTGTGGTTTAAATGGTGGGTGAAACCGGGTTTGAAATAGAATGGGGCAGTTAGGGACATAGGAAGAAAAGAGGGAGGAGGAAGTAGGGATAGAGCTTGGTAGGCGATTATATTAACAGGTGTAAGGAATGTTGAAAATAGGCAAGGAAAGCTCATTGCTGCGAGAGAGAGTAAAGGTGATAACTGTTTTGTTTAATTACTTGTGGGTAGGACGTTGTTGGAAAAGAGGGATGATGATGGCCACAAGGGGAGAGAAGAGGTAGTATGGCGCATATGGATGTGAATTTGTTGAGAACTAGCAGGGAATGGTGACTGGGTGAGGGAATAACAGGCAACGTCAAGGGAAATATTGGTCTGTTCGGTAGAAGGAGGGTGATTATTTACGTTATTATTCATGCTATGTTTTATTGAAGGGATATACAATACGAGCTACATGTAATGTATAGTGTAATTGTGATAAATCATGCATCAATTCAGTGCAATATGTTTAATTAAGAAACAAAAACTGATTGTTGTCTTAGTGTTATTTATAGTGACCCCTGACGAAGGGCGCTTGAAGCCCGAAATGCATGGGTATTTTCTGAATAAACATTGCCTTTTACGAACTATTGCTTCAGTCGTGTTCATATAAAGAGGTCCGGATGGACACATTTTGGACATTAGAAACTTGGGAAACGGCAAAAATACCATGTGTGGAGGAAAATAGAAAATCTAGTTAAAATGTTAAAAAGAAGATGGAATACAAGGAATACTTGGTGAAAACAAATGTGGCGCAATCAAGCTGTGTGTTTTGTTTGGGGCTCAAGGCACGCCCCTCCCCATGTAGTTGGGCTTATTTACAAGCCACTTGCGCCACTTTTGCATCATTTTTAACATGGGAAAAGTGACGTATGGGTGACACAAGGGGATTGTAAATAAGGCCCTTAGTGTCCTGTCCCATTCACCTCCTCTCTACCCTCTGTTGTCCAAGTCCATGCACGAGTCCGCTTCCTCCTGCCCTGCATGGTCTGATGTGCTGTCACTACCCTCCATTAAGCTTGACATCCCTGTCTACTCCTCCTGCCCTCCGTTGCCCAATTCTATGCCTCACCATTGCCCTACTGATTCGCCTCTTTGCTCAGCTTGCTGCCCCTACTGTCCTCCCACTTGCCCTCCAATGTCTCTGTGCATCCCCCTGCACCATCCTTTCTACCCACCATATTACACAGACCTGCCACACTCCTTTCTACTCTGAGTGTTCTGTTGAGGTGTCATTGCGCCTTCCACGTGCCTAGCATGGTCAGATGGTTGCTGCCTGTCTCTGCCACCTCCACCCTGCCTGTCCAGGTCCATACCCCATCCATTCTGTCCTGTCCTCCATGGTCCATTTTGCTGCCACTCCATTCTGCCCTCCATGCCAGAGCTCTTCTCAGTACATTAAACTGCATGATGGGACATGGAGTATTTTACATGTGAATAGCACTAACGGCGGGAAAACAATGCAGGAATGGGCCAATTGGGAGAGAACAGGGCGGGACAATTTCGTTAAATAAGGAAGGGAGAATGCAGCAAATGATTTCTTGCTGCAACAATGATATGGACGGTTGATTTTAAATGCTCATGACAGGTATGGAAACATATGCGAGTGTGACAGCAGTTGTCAGTTAGAAGTTTAGTGGGTGTTTAAAATGAAATCATGTGAATATATTTATGGGAAGTTATCTATCCACATCAGCAGTTACTTTGTGGTTTAAATGGTGGGTGAAACCGGGTTTGAAATAGAATGGGGCAGTTAGGAACATAGGTAGAAAAGAGGGAGGAGGAAGTAGGGATAGAGCTTGGTAGGCGATTATATTAACAGGTGTAAGGAATGTTGAAAATAGGCAAGGAAAGCTCATTGCTGCGAGAGAGAGTAAAGGTGATAACTGTTTTGTTTAATTACTTGTGGGTAGGATGTTGTTGGAAAAGAGGGATGATGATGGCCACAAGGGGAGAGAAGAGGTAGTATGGCGCATATGGATGTGAATTTGTTGAGAACTAGCAGGGAATGGTGACTGGGTGAGGGAATAACAGGCAACGTCAAGGGAAATATTGGTCTGTTCGGTAGAAGGAGGGTGATTATTTACGTTATTATTCATGCTATGTTTTATTGAAGGGATATACAATACGAGCTACATGTAATGTATAGTGTAATTGTGATAAATCATGCATCAATTCAGTGCAATATGTTTAATTAAGAAACAAAAACTGATTGTTGTCTTAGTGTTATTTATAGTGACCCCTGACGAAGGGCGCTTGAAGCCCGAAATGCATTGGGTATTTTCTGAATAAACATTGCCTTTTACGAACTATTGCTTCAGTCGTGTTCATATAAAGAGGTCCGGATGGACACATTTTGGACATTAGAAACTTGGGAAACGGCAAAAATACCACGTGTGGAGGAAAATAGAAAATCTAGTTAAAATGTTAAAAAGAAGATGGAATACAAGGAATACTTGGTGAAAACAAATGTGGCGCAATCAAGCTGTGTGTTTGGTTTGGGGCTCAAGGCACGCCCCTCCCCATGTAGTTGGGCTTATTTACAAGCCACTTGCGCAACTTTTGCATCATTTTTAACATGGGAAAAGTGACGTATGGGTGACACAAGGGGATTGTAAATAAGGCCCTTAGTGTCCTGTCCCATTCACCTCCTCTCTACCCTCTGTTGTCCAAGTCCATGCACGAGCCCGCTTCCTCCTGCCCTGCATGGTCTGATGTGCTGTCACTACCCTCCATTAAGCTTGATATCCCTGTCTACTCCTCCTGCCCTCCGTTGCCCAATTCTATGCCTCACCATTGCCCTACTGCTTAGCCTCTGTGCTCAGCTTGCTGCTCCTACTGTCCTCCCACTTGCCCTCCAATGTCTCTGTGCATGCCCCTGCACCCTCCTTTCTGCCCACCATATTACACAGACCTGCCACACTCCTTTCTACTCTGAGTGTTCTGTTGAGGTGTCATTGCGCCTTCCACGCGCCTAGCATGGTCAGATGGTTGCTGCCTGTCTCTGCCACCTCCACCCTGCCTGTCCAGGTCCATACCCCATCCATTCTGTCCTGTCCTCCATGGTCCATTTTGCTGCCACTCCATTCTGCCCTCCATGCTATGGTTTGCTACAACTGCTCCTCCTGCCTGCCCTGTGTAGTCTATTGTGAAGTCCCTTCCCCTGCCCTCTTTTGTATGTGTCTAGCCCCTACCCCTCACTTCTGTCCTCCATGGTCATTTGTGAATGCCCCTGTCTCCTCCCTATTTTCCGCCATGGTTATTGTGCTGCCACTAACCATCCTGCTTGCCATGCATGGTCTTTCTTGCTGCTACATCCCCTCCCACCTGCCCTGTGTATTCCATTTGCTCCCCCTGGCCCCTCGCACCTTTCCTCCAATGTTTCTGTGCATGCTATTATAGTCTCAATATTGCTGTCCATGATGTGTTGTGCTTTCAGTGTCAATCCGTCCTGCCCTCCGTGGTAAGCTTGCTGCTCCTAGCCTGCCCCTGCCCTCTGTTATCTCATGTGCAGACTTCTCTCCCCTCCCTTCTGCATTGTCTGGTACTTTGTCATGCCCCTGCCACCCTCCCTCCTGCCCTTCATGATCTGTTTTGCTGCAACTGTCCCTCCTGTCTTTCAGGTAAGGTCAGCTTGCTGCCCTTGCCTCTTTCCACTCTGCTCTCTGTTGTCAATGTGCATGGCCCTGTCCCCTCCTTATCGTTTTCCATGGTCTGTTGTGCTGCACTGCCATCCCACTTGCCCTGTGTGGTGTATTGTGCTGCTACAACTCCTAAAGCCTGCTCAGTAAGGTAAGTTTGGTGCTCATACCCATCGTCCCCCTGTCCTCTGTTATGCGAGTTCAAGTCCCTACTCCATTCCTCCTGCCCTCCATGATCCAATGTACCAACATTTGCCAACATTTTGAACTTGTTAAGAGGGAGATTTTGAAAAAGAAAGCCTGGGGAATTGATTTTCCTCATTGACTCACATTGAAAAAGAAGAGCTTTTATGCAGGAAACAGATATAAAACCATTTTGTGCTTAAAAACATCAGGAGTCTCCTGCCTGAATCGGGTCTGTTGGCATGTATGGTTGTACTGTCACTGCCTCTTCCTTATGCCCTCAATGGTCTTTCATGAGGTGGCCACAGCCTATTTTGCCTGTACTGCATGGTTGGTTTGCTGCCCTTGCCTCCCTTTCCTCTGCCCGCCATTGTCTGTTGTGCTGCCATTGCCCCTCTTGCCTGCCCAGCATGGGCAACTTATTGCCTATGCACCCTACGCCATGAGAGGGTCTTTTTCCCATTGAAATTATAGATAGTGCTCTAAACAACTAAAATGAGGACATATTTTCTGAGTTCTCAAATAGCAACAAGCCACTTTTAAATAATTTGCTATCATTATTTTTTTTATATAGTTGATCACTTGATTATTTGTTACATTTAAGGGAGTGGGTGTGGCATTACATTAGAGCTGGAGACTTTGCAACTAGGGAACCAGGTTTGAGCTTTAGTGTAAGCTCAACATTCTTTGATTTTGGACAAATCGCTCAATCTCTCCATGCCTGAAAACAAAATGAATGTGTCCTTGAGTAATGATGCTCATGTAATGCAATCCAATACTTCCAGGTCAATACTGCAAAAAACCCAAAATAAAAAATATTTGTTTTGCATACTTCTGACATTGAGCAATACTTGGTCTATATTTTGGGTGATATTTGTGCTGTATTTAGGCTCTTTTTTTCTCTAGTGGCCCTCTTGGAAGACTTATCTGTGATGTAGCTCCCTAAATTCTTCATTTACTTCAGTATCCTCAGTTGAACATGCTTTCAGTTTTGTACTTCCATTCTATCAAGATGGCGTTTAGATGTGCCACATGTTTGGCATAAATTCAGAATGTCAGCACTCTAGTTTCTCATTAGAACCCTATAGTAAATCTTCTAATCACCAGGGAGTTAACTGGCAATCTGCTGCTGGTGATGAAAATGCATGTTTCAGTCTGCATGTCAGAATTTTTTGATGAAATAGAAGTGAAAGATATTTGAGAATTCACTTAAAATGTGTCCTAGTTTTTCTTTCTGCAGCACTAACCATCATTTCTACGACAAAGTGAACCCCCTCATTTTGTTCCTTATTAAATTAAATGTTTTAGGTTCTACCAGTTTGATTCAATCAACATGGCTTCAAGTATGCCAAAGTTTTGTCATAAGTAACAACGTTAGTGCTATAGTTGTTCCTTGCGGTTCCCTGTAGTGAGTGGGTGCCCTAGAAGCACCCACTTTAAATGGTCAGGCTCTGGGGATGGGGTCCCGGGGGCTCAATTCGGTACGGGGAGGGGGCTGCACAGTGCACCCTACCCCATCTGTAATTGGCTGGGCCCCGGGGTATGGGGTCCCTGGGGCCAAATTCAGTTCGGGGAGGGCTAAACACACATATATATATATAAATATATATATTTTGTTTTTCATTGACGTTACAGTTAGGCTGATGTTCCACTCATGCAAAACCAGAGAAATTCATCAGTTATAGTTACCTGAGCTAACTATAACTTACGCCACGGCAATGTACTGCTTATGACCTCACATATTACATCGCTCATGACTTGGTTAGTGACATCACTGTTGACATCTCAAATGACATCACTGATGACATCATCCTGTGAGTGCAAGTATTTTTTAAGAGTTTGTGATTTTTAAACATATATACTAACCTAATACAACAGTTACATTTGTATACTAAGTGCACTACTACGGAGTGATACTGCTTCTAAAATATATTATGTGAGTGGCTGTGTGACTGTATGTATCCTTGTGTGTAAGGGTTTGTGAGTGGCTGTATGGGTGTATCAGTGGGTGTGTGCGTAGGTGTGGGTTAGTGAGTTGCTGTGTGAGTGGCTGTATTGGTGAGTGAGTGGGTGTGTCCGTGTCTGTATGGGTGGGTGAGTAGGTGTGTAGTGACTGTATAGGTGAGTCAGTCGGTGTCTGAATGGCTATATGAGTGAGTGATTGGGTGTGTATGTACCAGTATGGGTGAGTGAGTGGCTGCTTGAGCGGATGTTTGGTTAAATGAGTTGGTGTGGGAGTTGCTATGTTGGAGAGTGAGTGTCTGTATGAAAAGCTGTATGGGTGAGTGAGCAGATATGTGAGAGCTTGTATGGATATGTAAATGGATACATACATGGTTTTATGGGTTTGTGAGTGAGTGTGAGTGCTTTTATGGGTGAGTGAGTGGCTTTGTTAAGAGGCTGTATGGGTGAGTGAGTGGGTGCATCAGTGCTGTATGGATAAGTGACTGGTTGTATGAGTAGATGTAAGGTTAAGTGAATGGTTGTGTGAGTAGCTGTACGAGTGAGTGAGTGAGTGGGTATGTGAGTCCCTCTATGGAAGAGTGAGTGTGTGTGTGTGTTAGTACTGGTATGGGTCTGTGAATGGGTATGCAAGTGATTGTGTGGGTATGTGAGTGGGCGTACAAGAGGTAGAATCGGGATATGAGTGGATGGGTGAGTGGTTCTGTGAATGATGTCATCAGTGATGTTATTTGAGATGTCATCAGTGATGTCACTGACCATGTTATGAGCGATGTAGTGATGTATATGTTAGGTCATAAGCAGTGCATCATGGGGGTGTAAGTTATAGTTAGCTCAGTTAACAATGACTGCTAAATGTATCTGTTTTTGTATGAGTGAAATGTTAGCCTAACTATAATGTCAGTGTAACCTTTGTTTTGTTCAGTGAATTTTGACGCTTTTATTATTTTTTGTTTTCTAACTAACATCCCTGTAACCTTTAGTTTTTTCAGTGAATATATAAATATATTTATATTAACGCTCAGTAGTCACCAGTAAGCCTCTGTACTCACAGCCAGGTGCTCGACCGCCCAAGATTGAGCTTGCAGAGATAAATAATTGCTTCCACACAAAACCAATGGTCAGCACTCACTGGATGGATTTTACTTGATTTTAATGAACGTGTGTAAAGACAGATACGTTTCGGCTAATACCTTCATCAATGTCCGCATTCAAAGCCACAAGATGTCTTGAAATACATTCCAATCATTGGTCAGTTACAATTAATTACAATCGATGAAGGGCTATGTACCAAGCCTCATGTACCAATTCTCAAACCATGGCCACCATCTTATGATGGGGAACATATACATTTCTTTTGAGTTCAGAGTACAAGCTCCCAACCAAAACATGATCACTTAAAATACATGATTCCAAATTAACAATTGGCTTTGAATTGCTCTCATGTCAGTATTGGCTGTCTCATGGCTTCCATATTAAAATGTCCTGTATGGGTGATCACTATAGTTTGAATATAATAACACACACACCACATTTAAAGACTATTAAAATATAAAACATATTGGTGAACAATTGTCAATATTCCAAGCAAATATTAGCAGAAACAATTTCCTATTTGGTTTGAAGCCACATTATATTGCCCTCTATGGGCTGGTATCTCCATTAAAAACCCAACATACTGATTAGATGCTACACCATGTCATTAGCACATATGTTGCCAAAAAAGAACTACGTTGCCCGAAGGTCTAATCCATAACAAATGTGTTTTGGGACACCAATCAGCCCAGTCATTGCGTCAAGGTCCACTTATTTATTAAAGAAAAATAACAACAAAAGAGATTATACTTCAAATAAAACATACAATGCTGTAGGTTAGCTCCACATTATGAGAGAAAGAAATTCAGGGGGCAGAAAGAAGGGGAGAGAGAAAAGAGAGAGAACATGTGGGGAAGGAGAGAGATCACATAAAAGTCTATTGATCTCCAAATTTTGTACAAAAGCACTGCATTATCTTACTTAAAGTATTGTACATAGTGTGTTCGTACAAAAGGTCTCTCTAGTAGGTGACACTAGCCCTAGCTTAAAATCTGAAAAAGTGTAGATGAAGATATGTGGTACATGGATGTTCGTGATCGACTACCTCACTCTTCTCCACTGTAAAGGCCCAAAGGAGTCTTTGTCTGCATGTCAATAATATACCAAGGTTCTAGTCTCTGAAGCTTGGTTACTCCGAAGGGTACATGATCAATGTGAAATAATTTCAGCAGGCTTCTATCACTTCTGTGATGGGACTCGAAAAGCTTAGCCACGGAATACGTAGGGCCCTTATTAGTTCTTGCCTTATGAGTTCTAGTATGCATGTTTTTGTTGGGTGTATCCTGCTGTCAATATATTTTTATTCACAGGGACACACTAGGCAAAAGATTGTAAATGCTGTGTTGGAGTTGATTATTTTCACAATTTTCTTAGGTTTTTTGCAACATGGAATCTCATAGGTCAAAACTTTTCTGTTTTGCGTACATGCTTTGCATCTCATGCACAGAGAAATCAGTGATTTAATTAAAGGTGGATTCCCTGTTGGTATCTGTGAGATCACTATGGACAAGTTGATCTTTAATGGATCTAGCTTTCCTATAGAGAGCCCAAGGATGCCCTATAGAGAGCCCAAGGAGGTGTAGAGCACAGAAGGCACATTGTGAGCTAGCAGGACTAAGGCCAACATATCCTGATTATGTGTGCAGAATCAGACTTGCACAATACTGACATTTATGTTGTGAAACAAATGGCAAGTTTTTACTGAGAAAGTATTAGCCGAATGACACTAATACCTGTGTGCTCTCACCTGCACATTGGGACAGCTGCGTGCAATGTCGTTTCATGCTAGTGACGGTAGACATGGCTCTTTTCATGTTCCTATTTGGTGATACTTCACATGCCCCAAAAATCTGGAGCCTCGTCAGGCACCCCAACCCATGATGCACAGCTATAATATATGTAAGCCATCCAAAGAAGCTCAAACATTTTCGTTCATTTTAAATCCATTCTATCTCACCAGTAATCAAAAAGTGATCTGTGCTTTTGAAAATATTTCTGTTTCCAGTCACTGCTAAAACGTAATGAGTGCCAGCCATGCTTTAATTATTTCACACAAGGAGGTTCAAAATTTTCGCATAATCCAAGGTGGAGAATTTAATCCCAATGCAATTTGGGCAAGTGCTGCCCTTCCTCAGGGTTACTACAATGTAAAATCAGAGTAAAACCACGTATTTTAAATCTACGCTTCTTTGACATTTTGCAAAACACTTACAGCTGTGTCTCAATATTTTACCCCCAAGTTCAATCTATAATGCTCAAACATCTGCAACCTCTACAGTACAAACAGACTTTCTCCCAAAATATTTTCACCAAAAGGCGTAACCGGTGCTAATAAATGCATGCACCTCGTACTGCCTGTGCAAAAACCGTGCCTACAAATCATATCCAGTGCTCAATAAATACTCTCCATGTTGCTTATACCAAATCTATCCACCCTGCATTACTGAAACATCCACATACAACAGACACCACACCATGATGGCAAACAAAATGTGCCCAAACTAACATATTTAAAAGTGCTGAAGCTTGAAAGCTAAAATGAAACTACAATGCAACATACCTCCACCAAAAAACATGAATCAGCACTTTCCAATCATGCATGTGTGTTCAGCTAAAGACAGTCGCAGGTGTGCCAGATATTTGTTGGAGGTGTCATGTGCATACCCATATCACATGACTCAACCTCTTGTGTGAACATGAAAGAAACACTACCACCATCGTGCTCCCCACAATACCATTCCACCATTAGTGCACTACTGAACACAAAATTAAAACTAAAACAGTTCATGCAGAGATTCAAATATATGCAACCTACATTCACATGCACAGACAGAGCACTTTCCAGGATAGCATGCACCAATCACTGCCTTGAGCATTTAAAGCACATTGAAGACTATCATATGATGGTGTGCATTCTACCATTTCAGATATGTGGTACTTCACATGCACCAAACCTGACCCCCCTCTCAGGTGAGGAGTTTTTCATCTGACAGCCCCATTCCATTCCACTGCTTTACAGTCCAGCTTTTGCTGCAAGGGTCCAAGTCAGACAGACAAGCCTCATCATGGTGCAAGGGGGCCTGCATTTTCACTGTCACGTTGGGATGGGTTTAAGCATCCACGCATTATGTGTTGTTCCAGGCCATGTATTTTGCTTTGTATTGTGGGACTTGTTATCCTGGTCACCCATGTTATACATTCCACTACAAGTTCCAGTTTACAAAGGTGAACCTGGACTGGAGCTACATGTCATACATGAAGTGGACAAACTTGACGGAGCTGGACTGAGCTGTACAACATGTAGCTGAGCAGTATGACTTACATTTATGTGATCTATGACTTAATATGAGAAAGATTCCTACCCTTTCCCCAGCACACAGCGCAGTGCAGTGCAGGGACGTAGATTGCTGCACAGCAGGACCTTTTGGGGCATATTGCCCCTTGTTGCCACTTACCATGTAGATCTTGCTGGTCCTTGAAGCCAGCACTCTTCTGTCCTGCCACACTTGCCACCAACTCTGCTGGGATGACTGATGCCTCCTACTCCTCCAAGAGATCCAGCTCCTTCTGTCTCTCAGGTCCTCCTCTTCCTGTCCACATGGATGGCTTCAGGCTATTAGCCATTTTCTCCTTGGTCCTACACTTATAATCATGCCAGTGCTTCTTTCATATTGTCATTATCCTTTTAGCTTGCCTTACACTGTTAATCTTCTCCACTATGGACTGCCGAATGGCCGCTTTCTTACCTAATGACAATCTGGAAGTGACAAAGAGTTGGTGTACATACTTTGTCACCTCTGTTATCAGAATTTGATTCTCCTCCTCACTAAAATCACTCTTCCTTTTCCCTTGGGGATCAGTTTGGACATTCTGGCTGGTGCTGCAGTTGTTGCCCTGGGTGCTGCTGCCTGCTCCATGTCTCCCTTTTGAAGTATGGGGATTTTTTGCCTATATGCTTCACTTTTTAAGGGAGTTTTGATGCATGACACACTCCAAAGTGATGCTAGAGTGATTTATGGCACACAAGCATTGCTCTAGAAGCCGCTAAGCAGCTTAGTATCACTTTTCTCTAAATACGGCAAGTGCATGGCCTTTAAAACTGTTGTACCGCAGCACAGCTTTTTCTGACACATAGCTGCCTTACTGAAGAGATGTGTCGGTTCTCATAAATGAGGGCCCCAATCTATTTCTATTTATTTATTTTTTGCCCTTTTTTCTCCTTTAGATTGATTTGACTTGGCCTACAGCCATACTTTCTTCAATATTCCTGACATAACTAGGAAACTAATTTATGTCACTTTCAATTCACAGTAAAAGGCATGTGCTTCATAAAATGTTAAAGTATTGATAATCATGAATCAAAACGCAGTTGATTGTTGTGTAAACGTTTGTGATTTAATCAGTCCATGCAACAAAAAAGCAACAAAAAATTGCCATTATTCTATTGCTACTTCATAATAAACACACATTGTTTTTCAGCCCTGGTTAGTTAATCTGAATTATTTAAATAAAAATGCATACACATGCATAATTTGTGTTTGTTATCATATTCTCAAAATGTAGGTCACCTACAAGAGTCATCATCTGCAAAATACACGCTTGAGAGCCATAGCAATGTCCAAAACACAGACATATTTATTAATTCTCTTAACAAAATGACATTGATTCCTTATACCTATACCCATGCTATCACATCTGCTGTAGTTTATACATAGACAGCAATCTCATAACTGGGAGTTAGAGAAATGACTAAAATCCCCCTCATAGTTTGTGTTTATGTTCCTGGCTTCTTAATGAAAGTATGTTCTAGTAAACCATTTCCTTAATTGATGATGAGAACTGTTAAATACATGTACAGAAGGTGAATTCAGCCTGTTCATAACAAGTATTGATTGACTGAAGGTTTTCAATATGTGATATTTTTTTAATAGTCTTAATCATATTTTTCATTTTAACCTTAACAAACAAATCATAAGATTTTTGCAAATGCTACTTTAAGTATTACAACAATTACTTTTTTAGATTTTGTATTGGAAGGTTCATCACTGTTCAAGTAGCTAATGTTTACTTTGTAAAGGCTTTAATTAATCATTAAATGTATGTTATGAGTCTGATTTCCTTGCGTCAGCCATGGTCGCTATATGAACACGGGCATTATTTCCTCGAAAGGGAACTATGGGCCCACGTTAGAAATTGGGTTATTAGTGCAAAATCCCCTTACTTAGAACCAAGCACATCATTGTAGCACTTGACTTTTTCAGGGCAGCAATACAGAGCAGTCAGAGGCCTACTCAGGGGGGGTGGTGTGGGCTAGTAATTACCATTCGTTGCCACACAATAATAACACTCAATAAATGATTATCAGTACTTTTCCTTTACAAATAGAAGTACATTTATTACACACACACTACAAAATACTACACAATAATTTACAAATATGTACATTGGCAGAAGGAAATTACAATCGATGATATCGCAAAAACAACTTTTACCCTTTAAAGTGGTCACATAAATATATCAAGTTAGTCTATTGTTTTTGTTAAGGTTCAAGAGGAACAAACCACGTTTAAATCATCATTTTGTACTTAAGTGAATTGTCAAAAGTCATAATCTTGCTTGAATGCACTTGTAAAGGATAATAAAACACATATACTGTGAGTAGTAATCATTGACATCATTATGGGAACCAATAAAGCATTTAAAATTCTTATGATGAACAGTAAAGCATTTGAAATTATTATGGTTTTTGTACTTTGTATACATATTTCACCACCAACCTGAAGGCCCTAAAGAGCAATGATACTATATTGCAACCACTCACACTTGATCCCTAGAGAATACTTCAATACATGTGCTGTTTTTAACCACCTTTAGGCCTGTCAGGCCAGACCAAATGCACCCATAGACATAGCCCCTAGAGGGCATAGCACTCCCAGCTCTACAGCAAAAGCTCCAGTCTTGGGAGTGCTTGGATATGTAAAGAAAATTCAATTCAAAGGTGGTGAGTGTTTTGAAGTCCCGCCAAGTTAGGATGGGGACTCCGAAAATCCATGGTGAGGAAAGGCTGCACTTTCCTGATGTTGTTGATGGCGACCCATCGCCCAAGGGCTACCACAAAGGATACATCACCACAAAATGTGGTCAAAATGATCAGGCCCCACAAGGCATTATGGGGCACACCTCTGGGAGCAGTGAATAATATAATATTGGCTCTCTCTGTAAGCAGGGAGAGCCATGATGCTTATTCTCTTGTTTGTCTTTAGGTTTTTGTTAGGGAAGCCTAGTCCAGCCCAGGCACCTCGTACCTTTCCACATTGGGGGACAGCAGAGGGACCCCACCCCCGGCTGACCCCACCCAGGCAGCACTCCATGATGCTGCTGAAGCCGGCAAGGTTTCTCTGCCTGCCCGCTCCTAAAGGCAGGCGCTGAAGTACGTGGCAGCCTTCCACCTCCCCTTAAACACAGTTACGGGAGCAGGGCAGATGGCCACTCTGGGAAGGGCAACAGTGCTCGCCCCATAGAATTCAGCATGTGGTGGTCAGGGATGGGGTCCCAGCCCCCAGAATAGAGCACACCAGGGAATGAGGTCTTCCAGCTGTTAGAGAAGCCAGGGGAGGGGGTTCCCCACGCACGACCTCTCCCTGTGGGCAAACGTAATAAAACCCCTTTTGCACTGAGTCCTGGCCCACCCCGAGGATATTTCCAGATGATGCGGCGGAGTCCCAAGCACTTCGTGCAAGGAAAGTTCAAGGGTCACCAAACTCTAAAATGCATTACCTTGGGTCCATTTGGCCGATTTAGACAATTTTGGGCACATCTTACTCCTGGGGATGACCTCTATCCACCAAGGGAAGTTGTAGCAACCCTTCCCACCTCCAATTTTGTGCAGTTCTCAAGGAGCTGATTCTCCTGGCTCCCTGCACCAGCTCTCCTGATCTTGGTTTCTGGGCGCTAAAAGTCCAGGGCTTTCACCAACTGGTCCTCATGGAGTGTAAGGGGGCCAGCCTCACTGGCCCTTGGGTCAACTGGGATGGACTGGCACACTAGAAGTTCAAAGAGAGCCCCTCTCTGGGTTGGGTCCCACTGTCTCTTTCCTTTGCTCAGTGGGATAGGGCACATCCATCCCTGGTGCAGTGTGACAGCTGAGTGATTGATGCAGATCATTCCACCCCACCCCTTTCCTCCTCAGGAGCTAGGGGAATTACTGTTAGTTGCTCTCTATGTGTATAATAGAGTTTCACTATAGACAAAACAGCATATCACATTGACTTTCCATATTATCATTACAAGGTGTATCCCAGGTCTATATCTGATCTTGCAGTGTCCCCATTACACCAGGCTATCTGTGCACAATATCTGGACTGCACACATCAATACAGCCCCCACATGTGTGAATACACAGGCGCACATGTGTTCATGTGTAAACAGCCAAGCAGCCCTTACTTTTGCTGCTTCAGATCGGCCTTGTCTGAAAAGGTGGACACTTGTGGCAAACACACACAGTCCGTTTGTCATGTGATTAACCGTGGTTGAGACACATGTAATGGACTCACCCACAGCAAAAAGTCCAAAACCAGGTGATCTAAAAGCAAAAAATCCATGTGTACTAATTGGGCGGACCCCAAATGCAACAGCTTATCTGCCCATATGGAGCTTCTGAACAAATTATTATTCCTGAATTTAAATCAAACAATTAGAGGTCAATTTTTCCCAGCAAAAAAACTACCCCCCAGTCTACATCAGAAATATCAAATGCCTACTAGCCTTCTGTGACATCTCCAGAAGCTTGGTTGTTGCTTATTACCAAACACCTGCAACGACCAATGTGACAGGAACCTTCCATTACTATGTTATGATGAGTACAAACCTACAAAAAATGTACCAAAACTAAACCGAATCTTCCTTTCGGCCATGTTGATTGCTCACTAGGTCAAGATCAAAGAGCATCTCTGGCATTTAGATCTTGTGTCTGCCATATACACAACTCAAACTTTGCATCCAGATACAGTGAAAAGTCATCTTTTTGTCCTGATCACCCCCATTTTTTGCTTGATACTGGTGGTACTGGTGGTAACTGACTTTGATTGTGCCCTGGGCTCTGCTTAGCAGACGCAAGACCAGTGCTCTGATTATAACTGTATGTCCCTAGTATATATTAGGGCATGTATGTTTAGAGGCCCTGTAAACCTAATGCATTTAAGTGTGCACTACTGTGTTACCTGCTGTCATTTTAAAGGCAACACTGCTTTTCAGGCTGCCTTTACATTAAGGGGCCGATTACGATTCTGGCCACAAAACGAATCGACAGACACGGACCCGGACCGAATACCAACCGACACGGACCAGCGCCGTACGACCCGTGCAGTACGATGCAACGCGTGTGAATTATAACCGACACGTACAGAATACAAGCCGTACGACCGAGACGTAGGGAAAATAGTAATCCGACCGGAAAACCAACTTGACTTTCACCGACCGACACGAACCCGAAATGAACCCGACGACCCGTACCCACGATGTACGATTAACGCAGTACGATGCAATGCGTGTAAAACCAGACCGACTCGCACGGAGACCAAGCCGCACGACTGACACGCACAGACAACCCCGCACACAAGCAATAGAGACCGCCGCGAACGACGCGTACCAAACACGGAAGACAGTGTGAACGAGGCGGAGAAGCCCGCATGGGACAACAGCAGCGTCCGCTTCCGTCACATGAACGTCTCCTTCATGCCTACAAAACCCAAAGGAAAAAAGACCACAAAAGGACCAAACAAGCAATGACAAAGCCAATAAATACCCAAAAAAAACATGGGACAAAGACACACCCACAACTCCAACTATATAAAGGACTACAATCACTACCATCATCCCTTGCAAACAGGAGACACAGCCAGCAGCAAACACCAGTATACAGCAACCACAGACACACTCACAACTCACCCATCACACAACTCACACACCATCAGCACCTCTTACAAAAGCACACACACATACACACAGCAAAACCAACACCAACCCAACATCACTTGCACCCTCACACACGCATCCCTCACCACCACCACCCATCACCATGCCTCCAAAGAAGAATCCAAAGTTCACAGATAGTGAGTTAGAAGTGCTGGTAGATGAGATCATCAGAGTAGAGCCACATTTGTTTGGTACATTGGTTCAAAGGACCCCCATCTCACAGAAAACCAAGATGTGGGCGAGGATTGTGGACAAGGTGAACGCACAAGCACCAGCAAGGTGCACAAAGGACATCCAGAACAGGTGGTATGACATGCGCAGGAGGGTCAAGAAACTCATCGAAAAAGATCATGCCCTGAGTCAGTACACCGGCGGTGGCCCTCCTGCCAAACCAGTCTACTTCAGGACCTGGGAGGAGAAGGTGCGGGACATCCTACCACCAGAGAGCGTCCATGGCCTAACAGACATCCCAGAGCCTGGTGAGTACACAAACAACATACCCAAGATTGTGTGGCAAAGGGACAGTGAAACCATGCACCCCCAGCAAAGCTACACTAACCAATAGATAATCATACCACAATGTGAATGCCAGTCAGACACACACAATACCTGTCATCTCATAGTGACTGGGGACTGTGTCATGAAATGCACCAACCTACAAACAAATAGAGCAAGCCAGTGGCACTAAGCCAAATAGACCCTGGAAGGAATAGTGGGGATGCAGGTGAAGTGAGTGTAGCCAAAAGTATGATGGGGCCTGTAGTCACAGATAATGCACACCCTTCTGATTGGCCCATCAAGACCTCTCTGAAACATGCCCACATCACAGGGAGTGGAAAATGGCTGACAAGATGGCTGACATTGGCTCCTGCTTTCCTAACTATAACGTCACTGTAGCCTTGGTTTTTCAGGGGAGATCAATTTTTTTTAAATTTTGTTTCCTAACTGTAACCTGCAACCTTTCAGAGAGGTTGTGTGAGTGGATATATAGGTAGGTGAGTGGGATTGTGAGTAGTTGTATGGGTCTCTGAGTTGGTGTGTGAGTAGTTTTATCAGTGTGTGAGTGCCTGTGTGGATCTGTGAGTGGGTGTGTCAGTGTCTGAGTGAGTCCATGAGTGGGTGCATGAGTGTCCGAGTGTGTCAGTGACTTGGTGCATGAGTATCTAAGTGGGTCTGTGAGTGGGTGCATAAATGTCTGAGTGAGTCAGTGTGTTTCTCTAAGTGGTTTTGTGAGTGGGAGCATTAGTATCTGAGAGGGTTTGTGAGTAGATGGCTGACTCTCTGAATGGGTGAGTGAGTATGTGCGTGAGTGTCTGTGTGAAAATTCAGTGGGTGAGTGAGTGCCTGTGTGGGTCTGTCAGTGGTTACAGGGGTCTCTGAGTGGGCCTTTGAGTGGGTGCATGAGTTTCCAAATAAGTATGTGAGATCCTGTATGAGTGTCTCCCTGAGTAGGTGCATGAGTGTCTGAGTAGATCTGTGAGTGGGTGTGTGAGTCTCCGATTGGGTTTGTTAGTGGGAGTGGGAGTCTCTGAGTGGGTCTGTGGGTATGTGAGTAGGTGCATGAGTGTCTGAGTGGGTCTTCGAGTGGGTGGGTGAGACTCTGAGTAGATTTGTGAGTATTTGAGTCTCTCAGTGATCTGTGAGTCGGTACATGAGTGCTTGAATAGATATGTGGGTGGGTGCATGAGTGTCTGAGTTGGTCTGTCAGTCATTGCATGAGTCTCTGAGTAGGTGTGTGAGTGGGTGTGTGAGTAGGTGCATGCGAGGATGAGTGGGTCTATCGGTGGGTGCATGCTAAAAAATAGAGGGGAAAACAGGCCTCCTTCATCAGGCTCCTCAAAACATTATTTACAAAATACAGAAGGGGCAGGGTACTAATACCCTGACCCCCCAGTGTGACCCTGCTAGGGGTTAAACATTGTTTTCTTCCAATTTTGTCATGAAATCACAGGTGGATCTGTAAATTGGTTGTAAAACTGAAAAAAAACAAGCATAGTCTCCCATGCTTTTACACTATAACCCTGGAGAAACCAGGTACAGGGATTGTGTGGGCATAAACAAAAAGTGCTGCATGTGGACCCCCCTAGTATCTTTTTAGACCTGGGGACCACCACCTCTTGGAGCTTTATTTAATATATTGGAGTAGAGGTGTGGCCCTCCCTCAATTGGGCTTATTGATCCCCAGAACCACCACCTCCCCAGGATTTTATTTTATTAATGAAAGTGGGCCATGTGGACTCCCCTCCAGGGGCTTTAATGCTTTGGGGCCACCACCTAAATTAAAAAAAAATCAGGTGGGGCTGTGTAGACCCCCCAGGCCCTGGGGACCACCACCTCCCAGGGGCATTTTAAAAAATAATACTGGGCTGGTTTTGGCTCCGGTAACTCGATCCTCAGTGGCCTTGCCATGTCAATATGAGGGCACCCAGTGTGCTTTGATAGGGACCCCAGGGGAGCCTGAATGCCCTGCAGTCCTGGCTGACTCCAGCATTCTGCCTCCTGCAGGAGCTGGCATTGCTCCCCCACATAGGGAGCTGCTAAAAATACAGGTCCCTGCATGTGGGAGCAATATTTCATCTGTTGCCCTGCCCACATGACAGGGAGAAGGGAAACAGATGAAAACTTTACTCCCACCAAGTGGGAGCAGTTTGACAGCTCCCTCTTCATGGGAGCTGAGTTGCTGTTTGCTCTTGCTTGGCAGAAGCTGTCACAGCTCCTGCAAGCAAAAGCAAACAGCTATCTCCCCAGGGTGGGAACCTAGGGAGATAGCAGGATTAGACCCTGCGGGTGGCAGTCCCAAGGGCCATTCTTGGCTCCAGTAGGGGGGCAGCGCAGCCCATCTTCTTTACTTTTCACAGGCCAGCCCCGGGAAGGTGGTAGTCCCTGGTGACATTTATGGTCCAGTAGAGGAGCCGTGCAGCCCCCTCCCACTTTAAAATATGTCTTTGGATCAATCAGCTCGGCAGACCTATCTTTTTTTCAATTTTGTGGCAAATTCACAGCTCCACCATTGATTTGTCGCAAAATTAGAAAAAATGCTTTCGATCCCCAACGGGGTCCCTGTGGGATCCCACCACCAGACCTAGGGTGTCAAGTTATTCCTACCCTGCCCTCATAACTGAAGGTTTGGGCCTGGCAAGTACATGCACTTAAAATCAGTGATGGTGAGATGCACACCGGCGTACTCCCAAACAGGGGGACGTGTGCTGCGGCACTCTGTGAAATGCTAACAAGATGACACATATTTAAAATTTTCGCTTAAAAAGAGCTGGCACCAAGCGAGTTTGGGTTGTTTCAGAATCGATGTTAATCATCATATGTCACGGTAAGCGCAGGAAAAGTTTAGCTGTTTAAGGGACTGCAGTGATTTTTCACACTAATACAGGAGAGTCTTTTAGAACAGGAGGTTTAATTTGACATTTTTGGCAGTTGATAATAAAGCACCCATTTTGCAAAGGGGGTTGGTGTTTCAATGTAATGTTGTGAACGACTCATGTTTTTATAATGTGGCTGGCAACATACACAGAAATCATTTAGTGTATAGTGATTCTGATAAGTCTGTCATTGTATTAGATGAATAATAACAATGCTAATGGTTATGTATAAGAATTCTTGTATTTTAGATACCCCTGATGAAGGGATCATTCCCGAAATGCATTGGGTAATTTTAATAAAATTGTGACATATAGAAACTATCACGCCTCCTGTGCATGTGTGAACATCTATGCATTGTACTTGAATGAGTAAACTGAATTGAAAGAAACATATAATTGGTGAGAAAGTAACTGAGTAAATTATGGATAAACAGAAGATTAAGAAAAAACATTTGATTGATTGGATTAATTCAGTGACTTGGCTGTGCAGTTTGAATTGGCACCAAAAGAAGTTCCTACGTGTTCTGTTAAGTGCATTCACTTGCCAGATTGAAATGGCAGTTTAAAACTGCACACACAGACACTGCAGTGGCAGACCTGAGACAGGTTGACAGGTCTACTTGTGTGGGTGGAGCAATCAGTGCTGCACACCCATTAGTTTTGTATCTAAAGGGGTTGGCACTGTAAACAACAACTAGATTGGGCCTGTCAATATTCAGAAAAACAAATTGTCTATTCATCATATTAACCACTGTTAATTATTCAAACAGCAGCCCATGAACCAGTTTCTTTGGTCTGTAGTATTTATTTACTCATTTATGGATTATTTCATAACAAAGTCATTTATTTTTTGGTGTTCAGAACAAGGGAAACCAAAAATCATTGCCAGAGTTAGACATACAATCAACTCATATTGTGAAAAACAAATTTACAAAAAGCACATTAGATAGAACAAGAAAAAGAAAAATCTGTCATGATTTCAACAAAGAAAGAGCAACCAATATGGTATTTCATTAACCACTTTATACATTTATTGAAAGGTTGCTACCAGTGGGGACACTATTTATACTCTTGGGGATGGTCGTATTTAAACTGACGGATATTCCCTAGGAGTCGATTTTAATCTGATGAGTGTATCCCACTGGTTGGAAAGTGCTGACGCGTTTCGAGCCCCAACACTGCTCTTGGGGTTTTCTTCAGGGCTGTGACTGGGTACAATCTAGGGGATGATATTTAGCCTCTCCTGTAATTATTATATAATTTCTTAATTGATCGTGAAAGTCATACGAGCAGTACCTGCTAATTGAGGGATGCAAGCCTAGATAAAACATTGGAAGTCAAATCTCTAATCATTATCTAATCCCTCAATCTTTGATCTAAGGTACCAAATAGAATTTAAATACTTTGTAACTGAGTAAGCAATGCTGGTATTGGTGTCAGTCCTACATATTTCCAGATCATTACTCCTATCGGTAATCCTGAATAGTTGACATAAAGGAGTAATCCAGTGGGCACACTGCTTAGCATAGGCACTGCAAAAAACAATATATGCTCATCATTTACTTCTACCTGACATCCCATGGGGCAGAGTTAAAAAAATAATTGGTAGACCTCTTCCAGGTGGAAGTTTAAAGAAGCAGTGGCTAAAATCCCCAGCTGGAATTTGATAAAAAAGAGACCTCTTGGATGGAACATTTACACAATTAATGAAATCTTTAAAGGAAGACCCACATTTAAAAGACAGGTATGTATCAGTGAGACCGCCCAGGGAGGCTGCGGAGATTTTTTAACACAAAACTGTTTCCCAGTAATGGGATTTCACATAGCCACAGGTGCTACTTGTCATTGCAGATAGATGAAACCAGTACTCAGACAGACCAAGGTTTATTAGCCAAGTCTTAACAAGAAGCACCAAGTGGGATTAGAGAACTAATCGATGGGTCATTCTTGTGATACAACTCCAGCAATGCGTTACTTTGACACCGTCAGATACGTCAGGATTCCTGACGAATCTGTCTTTCCTTTTCCGTAAAATAAATATGGCGCATCCATGATATCGCAGGGGGGACGCAGTGAAAACTGTTACATCGCTGTTTTGTGGCATTGATGCAACAGTTTTCATAAATGAGCCCCATGTTGTTGGTTTTGATCTTATTTATTTCTGAGCCATATTCGATACAAAATTGGTTAAACTTTCCCAATAGACTGTTTAACCCTGATGGCGTTTTAGATAGAAGCAGCGCGTTGGTTGCAAAAGACAGACTCCGAACCTTTGTCCATCACTCACACAGTCCTGCAAATAAGTGATACATTTATTGATAAACAACAGGTATAGGGTAGATCCAAGGCCACAGCCCTGCTGAACCCGACGTCCCATTTTACTCTGGCAAAGTTGCCAATGTACATATTTTCAATCAGATTTAATAAGCCATTAGGAACCCCAATTTTGCTAAGTATCTCCCAGAGTTTAACTCTGGGGACAAGGTCAAATGCTGCACAGAGATCTAAAAATGCAACAAAGAGTGAGTGCCCCCTGCTCCATGTCTACAAATATCCATTTTATGGTCAAGAAGCAGAATATCTGATCCACAGTACTTACATTAGGAAAAAAAGTTGCCTGTAAATACGACAATACCGTATTGGATCTCATCCAATCCCAAAGCTTATTTAACTATTGCTTGCTGTAAATATTTTGAGTATTATCACTGAGGCTTATGGGACGTTAGTTGCCTGGACCTTACCTCAAGTCCTTTTTAAAAATGGGTATTTTTTCTGCCCCTTTCCAAGATTTAGAGATAGACGCTCCTGCTGCAGTAGGGTTTGACTGAATGTTAATGCAAGGAGCCCAAATCTGGAATTCCGAGTAAAACAAGTCTGAGGGGATCCCATCTTTACCTGGAGCTTTCCCACTTTCTGCTCTTTCAGTGTTTTTTTAGATTCTTCAATAGAAAAAAATATTGCATCTTTGTTACTATTGATATTGGTCTGTGGGGGATCTGCACTTACAACAGATACTGGCAGCAGGGGTGCTGCATAAAGCGCTTTAAAATGATTGACCCAGACCCCTGGAGCAATATTACATTCCTGGTGAACATAATCTTTGCATCCCCTATGGGGGAACAGATGCCAGAATGTTCGGCCATCCTTCTCCTTGGCAGGTTCCAATAGATCCACTGCTGATCAATGTCAAAGTGCAAGTGCTCCCTATGCAAATTATGATTATGATTGGTTATCCATGATTGGCATATTTGATTTACTGGTAAGACCTTAGTAAAGTGCGCTGTGTGAGCCCAGGGCCTGTAAATCAAATGCTACTAGTGAGCTTATTGCACTGGTTGTGCCACCCACCTGAGTAGCCCTGTAAATTTGTCTCAGACCTGCCACTGCAGTGTCTGCATGCACAGTCTTAGACTGCCATGTTGACCTGGCAAGTGCACTCACTTGCCAGGCTCTAACCTTCAATTTTCTTACATGTATGGTACCTCTAAGGGGCGCCCAAGGTACCCCAATGAGCAAGGTGTAGTGTATGTGAAAGGTAGGACATGTACTGCTGTGTTTTACATGTCCTGATAGCGAAATACTCTGGAGTTCGTTTTTAACTATTAAGAGGCTGGTGGTTGCATAGGCTATCATTGTAACATTTTACATGTGTAACTTTCAATTGGGAACAGCTAGAGACTCGAGTTTCAGCTCTTTGAACTCAGAATTTATTAACTCGTCTTTTTGAGAAATCAATTTTTAAATTGTATGTTTGAAAATGCCACTTTTAGACAGTTGTCATTTTCTTGTTTAACCATCCTGTGTGCCATTGCCTGGTTGTGTATTCAAAGTTTAGTTTTGGAGTGACAGGAGCCGGGGATGCGCATTTCTTCTAGCAGTCACTGAGGTGTTTCCTGCCTTTCCTAGGTGACTCAGAGCCAGACCGAACAGTCCTTTCAGCATTTAGAGTGGTGGGAGGAGTTTTCACTAGCACCTGAATAGGCTGTGTCTGCTGTGCACGATGGTGTCTCCACCTCTTGTAGGAAAGCTAGACCAGGGAGGACAGAAGTGGTTTTTACTGGGCTCAGATACTCTTGCAACAAAGACTGCAAAGAGAAAATGGGGTAAAACTATTAGAATTAAAACCCCAGAACTTTGGATTACTTCTGGAATCCAGAGGAATCTCTACCAAGGAAGAAGAGCTACAGAGCTGTAAGGAGGAGTACTTTCCCTTTGCTGAGTGTTTCTTTGCTGGGTTGGCCTGCAGTTGATGCTTCTGCCAAGGAGAGGACAAACACTGGAACTTTGCTGTCAACCGGCTTGTGAAGAATCTCCAAGGGTTTGTGTGTGTTTGACTCCTGTTCTGAAGTCTCAGGGACACAAATACTTCACCACCAGCTTCCTTGAACCACCACTTCTGGGTGTTCTGACCTGCCAGGTGGTGCCTGTTCCAGTTCTGGACCTCTGGAAGTTGTTCCCATTGTTGGGAGCTTAAAAAGTCCAGAAACGTCTTGGAGTCGTCGCATCACTTCCCCCTACAGTCTGAATTCGACACATCACTTCTCCTGTGTACATCAGAACTGTCTCATTGCCTCCTCAAGATCTCAGGAACTGATCAATCACTGTGTTTTTCTAAGCTTCCCTTCTCTGCGACTGTTTGGCCTTGTGAATTCTGGCACATATAAAGATACATTGTGTAAAATCATGTATCCGTAGATTTCTGGATAGAGTTGCTTGAAACCTTTTAAAAGTCATATTTTGAACAGTGTATGTTGGATTTTTGTTTTTTTGATCTTGTTTGGTTTAGATAACAATTCTTTATTTTTCTGAACTAGTGTGGTGTCCATTCGTACTGCTTTAACTGTGTTACTGTGTGTTTGGGTGCAAATACTTTACACATAGCCTTTGGAATTATCCTGTCTGCTCATGTCAAGCTACCAAGGTGGTGAGCAGAGGTTATCGAAAGTGTGTAACTCCCTTATCCTAATTAGAATCAATGGTCTCTAACTTGACAAGGTGTATACCTCCGCCAGCTAGAGACCCCCATTTTTCACACCTGTCCTTCAGCTCCTCTGGGGACAGACCTTTGGAGGAAACTCTTCAGCCTGCCCTTGAGGCGGGCCTCCCCACAGGCAGATCCTGACTCAACAGTTGATCACCAAGCAGGTTTTCTCCCTCAATATCCATAGCATATTCCTCAGAGCACTCATTTGCATTTCTGGCTGTTACCCAGGCCCTCAGCCCCTTTTATAGCTCCTCGCTCTTAGTGAGGCCCTTGAATTGGACTTTGAGGTCCTTGCAGATGGACTGTAGTTGAGACACCAAGTAGGTTTCCATCCTATGCTCCTTAAATACCAAATCCACTGATGCAATTGAAAATGCTCTAGATGGAGACATGATGGTAGTAGAAAGTTCACCAGTAACCAAAACTCAAAAAGATGAAAAGTCAAAATGACCAAAAAGAAAAAACAGTATGTGGTCACATAATGGCCTGCGATATGGAGTAGTGTACACCAATCACTGTATATAAAGTACAAACACAAGTCCTATCCGCACTACCGAACACCAATACTAAAAATGGGGTCTCTAGTTGGTAGTCGGCATGAACCCTGTCCAAGTAGGGACCCTCACTCTAGTCAGGTTAAATAAGTTACACAGCTAAGATAACCCCTGCTCACCTCCTTGGTAGCTTGGCATGAGCAGTCAGGCTTATCTCAGAGGAAATGTGTAAAGTATTTGTATACAGTGAAAACACAACCAAAGGACTCCACACCCGTCTAGAAAACAAACAATATTTACCAGAGTAAAATAAGACAAAAACGATAAAAATCCAACATACACAAGTAAAGATATGAATTTTGCAAGACTAGACTTAAAAATACAGTTCCTTGAAGTTGATAGCACCAACCGAGGCAATAGCAGCATCGTGAACAACACAAGTCCAACAGTTTGGTGATATGGCATCAGATAAACCAACAAAACAGTGGCTTTGGAAGTGAGGAGGCGGCAAGGACCTTGCGATGAAATCCGAAGATGAGGTGTCACCAGCATCAGCGGGCATCAGTTAAGAAAGTCGAGAAGAAGTCATTGAGGCCTTGGAGTCAGACACGCTGGGGATCGAGCTCAGAGATGTCGAGATGAGGAGTGCTGGCATTGGTGAGGCTGGGGTTACAATGTCGTCATGGCCAATGCGGCGTGCTCTTCATGAGCGTTGACCACAGACATGCTTAAAGGGCTACTCATCTGGGTAGTACAATCAGTGCTGAAGTCCCACTACCTGTTTTTAATATACAGGCCCTGGGCACACATAGTGCACTTTACTAGGGACTTACAAGTATACTAAATACACCTATCATGAACAAACCAATTACCATTACCTTTTACGTAGGTAGCACTTGCACTTTAGCACTGGATAGCTGTTGTAAAGTGCCCAGCAAAAACAAAATCCAGATAAATACAGGAGGAAAGAAAAAGGTTTGGGGATAATCATTTTGGTGCTGGAGACCCCATCACCCGGGGCCTGGCCTAGTTGTGATAGGGGAGGGGATCCATTCGCCACCACTCCCCGGCCCAATTTTGTCCGCAGGGACCCTTTACCTGGGGCCTGCCCTTTTTGAAAAAATGGTATTTGTTAGTGCGGGTTGCACTGCCTCCCTCTCCGGGCTGATTTCAGCTCTGGGACCCCATCCCCTGGGTCCAAGCAACATTTGCTGGATGTCCAGAGGGCACCCAGTCTCGAAAGGCAGCTCCCTGTGTGTGAAAGCAATTCGGCTTCACTTCCAGAAAGCAAGAATATTTTTAATGCTCTCGCTTGCTGAAAGCGGAGCACTTAATGTGGCTTGGCGGGAGAATTAAAGCTCCTGCCAAGCCACAGCAAACAGCTATATCCCTGAGATGGGCACCCCTGGACATGGTCACCCAGGCCATCTGTGGCTCGAGGAGGGGTGCCAGGTGGCACAGCTACTTTATTCTTGTAGGGACTGCTTGTGAGGTATCTATCTATCTATCTATCTATCTATCTATCTATCTATCTATCTATCTATCTATCTATCTATCTATCTATCTATCTATCTATCTATCTATCTATCTATCTATCTATCTATCTATCTATCTATCTATCTATCTATCTATCTATCTATCTATCTATCTATCTATCTATATATATCTATATATATCTATATTCACTGAAAAAACCATAGGTTTTAGGGAAAGTTATAGTTAGTTGGACATTTCACTAGTACAAAACCATAGAAATTCCCTCGTTATAGTTACTTCAGCTAACTATAACTCGCGCCCCCGCAATGCACTGCTGATGACGTCACATATTACATCACTCATGACATGGTCAGTGACATCACTGATGACATCTCAAATTACATCACTGATGACATCACTGATTACATCATCCAGTGACTGTGTGTTTCTGTAAAGTTTAAATATGTTTAACATATATAGGGAAAGGCATATTGAAGAATGAGTGGGTGTATAAGTGTCTAAATGGATGATTTACTAGGTGCGTGTGCTGGAGCGGGTAATTCAAAAATAAATTGTATACCCTCCCCATTTTGCATGTTTATACTAATTAGATTAATTAATTAATTCATTATAATCGAACTAATGGAATGAAGTGAAAATTATTAATCAATCTTATTAATAATTGAAATACACGTGGGATTGCTTTGCATGACTTTATTAATTCGTAAACTAAATTATGTACGCATACTAATGGTAGACGATTAGAATATTGCATGATATATGTTGCTTTTGTGATGTATTTGTGATTTGTGCTTTATTCAGTAAGTATAAACCACTTGAGTGTTGCTTTTTGCTAGATAAATACATACACATATGGGTATTAGTGAGGGAATAACATTTGATTAATTATTTTTATGTATTAATTGCGTTTTGTGTTTCTTTTGCTTAAGTTGACCATTTGGGCCTGCCACAAAATGGCTGCCTCCGGTACTTAACTTGACTGTTGACGCTACACGACGTTTTGGGTGAAGTGCGCCTGCACTAACGCCAGCTATAGTGGCCTCGTCATGACCCTAACCAGACTGTACCCACCAAGGTCACCCTGGGAAGCAAGCAAGCTTTTCGAAAGAACAATAAAACGCCTCTTAAAACCGGAACAAGCAAGACTGATGATCTAAGAGACATTAGTTCATGAGAACCCTCTCAGACGATCTTCGATTGTCCAATCAGAGGAGCTGGAAACCAATATTTGTTACATTTTGTCAATGATTTTACTATAAATTATGGTAGAATAGAGAGGTTGGTGCTGGTTCATTTTTGGCTTTTCTCGATTTCCTGACGTTATGCTGACGGAGAGGACGGTGACGCTGCAGTACAGCTGTTTCCCTGAATCTTTGACGGACTGAATTAATGCCCAAACTCCTGATGAACTGAAATTACTAAATTTGATGGGCATAGATTTGCGAGACTACCAGATTTGACTTAGAGGACGACAGTTAGCCAGAATAGGTAAATATGATGATTGGCGACTTGAATAAATGAATGATTTAATTTGCATTAATTAGATAAAGATTGAATTGATTAACTACAGAATGAGTTGGGTTGTTTATTCATTGAAAATGTATTAATTTAAAGGTAAATTAGAGAATTGGAAGTCAACCTAAACCAGCAACTAACTGATCCATCCCTATTTATGAGAGGAATACTAAGGGTGAAGTTCAGGGCCTAATGAGTATCAGAAGGTTGTGTAGATTTGTTGCTCATTAGGGTAAAGAGGTAATTCCTTTCATGTCAGCGTTTGGAAGATAATCGCCTCCCGAGAAACACAGATTGATGGTGAGTGAATGTTGGTGTTATGGGCCCCACCAGCGAATGTATGAATAGTGAGTGTTTGTGAGATCTTTGGTCTGTGACGGAGGGAGGGATTTTGTACTCCATGCTGCAGCAGTTTTTCTGGTAGCAGAATGATGGTTGTTATTGTTTTGGTTTGGTGATTATTGCTTGTACATTGCTTATTGATTATTAGTTATTGATTGGTATTGATTTATGTACTAACACTCTATGTTGAGTTGCGTCGAGATTTATGTCGTTAGCACAGCTTCTGGGATGTAGGAAGTCGGAAGTTCGTAACGGTTCCGTAGTAGAGCAGAGGAAAGCGCTGCTCTCGGGAAAGACGGAATTGTTGTTGCCCTGTAGGTACACAGGGAAAACGTTTAACGATTGAAGTTGCATGACGCATTGTCTGGGTTCGATTCGGTAGCATCGTCGTGTGTTGCCATTAGAGACATTTATAGTGTGAGAGAAGAGTGCATGATAGCGAAGGTTACCTGTGAAGTTCTGGTCTTAGGTACCAGGGATCCAAATGGCATTCCGATAACGCTTATCACTGGAAAGGTAATAGGTATTCTCTGAGCTTGCTAGAAGAACAAAGTAGAGGGAAGCGCTGCTTTGTCAATGTATGTCATAATTCTGTTGTAGGACAGACTGTTCGCTGTTCTCGGGAAAGACAGGATTCTATGTGAATGTACTACATTTTTCTTGTGTGAACGTGCGTGTATGTAAAGGCATTCGGATTAATTGTGAAACTCTGGGTTTGTTTCTCAGGAGCATTGGGTCTCCAACCATGTGTCTTAAATACTAGAGAAACAATTGGCTAATGCTTGTTAGAAGGGTGAAGTTGAGGGATGTGCTACTTTATCAACGGAAGTAACGATTGCGTGGTAGGGCAGAGGTAAGCGCTGCTCTCGGGAAAGCCGGAATTCTCATGAGAAAGGTCTTTTGCTGTTCTTTGGTTAGCAAAGCGGACAATGGAGACATTTCTATGTTGCTACTAACAGAAGTGTAGAAATTGAAACAAAAACTTACTGAGCAGATTTGTAAAGGAGGGGTAGACAGGAGCAAAGGCTGCCGCAGCGGCTGCTGACGTCAGAACGACCGCGCTGGGATTGGACAGTCGGTCAGAACTGTGAAACGCTTCAGATTGGTGCATTAGTGTACACCGCGCTAGGAGTGGAGAAATACAGGGTGACGTAGACACTCCGAATTGGTGCGTTAGTGTGAGTCGCGCTGTGATTGGATAAAATAGCGGTACAGTTGTAAAGAGAGACTAGTGATACACAGAAGACAAGAAAATGTATTACGATCCACCAGAAAAAGAGAAAAAGTCATGGTTCGGAAGAATCAAGAAGTGGTTTAAGAAGGACAAACCGGTCAAAACTAGGGAAGGACAGTTACTTCCTCCACCGAAAACCCCCGCATCCTTTATGATTGCGAAATATGGGTATCATACTTGTATTTGGTTAGACAATTGGGTGAGATACACAAAAGAGGACGGAGTATTAGCTTTTCCAGAACATGGTTCATTTAATTTGTCTGTTTTGAGAAATTTGAGAGAGAAAATGATGAATTTGGAACCAAGACCTAGACCGACACATTTTGAGGCTTTGACGGAATGGGAAGATGAAATGCATGAACGAGAGAGACAAAGAAATGGTAGAGGTTATAGGTACCTGTTGGGCAGATCATATGGACATGAAACGCATAATGATCGAATGAGAAGATGGCGGGATGCGAGTATGACTGAGGGTTTGTTCCCTGTAAGAACTGCAGGAGAGAATGAAAAACGAAAGTGCGTAGAAAAGAGGCATAATGTGGAGTCGAGAGGATATGGAGGGAATGAGTCTGAGGATGATGTTGTTGATGATATGTTCTATAAAAATCCACCACCGAATCGACCAGAACCAGAAATATTCATTCCTAGTGCCCCAATGAAAGAAACAGTGCGAATTATAAAATCGGAACCAGAGTTCCAAAGTTTGGGTAAAAACAATGCCATTAGAGAGATAGAAAAGAGGTCTGAAGAGAAAACAGATGGAGAAAATTCTGCAGAATTAGCAAAAACGACCCTAGAATTAACTGAGAAAATAAGAGAATTGACTAAGAATCTAGAAGCGGTAACTGTTCCAGCAGCCGCGGCCCGTGGAGGGAGTTCCGTGGGGCAGTAATTCGGGGCGGGGGAGGGGCAGGGTGGGGGGTTCTAAAAACCGGAATATGGATAATTACAGGTAAGTAAACAATTAAATAAATAAAACAAATTTCGTAGCGCGCGCTGCATCGCAAAATGCGATGCAGTGCGCGCTGCATCGCAAAATGCGATGCAGTGCGCGCTACGAAATTCGTTTTATTTATTTAATTGTTTACTTACCTGTAATTATCCATATTCCTGTTTTTAGAACCCCCCACCCTGCCCCTCTCCTGCCCCGCCTTACCGCCCCCCAGAACTCCCTCCACGGGCCGCGGCTGTGTTCCAGTAACGATAGGTCCAGTAATGCCTATTTTGACAAACAAAAAGACAGTGAGCATTGTTTGACAGTCCCTTATAAAAGTAATAAACCGGTTGAACAACCAAGAGTGAGGCAGAATGAGAATCCATGGAGACAGACTATGATTATAGTTGAACCAAATTTTTCAAATAACCCGTTTGTAGGTCAGAACAGTGCAGAGAAATGTATGACAATGATAGAGACAATGTCAGAAACACAAAAAGAATTTGGACAAGGAAATGTAGAGAAGCCAGTAGGACCATCGACAGAGGAGTTAAATGAATGGTTAAGAAGCTTGCAGAGAAAAGACAAAGAATCCCAATCAATTGATGTGGCTAAGTTATGAATGGTATTGGAAGAATTAATAGTAGGGACTATCCCCACAGAAAAATTGAAAACTTATCAGGATGAAGAATTACTATTTTTGTGCAAAAGTGTGACCTGGAGAGCGAAAAACTTACATGAAAGGTTGGAAGAAGTGGCAAATGAGATGGGTATTGATATTGAAAAAGTAAAAGCCTTAAAGAAACCATATCGAGTAGATTTCACCGAAAAAGATATTGAAAACATGAACACCACAGGACGAATAGGTCAGATTAAGGACATAATCATTTTATTGAGAAAATGGGGAGATGTGGATAAATGGAGAAGCAGGTGGTATAGAAAACGTGATGATGCCTCAGATAAGACATTTTCAGCATTTCCTGTAAGAGAAAAGGAAAACGTAGTGACAGAATGCCCTATGAGAGAGATTCCAGGAGGAGGATATGTACATGTCCCATGGACGAGACAGGATATTTTGTCTTTTACGAATTAATTCCCTCGATTGCGCGAGAAGCCCGTCGAGTGGTACAGACAGGTAGACAGATTTGTAAAATTGTCTAAAGTACTATGGATTGATTTGAATAGTCTATTTGACATAATTGTACCAGCAGATTTATGGAAAGAGTGCAAGCTCATGATAAATTGGCCAACTCAGGAATATCCTAGGGATCCTAAAACAGGAGCTCCAGACCCCGAGGTAATGAAGAAATATAAACAGGTTATGGTATTTTTGAAAAACAAAGTGCCCCCTAAAGAGACAGATTAGGTAAAAATTGATCGAACACATCAAGAAAGTAAAGAGTCAGTACATGCGTATTATGAGAGACTAATACTAGCTTTTAAGCAGTTTAGTGGAGATGAGAATTTGAGTGAAAAGGATTTGAGTCATTTTGTATACAGATTTGTATATGGTTTACGTCCAGAAACTGGTGAAATGATTAAACAGCATACGGTAGATTGGCAAAACAAGAAAATAGACGAAGTATTTAGACATGCTAAATATTTCAGTGATGAAATTGAAGCAAAACAGCGGAAACTAAAAGAGAAGGCAATGTGGGCACAGGTAAAAGTAGCAGAGAGACAAGAAGCACAATTAGTCGAACAAGCAGCGTCAAAGACGAAATTTAATCCTGGGAAAAATAAAGGGAATATTGAGGAAGCTAAAAAGAAATTTCCGTGTCATAATTGCGGTAGGATAGGGCATTGGAAATCCGAGTGTAAATTTCCCCCAAGTACTAACAATGAAAATCCATCATTGAACCCACAGGTGCAGCATGAGGTGAGTGGTCAACTGCAGCAACAGCAGCAAGTTGTTACCCCACAGAATCAGGTGCCAAAACCGCCTTTTCCACAGAGCAGAAACTCACAGAAGTATAGTAGTGAATCGGGATTCTACAATAAAGAACAGGTAAATAAGCTGCCACGCGTTAGCACTGTTTCGCAGTATTGGCTGCAACGCGATGAAAGTGACTCAGAAGAAAGCTATTGACGGTGCCGAAGGGAGGAAGGAGAGTGCGTACTCAGCGCAACTCTAGAGTAGGCCAGACAGGACCATTTGTAGATGGGAAGGTTAATGATGAAAATATTACTTTCCTAGTGGATACTGGTGCTACTCGATCAACTGTTAGATCAGCTGATATTAAGAATCTTCCTCTCTCGGATGAAACGATCCAAGTAGTTAGTGTGTCCAACAGACAGATTAAAACGTACCTTACAGAACCAGTGTAAGTTAGCCTAGGGAAATTTTCAGAAATGCACCGCTTTGTTGTGTGCGACACCGGTCCTGTGAATTTATTAGGTAGGGACCTCTTGTGCAAAATGAATTGCACTATATTCTGTACTCCGGATGGAATAGCTTTTGAAACACCAGACGATGATGTACTGTATAAGATGACCATAGCTAAAAGAGAAAATGAGGTTCCTGAAACATATGCTGTATTCAACCCTGATGAATTACCTAAAGAATTGAAACAGTCTGTAAAAGCGGAAGTTTGGGATTTCACTGGAGAAAATGTAGGACTAATGAGAAATGTACATCCAATATAAATAACAGTAAAGGAAGGAATAACATACCCAAATGTCTCGCAATACAAATTGACACCTGAGATAATTGAAGGAGTAACTCCTGTAATAGAGAAAATGATCAGGCAAGGAATCTTGAGAGAAATAATGAGTAGTCCATGTAATTCACCAATAATGGAACTAAAAAAGCCTAATGGGAAATTCAGGATAGTGCAAGATCTGAGAAAGGTGAATAAAATTGTGGTATCATGTTGCCCCATTGTACCGAATCCATCAGTGATCTTATATCAGATTCCCCATGATGCAGAATGGTATACAGTGATTGATCTGTGTCATGCTTTCTTTTCCATCCCATTGCACCACGACAGTCAGCAAATTTTTTCGTTTTTCGTTTTGGCGAACGTATTTTGGCATGGTGCCGAATCCCACAAAGGTATACAGAAAGCCCCTCTATATTGAATCAGTTATTGAAGAAGTCTTTGGAGAGTCTGGAAATGCCTGAAAATTCAGTATTAGTTCAATACATTGATGACCTTTTGGTGGCATCAAAAACACGTGAAGCTTGTGAGGTAGACACGATAGCCTTGCTAAATCATTTGGCAGATGGAGGACTTAAAGTGTCACCATCAAAGTTACAATTTTGCAAAAAGGAAGTACAGTAGTTAGGACATAACATTGAGAAAGGGCTAAGAAAAATAACAATAGACAGAATCAGAATTATAAAAGGAATGAGAGCTCCCATGACTCAAAGACAGGTGAGAATGTTCTTGGGAATGGTTGGATACTGTCGTCAGTGGATCAGCAATTTCTCTTTGATTGCAAAACCTTTGGTACGACTGACGAGAAGTGATGTGAAAGATCCCATTGAGTTGAACAAGGAGGAATTGGCAGCATTTAGAAAATTGAGAGATGGTTTGTGTGAAGCACCTGCATTAGGTATGCCTGACTATGAGAAAGAACTTGAGTTGTATTGCAGTGAGCGAAATGGATGTGCACTCTCTGTTTTAATACAGAAGCATGGAGGAGACCAATTGCATATTTTTCATCAATTCTTGATCCAGTAGCTGTAGCTTTACCTGGATGTTTGAAAGCAGTAGCTGCAACTTGTTGAAGTTTGGAGCAGAGTGAAGGAATTGTGATGGGATATCCATTGAAAGTGTTTGTACCTCATGATGTAGCGATCCTGCAAACAAGGAGTCGTACTCAGTATATGACACACAGTTGGCTGACTAAGTATGAGAAGGTCATATTAGGTGCAACTAATGTGAGTCTTGCAAGATGTTTGAATGTGAATCCTGCAACATTGTTGCCTGATGCTGAGAATGTGGAAGTGAGAGATGAAGCAGATCATGATTGTTTGGATGTACTTGATTTTTGTACAAAACCACGACCAGATATAAAAGATGTACCTTTGCCAGAAAGTGATTTTGTGATGTTCGTGGATGGGTCATGTTTGAGAAAAGATGAAGGAGTGCTGAGTGCAGCGTATGCAGTGTGCACAGTCGCAGCAGTAATAGAAGCATCCTATCTGAAAGGAGTAAAATCTGCCCAAGTAGAAGAGCTTGTGGCTTTGACTAGAGCGTGCAAGATTGGGAAAAGTGTGAGAGTGACTGTGATAACTGACAGCCAGTATGGCTTTGGAGTTGTCCACGACTTTGGCCAACTATGGCTACAAAGAGGTTTCCTAACCTCGAGAGGAACTCCTATTAAGAATGCTGAAGTGGTTGGAAAGTTGCTTGAGGCGAAACAGCTGCCTAGACAACTGGCTGTTGTAAAATGTGCTGCTCATAGTCAAGGTGGTGATTATATCGCCACAGGAAACAGATATGTCAATGACAAGGCACAGTATTGTGCATGTAATCAGAATTCGGTCAATTGGGCTAAGGAAAGAGAAATGTCTTCTTGCTCATTGATGTTTACTAACATTGTAGGAACTTGGGATGAGGTAAGACAGTTGCAAGAAGAGGCAGGAGATGAGGAAATGAAACAGTGGGTAAAAGCAGGATGTGCCCCAAGAGAGAAGGATCATGTGTGGGTCTATCTAGATGGAAGACCAGTTATGCCTGATAGCATGATGTCTACCATGGCACAGATGTATCATGGCCAGGGACACATAGGGAGAGACGCCATGATCAGGTAAGTTAAGCAGACCTGCTGCAATGCAAAATTCAGACTTGTAGCAGAAAGTCTTTGTCAAAGATGCCTAATATGTCAGCAATACAATCCTGGAAGAAAGACAGTAGTGAGTCTGGGAACAATAAGTCAAGAAGGAGGGCCTTTCACCAGAATGCAAGTAGATTTCATTGAGATGCCTCCCTGTAACAGACTGAGGTATGTTTTGGTTGTGGTCTGCCTATTCTCTAGGGGGGTGGAAGCCTTTCCAACAAGGAAGAATGATGGGATGACAGTAGCCAAGCTACTGCTGAGAGAGTTCATCCCTAGGTTCGGGTTCTCAGTGACAATTGAATCAGACCGAGGAGGACATTTTCATAATGAGATTGTAAAATTAATTTGTGAAGCATTGAATGTACATCAGAAACTACATCGCACAGAAAGAAATTACAGTCTCTCTGAAAGCTCATCGGGATGACTTACAGTGGAAATTATCCGACTTAGAAAATCGCTCAAGGTGCAATAACCTCAGAATTTTGGGGGTTCCTGAAGGCAAAGAAAGTACGGATCCACGCAAGTTTGTAGTTGAGCTGCTGGGTGAGGCTTTTCCTGAGCTCTCACACTGGGATTGGCAGACACAGGTACAGAGGGCGCATCGTTTTCCTGCTAAACAGAGAAAGAAGGCAGACCCGTCTACATCTCTTCCTCGGGCAATTCTTATCTCACTAAATAATTTTTGGGCCCGTGAGGCTCTCTATGACCTGGCACGACCCAACAAGAAGGCCCATGCGAAGGACTGCGATTTTTTTATCAGACCTGATTTTTGTCAATCTACTGTTGACCTTCGCTGGAGGTTGCGGCAGTTGATTCCACAGTTCCAGGTAAAAGGAGTACAGGTTTTTCTTCAGAACCCGGCTAAGCTGAAGATTATTGCCAAAGGACGGTCACAGATGTTTTTTGATGAACTGTCTGCCAAGGAATTCTTGCAGACCTACAAACCTTAGAAAGTTGGACTAGGCTGTTCAGACTGGTCATGTTGGTTTTTGTGCTTTGACTTTTCTCTCTGTTTATATCTGATTGATTTATATCTGATCTACGATATGACAAGCAGGTCTATTATCGATGTTTGAGACGAGGAGTGGGGGGGGTCTGGGTGCCCGACTCTGCATCACAAGGGGCAATGGTCCCATTGCCTTATGGGGTTGGCAGGGTGGGTTTGAGTGGGGGAGGGGGGGCTACTAGGGGTAGGGGGTGGTTGTATTGGGGGGTATGTTAAGGGCGGGTAGGTTAAGGGGGGAGCTGAGGGTGAAAAATTTGGTACTGCATGATTTCTTTTTATGTGGTATGGGGCGATCCCTTTATTGTATTATGTTTCTGCTCATAGCCTTAATCTGAAACTAAAATTCCGCACTCTATTATCTTCTTGTGGCCGTAATTTTGCAAAGAGTGAGAATGGCAAGAGGGGGATAGAGGGGGATAGCTCTCGAGAAGCGGTGATGGTCTATGTGGAATAACAAATGTATCTATACAATGAGTAAACTTGTAGTTTGCACTCTTAATATATGTGGTTTGAATAATCCTAATAAGCGGTGAATTTTGGCCAAGGTAATCCAGGCTTTGTCCTGGGATCTTCTTTGCTTGCAAGAGACACATATTTCATGGTCAAATAGGGGCTGGCTCAAAACGCTGGGCATGGATCTGGTTGTATGTTCACGTCAGTCAATTAATTCTAGGGGCGTCGCTATTTTATGTAAAAAAGGGGTACTAACGCTCAGGAAATCTAAGGAGGATAAGTGGGGACGGTGGGTAGTTTCAGAAGTTATCTTTAATAACAAGATATTTATAATATGTACCGTATATGGTCCTAATCTGGACGATTCTGAATTTTTTGATAAGATTAATCTGGAACTGTCTATTTGGCCTCAACCCCTTATAATTTGTGGAGACCTAAATATACATTTTGATGGGGATTTTGATGTCATTGGTAGGCAGGTATACTATGGCAGGAAGCCAAGAGTCTATAAAAGTGTGCGTAGATTGACTCTGGATAATGGACTTTGTGAGGTCTGGTGTAGGCTTAATGCTGGTCAGACAGGTTATACGTTTTTGTCAGCCCCTCACAAATAGCTGGTCCGACTGGATTATTTTTTTGTCTCTTATTCTTTGCTCGGTAAGGTGTCTATACGCTCTTTGCCAAGGTTTATTTCAGACCATAACCCCTTAATTTTAGAGATTGAGTTTGACATGTTTATTCCCCGCAATTTCGAGTGGACCTTTGATGGAAAATTGTTCTTAGACTTGGAGCACTGCAATCGTATTAGGGATTGGATATCCTGCTTTTTTAAGATAAACAGGAACTCTGCTGCAGGAGGGATGGTCTGGGACGCTTTTAAGGCGGGACTCAGGGGTGAGACCCTGAGCTTCGCTGCACAAAAGCGTAAAAATTTGAAAATCATGGAAAAGCGTATTTTGGATCTTAGTATTGTGGAACGCGAATTAGATAAAAAAGTAAAAGAAGGAGCGGATTTGAATCAGGTGTTGAGAAAGCTCGCTATTAAAAAATCTGTAGTTTACCAGCAGTTTGCTGATGAGGCTGCTGCTAAATTCCAGCTCCATAAGAGGGAGTGCTATGAGTATGGGGAGAAGACTGGCAGAGTTCTCGCTAACCGACTTCGTCAAAAAGAGGTAAAAACAAAATTACTAAAATTAAAGATAATCAGGGAATAATTCAGGAATCTCCCCAAGGGGTTCGGAAAGCCTTCCAGACCTACTATGAGGATCTATACTCTGTTGAAAAAACGGATAAGGCGGATAGTTATTTAGCAGGGATTTTGCCCTCTTCATTAACAGCTGTACAGAGAGATATTCTGTCGGAGGCGATTACATGGGAAGAAGTGGAGGCGGCTTTTCTTTCGCTTCCGCGTGGCAAAGCGATGGGCCCTGACAAAATCCCACTTGAGTTTTACATTATGTTTAGGGCGGAGCTGAGGGTAGAATTAATGAATCTCTTTCTGTGCGCTTTTGAAGGTTCCCCTCCGGACTCATGGTCTAAAACGAGTATTGTGGTTTTGTAAAAAGAAGGGGAAGGATGGCCATCAGCTAGGGTCATATCGACCTATATCTCTAATAAATTCGGATAGCAAGATATATTCCAAACTACTTGCTAGGAGAATTGCTAGAGTCATTACTTCAATAGTTTCAGTACGCCAGTAAGGCTTTATTGCCGGTAGGGGCACTACTGATCATATAAGGTGTGTCATATCTCTATTAGACTGGGCACAGGCGACGGATTCCCAGATGGGGGTGGCCCTGTTGGATGCCAAGAAGGCATTCGACAGGGTCTCCTGGGATTTTTCGTGGTCGGTTCTTGTATGGAAGGGATTCCCTCTTGATTTTCTGACGGCTATCCAGGCCCTATATCGGAAACCAACCGCCACAATCCGGGTCTCAGGGGAGGAATCTGAGGAGCTCAGAGTATTCAGGGGCACTAGACAGGGTTGCCCTTGCTCGCCCTTTCTCTTCGCTTTATATATAGAGCCGCTAATTTTTAAATTGGAACATGATGTAATAATTGCTTCAGTTAAACCCAAGCAACATGATGTTAAAGTACTAGCCTACGCTGATGACTTAGCAGTCTTCACAAGGGATGTGGCTAGTGCTTTAAATAGAATTGAGATTTTGACTAAGGAATTTGCCGGGTTCTCAGGCTATGAATTGAACTTAGCCAAAACTCAGATTTTACATTCAGCCAGGGGACGCCCATCTTGTTCTAAAATAGTTGATGAGGCAGTATATCTGGGCATTAAACTTTCCACGAAAGTAGAGGACATCCCTGCTTTAAATGCTGAACCTACTGTTATGGCTTCTATTAAAATTTTGGAGAAATTAGACCACCTGCATTTGTCACTTTATGGTAGAAGTAATGTTATTAAAATGCTAATTTTTCCAATATTTTGGTATCTATTCCGAGCTATTCCGTTATGGTTTTCCAACTCTTTATTTGTGAGAATAGAGAGGATGTGCTCCCGGTTTATATGGAGCTATAAAAGGGCGAGAAGAGCCATGAGATGGCTCTATTTACCTAGAAGCCGTGGGGGGTGGTCTATCCCTAATTTCCGTCTTTATTATTATATATCACTGCTTCAGCACATTGGGGTCTTGATTTTTGGAGAAAGGGCTGCATGGGACCCGGCCACTTCTCCTTCAATTTATGAATTAACTATGGGTTCAGAAGCTCGGTATCTATTTGTCAGGATTATTGAACCGAGCTACTATAAGAAAACTAGATTTAAAATCTTGATGGCTGCGTTCTCTGTATGGAAAAAGACACGTGCGCTGTTTAAGATAAGGGATTTTAATCGTTATACTCCGATCGGCCTACTAGGGACTTTTTCTACAGTCTTTCAGGATTCCGTCGCGAGAAAGTGGCGTGCTGCCGGTATTAGGACTATTGGGGATCTTTGTGAATATAGCCAAAGTAGGACGTATGTCTCTTTGAGGGAGAAATTTGCTCTTGATAAGGGCGTTTTTTTCAAATATTTACAGCTGCGGAGCTTTCTAGATAAAGCTATTACAAAGGGCATCTGCTCACTTGAGGGAATACCCATTCTTGATGTAATAATGCGTAGGGGTAAGCTGGCGCTAATGTATCAAGAAGTTAGTCGGGGGCAGCAAGATTACCTTTTAATACAGGAACAAAAATGGGAAAATAGGCTTGAGGTTTCGAATATAGATCTACAGGAAGTTCTGGAAATGGCTAATTTAATACTGTTGACTGGGAGTTTTAGGAGCCAGTGCTATATGGCGATTTTTGACTTATACTATACTCCCGCTAAGATAGCTAAATGGAAGACCTGAAGGGGGGATAGGTGTCCCCGGTGCGGTGCGATTGCAGCTGATGCCGCGCATATGTTTTTTTTATGTCCGTCTTTCCTGCGTGATCTACAACATTTTTTGAATTTTTCCTTGGCAATTCCGGTGGTCCTTAACGCGGGATTGGTATTGCTTGGCATCGAATTTGACACAATACCTAACAAACGGCTAGCACCACAAAAGGGCTTTTTATTTTTATGTATGGCTGTGATGCGTCTTTGTATAACTTCGCAGTGGTTGAGCCAGGACCCACCCCAATTTTTTGAATGGAGGGCTAGGATTCTTGCTTTGTATAATATGGAAATGGCTCTATATAAACTGAAAGGTTATAGAAGAAAGACATTTGGGGAGCAACTATGGGCACCAATTACAGGTTGGCTATGATTAAAGGCTACATTTAAAAATTGTAATGAATTTGTCTCAGTTTTGTATTTGTTTTGTAAAAGGATTTGTTTTCATGTAATATTAATGAAATCTGCTTTTGCTGAATAAAAATTATAAAAAAAACAACAACAAAAAATAAAGAAACTACATTGTGCCTACCGACCAGAGGCTTCTGGTGTGGTTGAACAGATGAATGGTACTATCAAAAATAGAATAGGTTAAATGTGTTTAGCCACAGGTATGAAATGGCCGGATGTCTTGCCTGTAGTACTCATGACTATTAGATCAATTCCAGACAGAACTACAGGATTAAGTCCTCATGAAATAATCATGGGACGAACCATGAGACACGTATTTATACCAGACAACAAGCTGATGACTATAACTGATGACATGGTGTTGTAATACTGTAAAAGCCTGGCTGACGCAGTTCATTCTGTGTTTCATCAGGTTGGAGCGGATGCCACCACCCTTGAAAAGAAGCCAGCCCATGATCTGAGCCCAGGTGACTAGGTAAGGATAAAGGTCCACAGAAGAAGAAATTGTTTGGTTCCAAGGTGGGGAAAGCCAAGACAAGTCATTCTGACCATGACAACAGCTGTGAAGTGTGCTGGTCTGGAAAACTGGATTCAGGCAAGTCACACATTGAGAATCCCAAATCCAGTGGATAGCACAGAAAAATAATATTTTGATGAATCAGAATCAAGTACTGAGTCAGATGATGAAGAGTCAAAAACACGAGAAAACTCTGAAAGGGGGGAACAGAACCAAGTCTAACTTTAGTCCCCAGAAGTAGCTCTCTGAGAAGAAGATTGCAGATTTCTGAATCCAGCGATTCTGGAAACGAACAAGAAACGCAAGGTTCTAGAAAAGAACACAGAAAGAAAAGAGGGAAAGATACTGAAGAAACAATAAAAGAAATTCGTGAAAAGGAAGTACCAGATGAGAGACTGAGAGAAATTCCATCGGAAATAACAAATTTAAGTGAACAAGAGACAGGTACAGAGAGAGAGGGACAGATTTCTGCGGAAGACCCCTGAGGAGGTGTAGGGAACTGCAACATCCAGTTAGGTGAAGGGACAAGTAGCCAGCAGGAAGATTGCGTGTCAGAGACCCGAGGAGGGACAGAAGTAGGGGAAACAAAACAAGTGGTGGAAGAGGAAATTGTTGAAAAGAAAAAGCAAGTTGAGACAGAGTCTGAAGAGAGCGAAAATGAATCTGATGGTCGAGTTCTAAGAAAGAGAGCTTGGAGGAATGAAAAGAACGACAAAGGAAGTACAGTAAAAAGAGTTGCAAAGGATGAAATTTGGCCCAATAAAATAAAGAAATTGAGATATTGAGACACGAGTGAATTTACCAAGGTGAATGAAGTAACAAGTCAAGAAAAATCAAAAGAAGACGAAACAACTGAGAATAAAGAAAGTAAAAGAACAAGGAAACCTAACCAGAAGTATAAGTCACCAGAATGGACGTACGTGGCTCTGCCTGAAAAGGGAGAAGAGGCAGATAGTCAAGGAAATCCAGAGGAGGCTGTACGGAAAGTGGTTGAAGAAGAGGAAGAATCGGAAATCCTGAGAGTTCTCTTGTCCGACGTTGGTGAAGAAGAAACGGAAGTTCAGGAAATTCTGTACTTGGATGACGAGAGGAAAGTGAAGAACAATGAGATGCCAAACTGAATAGATCAAGAAAGCTGTTGATGAAGAAAATAAGAAATTAAGTCAAAAGATAGATACTGGTAGAACCAAATAGGTGTTAGAGCCTTAGGTTAGAAAACTAGTTGTGAAGTGAAAGAGGCTAAGTCAAAAGACACGGTCCAATTTTAACAAAGATGGCTAACATAGATAGTAGCAAAGGTAGATGTACATTCATGAAAAGATGGTGTAAAATGTGTTGTTGTTGTACAGGATTATTAATGCTTTTATGGAGCATCCTTGCTCTTCTTATTTCTTTTAAAGTCACTATAGATACATTAGAAGGACATAGTGAGAACAAAACTAATATAGGGAAGATTCAAAAGGTAGTTCCGACTAGATTAGATAACAATTATTTACATAAAGACAGGTCAATAACAAATTTTTCTAATAATGTGTTTTCAAAATTATTGTATGAATATGTAAAGACAATGGATGAAAGGGACCGCTACGTATTCATGCAGTTACCTGCCTCTGTTTCTGAAGGAGCGACATATCATCACCTCCCAGCAACGTATGGATTAACATGTAGTGTAATAGCCTTTAACAAACTAAACAAGGTAAAACCTGCTAGGGTATTAGGTGAATTTTTCTTAGAAACTAAAGAACTAACATTAGAACATATTTTTAGAAATAATTTGACGTGCAGTTTGAAGAAAGAGGAAAGGACATTCTTAGACATGGTTGAAGAAAGGAGACTGAAAATGCAAAGAAAGGCAGTAGAAGAAGGGAAAGTGGAGAAAACAGTCTGGGATGTAGAAAGGGAAAAACACTTGAAAGGAGAAGCTAGTCCAACTATAGCTTTAGATTGGCCTCAGAAAGGGAAATTTTGTATTCGAAGGAATCAAACTGTGTATGATAATTATTTTTTAGGTAATAGTGAGTGCCATGATACATACCGAATCATGGGTGGATGGGGATTTAAAGGCGCAAAAGATCCAGTCTTTCCTGGATTATATTTTATTTGTGGGAACAGGGCATATTATCGTTTGCCAGACCATTGGTATGGCACATGTTATGTAGGCCTGGTTTTTCCGAAAATTTTTCATATGGATAGAGGAGAAGATGGTGTACATAGTTTAAGTAATCATTTAGTACGTAGGAAGAGAGACTCTTGGACAGAAATTGTAGGTGACATTTTTGGAGCATTGATACCAGCAGTGGAAATATCTCTGAATGCAAACAAAATTAGAAAACTTTCAACAGTAGTGGATCGGTTGTCAACAAGCACCGCTGGAGGATTTTTATTGGTAGACACTGAAATGGTTGCCATGCGTGCTATGGTAATGCAAAATCGAATTGCCCTTGATATATTATTGGCAAAAGAGGGTGGAGTCTGTGAAATGCTGAAAGTTCAACATTGTTGTACTTACATTCCTGACGAAAGTAAAGATCTGAAAATTTATATTAGGAATATTACTGAATTGCATGATGAAATTGTACCACTGGAGGTTGAAGGTGTTTGGGAAAAGATCGGAAAGAAAATAGCTGCTATTAAAAATGTCCTAGTTAAGCTTGGTAGTACATTTATAGGTAAAATATTGTTTCCATTAACATGTGTGATTTTCATAATATTAGTGATAAGATTAGGTTGTATTTGTTGTAGACATAATAAAAACAAGTAAAGAGTAAAATGCGAAAAATTAAGAAGAAAAGACAAGAAACAAGAAAGAGAATTTGAGGAGATAGAATTGAAGGAGTGGAAGGAGAGTATGTATGAATCAGCAAAAAGAGGAGATGTGGGTGAGACTGAATTATGATTAAGAGCAAGAAAACATTTTAAAAATCCATAAAAGACAGAACAAAAAAAATTTGGGTTGGTTGGTATGGTGATAAAATCACCAAACGGGGGATTGCTGGAGCGGGTGATTCAAAAAAAAATTGTATACCCTCCCCATTTTGCATGTTTATACTAATTAGATTAATTAATTAATTAATTATAATCAAACTAATGGAATGAAGTGAAAATTATTAATCAATCTTATTAATAATTGAAATACACGTGGGATTGCTTTGCATGACTTTGTTAATTCGTAAACTAAATTATGTACGCATACTAATGGTAGACAATTAGAATATTGCATGATATATGTTGCTTTTGTGATGTATTTGTGATTTGTGCTTTATTTAGTAAGTATAAACCGCTTGAGTGTTGCTTTTTGCTAGATAAATACATACACATATGGGTATTAGCGAGGGAATACCATTTTATTAGTTATTTTTATGTATTAATTGTGTTTTGTGTTTCTTTTGCTTAAGTTGACCATTTGGGCCTGCCACACAATGGCTGCCTCCGGTACTTAACATGACTGTCAACGCTACACGAGGTTTTGGGTGAAGTGCGCCTGCGCTAACGCCAGCTACAGTGGCCTCGTCATGACCCTAACCAGACTGTACCCACCAAGGTCGCCCTGGGAAGCAAACCAGCTTTTCGAAAGAACAATAAGACGCCTCTTAAAACCGGAACAAGCAAGACTGATGATCTAAGAGACATTAGTTCATGAGAACCCTCTCAGACGATCTTCGATTGTGCAATCAGAGGAGCTGGAAACCAATATTTGTTACATTTTGTCAATGATTTTACTATAAATTATGGTAGAATAGAGAGGTTGGTGCTGGTTCGTTTTTGGCTTTTCTCGATTTCCTGACGTTATGCTGACAGAGAGGACGATGACGCTGCAGGACAGCTGTTTCCCTGAATCTTTGACGGACTGAATTAATGCCCAAACTCCTGATGAACTGAAATTACTAAATTTGATGGGCATAGATTTGCGAGACTACCGGATTTGACTTAGAGGACGACAATTAGCCAGAATAGGTAAATATGATGATTGGCGACTTGAATAAATGAATGATTTAATTTGCATTAATTAGATAAAGATTGAATTGATTAACTACAGAATGAGTTGGGTTGTTTATTCATTGAAAATGTATTAATTTAAAGGTAAATTAGAGAATTGGAAGTCAACCTAAGCCAGCAACTAACTGATCCATCCCGATTAATGAGAGGAATACTAAGGGTAAAGTTCAGGGCATAATGAGTATCAGAAGGTTGTGTAGATTTGTTGCTCATTAGGGTAAAGAGGTAATTCCTTTGATGTCAGCGTTTGGAAGATAATCGCCTCCCGAGAAACACAGATTGATGGTGAGTGAATGTTGGTGTTATGGGCCCCACCAGCGAATGTATGAATAGTGAGTGTTTGTGAGATCTTTGGTCTGTGACAGAGGGAGGGATTTTGTACTCCACGCTGCAGCACGTGACTGACTCTATAAGTAAGTGATTAAACGTATCTTACTGAATGAATGGGTTAGTGACTAAACTGTGTGATTCTCGGTATCCGTCTGTCTGTTGGTGTGTAAGCGGCTGCATGGGTTTGTGAATAACTACATAAGTGTCTATATGAGTTATTGATTGGTTGTCTGAGTATCTGTATGGGTGCCTAAGTGTTTGTGTGGGTGGGGTGTGTGTGACTCTGTGCATAGATGTGTTAGTGGGTGATTCACTGGGTGCATGGTTTGAAGTGTGCATCTGTGATGGACTGTATGGGTGGGTGAGTGTGTGTATGGGTGTGTTAGTGAGTGAATGTATATCTCAGTGGTACATATGTGAGTAACTACATATATGAAAGGAAGTATATATGTGTGTTAGAGTATATAAATGGCTACTAGAGAGAGTGTGTGATTGTGAGAGTTGCTGTATGGATGAGTGTTTGCTTGTATCAGTTATTGAATAAGAACGTAAGAATGTGCTAGTATTTGTATGAGTAAGTGAGCTGGCGTGTGTATAACTGTATAGGTCAGTAAATGGGAGTGTGATTAATTATTTGCATGACTGACTAGGTGTGTGAGTACCTTTATGGATGAGTGGCGGTGTGTGAGTGTCTATATAGGTGTATGAGTGCATATGATAGTCCTGTACTGAGTGACCATAAGTATGAGTGACTGTACGGGTGAGTGAGTGTATGTGTGTGTAGACCTAAGAATCAATGAGTGGGTATGTAGTTATTGGTGTTGGAGTGTCTATGGTTTTGAGAATGGCAGTCTGTAGTTTAGAGTGGGTGTATCTAAAGTTATATTAGGGTGTGAGAAGAAGCATGAAATTATCACATGGATGATGAAATCAGTGATGTCATCAGTGATGTCATTTGAGATGTCATCAGTGAATTAATCAGTGATGTCACTGACCATGTCATGAGTGATGTAATATGTGACGTCATCAGCAGTGCATTGCGGGGGCACGAGTTATAGTTAGCTGAACTAACTATAATGGGGGAATTTCAATGGTTTTGTATGAGTGAAATGTCCAACTATAACTTTCCCTAAAACCTATGGTTTTTTCAGTGAATTTCTAAGGTTTTTTAAATGCTAATTTCTAACTAAAACGTGCCTGAAACCTATGGTTTTTTCAGTGAATTTCAAAGGTTTTTTAAATGCTAATTTCTAACTATAACATGCCTGAAACCAATGGGCCCGATTCACAGAACTAACTTAAGACAAAATCCTAAACTTACTACCATTTTCATATTCACAGAATGCACTTACTCATTTTGGTATTCACAGAAGACACTTACTCACTTCGGTATTCACAGAAGTTAGGAGTCCTAACTTTAGGACTCCTAAATGCCTTCTGTGAATACCGAAAGTCTTAAAATTTGGATTTTTCTCAGTTTAGGAGTGCTAAAGTTAGGAGTCCTAACTATACTACTACTAAACTGTGAAAAATCCTAATTTTAAGGCTTTCGGTATTCATAGAAGGCATTTAGGAGTCCTAAAGTTAGGAGTCCTAACTTTACTACTACTAAATTGAGAAAAATCCTAATTTTAAGGCTTTCGGTATTCACTGAAGGCATTTAGGAGTCCTAAAGTTAGGACTCCTAACTTCTGTGAATACCGAAATGAGTAAGTGCATTCTGTGAATACCAAAATGAGTAAGTGCCTTCTGTGAATACCAAAATCGGGCCCTATGTTTTTTTCAGTGAATTTCAAAGGTTTTTCAAATGCAAGTTTCTAACTATGCCTGCAGAGGTGGGACATGTGAAGAAAGAAGAAAAAATGCACAGAAAGAAGCAACAGAAGACGAAGCAAAGTGCAGGAAAAAGCAAGACATGTGCAGAAAGAACCAACAGACAAGCAGAAATAGGCCTTGTTGAAAAATTATCCTGTGCCCACAACTTTCCAGACTGGTACTGGTGGTAACTTACTCTGACTAACCAGGCCTAGAGCCAGGTCTATGCTAAAAGACACTTAGAATACTGTGAAAACACCTACATACACTAGGGAACACTATGTGTTGGGGTACCCCTGTGATTAGCATGACCTCCTCTGTAAGGCCCTAGTACATAATAGGGCAGGGGGATTAAAACTACCTCTTAAAAAGCGCTACGGCGCATTTGCACAGTGGTGAAGGGAGGGGGGCTGAGGTGACATGAGTGCAAACACGCCCTGTGGCCATTTTAAGTTGGGAGATTAAGTCCCCTCGAATCCTGACGGTCCCTGGGGTCCAACTAGCCAACCAGGTACCTCCAGTAAGCGGAACAGAGCAGCATTGCAGAGAGGTGTTAAAAGGGGCATGGTCTGGATCACCTCTCTGCAACGCAGGCCTCTGGCACTTACTGGAGGTACCTGGTGGGCGAGTTGGCCCCCAGGGGCCCTCAGGATTGAAGGGGAATTAATTCTCCAACTTGAAACGCGCCACAGGGCGCGTTTGCAGAGTGTTGCTGGGAGAGGACGGGGCCTCGCGATGCCGGTGTTTAAAACAAAACAAAATTAAGAAGTGGAGCTGTGTGGCTTCCCTCCCTTTCCTATTTTATTGGCCCTGAGGACCCCATCCCCCAGGGCCTGACCCCTTTTCTTTTTTTTTTTTTAAATGGAAGTGGGCCATGTGGCCCCCCTCCCGAGGCCATATTCGGCCCGAGGCATGGCCAGTGTTTATTTATTTTTTATATCTTTGGAGGGGGGCTGCGTGGCCCCCCTCCTCAGGCCCTTTATGACCCCGGGGACCCCATCCCCCTGGGCCGGCCTTTGCATGTTTTTTAAAAAAATATATTTATTATTTTAATTAAGGGGGAGGGGGGCCGTGTAGCCCCCCTCCCGGGCCACTTTTGGCCCCAGGGACCCCATCCCCCAGGGCCTGGCCACTTCATTGGGGACTGTGGGGGGAGCCCCAATGCCCCCACGGTCCCAGCTGGCTCCCCGCCTCATTGCTGACATGCAGCTCCCCGTGTGGAAAAGCAATGTGGTTTGAATTTTGGAAGAGAGAGCAGAACTGCTTAACAAAATTACACCAAATTAGGCAAAAAGGTAGCTCCTGGTTCGGAAAGCGACCTTTTTTTTAAATGGTGTAAATCCTTTCAGTAGTTCCTGAGAAACTCAATAATTAAAAAAATTATATATCTGGCTGCCGCAATGGATCCACGAACCCGCCCAAGCACAAGCTTCATTCTGATTGGCTGTCAACACTCCAAACCAAGAAGTGTTGGCTGCCATCTTGTGACTCAGTAAAACTGAGTCACAAGAAAAAAGGGAAGAAAACGGCTCTTCATTTTAATAAGCTCCTGAGTGGGCCAGGTGCCGGGGCTATGTTATTAATATTTGCAGGAGCCACGTGGGCCCCCACAGCCCTGGGGACCGCCACCTCCCCGGGGCTTAAATGATAAAAGAATAGCACGGGAACCACCACCTACCTGGGGAATTTTTATATTTGTGGTGGCCTCGTGGGCCCCCATGCCCTGGGGACCGCCACCTGCCTGGGGCTTCAATGTATAAATGCGGGGTCACACCCCCCAGAGCCCCAGGGACAACCACCTCCTCAGGGCAACATAAATTAAAAGTAAGTGTGGGGGGCTCCTGCCCTCCCCACACTGCCCTGGGTACCCCCACCTCCCCGGGGCTTACATAAATTACAATATGGGGGTCCGTTGCGAAATCCAGGGGACCACTACTTCCCCGGGGATAGGTAAATGTTGGGAGCCCTAGATGGCCCAGGAGACTGCCACCCCCCAGGGCCAGCTCCAACAATGTCCCGTGGTGTCCACCCCCGGGACATTGCAGTTTGCTATGGCAGGCGGGGAGAAGTGCTCTCGCACTGCTCTCGCACTGCTCTTGCTTCCATGAAGCGAAGCAGATTTGCTTTTGGGCAAAGGGAGCTGCATGTTAGCAGCTCCCTTTGTCCAAAAACAATGCCGACTCCCAGGTTAACTTTTTACATACTGTTACTAAATGATACAATTGCATCTTCAGATGTTCCTAGGTCCTACAAGTATCATAGTGATCAGTAATGAAATATAGCCAGCATTTCTATTACAGCAATATTAATAGAACTGCTGTTCAGTAGTGTAGGCTGACACATAACCTCAGTGGTATTATCTCATTCCTATCTTTTCAAGGTAAACAATTTTTATTTAATATGCTGCTAAGACAATCTGCCTTCAAACTATTGTGTGCAGCCTTCACTTTATATTGCAGGTTGTCCACTTACTGGTGCAAATAAAATTGATGGATACTGGTCGCCTAGATTCAAAGTATTAACACTGAACCTTCATATGATTCATATCGCCAATGGTTATGAGATAAATGCGAAGGCAGAGTTTGAAGAGGATAGTAACGGTTCATTTGCTGTGACCAAATAATGGGTGAATATGGGATGATTAAGACGGGACAATATTATTTTAAGGTCATCATGAGATGAATAAATGACCACATATACACTTTTGGAAAATTGTTGCCATCCTCAAAGGTATGAATATTTTTGAAATACAGAGTTAGAACTGATAGACACAGTTCAGATTTTATGGAAGGAAAAGAGGAGCAGAGTTCTTTTACTATTATGAGCCTTTTTGAGGGAGCTATATGAGTAACTTTTAAAATTTGACAGGTATGCCTTGCAAACACTGCTGTTTAACCAACTAAGGCCCTATTTAGATTTTTTTGGGCAGAATATTAAGTTACAAACTTGGTAGACGATCTGTCTCCCATATTACAAGCTCATTATATCCTTCGGCACTTGTAATAAAGCAGAAGCAATATTTGTTATGTTTTGCACAGTATCCCGTCTGCCAAAAAAAAAAGGCCCTTTGTCTTTCTAATTGATGAACTGTGTCTCTTCTTATTCAGTTATGCAAGGACAAATGCATACATATGTTTATAAAGAACATTGAAAATAGGGCAGAGAAGGTCCAGGTTATGCTATTCTTTATTAGTTATCTTGGGGGTTCTAAAGGTTATGATGGTGGAGACTACTAATTGTAATAGGAAAGCATTAATTAAGGCACATGGATAGAGCAGAACACTAATGCTGAAAGGAAGACATTGATTAAGGCACATGTAGGTTGGGTGAATTGTGGGTCCCTGAGATTGCTGTTTTACTTTAGTCCTATTCAGCATCTTTCATTATAACACATCAACCAGTGGGACTTATAAAGTGGGGCTTGTTACCACAGGAGATCTCCAGGCACTGGAGGGATATGTAAGCCTTGGTCTGAGGGCAAATGGTGGTCAAACAACCATTTCTTGAGCTGCTTCCTGAAGTCCTTCAGAGATGGGGAGGTGCGCAGGTGGAGTGGGAGGTTGTTCCAGGACTTGCTGGTGAGGTAGGAGAAGAAACAACCTCCGCAGCAGCTACAACAGATGCAATGATATGGGCCAGAGCGAGGTTGGAGAATCCAAGCTCTCTGGTGGATTGGTAGAATGTCAGGTGGTTGTTGGTGGAGCAGATCTGGTTTTGTGAAGGACTTTGTAGGAGTGCATGAGGAGCTTGAAGAGACATCTTTCCTGGACGGGTGGCCAGTGGAGAGCTCTAAGGTGGGGAGTGATGCTGATTCTTTGGGGGAGGTTGAGGATGAGTCTGGAGTCAGTTCAGGAGCTGTTTGGTAGTTCTGGCATAGAGAGTGTAGCCGTAGTCGAGTCGGCTGGAGATGAGGGCTTCTGTGACTGTCTTCCTGGTTGAGACTGGGCTGCAGCGGAAGATCTTGCAAAGCATGCAGAGGGTGTGGAAGCAGGCAGAGGAGATGGCATTGATCTTTTGCTTCATGGTCAGGTAGGTGTCCAGGATGAATCTCTGAGGTTGCATGCGTGGCCGGTGGGGGTGGTAGTTGGGCCAAGAGCAGAGGGTCACCAGGTTATGTCCAAAGGGCAGGGGTTGTTTCCGAAGATGAAGACCTCTGTTTTGTCCAAGTTGAGTTTGAGGCAGTTTGCCTTCATCCAGGTGGTGATGTTGGGCAAAGTGTTTTGGAAATTGGCTCTTGTGGTGTTGACATCTTCTGTGAGGGATAGGATGAGCTGGGTGTTGTTAGCATAGGAGATTATGCTGAGTCTGTGGGTGCGGGCGATGTCTGCCAGTGGCATCATGTAGGTGTTGAAGAGGTGAAGAGCCCTTTGGGATTCCACATTTTATGTCTTTGTGTGCAGAGGAAAAGGGTGGTAGGTGGATCCTCTGTGTTCAGCCAGTGAGGAAGGAGGAGATCCAGTTGAGTACATTGCCTTGGATGCCAATGTGGTGGAGTCTGGTGAAGAGGGTGTGGTGGGAGATGGTGTTGAAAGCTCCCAATAGGTCAAGGAGGATGAGGGCAGCTCTACCACCTAGGTCGAGGAGGCATCTGATGTTGTCTGTTGCAGCTATCCAGGTGATCTCGGTGCTGTGATTGGGCTGAAATCCAGATTGGGAGTGGTCGAGCAGGTTGTTTTCTTCAAGGTAGCCTGTGAGCTGGTGGTTGATGGCTTTTTCCAGGACTTTGTTGGGGAATGGGAGAAGAGGTTTGGGGTGATAGATTTTCAGTTTGTTGGGGTAGGCTGAGGGTTTTTTCAGGAGGGGTTTCACCTCGGTTAGCTTACATGCATTGGGGATAGTGACTTTGGTGATGGAGGTTTTCAGGGGTTCTGTGATGTAGCATCTGATTACTTTATTTCCTAGGTTGTAGGTGTGGTGTGGGCAGGGGTCTATCCGAGACCCAGAGTGGATGGAGTTCATGATGGAGATGGTGTCTTCGGGTGAGAGCTACTTCCAGTTGGTGATTCAGTAGGGGTGGGAAGCAATGGTTTGGGTGTGGAGGTGGTTGAGGTCGGTGGGTTGGTGGTCGAAGTTGCTGTAGATGTCAGAGATCTTGTGGTGAAAGTAATCTGCTGGAGTTTCGCAGAGAGCTTGGGAGGGATGGATCGTGTTCTCAGTGGCAGAGGGGCAGGTGAAGTCTCTGACGATGCTGAAGAGTTCCTTGGTGTGGTTGACTCTTGCCTCTGTGCAGGTTTTGAGGGCTTCTTTCTTGGTATCTCTGAGATGGTAGTGGTAGCTTTTGAGGGTGAATCTGAAGGAGTCTAGGTTGGTGAGGTTCTCGTTGCAGTGTATGTTTCTCTCTAGTTTTTTACAGCAGCGCTTGAGAGTCAGTAGCTCTGGAGTGAACCATCTGGCTCGCTTGACGGGTCTGCTGCCGGTGGTGGTCTTCTGGGAGACAATGATGTCGGCAGCTGTGGAGATCCAGTTGGAGAGGTTTTGGACCTTGAGTTCGAGGGTGCCTGAGGGGAAGGGTCCTGCCTCTTTCAGGACGGCGGTCCAGATGGGCTTTGTGACTTCACCCCAGTTGCGGCGAGGGTGGGTGGTGGGTCTCGTCAGACATGGACACTATTTAAGTTACTGAATGTGTTCATGGTGAACTGAGTTGATTGTTTATGGGTCTCCTTGAACACTGCACAATGACCAGCGTGGGCCAAGCCAATAATGTCATAAATGGATAATAAAGACTGCTAAAGCAGGCCTTCAGGATTTGCCAGAAGCTGCAGATATATGATCACGTCAAATTAGATATAAAAGCACCATTATCGCTTCTAATTGAGCCCAGGTTCATGTTCCAAACACTTTTCATTTTCATACGATCTACTGGAACAAAGGGCCTGCATATAGACATCAGTTGGCTACTTATTCATTTACTACCCAGAAATGTTGATGACCGACTGCACACCTGCTTGTGTATGCTCTTACTAAAGACAGAAGCACTGTAGTTGATGATTGTCAGTATAAGGTCTGAAACAGAGAAACTCCCTTGATACCTACCTGATGGTGGAATCAAATTACCTCAGATTCAGAAAAGTAGTCAAGTCCTCAGAACTGAAATGTTCCGAGAGTCATAGGACTGTAGATGTGCTCCATTGCCAGGGACTGAAAAATGGCAGATATGGGTTTTGTGGCATTTTTGACTGAGCACTAATTTTACTTGCTGCATGATTTTTCTTTTGCCACACCTTAAATCTGTGTGCTCATACATTATTATAGGATGACTGGGCAGGAAGGAACAAAGAAATGAGGGAAGGACGGAAGGAAGGAAGAAAGGAAGGAAGGAAGGCAGGAAGGAAGGGAAGGAAGGGAAGGGAGGAAGGAAGGAAGGAAGGAAGGAAGGAAGGAAGGAAGGAAGGAAGGAAGGAAGGAAGGAAGGAAGGAAGGAAGGAAGGAAGGAAGGAAGGAAGGAAGGAAGGAAGGAAGGAAGGAAGGAAGGAAGGAAGGAAGGAAGGAAGGAAGGAAGGAAGGAAGGAAGGAAGGAAGGAAGGAAGGAAGGAAGGAAGGGAGGGAGGGAGGGAGGGAGGTCACGAAGAGACATTCATGGATTAATTAGTTAGAAATAACTGACTCATATAATTAGATTCTGATTATTTCCATATTTGCATTTTAAGATAAGGCTAATTTGTGATTAGTTTGTATAGTATTCCGAAAATATAATTTTGTCCCAGAAAATTGTTTTTCTTAGCTGTTGTTTAATTTTAGATGGTTAACTAAGTGTATTTATTGGTTTTCATAGAGCATGTCCCCTTTTGAAAATCTACTGAGAAAACTTTTGACAAAACATGTACATCATTTCACAAAGATTTTCTCGGGCATTTTCTGACTTTGCCCTAATTAGCCAGCATGAATTATTATTATATATATTGTGTGGAAAATCTATCTATCTGCTTGGTCACCCTCGATTTTGTATCCACATTTTCTTGGATCCTAATTTTGCTCATATTTTGCTGTTCATCGAGAAACGTCTAGTCTATGCTGCAGTGCACGTGTTTTGCCCCCAAAATGGTGCTGTTAAAATTGGTTTCACCCAATCAACTTATATAACCCTTCCTATATTGCCAATGTATAACTTGTAGAAAATGTATCAGTGGCATGGGTGTTAAATATCATATCTGTAATGCAGTGTTTATTTACACCACCAACATATGTGACTCAAATGTATTGCTGCCATAAGCACCAATGTGCTCTAGCTTGACTGCAGTTTAAATTCACTACAGTGACACATGTAAAGGAAAAGTGCAAATGTCATATAGGAAAACCAATTTTTATTTAGTATTAGGTCAATAAGTGTGTCTTCTAAGCCTACAGGACACGGTGTTTAATATATAAGCCACGTGGCACATTACATATTTCAAATAGTATTTCAGCAGAGTTACTAAGGACCCACCACAGTCTTCCGTATCTAAGTTTAGGGTATGTTCTCCAGGAACAGTACTAGGCAACTCATATTGTCACCTGAGAAAATGCTAACAAAATGAATTAAAGTTATTTTCATCTCAGTTTACACACTCTAATGAAATGATGAAATTAAAATGTCGATAACACTAGTGGAAAAGTAACTTTCTAAAAATGTATTTGTGCTTCCAAAACTGTCTTTACCCGTATCTTACCTCAGAGACTTAATATCATTCATGGTTGAAGTTAACATCCTAGTTTTCCAGAAGACAACTGATAGACGCTTGAGGCAAGAAAGGCAGAGTTGTTGCAGAAACTGGTCACTTAGCAGGGATTAGCCATCTGGTAGAAAGGACATTGTTCATAATATCTCTTTTGAGAAGTAGATGCCAAATGGGCCTTACCTGACCTGATTCAATTCATTCCCAGATTCTTCCACAGTGGCGTAGCTAGGCCTTAGGCTGCCTGTGGCGGCCCCTATGTTTCCTGGCAGCCTGATAGAAGAGCGGGACAGGCGGGGGGTGCTGGCGAATCACATGGCTGTGACGGCCGCAGGCAAGCGCAGGGGGTTAGGGGGTGTTGCCGATTCTTGTTGCAGGTAAAAACGAGGGAGGGGGCCAGCTGCCACCCCCAAAACTCTTGCCATCTGGGGCGGTCCGCCCCCACCACCCCCCCTAGCTAAGCCACTGGTCCTCTAGACCTCCAGGCACCAATCCTAGCTTAGCAGTGAGCCAGCTTGGATCCTGGCAGCTGAGAGGTTACCTCATTTAAATAGGGGTGGGATTTAGGGAGAGCCAAAAACCCTCCTGATGGAAGAAGGGTTTAGCCATTTTGGATTTAGAGCTTGAGGGAATGTTTACAGTAAAGAAAAGAAGAACTGCTGCAAAAACAAGTGGTCAAAAGGCAAGATATGAGACAGGATTAAGTTGGAAAGTTATCTAGTGACGTGCTAGAGCCCACAAGAGGACCTGCAACTCACCAACACCTCCTCAGCACAGTCCTGGACCTAGAAAGATTACACCCACTGAAGAAGGCCCTGCTGAAAGTAAGAAGACTCCAAGTCCTGACTCATGCTGGGACCAATGAACTAGAACTGCTTTCCAAGAGTCAGTAGGATATCTCCTCTTTCCATGATCCAGGGACACAAGTAGCAGACTCCTTATTCTCAGAGGGCCCAGATGATCACAGAGCACTGAAGCCTGAAATAGCCTTGGCTCTACCAAGACCTGGAGCCTAGAAGCCTGACCTGAAACCCTAATCAGATGAGACAAACAATATACATCATATAAACATGCAGTTGTAGGGTCTACTTGCCCAACTGTAGAGGCTTTTTATCTTGATTCCCTACATGGGAAACATATTATCCCCATGGGAGGAGGGGTTACATGACTCAATAGCCTCCCTGAGAGGAGTTGGTAGGAGAACAGGCCACAAATAGGTTCCCGAGGTGACATGGCACCTTTGATGATTGTGTGACCACTATGTTTTTGTCTTATATGATTAGGAAAGTTAACATGGGATACATTCTATAGCATCTTGCTAGTCCTGATGAAAGCCGTGGACCCAAGAGGCCTATCAAAATAAGGATGAAACATTTTGACAATTCAGTAGGGTGATGAGCCAATATATGAGTTTTTTATATACAACAATCAATATTAAAGGCCTGAGTTGGTCAAGCTATTGTTATCTCTTTCCAAAGACACTGACTGCAGTAATATCTAAAGTGCTTACTGGAATATGGTTGATCTCATCCTGGTTTTCTTGGGCCAGGATGAGAAATGATGATGAAGCATGACACAAATAGAGTCAGTGAGGGTCTAACAAGAAAACCCTTTGGGTTGTCTAAAGAAGGATATAGTTCTCTTTTCATCATCAAAAGGGTTTGAGAGTCAACATCTGTACAGAAAAACCTCACTGGAGAAAGAAGACGATTCGTGGGTCTGCCTCTTGCATATGCACCAAGACACCTCAGGGCATTAGTTCATGCTCAATAAATTACTCATTCATTCATCCATTCAAAAGCAATTCTCAGCTGTTCGAAGAGTTTCAGGATGCAACCTGTAAGGAATTTGGAAATTACTCGAGAGGGGTGGACACCTCACTCAAATAATAAACCCAATCCCTGTCAGGAAGAACAACAACAATCACTAAATTAACCTGTGCTTAAACCTCTGTTAGCCTGGCACAAATATAGTCTTAACTTAGAGGCAATGTGTACAGTATGTATGCAGCACACAAACAGTAATAAAGTGAAAACACTACACCAGAAAAATTCCAAACCAATTTGGAACACCAGAGTATATTTCCATAAATAAAAGGACACCAACATGAATGAAATCCAACAGGTATAACTGGAGATATGACTATTTAAAGTTTATAGTGAAAATAACGTCAGAAAGCACACAACGTCAATTGTTATCTGGTCGCACCAGACCTGGTGAAAGACTCAAGTTCAGGCTGATTGTGATGAAGCTCTGGTCAGAAAGAGGGACCACATTAGTCCAGTTGAAGAGACACATTCTAAAGTCTGGCGCAAAGAGGTCCCTTTGCATTAAAAGAGAGTCACAAGGAGCGGGTCCAGTATTACGGACAGTCATTGCTGCAGCATGAAGGGCCAGTCTGGCATCATGGGTGGTCATTGATGTAGCACAAAGAGACACTTACAATACATGGACCGTCATTGCAGAAGCTTGGCATTGGTGATCACCACAGAATGACGTTACTGTAGCACAAAGTGCAGCTTTCAAATTGCCTTTCATCGCTAGCAATCACTGTCAGAGCAAACAGCTTGTTTCACTGGAGTTTTATGTTGGCGGTTGTCACAGCTGGCAGAGCATTGGCATGAATGGGCTGGATTGCGAAGAACCCAAACTTCATGATTTCCACTTTTTCTTTCAGGAGGAGCTCTCACTGACAATGGTCCAGGACCAGGGAGCACCTCTTGGGGATCAGGACTCACTCTAACAGAGGTTAATAGCAGAGCTCATACAGGTCCAGATGGTGTTGATCAGCTGGGCAGTTGCTGGTAGACCTCTGGAATTATGTTGTGTGCCTGTAGCTCACACAGGAGGACAGACAGCTAGTCCTTCGAATCACTCTGGTGGTCCTGATTGGGGAGCAGGCTGCTTCTTCCTCTCACAAATGGATCTGGTTCATTCTTTCCCTTCCCCTGGTCCAGACTCCAAACTTTCTGGGTGGACAAAAGTCAGGGAAGGCCTGGTGCCACGTCCCTTTGTGTGTGCTGTAGACAAAGCTCTTTGAATTGTAAGTTAGACTGAGTACAGTCCCTCCCCAGCCATCCTGCCAGGATGGCTCCTATTTCACACCTAAGACCCCTTTGACTCAATATCTGCAAGTATGACACAAACCCCCATCAGCAGGCCCCTTCACAGTCATGTGACTTAGGATACTAGCAGAAAGGGACAGTTGGTTGGGACAAAAATATGTCATCTTTCTAAAAGTGGAATTTCAGAAGGGTAACTTAAAATCTGACTACACCTTTGAAGAGGATTGATAATTGCAATTCATTTGAGTGTAAACAGCATATCTCTACCTGCTCCCAATCTGAAGGTAGCACTTTTTAAATGTAATAATATACCACAGTGTCAAGGGGAGAGCTGGGCTTTAAAACAGTGAATAATGGCTTAGGGAGTTTTTCACTGCCAGGACATGTATAACGTAAACACACATGTCCTACTCTGTAAGTACAGTACACCCTGTCCTGTAGGCCTTTGGAGTGAACCTTAGAGATGACTTATAAGTATTAAAAAGGAAGTTTAGGCTTGGCAAAGGGGTTATTTTGCCAAGATGAAATGACAATATAAAACTGCACTACAGTCTGCAGAAGTAGGCCTGAGACATGCTTTAAAAGGATACTGTCGTTTGTGTGATGGTGCACACCAAGAGCATTTAATATACAGGCCCTGGTTACATGTAGTAAAATTCAATATGGACTTACAAGTAAATTAAATGTACATATCAGGTGTAAGCCAAATTTACCATGTTTTGTGGACAGATCACAAGCACTTTACCAATGATCTCTCAGGGAAAAACTGTACAGAGTCCGAATGGCAAAATATGTGGGTACAGAGACAGAAGATAAAAGTCTGGTGGGCGACCCTTGCTACAGGGTCCAACAAACCCCTTCCCAGTCAGCAAAGTTAGAGCATACAGAAGTGACCATTATAAACAAAAGATAGGTGTTATCCTAATTCAAACTTGATTACATTGTAGGGCTAGATGGTAAAAGAATGCCCTCTCCTAATCATCTGCTTTTCAGGGACTGAAACTAAAGGGAGCAAGAACGTTTAATTGAATAGGGAAATAGAACTACATTGCCATCTCTTAATTACATTCTTCTTACATATATTGTGTGTGTGTGTGTGTGTGTGTGTGTTTGTATGTGTGGGTCCATTACCTTTCTAATAAAGCTACTTCCCATCTTCCATTAGCGTATTTGGATCACTGACACAATATCATGTTAAAAATATCTCAGATGAAAGATAATGTGAAAGCTTTCATTTACTACAACAGTGTGTCGCTATACTAGGCCTGGGCGTAGTTCACGGAGTTTTGCTACGCGGAACTTCACAAACTTACAAAAAAACTCTGCGACGTTCCACGAGTGGCGGAGTGCAGTGCGGACTGCACTTTGTGCAGGTATTCCTGCAGCCCGAGTAGAAATTCTACCTGACCAGCAGCTCGCACTTGCGAGCTTACCATTCGCAATCGCAAAATTACCGTTCGTGATTGCGAGCGGGGAAAAAACTCCCTTTGCACATTGCATTCGTCAAGAGGCGCCAACATTATTGACAAAACAAAATAATGTTTTTATTATAGAAACTATAACTATCTACTGGCTATGGCCAGTAGGTAATATATATAGATATATATGTATTCACTAGAAAAACCAATGGTTACAGGGACAATATAGTTAGGAAATTGAATTAAAAAACCTTAGAAATTCCCTGAAAAACACAAAGGTTACAGAGACGTTATAGTTAGGCTGAGGTATCACTCCTACAAAATCAGTGAAATTCAGCAGTTATAACTCATGCCCCAAAATGCACTGCTTATGACCTCACATATTACATCACTTATGACATGGTCAGTGACATCACTTATGACATCTCAAATTTGCTTTTTTCACTGAATTTCTAAGGTTTTTAAATGCTAATTTCTAACTATACCGTCCCTGTAACCTTTGGCCTTTTCACTGAATTTCTGTGTTTTGTTCCTAACTACAACATCCCTGTAACTGTTTGTATTTTGAATGAGTCATAACTCTGACTGCTATTACTCCTTCCTAAAAAATGCTTAAAGTGTGGTTTGTGAGCCACAGCTTTGTCTATTGGGCTAAAGAGGCTGCAAAAAAGAGAGGTATTGACAGGGATTTGGGTTTGCAAAATGTGGAGATTAGTTGGTTTGCCCGAAAGGGTTAAAGTTTCATCAGCTGCTGGCTTTGGTTATAACAATTATGGACTTCTAAGCTCCTCACTTCATGATTGTGTTTCTGTAGTGGCAATGACCTAGGCACATTGACTGGGGTAGAGCTAGAAATTCTAGTGAAGCATATCTTTTCAGAACTGATGTGGCATTTCCCTCATACTATCTTGGTGTACTCAATTCTGTCCACGGATTGACAAAGCCAGGAAATATGGTAATAAAACAGTTTCTGCTTTCCTCAGAGACCATAACATGGGCTCTATCTATAACAACATTCTCTGTTTTGAAATGCATGGAATATATAGAGGTGATGGAGTTCACTTTATAGACAAAGGGAACAGGGTGCTTCTAGGCATCCTGAAACTGTGCATACAGTCTCATATGTAGCAGTCTTAAACACACTCTCAAAACAAAGGCTCTTGTCAGAGCCACCTAAGTACTCAAAGTGTTGTTTATTTTCTTGTTAAATGAATTTCTGTGAATCTTTGAACTTCTTGGCAAAGTCCCAATGATCGCGATCAAGTTGCAAAATCACAAAACAAAAGCAGACATTCAACGACCACAACATTCAAAAATTTTAACTTAGAAAATTCATTGTACCAATTAAATACACACATTACTAACCACATAACTGCTTTAAAAACATATTTTACACATATTTTTCTAGTACATTTTTAAGAACTGTTTAAATCCTACTTCCTGTTATCACGATTACACTGAGAGTCTTGATGTCTCCAGTAACCGAGACGATCCCCCCTTTTTTAGGGGGTGCAAAACACATATGTGCACACATTTTACAGTATTACAGACACTAGGGTTTTATTACTGCATTGTGTAAGCTCATATTATTGTAGGAGGTTTGTATAAATACAACAATTTAAACCGATTTTCCATTTTTGCTGTGACTCCATGCGTCATGATGATATCGGCAGCCGCGATCACCACGAATACGTCGCAAGATTACAAAACAAATACAGAAATTTAATAGCCACCAATGCATTCAAAACTAGTATTTGCAAAATGGATTATAACCAACACTCTAAACACACTACTGTCTAAACGACTGTATAATAGCCTGTACAACTCCCATAACATCTTTATAACACAGTGCATAACTCTTTCAGTGTAATATATGACTGCATGCATCACTGTATCACTAAATCTCTCATTCACTGTATAAATATTTGAGAGGATCTTTGAGACAGTGCATCAGTCTATCAATACTTCTGTAATGAAATGCGTGACTGCCTCAGCACATCTATGAGTGGGTGCATCAGTATCACAATGGGTCTGTGATTGGTTGCATAGGTCTCTCACTCATCTATTAGTAGTTGCATGAGTGCATTTGTGAATTTGTAAGTAAGTATATAACTGTCTGACTAGATCTGTGAGTGGATACGAGTGTCTAAGTGGGTGTCTGAGTGGGTGAGTGAGTGGGTCCATGAGTATCTGAGTGGATCTATGAGTGAGTGCATGGGTCTCTGAATATGACTGTGAGTGGGTACATGAGTCTCTGAGTGTATAACTGACTGGGTGCATACGTCTCTGAGTGGGTCTATGAGTGGCTATGTGAGTGACTGAATGGATGTGTGAATGTCTGAGTTGGGTGTGACTGGGAGGATGAGTGTCTGTGAGTTGATGCATAAGCCTTGATTGGTTGAGTTAGTGGGTGCGTGTATTTCTGAGTGAGTTTGGGAATGGTTGTGTGAGTTTCTGAGTGTATGAGTGACTGACTGAGTCCATACATCTCTGAGAAGGTCTGTAACTGAGTGTGGGAGTGACTTTATGGGTATGTTAGTGGGTGTATGAGTGTCTAAGTGGATCTGTAAGTGGGAGTATGAGTGTCTCAGTGGGTCTGTGAGTATATACATGAGTGTGTGATTGGGTGCATGAGTCTGTACATGGGTACGTGACTCTCAGAGTGAGTCTATAAGTGGGTGTATGAGTAGATGTGTGGGTCTGTGAGTGGGTGCATGAATGCCCTGGTGGGTCTTTGAGTGGATGTAAGGGTCTCTAAGTGGGTATGAGACTGTACGCATGAGTCTATGACTGAGCCTCTAAGTAGGTGCATGAGTCTCTCAGTGGGTCTGTACATGGGTGCGTCACTCTCTAAGTGAGTGTGTAAGTGAGTGCATAAGTACCTGAATTGTTATGTGAGTGAGTACATGAGTATCTGAGTGGGTAGGTGAGTGGATAACTAAGTCTGTGACAGTGTCCCCGAGTGTGTACAAATATACATATATATATATATATTTTATGTTCCCGATGACTTCACAATATTCGCAATGTCCCCACGATGGTACACGGGGGCTATGCTGGTGGTTTCAACATCATCGTGAATATCTTGCATGATTAAAAAAAAATATTTTGGACACATAATATCTTGTGTCACTAACACACTCATTTCTCAAACATGGGGTCAGAGTATTTCCACCCTGACCCCTTATGTTAGCTTTTACAAAATTTTCAGCCTCGGGAACCATTCCCGGATGATATAATAGCAGCCACAACTTTCTGTTCAGATTGCGTCCAGCCAATCAGAGCATTCCCGTTGCTGTTCACATTCGTGATTCACGTGAAATCACCACAAAATATCCGCAGCCAGAGAAATATCTATAAATTTGGGTTACATTTTCTCAAAAACTGCTGGCCAATTTGCACCAAATAACAAAAAGCACAATCGGCCTAACAACAGCTATCTTTCAGCCATATTTTGTGTAATGCCATCTAGCTGTTCGGGCTGTAGGTTCGGCAACGCTTTCCCTATGGAAATAAAAATTACATTACATTGCATTACGCACAATTTTTATGCTCCCCCTATTTCTTGGTCCCCACTGCACAGATCATCCCCGTGACTGCCTGAGGATGATTGCAACACGCAGCCAGCAATGGATCACCACTGGGTGTATGAAAAAGCAGATCACTGTGTCTGCAATCACAGCGTGGGACATGAAAACCCGAGTCGGATTGCAGCAGGAGTGACGGAGTCAAAGGCTGAGAGAGGCGGGGCCAAGAGTATTATGCTCTAATGAGGGAAGTTTTACCTACCTTTAAACATGAGCCCCCATGCAGAACTTTATCCAAGTGAAGCAGGCACTGAGGAAAGCCGCAAGGCTGAAATAAGTCTGGCGCCGGTTGACGAATCTTCGCAAAATTTTCCAAACGTTTGGTCCGCTCCTATTCTGAAAGTTTTGTGGGGATTCGTCAAGCAGTAGCTGAGAAAAAAGGGGGGTCCCAAAACACGTTTTCCACATGCAATTTCCCATAGGACATGTTGACGGAGCTACAGCCCAAACTGCTGAACGGAATTACACCAAATTTGGCAATGAGGTAGTCTTCAGTTCAGACTCGTGCCTTTTGTATAAATGGTGTAAATCCGTTCAGTAGTTCCTGAGAAAATTAGAGTTACAAGTACATATATCTCTGTGGCCTCGGAGGATCCGCGCACCCTATGTGCACCCTGAGCACACCCTCTGCGAACCGTGCGCGCACCTTCCCGATCACACGCTGAATGCTAATTGGCTGTCAAGTGTCTGTCAACATTCGAAACCAGGAACTGTTGGCAGCCATTTTGTGCCTCGGTAGAAGCGAGGCTGATTAAGTAAGGGAAATAAGTGTGTAAAAGATGTAAAGGGGGCAGGGTAGAAATACCCTGATCCTCTAGTGTTGCTTAGGGGGTCCCAGAAGGACCCCCCGGGCCCCCTTGTAAAAAAAAAAAAATTAATGATAGGGGCTATTTTTTTTTACCATAAAGTTAGGAGTCGCGCATCCTAACGCGTTGGGTGCACGATCTGTCTCACGTAGGGTGCACGGTTCCTAATGCGTTGGGTGCGTGACTCCAAGGGGAAAAAACTATTATGAGGTCAGGGTTTTGGAGATGCATAAAGGATTTTAACAATGGCATCAATTAGTGTCACTTTAACCCTCTCTGTCCAATCCATTTAATGTCTACATTTGACAAACCTAGGTCTTTGTGAATGCCTTTGTTTTCTGCATACCTTTGGCTCCAGAAAATATAGCTGTGTCCCACAATCCACACTCTAAGCATCTTGAAGGGAGGTCTGGATGCACTCAGATGGTCTCTGTAAATGAAATGGCAGTTTGAAAAGTAAGATTTTTCTAAAATGGTGGCTAAGATGCAGTTTTGAAAAAAGACAATAAATCATTGGTTGTTTGACAACCTTCTATACTGAAAACAAGGGTGCATGTTTCTGTTTTTTAAACGCATGATTCTTATTGGTTAACGAAAACTGATTGAAAGGAACATTATATATGATAAGCTGATATGTTGAAAAGTCAAGCATACTTGCTGTTTTGATTAGCAACATTGTGTGCTGAACTTGTGACCTGTGTGCTCAGTTAAGCGTTCCATGACCTGTTTCTATGGTAACAGGCAGAAGGCAGATTGGGGGTAGGGTTCAAATGTATGTCATTTGGAAAGGGTTGAAATGTTTAACCAATAGAAATGTGTGTTAGCTTTTGAATTAATGTGGGAAGGAATGTGATTTGATGTTTACATGTATATGTGTGCAAAATGAGAAGGAAACTTTGCCATTCTTTGGTTTTGCTGACAGGTGCATAGTGCAGAGATTCTGTATAAGAAATGCTGGTGTGTGACTGACATACTTCTTAATCTACAAAACAACTTGAAATGTGAATTATTTAATTGTGAGGGGATGTATGTGGTCTATTTTGATTTTAATCAGACTAATGAATTTCTCCTGCTAAAGTGCAGGGAGTACTTTTTTGTCTACAGTCTTATTCACAGTGTATGTGCATGTAGAAACCATTATGTGATAAGCATTTGTGTTTTTCATGTGTTTGCAGACAGATAAGTGTGCTGTTTTTATGTTTTGGTAGAATTAGAAACCAGTCATTGTTTATGTATTTGCAAAATGAGTCATGTTTCTACACTAACATGTAGTACTTCTTCTAGATTAAGAAATGTGTTTTGGTACAGTGCAAGGGATAGTGTTGTTTGTCTAGAATCACACAGTGAGTCTGTGTGCATTTAGAAATCATTTTGAGAGAAACATTTTGGTACTAATGTGTAGTAGAAAATGTTCTGCAAAGTGTGCAGTCACCTTACATCTTGTAGACTAGTGAATGTATTTTGTACAAGGGATAGTTGGTTGTCTACAATCACACTGTGAGTCTGTGTGCATTTGGCCAACCATTGTGAGAGAAGCATTTGGTTATATTGTGTATTTGCTGAGAAATAACTGTTTTAAAACCTGTCATGTTGTCAAGTTTTAGTAGCATTTGAAGCCAGTCATTGCTTATGCATTGATAAAATGAGTCAGGCTTTGACAGTAAAGTGAAGTACTGAAATATGTAGATTGTGTGCAGTCCCCTTACCTCTTCCAGAGTAGTGAGTGAGTTTTTGTAAACTCCTAGGTATAGTGTTGCTTGTCTAGAATCAAACTGTGAGTCTGTGTGCATTTGGGTAAGCATTGTGAGAGAAGCATTTCGTAACATTGTGTATTTACGGACAGATAACTGTTTTAAAACCTGTCATGTTGTCAAGTTTTAGTAGCATTAGAAGCCAGTCTTTGCATATGCATTGATAAAATGAGTCAGGCTTTGACAATAAAATGCAGTACTGAAATATTCAGATTGTGTGCAGTCCCCTTACTCCTTCCACCGTAGTGAATGAGTTTTGGTAAACTCCTAGGGATAGTGTTGCTTGTCTAGAATCACACTGTGAGTCTGTGTGCATTTGGGTAACCACTGTGAGAGAAGCATTTGGTAACATCATATCTTTGCATACACATAACTGCTTAAAAACCTTTCCTGTTCTCAAGTTTTGGTAGAATTAGAAGACAGTCATTGCTTATGTATTCACCCAGGAACTCTCCTTGCAATACTGTAAACATTCAGTTAATATCCAAGTAGTAATGGAGTGAGGCAGGCCTTAGCACATGGATTGATTCAAATGCCTATATACTATGTGTGCAGTCCTTTAACCATCTACACACTTGTCTTTCACACCTTCAATTCCCCAATCAATATCCATACACTTCCAGGAAACACCCTGGCACTGCCCTTGCACTACTCTACTGATCCATTCAGCACCATGTACTAATCCATTCACTGTGCGAAACCCCCACCACTTATAAATTCATCCAGGCACTGTCCTTGCAGTACTCTAATTATTCATTCAGTACCCAAGTACTCATTCAGTGACCAGGCCTTAGCACATGGACTGCTTCAAACCCCTATCCACTATGCAGGCAGTCCTCTAACCATTTACACACTTGTCTTTCATACCTGCAATTCCCCAGTCATTATCCATACACTTCCAGCAAACATCCTGTCACTGCCCTTGCACTCCTCTAGTGACCCATTCAGCACCATGAACTAATCCATTGACTGAACCAAAACCCAACCACTTATAAATTCACCGAGGCACTCTCCTTGTAGTACTCTACTGATTCAGTCAGTACCCAGGTACTTATGTAGTGAATCCGGACTTAGCACATGGACTACTTCAAACGTCTATCCACTATGCATGCTTGCCTCTAATCACCTACACAATTGTCTTTCACACCTTCAATTGCCCAGTCAGTATCTATATACTGCAATAAACACCTTGTCACTCCTCTTGCACACCTCCAGTGATTCACCCAGCACCATGTACTAATCTATTCACTGCCCCAAAACCCAAAAACTTAAAAGATTCATCCAGGCACTCTCCTTGCAGTACTCTAATGATTCAGTCAGTACTCAGGCACTCATGCAGTGACCCAGGCCTTAGATCATGAACTGCTTCAAATGTCTGTCCAGTATGCATGCAGGCCTCTAACCACCTACACACTTGTCTTTCACACCTTCAATATCCCAGTCAGTATTTATACAGTTCCCGCAAACACCCTGTCACTCCCCTTACAATTCTCCAGTGACCCATTCAGCACCATGTTCTAATCCATTTACTGAGCCAAAAGCCAAACACTTATAAATTCACCGAGGCACTCTCCTTGTAGTTCTCTAATGATTCAGTCAGTACCCAGGTACTTATGTAGTGAACCCGGCCTTAGCACATGGACTACTTCAAATGTCTATCCACTATGCATGCAGGCCTCTAGCCACCTACACAATTGTCTTTCACACCTTCATTTGCCCAGTCAGTATCTATATACGCCAATAAACACCCTGTCACTCCCCTCGCACACCTCCAGTGACTCATTCAGCACCATGTACTAATCTATTCACTGCACCAAAACCCAAAAACATAAAAGATTCATCCAGGCACTCTCCTTGCACTACTCTAATGATTCAGTCAGTACCCAGGTACTCATGCAGTGACCCATGCCTTAGCCCATGGAGTGTTTCAAACGTCTGTCCAGTATGCATGCAGGCCTCTAGCCACCTACATACTTGTCTTTCACTTCTTCAATTAACTAGTCAGTATCTATAACCCCCAGTAAACATTCTTTCAGTCCACTTGCACACCACTACTGACTCATCTGGCACTATGTAGTAATCTATTCACTGCACCAAAACACAAAAACGTAAAAAGATTAACCCAGGCACTCTCTTTGCAGTAGTGTAATGATTCAGTCAGTACCCAGGTAATTATGCAGTGTCTGAGGTCTTAGCTCATGGACTGTTTAAATGTCTATATACTATGCATGCAGGCCTCTAGTCACCTACACACTTGTCTTTCACTTCTTCAATTAACTAGTCAGTATCTATATACTTCAATAAACACCCTGTCACTCATATTTTACTCCTCCAGTGACTGATCCAGTACCATGTACTAATCTATTCACTGCACCAAAACCGAAAAACTTCAAAGTTTTACCCAGGCACTCTCCTAGCAGACGTCTAATGATTCAGTCAGTACCCAGGTACTCATGCAGTGAACCATGCATTACCACATCGACTGCTTCTAATGTCTATCCAGTATGCATGCAGGCTTCTAACCTACTATACACTTGTCTTTAACAGCTTGAATTCCCCAGTCAGTATCCATGTACTTCCAGCAAACACCCTGTCACTCCCCTTGCACTCTTCCAGTGACTTATTCAGCACCATGTAGTAATGCATTCACTGCACCAAAACTGAAACACTTATAAATTCACCCAGGCACTCTTCTTGCAATAGTCTAATCATTCAGTCAGTACCTAAGTACTAATGGAGTGAGGCAGGCCTTAGCACATGGGTTGATTCAAACGTGTTTCCACTATGCATGGAGGCCTCTAACTACCAACACAATTGTCTTTCAGACCTTCGATTTCCCAGTCAGTATCTATAAACTCCAATAAACACTCTGTAACTTCAATTGCACACCTCCACTGACTCATTTGGCACTAAGTACTAATCTATTCACTGCGCCAAAACCCAAAAACTTAAAAAGATTCACCCAGTCACTCTCTTTGTAGTACTCTAATGATTCAGTCAGTACTCAGGCAGTTTTGCAGTGATCCAGGTGTTACCCCATGGACTGTTTCAAACTTCTATCCACTATGCATGCAGGTCTCTAGCCACCTACACACTTGTCTTTCACACCTTCAATACCCCAGTCAGTATTCATACAGTTCCCGCAAACACCCTGTCACTCCCCTTATACTTCTCCAGTGACTCATTCAGCACCATGTACTAATGTATTTACTGCGCCAAAAAACAAATACTTATAAATTCATCCAGGCACTCTCCTTGCAATACTCAAAACATTCAGTCATTATCCAAGTACTATTGGGCTGAGACAGGCCTTAACACATGGACTGATTCAAACACGTATCCACTATGCATGTAGGTCTCTAATCACCTACACACTTGTCTTTCACACCATCAATATCCCAGTCATTATCCATACACTTCTAGCAAACACCCTGTCACTTACCCAGTGTCTCTCCTTATAGTACTGTAATCATTCAGTCAGTAAGCATGTAGTCTTTCAGTGAGGCAGGCTTTAGGGCATGAACTGCTTCGAAGTAGTATGCACTATGCATTTAGTGTTTTAACCATCGTCACACTTGTGCTTCAGGGCTATAATTTCTTAGTCAGTATTTATATAAAATGTGTTTGTACAGTAATAGAAAAGTATACATTTTAAAGTTATTAATATATATTCATTTGTGATTATTTTTTACAGATACTGTTTTTCACCATTACAATAGAGAAATCATGCCAGGAAAAAAAAGAAAAAGAAAAGAACAGAGAAAGGAGAGTTACTTGAAGAAAAATCAACTACAAGTATTAAATGAACAACATAATGTAGCTAAAAAGAAAACATCTTCTGGTAAGATCACAAAGCAATTTATTAAAAATGTTTGTAGGACCAAACAGAATGTACAGAATGCTGAAACCTCTGAGAATGTTTCAACAAGAAAAACAATTTAAAATAATAGGAAAAGCAAAAAAGATAATGGACAGTCAAAGGAGACGAAGTATGGTAAAAGACGGCAAAATCGTATAAGGAAATACGCAAACAAATATTTTACAAGAGAGTAGTACATAATTTGCTGAAAGATGTGAAGAAATATAAAAATAGAGCTCTATTTTATAAAAAGAAGAAGCATATTGAAACCATTGTTGAAAAGGCTTTTGAAGTAAAAAGGAAACTATTCATTTTAGTATTAAACAGAATTCGATCACTAGATAAACCAATCCATTTAATTAAGGCCAAAGGTAGGAGGAAAGGAGTAATTAATAGAACAAATTGTTGTGATTTTTTTGGGGAGAATGGAAACACAGTTCCAGTTCAGAGCCTTTCTTTAATGAGGAGAGTTATTTACAGAGCAATAATTTATTGCATTCAGTTGACACCAGTGATTGAGGTTATGAGGTTAGAGATGGTTGTCCAGTTGACAAAGAAAAAATGGTTGAACGAAATGCAGAAGAAGTGATAGCTGATGAAGTTCTAGGGAAACATCCTAAACACCCTGTGTACACTTGGGATTGCAGTAGTATTTGTAGTGTACGACAAGAATCTGTTGATAAATTATGTAGTTTTTTACGAGCATATAGTAAAAAAAGTGTTAAACAAAAGATTAAGGTGTTGCAAGGACTAGACCCTTGCAGAGTGAGAAAAAATACTGGTTTGCCAGGTCATTCTCTGGCTTGTCTTTCTAGGAAAGTTTGTCAAAGCGTCTTTCACCATTTCAGGATGTTGGCAGTACATCATACTCAAATGCGGAAATTAGTGAGAAGATTGTATTATGCAAAAAGTCCAGCACTAAAGTTAAATGAGTTGAACAGTACTCTTTTGCGTGGGTCAGTATCCGATGTAAAGAAGGTTTGTGATGATATTGAGTTTTGTTACTTTGGTCCTCAGCAAGAGAGTGAAGAAGCTAACACATTAATAGAACAAAATGTTGAAGACAATGTAGAACCCGTGATTACAAAACTTTTGAAGATCAAATCGCAAAGTTTAAGGTAATTTCAGGTGAAAGACCAAATGTTTCTTGTATTTGTTGTCGGCGAAGTCACTATAATAATCAGACTAGGAGTGTCAATCTGTATTTAAAAAGTGAAATAGAAAATAATGATAAGTGGAAGGAATTTGCAACTTATTTGTTGGTAGAGAATTGTTTTGATTTGGGATCTGAGCAGCGTATTTGTAAATATTGTTATAATAAATTAGATGAGAATAAAATGCCTGCTAGAGCTGTTCATAATAATCTAGAGTTGGTTGCTATTCCTAGAGCTGATAGATTTAAATACGTATGAGTCTATTCTCATTCAATGTGTGCACCCGTTTCAGGCTATTGTTAGTATGGAGCCTAAAACAGGTAAATTACCTCCATCAGAATTACAAAGAGGATTGAAAGGAAGAGTTTTGTATTTACCGTTAGGTTTAAAGAAAAACATTGAAACTATTGGTGTAGACCATGCAGAAAATGAACCACTAGTCATTCTAGCTAATGGTGTTCCTACTAAGAATAAGAAAATCTGGCAAGACTTAGTGGATGTTAGAAAAGTGCAAAAGGCATCATTGTATCTGATAAAAAATAATGAGTACTATAGAAATGTGTTTGTAGGAGAAGAAGAAATAGATTTAGCAGAAGATACTGAAACATTAAGTGGACAAATTGAAAAAGTGGACATGTCCAGATGTGAAGAGATCTATGAACATTTCAGTGTACATCCACTTCATTCCAAAGAGGTGATGGGGAATACGATTGAGTTGTTCCAGATGAAAAATGCAAGAGGAAGTCCCATGAGTGTATGGGAAGAGAGCTTGGAAGCTCGTTGTTTCCCGCAGTTGTTTCCAACAGGAAAAGGTGGATGATATGATGAACGTCCTGTGCAGATTCCTGCATCTGAACATCAGACAACAAGATTATATGCAGAAGATCCAAGATTTCGACAATGTATCCCTTATATGTTTCATCTTCTGTTTGAAAGTGACTTGTCTGGACTTTCATATGCAGTAAATCACATTTTAACCCCTTCCATGCTCATGACGGAACGGTTCCGTCATGAGCCACGGTTGAGCTGTGCTCATGACGGAACCGTTCCGTCATGAGCCCGCCCGCGCTCGAACCCTTCAGCACCGCGGCGGAATTCGCCCAGCGCTGAAGGGGTTAAAAACTGGAATGCATCTGCAAAATGTAACTGCAAAGGATTTTATGGATAAAGTGCATCAGAGAGATGATCATTTAGAATCTCAGTTGATTAATATGATGGCATGTCAGCGTGGGACTAATGAATATTGGTACCGTCGTCATGGAGAACTGAAATGTATGCTACGGAACTTGGGAACTTCTACATGGTTTGTTACACTAAGCTGTGCTGAGTATGCTTGGGATGATTTACTTGAATTTCTTCGAGAGGCAAATTCCAATATAAAAAATATTGAATACAAGACACCTGGAGAATTGTGCTCTTTGGATCCTGTTAATGTATGCAGATATTTCGATCATAGATTTGAAGCTATGATGTCTTTCATTTGCAATAAAAAGAATCCTCCTCTTGGAGAAGTTGTGGATTTCTTTTGGAGAAAGGAGTATCAAGCAAGAGGTGCTCCTCATATACATATGTTGTTATGGATCAAGGACGCCCCCAAATTTGGAACAGATTCAGATGAAACTGTTTTGTCTTTCATTGAAGATTATGCCACATGTGCCGTACCCAATAGCAGAGAAGATAAAAACTTAAAACAACAAGTCCTACGATTCCAAAGCCATAGGTGTGGAAAATACTGTCGACGAAAGTACAAGTCAAAGGATAAGTTCTATACCAAATGTTGTTTTGGATTTCCACGTCCTGTATTATCCAAAGGAAGAGTGAACAGTTTTATGTCAGCTATGCGACATACCATCACAAGAAAGTCTCCAAAAAATACCTACAACTTAAGAAGAAGCGAAGAGTCAAAATACATAAATGACTACAATCCAGTTATTTTATCCATGTGGAACGCAAACATGGATATTCAGTATGTTGCGGACAATTCCATTGCTTTTGCTCGATGTGTAACGTCCTACCTTACTAAATCAGAAAAGACGGAATTGAAAGAAATGTGGGAAGAGATTTCTCATGAGAAGACTCTAAGTAAGAAATTATACAGTTTCAGTTTGAAGATGTTATCGCATCGTGAAATTGGAGCATATGAATGCTCAGATCGGTTATCATCTGCAAGTCTATACTCCAAAAGTAGAAGAATCATTTGGGTGAGTCTAGGTCTTGCAGCAATGCGAAATCAGGTACTAAAATCTGTTCAAGAAATTTAATATTTAGCAGAAAAAAAACCAGAAAGTATAGATAGTTTGAAAACAATTATGTTGGAAACATATTACCCAAACAGAAGTCATCATCTTGAGAACATGTGTCTCTATGAAGTGCTGCAAACTACACTTTTAAACGGAATACTACAGAGAACATCAATGATGGAAAATATGCAGTGATTGGTTCCGAAGGATGTCTGGTGAAACAAAGGAAAGGAAATGTAATTAATCACAGGAAACTGAGTTGCGACACTGATGACAAAAGGGAATTTTACTATTTAACCCTTTTGCAAATGTTCAAACCGTGGCATTCAGAACTGGAATTACTTGGAGATTTTCAGCGCTATGAAGATTCATTTAATGCTTGTAAAGATACCATACAATGCAGTGCTTTTGCAAATTATTTGAAAATGTTGAATGATGAAATTGATCAAGAAGCTTCAATTGCAGCTGAGATTGCAAGAGGCAGTTCTCAAGACAGTCAAAGTTCTGCTGCACTGAGTCAAGATCCACTAGGACAACCAATTGTTGAAAATGAAGCAGCAATTGCCATCAATGAGGTGGAAACAGCAATGTATCAAGATCAAGAAGATGTAATACAGTTAGGAAACTTGGAACAACAACTAAATGTTGAACAGAAACAAATATATCAACAAGTGAAAGAGCAGATTGACCATGGATTACTTCATGAAAAGAAAGGGTGTTCGTGTACATCATTTCAACCTATCCGAATGTATGTGAGTGGTCAAGCTGGAACAGGAAAAAGTTTCTTAATTAAAGTAATTACAAGTTATCTGCAGACAACAACTGAGTCGCATTTGTCTTGTGTTGTCACTGCTCCAACTGGGTTGGCAGCACATAACATTAAAGGAATTACTTTACATCGTTTACTAATGCTACCAGTAGAGCATGAAAACAAATTGGAATACCACAAGCTATCTGGAGAAGCTTGTTGTGAAGTTTCAAGAGTCCTGAAGAAAATGAAACTTCTCATTATTGATGAGGTAAGCATGGTCTCAAACTTGATGCTTGCCTTTGTGCATTTAAGAATACAGCAAATTCTTAAAACAGAGTATGACGTTTTATTTGGAGTAAAACACGTCATCGTTTTTGGATATCTACTGCAACTGACTTCGGTAAAAGGACAACCGGTATTTAAAACACTTGCACATGAAGATACCAGAAAGTCTCTTGGTAGTGTAGGTAACATGAACATTTGGACATATTTTGAATACAAAGAACTGACAACAAATATGCGACAGGCAAATGATGCTGAATATGGAAGATATAAGAATTGGACTTCTAACAGAACATGGCAAACAAGCTTTGGAGAGTCGATTACTTTCCAATTTGTTTCCAAATGAAAACAAAGTTCCTGAGAAAGTGTACATAAAAATTGCAGAAAATAAATCAGTGATCTGCTTAATGCCAACACTGCGCGAGTGTTCTCTATTCAACGAAGAACTATTGAAACTGGAAAATGAAGAAATTATAAAAATGGAAGCCATCGATAAAATAGAGCATGAAGGAATCACTATTATTTTGACGGGAAAGTTGAAAACAAAACTGGATTCTTTAGGAAAAAAATATCTAAAACGGCTGGTTTAGAAAAGACACTATATGCATGTGTAAACTGTCGGGTAATTTTAAGGCGTAATTTGGATGTAGAAAAAGGTTTAGTTAATAGAGCAATGGGTAAAGTGGTGGATTTTGTTAATTATCAGAAAAAAGAAGGAATTTAATTTTTAAACATTCAATTTGATCAGATTGAAGAAGTTAAAGAAATTGGTCGTTGTTCAGTTCATTTTTTGCTTGTTAAAGATTTATATGTTCGTAGGAAACAATTTCCATTTTCTCTGGCATATGCAGTGACTATTCATAAATCTCAAGGATTAAGTGTAGACAGTGCATTGGTGAACATTGGATCTACCGTATTTAAAGAGGGTATGGCATATGTTGCTTTGTCGCGAGTCAGAACATTATCTGGTTTGTTTTTGATTGATTTTGATGAGACGAAGGATACTGCAGATGCAAACTGTGTAAAAGAGTATAATAGGTTAAGAAGGGCGTATGCTCCCAATTTAGGTCAATATCCTGTATTTGAAAAGCGTGTGGTTGGTCGAAAAAGAAGGTTTGAGAATATCTATAGTGAAGGTGTAGAGAAGGGAAAAGAACATGATAATGTTGTGATAGCAACTAAAAAGAAAAAGGACACTATTGAAGAGATTGTTGGTTATCAGTTTGAAAATAGTTCTGGTGTCAACTGCTATGCTAATGTAGTGGTCAATGTTGTTTTATATCTTGAAGGTTTGCAAGAACAAATTATGCAGAATCGGGAAAAAAGATTTTGTTCTCTGTTTCATTCTGTTTATGAAAAATTGACGACAGATACAAGTAAAATACAAACTGTTTCAGATGTTCCATTTTTGAAAATGAAGGTGTAGAAATAGAAAATATTTTTGGCCTTTCTTACAAATGAGAACATCATTGTGAAAATTGCATGTATACATCTAGCACTAATGTAGACACTGAAAGATTTCTGTATTTAACATTACCAGACTGTAAATCAGTGTCTTTCAATAAATTAGTTAAGGGTGCAAATCAAAACATGGAGTGTAGCCAATGCAAATCAGAAATGTTATCCACATTAATTTTTTTTAAAATATGGACAATATATAATTTTAATGATGAAACGTTGTACAGCTGATTGAAGAAAATTGGATACTTTAATAAAGCAATTTGTAGCAACACAACTATCAATATCAGGAAGGACTTTTGTAGCAATTGCAATAATTTTCCATGATGGTCCTTCCACATCATCTGGACATTACACTGCCTATCTAAAATGTGACAAAGGCTGGACTCTTTGTAATGATGCCCAGTTGGTTTTCAAACAACGTTTGCCTAGTTAATTACCAAATTCCTACCTAATATTTTTAAAGCCAAAGTTTTAGGAAGATAATTCTCTCTCTGAGGAATTTATTATTATAATTTAAAAGGATTACCATTGGACAATTTACATAAAAAGGAGTGCAAAAATACCATTTGGCCTCAAGGAAAGGTATATGTTTGAATTATGGACTTTTTCACGCTCATTGACTCGGTGAATATTTTAAAGCGACAACATTTACAGTTTTTATAAGTTAAAATTATTAAATTTTGTTAGCCATAATCATTTTATAGATGTGTGATTTCTATTTGTTGTTATTTTACTGAGAATAGCATGTTGTTGTTTTTTAAACAATCTTTTTGATTGTTTTTTTTTTTGCCCGCTGTTATGTGATGAGTACGATTGAAATCACTATTTCTAGTGAAATTCAATATATTATGAGAACAGCAAAAAAGGCAAACAAATGACTTTGTTTAAATTATGCTGTGTTGTTAGAAATGTATTATTACATGTTATAACTATTTTTTCTTTTCTTTCACAGATCCTAATTCTAAAATAGGCAATTTACCCCAATTTACATTACAAAAAACATCTGAAAAAATGTGTACCATTTTTTATTTCTATTACGGTGAAGGAAAGTTTAACTAAGTATTAATATGTACAATGGGCAGATCTGGAAGAAGCTACAAAGTTTGAATCCGTTTTTCAAAACACCCTGTTTATACCTATGTAGTTTTTGAATCTCCCTGTCATAGGATATCATGTGACCTGCAAAAAAACAGATTTGAGTGGTTCATAATATTTCCCATTGTACCTATTGAAGGACAGCAATCATTTCAATCATTCTTCTTTGAGCATCTTTGCAGACAAAACTCTGTGCTTACCTCCTATCATTCGCAAGCAATTTTTCAAAGAGAAATACGTCACTTTTTGTAACATAGTTATAGCGCAAGACACTCTTTCATATTTAGAAAGAGTGGAAAAGGCACTCTGTGTACCTTTTCTTCTCGATGTAAATTCAACCTCATCATACACACCACTTTGCGTTGAAAGGGTGTTCTATAAGTGTTGTTGTGCGTGACTGCACTGAATACTCATAGAACAAGACACATCTCCAGATTTATCAGAAATCATAAATCTCGACATGTGTGTGAATGCTGCACCATTCTCCAATTGGTGTAGCAAAGCACAACAAGGAGAATTGTTTTAATTTCTCCTAATTTTTTAACCTTCAATGCATGCTAAAATGTTCAGCATACATTGAAGGAGAAAAATGCGTTTTCTGATTGTTTTTGTGCAGGAATGTGTGTCTTCCTGTACAAAAACAAACACCACATGACACAGATATCCTTGCACCATGGTGCAAGGGTGCCTGTGTCACCATATGGCTGCAGTTTAAGCAGCCGTGCAGAGAGAAGCATAGATTTGCAACATATTTATGTACATATGTTGCATCCCTGTGCTTTGGAAGTACTACAGCACACTGCAGTTAAAGAGGTTACTGTGTGATGCTGCAGCACTTCCTCATAGTTCTGCACTTATACATTCACCATATACTACTAATGCATTAGTTCAATCAATTACGTACTACACATACATTCATCTAAACTTTCACACACTAACAAACAAATATAGCTCTGTTTTTTAAACCAGGAAAGTTAGTTCTTAGAAGAACTTTTTTTTTCTTCTTTTTTCTTTTATATTTTTCTCTTCGTTTTTTGAACAATTTTTTTTTTGGGGGGGGTTTCTTGAAAAAAAAGGAAAAAACAGAACTGGAGGAACAAAACAATGAACTTCAGGGGAAAAAAAAAAACTAGCAATGATGGTTCTCATGTTTTCGACAGATAAGGTCAATCGACTGCTCTCCATAGCATAGTACAGTGTTGCATTTTATTCAGAGCACTTTTAGGGTTTTAGGGTTGCAAACTGTGGACGGATGTCCAAGTTTTGCAGAGATGAATCCACTCTTGAAGTACTTGGCTGCGATGCGTCCAAGGGAGCTGGAAGAACTCACATTCTTCGGCATTCCTCTCGAGCAAGGTTCACTGGATGGAGGGTCCTCAGATACTTCATCATACTGGCTGTACCGCAGGAATATTTTTTGTTGGGATCCCCACGGGAGAGCACTCGCTGGCAGATCTTGCAGGTCACTAAGGTGGCATTGGTTTTGGTTTGCCCCTCCGGAAAAGTAAAAATTTTCCAAACCACAGATGTATATCTTGGTTGGCGTGGTGGTTCTTCCAAAAACTCATGCTCAGATGAATGAGCAGATGCTGGTGATGCCTGCTGCCCTGAAGGCATTGTTTTTGAAAAAAAGTGTGAACTAATTGTAAACTTAGCCAAAAAAAGTTCTTCTCTGCAGAGAGATGCTCCTCCAAAGAAGGTCAAAGAAGAATGATTGAAATGGGTGGGGTCTTTCAATAGTCAGAATAGGAAGTGTAATGAACCAATCAAATCTCTTTTTTTCAGGTCACATGGGATCCGCGCACCGTGCGCATAGGCAGCACGCATTCGCGAAATTGCATTTAAAAGGAATATAGTATTAGAAGTAAATATATATTAGTTTTATTAGTAGTTTAGATTGTCTTCAATTAATATTCACATGAAATACATATATATATGTTTTTGACATTTAAAATATTTAGCAGGATGCGCGCACCCACTGCGTCAAACACGCACATGACATCATGCGGAAGCGCGCGAGCATCGCGTAACGTGTTTCGTACGTGTCGTGTATAAGCTTGAAGTCGCGTACCGGTCGCATAGTAATCGCGCACAAAAATACGTACCCAATCCATACCGTATGCGGATCCTATACTACACTTGTAAAATGGCGACTATGTTCCGCGCAGGGATCGGGAAAGGTGCGCATAGGGTGCGCGAATCCCAAAAAAATAGCAAAAAAAATAACAAAGTATTAAATATATAGTTTGAAAAATATAAAAAAATATAAAAATGTGTTTAAATAATTTACAATTTAAAAAAATTCATTAAAAACAAATATTTTTTTTTAATTTTTCAAAGAATCAATTTTAAAAAACAGTTTAAAAAACTGGTGAAAAGGAATTGACACACTGAAATATAAAGATTTAGAAATCCAATGAAAATCATTAAACATCATAGCTTTAGAGATAAGTTATAGATAGGAATTAGCATTTAAAAAACCTTTGAAATTCACTTAAAAAACCATAGGTTTCAGGTATGTTATAGTTAGGAATTAGCATTTAAAAAACCTTTGAAATTCACTGAAAAAACCATAGGTTTCATGCACGTTATAGTTAGGAATTCACATTTAAAAAAAACCTTAGAAATTCACTGAAAAAAACATAGGTTTAAGGGGCGTTATAGTTAGCTGGACATTTCCCTCGTACAAAACCCTAGATATTCCCCCGTTATAGTTAGTTCAGCTAATTATAACTCGCGCCCCCGCAATGCACTGCTGATGATGTCACATATTACATCACTCATGACATGGTCAGTGATATCACTCATGACATCACTGATGACATCTCAAATGACATCACTGATGACATCACTGATGACATCATCCATGTGATAAATTTGTGCATCTTCTTACACCCTAATATAACCTTTGATACACCCACTCAAAATTTCAGACGGCCATTCTCAAAACCATAGATATTCCAATACTAATAACTACAAACCCACTCATTGACTCTTAGGTCTACACACACATCCACTCACTCACCTGTACAGTCACTCATACTTACAGTCACTCAGTACAGGACTATCATATGCATTTATATACCTATATATACACTCATGCATCGCCACTAATCCATAAAGGTACTCAAACACGTAGTCAGTCATGCAAATAATTAATCACACTCCCATTTACTCACCTATACAGTTATACACACACAAGTTCACTTACTCATAAAAATACTACCACATTCTTACGCTCTTATACAATCACTGATACAAGCACACACTCATCCCAACAGCCACTCTCACAATCACATACTCTCACCTATAGCCAGTTATATACACTTACACACATATATACTGCCTTTCACATATGTAGTTACTCACACATGTACCACTGAGATAAACATACAATCACTAACACACCCATACATACACTCACCCAACCATACAGTCCATACCAGATGCACTCTTAAAACCATGCACCCAGTGAATCACCCACTCTCACATCTATGCACAGAGTCATAGACAACCCACCCACACAAACACTCAGGCACCCATACAGATACTCAGACAACCAATCCCCCATGCAGCCGCTTACAAACCAACAGACAGACGAATACACACATTCACACAGTTTAGTCAGTAACCCGTGCATTCAGTAAGTTATGTTTAATCACTCACTTATAGAGTCAGTCACACACCTAGTAAATTATCCAGTCAGACATGTATACACCCACTCATTCTTCAACACACCTTACCCTATATATATTAAAGCGTATTTAAACTTTAGAGAAACTCACAGTCAATGGATGATGTCATCAGTGATGTCATTTGAGATGTCATCAGTGATGTCATCGGTGATGTCACTGACCATGTCATGCGTGATGTAATATGTGACGTCATCAGCAGTGCATTGCGGGGGCGCAAGTTATTGTTAGCTGAACTAACTATAACGGGGGAATTTCTAGGGTTTTGTACTAGGGAAATGTCCAGCTAACTATAACGCCCCTTAAACCGAATATTTATATAGATATATATATTACCTACAGTTGCCAGTAGGTAGATATAGTTATGACCTATTTTCCATAGGAAATCCGCAACATTCTATTTGGAATAATTTTGGCACCGATTGACGAATCTTCACGAAAGTTTCCAAACTTTTGGCCAATTCCGGTCCACTCCTATCCTGAAAGTTTCACGGTGATTGGTCAAGCGGGGGCCGAGACAAAAGGCAGGACCCAAAACGCATTTTCCCCATGCATTTTCCCATAGGACCTTTAGCAGCAGCTACAGCCCGAACTTCTGAATGGAATTACACCAAATTTGGCAAAGAAGTAGTCCTCAGCTCAGACTCGTGCCTTTTGCTTAAATGGTGTAAATCCGTTCAGTAGTTCCTGAGAAAATTAGAGTTAAAAGTACAGATATATCTATGGCCTCGGAGGATCCGCACACCCTCCTATATATATATATATATATGAGTTGGCTTTTTAGTAAATGTGATTACCATGACAAGGTGTTGGTAAGCCTCACCCCTAAATAACCAAAATGTGCCACCTCCTCTAGTGTAGTTATGCCCAGCTTAATACTTGTTTGAAGGACTTATGACGGTTGAAAATCATGACGTTTATTTTGAAGGTATTAATTTCTAATCCATGTTACTCACAGCCACTCCCGAACTGGTCCACTAAGTTTTGAAGCCCCATCGGGGACCTGGAAATGAGGAGGGTGTCATCTGCAAACAGTAGTGCAGGTACCTCTTGCCCTGCAACCTTAGGGGGATCACCCTTACAATCTATTAGTGGCTCAATCAGTCCATTTATGTAGAGGGTAAAGAGGGTTGGTGTGAGGACGCACCCTTGCCTCACTCCGTAACTCACCCTGATCAGGTCCGTTAGTCCACCTTCACTCCCCCATCTAATTTGGGCATAAATATTTGTGTGGAGTCTGATAATAATTTGCAGGAGGTTTTTTGGGATCCCCAATTTGGTGAGAGCTGTCCAGAGTTTTTCCCGTGGGACTAAGTCAAAACCGGTTTGAAGATCTTCAAATACTGCGTATAAAGTGCCTTTCTTGATTGTCATGTATTTCCACAAGATCAAATGGAAGCAACGCAACTGATCTATAGCGCTGGTCTTCCCTCTGAATCCTGCCTGCAGGGGTGATAGTAAATTCCCTTCCCTCATCCAGTCATGGATCCTCTCCAGCAGTTGCTGACAGAATATTTTCTGGTCAATATCAATAAGGCTGATAGGCCTGTAATTTACCGCTTCACTTTTGTCTCCCTTTTTGTGTATGGGGACTTTCTGGTCAATATCAATAAGGCTGATAGGCCTGTAATTTACCGCTTCACTTTTGTCTCCCTTTTTGTGTATGGGGACTTTTTCAGCGCTCAGCCATGAATCCAGAATTTCTGCCTCTTTTAGTCTGGCGTTGAATGTACAATTGTACAATTTAAAATCACACTCCATATTTGGGTCTCAGAAAGATAGAGATCCCCCAGAATTTGGTCTAGGCCTGGTGCTTTTCCCCAATGCAAGGTTGTAATTGCATCCAAGTTTTCTTCTACGGTAAAAGTGAGGAGGTCTGTATATGTTCCCAGTTTAAAAAATCTCTAGTTGCTACACCACTGTCTATCGGTCCTGCATACTGATTTGAGAAGTGGACTTCCCATGTCTGCGGGAGGATATGGAACTTTTCCTCTACGACTAAGTTTCTTGTCCCTTTTGAGATCAGGTTCCAAAATTCTTTGCTGTTTTTGGGTTGGGACCCAGCTAATAGGTCTTGCCATATCCCTACATGGCAGTTTTTGTGTTCCTCATGTTGTGCATTTTTGTAGGCCTTCCTTTTTATGGCTATGAGTGTTCTCTGGTCAGTCTTGATTGCTCCCATCAACGATTGCCTTGCTAGTTTGCAGTTTTCATCAAACCACTCGTTTGTTTTGTTTCAAACCATTTTCTTTCCACCACAATTTTTGTAGAAGAATATATTGATGTTATTTAAAAGGGTTTTAAATGTGTCCACCTGACTTGCTTCACCAATCTTTTGGTGCCTAAGGTCACCAGGGAGTTGACAACTATGGTGTAGATTTGAGCCAGGGTCTTAACACTGCTCTCAATTAATGGCCATTTAACCCTCTTTTAGTTATTGCTAGTGACATTGCAGTTAGATGAATTATATTTTAAGGGGGATTGGTGAAGACCAAATACTTCTATTAGTTCCAGAGAGAGAGTGTTATGGCAACTATTGTATCTCTCTTTTACCCACATGTCAGCTAGGCTTTACCACAGTTGTACATTGAGCAAAAAGCTGTCATTTCTACTTTTACAGTTCACCCTCTTATATATGTGGTATAATCTATGGTCAGAAGTGGAGCAACCATCTTCAGCCCGCAACCCATGTTTCTAGGTGAGGGAAGCAACTTGGAGTGCTGCTTTCACATTCTTAGCTGGCTTCCCATGACTCAGGGGCAGAATGCCTAGTTCTGCATCCTCTTCATCACTAATGTTTTTGGTTACTTCAAGGGGCAAAAAGGTTATATTGAGATCCCCCGCAATAACTACATAGTGGGATGCCTTTTCTTTTTCAAAGACTTTATCTAGGTGTACAATTGTTGGAGAGTCATGGTGTTGAGAAGCAAACCTATTATAAATGTTCTCTTACAAAACTGACCTGTTGTTGATGGCATCTTTGATGATCAGGGCCTGTAGGTTGGAGCTATCTAGATCTTTTTTTTATATAAATCCCCTTATTGATTTTAGTCCAGATTAATAATCCACCTACTGGGTGGCCCTTTTTTGATGGTGTGGCTTCTATGCTATGATTAGTGAATCCCACTCTGTGTATTTTATCAATGGGCCATGTATTGTGGAAGAGGCAAATATCGTAGCTGTCTATCAGCTTCTCTTAGTCTTCACAAGCTATCTTAGACCTAAGACCTGCAAGATTCCAAGACAGCAGTCTCAGTTTCTTGTTATGCTCATTATTTGATTGATGTTCCCTCACCACACTGGAGGTCAGATGAATGGGTGAATCAGATTGTGTAATCATTTGAGTTGGGGACTGTCCCTCCATGACACTGGTCATGGTGACCCCTGATGGCTCTTTTGGAGTAATATGGTAATTGCCTTCCTGTGTTGTAGTTGATGTAGTGCTATGAGGAACTTGTACTTGTCAGGTATGTCTATTCACAGAAACTGCCTGAGTCTTGGCCTGGTCGATAGTATTAGTAGTATTGTGCAAAGATCTCTCATGCTTTTGATCAATGTGCAAGACTTTACTTGGGGGAAAGCTTAAACTGAATCAATGATCTGTTAGGATGAGAGGTGCGCTGGTCCAGGTTAAGTAAACTCTTTACCAAGTCGCTATCAGCCAGGTCCAATATGATGTGACCTGATTCTTGTAAAACAACACTTAGTCTTTAGTATAGCAGATCTTATGATTGAACAGCATTGCCTCACCTGCCTTATACAATAGGTGACTTTGTTGACCAGGGCATCCTGCAATTCTCCTAAATGATTTGTCAATTTAGGTACATTTATCATGAACACTCTACAACTAGCCTCTTTAGAGAATCCGAAGTTACTGCCCAGGCTTCCACCCCTCGAGAGCCCATCTTTTCCATCATTGTACCCTGATTTTCCATGTGGGGGTTTTAGACTATGTTCCCCTGTCAAGGCCTTTACATGTGAAATTGCTCTTACACCCTTTAATTCTTCCAGTGATCTTTCCAGTGGTCCCTCCTTATCCATCAGCCCTCCATAACCGTAAGCTCCACCCTGGTGCCATCCCTCTTCATATGGATTGTGGTGCATAGTGGTCTGTTCAAATATCTTCCATTTATTGGGACAAGAGGGCGGTGGGACTTGATGGAACAGCTGAGGAGTATAGTTGGTTGCCACACTGTGCTGATGGTTTGGGACCCTAGGAAAAGCTCCGGATTCCATCACCTGGGATCTCCCCACCTTTCCTTTGGCAATACATATAGCCAGGCCCGTGCTCCGTATTGTGCTAGAATGCACGTTGTTGAGCTGATCTGTGAGGGACCCTACGATTTCCCTGAGTGCAAGGACTTCTGATGTTAGTTCCTTGACATTAATTACGAGTTCTCTCAGTTCAATTTGGAGTGCATTGATGTTTTCAACTGTTGAGTCATTCATTCTTCCATGCTTGATATCAGTAGCGATACAGCCTGCTTGAGTGCCTGTGGTGATTTTGTGAAGAGCGTTGGAGGCCACTGCGTGTATGGTAACAAAAGGATCAAATCGGTTGGAGCATACTATTTTCGGGGCTATCACTCCCTCCACCATTGTATTGGTGGTGTCAAAAACTGACGGTGGTACCAGAGGGCTAGGCTACTGATGTTTTGGGCTGCTTGTATTATGAAAGTACACTTGGCGTATGGCTGTGCCCTTAGTAGTTGGTTCAATCCATGGGATCGTTTTTCTGGATTTACTTTGTGTAAAAATATCTGCCACTTTGGAGCTCACTTGAGGTGGCTTGTTCTGACCACTTAGCAAACTCTCTACCTCTTTAATTAGAGAATCAATACAACATTGACATTTGAGATGTCATCAGTGATGTCATGAGTGATGTCACTGACCATGTCATGAGTGATGTAATATGTGACGTCATCACCAGTGCATTGCGGACGCGTGAGTTATAGTTAGCTCAACTAACTATAACGGGCGAATTTCTTTGGTTTTATATGAGTCAAATGTCCAACTAAATATAACGTCCCTGAAACCTATGGTTTTTTCAGTGAATTTCTAAGGTTTTTTAAATGCAAATTCCTAACTATAATGTCTGTAAAACCTATGGTTTTTTCAGTGAATTTCAAAGGTTTTTTAAATGATAATTTCATATTTTAATATTTATAAAATCTATATTTTTTCTATTTTTTTGGGCAAGATTTTGGAACTCTATTCTTTTTTTTTTAATGTATCTTCAAAAAAAAGTATGTATATAGTTTTTTTTTTTTTAGAAAACTGAAATCCTGTACCGGTAGTGTACCAAGCTTCATCAGCACGCGAATCGGAATTTGCCTAGTAGCATGACGGTAAGTTCCAATTCTATTAAGGACACGGAGGCGAGGATTATGCTAACTCTCTCTTCGCTTTATTACAAAAATAACAACACAGCAGCCAGAGAGACATTATCATATACCAACATAAGAAAACTACAACTCCCTACAGCCAGGGAGACGATTAGGCAAAAATAGTCCATCCACAGTTTCCATGAACCCAGAGAAATTCCTCTGTCAGCCTCCTTCCTTCCTCTTTCTTCGCGCAAATCACGCCAAACAATCACTGGTCCTGCTTGGAGCCATCATTCCCTGAAAGAACCAAGCCAAATCAACAATTTAGAACCAGGAACCGTTGATAAAATAACCACATAATGCAAGCGTAGAGAAACCAAGATCAAGCAGGCTTGACTACATTAGATAGAATCTGATTACTTACTGGCATACGGGGGGGTTCGCACCAAAGTGCCCCGGGCGGGATAATCCTCGCCTCCGTGTCCTTAATAGAATTGGAACTTACCGTCATGCTACTAGGCAAATTCCGATTCTATGTCAGGACCGGAGGCTTCGGATTATGCTAGTTCAAAGCTTACATACCACCAACTGTGCCACATTTAAAACTGGTTTAAAATAAAACCGTTTAAATGTAGAATCCGACGACCAATCCGCTGCACGCATTAAATCCTCTAGTCGCGCACCCAGCGCAAAAGCTTTCGAGGCCATTGCACCTCTTGCAGAATGGGCACCAAACTGCTTTGTGTCGATACCAGCCTCTTGAATGACCCACCGCACCCACCTGGCTATGGTGGGAGAAGAGACTGCTTTGTGTGGCTTCCTGAGAGCAATCAAGAGTTGTCTCTTGCCCGGAGGGCGAAATTCCTGCGTTGGGTCCTCGTATGCCTTTAGGCAATCCACCACACACAGTTTCGGAGAATCCCGAAAAGCCGGGTACGAAATGGTTCTCGTATGAGCATTTGTTCTGCGGCCTATAGTAAAAACCACCCCATCCGGGGAGAAAGTGCGAGCTGAGATATCCAGTGCTTGAACATCTGAAACCCTCCTACAGGAGACCAAACATAAGAGCATTGCAAGCTTAGCGGATAATTCCTTCAAAGATAGATACTTATTGGCCTGCCAAGACAAGAACAAGTTCAAAACCAAATTAACGTCCCAAAGGACAGAATAGCGAGATTCCGGGGGCAAAGACAATCTTATACCCCGAAGAAGTCTGCAAACCAATGGGTGCTCACCAATTGGCTTCCCATCCAAAAGGACGTGACCGGCCTACACCGCTGATCTGATCGCGTTAATGGAGCGGTACGCCAAGCCCTCTGATGCCAGATCGGCAAAGAAATTCAAGATGGGAACGACTCCCGCGACCATGGGATCCAGACCCCGTCGAAGACACCAACTGACCCATCGCGTCCACGCGGAACGATATCGCTTCGTGGTGCCATCTGCCCAAGCCTTTGACAGGAGGGACTCAGCCTGTTCCGAAAGTCCCGGCAACGACCATCGTCGCCTGAAAGCCGCCACGCCTTGAGCCGAAGCGTTCCCTGAACGACGAGCTGGTGAAACTCCCCGTCCGGATTCTGAAGAAGATGAGGATACAGGGGGAGTAGGATTGGAAAATCCCAGGAAAGTTCCAGAAGAACTGGAAACCATACTTGAGACCTCCAAAGGGGCGCCACCAGGGTTACTTCCGCACGCTGCCGGCGTATGTGAGCTGTCGTTCTCATTATCATTGAGAACGGGGGAAACACATAGCCGCGTTCCGCACTCCAATCTTGCAGAAAAGCGTCCGTGGCAAGAGCCATCGGATCCGGCCGCCAACTGAAAAATCGCTGGACTTGAGCATCCAGACGGGAGGCAAAGAGGTCCACTGAAAACAGCCCCCAAAGGTTGTTCAGCCACTGGAAAATCGGGGGGTCCAGCCTCCAAAGGCTGGAGTCGTAAAGGTGTCTGGAATACCAGTCGGCAACTAGATTGTGCCGGAGATACTCTGCCGTTACGGAAACGTGATGATCCAGGCAATCCTCCCAAAAATCCTTCGCCAGATTGGCCAGAGCTCGAGAGCGAGGGCCCCCCAACCGATTGACATACTGGACTGCGGAAATATTGTCCATTTTCAAGAGGACGCAAGATTGCACTCTGTCCTTGGTCCAACAACGCACCGCGAAAGAACCCGCCAGCAGTTCCAGGCAATTGATGTGAAAAACCTGTTTGTCCAATGACCAAACCCCTCCGGTGGAGAAGTCCCCGCATCGAGCACCCCAACCTAATCTGCTGGCGTCTGACTCGATGACCAAATCTGGAACGGAGCCGAATATCGCTCGACCGTTCCATGCCTCCATATGGGTGAGCCACCAGGAAATTTCGTCCTTGGCCTCCGCTGAAAGTGGCACCATATGATCGTAAGACCGACCCCTCCTGAGGTGGAACGCCTTGAGACGTTGCAGGGCCCGATAATTCAAAGGCCCCGGGAAAATTGCCTGAATCGAGGGCGAGAGAAGGCCCACGATTCTGGCTAAGCGCCGCAAAGAGACAGTTTGCTTGGAAGCCGTCTGGCGAAGCTCGTGGCGAACCTTCGCCATCTTCCGTGACGGAAGGCTCAAGGTCGCCTGAACCGAGTCCACTACGAACCCAAGAAAAACAACGGACTGAGACGGCTGAAGAATCGACTTCATGGAGTTGATGACAAACCCCAAACTCTGTAAAAGGGTCACGGTCTGCTGAAGTTGCAGCGATAAGATTTGAGGGGATTGCGCCATTAGAAGAAGATCGTCTAAGTAGACGATCAGGCGAATACCCCGAGCTCGGAGAAACTCTATGGCCGGGTGAAGCACCTTCGTGAAACACCACGGCGCCGAGGCAAGACCGAACGGAAGGGCGGTGAACTCGTACACCAAACCCCCCCACTGGAACTGCAGGAATCGCCGGTGGGGCGGATGAATGGGAATCACTAAATAGGCATCTTTTAAATCCAGTCGAGCCATCCAATCGGATGGACGCAGAAGATCCCGTAGTAGGTGGATTCCCTCCATCTTGAAATGGCGGTACACCAACCAAGCATTGAACTCCTTGAGGTTGATCACGGGGCGTCGCCCCCCATCGGCTTTGTCGACCAGGAATATATTGCTGAGGAAACCGTGAGGATGCAACGTTGATCGACAAATGGCTCCCTTGCGAAGCAACTCGGAGACCTCTTCGTCGATCAACTGTGCATCTAAGGGGCTGAAATGCAGCGGACGAGGCCGCGACTCTTGATGAGGACAGTTTAGAAACTCGACATGAAAACCTTGAACAGTCTGTAGGACCCAGGCATCGGAGGATAGCGCTGCCCAAGCGTCCCGAAATCCGGCTAACCGCCCCCCAATTCAAATCTGATCTGTGGGCATCACACTTACCGTTGGAATTTCCACCGCCGGAGTTGGACTTGAAACCTCCACGGCCCCGGAAACGCTGTTCTCGCGCTGGATAGAAGTTAGTATAATTCGCTGTGGAATTGTACTGTCCGCGGCCAGAGCATTGTCCCCTGGAAGGGTTTTGCTGAGAGCCTCGGCCGGACGAGCGGCCCCTGCCTCGACCGGCCCCGCGGAAAACCCGCTGGGTAAAAACCCTTTTCATATTGGACTGCGCCTTATCTAGTGAGGTAAAGGTAGATACAAACTTTCCTAACTCCTTTATAAAGGGTTCCCCAAAAAGGCCTCCCTGGGCAACAGCCCCTGCTTCCGAAGAAGCCAAATCTCCCAGCTTAGGGTCCAACTTAATCAACAGCGAGCGACGACGCTCGGTCGAAAGAGCGCAGTTCGCGTTTCCCATAAAAATGATCGCGCGCTGAGCCCAATTGGAAAGGACCTCCGGTGAAATAGTGGAGCCAGTCACCTTAGCCTCCTCCGCCATGTCCAAGATTTTGGCTAACGGACCGATGGCGTCAAGCAATTTGTCTTGACATGAACGCCCAGATCTATCTATACCCTTCCGAGGGTCCTTCACATACTTCGCTAAGAAGGTGGCCATCTTCGAATCCAATTCCGGGGTAAATGCGACCTTATCCGGCAAGGTGGGACGTGGACACTCCGCTCTGAGACAGCTGCGCGCTTCCGTCTCAAGGGGCTTTCGGAGACGGTTCGCAAGAAAACGAACCACCTTATCTCCTGGAACCCAAGCTGACGAGCGGGGATGCATAATCTCATCAGGGTTGAGCATGTCGGCATCCTCTTCTGGAACCGCCGAAGCGGCAGATGGAGTTGGGCGCCATGGGCGAGAAGACCCCGCTTCGTCGTCCGTATCGCCTTGGGTGTCATTATCCGTGGCCGGGGACGGGGGTGCAGGCACATCACCCTCAGAAGGAGGGAGAGGAACGGACGACACCGCTTTTGCCAAAAACGCTGATTTGAGGCGCGCAAAAGCGTCCACATCCACCCCATCCGAGCGCTGTTTCTTAGCAGGGGGAAGACTACCTTCCTGACCATCACCAGGGACCGGCACGGTGTTCTGACGTGCCGCTGCCAACCTGTTACACTCCTGGACTATCCTGTCCGAAAGGCGCTGCTCCATTGGCCCTACCACTTCATTAACCACTCTATAGATAGAAGCATCCACGGCCTCAAAAAAATCATCATCACAAGGTAGGTACTCATGAACCTCCTCCTCATAGTACTCGCCGTGATCAGCCATAGTGCCAGGTAAGTACCTCAGTGCGATCGGGACCTGAAACCCACTAGAAAGAGTGTACACGCAGAACAGTAACAATATAGGTGCAGGCCGGAGGCTGCAGGATTAGGGTAGCCCCAAGGACCACAACTAGGGCTGCACCTGGACCCTTCACGCGCCTAAAACCCTCAGACAAACTCTGACAGGGTGTCTGCCCCCCAGCGCGTGTCTACAGCAGTGAGAATGACGCCCAAAGCGGAATTCCGCCCGCAAAATGCGTGGGAAAAGGACGGGTGCATACAGCGCTAATACGCGCGTCAAACGCGGGGAGAACCCGCAATACAGAGCCCTGCCGGGGCGTAAACAAAATAAGCAGGCAGTACGATCCGCTGTCCCGCAGACGTTAATGGTGAGGCAGACGTTGGGGACAAGGCTCCAGAGCTCGTTACTCTCGCGCCGCGCTCAGTGATAGAAGAGCCGCAACGCGAGAGCAACGAGACGATGGACGAGTCCCTCTAGCGGCTGTAAGTGACGCCGCAACCACAAGGGAGCCGGCCGCGTTAGGAGCGAACTAGCGTTCCCGCGGCCGGTAGGGAGCTGCGAAAGCAAACAAGCAGATAACGAAGCGAACGAGCCAAATAACACAGAAGCCCAAAAGTAAACAGTCATTCACCGCTACATATCAGTGTTAGAGTCACAGAAAGGAAGAGGGTACTTAACTAGCTGCGCAGCAGCGAAGAAAGAGGAAGGAAGGAGGCTGACAGAGGACTTTCTATGGGTTCATGGAAACTGTGGATGGACTATTTTTGCCTAATCGTCTCCCTGGCTGTAGGGAGTTGTAGTTTTCTTATGTTGGTATATGATAATGTCTCTCTGGCTGCTGTGTTGTTATTTTTGTAATAAAGCGAAGAGAGAGTTAGCATAATCCGAAGCCTCCGGTCCTGACATAGAATCCTATCCACCATATTGCTAAACTCGTAAAGGATGTGCATTTCATATCTGACGGGTTTGTGGCACCGCGTCCCGCGTAATATCATATATGTATGTGATCGCGCCAGCTGTTACTTTAGTATGCGACGGGTACGCAGTACCAAGCCACGCCTTACGTCATGTGCGTATGGGGTCATGCCTACTGCGCGTTGCGTATGCAATGATTGCACGCTGCCAGGCCCTGTGTTACGTCATAGACGTATGGTGTCGCGCCAGGAACGCCATTCCCTCATTTATTTTTCGTCTCAAAACTATATCTAAATAAGTTTAAAGTGTATATGAGAACAAGCGATAATCTAAAATATTTTAAACATTTATATATTTCTAACTGTAATAAACCTATATTATGGTAAATATATTTTCTCAAAATCACGTTGGATGCGGCCTCCTTGCGCGCTCGGTGCGCGATTGCCATGTGACCATAAAAAAAAACATTTCATTGGTTCATAACATTTCCCATTGTAACAGTTGGAGGACCCCACCCATTTTAGTCATTCTCTCTACAGCATTTTATGAGAGACTCCTCTTCTGCTTAGAGAGCTTTTTTGAAAACTTTTTGCTATATACACATATCTGACACTACACACAACATGCAACCATCATCTTCATCAATGTTCATGCTCTGTAAAGTAGCCTTCCACCTGTGATAGCCATGCATGTAAAAGCTACATAACAGAACTTTTCCCCACTACCAGAGGTAACATGGTTGCATACGCTGTCCACAGCACAATGTAATGTGGTATGGCCCAGGGGCAGTATCATGCATAGATAATGAACACATGGACACAGATAGATAGTGGAAGTGGGTACGGGCACGTGCGCTTGACTCCTTTTTATTACCAGGTAACATATCCAGTGACATCTTTGCTGAATGCGTGTGGGGTGAGTGTAAACCAGCCCTCAGGGAATGGTTGCTGCTAGCATCAACTACAACAGTAATCATTGGATCACACACAGAGATTCAAAAATTAAAAGTGTCAATAGTTTGTGCTGCAGTAAGGTACACTAGATGGGAAATAATACAGAAAAGATTATATCGTAAAAGAACCATAACTTGTGGTATACTGAGATACAGGCAGTAGATCTGAAATAATACACAAAAAGATTGTATCATAAAGGGTCCATCAGGTCTAGTGCACTCAGATAGCCACATCAAAAGCATTCAGCATGTGCACAGCCAGCGATAATGCATGCTGCGGACGGGCCGTGCTAGGAGCAATATCTGTTGCCTACAACACTATATCATCTGCAATAGTGACTCGATCTGAATTGTAAACACTACTGTCTGCAGTGTACAGAGAGCAGTCAGCAAGGGCCCACAGCCACGTGGCGTTGACTTGAGCTGTCCTGTTTGCAGTACGTGAAGCAACAAAAACCGTGTGTGGACCCTGCGATGATGCGTATGCGTGGTGTGGACAGAGTGCACTGGAGCAATGTCTTTTGCCTAGAGGACTGCTTCATCTACAATAGCTACTCGATCTGAATTGTTAACACTGCTGTCTGCAGTGTAAATTGGAGGCAGTAGTGAGCACAGTCTTCCATGAATACTTTTTCTCACTTCCTCTTCACAAAATATAACAACATAAATTACACAAAACTCTGCATTAAATAATTCGAATTGCGATCTCTGCTGTCCACTGTGCACACTGATATTCAGTGTTCTTTACCACTACCAAGAAGAATTTGGTCATTGCACTAGACCTATAAGTCATCTTAAAAGACTTCTTCAACCAAGTATACTGAAAGGCTATTGTGTATATTTCAATAGACGTTGTAGTTAGTTGCCTACTGGATTCTGTAAATAAACAATCACCACTCAATCTGAATTGTGAGCCCTGCTGACTGCAGTGTAGGCCAGAGGCAGTGGTCATTAACGCCTCACAACCACGTGCCATTGGATTCGGAAGCATGGAGTTGGTTGCACCTGATCGGAGGGGGTACACACAAATCATCACAAACTTTAACTTCTGACATCCTCAATCACAGAATCAAGACCCCGTTTCACTGTTCCGACCTGCTGTACCACGGTGTACTCCAACGACTGGTCTCAACCAAGAACAATATTCGTGTACAGCAGTTAGCTACGGAAGCACAGAGTCCGATGCACCTCAACAGAGGGAATTCTGTAAAAAACAACAAGCAGCAGGTAATATCGGACATTGTCCATTATGGGATCAAGACACTGTTCCACTGTTGGGACCTGGAGTTGGTTGCACCTGGTCGAAGGGAGTACCATCCTCTCCACTCTCACATACAGTTCTAACATCGTCCATTGTGGAATCAAGACCCCGTTTCACTGTTCGGACCTGCTGTACCACGGTGTACTCAACCGACTGCAGTCAGCCAACCCCAATAATCATGTGCAGCACTTAGCTACGGAAGCACAGAGTCTGATGCACCTCAATGGAGGGAGTTATGTGAAAACCAAGCAGCACATAGTATCGTACAATGTTCATTTTGGGATCAAGACACCGTTCCAATGTTGGGACCTAGAGTTGCTTGCACCTGGTCGAAGGGAGTACCTTCATCTCCACTCTCAGATGTAGTTCTAACATCGTCCATTGTGAGATCAAGACACCATTCCGCTGTTGGGACCTACAGTTGGTTACAGCTGGTCGAAAGAAGTACCTTCATATGCACTCTCAGATGCAGTTCTAATATCGTCCATTGTGGGATCAAGACACCGTTCCACTGTTGGTACCTGTTGGACTACTGTGTTAGTAGTCTACAGAGCACTCCACGGTGCTGGGCCTCAGGCTGGGCGTTGTCTGCCTGTGTCGCGCTGGCCAGCGTTGATCTCAGGAACCTTCCCAGCTCGCAGACCTCGGCCCAGCAGCTTCTGACGGCACGTGGTCGGCCCTTTTTCATATACGGCGGTGTCGAAAGGTGAACTGTGGGGCATATGTGCGTTGCAGTGGCCATGACGGTTTCTGGGTACCAACAGGCTGTGAGCATTATTCCTACAGCCACCTTTGCTCACAGCGTCAGCCTCATGGCGGTGTAAGCTGCGCAGACCTGACAGACTTGTTCGCCATTCCGGAAAAGAACCACACCCAGAGAAACGTGCCTGTTATTCATACCCCTACGCTAGCCTTTCGTATGCCAAGCCAGCCCACTACGCTAAAGATTTGGAGGGGGCACGTACGTGCTATGTTTTCGTAATCTTCCCTATTGACTGTACTATCATGGTTGCGTCCACTGTTCACTTCACTCAATAGACCATCAGTGTATCTTCACATGTACATGTATGTGCTCTGCATTCTCAAGTCTCTCCAACACATCTCCTCAACACTTTGCATTGTATACTTTTATAATCGAGAATCACTTGCCACCTTCGCACATGCTTTGCTCCCATCTCTCCCCGCATTATGCATTGTGCGGCAGAGGTGCTATGTTTGGTTTGTGTACATGGCTAGCCACGGTTCCCACAGTACGTAGTGTTGTTGTGTCTGCTAGGTGTACATGTTGTTTGTCATGTTGTATGTGATTATATAAGGTAGCGCGTTTATTTACGAGCAGTGGTTTTTCCCATTTACATATCGCTGTCTTAAAGAGGATACCGAAGTTTTTCTCACAGGTGAAAAGTGGGACTACCATGGCAGTCATTCATTACTATGCAAGAATGTCCAACTGCACACAGCTTCTAAGCTACCAGCCCCCAATTTTGCGTGCTTTCTTAAAAGCACGCCAACCTCCTGCATGATTTCTCTCACAAACAAACCCCCCCCCCTTTATGGCATTTGTCTATTATAGTTGTGTGTATGCTCTAAAGCCATTCTGTCCTTTGGACTGCAATCTTTAGTCCTTGCTGGCCTTGTCAGTAGTCCAGTCATAATAGTCTTGATTTTAACTCTGATTTTATCACTTTCACGCTATGCTTATACAGGGGTCAAACTATACACTAAGTTTGACTGCACATTTGATTTCTGAGATAAGGGAGTCCCCCTCTACGGGGCTGGGGGACATGTACATCTGTTAGCTAGAGTGAAACATCTAGTGACTGCCTATTGTCTCCTTATGTCATCTTCCTCGTGTAGGTTACCACTAGGATTGGCGGGACTTTGTGCTCATGCCCAAGAAGTGTGGTAACCGAGTCACAAGAAAAAGTGTGAAAAAAGATGAGAAACAAGAAAAGGGGTCAGGGTAGAAACACCCTGACCTCCTAGGCCTGCTATGGGGGTCTCACATGGACTCCCAGGCCCCAAAAAAGCATTTTCTAACAAAAACGCCCGAATTCGCGCTGGGTGCGCAAATCCAGATGAAAAATAAAACAAAACCAAGCACGGGCTCCCGTCCTTTGTTTTCTATGAGCCCCTGGGTGGACCAGGTCTGGGGGCAATGCCTAATTAAGTAGCGGGGCCCTTGGGTGCCCCCGCAGCCCTGGGGACCGCCACCTCCCTGGGGCTTAGTTAATTGTATGCGAGGGCAAGCAGCCCCCCCCGCAGCCCCAGGGACCTCCACCTTCTTGAACAACAATAACTGTGTGGGGAGGTCCCAACCCCCCATGCTGCTCCGGGGACCACCACCTCCACGGGGCTTTATTATAATTGAAGCAGGGGCCTCGTGGGCCCCCCTAAGCCCAGGGCACCATCATCTCCCAAGGGCTTCTGTTATCAAGGAGGGGGGCCCCGCTGGCCCCCCAAGTCCCGGGGACCACCACCTCCCCATGGCTTCTGTTAATAATGAGCGGGGCCTCATGGGCCCGCCAAGCCCCGGGGACCACCACCTCCCTGGGGCTTCTGTTAATAATGAGGGGGCCACTACCTCACCGGAGCTTTGAAAATGCACGTGCCCCCCCTCCTGGAGCCCTCGATGGCCCTGGGGACTGCCCCCCCCCCCAGGGCCTCTCTTGCAATATCCCGGTGTCCCTGCCCTCCCCCAGGACATTGCTGTTTGCTATGCTCCCTCTTTGTCATAGCAAAGTCTGCTTTGCTTCAACGAAGCAAAGCAGGATTGCTTTTGAGCAAGGGCAGATGCATGTTAGCAGCTCCCCTTGCTCAAAAGCAATTTGGGGATGGGATCCCCGGAGCCAGAAGTGGCCTGGGAAGGGGACATGCGGCCCTCCCCATTTAAAAAATAAAAAAGAATGGCTGGGCTCCAGCGGATGGGGGCCCCGGGCCGAAATTGGCCTGGGGAGCGGGTATGCGCAGCAGCCATTCTCTAATAAAAATACTTTCAATAATAGCCAAGCCCGGGGATGGGGTCCCCAGGGCCAATAGTGGCCCAGGGAAGGGGGCCATGCGGCCCCCCTTCCCTATAAATATTTGTATTTAAAGAGCCCATGGCCTTAGGGATGGGGTCCCTGGGGACACAAGTGGCCCAGGGAAGGGGGGCCACATGGCCCCCTCTCTTTAAATATATATATATATATATAAAAAGGAGGCTATGCCCCGGGGGATGGGGTCCACGGGGACGAAATCGGCCTCAGGATGGGGGCCCCTTCCCTATAAATATATATAAAAAGGAGGCCAGGCCCTGGGGATGGGGTCCTCAGGGCCCCAAAAATACTAAAAGAAGGGGGGCCACATTACCCCTCTTCTAAAAACATGTTTTATAAAAAGCCAGCATCTAGCCTCCCCAGGCCGAGGCAGAGGCCGAGGACCTCAAGAAACAAGTGGACTTTATACCCAAGCAGCAGTGCACCAGGAGCAATGTTTTTAGAGTGATCTAAAAAGGGGGCGTGGCCTTGGACCACTTTCAGCAATCCAGGTGTGTGGTGCTTACTGGAGGTACCTGGTGGGCTAGTTGGCCCCCAGGGACACTCAGTAATGAAGTGGACTTAGTACCCCAAATTAGAATGCGCCAGGAGGTGCATTTGCAGAGTGGTGGGGAAATGGGGCATGGCCTTTGTCCACCTCTCAGCAATCCCACTGTGTGGGGCGTGCTGGAAGTAAGAGGTAGGCTAGTTTGCCCCTAAAGGACCCTCAGCAGCGAAGGGGACTTCAATCCCCATCCAAGAGCACACCAGGGAGCGAGTTTGAGGTGTGGTGGTCAAAGGTGGCGTGGCCTGCTATGAGAACTTAGCAATCCAGCTGTGTGGGACTTAATGGAGGTAATAGGTGGGATAGTTGGCCCCCAAGGAGGTCCTTGGGGGCCAACTACCCCTCTTGTTACTTCCAGTAAGTCCCACATAGTGGGATTGCTAAAACGTCTCCACCACTCTGCAAACGCGCCTCCTGGATGGGGGATGAAGTCCAATTTACTCCAGAGGGACTTTGGGGGCCAAGAAGCCCTCCTGGTACCTCCTGTGAGTCCTACACAGTGGAATTCCTGATTGCTGGTAGGAGGCCCAGCACCCTTTCTCCACCACTCTGCAAACGCGACTACTTGTTAAAGAAGTGTTTGCAATGTAATAGGTTTCGCATTTGCGAGAATTAGAGCTATTGGCTTTGTAAATGTAAAAGTTTTTTACTAATGTTTTTTGGAGTGGAGTGGATGTACGTTGCGTGTAGTGGAAATATTTGGTATGTTGTGCAGTGAAATTATGTCGATAGAAAGTATGTGGTATTTAGCATTTAAGAATTATGTAGAGTGGGATTATCTGTTATGGAGAGTAATTAAGTGGTATGGTAGTCTGTGTTGTGGAGTGGTAACGTCAGGTTTAGTCTTCCTTGTTTCCATAGAAGCTCAACTATGAACTCAGTGAGACAAAAAAAGAAGGAATCACTGAGGAGCACTTGTGGACCTAGTCAGAGGTTTGAGCAGGGCCAATGAAATTATGTGACTGTTTGGCTGCACCGATTTTTGCACAATTATTAATTTCCTGCTTTAGCCACATAATTCATCATCTGCTCCCTAATCTGCAGATTTGAACCAAAAAATCCTGGTTTCTAGCTCAAACGTGACCCAAAATGCAGCAACAAGTGATACAGTGTGGTGGAAGGCCCTTTGCAAACCTAGAATGGTCACCTGTTACTTATTGCTAAATGTGGGTGTTAAATTCCTAATAATGGAATGCAAGCCACTTTTGCTTCCTTCTGCGCCTCTCTTGCCTCTTTCTGCATTTCTGTTGCTTCTTTCTGCACATCCATTCTACTTTCTGCATCTCTGGTCTCTCTTTCTGCACGTCTGCTGCCTCTTTCTACACCTCATTTGCTTCTTTCTGGACCCCTCTTTCTGCACACTTCTTCCCTCTTTCTGCATCTCACTTGCCCTTTTCTGTACCCCTCTTATATCTTTCAGCACCCTTTTTGCCTATTTATGCACCTCTGTTCATTCTTTCTGCACTCCTTTTGTTTCTTTCTGAACCTGTCTTGCTTCTTTCTGCACCCCTCTTGCCTCTCTCTCCACCCCTCTTCCCCTCTTTATTCACTTCTGTTGCTTCTTTCTGCACTTCTGTTGCTTCTTTCTGCACTTCTGTTGCTTCTTTCTGCACCTCACTTGCCTCTTTCTGCAGTTCTCTTCCCTCCTTCTGCACTTTACTTGCCTTTTTCTGTAACTCTTTTGCTTCTTTCGTCACCTGTATTGTCTCTTTCTGCACCCTTCGTGCCTCTTTCAGCACCTATGTTGCTTCTTTCTTCAGTTCTATTCCTCTTTGTGCACCCCTCCTGCCTCTTTCTGTACCCCTCTTGCCTCTCTGTGCACCTCTGTTGGTTCTTTCTGCACTGTTCTGGCTTCTTCCTGCACCTCTTTTCCAAATAACTGCATCCCTCTTGCCTTTTTGTGTACCCTAACCCATAGTGTCCCCCAGTGTATGTAGGTGTTTTCACTGTATTCTTAGTGTCTTTCAGCATAGCACTGGCTCCGGGCCTGGTTAGTCAGAGTCAGCTATCACCAATACCAGTCACTAAAAAGTTGGGGGCACAGGATGACTTTGCAACAAGGCCTCTTCCTGGACTTCTGTTGCCTCTTTCTGCATTTCTTTTTCTTCTTTCTGCGCCTTTCTTCCTAGTTCTGCACACATCCTACCTCTGTAGGCATAGTTAGAAATTATCATTAAAAAAAACATAGAAATTCACTGAAAAAAACCACAGGTTTCAGGGACGTTATAGTTAGTTGGACATCACTCATACAAAACCAGAGAAATGCGGCTGTTATTCTTAGTGGGGCTAACTGTAACTCGCGCCCCCGCAATGCACTGCTGATGATGTCACATATTTAATCATTGATGACATGGCCAGTGACATCACTAATGACATCGCTGATTACATCTCAAATGACATCACTGATGATATATATATATATATACATATATATATATATATATATATATATATATATATATATATATATATATATATAAATAAAAAACAAAGGAAGTAAAAAATCAAATAGCATATAACAAAATTGAATTTACCTAACTACCTAAAAGAAGATAAAATAACGGCAACAGATTTAATTTCAATTAGTAATTTAAAAACAATTCAAATAACAAATATTGTGGATTAAACAAACTTTGACAAACATTTATCATAAAATAAATTGGAAATGTTAGAAAAAGTTATACATTTCAAAAACATACATCAATAATTGCGAATTAATAAATTAAATATAAGTTAACCCAATCATCGCTAGTCCTTTCCCCCTCCGTGCTAAGCCTTTTTGGGGGTCTTTGGGGTAGTTTGCGCTTAGGCTCCCGTAACTTTTGTTCACATAAATGATCCACACCAAATTTGCATCCTTTTCTTCCATTGTCCTGTGGATTCTAAAGTTACCTAAGGTTTGTGGATTTCCCTTGAGGGGACAGAGCAATTCACCAAAATACAGCTACATTTTGGGTTTTATTTTAAAAATGGGAAAAAGTGCTGAAGAAAATAGTGTCTGTTTTTTTCCCTGCAAATGGTATCAACAAAGGGTTTATGGTGCTACTATACCCATATTCCCAGCTTTCAGGTACAGGCAGACTTTTGTCAGTAAACCAACATTTTCTACACATTTTGGTATTTTACTAGGACATAGCCCATTTTTCTTATTTTTTGTGCTTTCAACCTCATTCCACTTAGTTGTAGAAGTGGGTATGAAAACAATAGTGGATCCCGAAAAGCCTTACATTTTTCATATGTAGACAATATTATGAATTCAGCAACTTGTCATTTGTGTAGATACTTCAAGGTTTTCCTATGGAAACTTACAGTTGAAATAAAAAAAATATTGAAAATTAGGTGAAAGAAACAGTCACTTATGTCTACGTTATTACCTGTAACTTCATCTAAGTATGGCATATCTGGAAAATGCCAGCCAAATGCTGGTACATGCAGGCCATCACCCAAACTCCAGTTCACACACACACAAACCTTCATTGGATTCTAGTGGTTTTTAGCCCCCGCTTTGGGACAGATGAGCCTAAAAATATTGCTGAAACAGGCAAAATGTGTGCCTAAAAAAAGGGGAGCGGATCTTGCCTATGGTGCCTCTCCCTAACTTGTTCATAAACATATTTCTGGTGCATAGTTGGCTTTCTGTACCCTCTCGGGGGAGAGAGCAGATCAGGTGTAATAACCAACAGAAGCACTGTGCCCATTGTTTTTGGGAGAGGGGCTTCAGCATACCCATTTTGTGCAGTCCCCACCCCTATACAAAGTAAAAAAAAGTCCCTGGTGCCTAGTGGTTAAATTGGGGCTATTGCATCACCTGCTCCCAAGGAGAGGCAGAAAGACATCGGTCCCCATTTGTGTGGGGTTGAGGCATGGCCTTGCCCATTGTGGGAGGCCCCAGCTCTCTTTTATAAAAAACAAAATCCCTGGTGTCTAGTAGTCTTCCTTGTCCCCAGGAGGCAGATCAGGGGTAATAACCCCCATCTGTCCCCGGGGATAGTTTGTCCCATTATTGTTTGGGGGTGGGGGCATTGGCATGCCAATTTTGGTAGCCTCCACCCCTACGTATTAAAAACAAACATAATCCCTGGTGCCTAGTGGGCTTTCTGTCACCAATGGGAAGTAGATCCGGGGCTAGTGTCCCAATCTGCCCACGGGGGCAGAACGACTTTCATTACAATTGCATTTGGGTGGGGGCTTGGTCTTGCCCATTGTGGGCAGCCCCCACTCCTCTTTTATAATTAAAAAACCTGATGTCTAGTGGGCTTTCTGCTCCTCCTGTGGGGCAGATCAGGGATAATAACCCCCATATGGGCAGAAAGATTGTCCAATTTGTGTTTGGGTCGGGGGCACTGGCATGCTCATTTTGGGCAGCCCCCACCCCTACATATAAGGAAAAAAAGAATCTCTAGTGCCTAGTGGGCTTTCTGACCCCTCGGAAGGGCATATCAGGGGCTATTGCCCCCATCTGCCTCCCAGGGGGGCAGAAAGACTGTGGCTAATGTTTGATGGGTGAGGGGATTGGCATACTCATTCAGGGTAGCCCCCATCCCTGACCTACAAAACAAATAGTCCCTGGCTTCCTAGTAGGCTTTCTGCCCACCCAGTGGGGCTGATCAGGGCCTATTGCCCCGTCTGCCTCCCAAGGGGGGGGCAGAAAGACTGTCCAATATGTGTCTGGGGGTGGGAGCACTGGCATGCCCATTTTGGGCACGTCCCACCCCTACATATAAAACAAGATATAATCTCTAGTGCCTAGTAGCCTTTCTGCCCCCCCAGGGGGCATATCAGGGGCTATTGCCCCCTCTGCCTACTGGGGGGCAGAAAGACTGTGGCACATTATTTTAGAGGGTGGGGACATTTGCTTGACCATTCTGGGCTTTACGCACACGTGAACTTCAAAAAAAAAGTCCTTGGCTTCGTAATGGGCTTTCAACCCCCAAGGGGGGCAGAAAGACTGACTTCATCCCAAAACATTGGGGGGAGCAAAAGCCCTTACCCAAGGGGTCACTGCCCACTCCCTAGAAAAAAGTATATACATAATATTTTCCTTCCAACCAACTCATCAAAAAAGGCAAACACAACATTTAAACAAACAAGTATAATACACATATAAATACTAAAATGCATAGAAAAATTAATTACATTGTAGAACAATTGCAAAATTATCAATAACTTAATTATTATAAATAGTAATAAAATGTAAAAAAAAAAAAATTACAGTTTATTATATGTAACGTTCCACCCTATTGCCCTTCAAACCCAGCAGTGCACCCAAAAATAATCAGTACTAAACCATTTACATAATTAATAATCAACTAAATAATGAATTAGAATTAAATAACTGTAAATTAAACATTACTGAATTAACTTCCCACCCTGATCCACTACAAATCCAACAAATCACTATGACACTATAAATTACTTGTGACAATTAAATAAAACATTATACATCATTTAGAATTATTAACTGTATTTAAAAAAATCAATAACGTGTATACAAACAATAGTAACATAAAATTAAGATATTAACTAAAACACATTAAAACCATTTAAAAAAAGATATTTTGAACAACAACATCATTGAAAACAATATTAAAAACAAAGGCATTCTTAAAAACGATATTACTCACCGCCCAAAAAATTCTTGATAAAAATCATTTTTGCATCATGGTATTTTTGAAGTACTATATATTTTTTCAGATGTTTCTGTTTTGTGATATTTTGTCTAAATACCCAGCATTTCGAATATATTTTCATATTTTGTGGTCGTATGCCCACATCTGTGAGCTGCCACCAAAAAAAAATAAAAAACCTAGAAATAAATATTAGAGAGGTAGACCTGGAGGTTGTTTACACTTGGCCCTTTAAGTGAAAAAGTCAAACTGGAGACAATGTTAGCGTGTGGAGACAAATGTCATATACATCTAAAGCTTAATAACAGAAACACAAATGACCAACTCATAATACACTATGCTAACCTTGTACATGTACAGCCAATTGACAGAGATTGTGACAGTCATGAGATCTGCCAAGTGTTCGCCGAGTCTCATATTACTATAGCCTACTCAGGAGAAGATTAAGGTTACTTCTTTTAAAATAACTATATAGTGGCCCGAGGCCTGTTCACAAGTTCTCAGTTATCAGCTGTTTTAAATAATGCACAGATTGAGACGGCTAAAAAAACTTGGGGCTACATCATAACAAAGTTATAGATGTATCATTGACTTTAAGATGAACAATGAACCATCAACCTTCATCATCTGAGTCCTGAGAAAGAAAGGCGCTATTAAGTTCCTTGTGAGAAAGAATCACAATCTCATTTATTTTACTAGTACCTGGAGAGGAAAAAACATTTCCCACCCACTGCTTCTTGAGTTTAAGAACTTCTGAAGCAATTAAGTGGGATTCTTGTAAAAACACAATATCCGATTTAAGATTAGATAAATGTGTAAGAACCCTTTGCCTTTTAATAGGCGTACCCAAACCTTTCACATTCCTGGAAATAACACATAACATCATTAATCAACTATATATAGTGGAAATAAAAATGTAAAGATATTACAGCAATGCAAGGATATAGTGAATAAAAGATTTGCGACATTAGAAAAAGTAATACCAATAGAAAGGAAACACAATATATAATGAGAAATATTAAAATAGAAAAGATAAAAAACTAAAGTAAAGGGAGAAAGAAAGGAAGAAAAAAGAACGAAATAGAGAAAAGAAAAAGATAAAGACAAAAGACAAAAAAGACAATAAAGCATACCATAGACTCAAACATTGATGGAGGGTGTTGAAGCCACAAAGGGGAGAAGGACAACCAGCCACGAAACTCCAAGAAAGACCACAAGGGAGGCGTCAATTCAAATAATGAAGTACACAACAATGGGTGGATCAGGGGAACGGCATCTAATGGGAGAAAACATAAGGAGAGGAGATTAATTAATCCAACCAAACATATCATAGAACCATCACAGCATTATAATTTAGTAAGAGAGAAGAAATGATCAAGCAGAAGATAATCCTGCAAGGTCCATGGAGTCTTCTCTATAGCTATCAAGGAACTGCTGAAGCAAAGCTGGATCTTCGTACGTTGTTGTTCTATTCTTATAAGTCACTTTGAAGAGGCATGGGTAAAGTGGACCAAATATGGCATTCAAATCACGTAGAGCTGGACGTATGGCTAAGAAACATTTCTGTTCGTCTGCTGGGAATTTCGCAAATTCTTGTGAAAAGAATAACTGGGAACCTTGCCATGATATGTGGCGTTTGGTTTTGACTGCTTGTAGTACTTTCAAAAGATTTGTGTATTCCAGAAAGTATAATATTACGCCTCTCGGATTACGTCAGATAGATGCATTTTGAGGGGGACAACCAAGCCTGTGTGCTTGTTGTATGTTTAATGATGGAGATTCTAGAAATTCGAGAATCTGAGGCAAAAAAGATTGAAAAAAAGAGATGGGATTGGTGCGTAGATTGTTACATCTACTTCGGTTTTCAAGGTTTTCAACTTGTTTCTGAAGTTGTAAGATCTCAGCTTTCATGGGATGAATTTGTTGAGAAGATATTTGTAATGATTCCATCTGATGTTCCATTGAATTAATCTTATTGTCTACAGTAGACCATTTATCCTCTAGGCCTTGTAGGCGAAAATTTGTTTCTTCCATATAAGGTTTAAGTTGTCGAATCTCATCTAGAAGCAGTTCTAAAGAGACTGGCGGTGGAGATATAGTTGGTGAAGGAGGGTCCTTTTTAATGCTCTTGATGGAAGATAAAGCAGAAGATGCAGGCACTTTAGAGATATTTTTCCCATTTGGTGTGGAGGGATGTGGAGAAGTAATAAACGAGTGTGAAGTAGTCGTAGCAGCTATGTAATGGGGAGATGCAGCTTGGTCTGATTCCTCCATATCGTCTTGAAGTACTGAAAAAGGATTTGAAGTATGAATTGTAGACGTGAAGATGGAATAGATGCTGATGTCGCGCCTCTACCAGATTTTATTCTCCCCATAGACACATACGCTACAATAAGAGCGGCGTAGATATTGGTTAAAGTCAGTAGTGGTGTCACACAAGAACAAAGTATATATCTATGTCGCAATAAGACAGGCGCAGATATTGGCAAAAGTCAATAGTGATGCCACACAAAGAGCATTGTTTTTCTTGAAAAGCAGCAATGAAGAGAAACGAATATTATCAAAAATTGCATTAAAAAAAACCTGTTCCATGTAGTTATGTTGATAGTAAGGTTTGCACAATATTTCCAGAAATGGTCTTGTGTAAAATATGAATAAATATTAAGTAACGAAAAGAGATGTTGTTTGTGGCTTCAGGAAAGGAAGAAAAAACTTGTTCAGAGTAACTGGTGGCACAAATGATGAAATAGGTCTCACAAAGGAATTATTCAAAGTCACAGCATGTCTCTGAAGAAGAAAAACGCAGCAGTGCCGCAAATTTAGTCACGGAGGCGCGCCACACATTCTGGGCAAAATTTAGCGCTGCTCTTGGCTTACCGCGGTTGAGAGAGGCACCGTGGGAGTCCAGAAGTGCTCAAGAAGACAGTCCCCAAGCTGTGACAGGTAAGAGAACGCAGCCACCGCCCGTTAATGAAGAAATCCTTGGTTCTCCGACCGGAGCAGCGTTAGCCCGCCGCCATCTTGCCCGTCACCAAACCATGCCCCCTCTTGCCCAGGATCAAACCACGCCCCCAATAATGTACATGCTTGATCTTGTGCGGGTATGCTAAATACAAATAGAAGTGTGCCCAAGTGTAGATGCACGACTCCTCTGTTTTTAAGGCTGTTATGGACTGTCCAACAACATCTTTTGGCACACGAATGATACATTAGGATCATGGTGGTGCAAACGTTCTTTTTCCAATGGCATTACACATCAAAAACTTTATTGCAACAAACCATTCATCATTCTCTATGTAGTATTACTTTTGCAAGACAGCCATCGTATCGTCTGAATGAATGAGAGAAGCTAAAGTCACTAGAGCTGAAAATGACTCTCGCAACACTCAAGTCAGGTGGAATTTAGAGAGAAAAAATGTAATTCCTTCTATTTGTTTTCTCTCACCATTTGATAATAAGGTACTCTTGATGTCTTACACTTAGAATGTGTCTGGAGGAATCTGCATGGATGCAGTAACCCAAGCAAGAACATAACTTGAGAATAATTAACATAAGATAACTACAGATATATTAAATGAATGTGAACATATAAAATATAAAATGTAAATATTGACAGCATCACTATAGGGGGAAAGTGAATACAAAAAGGTCTTGGAAGGATGATAATTCCTTTTATATTTATGGGCTAAAAACAAATTCCACTTCCAGCAATAAAGAGGTTTCTTTTAGAAACTATCCATAGGAATTTGCTATGAAGTATAAATGGAAAGCATATAGTTCTGCTCCAAAGTTGGACAAAAAAAAGCTATCAGTGCATCAAGTTACTCACTTGTAGGTCTCTGGATTCTACATAAATTCGTAAAGACAACCACAGTTCGGAGAAATGTTAATTACCCTGGTAGATGCACACTGAGGGGCAGATTTACAAGCCCCTTGAGCCACCGGTGCAGCACGTTGCGTGATGCACCGCTGGCACAGCCTGCTGAGTGATATTTTTAAGCACAGGTAAAGTCACCCTGCGTGACTTAACCTGTGCTTGTAAATATCACCCCTGTTCACGGAGCACTTTCAATGTTAGGGGCGTGATATGGGTGTGGCTGTGGGTGTTCACAAGCAACACCCATGTCCACTGATGCATTTCCAGATTTACGAGAAATCGTAAATCTGGAAATGCGTCAAAATGCTACGCCACCCTACGGGTGGGGTAGCGAGGCGCAACGTAAAGAAATGTCTTCATATCTCCTAGTTTTTTTCCTCTTTCAATGTGTGCTGTATTCTACCGCACATATCGGAACAGGAAATCATCTCAATGTATTGTTTTTGGGCAGGAAGGTGCCCCTTCCTGCACAAAAACCATCTCCCCACGACGCAGGCATCCTTGCACCATGGTGCAAGAGTGCCTCCGCTGGTGCATGGCAGCAGTTTGTGCGCTAGCGCAGGTGGAAGCACAGAGATGTGACATATTGTTGTAAATATGTCGCATCCCTGTGCTTCTAAACTAACGCAGCGTGGTGCAGCAAACTGACTTGCGGCACCGCACTGCGTTAGTTTCTTGTAGATCTGCCCCTGAATCCTTTTACTAATGTTGCATGAATTCATGTGTACATGATGACATTGGAGCCTAGGTATTGTTGATATTTGCACGTTTAGCGATGTGTTTTTCAGTTGACTTTAGTTAGTCTTCTGCATCCTGGTGAAGCTGGAGTAGTGTTTGAAGACATCACAGAGTACATGCTTCAGATGTTTTAGATTGGTTGGCAAATTCCAAAGCCACACTCATGCTTGAAATCCAGGAGTTTTATGCAATTTATGGTTGTTTCCTCAGTTCACAACCAAGACAACAAGCTCTGTGACTTTCTGGAATTCCATAATGGTGCTAGTTTAATGTCTGTTTAAGTAGCTACCTACCACTTTTTCCAGAGTTTCTCGTACATTATAGATTTTCTATTCATTCAGTCCTTATAGTCAGTCATTCCTTATTGACATGCAGAGTTATATATTTAGGGGCCTTTTATGATGTCAGGTGGACGCAACACAGTCTCGGAATTGGTAACGACCGACCTCCGGTCGGCTGTTCTGACCTCCTAATTAGGATGCAACTGATCACTGTTTGGTCGCATTCTGACATTTTATGGAATGTGGTGTTAATCCCTGCACCCCATGGCAGGCCCCTCGGCCCCCAACCGGAGGCCAAGCACACAACGGGGCCCTGCTGGGGGCCCCCATACATGCTTTCCCAACTTGGTTTCCATGTCAGACAGGCAGGCATGTAACCCTGCCAGAAACTGTGTATCGTAATCCGAAGGGCAGAAAGGCCCTCCCTTTGGAATTATGGGCTTGCCTCCGACTGTCCAACAGGCTCTTTGAGCCTGTCGGAAGCCAGCCGGAATGACCGTCCGGTGTAATTTATGACCGCCAGCATTGTAATGTGGTGGACGGAAATTAAACTGAGAAGTGGCCTGGAAAGGCTCCAACTGATAGTTGGAGTCTTTCTGGGCCGCATCGTTATCGACCCCTAAGTGTAAGGTGGCTGGATCTTTAGGAAACTATCTTATAAAATTGCATAGAACCAAGATTGAGAATCATATCTAATGTGTGAGTTGCAATGTAAATTAGAACATTGGAATGTTGGGAGCTCCATTGATGACAATGTAGTAGCTCCGGGCTTCTAATGGCCGGTGGAAGCCTGGAGCTTCAACATTATCGCAACTGTTACTGTGAACAAAGGCCTCATGAGCCAGAGGGGATTTCAATCCCCTCAGGCTCCGTGAGGCCTTTGCTTTATTTGTTGGAACATCCTGCTCTCTAGTGGTGACATTTTCTAATGGCCTTATAGCCCTCCACAGCTGGTCAATACTGGCATTAAAGTCTTGCTCCCTTGTTAAAGGCCCTCGCCTTTGGCTTGGGCCTTTAACACTGGAGCGGGCATTTAATGCCCAGTATTGCCCTCTACTGCGGGTTATGAGGTGATATTAGAACATTCATATTACCGATTAAAAATTGTAAACAACTCACAGTGTTCAACCAAACTCAACCTAAATTATGGATCACCCAAGTCAACAACCGTATAAAACTCAAAGATAAAGAAACAAAATCAGTTAAAAATTATTATGACAATTTATTCACAAAAAGAGGTGTCTTATAATAAACATACTTTGGTTTCCAAAACTTTGAATACCTGTAGGAGCAAGAATTTAGTGTACTTACTTTTATGTCCCTGTAACTTGGGATACGTTGGTGAAACATCTCGGGAATTACGTATCAGGCTGGGAGAACATAAATCTGCCATAAAGAACAAAAAGGAAAATGCCCCTCTTGTTAGTCATTTTCTAAAAGAGGGACATACTTTAATGGACTTTAGGTGGTTTATTATAGAGAAGATAGAAGGCAATAAGAGATCAGGGGATCTAACCCTGAAACGTAAAAAACGTGAACAATGGTATATTTCCATCCTGGACACCATTAAAATGGGTTTGAACACTAAAGAGGACTGGATGAAACTGATAGACTGATAGATAGAATGATAACACTCTTTCTCTTAGATGTGTGGCGGATATATTAAGGATTTGACATCTGCTTTATTAATTTAGCTGGCGTACCGGCAACCAGTTTCTTTATGTGGCAGACTCTTTCCAACTTGTATCCACCACCTACATTTAATTTTTATATTAAAAGGACGAATTATAGGGATTTAATTTATTTGTTTGTCAGCTCTTATTAATAGCTGTAACATTAACCATCCTTATTTATTTTTATTTTTATCTTTATATATATATATATTTTTTTTAAGAACATTTTCTTTGGAAATTCTGATACGACTTAATCAAATCTATCGGGCTGTTAGTAATCTAAGAAATAACTTGAGACTAAGAAATTCTCTCTATCCAAATAATATACCCGAGCGCAAAACCATACTCTAAATGTATATACTACTTAATTAAATCTATCTGGCTGCTAGTAATCTAAGAAATAACTAGAGACTAAGAAATCCGACTTTTTTGGACCCTTCTATCCAAAGAATATACCCGAGTGCAAAACCATACTTAAAATTCTAAGATTCGAAAAAAAAATTTTTATAAGTGGACCCTACTTTAGGGTTTATTTTGGCATTGCCGTTTTAAGAAAAACATTGCCGCCTTAAGAGCACGAGTGTAAGTCGCGTTAGTTAGACGTAACACTCCAGGTGTAAATAGTTGGGTAGGAGTATTCAAACATATAAAAGGAACATATCATAATGGGCTTTGCTGGTCCATCGAAGAGCGGAGACGGAAAGGATCAAACTTTGCTCATCTGTTTCCAAGCTGTACTATCTGAAAATAAGGCACTAGCTCAGTCAAATATCTAGTTAAATTAATCTGATTAATTCGCTTTATGTTAGGCACAAATAATTGGTGTTTGAATGTGCTGAGCCAGAAAAACCCATCAAGACAGCGACTCTGACAGTATCTCACACTCATTAGTAGTTGGATTATTGTGTGCTAGAATTTTATTATCACATAGCATAAACTGTGCAATAGTGCACCAGAAATGTGTGCTAGCTGAATTCCCTAACATTAATTTTTGTATTAAAATGTTACAGCTATACATTTAATAACCTGCAAAGTTTATTGATTAAAAATACCGTAATGAGCCAGGAACAGCGGATCTTGGTGCTAAAAAAGGCAACCAGCAGGCACCAGTTCAATTACAATGAATGTAACAAAACAACAACAAAAAAGAAATTGGAGAACTTACAGGCAAGCCTGTTTGGTTTTTTATTTGTTTTATACAGTGCACATCATTCACAATGAGCCACTGCAGCACTATAGTACTGTTACAATGTACACAATGACTGGTATGCCATTGTGTTGTGATTGCACGGTCAATTCCTACAAATTACAATTTAAATTTTGTAGTGTTTTAGACAATGTGTACTTTATGTTTTGCTGTAAAGTGGTGTCTGAAGGTTTTTAATCTTTTTTATGTACACTTGCACTTTGTCGGCTTAAAATGGTGTACCAGAAGCTCCTTTGTCAATTGCTTACCTGACCCCTTTGCTACTACCAATGTAGGTCGAACAGGGCTGTTTACCTCTAATCCTAGTTTTCCTTCAATGGAACCTCCATTGACATCATATTCAATGAAATGTCCCGGAGCACCTTTTCCAAAGAAAATGTATTTCGTATTTGCTTTTCTTTAGAAATGTTGCGTCTCTTATCTGGTATAAATAAATGTAGAAGATGATTGAAAAAAGAAAAAAAGAAAAAATACCGTAATGTGGGTTATTGGGATTATATTGAATGCTTGCTCATCATCTTCATGGCAGCTTCAATGGCATAAAGAACCGGCATTTTAACAAGGAATTAGCACCCTGTTATCAACTTAACAAGTATTTAATGTTGTATTACTAAAACCTTCCATTGGGAAGTGCTGAGTTTGGGTCGCGAAAATACTTGATTTAAATTGCACTATTTAAAATCTCTTCTCTAATTAACAGCTCCTTCTGAATTTGCAGTGATGCAATATGCAGTTAATGTGGCAAATCATAATGCATTAATTATTGATAATTGCTGAATTGTTGTGCAATGAAAAGCCTGCAGGGTGTTTATTTTGGGTTTTAAATCTCAACACCTACTTTTTCCCCTATAGTACTGTGAAGACTGCAAAACAGCACATATAATTGAGATCTCAAGACACATTTCTACAGTAGCCAGGGCGATCATTAATGATGTATGTTTTACTTTAGCTAATTAAAACCGTAATTAAATAACAACATATAAACACATGTTCACAGCGCTGTGAAGGGCGAATATGCAGAATGTGCGTGTTTACAGTTCATCCATTAAAAAAAGTACTAATTATAGCCAGATATTGTCATTTTTATCAAAATATGCTCAGCAAGCCATGTTGCCAGCCGGTACGTTTGGATTAAAATGTTAGCAAATTGTACATTTTCTAAGGGAAGGACATAGCTAAAGCATGCTGGGTAACAAGGTAGACCGAGACTCCTTGTTTCCTTATTTCATTCATATATGCCTCATCTGTTGTGATCTCTGATCGATCCATGTGTACTTCTCATATAAATCTATATCTATACCTATCTATATCAACATCTATCTATCCATATCTCCCGTTATCTATGTAGCACATTCTCTGGTAGAATATTTTCACCAATTTGAGTCATAAACATAATTTTTGTGCAATCTAATCAAATTATGTGGAAACATATAATAAAAAACCATAAGTATGTGGTATGCAGCCAACGAACCACTTAAATTCACAGGTGTCGGACCTGGCCCTTTTTGCAGGGTTATCCCCAAACCTTTTGCTACCTTCCTACAATTTTTTCTGACCTGTTGTTTTGGCTTTAGGACTCTGGGTACTTTACCACTGCTGATCAGTGCTAAAGTGCATATGCTCTCTGTGTAAATTGTGATTATGATTGGTTTCCCATGATTGGCATATTTGATTTACTGGTAAGCCCCTAGTAAAGTGCACTGTGTGTGCCAAGGGCCTGCAAATCAAATGCTACTAATGGGCCTGCAGCGCTGATTGTGCCACCCACACAAGTAGCCTTTCAAATGTGTTCCAGACCTGCCCTGCAGTGTCTGGACATGCTGTTTTAACTGACATGTTGACCTGGCAAGTGTACCCACTTGCCAGGCCCTAACCATCCCTTTTCTTACACGTTAGTCACCTCTAAAGTAGGCCCAAGGTACCTTCATGGGCAGGGTGCAGTGTATGTGTAAGGTAGGACATGTAGTGGTGTGCTTTACATGTCCTGATAGTGAAATACTGTGCATTTCATTTTTCACTACTGCAAGGAGTAGCTCTTCCATTGGAGCTGCCTTGTAACACTTTACACAAAGCAGGCTATTTCAATTGGGAACAGCTGGAGATTTGGAGTTTGGGCTCTATGAACTCAGAATTTAATAACACACCTTTTAGTAAAGATGGTTTTTAAATTGTGTGCTTAAAAGTGCCACTTTCAGAAAGTGAACGTAATAGCAACAAGGGATTTGGCCCTAGGCGGCTGGACGGGGCTGTATTAAACTAAAGCAAGAAGTATCCTTGCCATCACCTTTCAAATGCTGCTACATTAATTTAACAGACTATGAACCAACAATTCAATAGATATTGGCTTGAGGCATTTATTTGCTGCTCATTTCTATGTACTTTACTCCATATATGAATCATGGGTCAGAGAAGTTAGATACATTTCAGTCTAGAACAAATTACACTTATTTATGCCACAGATCAAACAAAAACATACAAACTTCGTGGTGAAGTAGTGTGATGTAAAAAACAATACATGAACAAGTGATACAAAACAACAAATTATACAATCATTATGTCACCAGTCTTAATTCACAAACAAAGCAGCTACTTGGATATCCTTTACCATCCACATTTTATAACTGAGTTAAGTAGCTGCTATCACGGTGAACAGAACAATCAAACCCAGTAGTGAGACAATTCAAAAAACATTTTCACAGGGCGGAAAAATGTAATCAAATACAATAGTCCCCGAGTTGTTTAATGGAGACGCGTTTCTATAATCCAAGGGTGGCTTATGGGATTCTCTTGAGGGCATGGACTGGTATTTCTTAAATACAAAGGGGGCATAAGTTGAATCCGTGAAGGGGCTCTACACTTCTAATTTACTCAAACTACAAAATAATGTTTTATAAGTACTTGATCAATTTGAGTAAGCAATTCGCGTGTTTCAGGCAAAAAGATGCAAGTTAAAATGTAAGTATCACAACCTAAAATAAGAAGGGATCTACCATCAGTCACATGTTGGGCTTTAGTGGGTTTTCAATATTTTACGTCTGGCAGGAAAAAAGTTGGGGCACTTACTTGCGCCAATCGGGCGATACTTCTACCAATGCAGTAGTTATGCTTGTTGACGGTAAATGGAAGCTTAGTTAAGCTTTCATGGGGCGATCTATGAATGAAAATGAGTGCCACGTCATTGAATTGCATATACGGTAATATAGCACCTGAAGTCAAAATATGGGGAGTATGAGCAGTGGCGGTGGGAGAGAATGTATGCAGATGCATGTAGCACATTTCCAAGTGTGTCAGGAGAAGCCTTGCACGTACCGAAGTATGATGGATGCACACCTTAAGGTCTTTACCTTTTACTGTATGGTGTGCAAGGTGCATGTGCCATGGGAAAATAGAAGAACATTTGAAAAGTTGCATCAATTAAAAAGAAGGAAAAAAGTTTGCAAGTCGTTGTTTGTCAAAAACGTTTCATTAAAACAGCAAAAATTCACGGAACCAAAAAATTTACAAACACAAGAAACAAAACATCTTTTTCGAATCTCAAGCAAAAAATAATAGCTTGTCTCACGTAAACCCACAACTGGTTGTTCACAAGTCCAAACTGCATGTCAGGCCATGCGGATGAGGTGCTGGTGTTGGATTGAGTACAGAATCTGGCAGAAGGTCACACCCTACGGTCAACCCTTACTGGTTAAGGCTGCAGGCCTGGTTTTCTGACCAATCAAGAGGGTGAGAGGGTTGGGCTCAGGGCATGGCTGTGGTCAAAACACAGTGCCGAACCCCTGTTGTACATGGCCGAAGACCGTGGTAGTAGGGTGTATCTGATGGGAGGGGGTTGGGTGCAGGGCTATGGGGTGCACCCAACTCCTGCACTCTATGGCTGAAGTCGTGCAACAGATTGTGCATTGTGGATCTCTAAAAAGTATAACCTAAAAAAACAAAAATAAAATGACAAAACATAGTTAAAAACTGATTTATGGTTTGGGCCAAATGCTCAAACCCACAGACATTTGCCAATTATATTATCAACGCACCCACACGTGCCATAACTCAATGCTACCCACCATACTCATAACACCACCTTCGAAATGTCACAGACACATGAAAAAACACGATGTTAACAACATGGCTGTGGCACGAGTTACGTCATGTTACTGAAGGGCTAAAACAGGGAACAGAGTTGTGGATTTTAATATTTAAGACTGAAATCTATGCATGTATCCTGTGTACGAGTACGCTATGTTTCACTGTACAAAGCACTTACTCTTCTCTCCCACGTCCTCTTCTTCCAGACCCTTCTTTCATCTCAGAAACACGGTTCACAAGGTCATATTCACTTTGAAAGGAACAGTATTTCATCTTGGAGCACTTCAGAGGCAACAAATATGTGCCATCCTTTTTAACAATAAACCTCCATACAAATCCAAGATCACAGACATCACACTAAAGAAAGTATACATTGTATATTATAGTCCTCTTTTCAATATGGCGTAGGCAGCGAAATTGGCTTTACTCTGTCACAGATTATAGCTGTTAAAACGAATTTTCTCCTCAGCTCACACACGGCGAGAAGCCTTTCCACCCACAAATACTGGCAGATGATCTCAAACAAGCATCTACAAATATATTGTAATAACGTAGTTTGATAATCCATTGTGCTCTCTGCACGTGGGTTCCCACCTTCGTTGCCAGTGTAATACAATAGATGAGGCCACGAGTTAAGAAGTTGTTACTTTTTGGACACAACAACATCAATGACCAATCTCCGCTGCAGGGAACAGCGCAAGGGTGTCAACTGTCAAAACTCCCGCCTGGAGTCAAACCTTCTAACGGACGGACGATAGAATATAACGGGGGGAGGGGGAGAAGGGGGGAATACAACATTTACCAATAAAATCGGGAAGAATAATAATCTTAACATATGTAGCTAGGTGTAATAACGTAGATGAGGCCACAGGTGTTAAAGTTCTAACTTTATTGGCACAACAACATCCATGACCAATCTTCACTGCAAAGAACAGCGCAATGGTCTCAACTGTCAAAACTGCGCCTGGAGCCCAACGTTCTAACGGGCGATAGAATATAACCGGTGATGGGGGGGGAATACGGAGTAAACCAATATGATAAGGAAGAATAATCTTATCATATGTAGTTAGGTGAAACAGTGGTTTACATTCTTGACAGGACACAGCATTATTCAGTAGATAAGAAAAATCTGGGGATGAATCAGTGCACGTGCAGCTGAAATTGCAGGTACAAGTTTATTAAAACGTGTGTCACAGATGTTGGGCATGGCTTACCAGCACGGCTCATGTTAAAGCATTTCTTTAGCGAAAAAGCAATATCATTAGCCAGCGAAGGAAGCATTATAATACTGTGACAATGTTGCTAAAAGGTAGAATGCTTACGAATGAAAATCAGTAGGTGTGCTCTTCCTTTAATGTTGCTGCACAGATTGTCAACCATGCGTATCTGATAGATCTGTAATCAGCGATAATAACTAGATGGAGGGTATTGGGCATAGAGTTAGCGGGACCAGAGTAATATCGAATTTTCAGTACATCCATCTTACATACATTTATATGGAAAGTGCCTAAACATATTTAAATAGTTATTATCCTGAAAGTCAAGCATGGTCTGTCCTCACTGGGCTAACATTGTATGCCACTTGGTTTGAGCTATTTACCAGGCAAAACATGCATCAGAACAATATGACAAAGCATGGAGGAAGAAAAGTCCACTACTGACATCAATCAGGCAATGCAACATAAAGTAAGAACTGAAATTGCTCATTTAAGACAGGGCGCTGCCACAGTTTTGGGCTGACTGGTGCTTTAAAAAGTATAAGAACTCAGGCGGTGACAAATTACAACCTTCGACAGTGGTAAATTATTGTTTATTATAAGATCTTTAAAGGAATGTGCTATTCTTTTACTTTATATGTGGCACCATTTATTGACATCTCTAAAGTAAACAACGCAGCACCAAGAAAAATATCAACACAACAAAAACATAAAGCAAAACACAACAGAAAGGTCAAAACCGAAAGTAACCCTGGAACACAATTCAATCATGTAGCACAAACAGCAGCACAAAGCAAGTACAAACCATTCCCACCAAAACAAAAAGGTAGAAAATATGCACAAACATACTGGTGACAGAGTACTACCCCCATAAATATGCTTTCATAATACAGTAGTAAAAGGGGTTTTCACCAGGCACTGTCTTACTTACCACCAAGAACATTTATTAGCATCAGTCAAACGTATTGTGTTTCAGACCTCTTTATTTTCCTGCTGCCACACAGTCAGAAATCACAATAACTGAAATATGAGCAGGCAAGTATTAAAGAAAAATCATATTTTCATTTTTACTGTTCGGTTATTCATTTCTTTATGAGGTTTTCAACAAATTTGGCAATAGTCACTTTTCATTTTTAATCTGGCTTCTGTCAAGGACTGTCCGGGACTATGTCAGGGACTTGGGCAAGGCCTGGGAAATAGGTAGAAAACGTACACAGAACGAGTAGTACAGCGCTGTCCAGGATCACACAGCAAGTCAGAGGAGGAAAAGGGATCAAAAGGGGAAGCCTGTACAAGTGAACAAGATGGCTAAGACCCAGAAGGGACAGGCACTCATGAGGTAATTTAGCATTCTGAAAAACTACACACAGGACGGATCTGCAAGGTATATATATAAAACAACATTAACAATAAACGGAATGTGGGGTAAAGCACTCAGGAACTCCACACAGTAAGACTGAAGCTCAATAAGTTCTTCACCCACAATTGCTGTTACAGATACTGACTGCAAATACCCACATAAAGGACATGCATGCAAAGGCAGGGTCTGTGGAGCTTATACATATGGTGATGTTATAAATGTAACTCAAAGACAATACTCACAGTGAACAAGAAACACCACCTAGGTAGTCAGCTGTGCCCATGGATCCTGGCGATCAAACAGGAACACGCAAGGCAGTAACAGCAAGGGGGTAGAACTAAACATAAGCACAATAGACAAGGAGCTAGCAATGAAGAGTGCTTAACAGGAAAGGAAGGAAATCACACTTGACAGAAAACAAGTAACAAACATACAAGGCAACAGAAGCAAGGCAGAAGAATAGAAAGACAAAAAACTAGGAACTGGGACTAAGAAAATGGGAAGAAAGGCAGGGACTGGAAAATGATATACTGAAGAATTCAAAACATACTATTAAAGGGTACTTTATTGATAATGTAAAGGTGCAACAAGTGGATAAGTTTTGCTACCTAGGTATTACCTTTTCTTGTGATAAGAAGTGGATTTATGAATTTAATAATATATGCAATAAAATGGCTAGAAATGGCCACGGCATCTTCAGATTTGCCGCCAAAATTGGGGACCGTAGAACCGGGGACATGCTTAAAATTTACCAGGCCAGATGTGTAACTATTGCACTGTATGGGGCAGGAATTTGGGGCTACTGTTGTGCCCATAATTTGCAGCTGGAAGAAAATCTTTTTCTTAAAAAACTTCTATGCTTGCCTACCTCGGCCTCTAATGTTCTGAGTCACCAGGAATTATCTGTTAACTACCTACTCGACTTCTTATCCCTTAGGCCTTTGATGACCTGGCGGTCAATCTGGCTGAAGGATGAGAAGTCCTTTACTAGGTCTATTATCCAGGACTGTTTGCGATTAGACAAATTTGTAGCAATACCCTGGATTAAATACATTATTGTATGTTTTTCAGATATTTTTAACCTGAATATTGTAAAAGACCCCAAAGCAGTTCTATCGATCCCCAAAACTGAGCTGAAAAGGGCTTTTCTGGATTTTGCAGAGAGAAAGAGGGCAGTTGCTGCCGGAACTCTGTCCACTGTTATGTTTTACAATGGGTACTTATCTACGGAAGGATTCCCTGTCTATCTAACCTTGGTTACAAGGCCCTCGCATAAATTTGTGTTAACAAGACTCAGATTTGGAAAGGTACACCATTTGGTGGCCCATCCGATAGCGGAAAAACATCCATATGGGCCTTGTAGATGTGATGGGACTTCCACACAAAGCACACTGCACTTTATCTTGTTCTGTAAACTGTACTCTAATTTTCGTATTGCTTTCCTTAAACCAATGTTTGTTAAATATGGAATACGTACTGTTGAGCACGCAATGAAATTAATATTTAATTTGCAATCTGCGGACATTTGTTTTTACACTGCAACTTTTTTAAACAAATGCATCAATTCCAGGAAAAGTATGTGTTTTTAACAAAGTGTGTAATTGTGTTTTTGCATTTTAACCAGTTTTAATTAATTTATTGCGATTCTTAATGTATTGTCAATGTTTATTGTAACTTGCCCTTTGTATTTTTACTATGTCTGTCTCTTGTGCTTTTATGGTCATTAATTTGTACCGAATAAAGCTTAATTGAATTGAATTGGATATACAGAAGGAGAGGTTTCAAGGTAATACTAGAATAGTGCAGAGTCAGGAATCAAGAAAACAAAGCAGCATAGAAGGCAGTGCTGGGGCAGGAACAAGAATTGAGCTAAGAAACGAAGTATCGCCAGAACATGGAAAGGATTGACGAAACTAAAGTTATCGGATTGGAAATCCAATATGGATTGGTGCATGCAGGCAGAGAGAGGGATTTATGAATGTAGAGGATGCACACAGAAATGGACTAAAATTTGGGGGCCCTGGAACATAAGCATAGATCTGATCTGCGCTTCGTTTGATGACGCTCCCCCAGGATCAGCTAACCACAATGTTCAGTAATGTCTTGGGGTAATTATACGTATGTATTCTCTGACCATTTTATTGTTCTTTAGATCTACCATAACTGTTGATTTCAGCCATGAGAATGTGGTAAAATAACTGAAGTCCGCACTGCAATGCACTTTATTAATCTTTGTCAATGCTGTTTTGGTTTCTTGTTTATTGAATAAAAAGATTAATAAAAAAAGAATTGACCTAAGGCTCAGGAGTCAAGGAAGCACGGCCGGCAGTGTTAGTTTAGGAACAGGGAAATAGCTACAGCTCAGGAAACATGAAGTCAAGAGAGCACTGCAAGCAATGCAAGTCAGGAACAAGAAATAGCTGAAGCCCAGAAACAGGAACAAAGACTAACTATAGCTCAGGAAATAAGGTAGCACTACAGGCAGTGCTAATTCAGGCACAAGGAATGGCTATAGCTCAGAAATCTAGGAAAAAGAATCAACTATAGATCAGGAATCAAGGAATAGCAAAATCTCAGGAACAAGGACTGGTCTCACCAGAAAAACATCTACAATGACTGACACTGGGCTGAAGGGAGCTGGGGCTTAAAAGAGCTCACAGTAATCACATGCATCAGGTGTGAGCAGGCTAGCAGCAGCGAGCCATAGGTGAGCTGAATTCCCCCACCTATGCTTGGCCTGCAGGGGTGGAGGCAAAGCACTGAGCAGGAGATTATAGGTAATGGAGTTTGCAGCATGAGCAGACTGGCTTCCACAAAACCCGGAATGGATTGAGAATGGATGTCAATTTCCAAATGGTGTCCAAATACCTGGAAGTCAGGATATGCATGCAGTGGAGTGTCTGGAAGCATATTAGGAAACTGGAAAGCCCTACAATTTAGCCCCGTGATGGAGGGCACGAGAATGCAGGGAGCGAATCATGGCAGCTTCAAAGTAATGTTATGTTATGTTATGTTATGTTATGTTAATAAGCTTTTGAAGCGCACTTCTACCAAAGGGTGTACTGGCGCTGAGCACTGCCTAACTGGTTTCCAGGAAAGGAGATGACTTATTCAGAAAACAACCATGTTTTCAGTCCCTTCCTGAAGGAGAGGAGCTTGGTAGCATTCCTGAGATGAGCTGGTAAGTTGTTCCAAGCTTTAGCAGCACAAGTGATAAAACTACTGCCATCTCAATTAGCTTTTTTCACCCGGGGACATATCATTGAAAGCGTTTTCTCAGATAGTCAGGGCCACTGCCAGTCAAGGACTTAAAAACCGTGCAAAGTACTTTAAATTGTGCACGTTGTTTTACTGGAAGCCAGTGGAGATGCCAAAGTCCCTTTCTGACTGAGACAAACCTTGGTGTGCCCGTTAGCAACCTGGCTGCCGCAATTTGGACCAGCTGGAGTCTGTACAGATGTTTCTTATGAATATTCAAATACAGACTGTAGCAACAATCCAACTGAGACAAAATGAGCGCTGTGACTGCTGTCCTAAAGCTATCCTCGGGTAGAATTATTTTTATTTTCCGCAATACTCTGAGGAGATAAAAGCTCGCCGAGACAACCCCACTGACCTGATCGCCAAAAGTAAGCTTGTTATCTAAAATCACAGCCAGGTTCTTGGCTTTCCTGGTAGGGTTTGGGGGAGTTCCCATTTCTTCAGGTCACCAGTCGGGGGTCCAGAGATTAGGATTATTGCCAAAAATGATGACCTCCGTTTTGCCTGCATTTAGTTTCAGGAAGTTTGAGGACATCCAGCCGGCAATGGCTTTCATGCAGTCACAGCATCTTAAGCCAGCTTCCACTTCTTTGCCTCGCTGTAGGGACAACACAATTTGTGTGTCGACCGCATAGGATGTTAATTGGAGCACAAAATGATCTTATCAGGGCTGCTAGCGGGCCAACATAGATATTAAAGAGCGTGGGGCTAAGGGATGACCCCTGTGGGACCCCACAGGGAAGGGAGAACGGCTTTGACCTATTCCTACCCAAATCCACCGTCTGAGTTCTATCAGAAAGGAAAGATTTTAGAAGATTCCAGGCTTTGCCCTAAATCCCCACAGCCGATAGACGGTCCATCAGAACTTCGTGATGGACCGTATCGAAGGCTGCTGACAGATTCAGTATAATCATGAACACCGCGCCCCCCTGGTCCACCGCCTCTCCAACCTCCTCCGTGGCCTTGATCAGGGCTAACTCTGTGCTATGTTCTGCACGAAATCCGAATTGTGTAGGGTCTAACAAATTGTTGATCTGAATGAACGTGCTGAGTTGCACGTTCATAGCCCTCTCGATCATTTTGTCCGGCAGTGGGAGGCATGAAACAGGCCTGTAATTGTTAGGATCACAAGGATCCAGATTTGGCTTTTTTATCAGTGGAAGAATTGAGGCTGATTTCCAGGGTTTAGGAAACTGGCCAGAGTTGAAAATGGTATTAAACAAAGGGGAAAGTATGGAAGCTATAACTTCGGGATGCCTTTGATCAAAGACCTAGGACAAGAGTCCAAGGGAGATGCTGATCGGGTTGCCATTAGAAGGTTCATTACATCTTGCTTCTCAAAAGGTATAAAACCCTCTAATAAAGGTGCAGATGGTATGGCAACAGGCAATGGCCTCACTAAGACCTCCGCCCCATTAATTGCTGGTGGGTAAATGAGGAGAAAATTACTTCCACCTTGTTCCTAAAGAAGGAGGCTAATGATTCACAGAGTGCGAGGCTGCTGTGTGTTTGAGGTCTAGCAGGGCCTGTCAGCTTTGTGATAGTTTTAAACAATTCTCTAGCGGAGAATTTGGCCTCATTAATCTGCTCGGCAAAATATGCTTTCTTAGTTTCAGTAAGTAATAAACAGCTCGTATGATTGCCTAACTGACTATTAGATAACCAGTGAAATTGCATGAAATGCTGGGAAGTATAATCTAAAATTAAGATCTTTACTGGGTGTGAGTTAATTTATCCCACAAAGTGGAGGAAATCGATGGTATTTAGGGCGTGAACAACAGGAAGGGAACATTTATTTGTTTATTTCTTTCCTTAGGTAGAAAAGAAAAACTAGCAGAATCAGATCTCTGCCTTAGTAGCTTACAAATTAGAACAATTAAAAGGCTCTGGTTTGTTGCACTAACTTCCAAATCAGAACCACACACATGTTTCCTCTGACAGCATACCTTTGATAGAAAGGACAGGGAAGGAAAGATCATTTTGGAATTAACTTACTGGTGCCGTATTTTACATATGGCGCATTTTCCTTGATTGCGCCGTGTGCCCCTTTTAAAAGTTGCGCCTGGTGCAATCAAGAAAAATGCACTGTATTAGAATGAATGCACTGTCCCTAGGGCAGCGACAAACTTGCACTGCCCCCATGGCATGGCATTCATGGAGAAAACGGAGTGGCTGTTTTGAAGCTGCTCCATTCTTCAGAGTGCAGGAGGCAACCCAGATTAGAGATCCCCTTTTGGGCAAGTGCAGTGAGTGACTGCATCCACCTGCTAGGGGATGTCGGGGGTCCATGAGATGCTCATTACCCCTTCCAGAGGGCTGCCGTCACGGGGCTATGTGACAGTGTGCCACCTAATAGGTGGTTCACTGTCAGCGCACTTCCTGATAGGTTTTTTGCCTCTGTGCCCACGTCTGTAATACGGCACGGACACAGAGGAAAAAGGATTATTGCCTCATTTGCATGGGGTCATACCTCCATGCAAGCGAGGGAACGCTCCCAGATGATAGTACTGGTGCTTTAAGTGCGCCAGTGCTATCGTTACTACAGAAGGGGATGCACAAGTATCTGTGGCCCCTTCTGTAATACCAAAGTGCCCGGGGCACTTCGGTAGTACGGCCTCAGATGTACGAAAGGTGGTTGACAATTATATGGAGAGAGGAGCCCGCAGGAACAAGATTGAGTGCTGTTGTACAATTTTCACTTAGTTATATATCACAACAATCCGACATTTCAATGCCATTTCACTTTTAATTTATTCTTTAGTACCAGGGGCCAGATGTAAAAAAGCATATTAAAGTCACAACTCCTTCATGATGTAAAATGTACTCAATCCCTTTTGTGATTTGCAAAGCCTTTAATGAACACCGGCAGGCAGTAATAAAAGCTTTAGTAAAATAGTTATTTATGGGGAACCCAGGGATCATTGTCTCCAGTTCTTGGCAGGCCACTGTCCCTGTGTTTGCAGCCAATCACAGAGGGTCACAAATATTGACCTACCTAAAAAACAAATGTTTAGGCAGTTCATTATGTAACTACCCTCTCCGCCCCCCATAACTGGGCATTTGACGACATGACTAATTAATACAAGGGTTACAACTCTTAATTACTGACAGATTGCAAACATTTGGTATGCAGTTTGCACCATTATTTGCGACCTGCCTGTTAGTATATCGGGCAGCAAGTGAGAAATTCAGACAGTGAAAAAAGAAATGAAATAACAGATCAAGACAGCAATTTCATATGTCGAGGTGTTCTCATACAAGGTAACCACAGACTAAAAAGGCAAATGGTCAGTCACAGTGAGCTTTAAGTAAAGAATTGGAATAACGTGGTTAACTTGCTGAATACGTTGTCAAAGAATACACAATGTGAACATTTTCCACTTTCCAAAGATCACACCAAAAAGTTGGAAGACTGATGACACAGCATATTTTTTTATAAATATGATTATTGACACTTACAAATTTACAAGGTTTTTGTTACACTTTTCCTCTGAGTGTCAGTGATTTGCATTGAGCAATCAGCACTATAATTGGATACACTATGCTAGATTGCTAGAACAACAGTCACCTGTCAGTCAGTCAGTCAAATTCACTTTATTCGGTTAATTAAAACCATAAAAGCATACTACAAAATACACAGTAAAATTATTTACAAAATTATTGCTAAATCACATTCATCACAAAATATCAAAAACAAGATCCAATTAATCAATATGCACATTAGAAAAGTTTCATGAGATTTCTAACAAGGATGCTCATTATTAACAAATCTTCCTTTCCTCCTTAATCTGACAGCTGCGGTTAAAAAGCTAGCTATGTTAAAAAATTCCCAAACGTTATTTAACATTTGTAAATAAATAAAAGCCGGTCTAGCCAGGGTAAAACCTTTGCCTTTTAAAATGGGTAGTATGAACCGGTTTCGGATGTGCAAAAAAGATCACAAAATAATACAAGTGCATTGAGTCCTGAATGGAGAAATTATCTCAAGTACATACTTTCAGATCCTCCAGCTTTTTCCATTCCATAGGTTCAGCAAGGAGCAAATGTAATTGATTCAATCTGAATCGTACCAGAAGAAAACGATGATGATGATTTGTCACTATAGTTAGAAATGGCTCAATCGTTTGTGATGTACATAACAACTGGTGTGCCCGTACGAGGGGTTTGCTTAATTCCTTGGACTCTCTATAACTTTGCGATATTTGAACGTACATGCTTTCGACCCAAAGCATGTCCGCTTTTAGGAGTTTCTCCGGGGAGCTAAATAGCTCAGGTCTTCCCAAATAGGTTGCAATCCTTTTTACGTAATATAACCACGAGATACTGCTAGCTAAATCAAGAGTTAAACAATCGCGAATAATAACGTGGTTCATTTCAAGCTCTGGATTTATCCAAATACTGAAGAACCAGAACCTTTTGGGTCTGGCGGCGCAGGGTACGCCCTCTGTCCTCGGAGTTCACCTGCTTCGTTACACAGAGACACGGGACACTCTGTCGGCGTTAGAAGATTGGATTTATTTAGCTGCAGCTAGTACAGTTATCGTAGAAGTACACCAAGTAGGTTCTCAGGAGACTACCACTTCACTCAGTGGTGCATCAGATTAAATACTATACAATACATAATTATTAACGAGACACACTCCCCAAGCATGGAAGAAAAGAGCCAATAGGGTAAGTGGAAAAACAAGGTGGAACCAATAAGAAAGGTTCGAAAACAGAAATATCAGATGACTCGAAGAGACCTCTCCTCCAATGGCGCTCGTCACCCCACCCTCAAGCTGATAGATTAACAGAGTCATAACTAACTTGCAGGTGGAGAGATACGTTTGTGTGTATTGGAGGACAGTCGTGAAACAAGAGAATGCTAGCAGGAGACAGTGAAGGCCAGTCGATAAGATATGATCAGGAAAGAATGGTGTGAGCCTACAGATAGTTGAAACAGGGATTAGGAAAGCCAGACAAGGATTAGTGTACTCGGCTATTCCAAACACCAGCTTCGCAAATAAAGGCCGAGGACGTATTTCAACACCAAACTACGGGAAAAGCAGAAAAAGACTTCGCTCGCCGTGCTGCCTGAGTGATGGCAACAAAAAATGGCGACGGGTCACAATATGGCGGGTCGATTCGATCGTGATCGAAAATCGAAGTTCCTCAATACCTATCCATTTAAGTAAAGGAGCCATTCCTATAATGTCCGATATAAAACCTATACCCATTTCTTGGTGTATGAGAGAAGTAGAGATGGCGGCACGGATAGCAAATTTCTTAGAAATTTGTTTTCCACTATTTGGACATTCCCGGCATCCCTTTATCCCCGGAAACCAGAACCATAACTAGCAAAAGCAAGGCATTTAGCCCTGTAGATATTTAACATGGCAATAGGTTTCGTACCCAATCTGCGGGTAAAATCTAGGACTGCTACAGTTGATCTGGCCATTACATTTATTTTGGCTTTCATTTGTGAGATCCATGTGCCCCTTTCATCAAATAACACTCCTAAATCTAAAAACGATGCCACCCTAACAGTAATGGGTCTTACATTTCTTCGGCTTAGCCCCCATAATCATAATATGGGACGTAGAAAAATTTACATCTAAGTCCAAGGACTTCATAAAAGTGGCAAAAGTTGTTAAAAGATGCTGTAGGCCATTCGCCGTTCTGGCTAATAAAGCATCATCATCCGCGTACAGGAGAGCCGGAATTCATCTCTCTCCTATATGGGGAATGTCCAAACTAGCACCCAATAAGACTGTTTCAAGATTATTAGTGTATAGGGTGAATAAAAGTGGGGCTAAAATGCAACTCTGTCTCACCCCTCTAATAATACGGATGCTACGTGTTAGGTTGCCTTTTTGGTCAAATCTTAGTGTTGCTCCGAGATCTTGATGCAGACCTGCCAAAAAGTTTACAATATTTTCATCCAATCCTAACTTCAGTAGTAGATGCCATAACTTGGATCTACTGACACGGTCAAAAGTCAAAGAAAGGTCCATAAATGCCAGATAAACATTTAGTTGACAGAGTTCTCAAACCAAAGTTGTCCTGATAGCAGTGTTGGCTGGTACTAATTTGGGGAGTTCACCCTTTCCTGCTGTTGGACATCAAGACTTCCTATAGATATTTCCCTACGTTTGTCATCAAAGCACTATGTTGTTTTCATTTGTTTGTCAAAACTAAAAAAGGGATTAAAGAATATGAACCATATGCCACCAAACATTTGATCTGAGATGTAGAGGTTACATCATAACTCCAATTAAAGCCCTCCAAGACAACCTCTATAGGAATTGTTACAAGTCAAGAGATTGTGCCTCTCCATGACTGCATCTTAGATTAGTCCTATTAAGTCTCCAGCCTTACCAACTCCACATGCACTTGAGGTGAAGCATTTGAAATGTCATATTGGCACTCACCCTGCTTATATGCTTAGCAAGTCCATACCAAATAATGCTTATCATTTTCAACAAAAAAACAGTTTGGATGACCTTCAACATACTCTGATCTTCCTGTTACCAAGGCTTTACCATCAAAATATAATTTATCAGCATCCACAACACACTAACTGTACCTATCTGAGCCCTTGCTTAAAGATCCGAATAGGTGTTGTAACGTCATCACCTAAAAGACAATATTAATCTTTTGTATGGCTTGATTACATTTAAATAAAATAAAGTGAAATTGTAGCAACATGGGCTTGGACAGCATTAATTTTATTGGATGGTGCAAAGACTTTTTCACATGTTTACATATCCTACATAAACAGTTACTAAGTGGCAGTGCTTTTTTATTTTGAAACTACAGATATTTTACCTGTCCTTGCCTGATTTGCCTACTTTAGGATTTGGTCATGAGCGATGTAGTTTTAACAAATTACATTAATAGCTTTCCTATGAACAGAACACACTGTCTCATAGAAACCGAAAATGCTTAAAAATTAAATGAAGGTTAATTACTCTCAAAGCAAACGCATATTAGATCAGGGTAATGGCTTGACGCTACTGAAGAAGGTCACCTCTTAACGGTACACCATGGTCACTTCGGAGAGATTCTTCTGTCAGTGCTGATGAAACTGTCACCTCAATTTACCATATAGTTGCTGAGGAATTTGTTTTTTTATTAAAATGACTTTTTCCAATTGGACTGCATTGCACTCTGCCTTGTGGTATCTCAAATTGTTGTGCATTTATTTAATAGCGCAATGTAGCATTATCAAAAATAAACTTACTTGAGTTATTTCAAATGGCCACTCTTTAAAAACAGATATTGAATTTAGACAAAACGTTTTATATGCAAATTTAGGTACTGGTCACATTTATATATATTTTTGAGGCATGAACACCATCTTATGATTTATGATCCTGCTCGGTCGGGGCTCCTTTTCGTTATTGAGCACACTTAAAAAAAGAAAATCAGCAAGACCATTTACTGCTCAGCACTTCTAAAAACTTAACTGAAGCTTAATATTTTGGTGAGTCTGCTGCTTTACTCAGATACTGAATATTTTACATTTGCTTTTAGGATTCAGTAATGATTTATGTTCCCTTGAATTCTTATTTCATCATATTGCATATAGCTTCTATTGCTTCTTGCCCAGTGACTGTATGAGTTTTTTTCTGATGTGATTGTAAAGAAAAGCAAGGAAATTAAAACAAATAATTTATCAGCACTTAATCCTCTAATGTTAGAAAGCTTTGTTTGTGACTTTATCTTCAGCAATTCCCAAACCTTCTTGAAGATAATGCTTGCTGAGTTTGAGCATGAAATAAGTGATAAACAAGATGCAGCAAAAACAATTGATACTGTTCAGTGCGAAATAAAACTCTCACAAAACCTGCTGATGATTGAAACAGGTGAAAGAATTTAAAAATGTATGGTCTTCTCTAAAATGCTAGACATGCCACACTCTATGTAATTAAATTTAGAAAGAATACACTGATTGGACCAAAAGGAAAACAATTGCTACACCTTATAACAAACCCATTTGAGTGATAATTTTATTTTTTAAATGTACTGGCTTGCTTCAGGCCATCACTGCAGCAAAATAAAAATAAAAACATCTATCCCTTTCCAGCAAGAAGTTTATTTTCATGCAAGATGTTGCAGTCGTTGCAGTAGAAAGAAGGCAGGAGTTTCTAAATTTATGTGCTTGACTTTGAGCTTTAAATGAAAGATTTGTATTGTTTGCTTCTTGCTTCTTTAAATTGACCTATAGAGACACGATAACTACTTTTTCCAACCCTGCCAAACTTAGAAAATACAGATCACACTATAGAAGAGAAGAGATAGAAATGTCCAGAAAACTAGCCACATGATATGTGATATCATGTGACTTACTATCTGCTTCCTTGCTATTTGGTTATGATTATGTCATTGTTTCCTTTTAAGCAACAATTTATTTACAATTAATCCTTGGCCTCTTTAGAATTAATTGTTTCATTTTACCTTTCAGGTTCCCATAATTTGTTGTGGTGTTGTGTTCCATACGGGTCTAATCTTAACACAGTCCGTCTGCTTGGAATATGGATATGTCATCTTTGTTCCGTGCATTTTCCACTCTCAATATATGTTTACCTATAGAGATATTTTATTTCAGTTACTATTTATTTTGAATTTTACTATTTGTATTTTGCACTAGGTTTCTTATCCTTCACTTTTTTTCTAATTTTGTTCTTGTGAAGTTTTTCCTAAAAATAGTGTACTGTATGTTCCCTTTTTATCCCTATACTTGCATTCTGTTTCTTCTCATTGCTATGTTTGTTCTTGTATATTTTGTTCCTAAAAGTATTGGATTGTATGTTCCCTTCTGACCCTTTTATTTTTCTTCTGTTTCTTCTAATTGCTATTTTTGTTCTTGTGTACTTTTCCGTAAACATTGTCTGAATCTCTGTTTCTTTATATGTACTTCTATCATTAAAATTGAGAGTTGTGTTATAGAATGTTCAAGGGTTGAACACTTTAGTTAAAAGATAGAGGGGCCGATTACGAGGAGGCTTGGAAATGCTCCGACCAGTGGTCAGAGCCTTTCCGGGCAGCATCTTGGTTTACTTTCCGACTGCTGTATTACAATGCTGGCAGTCGGAAACTAAATGGTCTGGTCATTCCGGCTGGCTTCCGACGGGCTCAAGGAGCCCGTCAGCCAGTCAGAGGCTGGCCCGTAATCCCAAAGGGCGGTTTTTCCTCCCTTGGGATTATGATGGATGGTTTACTGCAGGGTTGCCATGCCGGCCTTTCCGATATGGAAATCCTGTTGAAAAGTGTGTTTGGGGGCACCTAGCAGGGACCCCCTTGTGTGCATGACCTCTGGTTGGAGACTGCCCCTGTTAATCCCAGCACCATGTGGCAGGCACCTTGAGGTGCCTGTCATGGGGTGCATAGATTAACACCAACTCCCATTTCCCTATGAGAGCATGTACTACGGTCAGTTTACAGCCGTAATACATGATTACATAGGGAAATGTCGGAATGTGACTGAACAGAGTTTGGTCGCATTCTAATCAGGAGGTTGGGATCGCTGACCATAGGTTGGTTGGTCCCAATTCCATGACAGTGTTGCGTCTGCCTGACATCGTATTTGGCCCCAGAGGGTTTCTCAAATCTTTCTAGTCTTAAATCTGATCTGAGTGTGTTGAAAGAGATTGTTTTATTAGACAATATTGTGTCACAGCTTCAAATATGCAGCTTGAGTAAATTATGTGCCTCTCTTGCATTTAAGAATAAAACTGGCATGAATATTCTATGTAACAAATACTTGTATGTTAATGTTTCACCACAAGAATCATAAAAAGACGGTGCATGAATTGCTACAGGAATAATTACTAATTCAATTACAATCATTATATTTAATGTTCATATTCATACACAAACATATCAAATATAGAGTTTTTTACTGACAGATATTCGAAAATAAGATTTATCACAAGAAAAATGCTTAAACAATTTTGGTGACCATTTTCTCAGAAGACTTTGATTATTGGGAAATGTGTAACCTAAATGTAAGCGAATATACCTTTCTTTCTCCAACACACAATTCACAATAACAGATAGATCATACATTCCTAAAGAAACTTTTGTTCCAGCATATGGTGAATTATGAGATTGGACCCATCTTAGTTTCAGCTCATGTTGATACATCTTTTACGAAAACTATGAAATTTGATTGAAGAGTTTTTTTATTTTAACAGGAATGCAGGTACATTGGTTCAGATTGTTTTGGATGGTTTGAATGTTGAGGTTTGGGGGTTTACAAAATATTTGTTTCTAATGATAAAAGTTGGAGAAAGACTCTAAATTAGTTTGAGATAATATCAAAAAGCTAGAGCATCAATTGTACTCCTTTAAATCTGAATATTCTATAGATAGCCTAGTACAAGATAAAATGCAGTTTACTAAAACTTCCATCACTATATTAATGCTTTCCTAATTAAAAGTACAGTGGTCAAACAAATAAATTAGAGAAATGGTTGGCAAACCTAATATTAGTTAAGAGCACTATAATGTGAAAGCACTGGAAAGCAAGAATGCCATTCGATGATCTGAATATGCCAAAAATATACTGATTTCTGTATGCAATAATGCACTCAAAACTTTCAAACTAACAATGAGGACATTTCCACAGACCTAAAACAATTAGGAAGGTATTAAGTATTATTGAAGAGCTATATCTGTTTTCCTAGATGAAAGTGTTAAAGCGGTCAGTTTAATTTAAAAAAATATATTTATAACTCTTAGACCTGAAAATATTTCCCTTAATTGCTACTCTCAGGGATGATGCAGCAAGACCTCAGCCACCCAACAATATTGTCTCCATTGATGCCTGGCACCACCATTTCCCTTCATTATACACTGGAGAGCCTGGGCACGTAATGCAACCATTGAGCCTGAATCAAACTGTCCCCAGATGGATGGGTTTTTCTCTCTAGCAGATATAAGGACAAGCATCAACTTAATTGTCCCATCTAAAGCCCGGGGGCCGGATGCTATTCCTGGTGATGTCTTTCTCAGCAACATTGAGAACTGGTTGATTTACATTTTTACCCTGGCCTATAGTATTGCAGCAGGTTCCAAAATGTCAGCTTCTTGAAGATGGGGGAGTAATTCCAGTGTACAAGAAGGGTGACCATTCAATGCCCTCGAATTACAGACCCAGTAGCTTGATCTATAGTGCTCAGAAGGTCTTCGCCCATGCACTCCTTGCAAAAATCCAAACCTGGATAAGCGACAATGTCATTCTGTCCCCTTATCAAGCAGGATTTTGAAAGAAAGTAAGCACTATTGATCAAGTTTTCTGCTTTCTGTTATTAGCTTCAAGACTGTAACTATTGGCCAGGGAAGCTTATATGTAGCTTTTTATTGACTTTAGATCTGCATCCGACCTCATCCCTAGACGTAGACTCTGCTGTGTTTTGAAGGAGATGGGCCTTCCCCCTGAGATACGAGCGCTGGTGGTCCGCCTTCATGAGAACAACTATGCACGGGTCCGGTGGAGTAGTCAGGGCCAATTGAGTGACCCGATTAGGATAGACAGGGTGGTCCGCCAGGGTGTTGGCTCCCACCCTTTCTTCACTCTTTATCAATGGAGTTGTATAGCATCTTACTGACAGTCCGGCTGATGCGCTGACCCTGGAGGGAGACAAGGTGACAACTTTACTCTTCGCCGATGATACTTTGATAGTCGCCAAAACCCCTAGCGACTTGCAACATCTCTTAAAATGCTTCGAGTCTTTTTATGCTCTGAGAGGTCTCGAGGTTAATACCTCGAAGACCAAACTTTTAATGCTGAACCCTCATAGATCCTTCAAGGGCAAGCTGCTTCTCTCAAGAGTAAGCACGTTTGACTATTTGGGCGTCACTCCCTCTGAAGATTTGACATGGAAACATCATGTTAGGAAGCGGACCTCCAGCACAAGAGAATCACAGGGCATGAGACATCATCAAGTAAGCCAATAGCTACCCCTCTTTACATTTACGAGCACAAGGCTGTGGGTGCAGTTTTATACGGAGCCGAACTCAGAGGATTTGACAAATAAGACGCATTACTTACGACCAAAAACAAATTTTTAAAGATCATTATGCTCACTTCCCCAGAGTAGTCCACTGCATCCATTAAGATTAGACATGGGCAGAACCACCATTGTAGAAAAAGCCCAGCTAAAACCCTTACTCTTTTAGTTACGCCTAAAATCCACCCCTGAGTTGCATCCAGATGCTGCTGCCCTGGATGAGGTATATGCGCTTGATTGCTTCGGAAAATTGGATGGATGAGCAAGGTGAAGTCCATGTTCGTCACTATAGGCTTCAAAAGGAACGTGGGACAATAATGACCAAGCATTGCTGCAGAGTAAAGCCCTAATCAAGAAGTAATACTGGGTTTGGGTGGCACAGTCCTCACTTGTCCAACGTAGGGCCGTTTGACACTCGATGCTTAATGGAGTTTAAACTGACAGGCACCTTCGAACAATATTTGGAGCCCATCACAATCCCACAGGACAGAAAGCTTTTCATGCAATTTAGTTTTGGCACCTTTCCTGTTAACACTTTTACAGTCTCCTGATGCCAGTCTCCTATTGCAACACAGCTCTGTCCAGGCTGTGCACTTGCACCCGAGACAATCAGCCATATTTTCTTTGTGTGCCCCAGACACCAACCTTCAAGAACTAAGTGGTTGGCTCTAGCTTGCTGGTGGCTTGGCACCCGCTCCCACAGTGAAGGCTTGCGAATTTTAAAATCGGACTCAAGTCTAGGTCCGTGATGAAATTACAGTCATTGTAACCTCTTTTAAAGGCCCATTTTCATATTGTCTTGTCCTTGTATGTAACCATTCTGGATTTGGTTTGAGTGCTTCTTTAGAATTGTGCCTGCATGATGGGATATGCTGTCCTGCTTTACAGTATAGACTTATGCGGCCATAATTTATAATTGTCTTGCTATCCCTTTTATAGTGTTTACCTTTGTTTTAGCTACTATGCCTAAGTGACCATGCTAGATGAGTTTGATCTGCTGTTTCTGCATGTATATTTTTATTTGTGTTTGTATTGTAGGTATAACACAACCTGGGTCATCATTATATTGCTGCTGATTAATGGTTTAGAAAGCCTGTGTCAGGTCTTTGCTATCAGTCTTTGTACGTTATATTCTATCTTTCTGTTGAGATGTATGCACTCGGACTTTCTGGTCTCTACGCCATAGGTTGCAGATTCTCAATTTGTGCCGACCAGCAGTTCCACGCAGCTAATATCCACCTTACATGGTTACCTAGTTGGTCAGAGATACAGTTTAACCGCCAGCTTTAGTATACTGCTTCATTTTCCTATTGTACTGTATGCACTTGCAATTTTTGGTCCTTCCACCATTGGTTGCAGATTACCAATTTCTTTTGTTTTTAAACCATGCAGTTAATAATTATTGTGCTTAATTACATAATTCACTGGTTGTCATAATGTAGGTCTGACTAACCTACAGTTGTTGATTTTATATGCCTGCTTGTATTCCCTTTTTACTGTATGTGTTGCACTTTCATGGTCGTAACTACCAAAAATAAAGTTGAAATCTCTCTCTCTCTCGCTACTCTCATTTCTCTAAGATTTTTTTTCCTAACCCTTTGCAGCTATTTACTTTTTTCCTCCTCCAAAGAAGCACAAGGGAATTATGAAGATGCTTGTTCCAAAAGATGACAAAACTCCAGGAAACTAATAAACTGTAGACCAGCACATTTAGTGAATATTGCTGATAACATTTTTGCAATGAAGTTAGGACTACATGTACAAAGCATTTTTGAGGTCGCAAATGGCACTATTTGTAGAATTGGGCCGTTAGCGACCTCAAAAATGCTCTCTGGGATGGAAAGAGCTCAAACTGTGATTCAGTAACTGTTTACCGAAACACAATTTTGGTTTTGCAATTCATTACTAGGAATGGGCATGTTGAGAGTATCCCTTCCTAATTCAAATTTGGAATGGTATGTACAAATATTTTGCAACTGAAATGTGGTCATAAAACATTCACAATTTACTGTCATTTGAAAGTTGGTGGTCAGCCATTTGTAAATGGGAAGGGTTACCGAAGGCCCCCCCCCCTTTCCCTTTAAGAATGGTTAATAAAATATTTTTGGGGAGCAGACAGGTGTCCCACAGACAACTGAATACTCTTAGAAAATGAAACTACAAAGTTTCCTTTTTTTCCTTTTTAAACACATCCAGTTTTCCTTTAAGGAAAATGGGCTGTGTTTGAAAGAAATAAATATTACTTTTTTAAAAGCAATCACAGACATGGTGGTCAGCTGACCCAAGCAGGCCACCATCCCTATAATGGCTGCAATTCCTAATAGGTCACAAATTGCGACCTAGCTCATTAATATTCTTGAGGTAGGTCTAGTAGTGACCTACTAGGAATCACTAATGAAACTTTTCTAATAGCCATTCACAGGAAATCCCAATTCGAAAATCACTATTCTTGAATATTGCTACATTTAGCCCTTAACTCAACGTTTAGAGTACCTATTACCAAACCTCATAGGACATTAACAATCTGGCTTAATAAAGGTTAACTGTTCTATTATAACACCAGGCAATTTTTATTGTGTTCAGCAAATAATTTAAACTTAAATACTATTATTTCTCATAACTCTAATTACAGAGCAGGCTTTCGATAGAATTGACTAGAACTTCATTATTAAAACACTCAAACAACCTGGATTTAGCGCTAAAATTAGTAACTTGATATCATTATCATATAGCTTTCCTAAAATATATTTTTCTCAATAGCATTTCCTCACATAATTTTTGATGTTTTCATTGTGTAAGGCAAAGTTGTCTCTTACACAGACTCTCATTTATTTTGGTGGTGGAACCATTCCCTGTTAAATTAGGCAGGATCAAAATGTAATAAGATTTAGATATGGGTAACATCAAATAATTTAAGTAGCCAATGCTGAAACATGTTTGCCACCTTTTTCTAAAGTGGTTGCCTCATTTTCTGCTACATCAGGTTACAAGCTAAATTATAGTGTCTGAAATACTGCTGGTAAATAAATATTGCACAAAACAAATGCTTAACTCCTTTGGTTTCTCTTGGAATTTGATACAAATAAAAAATGTAGGTATTTAGTTAGAAACTCACTTACAGTTATGATTACAACTAACTGAAGTGAAATGTTGCATACAATTAAAACTAGGATATCTAAAAAGAATCCTTTATTTGTTTTGTGGTGGGGGGTCATATAAATTAATTTAAAATTATGTTTGCCCCTACTCAAGAAGAAAGCATGCACTCCAAAGGAATCCTCTGCAATCTGGTTTGTTAGTGTTAATCCATTATGTGAGGCATCTGAAAACCCAAAGTGGTACGGCGAAGCCACCTTATTCAAGGGAAAGGTGCCCACACCAAATGCTCTCATACCACACCAAAAGTGTCAACAACACAGATAAGGGTAAAAACAGTATCCCAACTGTGGTGAATACAAAAATGTACATTAATAACTGGTATTCAAATACCTGCTTTGCAAACATCATCACAGAATGACAATGAAAACAAAATAACATGAAATAAAACATATATTTGTGATTCCATCCAAAAGTCATGACAGAGTAGAAGTCATGAAAAAGATTTTGCATTCATCCTGTGCTGCAGATGCTCAACCATCCTGGATGAACTGCAGAAAACTGAATTAAGCCAAATACAATATAGAATCCACCAGAAAATAACTTTGTTGTAACAGTTGCTTGACTGTCTTGTTCAATTCAATAGTCCATTTTGAAAGATGTTACATTACCACGTTGGTGTACAGGTCAATGAGTATGCTTGTAATCATATCAAATCAAATTAAATGCAACCAAATACCTCTGATAATACAATCTCTACCTGATTTACCCATTAATCACACACATTGCAAAACACAAACATCCTTGCAATTATATTAAAGCCCATGTAACTGGAACTGAATAAACGTCTTAGCTTATTAGATGCACGCTTCTCAGACTTGCTGTAGTCCTATCCACCCTGTGTGAAAAAATCAAAGTGGGACAAGAATAAAAACTTTAAAAACAGGTACACTAAAACACAATGGGGCATAGTCTTGCCGATTTAGCAGCACTTTTTCGCCACGAAAGTGGCGATACATTTATCGCCCTATTCACAAGCCTGCGCTAACAGCCGACATCGCCAGTTTACCTGCGACAGCTGGCTCTAAAAACATCGCCAAGGCTGACAGCGACAACTAACGCTAAAAATATGCAGAGTAGGCGTTCCCCTCCAAAAACTCACGATAACACCACTTTGCGATATTCTCAACGACTAGCCAATCGGCGATGCGGGCCAAAAAAAGGCGATAAGGCACGTTAGCAGCAGGAACTTAAGACCTGCTTTTTTCTGGTCTTAAGTAGGATGAAAACCTGCAGTAGAAAGGGAGTCCAGTCCAGAGCCACATCTGAAGACCAACAGATGCCATAGAGCTACTAATCATGCAGCTCGGAGACCCAAGAGGGCCACAACACCCACCACCACCACCCCCAGGACCACCCTCCCCGGACTACCACCGAGGCAGTGCAGAACATGACAAGACTAATCATGCAGCACGGAGACCCAAGAGGGCCACAACACCCACCGCCACCACCCCCAGGACAACCCTCCCTGGACTACCACCGAGGCAGTGCAGAACAAGACAGCGGACCTTCTGAAAATGCACCAGCCTCAGAGACTTAACGCCAGAGGATGTCATTGCCCACTACAGGCTCAAAAGGACAACCATCCCCCGCATCCTGACCCACATTGCCTACAGGCTGACAGTACCAACACAGCGGACAACCAACATCCCCCCGCAGACAAAGCTGCTGGCTGTGCTGCTCTTGGTGGCCTCTGGTACCTTGCAACCAACAACTGCCAGAGTCTGAGGAGTCTCACAGCCAGCCCTATCAAAGTTCCTCACACCCATCTAGGATGCCATCATCAGCTTGATACCCCAGCACCTTCACTTCCCCCACTCTGCGCAGGAACAGCTGGAGACCAAGCAAGGCTCTACGCCATAGCTGGCTTCCCGCACGTGTTGGGGGCAATTGTCTGCACACATGTACTACTTGTGTCCCCTGCAGACACTGCACACAATTACCACAACAGAAAGCACACACATTCCATCAATGTGCAGGCAATAGCAGACCACCGGGGACTGTTCACCAATGTTGTCGCCAACTTCCCAGGCAGTGTGCATGATTCCTACATCTTCCGACAGTCCATCATCAACCAGCACTTCCAGGATGGCACCTATGGAAAAGGCCTGCTCATTGGTAAGTACCAACGGAACACACCACGCACCTCAACTCCACAATCATACAACTCACAACTGTGGGAATGCACACATAACAAAATCACATACCACATGCCAAACAACATGTCCACCTACCAGACACGACAACACAAGTAACTGTAGTAACAGGGGCCCCACCTCTCCCCACATTCTGCAGTAGTAACAGGGGCCAGACATGTAAATGAATCATCCAAAAAGGCATAGCCCCTCTGCCACACAATTGCAGAATGTGGGGAGAGGTGGGAACCAAGTATGTGTGAAGGAGGCAAGTGAACCATGAATAAGAATGTACACAATGCCAAGTGTGGCAGTGATGTGCAGGACAGTCTTGAGTATGCAGAGTACAGACATGTCCATGTGGACATATACTGCTGGTGTTTGTAGTGTTGTAGACAGTGGACGCAACCATGTTACCCCAGGCAGTGGGAAAGACCTCGGACATGTAGCTATGTCGCCCCCCCCTGTAAGCGTAAGCGTAGTGGGCTGGGCCGGTGTACTCCAGTTCAACGTAGGAGTGTGAAAAAGTAGCCTGGGGCTCTGTGTGTGCTTCACTTCCTGGACGGCCACCAAAGTAACTGCTGCATGTTTCTCTGTGTCTGCCAGATCCTGACCATAGGCCTACACACACGTGGCCGACCACCTTCAACGGCCAAATTTACACCCGGGTTGAGGTGGTTATGTCACACACCAACCGGCACACATCTCGTCATCACCTGCAGGGATGCCCCTGCAGGCGATGACGAGATGTGTGCCAGGTGGCGTAATCAGGATCTTGTTTTCCTGCGGACTGAATCGCAGGCTCCTCTTCTTCTGCTCCTTGCCCTTCTCCTTCCTCGAGGTCCTGGGCTGGTCTTCCGGGGGGATGTGGGGTTCTGGTTGGCCTCTGTAATTGCTCCAGCTTCCTCCATAGTGCTTCTCAGTTGTTTGGGATTTGAAATTTTTTTTTTGCAGCTTTTATGGTGAATTTTCTTGCCTGACATGGGAATAGCAAGCCTGGCACTGATTATCACTGATATTTTTATCGCTGTTGGGCCCATCACAACTTTTTTCACGTTCGGGTTTCCTTTTTTATCGGCGTCGCGGTAAGTTTAACGCGGACATTTGGCGCGTTATCAGGATACTATCGCCTGTTGCCAGTGTGTTGAGAATACGCCGTTAACACAGCATTAGTTTCCAGCGATAGCCTGTGTTATGTGAAAGTGCGTTAACCTAGGTTGGCGATGATTATCGCCCATTCTTAAGAGTATCCTCCAAAGTCTCTCAGGGTTACAAAAAGGAAAAAGAACCCTATGGTATAGAAAACTGTCTATCAAGATGTTTTGTTAATTCCTCATCTCCGCTCAGCCCATTGTGTCCTTTGTCTCGAGGTCCGCAAAGTATCTCGGTTCCAACCGTCTAAGGGATAGTATTCTATTACCTCCACCTTTGGCTAAAGGTATTCATTTAATAGCAAAGAATGATAGAAGATTACTGTTGCTCACATGGTGTTCAACAAAATGCTGTGCTACTGAATATTGTTGGTCCCTGTGAATAATAGCCCTAAGTTGTTCCAGAACACGTTCCCTGACAGGGTGAATGGTACTACCCAAGTACCATTTTTCACAGGGACATATTAGAATGTAGACAGGAAAGCTCAAGCTGCACATGAGGTTTCTTTTATGACTCTATCCTGGCTAGTCTAAGGGGAGCGATACGTGGTCACAGATAAACTGTTCTTGAGGGCCTTGCAACGATTGCATGTATAAAATCCCAATCTGATACCCTGCTTGTCTCCACTGTTCTCTCTGGTTATCTAGTTCTTACTCAGAGTCTCTTTCAGGTTAACCCGTCTTCTCAATGTAATTAGGGGGTGAATATCTATGCACCCTGTTGTAATAAACTGGATTTGCAGAACATTCCTTTGAAGTGCGTGCTTTCTTCTTGAATGAGTCGCTGTGTTCGGTCAGAGTTGTTACAGGAAGATTGGAAGAGCATTTGTTTCACTAATAACTTCTACTGTTTGAAAAATCTTCACAAATCTTTCCCAAAAACGATTAATTTACCTAAGCATCTTGCTGGAAAGTTTTGGGGCGCTCAGTCAAATGGGAGTCAAGAAAATGGAGGTGCCAAAGTATTGTTTTCCCATGTTAATCCCTGTAGGAAATTTTGGGAACTGTTCAGAAAAAACAGCTGAACCGAATTACACCATATTACGACCAAATTGATCTTCTCTCAGAAAATGAGCCTTTCATTATTTGGTGTAAACCTGTTACACTGTTTTTGGAAATCTGGTTTTTAAAAAATTCTCAGTTGGTAATGAATGTGTTAAAATATAAGGGTATCTGGACTGTTGATGTCTAGATTGGCTCTGATAGGCCACTTTAAAAGCGACTAGTCACCTCAGATTGGCTCAAAACCATGAACACTATGTTGTGGTAGTCATTACAGGACTCAAGTACATTCTCCCTCCATCCTGAAAGTGAATACAAAAATATAAGGCAGCAAGGTGAACACACAATGACCCCAAGGGGCATGTGTGGGGATGGAAGGATTCCCAAAGGGACCCCCTACTTGATTGGCTGGCCACAACATGGCCAACATCTTGTGGCACCCATGCCAGAACTCAGCGACATGGCCCCCATTGAAATGCATCATAGGGATTGCCAGATTTTTATGAGTCACCAAAAGGAACACTTATAACTGATAACTGAGTGTATTCACATTATAAGTCATTTTTTGGTGGTACCAAGAATATTTTTGAAATGCTCGTGTGTTCTAAGGTGATTTTACCCAGTAAAAAATACTGAGAATCTGCTGGAATTTGATGAACCATGTTTAAAAGAAAACTCTTTTCACTTCTGATTTTCTGATTTCTGGAGGTTTTAGAAAGTGCTCCAGTACCTCAAATAAGAGCACATTTTCTAAAAGTTTACACAAACTTCCTCAGCCATGTAAGGACATAGGTGCTGATTTAACTCGGAAATGGCATTCCGTTGCAACTGCGACAGAGTTTCTAGCCCGACAACAATATTGTTGCATGTGGCCCTCTCTGCAGGGTCACTCCCAATCATTTTGCCTTTAGTTCTCCTGTTTTCTGAACCTGTTTTTCTTGTCATTGAGAACTCCATGCAGTGTACCACTGCTAACCAGTTATAAAGTGCTTGTGCCTTGCCTTTAAACATGGTAACATTGGCTTACACCAATTGGCACATTTATTTATGACTAAGTCCCTAGGGTTTCATTGTTTGGATCCAAGGGCTTCTTTGGCCCACTCAGACCCTTATCATGCTAGGGGGACTCCATCACCCAACGCTCTTCGTGCCAGGAGGTGCACCTAACGCAGACTCCTGAAGGAGGTGTAGCCACCCTCAACAGGCTTACAGCAGTCCTGCAGAGCTGGATTCATTGGTGGCATTCAAGGCCTTCCATGGCCCCCCACGACCATTATCACACCAGCATACTTCATCCCCTAACACTCTTCGAGCCAGGAGTCACACCTGTAGCAGACTCCTAAAGGGGGCATGCCCACCCTCACCGTGCTTATATTGCTCTCTGCAGTCCTGCAGCGCCGGCCTCATTGGTGGCATTCAAGGGTGTCTCTAGCCCCCACATATACTTATCATGACAGGGGCCTCCACCCCACAATGCTCTTCACTCTAGGAGTTGTACCAGCAGCAAACTCCTAAAGTGGGTGTGGTCACTCTCACCATGCTCACTGTGCTCTATACAGCCCCCAAGCATGGGACACGCACAGGCCCCACCCATGCAAATCTCAAGCCAAGGGAGGGTCCATCATGTGTTTGTTAGCGACGGGAAGAGTAAGGACCCTTGGCTCTACCTTGGGACACAGTGGATCAGAAAAACTAAACTACCACAAGAGTTTGGGCTGGGTGATCTCTATCTATCTATATCCCCTTCATCACTGACACTGCTGACATTGATGAGACCAGGGTACTGACTTGAGTACCTGACGTCTTGAAGAAAGGAGACAGTTTGTGGAAGTCATTTAAACCTGCTGTTAGCCCCCTCCTCTGAAGCACTCTGGGGAGGAGAGTCAACTTTTCCCTGGTCCTTGGTGCCCATGATGTTGACTGATACCAAGGTGTTTAACCCAACTCTCCATTGCACAAACTGTAAGGCCCGAGTGTCAAACTGATCTAGTGTTGAACGGGACAGCTGTGGACCCTGCCACTTCTTCCATGGGACCCTTCCAATAATTGTTGTATAAAGATAACAAAGGTAGGATAACTGCACTTATAGCCAGAAGCAGTTGTACAACCCTGGTGCTTGCAAAACCAGGGGTGCTTCCCGCGTCTCATTTGGCTTTCTATATTTTAGCTAGGGCTTGTAATTGTACTCAATAGCCCGTAGCAACATAAAATACCAATCAATTTGGATTTATTTGTGCCTTGCCTAGTGGTTTTGGAGTGACTGGAAATGCATTAGCCAGAAATTACTAACCTCCTGTTGTTTTATATTGTCTCCTCTGCACTGAACATAGTTGTGACTAGTGCTGATAATTGAAAATAAGGGCTGTGAGATTTGTAATAGTTGCTGCCTTGCTGCTGTCTTTTACACCATAAACTTCATGCTTAGGAAGTCTTAACCCATAGGTCACTATGGTAAAATTCAAGGCCGATAATAAAATGGAAATGCAAGGAAGCAACTGAGACACTTGGTGAAAAATTGCACACTCAATGAAATAGATGTATTAATTAAGGAGGTGGAAGGGTTGCTGGGCCCAAAATTTAAGGGAGGGGGCAGAACAGTGAGGGGAAGGCAAGGAGACATTTCATAATGTTTTAATAATTCTAGGAGTACTCGCACATTCCTTTAACCTAAGAGCACCACATCTACAGTGCCACAGCTCCCCCTAGGTACTAACCGCCCATAAACACTACCTAGGACTCAAAACCTGGTCCAGACCACCAAAGTTCATATCATAACCGTTGAATGTACTAACTGGTACGAAGCACTAGGATCCTTAGAAGAGCAAACAACAGAAACAATTTCACTGCTGACACCCCCTCCTAGGGTATCCGACCCTGGCATGGACCACACACACTTGCAGTTAGTTTCAATAAATAAAGAGATCAAGGGGCTAAGAGATTATATTGAAAGGCTATCCAAAACTTCTAATGACAAAATAGATAGACTGATGACTTTGGTATTGACCATCAACACAAACCCCAAGATAGCAGAAGAGAAGGCTATATGCACCCATTTTGGTCATTCTAAACATCAGGGTAGCACTAACAACCCACCACCATGCCGAGGACCATGCATCCCTGTGGCACACACATTTAATGCTGTCAGAACAGAGGAGGCAAAGTCTAAAGTCTCTAAGAGCCCAGGACACAAATCAGACCCCCCTCCCATAGGCTCTGGAGGCAAACTCTAACCCCGAAAGCTTTCAGGGGGCCTTATATCAACTCCGCAGAGCTATAATGCTCTTAAACCATCTAAGCGCATTCACCCGGCCCCCATTGCCATCCAAGATGGATCATGTATTCCTGATTAACATCCCAAAATTATACACAGGCACAAAGGAATCGTCCGATTCACTAACAAACAAGGTCGCTCATTGGATTCGGAAGGTGAGGGGTTGTAGATCAGTTATTAAAGAGGACATCATAATGGCTACCGGATTTAGTAACAAACATTCAACACTCAACTGCATCAGCTTGAAGCTGGTAAACTATGAGATGGTCAAGGGTATAATAGCATTAGAGCACAGATTCAGGCCCCCTACTGGCTTGCAAATAAGGTTCAAGACCAATGCTCCTTATATCCCCCATACCCAATAACTCACTGCCTTTAGACACTGCAGACATTCCCGCTTTTCTCCTCTGCAACTGAGGCTCCCGTAGCCAACCAATCAGACATTGACGGCTTGACAATGGGCCAGAATGTAACTACCATTCCTCCAAGGCAAAACACAATATTATATCAATTGATACAAAGGGCCTAACACTTAATGTTGAATGCACACAGGCAGGAAACCTGAGGGTAATTTATAGGGATCCTGAAATCGTGATGATGCAAATGAGCCAAACAACTAATTTACCAGGCAGGAATCAGGTACAACTGTTGCAAAAACACCAGTTTAAAACTGTTGTCCTGGAATGTTGCAGGGGTCAGGTCTAAGCTGGGGGATCCTGAATGGGGTACAGGTATTGACGAACACCATCTAATCTCACTGTAAGAGACCTGGACAACATAACCGGTCTTTAGATTAGGGTACATTGCATTATCTTCCAAAGCAGAACCTTTTACCCCAAGGAGGGCCTCTAGCAGGCTGTTGATATGGCTGGGGATGGGCCTGTTTAGTGCAATAAAGACAATTCCTGATAAGAGCAGAGACATCGGGTATGGTAATCAAAACTGGCTCTAAGATAGGGACTAGGCAAATTGCCATTTTTATCATCTACCTTTGCTCAGTTGCCCCTAATGTATACTCAGGAATAGTAGATTGCTTATTAGCTATAATCAAGGAGCTACACAATAGTAATCTAACAATTATTGCAGGAGACTGTAACACCCACATTCCTTTCAACATTAAGGGGCCGATTACGATGTTGGGCGGAAAGTATCACTCAGAATCTGGACTGAACGACTTGCGGTTGGCGGTTTTGATGCGACAGAACACTGTTTGGGCGGATTCCCATTGATCCCTTTGGGAGCTTGTGTTCCGCCCGACAACCGGGCGTAACACAGGCTCCCATGGGGAAATGGAATGTGTGTGGAAAACCCTGTCACGGGTACCCTACGGTGCCTTCCACATAGTGCAGAGTTTTACAGGGGGGTCCCTTAGGTACCCCCTCGGACCCCAACTGGAGGCCTCAGGATGAAGAGGGGTCCCCAAAGTCTCTTTCCGACATCCTTTTCATGTCAAACAGACCGACGTGGAAAGGCTGTTGGAAATCGACATCGTAATCCCGAGGTCAGAAACGCTGTCCATATGGGTGTACTATGTGGTACCACCCGACATGAATCCTCCAAGAGCCGGTCAGAACCAATTTGGAATGACTGCATGGTTTACCTTCTGACCACGAACATCGTAATTGGTCAGGCGGATTGTAAACCGACCGAGTCGCTTTGAAGGGCTCCAGCGCTGTCAAGGAAAATCTGACTGTCAGGAGCAGGCTTTCTGCCCGACATCATAATCTACCCCTAAGACTCAGGTCCAGGAAGACTCAATGATCAATTAAAGGAGATCGTCCTATGTTCCAATTAATTTTGAAAACATTCTGCCCAAGGTCTCTGCTCAAGTAGTTGACCTGCTAGAGACCTATGAGTTAAGAGTAGTGAATGGTTCTATGCCCTCTGATCTCCAACCTCATCCAACCTTCAACACCGATTACATCTTCTTAGATGGCACAGGTATCACCAGGATGCTTCTTTGAGAGCAACAGCAGCACTTCTTAAACGTAAAATACAAATACAAAATTATAACCCTACATAATAGACATGAAGGTAGTCCCAAGACCTGACAGCGACCGTGATGCACAGAACACCCTCTTCCAAATAGAGCTATCTGTGAGCACTAATCTTCCATGTAACAAACGTATAAGCCCAATAGAGGCAAATAATAACAAAAGAGGCATAAACTGGAAAATGCTTGCAGCTAACGTTAATGCCCAGACCCAAATCTATAATCCATTTACGGAAAAACTGACTCCTAAGAAGGGTAGGGACAAGGCCAAAATAAAGTTTGTGAGAACCCACTGTGAACTCATGGCTTCATTACAATCTCTTTTCATAAATGTTTTTACGAAGGGGACATTACGCACCAAAACCCCCAGGATGGATTCTGAGGGAATGCAGGCTAGCTAAAACCAAACTCTCAGAAACAGTTAAAATGGGTGAAAGAGAGGCAATCCATGTAGTTGTAAAAGAATATAGGACTACCATGACACAAAGTAAAAGACACTGGGATAAAGAACAATGGGATGCATTTGCAGAAGCCCTGCAGAACAGAAACACCAAGGGTTTTTCAGTGAGCTGCTAGCAGATGGATTCCACACCTCAAACGATCATTTGGAAACAGTGATAGAACCAGAGGCCTGGATTGCCCACTTTGGTGAGCTTTACAAGGAATGGCATAGGGATGCAACTGTAGGAGAGACAGATTCTCCCTTAGCCCTTTCAACAAATAAGGGCAGGGATGCAGAGGGAGGGCAAAACGATAAAGTATTCTTATCAAATTGAAACAAGCATTTTGGGATTACATCCTGCAGTTGAGTTGGAATGAGCAAAAAGTGAGCAGCATTACTGAAATGTGTTTTTATTTCACAAATGTTTAGGATCACCCCCCACCCCCCCCACCCCCAAGTAAAAACATTGTATATGAAGTACAGATTTGGCATTCTGCCTCTAGACTCCTTTATAAGGACCTTGGACAAGAAAAGATCCACACTGTAAAATTGCCCATTCCTCTTGGCTTTGCCAGAAACAGATGACCACCTTCTGTTTTTCTGTCCAATCTACGCCATACCCCGAAGGAGGTGGATCATTCCTGTTTGTAAGCTAATAGGCACATCCAATTGTTGGTTGCAAACAGAATCCTCAAATGCAACGCCACAAAATAAAATGTTGCAGTCTCCAGATTCTTAACCTGGGCATGGAAAATTTGCACAACCAAGTTGGCAGGGAGAGGAAAAGGCATGCCATGATTATTGCTGTGGTTCATGTCAATAGTTTTAATCTATAGTTATTTTATGATGAAGGTTGATTAGCTACAGTTCCCAATCTAAATGTTTTAACAGAAATCTCATTTTTCGATGTTTTGTACTACTGTTTTAAATGTATTGCATTTTATTTATGTAAATGTTTTTATTATCTAGGTATGTATTACTTTTATGGTTATTCAATGACGTCACTAGCAAAGTGGTACTACAAGTGACTAGGGTCCTTAAATTAAATGCTACTAGTGTGCCTGTTAAAGTATACAAACAGGTTATGGATGAAATGCTTGAATTAATCCAGGGTAATTACTTGAGCCGCTCCCTAATCCATTATTTTGTGTACACATGATGCCACCTCAGTTTGGACCCACTCATATGCAAATCAATCTTGACTGGCCAGGTCCTATCGGAACCGGAATACATCCAACATAGGACCTGCTACACCCTAGTTAGGGCTCATCAGCCTGGTGGACATTGTACCAGGTGGACTACCTATCTGGGAATGCAGCCCAAGAGAGTGCTAATTCAAGATTTCTATCTATCACCTTGTAGTGTTTGCTTTTGATGCCATAAGTTCCACGGGTATGTCCAGCCATGGGTCCTGAGCTCACTGTGCCACTAGAACCAATCTATACCAAGCTGAATAGCCCTAGAAGGGTGAACCCGGACCTGGGTTGCTTTTTTTCCATTTTAGGGAGACCCTGGCGTGGCATTTCAGGCTAGACTGTTCCTATGAGGAGCAGGGTCAAGACTGATTTGCATATTGCTTAGTCCAAACTAAGTTGGCTTGGTGGGCAACAAATTATGGATTTGGGTTGCGGCTATGAACGATTGCCAGTGACTGAGATTATTTCAAGCATTCCATTCTTCATCTTGTTGTTTTTGCACTTCACAGTCTAAATGCACTGGGTATGCCCAGATGTGGGTCTTTGGCTCAACTTATCACTGGAACCAAGCTATACCTGGCTGACGAGCCCTAAAAGAGGAAAAACAGTGCTTGGTTGCTTGTGTTCAGGTTTAGGGAAGACCTGGCCTGTCAGTTTAGGCTGGACTGTCCCCATTAGGAACAGGGCAAATACTGACTTACACATGCCGGGTCCAAACTGAGGCGGAATGACTGGTGAAAAACAATGGATTGGCCGCAAACAATTACCATTCACTGAGATTAATTCAAGAATATCATCCATCACTTTGTTACTTTTGCATGTGATGAACACTAGTGGGCCTGCAGCACTTACTGTGCCACCCACTCGAGTAGACCTTTAAAACATGTCTCACGCTTGCCATTGCTACCTGTATGTGCACTTTTAAACTGCCATTTTGACCTTGGAAGATAAATCTTTTGCCAGACCTAAACCTCCCTTTTTAATATTGATACCACCCCTATAGCCTATATGGCAGAGTTCAGAGTATTTAAAAAGTCGGACGTGTACTTTTAAGTTTTACATGTCCTAGTAATGAAAAACTCCCAAATTAGTTATTTACTGCTGTGAGCTCTACCTATTGTAAATGATAACATTGGGTTACCTATTTCCATTTGATAAGTGAAAATGTTTGCTTAGGAACAGGTAGAAATGCCATGTGTGGTGTATGAGGAATTGTAATTAATAACCCTCTTTAAGAGTAAAGTTGGAATTTTAATCACAATTCTGAAAATGCCAACTTTAGAAAGTTTGCATTTTCTTGTCCTAACCATTTGGTGCCTGCAGTCTGCTTCCTGGGTTAAATGACTAGGTGTAGTTGGCCGTTGGCCTTTGTGTATTCCTACCAGACAGCCTTGCAATAGAGGGTCTGGGTGTTTGCAATATGGCAGGATGTGGTTCAATACACGAGCCAGTAGGGTGATACCTAGACCACTTTGTACAACCACTGGTACAATCATGGTCATCTTTAATTCAAGACACCAAGGACTGCTTAAACAAATTAATTGCATTACAAAATGTAATTGATGAAAACACCTTGTTATGCACCATTGACGTGGTGGCACTATATACTTCGATCCCTCACTCAGAAGGTTTGGAAGCTGTCAAATGGATGCTGCTGATAAGTAGCTATGAGGAATCTTGCAACATTTTCTTACTTGAGTTACTACACTTTAGCATATACCAAAGCTACTTTTCTTGGAAGGATGGTTTCTTTCTTCAACGTACAGGCACATCAATGAGTTTTCTGGGGGCACCCACGTACGCCAACATCTTTATGGCCAAGTATGAGGCCATGCACATCTTACAACAAAGAATGGCAAGACAATCTATTAACCTACATGAGGTACATAGATGATATTTTATTGCTATGGAGGGGCTCAAGACAACAACTTGAACATTTGATTGGAATATTGAACACACATAACCCTCACATAAAATGTAAACACCAGATCAGCCACAAATCAATCAATGTCAAGGACATTCTAATAGAACTCAAAGAAGGTAATCTTCATACAAGCGTATATAAGAAACAAACAGACAGAAATAATGCTCTACATTTTCAAAGCTTTCATCCACCATCACTCAAAAACCATCTCCCAATGTCACAATTCATCAGGATCAAGAGAATCACATCAGATCCAGAGATATGTCACAAACACATTAATGAGGCATCACGCCACTACCAGCAAAGAGGGTACCCATTGGAAATTATGGAAACCACACAACAAAAGGTTCAGCAAATGCAACGTTGAGCACTACTGAAGAAAACCACCAACCAAACGGGAAAAAGAGAGTTTTTTTGTGGTAAAATTCTCTCTGGCTACTCCGGCGAAGAAACTAAGTATATTGAAAAGATGGGAGCTAATTGAGCAAGAATCAGATTTCAAGGAAGTATTCACAGCAAAACCCACGCTCCAAAAATTTCAAGGAATTTTTGAAAAAAAGACCCACACCTAGATTTGAAGTTCAGCCTAGGGGCATGCGAAAATGCTTCAATTGCAGCCACTGCAGTAATGTGATGGTGGGGAACACATTCACACATCCACACACAGGTGAAAAGATCAGGTTAAATCACACATCAGACTGTAATTCGAAAACGGTTATTTACGCCATTAAATGTCCGTTCGGACGAGTGTACATTGGCAGAACAACGAGGAAAGTGAAAATCAGACTCACAGAACACAAAAGCATGATCAGAACAACCAATATGAATTTATGCTTAGCGGCACATTGGTTAGAAAAAAAACATGCAATTCCCCAAATTAGGTTCACGATTTTGGAAAAGATAATGATTTTACCACACAGAGATAGTAGTTGACAATTAGCACAAAAAGAGACTCAATGGATAAAATGGTTGAACACCATGTCACCATTTGGTTTGAACGATAAAATCAAGATGGTCTGCTTTTTATAAATCTGCACAATATTTATCATTTTTTGATTGATGGACACTCATGATGGAATTGTTTTTCAACAACGCAGTATTCATGAAAGAAAGCATTGAGCATTATGTATATGTTCAGGTTAACATGCTTATTTCAGTTAATACACACAAGGCAGCTAACTCATTTAAGCTCCATTGACATCTCTGCACACAGTTACACATACATGGTGGTTACCAGACAAGGGTGGTGGATGTGCTGACAAGGGACTGGCCGAAGGGCAAGATCATGCACAATATAGTCATCGGGTGTATCAGTAAGATGCACATAGTATTACAGTCATACCACTATATTTTTTTTATTTTTTTCATCTTAATCTGTATTTTTTTAAATGATTTTTCCCATCGCCCATCAGGCACCATGCCTAACGATGCACATGTTTAAATATAGGGGCACTAAAGCGGTCATTGCTTCACATAGGACACTTCTGGAATGAGCGTACGACGTTGATAAGGGTTTGTTTTGAAATGGCATTTGCTGTTCGGAATGTGTTTTTACAATTCAGAATACTGCATGAAGAAGTCAGTTACATCTTCTTGACCAGTCCCCTTTCTGTGCTACTGATGCTGGTTATAGCGTCAGGGTGACGTAGAGAGACCTTTCGGAGATTTAAACCGCACAGCGGAGACCGCACCAGCTTTGCAAAGATGAGCACACAGATGAAAGCGGCCAGACAAAGTGAAGTAAATTGAAGTTTAGTTCTCGTTTACGCGAGAGGGATGGAGTAGCAGGATCACTGATTATACACATGTACTCTTTTAGGCAGCATGAACAGCATATTCTAAAATCTTGGCTTGGACGGGCATCATCTACATTGTGGTAGTGCTTGTGAAGTAAGTGTCCGGGCAGATTAAATTTTGCTTGACGTTTTTCTCTCGGAATGAGGGATGAGATGGAAGGCTAACATCCATGTCGGTTTTATTTCAGCATTTTCTCAACACAGATCATTGAGGTTGATTTCTTTTCGGGTATGTGATTTTTAATCTGTAGTTGGCACACAGGGCAAGGTGGTGAAACTGGTTTAGGGCACTCTGGTACATATGCTTTTAGTGACACTGTATACACATAAATATGATTAAGAGGTCGGGACAGAGATTACAACGGAAGACGTTTTTTAACGTTTTTGACACAAAAACATCACTCATCGTGGAGGAGCCGACATTAATGTAGCAACATGAATGTTAAGCATGCAGCAATTTTTGGGTGAAGGGTACATACCTGAGAAGCGCCTAAACTTTTATATTGATTTATTATAGATAATATGGTCAAACTTATGTATCAATTGTTTATTGTAGAGTTCCCCTGACGAAAGGTTTCCAGAAATGCATTGGGAACACACCAAAGAAGGAAGCAAAACTTCATGTCAAATGTATTATGTCTAGAGGAAAATAAAATATTGTACAATTCAGATGGCATATAAAAAGTGTTGATATGTACATTATTTATATGCTTGCTAACAGCATGAAACACATGGTTGCAATGCATATATATATCGATTCATGAACTAAGGTTAAATTGGTTAAAAATGTTTTTTTTTTAAATATGTAAATTGTGAGTAAAATTCCCTCAAACAGTACCGCACCATATGGGCAATAGTAGTGCACCTTGTTACATGTGACAGGATCTGTTCACATTTACTTGTGGATAATTTCAAACCTGACAGGAGCAGGGTCAGGACCCAAGGCAGCACACAAAAATTCAAAATCTTTGAAGGATAGATTACTCTTATAAACCTCTTTTTCTCAGAAAGGAAAAAGTAATAAAGGTGAGCAGGCTATACCTATAGATAGCGTTTGCAAGATGAGCCATCTTGACTTCATGAGAGGGGCAGAGATGTCATCTGTAATTTATGCATTTCAAAGACACTGCCTTAGTTCACACCAAAAAGATTTCACACTAGCCTATTGTTACTGCAGACAGTCTGGGACCAGAGCAGTGAGTCAGGAAATTCCAGACACATGGGACCAGGCAGGCGCATAATCATGACTTTGAGGGCCTTGTTAAATCTCTCAACAAGCCCATCTGCTTGGGAGTGATAGGGTGTGGAGAACTTATAGGTTATCCCACACTCATCCCACATGAACTTCATATGCTTGGACATAAAGTTGGTGCCTCTGTCAGACACCACTTCTTTGGGGAGCATCCCTCTGGTAAAAATCCCCATCAGGGCCTTGGCCACTTCAGATGTGGTCATAGACCTCAAAGGGGTGGCCTCTGTTTACCTAGTGACGTTGTCCACCACAACCAGGATGAACTTGTTGCCTAAGGCAATATCAAGCCCACAGGTCCAGCAACGTTGATGCCTACCCTCTCAAATGGAGTGCCAATGACAATGCAAGGGAGCCAGAGGAACCATCATCTTTTGTCCTTTTCCTCCGGTAACCTGGCAGGTGCCATGTCATGAGCCAATACCAATAGGAAGGCCCTGTAGCACTGGGGGACCACCAGCACCTGGGTTTCAGTCCCAGGTCCAGAAACGTTAGGATCACTATACAGGATGTAATTTTCCCAATAGATTAAGTGATCTCCATAGATATCACCTGCTGCCTGGGCCTCAGCTTGCCACCTCAATCCTCGAAAGCTTGTCTTTCTTTTTGTACTTCATAGAATTCCTCCCTCATGAGCCCATCCTCAACTCACCATCCAGCAAGCTGAGGCAGGTCTTCCTCAGACACACATCAACTGGTACTGTGGGAGTGTCAGGGGCTAGTTGTCCATGTCTCTTTGCCCCCTGCCCTTACTCCTTTTGCCAGCTGCCTGGGCCTTTCTTCCAGGCTCCAGACTTCCTTGACTACCTTCTTGGGCAGCCATGGACATTGTGTGACTACCTACCCAACTAGGCAAGCCGAACATTTCCAACAACCTGAGCTCCACTTCCTTCCAGACAGTGTGCTATAGGTAATTGCTCAACAGACAATCTACAGGCACGACAGGGCTCACATCTACTTTTAGAGAACCTGACCCTTCCTCTTAAAAGCAAGCAGAGCCACTGGGTAGCATCTCTCATGATTGTCTAAGACTATGACCTGGTGAAATGTATTAGGGATGAACTGCCTTGAGGACACCGGATGATACATCACAGTCACACTGGCTCATATTCTCCATCATTTGTCCATTGTTGGTGACCCATTGCTTATACTTAAAAGTATTTGAAGGCATATGGGATATTGGCACCATCTCTCTATCCCCCCGGGCACACCAAGGTAACCTCTGTCCTCTCCTCAAAGTTAACTAAGACCACCTCCTCCCTAAGCAGTACAGTTGCCAACCCAGGTGTCTGCGCACTGGTAAGGGATGTGACCCCTTGGAAAATTTAGTGTCTCCTTTGGTGTGCCCATACTTGTAGCACTCAGTACATTGAGGAACAAACCTCATTGTCTGCTTATAATAGAACCCCTTTCTCTTTGTGTTAGAAAGGGACCCATGTCCACCCTTCTGGTGATCCCCTCCAGATACAATTTGGGACACTGGTGCTGACTCAGATGTTGCCCCCTTAGCAAGCTCCCTGGGGTCAGTTAGCTTACTACCAACCAAGTGCTGGCTCAGCTCTGTAGAACAAGTATTGAGCATGTGCTATTTCAAGATTAGATTATACAGCTTAACATCATCATCCATGTTTCTGCCTCCCATGAAACCACCTGGGCACACATTTAGGTACATGTCACACAATGCAGCACAGCAGTAAAAGTTAAATAAGTAACACAAACCTGGGGCAAAACATTTGTAAATCTGGGTCCCAGTTTTTTACTGGAAAAATTGAAGAAATCTAAACAAAACGGTTTGGAAGTTTCTGACTGTCCCTAAATCGTATTCAGTATTTCTCTAAGGTGAGTCCAAACTTTGTGAGAAGGATGGCTTTCATGGTGGCATACTTCATTCTGGTATCCTATCCCTAGTGTGAGCAGAGTGTCCCTCCCCACTGTAGGCATATGCTTCCAGAGACTTTCCCATCAATTCTCTTCTGAGACCCTGTGCATCCTTAGAGCTACCTCTTAGGGTGAGAACGACTTGACAATGTCATCCTCCACCACAAAGCAAGTTACCAGGGGACCTATTGAGGAGAATGTCGTGCAATCCAGTGTAGCCAGTCACCTGGCTGAGATGCATTGCATGACAGGGAAAGGGCATGAATGCACCATATTTAAGGCAATAAGGCACATTCCTGCCTTTTCTCCTATGTTGATGCCCTTTTGGCTGCATTTCACCAATGCAGGCACCCTTTTACCATGGTGCAAGGGTGCCTGTGTTACGGGGCAGGATTATTATTGTGCCGGAAGGGATATCTTCCTGCTCAAAAACAATCCTGAGATGCATATTCCTCTTTCTATGTGTGCCGCAGAATGCAGAACAAGGAAGTAACAAGGAGAAATAAATATATTTTGCCTTGTTAAGCCTCACCTGAGAAGGAGCATCTTTTTGGCGCATTCCCATGTCTACTAATTCTGCTAAATCTGTGAATGCATCAAAAACCAGGGAAATTACGTGGGAACAACCATACAACGTCCATGGAACAGCTTTGCAGGGCATAGTAAGGTAAAACAGTGATTTGCATTTTGGTGCCTTATTCCACATTTATAGAAACACTCAGGGCCACCCAAAGTGGCCTTGTATGTCTTCCTCAATTGTGCAACTCTTGCACCATGTTGTGTAAAGAAAAAGTGATGCAAACCAGCTCATAAATTGGCCCCCAGGCCATTAGGGAGTTGGGGATTCTTATTTTTTTAGACATTCGGGTATTGTGACCACTGTTACTACTGGAATCTGCCTATATAGCTTTAAGTTCCCACTGTTTGAGACTACACTCATGGGCCATTCACCTCTCCTCCATGTCCAATTTCTTTTCCTCCAGAGCTAGCTGTGTCATTTTTAGATTTACCACAGTCCTTAAGAAGGGACAATACTTGCAGCCCTGGTAGGGAGCTCAATTCCCGAGGCCAAGTTGTCCTTCTCCTCTGGGGTTTGCAGCTAAAGGCCTGTTCCCAGGTCTTCCTCATGCTCTATCGAGGAGCTGGGGGGCTGTGATGTAAGGTCCTGATGTGAGGATGCATTGTGCAGCAGTGATTCCAAAGAGCAGTGGGGTCCTTTATCAGGAATTCATCACACAATGGTAGTTCTAATGCAGTGCTGCGAGGTGATGCATCACGTTGCATGAGTTCAGTTAGTACCACAGTTTGGCTGGCAGGGCACCTAAAAGGTCCACCTCCAAGAGTCCAGGACTTGGTTGGCACCAGTTGGGGAGCAGTACTTACATCAGGCAGAGTTAATTAGCAGGATTTGAGGTAGGTCTCTTCCTGAGGGTCAGATCAAGAGGCCCACCAACTAGCCCTTGGAGTCACTCTGGCAATCCTGATATCAAGATACAGTTCCATTCCATCTTATTCAGGCAGAAGTGTAAGCAGGGTAGCATGGCAGAGTAGCCATCCTTGTGGCAGCAGAGGAACACAGCCACCCCTCTGAGTTCCCAACAGGTCCATAGGTATACTGGGCCATTGAGTCTGAAGGTCCAATATTTATCAAAACAAAGGTGGAGGGACTGGGGCTTTATGAAGGTCAAGCACATGTGCCCTCTACAGTTGTGCGAACAAGGAGTGTTCTGTTCCTATGTGAGTATCTAGGTCAGGAGAGTGGTAAACCGAGGGGAGTTCTTCTTTTAGGAGCACGAGCCCTCACACAACCGAGGGTTGTCATGCTTCATCATCGGGCGGCCCCTCATTGGGCCGGTGCTGCAATGCCCAACAGGCCCCTCAAGGAGGCTCTTTGCCAGAGATCTTTTCTTTTCAACCTATGTGATATGCATGAGTGAGTGACAAAATGTGAGGAGAATGGGTGAGAGTTATGTGTGTTAAAAAATGGCTAAGAGGATCCACGCAAGAACTACATTTTAATGGTAGGAACCCTTTATCAAGGATAAAAATGTGCTTTGAACATAGAATAGATATAATGTTCTATTTAGCTGCAATAGGTGTAAATAAAAAGGTCAATATGTTTCATGCCTGTTACAGTGCCAGCTCCATCTAGTCATGTGAACTATGATGTAGGCTGTAGCCACCAAACGTTTAGGACAAGAAAATGCCAACTTTGTAAAATTGTCATTTTCAGTAGTTTAACTTTAGAATCCAACTTTACCATTAAAGAGGGTTTTAAATTACATTTCTTAAGAGACCAACCTCAAATGTTCTACCTGCTCCCAAATGACAGTTATCACTTATTAAAGAAGTTAGTTAACCCAATGTTCAGGTTCAACATTTGTAAATACATTGTACCCTGCCCCACGGGATTTTTAGTGCCTACCTTAGTAGTGACTTATATGTAGAAAAAAGGAAGGCTTAGGCCTTGCAAAAGATTTATTTTGGCAGGTCGAAATGTCTGTTGAAAAATTCACACACAGGCTTGAAGGCCTGAGATATGTTTGGAAGGCTTCTTCAGTGGATGACACAATGAGTGCTGCAGGCCCACTAGTAGCATTTCATTTACAAGACCTGGGCACATGTAGTATCACTGTACCATGGACTTAAACGAAAATGACATGTGTCAATTGGTTGTATGCCAATTTGACCATGTTAAAGGAGAGAGCACAAGCACTTTAGCACTGGATAGGAGTGGTAAAGTGTGAAGAGTCAACAAGATGGACTATATTGTGAAGCACCTCCTCTCAAGATACCAGATTGCACCGGACAATAGTCATACTGTCTCCTGTGTCTCTCAGAGCCTCCACTCTCTGCACATTGATGGTGACCCACTGCCTGCACTTCTTAGTATTATTAGGCATGTGAGTCTTGGGTACCATGTATCTGTCTCCCAGGCACACTAAGTTGACCTTTGCACTACACGCCATACAAACTGGGACAACCTCATCCCGAGCACTTCACTAGCCATTCCCAAAGTCTTCCCAACAGTGGGAGGCTGCTGTCATTTCCAGCAGGAAGGGTCTCCCTTTGAAAGCCTGTACCTATAACACTCAAACACTTAGAGAACTATTTATCAAAAAGTCACAGAGCGCAGCAAGCCACCTTGCTGCGCTTTGTGATAGGGAAGGGCAGAAATTCACCGTATTTAGAATTATGCTGCACATTCCTGTCTTTTCCCAGCGCTGGCACACAATGTGCTGCCTAGTACCAGCCCAGGCACCCTGCCACCATAGTGCCTGTGTTGTAAGCAGGGTTGTTTTGTGCAGGAAGGGGCATCTACCAGCAGCAAAAACAATCCCTTGAGGCATTTAACCCCTTGTATGCCCATGACGAGCTGGACTCGTCATGGAGCACAGTCGCGCTGTGCCCATGACGAGTCCAGCTCGTCATGAGGCATTCCCTAGGGAATCCCTCTGGTGCAGGCACCAGAGGGTTTCCCTTTCTGCCAAAATAGCCTCAGGAGCTGGGGAATAGCTTCCCCAGCTCCCGAGGCCCCCCCCTTTCAATGTAATGACGATCGGCGCGCACGTCGTGCCAACGTCATTACAGTGAAAGTGAAACTGAAATGAGCCAAGAGGCTAATTTCAGTTTCACTTTCTACGTGCGCAGGGGCTATCTCAGCCCCCTGACCAAGTAGAAAGACGGGAGAGGTATCGTTGGAAAGGGGAGAATCCCTGCTTGGGGATTGCCACAGGAGGGCGATCCCCAAGCAGGGATCCACCCACTAGACACCAGGGAGGGGGGAGCGGCCCCTTGGGCAACGGCCTTTGCTCCTCCCAGTTTATTTTGGGCATTATTTAGTCTTTTTGCCCCGCCTGGGGGGCAGATGGGGGCAGTAGCTTCCTATCTGCCCCCCCAGGGGGGCAAAAAGCCCACTAGACACCAGGGAAATTTATAAAAATCAACAATAGGGGTGGGGGCTGCCCAAAACAGGCAGGCCCATGCACCCACCCCACCCCCCAATTATCACAGTCTTTCTGCCCCCCGGAGGGCAGATGGGGCATTGGCCCCTAATCTGCCTCTTCGGGGGGGCAGAAAGCCCACTATACACCAGGGATTTGTTTTCTGTTTTTTTTGTAGGGTGGGGGCTGCCCGAACTGGGCACGCCAATGCCCCCACCCACCCACCACCATTACAGCCTTTCTGGCCCCCCTGGGGGGCAGATGGGGCATTGGCCCCAATCTGCCCGCCCGGGGGGGCAAAAAGACCACTAGACACCAGGGAATTGTAAAAAAAAAATATATAGGGGTGGGGGCTGATCAAAAAGGACAGACCCATGCCCCCACCCCACCCCCCAATTATTACAGTCTTTCTGCCCCCCCAGGGGGCATATGGGGCATTTTCCCCTAATCTGCCCCTTCAGGGGGGGCAGACAGCCCACTAAACACCAGGGATTGTTTTGGCGCAATTGTTTTTAGGGTGTGGGCTGCCCGAAACGGGCACGCCAATGCCCCCACTCTCCCCCCCACAAAAATTGACAGTCTTTCTGCCCCCCAGGAGGCAGATGGGAGCTGTAGCCCCCAATCTGGCCCTCCCTGGGGGCGCAGAATGCCCACTAGAAACAATGGATTTTTTTGTTTTAATAGTGTAGGGGTAGGGGCTCCCCAAAATGGGCATGGCAATACCCCACCCCACCCTCAGAGAAATTCCAGTCTTTCTGCCCCCCCGGGAGGCCAGATGGTGGCAGTGGCCCCTGATCTGCCCCATGGGGGGGCAGAAAGCCCAGTAGGCGCCAGCGAGTACGCAGGCTTTTTTTATGCATGGGGGTGGGGGCTGCCCAAAATGGTCATACCAATACCCCCACCCCCACAAAAAATAGCCACAGTCTTTCTGCCCCTTTAGGGGCATATCAGGATGAAACCCCCTTCCCCGATTCCCCCCCAGGGCGGCAGAAAGCCCACTGGGCTCCGATTTTTTTTTAGCAATGTGCATACCAGTGGATTTTGGGCCCTAGCGCAGTTGGCACGTAGGCAAACCTAGCAAACCTGTACATTCTTTAAAACTAGACACCGAGGGGAATCCTGGAAGCGGTGACTTCACTGGCTCTCACCAGGTTCTGTTACCCAGAATCCATTGCAAACCTAAACATTTATTCAAAATAACACATTTTCCTCACATTTCTTTGTCGGAAAGTTCTGGAATCTGCGTGGGTCCACAAAATTCCACCCACCCTGCATTCCCCAAAGTCTTCAGAGAAAAATGGTACCTCACTTGCATGGGTAGGCCTAGTGCCCGCGTCAGGCAAGGGCCCAAAACCTAATGAGGAGACATCAAAATTACCTTTCACAAAACAACCTGGTGGCCGCCGAGCACCGGGCCAAAAACCCAGGTGACCCCCCTTGCAAAACCAGGTCGTTTTGAGGTAGGCAATTTTCATGTCGCCTCAATACGTTTTGGGCCCTTGCCTGTTGCGGGTTCTTGGGCCTCGCACACAAGTGAGGCACCATTTTTACCGGGAGACCCGGGGAGACGCTGGGTGGTTGGAAATTTGAGTGAGCCCAGTGATGCCACAACTTTCCCACAAAAAAATTTGTGAAAAATTTGATTTTTTCAGCTATAATTGATGTTTGCAGGGGATTCTGGGTAAGGAAACGTTGGGGGATCCATGCAAGCCATACCTCCCTGGAAGCTCCCGGGTGTCTAGTTTTCAGAAATGTATGGGTTTGGTAGGTGTCCCTAGATGGCCGCCGAACACCGGGCAAAAAACCCAAGTGACCCCCCTTGCAAAACCAGGTGGTTTTGAGATAGGCAATTTTGATTTCGCCTCACGGCGTTTTGGGCCCTTGCCTGTCACGGGTACTTGGGCCTCCCACACAAGTGAGGCACCATTTTTACCGGGAGACCCGGGGGAACGCTGGGTGGTGGGAAATTTGAGTGAGCCCGGTGATGCCACAACTTTCCCACACAAAAATGAGGTTTGCAGGGGATTCTGGGTAAGGAAACGTTGGGGGATCCATGCAAGCCATGCCTCCCTGGAAGCACACGGGTGTCTAGTTTTCAAAAATGTATAGGTTTGCTGGGTTTCTCAAGGGGCCCGCAGAGCTAGGGTTCAAAAACTACAGCTAGACATTTTGCCAAAAAAAGGTCATTTTTCACTGCGAAATTGAGGTGTGACCACGTTGCGTTTAGTGCCGTTTCCTGTTGCGGGCACTAGGCCGACTCACACAAGTGAGGTACCGTTTTTTTCGTAAGACTTTAGGGAACGCTGGGTGGGTGGAAATTTGTGGATCCACGCAGATTCTGGAACTTTCCACCACAGAAATGTGGGGAAAATGTATTTTTTTTGTCAATTTTTTAGCTTTGCAAGGGATTCTGGGTAACAGACCCCGGTGGGAGGCAGTCAAGTCACCCCATCCTGGATTCCCCTCGGTGTCTAGTTTTCAAAAATGTATAGGTTTGCTAGGTTTCCCAAGGTGCCCGCAGAGCTAGGGTTCAAAAACTACAGCTAGACATTTAGCCAAAAAAGGGCCATTTTTCACTGCGAAATTGAGGTGTGACCACGTTGCGTGTTGAGCCGTTTTCTGTCGCGGGCAGTAGGCCGACCCACACATGTGAGGTACCATTTTTCTCGTATGACTTTGGGGAATGCGGGGTGGGTGGAAATTTGTGGATCCACACAGATTCCGGAACTTTCCACCACAGAAATGTGGGGAAAATGTATTTTTTTTGTCAATTTTTTAGCTTTGCAAGGGATTCTGGGTAACAGACCCCGGTGGGAGTCAGTCAAGTCACCCCATCCTGGATTCCCCTCGGTGTCTAGTTTTCAAAAATGTATAGGTTTGCTAGGTTTCCCAAGGTTCCCGCAGAGCTAGGGTTCAAAAACTACAGCTAGACATTTTGCCAAAAAAGGGTAATTTTTCACTGCGAAATTGAGGTGTGACCACGTTGCGTTTTGCTCCGTTTCCTGTTGCGGGCACTAGGCCGACCCACACAAGTGAGGTACTGTTTTTCTCGTAAGACTTTAGGGAACGCGGGGTGGGTGAAAATTTGTGGATCCATGCCGATTCCGGAACTTTCCACCACAGAAATGTGAGGAAAATGTGTTTTTTTGGTCAATTTTTTAGGTTTGCAAGGGATTCTGGGTAACAGACCCCGGAGGGAGGCAGTCAAGTCACCCCATCCTGGATTCCCCTCAGTGTCTAGTTTTCAAAACTGTATAGGTTTGCTAGGTTTCCCAAGGTGCCCGCAGAGCTAGGGTTCAAAAACTACAGCTAGACATTTTGCCAAAAAAGGGTCATTTTTCACTGTGAAATTGAGGTGTGACCACGTTGCGTTTTGCGCCGTTTCCTGTTGCGGGTACTAGGCCGACCCACACAAGTGAGGTACTGTTTTTCTCGTAAGACTTTAGGGAACGCGGGGTGGGTGGAAATTTGTGGATCCACGCAGATTCCGGAAGTTTCCACCACAGAAATGTGGGGAAAATGTGTTTTTCATGCCAATTTCTTAGGTTTGCAAGGGATTCTGGGTAACAGACCCTGGTGGGAGGCAGTCAAGTCACCCCATCCTGGATTCCCCTGGGTGTCTAGTTTTAAAAAACTGTATAGGTTTGCTAGGTTTCCCAAGGTGCCCGCAGAGCTAGGGTTCAAAAACTACAGCTAGACATTTAGCCAAAAAAGGGTCATTTTTCACTGCGAAATTGAGGTGTGACCACGTTGCGTTTTGCACCGTTTTCTGTCGCGGGCACTAGGCCGATCCACACAAGTGAGGTACCATTTTTCTCGTATGACTTTGGGGAATGCGGGGTGGGTGGAAATTTGTGGATCCACACAGATTCCGAAACTTTACACCACAGAAATGTGGGGAAAATGTGTTTTTTTTGTAAATTTTTTAGATTTGCAAGGGATTCTGGGTAACAGACCCCGGTGGGAGGCAGTCAAGTCACCCCATCCTGGATTCCCCTCGGTGTCTAGTTTTCAAAAATGTATAGGTTTGCTAGGTTTCCCAAGGTGCCCGCAGAGCTAGGGTTCAAAAACTACAGCTAGACATTTTGCCAAAAAAGGGTCATTTTTCACTGCGAAACTGAGGTGTGACCACGTTGCGTTTTGCTCCGTTTCCTGTTGCGGACACTAGGCCGACCCACACAAGTGAGGTACCGTTTTTCTCGTAAGACTTTAGGGAACGCGGGGTGGGTGAAAATTTGTGGATCCATGCAGATTCCCGAACTTTCCACCACAGAAATGTGGGGAAAATGTGTTTTTTTGGTCAATTTTTTAGGTTTGCAAGGGATTCTGGGTAACAGACCCTGGTGGGAGGCAGTCAAGTCACCCATCCTGGATTCCCCTGGGTGTCTAGTTTTCAAAAATGTATAGGTTTGCTAGGTTTCCCAAGGTGCCCGCAAAGCTAGGGTTCAAAAACTACAGCTAGACATTTTGCCAAAAAAGGGTCATTTTTCACTGCGAAATTGAGGTGTGACCACGTTGCGTTTTGCGCCGTTTCCTGTTGCGGGCACTAGGCCGACCCACACAAGTGAGGTACCGTTTTTCTCGTAAGACTTTAGGGAACGCGGGGTGGGTGGAAATTTGTGGATCCACGCAGATTCCGGAACTTTCCACCACAGAAATGTGGGGAAAATGTGTTTTTTGTGCCAATTTCTTAGGTTTGCAAGGGATTCTGGGTAACAGACCCTGGTGGGAGGCAGTCAAGGCACCCCATCCTGGATTCCCCTGGGTGTCTAGTTTTAAAAAATGTATAGGTTTGCTAGGTTTCCCAAGGTGCCCGCAGAGCTAGGGTTCAAAAACTACAGCTAGACATTTAGCCAAAAAAGGGTCATTTTTCACAGCGAAATTGAGGTGTGACCACGTTGCGTTTTGCGCCGTTTTCTGTCACGGGCACTAGGCCGACCCACACAAGTGAGGTACCATTTTTCTCGTATGATGTTGGGGAATGCGGGGTGGGTGGAAATTTGTGGATCCACACAGATTCCGGAACTTTCCACCACAGAAATATGGGGAAAATGTATTTTTTTTGTCAATTTTTTAGCTTTGCAAGGGATTCTGGGTAACAGACCCCGGTGGGAGGCAGTCAAGTCACCCCATCCTGGATTCCCCTCGGTGTCTAGTTTTCAAAAATGTATAGGTTTGCTAGGTTTCCCAAGGTGCCCGCAGAGCAAGTGTTCAAAAACTACAGCTAGACATTTTGCCAAAAAAGGGTCATTTTTCACTGCGAAATTGAGGTGTGACCACGTTGCGTTTTGCGCCGTTTCCTGTTGCGGGCACTAGGCCGACCCACACAAGTGAGGTACCGTTTTTCTTGTAAGACTTTAGGGAACGTGGGGTGGGTGAAAATTTGTGGATCCACGCAGATTCCGGAACTTTCCACCAGAGAAATGTGTGGAAAATGTGTTTTTCGTGCCAATTTCTTAGGTTTGCAAGGGATTCTGGGTAACAGACCCTGGTGGGAGGCAGTCAAGTCACCCCATCCTGGATTCCCCTGGGTGTCTAGTTTTAAAAAATGTATAGGTTTGCTAGGTTTCCAAAGGTGACCGCAGAGCTAGGGTTCAAAAACTACAGCTAGACATTTAGCCAAAAAAGGGTCATTTTTCACTGCGAAATTGAGGTGTGACCACGTTGCGTTTTGTGCCGTTTTCTGTCGCGGGCACTAGGCCGACCCACACAAGTGAGGTACCATTTTTCTCGTATGACTTTGGGGAATGGGGGGGGGTAGAAATTTGTGGATCCACACAGATTCCGCAACTTTCCACCACAGAAATGTGGGGAAAATGTATTTTTTGTCAATTTTTTAGCTTTGCAAGGGATTCTGGGTAACAGACCCCAGTGGGAGGCAGTCAAGTCACCCCATCCTGGATTCCCCTCGGTGTCTAGTTTTCAAAAATGTATAGGTTTGCTAGGTTTCCCAAGGTGCCCGCAGAGCTAGGGTTCAAAAACTACAGCTAGACATTTTGCCAAAAAGGGGTCATTTTTCACTGCGAAATTGAGGTGTGACCACGTTGCGTTTTGCTCCGTTTCCTGTTGCGGGCACTAGGCCGACCCACACAAGTTAGGTACCGTTTTTCTCGTAAGACTTTAGGGAACGCGGGGTGGGTGAAAATTTGTGGATCCACGCCGATTCCGGAACTTTCCACCACAGAAATGTGGGGAAAATGTGTTTTTTTGGTCAATTTTTTAGGTTTGCAAGGGATTCTGGGTAACAGACCCTGGTGGGAGGCAGTCAAGTCACCCCATCCTGGATTCCCCTGGGTGTCTAGTTTTCAAAAATGTTTAGGTTTGCTAGGTTTCCCAAGGTGCCCGCAGAGCTAGGGTTCAAAAACTACAGCTAGACATTTTGCCAAAAAGGGTCATTTTTCACTGCGAAATTGAGGTGTGACCACGTTGCGTTTTGCGCCGTTTCCTGTTGCGGGCACTAGGCCGACCCACACAAGTGAGGTACCGTTTTTCTCGTAAGACTTTAGGGAACGCGGGGTGGGTGGAAATTTGTGGATCCACGCAGATTCCGGAACTTTCCACCACAGAAATGTGGGGAAAATGTGTTTTTCGTGCCAATTTCTTAGGTTTGCAAGGGATTCTGGGTAACAGACCCTGGTGGGAGGCAGTCAAGTCACCCCATCCTGGATTCCCCTGGGTGTCTAGTTTAAAAAAATATATAGGTTTGCTAGGTTTCCCAAGGTGCCCGCAGAGCTAGGGTTCAAAAACTACAGCTAGACATTTAGCCAAAAAAGGGTCATTTTTCTCTGCGAAATTGAGGTGTGACCACGTTGCGTTTTGCGCCGTTTCCTGCCGTGGACACTAGGCCGACCCACACAAGTGAGGTACTGTTTTTCTCGTAAGACATTGGGGAACGCGGGGTGGGTGGAAATTTGTGGATCCACGCAGATTCCGAAACTTTCCACCACAGAAATGTGGGGAAAATGTGTTTTTTGACAATTTTTTAGGTTTGCAAGTGATTCTGGGTAACAGACACTGGTGGTAGGCAGTCAAGTCACTCCATCCTGAATTCCCCTGGGTGTCTAGTTTTCAAAAATGTATAGGTTTGCTAGGTTTTCCAAGGTGCCTGCAGAGCTAGGGTTCAAAAACTAATGCGATATTGAGCTGTGACCACGTTGTGTTTTGCGCCGTTTCCTGTCGCGGGCACTATGCCTACCCACACAAGTGAGGTACCATTTTTATCGGGTGACTTAGGATAATTCAGATTTGTAAAGGGACTGTTATTATCTATTGACTTTCGATGCATTTCTGCCTTCCAAATGAAAGATATTGTGGAACAAAGGAGTCATTCTAAAAAATGACGGATAATTCTCATGCTAGTATGAGTATTCCCAATTTCAGAAATGTGCAAATATCTACTGTTTCTAAACTCTATATTTTGTTCCCATTTCAGAAATACATAGGTGTCTTTCATACCGACTTTTCCATGTACGCACTTTTACAGAATAATTACTATATACCCGGTACATAATAAAAACCATTGCGAGGTGCTGCTCAATTTTTGGCTCTGGGTTCATCGGGTTCTTGGTGAACCTACAAGTCCTATATATCCCCACAACCAGTAATGTCCAGCGGATGTAATGGTATATTGCTTTCAAAGAGCTGTCATAATTAGAAGAAGTTACCGGTGAAAACGTTGACACAAAAGGCTGTTTTTTTCAACTAATGTTCAATTTATCCTATATTCAACTGTTAGTTTCTATAAAAAAACCTTGATGGATCTACACAAATGACCCCTTGCTGAATTCAGAATTTTGTCTTTTTCTCGAAAATGTATAGCTTTCCAGGATCCATTATTGCTTTTGCACTCATTTCTGCCATTAACTGGAAGGAGGTCAAAAGCACAAAAAATAGCAAAATTAGGCTATGTCCCAGAAAAATGCCAAAACTGTGTAAAAAACGTTGGGCTTCTGACAAAAGTCTGGTATCCCCGAAAAGCTGGCAAAATTCTGATTCCAACCCCACCAACCCTTTTTTGATAACATTTGCAGGGAAAAACCCAGATACTTTCATTTGCAGCCCGTTTTTCCCATTTTTCTGAAAAAAAACAAAATGTTGCTGTATTTTGGCTCATTTCTGTGACCCCTCTAGGAGAATACACAAACCCTGAGTACCTTTAGAATCCCCATGATGTGCCTATACTGGGCCATTGAGTCTGAAGGTCCAATATTTATCAAAACAAAGGTGGAGGGACTGGGGCTTTATGAAGGTCCAGCACATGTGCCCTTTACAGTTGTGCGAACAAGGAGTGTACTGTTCCTATGTGAGTATCTAGGTCAGGAGAGTGGTAAACCGAGGGGAGTTCTTCTTTTAGGAGCAAGAGCCCTCACACAACCGAGGGTTGTCATGCTTCATCATCGGGCGGCCCCTCATTGGGCCGGTGCTGCAATGCCCAACAGGCCCCTCAAGGAGGCTCTTTGCCAGAGATCTTTTCTTTTCAACCTATGTGATATGCATGAGTGAGTGACAAAATGTGAGGAGAATGGGTGAGAGTTATGTGTGTTAAAAAATGGCTAAGAGGATCCACGCAAGAACTACATTTTAATGGTAGGAACCCTTTATCAAGGATAAAAATGTGCTTTGAACATAGAATAGATATAATGTTCTATTTAGCTGCAATAGGTGTAAATAAAAAGGTAAATATGTTTCATGCCTGTTACAGTGCCAGCTCCATCTAGTCATGTGAACTATGATGTAGGCTGTAGCCACCAAATGTTTAGGACAAGAAAATGCCAACTTTGTAAAATTGTCATTTTCAGTAGTTTAACTTTAGAATACAACTTTACCATTAAAGAGGGTTTTAAATTACATTTCTTAAGAGACCAACCTCAAATGTCCTACCTGCTCCCAAATGACAGTTATCACTTATTAAAGAAGTTAGTTAACCCAATGTTCAGGTTCAACATTTGTAAATACACTGTACCCTGCCCCACGGGATGTTTAGTGCCTACCTTAGTAGTGACTTATATGTAGAAAAAAGGAAGGCTTAGGCCTTGCAAAAGATTTATTTTGGCAGGTCGAAATGTCTGTTGAAAAATTCACACACAGGCTTGAAGGCCTGAGATATGTTTGGAAGGCTTCTTCAGTGGATGACACAATGAGTGCTGCAGGCCCACTAGTAGCATTTCATTTACAAGACCTGGGCACATGTAGTATCACTGTACCATGGACTTAAACGAAAATGACATGTGTCAATTGGTTGTATGCCAATTTGACCATGTTAAAGGAGAGAGCACAAGCACTTTAGCACTGGATAGGAGTGGTAAAGTGTGAAGAGTCAACAAGATGGACTATATTGTGAAGCACCTCCTCTCAAGATACCAGATTGCACCGGACAATAGTCATACTGTCTCCTGTGTCTCTCAGAGCCTCCACTCTCTGCACATTGATGGTGTCCCACTGCCTGCACTTCTTAGTATTATTAGGCATGTGAGTCTTGGGTACAATGTATCTGTCTCCCAGGCACACTAAGTTGACCTTTGCACTACACGCCATACTAACTGGGACAACCTCATCCCGAGCACTTCACTAGCCATTCCCAAAGTCTTCCCAACAGTGGGAGGCTGCTGTCATTTCCAGCAGGAAGGGTCTCCCTTTGAAAGCCTGTACCTATAACACTCAAACACTTAGAGAACTATTTATCAAAAAGTCACAGAGCGCAGCAAGCCACCTTGCTGCGCTTTGTGATAGGGAAGGGCAGAAATTCGCCGTATTTAGAATTATGCTGCACATTCCTGTCTTTTCCCAGCGCTTGCACACAATGTGCTGCCTAGTACCAGCCCAGGCACCCTGCCACCATAGTGCCTGTGTTGTAAGCAGGGTTGTTTTGTGCAGGAAGGGGCATCTACCAGCAGCAAAAACAATCCCTTGAGGCATTTAACCCCTTGTATGCCCATGACGAGCTGGACTCGTCATGGAGCACAGTCGCGCTGTGCCCATGACGAGTCCAGCTCGTCATGAGGCATTCCCTAGGGAATCCCTCTGGTGCAGGCACCAGAGGGTTTCCCTTTCTGCCAAAATAGCCTTGGGAGCTGGGGAAGAGCTTCCCCAGCTCCCGAGGCCCCCCCCCCCCTTTCACTGTAATGACGATCGGCGCGCACGTCGTGCCAACGTCATTACAGTGAAAGTGAAACTGAAATGAGCAAAGAGGCTCATTTCAGTTTCACTTTCTACGTGCGCAGGGGCTATCTCAGCCCCCTGACCAAGTAGAAAGATGGGAGAGGTATCGTTGAAAAGGGGAGGATCTCCCCTTTCCAATGGTACCCCTCCCCTGTGGATCCTTGCTTGGGGATTGCCACAGGAGGGTGATCCCCAAGCAGGGATCCACCCACTAGACACCAGGAAGGGGGGAGCGGCCCCTTGGGCAACGGCCTTTGCTCCCCCCAGTTTATTTTGGGCATTATTTAGTCTTTTTGCCCAGCCTGGGGGGCAGATGGGGGCAGTAGCCCCCTATCTGCCCCCCCAGGGGGGCAAAAAGCCCACTAGACACCAGGGAAATTTATAAAAATCAACAATAGGGGTGGGGGCTGCCCAAAACAGGCAGGTCCATGCACCCACCCCACCCCCCAATTATCACAGTCTTTCTGCCCCCCCGGGGGGCAGATGGGGCATTGGCCCCTAATCTGCCCCATCGGGGGGGGGCAGAAAGCCCACTATACACCAGGGATTTGTTTTCTGTTTTTTTTTAGGGTGGGGGCTGCCCGAACTGGGCACGCCAATGCCCCCACCCACCCACCACCATTACAGCCTTTCTGGCCCCCCTGGGGGGCAGATGGGGCATTGGCCCCCAATCTGCCCACCCGGGGGGGGGGCAAAAAGACCACTAGACACCAGGGAGTTGTAAAAAAAAAATATATAGGGGTGGGGGCTGATCAAAAAGGACAGACCCATGCCCCCACCCCACCCCCCAATTATTACAGTCTTTCTGCCCCCCCCCAGGGGGCAGATGGGGCATTGGCCCCTAATCTGCCCCTTCAGGGGGGGGCAGAAAGCCCACTAAACACCAGGGATTTTTTTTGCGCAATTGTTTTTAGGGTGTGGGCTGCCCGAAATGGGCATGCCACTGCCCCCACTCTCCCCCCCACAAAAATTGACAGTCTTTCTGTCCCCCAGGAGGCAGATGGGAGCTGTAGCCCCCAATCTGGCCCTCCCTGGGGGCGCAGAATGCCCACTAGAAACCATGGATTTTTTTGTTTTATTAGTGTAGGGGTAGGGGCTCCCCAAAATGGGCATGACAATACCCCACCCCACCCTCAGAGAAATTCCAGTCTTTCTGCCCCCCCCCCCGGGAGGCCAGATGGTGGCAGTGGCCCCTGATCTGCCCCCTGGGGGGGCAGAAAGCCCAGTAGGCGCCAGCGAGTACGCAGGCTTTTTTTATGCATGGGGGTGGGGGCTGCCCAAAATGGTCATACCAATACCCCCACCCCCACAAAAAATAGCCACAGTCTTTCTGCCCCTTTAGGGGCATATCAGGATGAAACCCCCTTCCCCGATTCCCCCCCAGGGCGGCAGAAAGCCCACTGGGCTCCGATTTTTTTTTAGCAATGTGCATACCAGTGGATTTTGGGCCCTAGCGCAGTTGGCACGTAGGCAAACCTAGCAAACCTGTACATTCTTTAAAACTAGACACCGAGGGGAATCCTGGAAGCGGTGACTTCACTGGCTCTCACCAGGTTCTGTTACCCAGAATCCATTGCAAACCTAAAAATGTATTAAAAATAACACATTTTCCTCACATTTCTTTGTCGGAAAGTTCTGGAATCTGCGTGGGTCCACAAAATTCCACCCACCCTGCGTTCCCCAAAGTCTTCAGAGAAAAATGGTACCTCACTTGCATGGGTAGGCCTAGTGCCCGCATCAGGCAAGGGCCCAAAACCTAATGAGGAGACATCAAAATTACCTTTCACAAAACAACCTGGTGGCCGCCGAGCACCGGGCCAAAAACCCAGGTGACCCCCCTTGCAAAACCAGGTCGTTTTGAGGTAGGCAATTTTCATGTCGCCTCAATACGTTTTGGGCCCTTGCCTGTCGTGGGTTCTTGGGCCTCGCACACAAGTGAGGCACCATTTTTACCGGGAGACCCGGGGAGATGCTGGGTGGTTGGAAATTTGAGTGAGCACAGTGATGCCACAACTTTCCCACACAAAAATGTGTGAAAAATGTGATTTTTTCAGCTATAATTGATGTTTGCAGGGGATTCTGGGTAAGGAAACGTTGGGGGATCCATGCAAGCCATACCTCCCTGGAAGCTCCCAGGTGTCTAGTTTTCAGAAATGTATGGGTTTGGTAGGTGTCCCTAGATGGCCGCCAAACACCGGGCAAAAAACCCAAGTGACCCCCCTTGCAAAACCAGGTGGTTTTGAGATAGGCAATTTTGATGTCGCCTCACTGTGTTTTGGGCCCTTGCCTGTCGCGGGTACTTGGGCCTCCCACACAAGTGAGGCACCATTTTTACCAGGAGACCCGGGGGGACGCTGGGTGGTGGGAAATTTGAGTGAGCCCGGTGATGCCACATCTTTCCCACACAAAAATGAGGTTTGCAGGGGATTCTGGGTAAGGAAACGTTGGGGGATCCATGCAAGCCATGCCTCCCTGGAAGCACACGGGTGTCTAGTTTTCAAAAATGTATAGGTTTGCTAGGTTTCCCAAGGGGCCCGCAGAGCTAGGGTTCACAAACTACAGCTAGACATTTTGCCAAAAAAGGGTCATTTTTCACTGCGAAATTGAGGTGTGACCACGTTGCGTTTTGTGCCGTTTCCTGTTGCGGGCACTAGGCCGACCCACACAAGTGAGGTACCGTTTTTCTCGTAAGACTATGGGGAACGCGGGGTGGGTGAAAATTTGTGGATCCACGCAGATTCCGGAACTTTCCACCACAGAAATGTGGGGAAAATGTGATTTTTTGGTCAATTTTTTAGGTTTGCAAGGGATTCTGGGTAACAGACCCTGGTGGGAGGCAGTCAAGTCACCCCATCCTGGATTCCCCTGGGTGTCTAGTTTTAAAAAATGTATAGGTTTGCTAGGTTTCCCAAGGTGCCCGCAGAGCTAGGGTTCAAAAACTACAGCTAGACATTTTGCCAAAAAAGGGTCATTTTTCACTGCGAAATTGAGGTGTGACCACGTTGCGTTTTGCGCCGTTTAATGTTGCGGGCACTAGGCCGACCCACACAAGTGAGGTACCGTTTTTCTCGTAAGACTTTAGGGAACGCGGGGTGGGTGGAAATTTGTGGATCCACGCCGATTCCGGAACTTTCCACCACAGAAATGTGGGGGAAATGTGTTTTTCGTGCCAATTTCTTAGGTTTGCAAGGGATTCTGGGTAACAGACCCTGGTGGGAGGCAGTCAAGTCACCCCATCCTGGATTCCCCTGGGTGTCTAGTTTTAAAAAACTGTATAGGTTTGCTAGGTTTCCCAAGGTGCCCGCAGAGCTAGGGTTTAAAAACTACAGCTAGACATTTAGCCAAAAAAGGGTCATTTTTCACTGCGAAATTGAGGTGTGACCACGTTGCGTTTTGCGCCGTTTTCTGTCGCGGGCACTAGGCCGACCCACACAAGTGAGGTACCATTTTTCTCGTATGACTTTGGGGAATGCGGGGTGGGTGGAAATTTGTGGATCCACACAGATTTCGAAACTTTCCACCACAGAAATGTGGGGAAAATGTGTTTTTTTTGTCAATTTTTTAGGTTTGCAAGGGATTCTGGGTAACAGACCCCGGTGGGAGGCAGTCAAGTCACCCCATCCTGGATTCCCCTCGGTGTCTAGTTTTCAGAAAATGTATAGGTTTGCTAGGTTTCCCAAGGTGCCCGCAGAGCTAGGGTTCAAAAACTACAGCTAGACATTTTGCCAAAAAAGGGTCATTTTTCACTGCGAAATTGAGGTGTGACCACGTTGCGTTTTGCTCCGTTTCCTGTTGCGGGCACTAGGCCGACCCACACAAGTGAGGTACCGTTTTTCTCATAAGACTTTAGGGAACGCGGGGTGGGTGAAAATTTGTGGATCCATGCAGATTCCCGAACTTTCCACCACAGAAATGTGGGGAAAATGTGTTTTTTTGGTAAATTTTTTAGGTTTGCAAGGGATTCTGGGTAACAGACCCTGGTGGGAGGCAGTCAAGACACCCATCCTGGATTCCCCTGGGTGTCTAGTTTTCAAAAATGTATAGGTTTGCTAGGTTTCCCAAGGTGCCCGCAGAGCTAGGGTTCAAAAACTACAGCTAGACATTTTGCCAAAAAAGGGTCATTTTTCACTGCGAAATTGAGGTGTGACCACGTTGCGTTTTGCGCCGTTTCCTGTTGTGGGCACTATGCCGACCCACACAAGTGAGGTACTGTTTTTCTCGTAAGACTTTAGGGAACGCGGGGTGGGTGGAAATTTGTGGATCCACGCAGATTCCGGAACTTTCCACCACAGAAATGTGGGGAAAATGTGTTTTTTGTGCCAATTTCTTAGGTTTGCAAGGGATTCTGGGTAACAGACCCTGGTGGGAGGCAGTCAAGTCACCCCATCCTGGATTCCCCTGGGTGTCTAGTTTTAAAAAATGTATAGGTTTGCTAGGTTTCCCAAGGTGCCCGCAGAGCTAGGGTTCAAAAACCACAGCTAGACATTTCGCCAGAAAAGGGTCATTTTTCACTGCGAAATTGAGGTGTGACCACGTTGCGTTTTGCGCCGTTTTCTGTCACGGGCACTAGGCCGACCCACACAAGTGAGGTACCATTTTTCTCGTATGACTTTGGGGAATGCGGGGTGGGTGGAAATTTGTGGATCCACACAGATTCCGGAACTTTCCACCACAGAAATGTGGGGGAAATGTATTTTTTTTGTCAATTTTTTAGCTTTGCAAGGGATTCTGGGTAACAGACCCCGGTGGGAGGCAGTCACGTTACCCCATCCTGGATTCCCCTCGGTGTCTAGTTTTCAAAAATGTATAGGTTTGCTAGGTTTCCCAAGGTGCCCGCAGAGCTAGGGTTCAAAAACTACAGCTAGACATTTTGCCAAAAAAGGGTCATTTTTCACTGCGAAATTGAGGTGTGACCACGTTGCGTTTTTCTCCGTTTCCTGTTGCGGGCACTAGGCCGACCCACACAAGTGAGGTACAGTTTTTCTCGTAAGACTTTAGGGAACGTGGGGTGGGTGGAAATTTGTGGATCCACGCAGATTCCGGAACTTTCCACCACAGAAATGTGTGGAAAATGTGTTTTTCGTGCCAATTTCTTAGGTTTGCAAGGGATTCTGGGTAACAGACCCTGGTGGGAGGCAGTCAAGTCACCCCATCCTGGATTCCCCTGGGTGTCTAGTTTTAAAAAATGTATAGGTTTGCTAGGTTTCCCAAGGTGCCCGCAGAGCTAGGGTTCAAAAACCACAGCTAGACATTTTGCCAAAAAAGGGTCATTTTTCACTGCGAAATTGAGGTGTGACCACGTTGCGTTTTGCGCCGTTTTCTGTCACGGGCACTAGGCCGACCCACACAAGTGAGGTACCATTTTTCTCGTATGACTTTGGGGAATGTGGGGTGGGTGGAAATTTGTGGATCTACACAGATTCCGGAACTTTCCACCACAGAAATGTGGGGGAAATGTATTTTTTTTGTCAATTTTTTAGCTTTGCAAGGGATTCTGGGTAACAGACCCCGGTGGGAGGCAGTCAAGTTACCCCATCCTGGATTCCCCTCGGTGTCTAGTTTTAAAAAATGTATAGGTTTGCTAGGTTTCCCAAGGTGCCCGCAGAGCTAGGGTTCAAAAACTACAGCTAGACATTTAGCCAAAAAAGGGTCATTTTTCACTGCGAAATTGAGGTGTGACCACGTTGCGTTTTGCTCCGTTTCCTGTTGCGGGCACTAGGCCGACCCACACAAGTGAGGTACCGTTTTTCTCGTAAGACTTTAGGGAAAGCGGGGTGGGTGAAAATTTGTGGATCCATGCAGATTCCCGAACTTTCCACCACAGAAATGTGGGGAAAATGTGTTTTTTTGGTCAATTTTTTAGGTTTGCAAGGGATTCTGGGTAACAGACCCTGGTGGGAGGCAGTCAAGTCACCCATCCTAGATTCCCCTGGGTGTCTAGTTTTCAAAAATGTATAGGTTTGCTAGGTTTCCCAAGGTGCCCGCAGAGCTAGGGTTCAAAAACTACAGCTAGACATTTTGCCAAAAAAGGGTCAGTTTTCACTGCGAAATTTAGGTGTGACCACGTTGCGTTTTGCGCCGTTTCCTGTTGCGGGCACTAGGCCGACCCACACAAGTGAGGTACCGTTTTTCTCGTAAGACTTTAGGGAACGCGGGGTGGGTGGAAATTTGTGGATCCACGCAGATTCCGGAACTTTCCACCACAGAAATGTGGGGAAAATGTGTTTTTTGTGCCAATTTCTTAGGTTTGCAAGGGATTCTGGGTAACAGACCCTGGTGGGAGGCAGTCAAGTCACCCCATCCTGGATTCCCCTGGGTGTCTAGTTTTAAAAAATGTATAGGTTTGCTAGGTTTCCCAAGGTGCCCGCAGAGCTAGGGTTCAAAAACTACAGCTAGACATTTAGCCAAAAAAGGGTCATTTTTCACTGCGAAATTGAGGTGTGACCACGTTGCGTTTTGCGCCGTTTTCTGTCACGGGCACTAGGCCGACCCACACAAGTGAGGTACCATTTTTCTCGTATGACTTTGGGGAATGCGGGGTGGGTGGAAATTTGTGGATCCACACAGATTCCGGAACTTTCCACCACAGAAATGTGGGGGAAATGTATTTTTTTTGTCAATTTTTTAGCTTTGCAAGGGATTCTGGGTAACAGACCCCGGTGGGAGGCAGTCAAGTCACCCCATCCTGGATTCCCCTCGGTGTCTAGTTTTCAAAAATGTATAGGTTTGCTAGGTTTCCCAAGGTGCCCGCAGAGCAAGGGTTCAAAACTACAGCTAGACATTTTGCCAAAAAAGGGTCATTTTCCACTGCGAAATTGAGGTGTGACCACGTTGCGTTTTTCTCCGTTTCCTGTTGCGGGCACTAGGCCGACCCACACAAGTGAGGTACAGTTTTTCTCGTAAGACTTTAGGGAACGCGGGGTGGGTGGAAATTTGTGGATCCACGCAGATTCCGGAACTTTCCACCACAGAAATGTGGGGAAAATGTGTTTTTTTGGCCAATTTTTTAGGTTTGCAAGGGATTCTGGGTAACAGACCCTGGTGGGAGGCAGTCCAGTCACCCCATCCTGGATTCCCCTGGTTGTCTAGTTTTAAAAAATGTATAGGTTTTCTAGGTTTCCCAAGGTGCCCGCAGAGCTAGGGTTCAAAAACTACAGCTAGACATTTTGCCAAAAAAGGGTCATTTTTCACTGCGAAATTGAGGTGTGACCACGTTGCGTTTTGCGCCGTTTTCTGTCACGGGCATTAGGCCGACCCACACAAGTGAGGTACCATTTTTCTCGTATGACTTTGGGGAATGCGGGGTGGGTGGAAATTTGTGGATCCACACAGATTCCGGAACATTCCACCACAGAAATGTGGGGGAAATGTATGTTTTTTTGTCAATTTTTTAGCTTTGCAAGGGATTCTGGGTAACAGACCCCGGTGGAAGGCAGTCAAGTCACCCCATCCTGGATTCCCCTCGGTGTCTAGTTTTCAAAAATGTATAGGTTTGCTAGGTTTCCCAAGGTGCCCGCAGAGCTAGGGTTCAAAAACTACAGCTAGACATTTTGCCAAAAAAGGGTCATTTTTCACTGCGAAATTGAGGTGTGACCACGTTGCGTTTTTCTCCGTTTCCTGTTGCGGGCACTAGGCCGACCCACACAAGTGAGGTACAGTTTTTCTCGTAAGACTTTAGGGAACGTGGGGTGGGTGGAAATTTGTGGATCCACGCAGATTCCGGAACTTTCCACCAGAGAAATGTGTGGAAAATGTGTTTTTGGTGCCAATTTCTTAGGTTTGCAAAGGATTCTGGGTAACAGACCCTGGTGGGAGGCAGTCAAGTCACCCCATCCTGGATTCCCCTGGGTGTCTAGTTTTAAAAAATGTATAGGTTTGCTAGGTTTCCCAAGGTGCCCGCAGAGCTAGGGTTCAAAAACTACAGCTAGACATTTAGCCAAAAAAGGGTCATTTTTCACTGCGAAATTGAGGTGTGACCACGTTGCGTTTTGCGCCGTTTTCTGTCGCGGGCAGTAGGCCGACCCACACAAGTGAGGTACCATTTTTCTCGTATGACTTTGGGGAATGCGGGGTGGGTGGAAATTTGTGGATCCACACAGATTCCGCAACTTTCCACCACAGAAATGTGGGGAAAATGTATTTTTTTGTCAATTTTTTAGCTTTGCAAGGGATTCTGGGTAACAGACCCCGGTGGGAGGCAGTCAAGTCACCCCATCCTGGATTCCCCTCGGTGTCTAGTTTTAAAAAATGTATAGGTTTGCTAGGTTTCCCAAGGTGCCCGCAGAGCTAGGGTTCAAAAACTACAGCTAGACATTTTGCCAAAAAAGGGTCATTTTTCACTGCGAAATTGAGGTGTGACCACGTTGCGTTTTGCTCCGTTTCCTGTTGCGGGCACTAGGCCGACCCACATAAGTGAGGTACCGTTTTTCTCGTAAGACTTTAGGGAACGCGGGGTGGGTGCAAATTTGTGGATCCACGCCGATTCCGGAACTTTCCACCACAGAAATGTGGGGAAAATGTGTTTTTTTGGTCAATTTTTTAGGTTTGCAAGGGATTCTGGGTAACAGACCCTGGTGGGAGGCAGTCAAGTCACCCCATCCTGAATTCCCCTGGGTGTCTAGTTTTAAAAAATGTATAGGTTTGCTAGGTTTCCCAAGGTGCCCGCAGAGCTAGGGTTCAAAAACTACAGCTAGACATTTTGCCAAAAAAGGGTCATTTTTCACTGCGAAATTGCGGTGTGACCACGTTGCGTTTTGCGCCGTTTCCTGTTGCGGGCACTAGGCCGACCCACACAAGTGAGGTACCGTTTTTCTCGTAAGACTTTAGGGAACGCCGGGTGGGTGGAAATTTGTGGATCCACGCAGATTCCGGAAGTTTCCACCACAGAAATGTGGGGAAAATGTATTTTTTTGTCAATTTTTTAGCTTTGCAAGGGATTCTGGGTAACAGACCCCGGTGGGAGGCAGTCAAGTCACCCCATCCTGGATTCCCCTCGGTGTTTAGTTTTAAAAAATGTATAGGTTTGCTAGGTTTCCCAAGGTGCCCGCAGAGCTAGGGTTCAAAAACTACAGCTAGACATTTTGCCAAAAAAGGGTCATTTTTCACTGCGAAATTGAGGTGTGACCACGTTGCGTTTTGCGCCGTTTTCTGTCACGGGCACTAGGCCGACCCACACAAGTGAGGTACCATTTTTCTCGTATGACTTTGGGGAATGTGGGGTGGGTGGAAATTTGTGGATCCACACAGATTCCGGAACTTTCCACCACAGAAATGTGGGGGAAATGTATTTTTTTTGTCAATTTTTTAGCTTTGCAAGGGATTCTGGGTAACAGACCCCGGTGGGAGGCAGTCACGTTACCCCATCCTGGATTCCCCTCGGTGTCTAGTTTTCAAAAATGTATAGGTTTGCTAGGTTTCCCAAGGTGCCCGCAGAGCTAGGGTTCAAAAACTACAGCTAGACATTTTGCCAAAAAAGGGTCATTTTTCACTGCGAAATTGAGGTGTGACCACGTTGCGTTTTTCTCCGTTTCCTGTTGCGGGCACTAGGCCGACCCACACAAGTGAGGTACAGTTTTTCTCGTAAGACTTTAGGGAACGTGGGGTGGGTGGAAATTTGTGGATCCACGCAGATTCCGGAACTTTCCACCACAGAAATGTGTGGAAAATGTGTTTTTCGGGCCAATTTCTTAGGTTTGCAAGGGATTCTGGGTAACAGACCCTGGTGGGAGGCAGTCAAGTCACCCCATCCTGGATTCCCCTGGGTGTCTAGTTTTCAAAAATGTATAGGTTTGCTAGGTTTCCCAAGGTGCCCGCAGAGCTAGGGTTCAAAAACTACAGCTAGACATTTTGCCAAAAAAGGGTCAGTTTTCACTGCGAAATTTAGGTGTGACCACGTTGCGTTTTGCGCCGTTTCCTGTTGCGGGCACTAGGCCGACCCACACAAGTGAGGTACCGTTTTTCTCGTAAGACTTTAGGGAACGCGGGGTGGGTGGAAATTTGTGGATCCACGCAGATTCCGGAACTTTCCACCACAGAAATGTGGGGAAAATGTGTTTTTTGTGCCAATTTCTTAGGTTTGCAAGGGATTCTGGGTAACAGACCCTGGTGGGAGGCAGTCAAGTCACCCCATCCTGGATTCCCCTGGGTGTCTAGTTTTAAAAAATGTATAGGTTTGCTAGGTTTCCCAAGGTGCCCGCAGAGCTAGGGTTCAAAAACTACAGCTAGACATTTAGCCAAAAAAGGGTCATTTTTCACTGCGAAATTGAGGTGTGACCACGTTGCGTTTTGCGCCGTTTTCTGTCACGGGCACTAGGCCGACCCATACAAGTGAGGTACCATTTTTCTCGTATGACTTTGGGGAATGCGGGGTGGGTGGAAATTTGTGGATCCACACAGGTTCCGGAACTTTCCACCACAGAAATGTGGGGGAAATGTATTTTTTTTGTCAATTTTTTAGCTTTGCAAGGGATTCTGGGTAACAGACCCCGGTGGGAGGCAGTCAAGTCACCCCATCCTGGATTCCCCTCGGTGTCTAGTTTTCAAAAATGTATAGGTTTGCTAGGTTTCCCAAGGTGCCCGCAGAGCAAGGGTTCAAAACTACAGCTAGACATTTTGCCAAAAAAGGGTCATTTTCCACTGCGAAATTGAGGTGTGACCACGTTGCGTTTTTATCCGTTTCCTGTTGCGGGCACTAGGCCGACCCACACAAGTGAGGTACAGTTTTTCTCGTAAGACTTTAGGGAACGCGGGGTGGGTGGAAATTTGTGGATCCACGCAGATTCCGGAACTTTCCACCACAGAAATGTGGGGAAAATGTGTTTTTTTGGCCAATTTTTTAGGTTTGCAAGGGATTCTGGGTAACAGACCCTGGTGGGAGGCAGTCCAGTCACCCCATCCTGGATTCCCCTGGTTGTCTAGTTTTAAAAAATGTATAGGTTTTCTAGGTTTCCCAAGGTGCCCGCAGAGCTAGGGTTCAAAAACTACAGCTAGACATTTTGCCAAAAAAGGGTCATTTTTCACTGCGAAATTGAGGTGTGACCACGTTGCGTTTTGCGCCGTTTTCTGTCACGGGCATTAGGCCGACCAACACAAGTGAGGTACCATTTTTCTCGTATGACTTTGGGGAATGCGGGGTGGGTGGAAATTTGTGGATCCACACAGATTCCGGAACATTCCACCACAGAAATGTGGGGGAAATGTATGTTTTTTTGTCAATTTTTTAGCTTTGCAAGGGATTCTGGGTAACAGACCCCGGTGGAAGGCAGTCAAGTCACCCCATCCTGGATTCCCCTCGGTGTCTAGTTTTCAAAAATGTATAGGTTTGCTAGGTTTCCCAAGGTGCCCGCAGAGCTAGGGTTAAAAAACTACAGCTAGACATTTTGCCAAAAAAGGGTCATTTTTCACTGCGAAATTGAGGTGTGACCACGTTGCGTTTTTCTCCGTTTCCTGTTGCGGGCACTAGGCCGACCCACACAAGTGAGGTACAGTTTTTCTCGTAAGACTTTAGGGAACGTGGGGTGGGTGGAAATTTGTGGATCCACGAAGATTCCGGAACTTTCCACCAGAGAAATGTGTGGAAAATGTGTTTTTCGTGCCAATTTCTTAGGTTTGCAAAGGATTCTGGGTAACAGACCCTGGTGGGAGGCAGTCAAGTCACCCCATCCTGGATTCCCCTGGGTGTCTAGTTTTAAAAAATGTATAGGTTTGCTAGGTTTCCCAAGGTGCCCGCAGAGCTAGGGTTCAAAAACTACAGCTAGACATTTAGCCAAAAAAGGGTCATTTTTCACTGCGAAATTGAGGTGTGACCACGTTGCGTTTTGCGCCGTTTTCTGTCACGGGCATTAGGCCGACCCACACAAGTGAGGTACCATTTTTCTCGTATGACTTTGGGGAATGCGGGGTGGGTGGAAATTTGTGGATCCACACAGATTCCGGAACATTCCACCACAGAAATGTGGGGGAAATGTATGTTTTTTTGTCAATTTTTTAGCTTTGCAAGGGATTCTGGGTAACAGACCCCGGTGGAAGGCAGTCAAGTCACCCCATCCTGGATTCCCCTCGGTGTCTAGTTTTCAAAAATGTATAGGTTTGCTAGGTTTCCCAAGGTGCCCGCAGAGCTAGGGTTCAAAAACTACAGCTAGACATTTTGCCAAAAAAGGGTCATTTTTCACTGCGAAATTGAGGTGTGACCACGTTGCGTTTTTCTCCGTTTCCTGTTGCGGGCACTAGGCCGACCCACACAAGTGAGGTACAGTTTTTCTCGTAAGACTTTAGGGAACGTGGGGTGGGTGGAAATTTGTGGATCCACGCAGATTCCGGAACTTTCCACCAGAGAAATGTGTGGAAAATGTGTTTTTCGTGCCAATTTCTTAGGTTTGCAAAGGATTCTGGGTAACAGACCCTGGTGGGAGGCAGTCAAGTCACCCCATCCTGGATTCCCCTGGGTGTCTAGTTTTAAAAAATGTATAGGTTTGCTAGGTTTCCCAAGGTGCCCGCAGAGCTAGGGTTCAAAAACTACAGCTAGACATTTAGCCAAAAAAGGGTCATTTTTCACTGCGAAATTGAGGTGTGACCACGTTGCGTTTTGCGCCGTTTTCTGTCGCGGGCAGTAGGCCGACCCACACAAGTGAGGTACCATTTTTCTCGTATGACTTTGGGGAATGCGGGGTGGGTGGAAATTTGTGGATCCACACAGATTCCGCAACTTTCCACCACAGAAATGTGGGGAAAATGTATTTTTTTGTCAATTTTTTAGCTTTGCAAGGGATTCTGGGTAACAGACCCCGGTGGGAGGCAGTCAAGTCACCCCATCCTGGATTCCCCTCGGTGTCTAGTTTTAAAAAATGTATAGGTTTGCTAGGTTTCCCAAGGTGCCCGCAGAGCTAGGGTTCAAAAACTACAGCTAGACATTTTGCCAAAAAAGGGTCATTTTTCACTGCGAAATTGAGGTGTGACCACGTTGCGTTTTGCTCCGTTTCCTGTTGCGGGCACTAGGCCGACCCACACAAGTGAGGTACCGTTTTTCTCGTAAGACTTTAGGGAACGCGGGGTGGGTGCAAATTTGTGGATCCACGCCGATTCCGGAACTTTCCACCACAGAAATGTGGGGAAAATGTGTTTTTTTGGTCAATTTTTTAGGTTTGCAAGGGATTCTGGGTAACAGACCCTGGTGGGAGGCAGTCAAGTCAGCCCATCCTGAATTCCCCTGGGTGTCTAGTTTTAAAAAATGTATAGGTTTGCTAGGTTTCCCAAGGTGCCCGCAGAGCTAGGGTTCAAAAACTACAGCTAGACATTTTGCCAAAAAAGGGTCATTTTTCACTGCGAAATTGCGGTGTGACCACGTTGCGTTTTGCGCCGTTTCCTGTTGCGGGCACTAGGCCGACCCACACAAGTGAGGTACCGTTTTTCTCGTAAGACTTTAGGGAACGCCGGGTGGGTGGAAATTTGTGGATCCACGCAGATTCCGGAAGTTTCCACCACAGAAATGTGGGGAAAATGTATTTTTTTGTCAATTTTTTAGCTTTGCAAGGGATTCTGGGTAACAGACCCCGGTGGGAGGCAGTCAAGTCACCCCATCCTGGATTCCCCTCGGTGTTTAGTTTTAAAAAATGTATAGGTTTGCTAGGTTTCCCAAGGTGCCCGCAGAGCTAGGGTTCAAAAACTACAGCTAGACATTTTGCCAAAAAAGGGTCATTTTTCACTGCGAAATTGAGGTGTGACCACGTTGCGTTTTGCGCCGTTTTCTGTCACGGGCACTAGGCCGACCCACACAAGTGAGGTACCATTTTTCTCGTATGACTTTGGGGAATGTGGGGTGGGTGGAAATTTGTGGATCCACACAGATTCCGGAACTTTCCACCACAGAAATGTGGGGGAAATGTATTTTTTTTGTCAATTTTTTAGCTTTGCAAGGGATTCTGGGTAACAGACCCCGGTGGGAGGCAGTCAAGTTACCCCATCCTGGATTCCCCTCGGTGTCTAGTTTTCAAAAATGTATAGGTTTGCTAGGTTTCCCAAGGTGCCCGCAGAGCTAGGGTTCAAAAACTACAGCTAGACATTTTGCCAAAAAAGGGTCATTTTTCACTGCGAAATTGAGGTGTGACCACGTTGCGTTTTTCTCCGTTTCCTGTTGCGGGCACTAGGCCGACCCACACAAGTGAGGTACAGTTTTTCTCGTAAGACTTTAGGGAACGTGGGGTTGGTGGAAATTTGTGGATCCACGCAGATTCCGGAACTTTCCACCAGAGAAATGTGTGGAAAATGTGTTTTTCGTGCCAATTTCTTAGGTTTGCAAAGGATTCTGGGTAACAGACCCTGGTGGGAGGCAGTCAAGTCACCTCATCCTGGATTCCCCTGGGTGTCTAGTTTTAAAAAATGTATAGGTTTTCTAGGTTTCCCAAGGTGCCCGCAGAGCTAGGGTTCAAAAACTACAGCTAGACATTTAGCCAAAAAAGGGTCATTTTTCACTGCGAAATTGAGGTGTGACCACGTTGCGTTTTGCGCCGTTTTCTGTCGCGGGCAGTAGGCCGACCCACACAAGTGAGGTACCATTTTTCTCGTATGACTTTGGAGAATGCGGGGTGGGTGGAAATTTGTGGATCCACATAGATTCCGCAACTTTCCACCACAGAAATGTGGGGAAAATGTATTTTTTTGTCAATTTTTTAGCTTTGCAAGGGATTCTGGGTAACAGACCCCGGTGGGAGGCAGTCAAGTCACCCCATCCTGGATTCCCCTCGGTGTCTAGTTTTCAAAAATGTACAGGTTTGATAGGTTTCCCAAGGTGCCCGCAGAGCTAGGGTTCAAAAACTACAGCTAGACATTTTGCCAAAAAAGGGTCATTTTTCACTGCGAAATTGAGGTGTGACCACGTTGCGTTTTGCTCCGTTTCCTGTTGCGGGCACTAGGCCGACCCACACAAGTGAGGTACCGTTTTTCTCGTAAGACTTTAGGGAACGCGGGGTGAGTGAAAATTTGTGGATCCACGCCGATTCCGGAACTTTCCACCACAGAAATGTGGGGAAAATGTGTTTTTTTGGTCAATTTTTTAGGTTTGCAAGGGATTCTGGGTAACAGACCCTGGTGGGAGGCAGTCAAGTCACCCCATCCTGAATTCCCCTGGGTGTCTAGTTTTAAAAAATGTATAGGTTTGCTAGGTTTCCCAAGGTGCCCGCAGAGCTAGGGTTCAAAAACTACAGCTAGACATTTTGCCAAAAAAGGGTCATTTTTCACTGCGAAATTGCGGTGTGACCACGTTGCGTTTTGCGCCGTTTCCTGTTGCGGGCACTAGGCCGACCCACACAAGTGAGGTACCGTTTTTCTCGTAAGACTTTAGGGAACGCCGGGTGGGTGGAAATTTGTGGATCCACGCAGATTCCGGAAGTTTCCACCACAGAAATGTGGGGAAAATGTATTTTTTTGTCAATTTTTTAGCTTTGCAAGGGATTCTGGGTAACAGACCCCGGTGGGAGGCAGTCAAGTCACCCCATCCTGGATTCCCCTCGGTGTCTAGTTTTCAAAAATGTACAGGTTTGCTAGGTTTCCCAAGGTGCCCGCAGAGCTAGGGTTCAAAAACTACAGCTAGACATTTTGCCAAAAAAGGGTCATTTTTCACTGCGAAATTGAGGTGTGACCACGTTGCGTTTTGCTCCGTTTCCTGTTGCGGGCACTAGGCCGACCCACACAAGTGAGGTACCGTTTTTCTCGTAAGACTTTAGGGAATGCGGGGTGGGTGAAAATTTGTGGATCCACGCCGATTCCGGAACTTTCCACCACAGAAATGTGGGGAAAATGTGTTTTTTCGTGCCAATGTCTTAGGTTTGCAAGGGATTCTGGGTAACAGACCCTGGTGGGAGGCAGTCAAGTCACCCCATCCTGGATTCCCCTGGGTGTCTAGTTTTAAAAAACTGTATAGGTTTGCTAGGTTTCCCAAGGTGCCCGCAGAGCTAGGGTTCAAAAACTACAGCTAGACATTTAGCCAAAAAAGGGTCATTTTTCACTGCGAAATTGAGGTGTGACCACGTTGCGTTTTGTGCCGTTTTCTGTCGTGGGCACTAGGCCGACCCAAGCAAGTGAGGTACCGTTTTTCTCCTAAGACTTTAGGGAACGCGGGGTAAGTGAAAATTTGTGGATCCATGCAGATTCCCGAACTTTCCACCACAGAAATTTGGGAAAAATGTGTTTTTTTGGTCAATTGTTTAGGTTTGCAAGGGATTCTGGGTAACAGACCCTGGTGGGAGGCAGTCAAGTCACCCCATCCTGGATTCCCCTGGGTGTCTAGTTTTCAAAAATGTTTAGGTTTGCTAGGTTTCCCAAGGTGCCTGCAGAGCTAGGGTTCAAAAACTACAGCTAGACATTTTGCCAAAAAAGGGTCATTTTTCACTGCGAAATTGAGGTGTGACCACGTTGCGTTTTGCGCAGTTTCCTGTTGCGGGCACTAGGCCGACCCACACAAGTGAGGTACCGTTTTTCTCGTAAGACTTTAGGGAACGCGGGGTGGGTGGAAATTTGTGGATCCACTCAGATTCCGGAACTTTCCACCACAGAAATGTGGGGAAAATGTGTTTGGTCAATTTTTTAGGTTTGCAAGGGATTCTGGGTAACAGACCCTGGTGGGAGGCAGTCAAGTCACCCCATCCTGGATTCCCCTGGGTGTCTAGTTTTAAAAAATGTATAGGTTTGCTAGGTTTCCCAAGGTGCCCGCAGAGCTAGGGTTCAAAAACTACAGCTAGACATTTAGCCAAAAAAGGGTCATTTTTCACTGCGAAATTGAGGTGTGACCACGGTGCGTTTTGCGCCGTTTTCTGTCGCGGGCACTAGGCCGATCCACACAAGTGAGGTACCATTTTTCTCGTATGACTTTGGGGAATGCGGGGTGGGTGGAAATTTGTGGATCCACACAGATTTCGAAACTTTCCACCACAGAAATGTGGGGAAAATGTGTTTTTTTTGTCAATTTTTTAGGTTTGCAAGGGATTCTGGGTAACAGACCTCGGTGGGAGGCAGTCAAGTCACCCCATCCTGGATTCCCCTCGGTGTCTAGTTTTCAAAAATGTATAGGTTTGCTAGGTTTCCCAAGGTGCCCGCAGAGCTAGGGTTCAAAAACTACAGCTAGACATTTTGCCAAAAAAGGGTCATTTTTCACTGCGAAATTGAGGTGTGACCACGTTGCGTTTCGCTCCGTTTCCTGTTGCGGGCACTAGGCCGACCCACACAAGTGAGGTACCGTTTTTCTCGTAAGACTTTAGGGAATGCGGGGTGGGTGAAAATTTGTGGATCCATGCAGATTCCCGAACTTTCCACCACAGAAATGTGGGGAAAATGTGTTTTTTTGGTCAATTTTTTAGGTTTGCAAGGGATTCTGGGTAACAGACCCTGGTGGGAGGCAGTCAAGTCACCCATCCTGGATTCCCCTGGGTGTCTAGTTTTCAAAAATGTATAGGTTTGCTAGGTTTCCCAAGGTGCCCGCAGAGCTAGGGTTCAAAAACTACAGCTAGACATTTTGCCAAAAAAGGGTCATTTTTCACTGCGAAATTGAGGTGTGACCACGTTGCGTTTTGCGCCGTTTTCTGTCACGGGCACTAGGCCGACCCACACAAGTGAGGTACCATTTTTCTCGTATGACTTTGGGGAATGCGGGGTGGGTGGAAATTTGTGGATCCACACAGATTCCGGAACATTCCACCACAGAAATGTGGGGGAAATGTATGTTTTTTTGTCAATTTTTTAGCTTTGCAAGGGATTCTGGGTAACAGACCCCGGTGGAAGGCAGTCAAGTCACCCCATCCTGGATTCCCCTCGGTGTCTAGTTTTCAAAAATGTATAGGTTTGCTAGGTTTCCCAAGGTGCCCGCAGAGCTAGGGTTCAAAAACTACAGCTAGACATTTTGCCAAAAAAGGGTCATTTTTCACTGCGAAATTGAGGTGTGACCACGTTGCGTTTTTCTCCGTTTCCTGTTGCGGGCACTAGGCCGACCCACACAAGTGAGGTACAGTTTTTCTCGTAAGACTTTAGGGAACGTGGGGTTGGTGGAAATTTGTGGATCCACGCAGATTCCGGAACTTTCCACCAGAGAAATGTGTGGAAAATGTGTTTTTCGTGCCAATTTCTTAGGTTTGCAAAGGATTCTGGGTAACAGACCCTGGTGGGAGGCAGTCAAGTCACCTCATCCTGGATTCCCCTGGGTGTCTAGTTTTAAAAAATGTATAGGTTTTCTAGGTTTCCCAAGGTGCCCGCAGAGCTAGGGTTCAAAAACTACAGCTAGACATTTAGCCAAAAAAGGGTCATTTTTCACTGCGAAATTGAGGTGTGACCACGTTGCGTTTTGCGCCGTTTTCTGTCGCGGGCAGTAGGCCGACCCACACAAGTGAGGTACCATTTTTCTCGTATGACTTTGGAGAATGCGGGGTGGGTGGAAATTTGTGGATCCACACAGATTCCGCAACTTTCCACCACAGAAATGTGGGGAAAATGTATTTTTTTGTCAATTTTTTAGCTTTGCAAGGGATTCTGGGTAACAGACCCCGGTGGGAGGCAGTCAAGTCACCCCATCCTGGATTCCCCTCGGTGTCTAGTTTTCAAAAATGTACAGGTTTGATAGGTTTCCCAAGGTGCCCGCAGAGCTAGGGTTCAAAAACTACAGCTAGACATTTTGCCAAAAAAGGGTCATTTTTCACTGCGAAATTGAGGTGTGACCACGTTGCGTTTTGCTCCGTTTCCTGTTGCGGGCACTAGGCCGACCCACACAAGTGAGGTACCGTTTTTCTCGTAAGACTTAAGGGAACGCGGGGTGAGTGAAAATTTGTGGATCCACGCCGATTCCGGAACTTTCCACCACAGAAATGTGGGGAAAATGTGTTTTTTTGGTCAATTTTTTAGGTTTGCAAGGGATTCTGGGTAACAGACCCTGGTGGGAGGCAGTCAAGTCACCCCATCCTGAATTCCCCTGGGTGTCTAGTTTTAAAAAATGTATAGGTTTGCTAGGTTTCCCAAGGTGCCCGCAGAGCTAGGGTTCAAAAACTACAGCTAGACATTTTGCCAAAAAAGGGTCATTTTTCACTGCGAAATTGCGGTGTGACCACGTTGCGTTTTGCGCCGTTTCCTGTTGCGGGCACTAGGCCGACCCACACAAGTGAGGTACCGTTTTTCTCGTAAGACTTTAGGGAACGCCGGGTGGGTGGAAATTTGTGGATCCACGCAGATTCCGGAAGTTTCCACCACAGAAATGTGGGGAAAATGTATTTTTTTGTCAATTTTTTAGCTTTGCAAGGGATTCTGGGTAACAGACCCCGGTGGGAGGCAGTCAAGTCACCCCATCCTGGATTCCCCTCGGTGTCTAGTTTTCAAAAATGTACAGGTTTGCTAGGTTTCCCAAGGTGCCCGCAGAGCTAGGGTTCAAAAACTACAGCTAGACATTTTGCCAAAAAAGGGTCATTTTTCACTGCGAAATTGAGGTGTGACCACGTTGCGTTTTGCTCCGTTTCCTGTTGCGGGCACTAGGCCGACCCACACAAGTGAGGTACCGTTTTTCTCGTAAGACTTTAGGGAATGCGGGGTGGGTGAAAATTTGTGGATCCACGCCGATTCCGGAACTTTCCACCACAGAAATGTGGGGAAAATGTGTTTTTTCGTGCCAATGTCTTAGGTTTGCAAGGGATTCTGGGTAACAGACCCTGGTGGGAGGCAGTCAAGTCACCCCATCCTGGATTCCCCTGGGTGTCTAGTTTTAAAAAACTGTATAGGTTTGCTAGGTTTCCCAAGGTGCCCGCAGAGCTAGGGTTCAAAAACTACAGCTAGACATTTAGCCAAAAAAGGGTCATTTTTCACTGCGAAATTGAGGTGTGACCACGTTGCGTTTTGTGCCGTTTTCTGTCGTGGGCACTAGGCCGACCCAAGCAAGTGAGGTACCGTTTTTCTCCTAAGACTTTAGGGAACGCGGGGTAAGTGAAAATTTGTGGATCCATGCAGATTCCCGAACTTTCCACCACAGAAATTTGGGAAAAATGTGTTTTTTTGGTCAATTGTTTAGGTTTGCAAGGGATTCTGGGTAACAGACCCTGGTGGGAGGCAGTCAAGTCACCCCATCCTGGATTCCCCTGGGTGTCTAGTTTTCAAAAATGTTTAGGTTTGCTAGGTTTCCCAAGGTGCCTGCAGAGCTAGGGTTCAAAAACTACAGCTAGACATTTTGCCAAAAAAGGGTCATTTTTCACTGCGAAATTGAGGTGTGACCACGTTGCGTTTTGCGCAGTTTCCTGTTGCGGGCACTAGGCCGACCCACACAATTGAGGTACCGTTTTTCTCGTAAGACTTTAGGGAACGCGGGGTGGGTGGAAATTTGTGGATCCACTCAGATTCCGGAACTTTCCACCACAGAAATGTGGGGAAAATGTGTTTGGTCAATTTTTTAGGTTTGCAAGGGATTCTGGGTAACAGACCCTGGTGGGAGGCAGTCAAGTCACCCCATCCTGGATTCCCCTGGGTGTCTAGTTTTAAAAAATGTATAGGTTTGCTAGGTTTCCCAAGGTGCCCGCAGAGCTAGGGTTCAAAAACTACAGCTAGACATTTAGCCAAAAAAGGGTCATTTTTCACTGCGAAATTGAGGTGTGACCACGTTGCGTTTTGCGCCGTTTTCTGTCGCGGGCACTAGGCCGATCCACACAAGTGAGGTACCATTTTTCTCGTATGACTTTGGGGAATGCGGGGTGGGTGGAAATTTGTGGATCCACACAGATTTCGAAACTTTCCACCACAGAAATGTGGGGAAAATGTGTTTTTTTTGTCAATTTTTTAGGTTTGCAAGGGATTCTGGGTAACAGACCCTGGTGGGAGGCAGTCAAGACACCCATCCTGGATTCCCCTGGGTGTCTAGTTTTCAAAAATGTATAGGTTTGCTAGGTTTCCCAAGGTGCCCGCAGAGCTAGGGTTCAAAAACTACAGCTAGACATTTTGCCAAAAAAGGGTCATTTTTCACTGCGAAATTGAGGTGTGACCACGTTGCGTTTTGCGCCGTTTCCTGTTGTGGGCACTAGGCCGACCCACACAAGTGAGGTACCGTTTTTCTCGTTAGACTTTAGGGAACGCGGGGTGGGTGGAAATTTGTGGATCCACGCAGATTCTGGAACTTTCCACCACAGAAATGTGGGGAAAATGTGTTTTTTGTGCCAATTTCTTAGGTTTGCAAGGGATTCTGGGTAACAGACCCTGGTGGGAGGCAGTCAAGTCACCCCATCCTGGATTCCCCTGGGTGTCTAGTTTTAAAAAATGTATAGGTTTGCTAGGTTTCCCAAGGTGCCCGCAGAGCTAGGGTTCAAAAACTACAGCTAGACATTTTGCCAAAAAAGGGTCATTTTTCACTGCGAAATTGAGGTGTGACCACGTTGCGTTTTTCTCCGTTTCCTGTTGCGGGCACTAGGCCGACCCACACAAGTGAGGTACAGTTTTTCTCGTAAGACTTTAGGGAACGCGGGGTGGGTGGAAATTTATGGATCCACGCAGATTCCGGAACTTTCCACCACAGAAATGTGGGGAAAATGTGTTTTTTTGGCCAATTTTTTAGGTTTGCAAGGGATTCTGGGTAACAGACCCTGGTGGGAGGCAGTCCAGTCACCCCATCCTGGATTCCCCTGGTTGTCTAGTTTTTAAAAATGTATAGGTTTGCTAGGTTTCCCAAGGTGCCCGCAGAGCTAGGGTTCAAAAACTACAGCTAGACATTTTGCCAAAAAAGGGTCATTTTTCACTGCGAAATTGAGGTGTGACCACGTTGCGTTTTGCGCCGTTTTCTGTCACGGGCACTAGGCCGACCCACACAAGTGAGGTACCGTTTTTCTCGTAAGACTTTAGGGAACGCGGGGTGGGTGAAAATTTGTGGATCCATGCAGATTCCCGAACTTTCCACCACAGAAATGTGGGGAAAATGTGTTTTTTTGGTCATTTTTTAGGTTTGCAAGGGATTCTGGGTAACAGACCCTGGTGGGAGGCAGTCAAGTCACCCATCCTGGATTCCCCTGGGTGTCTAGTTTTCAAAAATGTATAGGTTTGCTAGGTTTCCCAAGGTGCCCGCAGAGCTAGGGTTCCAAAACTACAGCTAGACATTTTGCCAAAAAAGGGTCATTTTTCACTGCGAAATTGAGGTGTGACCACGTTGCGTTTTGCGCCGTTTCCTGTTGCGGGCACTAGGCCGACCCACACAAGTGAGGTACCGTTTTTCTCGTAAGACTTTAGGGAACGCGGGGTGGGTGGAAATTTGTGGATCCACGCAGATTCCGGAACTTTCCACCACAGAAATGTGGGGAAAATGTGTTTTTTGTGCCAATTTCTTAGGTTTGCAAGGGATTCTAGGTAACATACCCTGGTGGGAGGCAGTCAAGTCACCCCATCCTGGATTCCCCTGGGTGTCTAGTTTTAAAAAATGTATAGGTTTGCTTCGTTTCCCAAGGTGCCCGCAGAGCTAGGGTTAAAAAACTACAGCTAGACATTTAGCCAAAAAAGGGTCATTTTTCACTGCGAAATTGAGGTGTGACCACGTTGCGTTTTGCGCCGTTTTCTGTCACGGGCACTAGGCCGACCCACACAAGTGAGGTACAGTTTTTCTCGTAAGACTTTAGGGAACGCGGGGTGGGTGGAAATTTGTGGATCCACGCAGATTCCGGAACTTTCCACCACAGAAATGTGGGGAAAATGTGTTTTTTTGGCCAATTTTTTAGGTTTGCAAGGGATTCTGGGTAACAGACCCTGGTGGGAGGCAGTCCAGTCACCCCATCCTGGATTCCCCTGGTTGTCTAGTTTTTAAAAATGTATAGGTTTGCTAGGTTTCCCAAGGTGCCCGCAGAGCTAGGGTTCAAAAACTACAGCTAGACATTTTGCCAAAAAAGGGTCATTTTTCACTGCGAAATTGAGGTGTGACCACGTTGCGTTTTGCGCCGTTTTCTGTCACGGGCACTAGGCCGACCCACACAAGTGAGGTACCATTTTTCTCGTATGACTTTGGGGAATGCGGGGTGGGTGGAAATTTGTGGATCCACACAGATTCCGGAACTTTCCACCACAGAAATGTGGGGGAAATGTATTTTTTTTGTCAATTTTTTAGCTTTGCAAGGGATTCTGGGTAACAGACCCCGGTGGGAGGCAGTCAAGTCACCCCATCCTGGATTGCCCTCGGTGTCTAGTTTTTAAAAATGGATAGGTTTGCTAGGTTTCCCAAGGTGCCCGCAGAGCTAGCGTTCAAAAACTACAGCTAGACATTTAGCCAAAAAAGGGTCATTTTTCACTGTGAAATTGAGGTGTGACCACGTTGCGTTTTGAGCCGTTTTCTGTCGCGGGCCCTAGGCCGACCCACACAAGTGAGGTACCATTTTTCTCGTATGACTTTGGGCAATGCGGGGTGGGTGGAAATTTGTGGATCCACACAGATTCCGCAACTTTCCACCACAGAAATGTGGGGAAAATGTATTTTTTTGTCAATTTTTTAGCTTTGCAAGGGATTCTGGGTAACAGACCCCGGTGGGAGGCAGTCAAGTCACCCCATCCTGGATTCCCCTCGGTGTCTAGTTTTCAAAAATGTATAGGTTTGCTAGGTTTCCCAAGGTGCCCGCAGAGCTAGGGTTCAAAAACTACAGCTAGACATTTTGCCAAAAAAGGGTAATTTTTCACTGTGAAATTGAGGTGTGACCACGTTGCGTTTTGCTCCGTTTCCTGTTGCGGGCACTAGGCCAACCCACACAAGTGAGGTACCGTTTTTCTCGTAAGACTTTAGGGAACGCGGGGTGGGTGAAAATTTGTGGATCCACGCCGATTCCGGAACTTTCCACCACAGAAATGTGGGGAAAATGTGTTTTTTTTGTCAATTTTTTAGGTTTGCAAGGGATTCTGGGTAACAGACCCTGGTGGGAGGCAGTCAAGTCACCCCATCCTGAATTCCCCTGGGTGTCTAGTTTTAAAAAATGTATAGGTTTGCTAGGTTTCCCAAGGTGCCCGCAGAGCTAGGGTTCAAAAACTACAGCTAGACATTTTGCCAAAAAAGGGTCATTTTTCACTGCGAAATTGAGGTGTGACCACGTTGCGTTTTGTGCCGTTTCCTGTTGCGGGCACTAGGCCGACCCACATAAGTGAGGTACCGTTTTTCTCGTAAGACTTTAGGGAACGCGGGGTGGGTGGAAATTTGTGGATCCACGCAGATTCCGGAAGTTTCCACCACAGAAATGTGGGGAAAATGTATTTTTCGTGCCAATGTCTTAGGTTTGCAAGGGATTCTGGGTAACAGACCCTGGTGGGAGGCAGTCAAGTCACCCCATCCTGGATTCCCCTGGGTGTCTAGTTTTAAAAAACTGTATAGGTTTGCTAGGTTTCCCAAGGTGCCCGCAGAGCTAGGGTTCAAAAACTACAGCTAGACATTTAGCCAAAAATGGGTCATTTTTCACTGAGAAATTGAGGTGTGACCACGTTGCGTTTTGCGCCGTTTTCTGTCGCGGGCACTAGGCCGACCCAAACAAGTGAGGTACCGTTTTTCTCCTAAGACTTTAGGGAACGCGGGGTAAGTGAAAATTTGTGGATCCATGCAGATTCCCGAACTTTCCACCACAGAAATGTGGGAAAAATGTGTTTTTTTGGTCAATTTTTTAGGTTTGCAAGGGATTCTGGGTAACAGACCCTGGTGGGAGGCAGTCAAGTCACCCATCCTGGATTCCCCTGGGTGTCTAGTTTTCAAAAATGTATAGGTTTGCTAGGTTTCCCAAGGTGCCCGCAGAGCTAGGGTTCAAAAACTACAGCTAGACATTTTGTCAAAAAAGGGTCATTTTTCACTGCGAAATTGAGGTGTGACCACGTTGCGTTTTGCGCCGTTTCCTGTTGCGGGCACTAGGCCGACCCACACAAGTGAGGTACCGTTTTTCTCATAAGACTTTAGGGAACGCGGGGTGGGTGGAAATTTGTGGATCCACGCAGATTCCGGAACTTTCCACCACAGAAATGTAGGGAAAATGTGTTTTTTGGCCAATTTTTTAGGTTTGCAAGGGATTCTGGGTAACAGACCCTGGTGGGAGGCAGTCCAGTCACCCCATCCTGGATTCCCCTGGTTGTCTAGTTTTTAAAAATGTATAGGTTTGCTAGGTTTCCCAAGGTGCCCGCAGAGCTAGGGTTCAAAAACTACAGCTAGACATTTTGCCAAAAAAGGGTCATTTTTCACTGCGAAATTGAGGTGTGACCACGTTGCGTTTTGCGCCGTTTTCTGTCACGGGCACTAGGCCGACCCACACAAGTGAGGTACCATTTTTCTCGTATGACTTTGGGGAATGCGGGGTGGGTGGAAATTTGTGGATCCACACAGATTCCGGAAGTTTCCACCACAGAAATGTGGGGGAAATGTATTTTTTTTGTCAATTTTTTAGCTTTGCAAGGGATTCTGGGTAACAGACCCCGGTGGGAGGCAGTCAAGTCACCCCATCCTGGATTGCCCTCGGTGTCTTGTTTTCAAAAATGTATAGGTTTGCTAGGTTTCCCAAGGTGCCCGCAGAGCTAGGGTTCACAAACTACAGCTAGACATTTAGCCAAAAAAGGGTCATTTTTCACTGCGAAATTGAGGTGTGACCACGTTGCGTTTTGCGCCGTTTTCTGTCGCGGGCCCTAGGCCGACCCACACAAGTGAGGTACCATTTTTCTCGTATGACTTTGGGGAATGCGGGGTGGGTGGAAATTTGTGGATCCACACAGATTCCGCAACTTTCCACACTCAGATAACCCCTGCTACCCCCTTGGTAGCTTGGCAGAGCAGACAGGCTTATCTCAGAGGCAGTGTGTTAAGCATTTATGACCACATACAGTAATAAAGTGAATACACTACAGATGGACACGACACAGAAGGTATTATAAAAATAGGATTTTTATATAGGGTTTAGCACAAGACCAAATAACGACAAAAATATACCACAGTCTTAATAAATACTCTTTGGAAGGAAAAGTAATAGTTCAAGTAAGGTTTCTTCTTGGCAAATAGTTCTTTAGCACAGTATTCTTCTGAGCACAGTTCTTTGGCAACAATGTAACCCCCGCAGGAGTCACACGACGTCGAGTCTACAAGATTCCCAAGGTTCGGCGTCGACCGCGAGGAGCGCTACGTCGAGCCTGGAGTTGCAACAGACCCCACAAGTACAGTACCTTGAGAAACGAAGAAACGATGATCCACGGCGTCGTGATGTCGGCGTCGAGGTCGTGCCTCGGAGTCGGGTCAATCCGCAGCGGCGTCGAGGGATGTCGGGCCGGAGCAGCGCTCACGGCGTCGAGAAGGGCGTCGAGTCGATGCGATCAGCAGCGGCGTCGGGACGGGGTCGCTTGGAGGTGGAGCCGATACTCCCTCCTCACTGGCGTCGATACCGGCATCGAGACGGGGTCACTTGGAGCTGGGGCCGATACCCACTGCTCACTGGCGTTGCTGCTGGCGTCGATCGGGCCCGGCGGCCGGCGTCGAAGGCTCGGAACACTGGAGCCATTACTCCCGATGTCGAGCTGGATTCGGCGGCGTCGGCGGCGTCGAGACTGCAGATTTTCCCTTGTGTACTGGAAACAACACTTTCCAGCAATTCAGCAAATGGTGAAGTCCTTTGGTCCTGTGACTTCAGCAGGAGACTGGCACTCTTCCAGCCCTTGGAGATTTCCTAGCAAGTGTTCAGAGAGTACACACCAAGTTCCTCTCTCCTTGTTCCTTGGCAAAAATAAAGAAGCAGCTTTCAGGTTCCTCCACAGCAAAATAGCACTCTAGCAGAAAGGGGAGGCAAGTCCTTAGATCAGCAGGCTTCTTGTCCTTGGTACAGGTTTCCTTGACAGAAGTGATCTGAGTTCTTGGTTCAGGGGTCCTTCTCTTATACCCCTTTTTCCCTTTGTTCCCTTTGTCCAAGCAGGGAGATTCCCACCATCTCAGGTTTGTTGTGGGTGTTGCCAGGCAGAGGCACCTGGCCTATTCACTGAGCAGGGCAGAGTCCTCAGCCGCCCAGCAGGAGGCGGAGCCAGTATTGTCACTGGCAGGAGCAGGGCTATCAGTCGCCCAGCAGGAGGTGGAGCCAGTATTGTGTCAGGCAGGGCAGGCTACTCTTCCCTCACTCTATGTGTAAACGCCCCATTCACCCCACACTGACTCATTCAGACCTCTGGAGCCACCCAGCCCCTGACACACACACCAAACCAGCAGAGACCGGTAGATAGTTGGACAAGAAAATAGCCACTTTCTAAAAGTGCTATTTTCAAACATAGAATTTAAAAACCATCCATCCTAAAGGGTGTGTTATTAAATTCTGAGTTCAGGGATACTAAACTCGACTTGCTACCATGCTCCCTGAGTCAGATAGATTATAATGGAGTTAATAATCAGTCTGCCCAGTCTGGCCTATTGGAGGCAGGTAGCCCTTCAATAGTGAAAAACGAAAATGGCTGTAATTCACTATTAGGTCATGCCACACACATCAGGGCATGACCTACCTTTTACCAACAATGCACCCTGCCCTAGGGCCTACCATAGAGGTGTCTGAAATGTGGCAAAGTGAAGGTTTAGAGACTGGTAAGTAGGTTTCCTTACCAAGTCGACATGGCAGTCAGGGACTGCACGCAGGCGCTGCGGTGGCAGGCCTGAGACACATTTTACACGCTGCTTCTGTGGGTGGCACAACCAGTGCTGCAAGCCCAACAGCAGCAGTTAACTTACACGCCCTTGGCACACGCAGTGCACTAGAGTAGGGTGTGAACAGTAAGTCAACCAAGCCAATCATGGTAACACCAATCAATGTAACAATTTAACATAGGGAGCACTTGCACTGTGGCACTGATCAGAAGTGGCATAGTGCCCAAAGCAATAATCCAGCAAAAACATCGTAAACAGAGGAGGCAAACAGAATAAAATGGAGGAGAGACTCATGCCAATGATGCCAGGTCTAACATTTCCCAAGGTGCCCGCAGAGCTAGGGTTCAAAAACTACAGCTAGACATTTTGCCAAAAAAGGGTCATTTTTCACTGCGAAATTGAGGTGTGACCACGTTGCGTTTTGCTCCGTTTCCTGTTGCGGGCACTAGGCCGACCCACACAAGTGAGGTACTGTTTTTCTTGTAAGACTTTAGGGAACGCGGGGTGGGTGAAAATTTGTGGATCAACCCCGATTCCGGAACTTTCCACCACAGAAATGTGGGGAAAATGTGTTTTTTTGTCAATTTTTTAGGTTTGCAAGGGATTCTGGGTAACAGATCCTGGTGGGAGGCAGTCAAGTCACCCCATCCTGAATTCACCTGGGTGTCTAGTTTTAAAAAATGTATAGGTTTGCTAGGTTTCCCAAGGTGCCCGCAGAGCTAGGGTTCAAAAACTACAGCTAGACATTTTGCCAAAAAAGGGTCATTTTTCACTGCGAAATTGAGGTGTGACCACGTTGCGTTTTGCGCCGTTTCCTGTTGCGGGCACTAGGCCGACCCACACAAGTGAGGTACCGTTTTTCTCGTAAGACTTTAGGGAACGCGGGGTGGGTGGAAATTTGTGGATCCACGCAGATTCCGGAACTTTCCACCACAGAAATGTGGGAAAAATGTGTTTTTTTGGCCAATTTTTTAGGTTTGCAAGGGATTCTGGGTAACAGACCCTGGTGGGAGGCAGTCCAGTCACCCCATCCTGGATTCCCCTGGTTGTCTAGTTTTTAAAAATGTATAGGTTTGCTAGGTTTCCCAAGGTGCCCGCAGAGCTAGGGTTCAAAAACTACAGCTAGACATTTTGCCAAAAAAGGGTCATTTTTCACTGCGAAATTGAGGTGTGACCACGTTGCGTTTTGCGCCGTTTTCTGTCACGGGCACTAGGCCGACCCACACAAGTGAGGTACCGTTTTTCTCGTAAGACTTTAGGGAACGCGGGGTGGGTGAAAATTTGTGGATCCATGCAGATTTCCGAACTTTCCACCACAGAAATGTGGGAAAAATGTGTTTTTTTGGTCAATGTTTTAGGTTTGCAAGGGATTCTGGGTAACAGACCCTGGTGGGAGGCAGTCAAGTCACCCCATCCTGGATTCCCCTGGGTGTCTAGTTTTCAAAAATGTTTAGGTTTGCTAGGTTTCCCAAGGTGCCCGCAGAGCTAGGGTTCAAAAACTACAGCTAGACATTTTGCCAAAAAAGGGTCATTTTTCACTGCGAAATTGAGGTGTGACCACGTTGCGTTTTGCGCCGTTTCCTGTTGCGGGCACTAGGCCGACCCACACAAGTGAGGTACCGTTTTTCTTGTAAGACTTTAGGGAACGCGGGGTGGGTGGAAATTTGTGGATCCACGCAGATTCCGGAACTTTCCACCACAGAAATATGAGGAAAATGTGTTTTTCGTGCCAATTTCTTAGGTTTGCAAGGGATTCTGGGTAACAGACCCTGGTGGGAGGCAGTCAAGTCACCCCATCCTGGATTCCCCTGGGTGTCTAGTTTTAAAAAATGTATAGGTTTGCTAGGTTTCCCAAGGTGCCAGCAGAGCTAGGGTTCAAAAACTACAGCTAGACATTTAGCCAAAAAAGGGTCATTTTTCTCTGCGAAATTGAGGTGTGACCACGTTGCGTTTTGTGCTGTTTCCTGCCGCGGGCACTAGGCCGACCCACACAAGTGAGGTACCGTTTTTCTCGTAAGACATTGGGGAACGCGGGGTGGGTGGAAATTTGTGGATCCACGCAGATTCCGAAACTTTCCACCACAGAAATGTGGGGAAAATGTGTTTTTTGACAATTTTTTAGGTTTGCAAGTGATTCTGGGTAACAGACACTGGTGGTAGGCAGTCAAGTCACTCCATCCTGAATTCCCCTGGGTGTCTAGTTTTCAAAAATGTATAGGTTTGCTAGGTTTTCCAAGGTGCCTGCAGAGCTAGGGTTCAAAAACTACTGCGATATTGAGCTGTGACCACGTTGTGTTTTGCGCCGTTTCCTGTCGCGGGCACTATGCCTACCCACACAAGTGAGGTACCATTTTTATCGGGAGACTTAGGGTAATTCAGATTTGTAAAGGGACTGTTATTATCTATTGACTTTCGATGCATTTCTGCCTTCCAAATGAAAGATATTGTGGAACAAAGGAGTCATTCTAAAAAATGACTGATAATTCTCATGCTAGTATGAGTATTCCCAATTTCAGAAATGTGCAAATATCTACTGTTTCTAAACTCTATATTTTGTTCCCATTTCAGAAATACATAGGTGTCTTTCATACCGATTTTTCCATGTACGCACTTTTACAGAATAATTACTATATACCCGGTACATAATAAAAACCATTGCGAGTTGCTGCTCAATTTTTGGCTCTGGGTTCGTCGGGCTCTTGGTGAACCTACAAGTCCTATATATCCCCACAACCAGTAATGTCCAGCGGATGTAATGGTATATTGCTTTCAAAGAGCTGTCATAATTAGAAGAAGTTACAGGTGAAAACGTTGACACAAAAGGCTGTTTTTTTCAACTAATTTTCAATTTATCCTATATTTAACTGTTAGTTTCTATAAAAAAAACTGGATGGATCTACACAAATGACCCCTTGCTGAATTCAGAATTTTGTCTTTTTCTCGGAAATGTATAGCTTTCCAGGATCCATTATTGCTTTTGCACCCATTTCTGCCATTAACTGGAAGGAGGTCAAAAGCACAAAAAATAGCAAAATTAGGCTATGTCCCAGAAAAATGCCAAAACTGTGTAAAAAACGTTGGGCTTCTGACAAAAGTCTGGTATCCCCGAAAAGCTGGCAAAATTCTGATTCCAACCCCACCAACCCTTTTTTGATAACATTTGCAGGGAAAAACCCAGATGCTTTCATTTGCAGCCCGTTTTTCCCATTTTTCTGAAAAAAACCAAAATGTTGCTGTATTTTGGCTCATTTCTGGGACCCCTCTAGGAGAATCCACAAACCCTGAGTACCTTTAGAATCCCCATGATTTGCCTATACTGGGCCATTGAGTCTGAAGGTCCAATATTTATCAAAACAAAGGTGGAGGGACTGGGGCTTTATGAAGGTCCAGCACATGTGCCCTTTACAGTTGTGCGAACAAGGAGTGTACTGTTCCTATGTGAGTATCTAGGTCAGGAGAGTGGTAAACCGAGGGGAGTTCTTCTTTTAGGAGCAAGAGCCCTCACACAACCGAGGGTTGTCATGCTTCATCATCGGGCGGCCCCTCATTGGGCCGGTGCTGCAATGCCCAACAGGCCCCTCAAGGAGGCTCTTTGCCAGAGATCTTTTCTTTTCAACCTATGTGATATGCATGAGTGAGTGACAAAATGTGAGGAGAATGGGTGAGAGTTATGTGTGTTAAAAAATGGCTAAGAGGATCCACGCAAGAACTACATTTTAATGGTAGGAACCCTTTATCAAGGATAAAAATGTGCTTTGAACATAGAATAGATATAATGTTCTATTTAGCTGCAATAGGTGTAAATAAAAAGGTCAATATGTTTCATGCCTGTTACAGTGCCAGCTCCATCTAGTCATGTGAACTATGATGTAGGCTGTAGCCACCAAATGTTTAGGACAAGAAAATGCCAACTTTGTAAAATTGTCATTTTCAGTAGTTTAACTTTAGAATCCAACTTTACCATTAAAGAGGGTTTTAAATTACATTTCTTAAGAGACCAACCTCAAATGTCCTACCTGCTCCCAAATGACAGTTATCACTTATTAACCCCTTCAGCGCTGGGCGAATTCCGCCGCGGTGCTGAAGGGTTCGAGCGCGGGCGGGCTCATGACGGAACGGTTCCGTCATGAGCACAGCTCAACCGTGGCTCATGACGGAACCGTTCCGTCATGAGCATGGAAGGGGTTAAAGAAGTTAGTTAACCCAATGTTCAGGTTCAACATTTGTAAATACACTGTACCCTGCCCCACGGGATTTTTAGTGCCTACCTTAGTAGTGACTTATATGTAGAAAAAAGGAAGGCTTAGGCCTTGCAAAAGATTTATTTTGGCAGGTCGAAATGTCTGTTGAAAAATTCACAAACAGGCTTGAAGGCCTGAGATATGTTTGGAAGGCTTCTTCAGTGGATGACACAATGAGTGCTGCAGGCCCACTAGTAGCATTTCATTTACAAGACCTGGGCACATGTAGTATCACTGTACCATGGACTTAAACGAAAATGACATGTGTCAATTGGTTGTATGCCAATTTGACCATGTTAAAGGAGAGAGCACAAGCACTTTAGCACTGGATAGGAGTGGTAAAGTGTGAAGAGTCAACAAGATGGACTATATTGTGAAGCACCTCCTCTCAAGATACCAGATTGCACCGGACAATAGTCATACTGTCTCCTGTGTCTCTCAGAGCCTCCACTCTCTGCACATTGATGGTGACCCACTGCCTGCACTTCTTAGTATTATTAGGCATGTGAGTCTTGGGTACCATGTATCTGTCTCCCAGGCACACTAAGTTGACCTTTGCACTACACGCCATACTAACTGGGACAACCTCATCCCGAGCACTTCACTAGCCATTCCCAAAGTCTTCCCAACAGTGGGAGGCTGCTGTCATTTCCAGCAGGAAGGGTCTCCCTTTGAAAGCCTGTACCTATAACACTCAAACACTTAGAGAACTATTTATCAAAAAGTCACAGAGCGCAGCAAGCCACCTTGCTGCGCTTTATGATAGGGAAGGGCAGAAATTCGCCGTATTTAGAACTATGCTGCACATTCCTGTCTTTTCCCAGCGCTAGCACACAATGTGCTGCCTAGTACCAGCCCAGGCACCCTGCCACCATAGTGCCTGTGTTGTAAGCAGGGTTGTTTTGTGCAGGAAGGGGCATCTACCAGCAGCAAAAACAATCCCTTAAGGCATTTAACCCCTTGTATGCCCATGACGAGCTGGACTCGTCAAGGAGCACAGTCGCGCTGTGCCCATGACGAGTCCAGCTCGTCATGAGACATTCCCTAGGGAATCCCTCTGGTGCAGGCACCAGAGGGTTTCCCTTTCTGCCAAAATAGCCTTGGGAGCTGGGGAAGAGCTTCCCCAGCTCCCGAGGCCCCCCCCCTTTCACTGTAATGACGATCGGCGTGCACGTCGTGCCAACGTCATTACAGTGAAAGTGAAACTGAAATGAGCCAAGAGGCTCATTTCAGTTTCACTTTCTACGTGCGCAGGGGCTATCTCAGCCCCCTGACCAAGTAGAAAGATGGGAGAGGTATCGTTGAAAAGGGGAGAATCTCCCCTTTCCAATGGTACCCCTCCCCAGTGGATCCTTGCTTGGGGATTGCCACAGGAGGGTGATCCCCAAGCAGGGATCCACCCACTAGACACCAGGAAGGGGGGAGCGGCCCCTTGGGCAACGGCCTTTGCTCCCCCCAGTTTATTTTGGGCAATATTTAGTCTTTTTGCCCAGCGTGGGGGGCAGATGGGGGCAGTAGCCCCCTATCTGCCCCCCCAGGGGGGCAAAAAGCCCACTAGACACCAGGGAAATTTATAAAAATCAACAATAGGGGTGGGGGCTGCCCAAAACAGGCAGGTCCATGCACCCACCCCACCCCCCAATTATCACAGTCTTTCTGCCCCCCCGGGGGGCAGATGGGGCATTGGCCCCTAATCTGCCCCTTCGGGGGGGCAGAAAGCCCACTATACACCAGGGATTTGTTTTCTGGGTTTTTTTTAGGGTGGGGGCTGCCCGAACTGGGCACGCCAATGCCCCCACCCACCCACCACCATTACAGCCTTTCTGGCCCCCCTGGGGGGCAGATGGGGCATTGGCCCCCAATCTGCCCACCCGGGGGGGCAAAAAGACCACTAGACACCAGGGAGTTGTAAAAAAAAAATATATAGGGGTGGGGGCTGATCAAAAAGGACAGACCCATGCCCCCACCCCACCCCCCAATTATTACAGTCTTTCTGCCCCCCCAGGGGGCAGATGGGGCATTGGCCCCTAATGTGCCCCTTCAGGGGGGGGGCAGAAAGCCCACTAAACACCAGGGATTTTTTTTGCGCAATTGTTTTTAGGGTGTGGGCTGCCCGAAACGGGCACGCCACTGCCCCCACTCTCCCCCCCACAAAAATTGACAGTCTTTCTGTCCCCCAAGAGGCAGATGGGAGCTGTAGCCCCCAATCTGGCCCTCCCTGGGGGCGCAGAATGCCCACTAGAAACCATGGATTTTTTTGTTTTATTAGTGTAGGGGTAGGGGCTCCCCAAAATGGGCATGACAATACCCCACCCCACCCTCAGAGAAATTCCAGTCTTTCTGCCCCCCCCGGGAGGCCAGATGGTGGCAGTGGCCCCTGATCTGCCCCCTGGGGGGGGCAGAAAGCCCAGTAGGCGCCAGCGAGTACGCAGGCTTTTTTTATGCATGGGGGTGGGGGCTGCCCAAAATGGTCATACCAATACCCCCACCCCCACAAAAAATAGCCACAGCCTTTCTGCACCTTTAGGGGCATATCAGGATGAAACCCCCTTCCCCGATTCCCCCCCAGGGCGGCAGAAAGCCCACTGGGCTCCGATTTTTTTTTAGCAATGTGCATACCAGTGGATTTTGGGCCCTAGCGCAGTTGGCACGTAGGCAAACCTAGCAAACCTGTACATTCTTTAAAACTAGACACCGAGGGGAATCCTGGAAGCGGTGACTTCACTGGCTCTCACCAGGTTCTGTTACCCAGAATCCATTGCAAACCTAAAAATGTATTCAAAATAACACATTTTCCTCACATTTCTTTGTCGGAAAGTTCTGGAATCTGCGTGGGTCCACAAAATTCCACCCACCCTGCGTTCCCCAAAGTCTTCAGAGAAAAATGGTACCTCACTTGCATGGGTAGGCCTAGTGCCCGCGTCAGGCAAGGGCCCAAAACCTATTGAGGAGACATCAAAATTACCTTTCACAAAACAACCTGGTGGCCGCCGAGCACCGGGCCAAAAACCCAGGTGACCCCCCTTGCAAAACCAGGTCGTTTTGAGGTAGGCAATTTTCATGTCGCCTCAATACGTTTTGGGCCCTTGCCTGTCGCGGGTTCTTGGGCCTCGCACACAAGTGAGGCACCATTTTTACCGGGAGACCCGGGGAGACGCTGGGTGGTTGGAAATTTGAGTGAGCCCAGTGATGCCACAACTTTCCCACCAAAAAATGTGTGAAAAATGTGATTTTTTCAGCCATAATTGATGTTTGCAGGGGATTCTGGGTAAGGAAACGTTGGGGGATCCATGCAAGCCATACCTCCCTGGAAGCTCCCGGGTGTCTAGTTTTCAGAAATGTATGGGTTTGGTAGGTGTCCCTAGATGGCCGCCAAACACCGGGCAAAAAACCCAAGTGACCCCCCTTGCAAAACCAGGTTGTTTTGAGATAGGCAATTTTGATGTCGCCTCACTGCATTTTGGGCCCTTGCCTGTTGCGGGTACTTGGGCCTCCCACACAAGTGAGGCACCATTTTTACCAGGAGACCCGGGGGGACGCTGGGTGGTGGGAAATTTGAGTGAGCCCGGTGATGCCACAACTTTCCCACACAAAAATGAGGTTTGCAGGGGATTCTGGGTAAGGAAACGTTGGGGGATCCATGCAAGCCATGCCTCCCTGGAAGCACACGGGTGTATAGTTTTCAAAAATGTATAGGTTTGCTAGGTTTCCCAAGGGGCCCGCAGAGCTAGGGTTCAAAAACTACAGCTAGACATTTTGCCAAAAAAGGGTCATTTTTCACTGCGAAATTGAGGTGTGACCACGTTGCGTTTTGTGCCGTTTCCTGTTGCGGGCACTAGGCCGACCCACACAAGTGAGGTACCGTTTTTCTCGTAAGACTATGGGGAACGCGGGGTGGGTGAAAATATGTGGATCCACGCAGATTCCGGAACTTTCCACCACAGAAATGTAGGGAAAATGTGATTTTTTTGGTCAATTTTTTAGGTTTGCAAGGGATTCTGGGTAACAGACCCTGGTGGGAGGCAGTCAAGTCACCCCATCCTGGATTCCCCTGGGTGTCTAGTTTTCAAAAATGTATAGGTTTGCTAGGTTTCCCAAGGTGCCCGCAGAGCTAGGGTTCAAAAACTACAGCTAGACATTTTGCCAAAAAAGGGTCATTTTTCACTGCGAAATTGAGGTGTGACCACGTTGCGTTTTGCGCCGTTTCCTGTTGCGGGCACTAGGCCGACCCACACAAGTGAGGTACTGTTTTTCTCGTAAGACTTTAGGGAATGCGGGGTGGGTGGAAATTTGTGGATCCACGCAGATTCCGGAACTTCCCACCACAGAAATGTGGGGAAAATGTGTTTTTCGTGCCAATTTCTTAGGTTTGCAAGGGATTCTGGGTAACAGACCCTGGTGGGAGGCAGTCAAGTCACCCCATCCTGGATTCCCCTGGGTGTCTAGTTTAAAAAAATGTATAGGTTTGCTAGGTTTCCCAAGGTGCCCGCAGAGCTAGGGTTCAAAAACTACAGCTAGACATTAAGCAAAAAAGGGTCATTTTTCACTGCGAAATTGAGGTGTGACCACATTGCGTTTTGCGCCGTTTTCTGTCGCGGGCACTAGGCCGACCCACACAAGTGAGGTACCATTTTTCTCGTAAGACTTTGGGGAATGCGGGGTGGGTGGAAATTTGTGGATCCACGCAGATTCCGGAACTTTCCACCACAGAAATGTGGGGAAAATGTATTTTTTTTGTCAATTTTTTAGCTTTGCAAGGGATTCTGGCTAACAGACCCTGGTGGGAGGCAGTCAAGTCACCCTATCCTGGATTTCCCTCGGTGTCTAGTTTTCAAAAATGTATAGGTTTGCTAGGTTTCCTGTTAGAAATGAGGGGGCTCTGGTTGACGCAGGTGTGAACCCACAACAAGCAGGGACCCTTTACTTCTTGTCAGGGCGAAGGATGACTCCCCAGAATAACCCCTGCTCACCCTCTAGGTGCGTGGCGCGAGCAGTCTAGGCTAAGTCTCAGGCGTACACGGTTAAGCAAATGCAATTACACATACAGTAACCCCTTGCATGCACCACAAACGGACACCAATCCGGGAGTATATAAAAATAAGCTTTTATGTAGTTTCAGCAGAGTTAAATACAAGGCCCAGTAACGTTGAACTGATGGGGCCACAATTCTTGGAAATACGGTCAAGTTCTCTTGGTTTTACGGAAGGTTCTTTAGGCGGGCACAAGGTAACTGTAGGCCTCAGCGCACTTCGTGCCGAAGCAGCGCCCGGGGAGCACACAGCAGATGACAGGGAAATAAGAACGTTGCGGACCCTGGATCCGATGCGAGCTCGCGGTCGAGTTCGTAAGTACAGTACCTTGTTTCTTGACGCAAAGGCGGGTGCGGGATTTCAGCGGCTCTTCGACAGAAGAGCGAGGCGGCGTCCGGGGCTCCCACACTTCACGATGGGGGTCTGATCTTCAGGCTCACGACAGGAGCGGGGTGTTGCAGGTGGCGGGTGAACAAAGCGGGGCAGCCGGGCACGCCGATGCGTCCGGGCCGTCCGAGGCTTGGGGATGCTCACAAACGCCGATTCCGGCGGGAGGGTGAAGGGGCACAGCGAGCCTCCACGAGCGAGGTGACGGGGCAGCCCAGCACAGCGTAGGGGGAGCGGCTCCGATCGAGCGAGGCTCTTCCCAAGGCGGGGGCGGCTAAGCAGTCCTGGTCACGGCTCAGGGAGGGACTGGGCACGAGGGTCACAGCTCCGGCGAGGGAAAGGACACCACAGTCCAGCAGCAGGCGAGTGAAGATCAGGTAGAGCCCAATGTTCCTGGGGCTCAGTTCAGGGGGCAAGCTCAGTTCCAAGCCCTTGGAGATCGTTTTGGAAAAGCACAAGTCTTGAAAGTAAAAGTAAAGTAAAAGTATTCAGCAACAGTTTCTCTTCCCTCCTTTGGCAGCAAGGTCACCACTGCAGGCCAATCCCCCAGGATAGGGACAGTCTTCCTCCTACAGCTTTTCCGGTGCCTCCTCCTCAGGCAGAGATTCTTCTTGGTCAAAAGCGGATCTAGTTTCTTAGGAGCAGGGCTCCTCCATTTATACCACAAATCTTTTGTTCTCCCAGGCCAGGGGGGCCCTTGCCTAGTTCAGTCCGGTTTCTGAGCACTTTGTTTACGTGATGCAGGCTTCTCCTTTCAGAGTGCAGGGCAGAGTCATCAGACGCTCCACAGGGGGTGGAGCCGGCATCGAGGTAGCGGAGCACTGTCCTATTCAGAACCTAGGAGCACTCCTCCCACCCATCTACCTGTCGATCGTCCTATTCATACCAGGCTGCCTAGCCCTGCCCATCTGGGTTCCCCCAGCCCTGTCACTCACACCAGCCAGACATCAGATACACAACACGCAGAGGCGGCTGAAAGGTTTAGGCAAGCAAAGGCCAACTTTCTAAAAGCGGCATTTGCAAACCCGGAATATTAAAATAAACCTTGCGAAAAGATGTACCTCATTATTCCGAGCTCAGGCATACTAAACTCGACCTCCTACCATGTTCCCTGGGTCGGTTAGGATCATAAGGTGTAATAATCCAGGCCGCCCATACTGGCCTATGAGAACAGGGTAGCCTTGCAGTAGTGAACAACAAGATGGCGGTAATTCACTACTAGGACATGCCACGCATCCAGGCTTGTCCTACCTTAGGCTTACAACGCACCCTGCCCGTGGGCCTACCAGAGGGGTGACTAACATGCAGCTAAGGGAAGGTTTTAGGGACTGGCAAGTGTGGGCACTTGTCGGTCGGCGTGTCAGTACCAGACTGCACGCAGGTTCTGCGATGGCAGACCTTAGACGTATTTTACCGGCCGCTTCTGTGGGTGGCACAACCCGTGCTGCAAGCCCACCAGCGGTGTTCGTATTTACATGCCCTGGCGCCCCTGGCGCACTTTACTGGGGTCTGATAGTAAACCAAACGATCCAATCATGGAATCCAACCAACATATACAATTTACATAGGGAGCACTCGCGCCGTGACACTGGTTGGCAGTGGCACAGCGCGCTGAGCGGCCAACACCATAAAAACGCATGAGGCACAGTGACAAAAAGAGGAAGGGAGACTCACGCCAAGGTGCCAGGTCTAACACGTGTCCCCTCCAGCTGAAAAGTGGGGAGAACTACCCTACCCCAGGGAGTTCCTCATCACTAAGGCGGAAAAATCTGGACAGACCGTCAGCATTGGCGTGATCGGTACCAGGGCGATGTTCCACCGTGAAATCCATACCCTGTAGGGAAATGGACCACCTCAACAGCTTTGGATTCTCACCCCTCATATGCATCAACCATCTGAGGGGCCTGTGGTCCGTCTGAACCCGGAAGTGAGACCCAAACAAGTAGGGTCTTAGCTTCTTCAGCGCCCAGACCACAGCAAATGCCTCACGCTCAATAGCACTCCACCTTTGTTCCCGTGGAAGTAACCTCCTGCTAAGAAAGGCTACGGGTTGATCTAGGCCCTCCTCATTAATCTGTGAAAGAACAGCCCCCACACCATGCTCTGAAGCGCCTGTCTGAACGATAAACTCTTTGGAGAAGTTGGGAGCCAAGAGCACGGGCGCCGTGCACATAGCAGTTTTCAAGGCCTCAAAAGCTTCCTGACAGGTGTCAGTCCAGATCACTTTCCTGGGCTGCTTCTTCGAAGTCAGCGCTGTCAAGGGGGCAACCAGGTTGCCATACCCCTTGACAAACCTCCTGTAGTACCCGGTGAGGCCTAGGAAGGCTCTCACCTCCGTCTGGGTTTTGGGCGCCTCCCAATTCAGGATGGTTTCTATCTTGGGCTGAAGGGGTGCCACCTGGCCACTCCCAACTTGGTGTCCCAAGTACACCACGGAACCCTGCCCGATCTGGCACTTACTCGCCTTGATCGTGAGGCCTGCCTTGCGCAGCGCCATCAACACTTCCCAGAGGTGACGCAAGTGTTCCTCCCAAGTGGAGCTGAACACGGCGATGTCATCCAGGTAGGCTGCACTGAACGAATCCAGCCCAGCCAACACCTGGTTGACCAATCTCTGGAAGGTGGCAGGGGCATTCTTCATCCCAAATGGCATAACCCGGAACTGGTAGTGCCCATCTGGGGTGGAAAATGCTGACCTCTCTTTGGCCCCCTCGGTCAAGGCGATCTGCCAATACCCAGACGTTAAATCAAACGTGCTGAGGTAGTTGGCAGCCCCTAGCCGATCGATGAGCTCATCAGCTCTGGGGATGGGGTGTGCGTCGGTCCTAGTGACCGAATTGAGTCCCCTGTAGTCCACACAGAACCGGAGTTCGGGTGTGGCTCCCGGCGCTGCAGCCTTTGGGACCAAGACCACGGGGCTGGCCCAAGGACTGCTAGAAGACTCAATTACCCCGAGGGCAAACATCTTGGAGACCTCCTCCTTGATGCATGTCCTCACCCTGTCAGTCACCCTGTAGGCCTTGTGCCGCACAGGTGGACTATCCCCAGTGTCCATATCATGGACGCACCAATCAGTGACACCAGGGACCAGGGAAAACAGGTCAGAAAACTGTCCCAGCAACTGGCGACAATCCTTCTGTTGCTCAGGGGTCAGGGTGGAAGAGAGGAGGACACCATCCACTGACCCATCTTGCTCCTTGGCTGACAGGAGGTCAGGAAGAGGTTCTGTCTCCTCTTCCATTCCAGCATCTGTTGCCAAGAGCATGCCCACTTGGGACCTCTCCAAGTGGGGCTTGAGGCGGTTGACATGTAGGACCCTTAAGGGGTTCCTAGGAGACTTCAGGTCCACCACGTAGGTAACAGGACTCTTGCGCTCCACCACCTCAAAGGGACCGGTCCACTTATCCTGGAGCGCACACGGCTCCACGGGGGCCAAGACCCATACTTTCTGTCCAGGCTGAAGCTCTACCAGAGTGGCATTCTGGTCGTACCACCGCTTCATCTCCTCCTGGCTGGCTTCCAGATTTGCCTCAGCAAGTTGCCTGAATCGCCTAGTCTGATTCCTGAAGGCCAGCATGTAACTATATACATTCTGGGGAGGTTTCCTGGGAGATTGCTCCCAGCCTTCTTTGACCAGACTTAGAGGTCCTCTGACTGGGTGACCATACAGAAGCTCAAAGGGACTGAACCCCAGAGACTTCTGTGGCACCTCACGGTAAGCGAAGAGAAGGCATGGTAAGAGGACGTCCCACTTACGCCTCATGGCTCCTTCTAGGCCCATTATCATGCCTTTGAGGGTTCGGTTGAATCTCTCAACCAACCCGTTTCCTTGGGGGTGGTAAGGGGTGGTGAACTTGTAGGTTACACCACACTCTTGCCAAAGAGATTTCATGTACTTGGACATGAAATTGGTACCTCGGTCAGACACCACCTCTAGAGGGAATCCCACTCGGGAGAAAATTCCCATCAGTGCACGTCCCACCACGGGGGCCGTCACTGTCCTCAGAGGAATGGCTTCCGGGTACCGGGTGGCATGGTCCACCAGGACCAGGATGAACCTATTGCCCATCGCTGTCTTGGGGTCCAGTGGCCCTACAATGTCAATCCCCACTCGCTGGAATGGGGTACCGACCACAGGGAATGGCTGGAGTGGAGCCTTCTGCTTCCTCCCACTCTTTCCACTTGCCTGGCAAGTCTGGCATGTCCTGCAGTGAGTATCGGAACTCCTGCGCATTTGAGGCCAATAAAAGTGGGTGACAAGCCTTTCAAAGGTCTTGTCCTGCCCCAAATGCCCTGCCAATGGCACATCGTGAGCCAGCCCCAGTAGGAAGGCTCTGAAGTCCTGGGGTACCACCAGCGCACGGGCTGACCCAGGCTCAGCAACCTTAGGCTCTGTATATAGGAGGTCGTTCTCCCAGTAAACGAAATGTGATCCTGACTGATCACCTGCGGCCTGGTCTGCAGCCTGCTGCCGCATACCCACGAGAGAAGGGCACTCCTTCTGTGCCTTGCAAAAGTCCTCCCTGGTGGGACCCCCTTCCTGCTGCCAATGGGTCAGCTCCGGCAGGTCTCCCAGTTCAGCTATCTGCTCCCCGGTAGGCTCCAGGGCATCCCCCTCAAGGTCTGCTTCCTCCTGGACCGTGGGAACTTCAGGGGCCGGCTTCCCGCGCCCCTTGCTCCTTCTCTCTGAGGCCGGTTCCTGGGCCTCCCTCTCAGGCTCCAGGACCTCTTGAGTACCTCTACTGGCTGCCATGGACCGTGTGGTGACACACGCCCAATCCGGCATACCCAACATCTCCAGGTGAGCACTCCGCTCCACCTTAGCCCAAGGTGAGCTCTCCAAATCGTTCCCTAACAAACAGTCTACAGGCATGGCGGGCCTCACAGCTACCTGAAGAGTACCAGAGACCCCCCCCCACTCAAAGGGAACCTGAGCCACCTTGCAGTGTCTCTCTGTGTTGTCAGCGGCAACAACGGGATAGAATGCATTGGGGACCACCTGCTCCTGAGACACCAGGTGACACCGGACAGCTGTCACACTGGCTCCTGTATCTCTAAGAGCTTCCACTCTATGGCCATTTATGGTCACCCACTGCCTGTACTTCTTAGTGTTCTCAGGCAGCTGGGTTGGAGGGACCACTTCACGGTCTCCTAGCGAGACCAGGGACATCTCTGCGGGACCCCACCCACCTTGGACATCCCTCTCCTCCCCCAAGGCTACACTAGTCACCTGCCGGGGTGGAGCACCAGTGGGTGCTGGTTTACCAAACAATGGACACTTTACATCAGAGGCAAAATGCCCCAAATTGTTACACCTGTAACATCTTACGGGCCCCTTTGGAACAGGAGGACCTGTCGGGGCCCCGGTCGGTTTCTGGGGTGGGGGAGGCTGAGAACCCTTCCCTTGGTTCCCTTGGGGACTATTTTGGGGCCCTTTTTGGAACTGCTTCTGTTTACCCCTGTCCCCCCCACTCTTCTGCTGGGGACCCTGCCCACCTTTGGCGGAATCTCCCACGGTACCCTTGTGGACCCTGGTACTGACCCAGCGGTCCGCCTCCTCAGCAAGCTTCCTCGGGTTAGTCAGCTTACTATCGATCAGGTGCTGGCATAGCTCAGGAAAACAATTACTGGACAAGTGCTCCCATGCCATCAAATCAAGAAGCCCTTGATAATCATTTACCTTACTACCCTTTACCCAACCATCCAGCGCTCTGCAAAAGAAAGTCACATACTCCACATACGTACTATTGGGAATCTTAGTGCAACCCCTGAACCTCTGTCTATATAACTCAGGGGTCAACCCATACCTAGCCATCAATGCTTCCTTCATATGGGCATAAGAATTACGAACATCAACAGGTAAATCTAACAGTGTGTCCCGCCCTTCACTCAGGAACCTTCCCCACAACCCCGCTCCCCAATCTTTCTCAGGGACCCGGTGGGAAGACATGGCTACCTCGTAGGCTCTGAACCACTGCCCGATGTCGTCATTCCTGAAGAACCCCTTCACTACATCCTTGGGAATATAAACTCTTGGTTCCGCCGGTACTGGCGGTGTGCTGCCACCAGAGGGATTAAGCTCCAAACTTTTTGCTTTCAGCTCCAGCTCCCTCAGCTTCATGTCATGCTCTAATTGTAGTTTCTTTTCTTCCATGGCTAATCTTTGTTTTTCCATATCCATCTGCCCATGAAGTTTTGCCATTTCCACCTCGTGTGCCCGGGTTGCGGCCCTGTCTGCCAACTCTTCTGGCGACAGGCACCTGCCAAACTCATGGACACTTTCTGGTGGAACCACTTCCACCTGATTCTCTGGTGCCTTTGACTCATACCAGGCCCTCAGCGCCTTCACAAATTGTTCCTTCTTTTTCAATCCAGTTTGGGCAATCCTGAACTTGGAGCAAAGACCTTTCAAGTCTTCATTGGTACGATTCAGAAGCGCGTCTTCTTCCCAATCTACGTCTTCAAATCCAGAGATTATGGAAGCCGCCCTTCCGGCGGAAAGTGAACCAGGCATGGCTCTAACAACGGAGACTCTTGGCAAAACAAAAACAAATGCTAGCCTTGTGGCTGTGTTACTGGTCTGCTCTCACTACGTGGTGATCAGTGATTCACTATACGCAAACCACAAATGCAAATCCGTAAATCCTCACCGCTGCCACCAATGTTAGAAATGAGGGGGCTCTGGTTGACGCAGGTGTGAACCCACAACAAGCAGGGACCCTTTACTTCTTGTCAGGGCGAAGGATGACTCCCCAGAATAACCCCTGCTCACCCTCTAGGTGCGTGGCGATTCTGGGTAACAGACCCTGGTGGGAGGCAGTCAAGTCACCCCATCCTGGATTCCCCTGGGTGTCTAGTTTTCAAAAATGTATAGGTTTGCTAGGTTTCCCAAGGTGCCCGCAGAGCTAGGGTTCAAAAACTACAGCTAGACATTAAGCAAAAAAGGGTCATTTTTCACTGCGAAATTGAGGTGTGACCACATTGCGTTTTGCGCCGTTTTCTGTCGCGGGCACTAGGCCGACCCACACAAGTGAGGTACCATTTTTCTCGTAAGACTTTGGGGAATGCGGGGTGGGTGGAAATTTGTGGATCCACGCAGATTCCGGAACTTCCCACCACAGAAATGTGGGGAAAATGTATTTTTTTTGTCAATTTTTTAGCTTTGCAAGGGATTCTGGCTAACAGACCCTGGTGGGAGGCAGTCAAGTCACCTTATCCTGGATTTCCCTCGGTGTCTAGTTTTCAAAAATGTATAGGTTTGCTAGGTTTCCTGTTAGAAATGAGGGGGCTCTGGTTGACGCAGGTGTGAACCCACAACAAGCAGGGACCCTTTACTTCTTGTCAGGGCGAAGGATGACTCCCCAGAATAACCCCTGCTCACCCTCTAGGTGCGTGGCGCGAGCAGTCTAGGCTAAGTCTCAGGCGTACACGGTTAAGCAAATGCAATTACACATACAGTAACCCCTTGCATGCACCACAAACGGACACCAATTCGGGAGTATATAAAAATAAGCTTTTATGTAGTTTCAGCAGAGTTAAATACAAGGCCCAGTAACGTTGAACTGATGGGGCCACAATTCTTGGAAATACGGTCAAGTTCTCTTGGTTTTACGGAAGGTTCTTTAGGCGGGCACAAGGTAACTGTAGGCCTCAGCGCACTTCGTGCCGAAGCAGCGCCCGGGGAGCACACAGCAGATGACAGGGAAATAAGAACGTTGCGGACCCTGGATCCGATGCGAGCTCGCGGTCGAGTTCGTAAGTACAGTACCTTGTTTCTTGACGCAAAGGCGGGTGCGGGATTTCAGCGGCTCTTCGACAGAAGAGCGAGGCGGCGTCCGGGGCTCCCACACTTCACGATGGGGGTCTGATCTTCAGGCTCACGACAGGAGCGGGGTGTTGCAGGTGGCGGGTGAACAAAGCGGGGCAGCCGGGCACGCCGATGCGTCCGGGCCGTCCGAGGCTTGGGGATGCTCACAAACGCCGATTCCGGCGGGAGGGTGAAGGGGCACAGCGAGCCTCCACGAGCGAGGTGACGGGGCAGCCCAGCACAGCGTAGGGGGAGCGGCTCCGATCGAGCGAGGCTCTTCCCAAGGCGGGGGCGGCTAAGCAGTCCTGGTCACGGCTCAGGGAGGGACTGGGCACGAGGGTCACAGCTCCGGCGAGGGAAAGGACACCACAGTCCAGCAGCAGGCGAGTGAAGATCAGGTAGAGCCCAATGTTCCTGGGGCTCAGTTCAGGGGGCAAGCTCAGTTCCAAGCCCTTGGAGATCGTTTTGGAAAAGCACAAGTCTTGAAAGTAAAAGTAAAGTAAAAGTATTCAGCAACAGTTTCTCTTCCCTCCTTTGGCAGCAAGGTCACCACTGCAGGCCAATCCCCCAGGATAGGGACAGTCTTCCTCCTACAGCTTTTCCGGTGCCTCCTCCTCAGGCAGAGATTCTTCTTGGTCAAAAGCGGATCTAGTTTCTTAGGAGCAGGGCTCCTCCATTTATACCACAAATCTTTTGTTCTCCCAGGCCAGGGGGGCCCTTGCCTAGTTCAGTCCGGTTTCTGAGCACTTTGTTTACGTGATGCAGGCTTCTCCTTTCAGAGTGCAGGGCAGAGTCATCAGACGCTCCACAGGGGGTGGAGCCGGCATCGAGGTAGCGGAGCACTGTCCTATTCAGAACCTAGGAGCACTCCTCCCACCCATCTACCTGTCGATCGTCCTATTCATACCAGGCTGCCTAGCCCTGCCCATCTGGGTTCCCCCAGCCCTGTCACTCACACCAGCCAGACATCAGATACACAACACGCAGAGGCGGCTGAAAGGTTTAGGCAAGCAAAGGCCAACTTTCTAAAAGCGGCATTTGCAAACCCGGAATATTAAAATAAACCTTGCGAAAAGATGTACCTCATTATTCCGAGCTCAGGCATACTAAACTCGACCTCCTACCATGTTCCCTGGGTCGGTTAGGATCATAAGGTGTAATAATCCAGGCCGCCCATACTGGCCTATGAGAACAGGGTAGCCTTGCAGTAGTGAACAACAAGATGGCGGTAATTCACTACTAGGACATGCCACGCATCCAGGCTTGTCCTACCTTAGGCTTACAACGCACCCTGCCCGTGGGCCTACCAGAGGGGTGACTAACATGCAGCTAAGGGAAGGTTTTAGGGACTGGCAAGTGTGGGCACTTGTCGGTCGGCGTGTCAGTACCAGACTGCACGCAGGTTCTGCGATGGCAGACCTTAGACGTATTTTACCGGCCGCTTCTGTGGGTGGCACAACCCGTGCTGCAAGCCCACCAGCGGTGTTCGTATTTACATGCCCTGGCGCCCCTGGCGCACTTTACTGGGGTCTGATAGTAAACCAAACGATCCAATCATGGAATCCAACCAACATATACAATTTACATAGGGAGCACTCGCGCCGTGACACTGGTTGGCAGTGGCACAGCGCGCTGAGCGGCCAACACCATAAAAACGCATGAGGCACAGTGACAAAAAGAGGAAGGGAGACTCACGCCAAGGTGCCAGGTCTAACATTTCCCAAGGTGCCCGCAGAGCTAGGGTTCAAAAACTACAGCTAGACATTGTGCCAAAAAAGGGTCATTTTTCACTGCGAAATTGGGGTGTGACCACGTTGCGTTTTGCTCCGTTTCCTGTTGCGGGCACTAGGCCGACCCACACAAGTGAGGTACCGTTTTTCTCGTAAGACTTTAGGGAACACGGGGTGGGTGGAAATTTGTGGATCCACGCAGATTCCGGAACTTTCCACCACAGAAATGTGGGGAAAATGTGTTTTTTTGGCCCATTTTTTAGGTTTGCAAGGGATTCTGGGTAACAGACCCTGGTGGGAGGCAGTCCAGTCACCCCATCCTGGATTCCCCTGGTTGTCTAGTTTTTAAAAATGTATAGGTTTGCTAGGTTTCCCAAGGTGCCCGCAGAGCTAGGGTTCAAAAACTACAGCTAGACATTTTGCCAAAAAAGGGTCATTTTTCACTGCGAAATTGAGGTGTGACCACGTTGCGTTTTGCGCAGTTTCCTGCCGCGGGCACTAGGCCGACCCACACAAGTGAGGTACCGTTTTTCTCGTGAGACTTTGGGGAACGCGGGGTGGGTGGAAATTTGTGGATCCACGCAGATTCCAAAACTTTCCACCACAGAAATGTGGGGAAAATGTGTTTTTTGACAATTCTTTAGGTTTGCAAGGGTTTCTGGGTAACAGACACTGGTGGTAGGCAGTCAAGTCACTCCATCCTGAATTCCCCTGGGTGTCTAGTTTTCGAAAATGTATAGGTTTGCTAGGTTTTCCAAGGTGCCTGCAGAGCTAGGGTTCAAAAACTACTGTGATGTTGAGTTGTGACCACGTTGTGTTTTGCGCCGTTTCCTGTCGCGGGCACTATGCCTACCCACACAAGTGAGGTACCATTTTTATCGGGAGACTTAGGGTAATTCAGATTTGTAAAGGGACTGTTATTATCTATTGACTTTCGATGCATTTCTGCCTTCCAAATGAAAGATATTGTGGAACAAAGGAGTCATTCTAAAAAATGTCTGATAATTTCAGAAATGTGCAAATATCTACTGTTTCTAAACTCTATATTTTGTTCCCATTTCAGAAATACATAGGTGTCTTTCATACCGATTTTTCCATGTACGCACATTTACAGAATAATTACTATATACCCGGTACATAATAAAAACCATTGCGAGTTGCTGCTCAATTTTTGGCTCTTGGTTCGTCGGGTTCTTGGTGATCCTACAAGTCCTATATATCCCCACAACCAGTAATGTCCAGCGGATGTAATGGTATATTGCTTTCAAAGAGCTGTCATAATTAGAGGCAGTTACAGGTGAAAACGTTCACACAAAAGGCTGTTTTTTTCAACTAATGTTCAATTTATCCTATATTTAACTGTTAGTTTCTATAAAAAAACCTTGATGGATCTACACAAATGACCCCTTGCTGAATTCAGAATTTTGTCTTCTTCTCGAAAATGTATAGCTTTCCAAGATCCATTATGGCTTTTGCACCCATTTCTGCCATTAACTGGAAGGAGGTCAAAAGCACAAAAAATAGCAAAATTAGGCTATGTCCCAGAAAAATGCCAAAACTGTGTAAAAAACGTTGGGCTTCTGATAAAAGTCTGGTATCCCCGAAAAGCTGGCAAAATTCTGATTCCAACCCCACCAACCCTTTTTTGATAACATTTGCAGGGAAAAACCCAGATGCTTTCATTTGCAGCCCGTTTTTCCCATTTTTCTGAAAAAACCCAAAATGTTGCTGTATTTTGGCTAATTTCTGTGACCCCTCTAGGAGAATCCACAAACCCTGAGTACCTTTAGAATCCCCATGATGTTGGAAGAAAAGGACGCAAATTTGGCGTGGATACCTTATGTGGTCAAAAAGTTACAGGGGCCTCAGCGCTCACTACCCCAAATAGCCATAAAAGGGCGTGGCACAGGAGGGGAAAAGGCCTGGCAGCGAAGGGGTTAAAAAAAACAAGGAGAAATAAACATAGTTCTTCTCATTACGCCTCACCTGGGGAGGCGTAGCAGTTTTGGCACCTTCCTATGTCTACCATTTATGGTAAATCTGAGAATATGTCCAAACCCATGGGTGTTGAGTAGGATCAATGAAATTTGAAGTAACTTTATTTCAGCTATCAAAAGCCATGAAAAGTGTGTGCAAAATACAGCATGGATGTAAATAAAGTAGCAAAATACATATCATGATATGAAAATAGAAAAGATCAAGATTAATAAAATACACATTAAGATACAGAACTGTCACAAACATTAGAAGCAAAAAGAAGACATAATACATGAAGCAAATATGGAAACAACCTATCCCATTTGTAGGGAGAGGGACTTCCTACGATCCAGCCACTTAGCACCCTAATATTTAGCTACAGCACATGCATATATTGGCTGGCAATCAGATCTAAGTATGTGGAGGGCAATGTTGTAACTTCTCTTGCCTAGCACTTTACATAGAGGCACAGTTCCACCTGCCCTTGAGCACCCTCCTCTGTCCACAAGATGGAGCCCAGCATGACCTCAAGATCAGCCCAGGGATCCAGCATGCTGCTTCCCCCACCACCATCCGGCCTTCTACCCCTATGGACATCTCCAACTCGGTGATCCCTCCAGACCCAAGACCACCACCCTTGAGTGCAACACCACCTGAACAGCTGGCTGAACGATGGCAAGAATTTCCTGCTCTGTAAATATGTAATATGTAATTGTCCAAGCCTAATCGCCATTAAAATGTAATTCTGAGTGAATTTGCAATTTGTATATATATAACTCTAACCACTAGTAAATTTAGTAGACATTTGTACTTACTACCATTCCTATGTGATTTTAGAAATTATCTGTTTGTATCTCTTCCTTGAGTGACTTTACAACTTGTACATTTGCATTTTTTTCTGTTTCTATCCCTTATGTAACTCATGTAATCCAAAGTCCTTATGTAACGTAACTGGTTCTTTTGTAAAGCACTCTGACACCTTCGAATAATGTTCACGCTATATAAAATCGAATTAAATAAATAAATAATAAAAAAAAATAAAAAAGGCAAAAGTCAAAAGAAACGTGCTCAAGCATATGCAGGACAAGCAAAAAGGACACAGGGAACAGTTTCCTTCAAAGAGTCATACACAGAACAAACTGGGGATTTGGAGGTTACCAACTTGAACGTAAGCGATTTTAATGGCAAATTACCTTCTCTAAACTGAAAGTACAACTTTCTGTCCTTTGGCACAGTAATAGTGTCCCAAAACTGCTCATAAACACAGGTTGTTTTAAAATCAAGAAAATTGCTAGTCAAGATAGCACTAGCAAGTTTGCAAGACACATCAGACAATGATTTTGACCAATAGATCTTTTTCTGGGATTATTTAGAAGGGATAGAGCCCTAAAGAGGGTTCTCCCAAAGATCGTCTACAACAATGTATAGAAGTCATTTGTTATAACTTAGCCAATGGATTTTGGAGAAACAGTCTAATTTGATAACATCACGGACAGCACCTCTGAGGCGCGCTGCTGCTAGGGAGCCGGATCTTGTTCTCTTTTCTTCACCCTCATTGATCTGTGGAGTCGACAGGGGTGACTGCTGCTGAGAATTAAAGCGGGACTAAAGCGGGACTATCGGCGGCAGCAGGCTTGCATGCAGGGGCAAAGAATTTCTGCTTTTCTCTGCTGGAAGAGACTGTTAAAGTGAAACTATGGGAAAACATTTAGACCAGCCTAATTTAATGGCAAAAAATTGATTCAGCAGGGGGGTCTGTCCTGAGCTGCCAGTAACGACCAGACACTCGTCCCTGCATCTACCTGCACCTACCTGCTTCCCTCATCGCTCCTGGGGCCCCGACGCTGTGTGTCTCCTCCGTGGCCGCTTTATTACACCGCGCGGCCCGAAGGGGGAGACTACAGCTCCCAGGCTGCTCAGCGGCTGCCACGCACCACTCTCGCGGCCGGAGGCGGAGAAAAGGGAGAGGCTCCCTCGGTGGAGCGGGGGTCTGTCCTGAACTGCCAGTAACGACCAGACACTCGTCCCTGCATCTACCTGCACCTTCCTGCTTCCCTCATCGCTCCTGGGGCCCGACACTGTGTGTCTCCTCCGTGGCCGCTCCATTACACCGCGCGGCCCGAAGAGGGAGACTACAGCTCCCAGGCTGCTCAGCGGCTGCCACGCACCACTCTCGCGGCCGGAGGCGGAGAAAAGCCAGAGGCTCCCTCTGCGTCGCGGGACGCGCGCGGGCAGCGCCAGGCTAAGCCCGGGCAAAGGCCGGGCCGTCTGTGGCCGTCAGGGGACGGAAGAGGCCGGGCTGGGCCACCCCCCTTGGTCGTCGTTGACAAGCTGTGAGGAGTGGAACTTCTTCATAGGGTGACTATATATCTTGAGTGGTGATTCTGCCCCGTTGTCCCCCTTGAGTTGTTGCTCCTGCTCCTGAATGGGCAAGAGAAAGCTAGTTGAGAGTTCTAAGGGATCAGGGGGAAATGGTTCTTTGCCTAAAGTACGGAAACTTAAGAAGTCTCGTCATGCTGCCAAACAGCCCGATCCGGAAGGGACTTTGTCATGTATTGGCGACTTGGTGGGGGAGTGCGAGGCAATTTTGGGATGCGACCAGCCATTGGCGGTCAATAGCCAGGTTGTCGCCTCTTCTTTTGCTGACTCTGGGCATGCTAATCGTACACCAGCACTTATTGTGCCGGAAATGTTTTGTTGTAAGTCCACATTAAGTGTTTCGAAGGGTGCCAGCAAAGTGATTGATCCCGAGGGCTTGGTTGCTGGGGATAGCCCTCTTTCGTCTCCTGTAGTCGATTCTGGGTGCAGTGTTCCTACTGTGCCTTGTTCTAATACGTTTTCCCCTTTGATGAACGAGCAGGAAGTTATTAATGTGGCTTCACCTGAACCTCTGTTGTGTTCCCCCAAACCCCTCTCAGGCAATCCTGGTGAGTTATCTGATAATACCTTATACGATCTTATAAATATGGTTAAGTTGTTGAGGGATGAAATTGGCTTATTGAAATCAGTGATAGAGTCTCTGACTAGCAAAGTAGGGTTGAGTCCTGTTGTCCCATCCCCTGCCCCTGGTTTTACTCCAACTACCCCCTCACCTGCTCCAGTACATCCATTGGGTACACAGGTTGTCTGTATGGGAAAAAGGGGGTGGTGATGGACAGAGTTTCTGAATGATGCAGAATACTCTTACCAAGTCAAGAGATCATGGTTTTAATCCATCACCGTTTTTTAGCTCACTGCACCATCCCAGCTCAGAACCTGGCTACATGCAAATTAGTCTGTACCTGTCCCAGTGCATGATGGGAACAGGGCAAACCAAACTACCAAGCCAATTCTTATACTGGGAAGGAAACAAGCTTCCGGGGACCGGTTTCTGGCATCACAGCCTTCGTCGGCCCGGCTTGCCTGAATCCTGATGGTGCAATGAGCAAGGGACTCACGTCTGAGCATACCCTCCCACACTGAGTGTGGATAAAATCGATATGGGAAAAAGGGGGTGGTGATGGACAGAGTTTCTGAATGATGCAGAATACTCTTACCAAGTCAAGAGATCATGGTTTTAATCCATCACCGTTTTTTAGCTCACTGCACCATCCCAGCTCAGAACCTGGCTACATGCATGTAGCCAGGTTCTGCACTGGGATGGTGCAGTGAGCTAAAAAATGGTGATGGATTAAAACCATGATCTCTTGACTTGGTAAGAGTATTCTGCATCATTCAGAAACTCTGTCCATCACCACCCCCCTTTTTCCCAAATACACAGGTTGTCTGTCCAGGGCTCTCCAACCCCTGTCCCAATGGTTATGTTACCTATAGTAATGCTGTTAAGGCTGGAATCAATCAATCTTTGATTCGTCCAACAACTAATCCTATTAGTATTCTGCAGGCCAGATCAAATTGTACAAAGAGGTTGGGACCGGGAAGCGACTCTGTTAAACTCGTTCAGCGGCCCCTGGCTGGCCGGGGCGCTTATAATGTTCAACCTAATGTTCAATCTAAGGGTAATGCCGTTGATTGTCCCAATAAAATTTTTATGACTAATGTCCCTAAATTGGCTACATTTGGCGGCACTGAGTCTTCTGAGTCGCTGACTAACAAAGCGATCCATTGGTTGAGACACGTTAGGGGATGTCGTTCAGTCATCAGGGAAGATATCTCCAGAGCCATTAGACTTTCTTCATCTAGGGTCCCTGTTGATTGCATTGAATTAACTCTTAAAAGTGACTATCTCGTAGAAAAGCTTCTATCCTTGGAGTTTAGATCTAGTCCCCCGGAAGGCTCTTTCATCCAACTGCGAAGTTACCCCCTGCACGACCTAGGGGGGTCTAAGTGTGGTCAATGTAGAGACAGGGTGGTGGCTGGTTCTTCCCTGGATAATATCGACTGACTACATGACGAGGAGGGTTCTGGCCATCGGGACGGAGGTCCAAGGGCTGTGGACAATGAGTACCAAAAGCCTATTATGACCGGCCCCTGTACTGACCCCTATTCTATCCCTGTGTATCAAGTCCCTATTGCTCCTAACATCTGCCACTCTATTTCTGCCCCGGAATTACGCCTGGGGCCTGAGCAACCCATTAGCAGTCTTTTAGTTGACCCGCAACCCACCGTTTCTGAACCTGTTGGCCATTCCTTGACTGGTGGCTCCTTATGTTCTTGGAATATTGCTGGCCTAAATTCTAAGCTAACTATTGCTGATTAGGTCACATTTATTATTACAATGGATATTTGTATATTCCAGGAGACCTGGCTCTTAGAGCCTCGTTTTTGTGTGAGCTATCTAAATTTTCATATCCCGGCAACTAAGGGGTCCCACGGGCGTCCATCAGGGGGCTTAACCATCTGGCTAAGAAGCGATTTGTGTTTGACTTCTAAACTCCTCCACACGGGTAATCGTGTCATTCAACTGTTGAGGCTTGAGCTTGGAATATTGGGTAAAATTGACATTTACAATGTGTATGTAAGGAGCTGTAGGGGTGTTAAATCCCCGGTCATTGATGATCTTCTACGCCTGTTTGATCTTTACTCAGCTGATACCTTCATTATCATAGCAGGTGACTTCAATATAACGTTTGAACCTCTTCTTGAAAATAAGTGGGATACGCAGGACAACGAAGAGTTAGGTTGGGGTATCCTTCCCCTGGAGTTGTCCCCTTTATCAAGGTGGCCGGAAGTTGCCATTCAGATTAATTCCCTATGCATGGATAGGGGCTTGAGAGCTCTGAATGGTAGGATGCCTAGTGACCGTGAGGGCGCCTGCACATTTAATAATGGGTTGAGCAGGAGTCGAATCGATTATATCCAGGCTGACATGAAATTATGGCACTCCCTCGTTGACATGAAGATTGTGTCCCTTCCAGAGAGTGATCACAACCCTCTCTGTTTATCACATAGATGGTGGAAGGTAGATAGTGGTCCCGTAGAGGATGGGGAGTCGTGTCCTCCCGAGGTGGTGTCATCTAATGACATGCGCCGTCTGAGATGGTCTGGTCTTATGGGGAACCCTGCTACCTTATCACAAATTTTAGATGAGGTGGACGGTTCCATTATCGCTATAGAGTCAGTTCTTGCCTCTAATGGGAATCTGTGGGATGTAACATCTGCGCATAATAGCTTATTCTCCGGCCTGAAGTCTCATTTCCTTATTAAAGCGAAAACAGGTCCAAGAGGTGCCATCCATCAAGCCTCCTGGTATAACAAGGAATGTAGGGAGGCTAGGCTACTACTTGGGAATGCCTTGAAGGGTGGGGATGTCTCCCTGGTTCGCCATAGAAGAGCCATCTATAAGAGTTGTGTGGCTAGGGCTAAACGCCATTGGGACGGGAAAAAATGGGAGGGCCTTCTTGAAGCAAGCCTTCAGAATAACAGTAAATTATTCTGGAGTATTGTAAAGTGGGGATCTGGTGGTCAGCTGGAGTGTCCCCAAAATAATGTCTCCCAAGAGAAGTGGGTTGAGTATTTTAAACCACAGTATGCTGCACCCACTGATCCCTCTGAAAGTCACGGGTCCCACCAGTTGTTTAAACCTGATGATGATTTTTCTAGCTCCGAGGTGAACTTAGCACTGGTTGGAGTGGCATCTGGCAAAGCCCCCGGACGGTGTACCTGCGGATGTCTTCCTGCATGACAAGCTCAGATGGGGGAGATACATACAGCTGATTGCTAACGCGTTGGCTCATGGTGCCCCAATCCCTAGCTCATGGAAAGCTGCGGAAATAATCCCGGAGAATAAAAAGGGGGACCGCTCGCTTCCTGAGAATTATCGGCCCATTAGCTTGATTGACGCTATCCAGAAGATCACTGGTAGATTGATCTTAAACCGTGTTCATCTCTGGATAGCGTCAAACAATATTTTATCTTCATTCCAGGCAGGATTTCGCCAGTACACTAGTACGATTGATCAAGTATTTTGCTTCATCCTCCTTTATTGGAAGACGGTTGTCCTGGGTAAGAGGAATCTGTATGCGGTGTTTGTGGACTTAAGGGCCGCCTTTGATTTAGTCCCTCGTCCCAAACTTTGGTTGACATTGAAAGATCTAGGGCTTCATGACGGGTTGTTGTCCTTAATTCAGAGGCTGCATGCGGATAATTCTGCCAGAATTAGATGGGGAGGTCAGGGTCCAACGACCGAGGACTTCCCTGTCCAAAGAGGTGTTAGGCAAGGTTGTGCAATGGCCCCAACGTTATTCTCCCTATATATCAATGATATAGCGGATCGACTTTTGAAAGCTCATGTTGATGCACCCATTCTTGGCAACACTAAGGTCCCTATTTTAATGTTCGCCGATGATACGCTTTTAATTGCCAAAACACCCAGCGGACTCCAGCGTTCATTGGATATTTTTGAGACCTTCTGTGTTGAACGTGGCCTTGAGGTAAATATTTAAAAAAACAAGCTTATGGTATTCAGGCCACATAAATCTTTTAAAAACTATTTTGTTTTGTTCAAAAATCCATTAGAACAAGTACAGGCTTTTAACTATCTGGGTGTTAACATCCAAAATAATTTTTCATCTCTGTTAACATCCAAAATAATTTTTCGTGGAAACTACAGAGAGACTTGTCTACCCTAAAACATAGGCAAATTGCTGGAGTTCTAGCTGGCGAATTTAAAAAGTCCCCTTCGAAGCCTGTTAGACCTGTGCTTCAGGTCTACAGTGCCAAAGCTGTGAGTTCTGCTCTTTATGGTGCTGAACTGTGGGGCTACGAGAACCTGTCTCCTTTAACTATCTCGGAAAACAGGTTCTTGCGTAGTATTACCTCTCTCCCCCTGAGCACACCTATAGTTCCCTTAAGACATGACCTTGGTAAGAACTCAATAGCCGATGTAGCCAGGCTTCGTCCTATTCTTTACTGGTGTCGCCTATGGACCACCCCAGATTGAGGTCAGTATGCGGAGGGTTTTCTTGATATAATGTCTTTGGTGGGCTCCCGGAAGATTGTTTGGCGTAATGAGACCAGAAAATCCCTTGAGGCGCTAGGGATGAGCGTTCTCTGGGAGAACCCTTTGGCTGCTACCTTCCCATCTAAAACACTCATGAAAGAGAAATACTGGGAGTTGGTAAATGCCAAGGTATTTCGCGAAGCTAAATCCCTTTCGCTAACTGATGAATTCTTGAGCATTAAAACTGCACCAAGGTTAGAACACTTCTGGGATCTCGTTACCAAAGTGCTAGATAGGAAATTATTTTTCCAGATGCGGGTGGGAGCGTTGCCCCTAAACTTTTTTGCAGCCTGGTGGAAGCCTATGAGTAGCAACTCATGTTTTTTCTGCAATCCTCAGGTGGAAACTCTAGCTCACATGTTTTTTGTTTGCCCTGCCTATGCGGCCCGAGGCGTGTATGGTTGAGACCTGTTTGTAAACTACTGGGTACTAGATGGAGTGTTGAAGCAACAAGACTTCTTCGTACCTGCACTGACCCAGAAATTGTTGTGGCCGTTGCTAAATTTTTAGGGTGGGCATGGGTAATAAGAATCAAGAGTGTTAGCTAGCAAAGGGTTAGCGGTCTTGGATGTTACCCATAACGATCTTTTCTGTATTATATGTATTTTTAAAAATCTGTAAATATTTTAAATAGTAACAATTTTATATTGTATCTTTGTTAATTTATTTGTGTATTATGTACCTGTACTTGTTTTGTATCGCTTTTATGACTTCTGTCGAATAAAGCTGTTTTGGATTGGATAACATCCTGAAGTGTAGTGATGTAGTGGGCTAACTCAAGAGAGAACCAAAGGTGCTTCCAAAATAGCAGCGGTGCAATCAACATTTGACCTTCCTTACTTTTTCCACCCTGTATCCACACAGCACCCATGGAACGCCTCCCTGGGGCAGGGTAACACAAACCAGCAATTTGTGCTGCATTGTGTTACCCTGGATTTATCAAATCACTCAGGGTCAAGCAAGGTGGCCTTGAATGGCTGTATAGTTTGCACTTAGTAGTTGTGTTGTGCATGCACCCCATTGCATAGTGCAAGTGCGACACAACTACATAATAAATATGGACCTTAAAGGTATTGTGACCTGGTCAGTATAGTCTGGGAATCCTTCAACAGGAAACTATTTTTGGAGGCTTTTGAGTACTCAGTTGTTTTACTTTGTCGCCCCCTTCTTTCTTTTGTTGGAGTCTTTATCCACCCTTTGGGTGATATCCCAGATATCTTCTAATTGACCACAGTGCTGAGCCACTGGTCCACCTCCTTTGCAAGCTACCTGGGGTCAGTGAGCTTACTATCCTCTAATGTTGGCACTGCTCTGGAAAACAATTGCTGAACATGTGCTCTCTCACAAACAAATTGTGGAGCTCCTTGTAATCATTCACATCAGTCCCCTTCACCCAACTATACAGTGCCTTGCAAACGTGATGCACAAAATCCACCCAGGAGTGCTGGGTCAACTTCTGGCTGCCCCTAAAGTTGTCCCTAAAGTTCTCTGGGGTAATCCCACACTTTCTGATAAAGTGTTCTTGGGGGGAGTGGTACTTCACCCTGTCTCACTTTTATAGAGCCAGCTAGACATCCCTACCCTCACTAGATATGTGTCTCCAGAAACTGTCCCCCAATCTTCTTTATAGACCCTGTGCATCTCCAGGGTGAACTCATAGGCTTTGAACCATTTATCTATGTCATTCGCCACAGCAAACCTAGGCATCAGATCCTTTTGAATGTGTAAATTCTTGTCGCCAGCGAGCACTGTAAGTACACTGCCACCACTGTTGTTGTCCATTCTCCTTTCCTCCAAGTTCAACTTATTTTCCTCAATGGCCTCCTCCATGGCAATTTTGTTTTCCCTCAATGGACATATTAGTAGCAATATGAATTTTTATGATCAATTGTGTCCCCTATCTAGACCCCAACGGCTCCATGTACATGCTACAAGTACATGTATGTTCCCTCCACTTCAAGCTATGAAGACGCAAATACAACTGTGTCCAACATTAATATGTCCTCTTTCAGATCTGCCATGAATGGGTCAGATATTCCGTTCCTAAGTATGCCTTGCCACCGTCTTTATATGGTATACTTTTCACGTTTTCCAGCTCTGGCAAGGTAGGCCCTGAATTCTGCCATCGAGCTTTTCCTGCTTCTGCCTCTGAATGCTCCAGCCTGGACCTGCATCTGTATCCATGAACTTTGTCTTACTTCCTGCGCGGCTAACGGTGCCTAGCCCGGCCTGTTGCCTGCCAAAACTGTATTCAGCCTTCAAGTTATCTGCTCTGCTCCTCGTGAAATGCATTCCTGTCTAGTAGCTTAGGTAAACATCCCTCCAGCTGCAGAGCAAAGGGCCCGGCCTTACTGTCTCCGTGCAAGTAATTCATGACTTTCGTTACCATGGTAGGCCCATGCCCCCTCGCATCTCATGTAGACACTTAGACGCTTGTACACGCACTAGCAGTCAGTATAGAATAGGCTCTGTCCGAAAAGACCTTTCCTTCCAGATAATATAGTTCCTTAAACACAGGATATTAGATATGATTTGGGATTAGGTTGTCCTGACATCCCAGACTTCTGTCTCCTCATGTAGGGCTAAATGTCAAGTTCCCTTCACCCTCTAGTTGCACGTCAATCACACGTCATGCGGCTGCGCGCGCATCTCTGCCATGTATTTCTGCTGACTTTGCAGGATTCTCTTATGGATCCACCCACTTGTGTCATCATCATAATGACGTTTTTAGTATACGCCTTTATGCACGCCTATTGTAACGCCTTTTTCATTACGTATGTGTATTCTTATCTCTCTTCTCAGCTGTAACGCCTTCTGCATATGTCTTTACTGTAATGCATTCTCATATAAATATGACAACCTGTCAATAATGTATTGCTGATCCCTTCCTGAACCTTCGTGGTGACGGAACTCGATTGCCTGGTTCGAACCATCATTCTTTTGTAAGGAATAAATTCCCTTTTATAACCTCAAATACCACGGATTCTGCCTCTTATTTTACTGAGTTATTCTTATTGAATTTTACCGCATAAATTAAGTCTAGGTAATTTAAATTTACCACATAATTGGCGCCCGAATAGGGACACCTCTCACACCCCACGTGCCGGAGGTGCGTTGCAGACCCGGCCTCCTGCCACAGCTGGACGGACAATTACGCGTACCCGCAGGATTTCCTGTATCTCCCTCAGGCCAACGGGGGCGACTGAGGCTGCGATCAACACCCAGACGAGGCGGTGAGGAGTGCGGAGAATCCCGACCAGAGCCTAGCTGAGAGAGCAAGATCCGAGGTATACAGAGGCCCAGCAGATTCCGAAGTTCCGAAGTATCTAAGTCACGAGTCGAGTCCAGTCCAGTTTGGTCTAGTCCAGTCCAGACTTCCGAGGCCTTCCGTTCCGTGCTTCCCGGTGAGTACCGTTGCTGGGGACGCATCTAGACGTGCACATTAGTTTGTGCCGGTCAAGACGGGTTTGGGTACACAGACCTGGTCTGCACTGTTTTAGCAGTGTATCTGTACTGTTTAGCAGTACATACAGTATATTTAGTATTATGCAGTTAACTAGTTTTATTCTAATTATTATTGTTCGTTTCAAAAAAAGTTTGTGATATGTTTTAAATGTCGTGGTATGAGTGATTGTTCGATCTTCATTATTGTGTTTATTGTAATTATTGTGTTCAAGTCCGAGTAAGAATCAAGTAGCAAGGTTTAAGATGCCGTTATTTTCAAAATTAAGACAGATAAAAACTAGAAAAGGGATACTCGAGGAAGCTGTTCCCATTCCACCTAGGGACACTCCAGGGTACTTTATGTACCATAAACATGGCCTAGATGCCGTATTATATCTTGATCTATGGGTGGACTACACCAAGGATTTAGCAGAGAGTCAGAGATGGCCCGCTACTGGAACATGGGATGCAGATTACATCATGAGAGTAGAAGAAGTATTATGGAAAAAGAAAGCCAGACAGTCACAGAAAGATGCCATTGAACTATGGCGTAAAGAATCGCATAGACGCACAGAGAAAGCGCTCAGAAAGGAAGAGAAAAGTAGGGAAGATTCAGAAAGAGCCCGAGAAAACATATTAATTGACGAAGGTATCCGAGTAAAAACAGAACAAGTAGACAGACAACGAAACACTCTTATGAATGGTATGTATCCTCTTCTGGCCGAGGGTTTGCCTAAGGCCACCTTGGAGGTACCAAAAGATCTGCCACCTCCATTACTCCCGATTAAAGTACATCCCAAGACCGCAAAGGACATTTTTCTTTCTTCCTATTTAGATGATGCAGCCCCCGAATATGCTAATGGTGCGCAGCCACGCACACCACCTGTTAACGACGCTCAACCCCAAGATCAGCTGCACCAACCTCCGCAGCAACAAACCCCTCCTCACGTTCTAAACATTCCATCTGTTTCTACAGTCCTTCCTGCACCCACACTCTCTACCCTACACCCGACAAATCCTTTTGGACTTGGCACCTCAGGAGGTGCGACAGGAGGTTTTTCCACGCCACCGCCAGCAACTAGATTGACTTATAGGGATTTAGCACACCAACGTACACCCCAAAGAGCTAATGACAATATATTAAATGAGCCTCTTACAGATTGCAGATATGATCCAGTGCCAGGTAAACACGACAGAATGTTGCTATCTTCAGTACGTTTACGACGAGTTGCAAACTATTTAATGACATTACCAGGAATGGTTGAACATCTAGACAAAATATATCGCTTTGTCCAAACAGGGCAAGGTCCTGAAAGTATTGGCGAGGCCATGGAATACCAGAAAGTAGACATGCAGAAATTATTGTTACGCTTTTTCATAAACTGCTTGATCAGAAACAGAGATAGGCCTGAGGTAGATCCGGAGGAAATGCAAGTACTTACCAGATGGGGTCAGAATATAGCAGACGGAAAACATGATAAACAGAAGTATATAGAAGTCATGTGCCGAAAGATCAGAAAAGAAGTAGAACGAATACATGAAAGAAGAGTAGAAGCAGATAAAACTGAATCAGAGGAAGAGGAGGAGGAACAGTCAGAAATGAACACAGGACAATTAGAATTACCAGCTAGACAAACGATAGCTTATGTAGGAAAAGGAAGACCTTTCAATAATCCAATGCGTCCGATACGTCCAGAATGTAACAGAATTTTTCAAACAGCTATCTCAAATCCAAGGACCCCTGAACACTTATTCCAGGCTACTGATAAATTACTTCGAGAACGAAGGGGGTACCATGTGCTCGATTCTATGGATGAACAAGAATTAGCCAGGTCAGCAGTACAATGGGCTGACAGCTCTGAAAAATACAGTGATGATGCGCTAGCACACACGTTTCTGAATCTCACCCCAGATGAGCAGCGTTTAGCTAGTATATACATGATACAACATCTCCTTATATTATATAAAGGCCAACACTCCGATCCTGGTCCCCTACCTGATATACTGATAGAACTACTCCTGAATAAATGGAGAGGTCTAGGTACCGATCTAATTAAAGTAATTCTAGAATACCGACATAGATATAGTGCCTTTTTGTGTCCAGAACATGATCCAGCTCCTTCCATGGAGAGAAAAATGTATTACATAGACAGACAGAATCCCTTACGCGAAGTACACCCAGTTAGAAATGATGATAATACGTTTAGACGCGTGTTTGTGTACACGCCCATAACTAAAATAGAACTATTGGAAATGAAAAAATTAGTGCCCAGCCATGACAAAGATCCAGCAGGTTTTCACCGTGAACTAAAGGACATGTTACTCATGGGTGATTATACCTATCCTGACATTATGAAAATATTGAAAGTATTATTGCCTGCCGGTATTTACGAGAAACTCAAAGAAAAAGAGTGGGAAGTGGGAGACCAAAAGATTGATTGGACCGTATTAGAAAACGAAGAAAATGCCCGAACTGCAGGCGTAGGGCTTGGGGACAAAACTAAAGCATTACCAGGATTATTAGTACAAGTATTGCCACGTTTATTAACTACGAAAAAGGAAGACTGGGGAGCAATCTCAGCTTGTAAACAGAAACCCGATGAAGACACTAGTGATTTTTATTCCCGATTTGAAAAATGTTTTGGTATTAATAGCGGCCTGAAAGCAAGTAGCGATTCATATCCACATCTTTTTGTAACAAAACTAGTCGAGAATTCCCTGCCACAGGTTAAAAACAGAGTATTGAAAGTTGAGAGCACTTGGCAAGCTAACACTCCTTCACAAATGTTACAAATGTTACAGTATCACCAGAATAGAATTAGAGAAGAACAAGAACACGAACAAAGACGTATGAAAGACACGAAAATGAAAATGCTCGTCGCTCAGTCAGTTCCAGCTGACGGTCATAAAAAGGGTACGACACAGTCCAGTAATTCAGCGGTTCCCGTTAAAGGGACATGCAACTATTGTAAACAGCCAGGTCATTATATAAACGACTGTGCAGTTCTGAAACATAATATCTCTACGGGTAAAACCAAGGAGAGACCACGTCCGCCTAGACAGGATCAGATCCAACAACAAGCACCTCAACATGTACAGCCTATGCCGGTTCCACAACAGACCGTAGTGGTACCACAGCCACAGCCTATTGCCGCAACACAAAACACGACGCAACAGATGTACCAGTATGCACAAAATGACTATCCAGATTATCAGCGCTACACATGAAATAGCCTAGAGAGGGAAGTTGGCTTACCCCTTATTGAGGTTCCTGTAGATCAAGAGGGTCCTTATGTACAGAGTCAAGTATTAGGGAAAGACAGAAGGTTCCTACTTGATACAGGGGCAAGCAGAACAACTATAAGTCATGACGAAGTCCCAGGGGCACCCCTCTCAGGCTCACAAAATATTTCCCTTGGTTTCTCAGGAAAGCCTACTATTAACGAAGTATCACAACCGCTTGCATTTACAGTTGGTCCATTGACACGGACTACAGATCTATTGCTTACAAAATCATGCCCAGAAAACTTGTTAGGTATAAAAACATTGAAAGCTCTAGGAGCTATAATATGTTGTTCTCCGGACGGAGTACGACTATTTTTGCGTGACTTTAAAGGTCACTACGTGTTAAGAGACATGGATCACCGGTTACAGAATCTACCTGCACATTTATGGGCAAAAGGCCCCACTGATGTAGGTTGTATGCACATTACACCATATCGAGTCACACTCAAAGCAGGAGTGGTATTACCACGAATGCGACAATACAAGTTACCTCCAGATGCTGTAGTGGCTTTACTGCAAATCATTGACGAGCTCATTGCACAAGGAGTGGTTGTAGAAACCGACTCCAATGTATGTAATTCTCCGATCATTCCGATTCTTAAACGAACTGATCCAAAAGCACCCCCAGTATATCGATTAGTTATTGATCTGCGCGAATTGAATAAATGCATTGTACCACAATATCCCGTGGTCCCAGATATCTCTTCATTACTGACAGCTATTGATTCAGAAGCAACGTTCTTTACTGTAATTGACCTCAAGAACGCCTTCTTTAGCGTCCCAATCGATCCGGAGAGCCAATATTTGTTCGGATTTAGTTTAAATGGACGAAGCTTTAAATTCGCACGCGCGCCTCAAGGATTTACAGAAAGTCCTAGCATCTACAGCCAAGCACTGAAAAGACAACTTGACAGTATCCACATGCCAGTTAACACTGCACTGCTTCAGTATGTCGATGATCTGCTGATCACCGCCCGAAGCGAACCCGAATGTGAAAAAGCATCACTGACGGTTTTACATTTTCTGGCCGACAAGGGGCACAAGGTGTCCCCTTCGAAGCTGCAATTCGGTGCCCAGCAAGTTGTGTACCTAGGGCACTTGCTGTCCAAATGGGGGAGACAGCTTACACCTGACCGCATCCAGTTAATTGTAAACATGCCACCACCCAAGACACAAAAGGAGGTACGGGCCTTCATAGGCCTCACTTCGTACTGTAGGCAGTGGATTCCCCAATATGCATTTCTAGCAAAACCACTCATTCAGTTGACAACCCAGGAGGCAGCGACATCGACTGTCCTCCCTTGGACTTCAGAACATACACAAGCTTTTGAAGACTTAAAGAAAGCTTTATGCCAAGCACCTGTTTTAGCGACACCATGTTACAGTAAGCCTTTTACACTCTTTGTTACAGAACGTGAAGGTACTGCTTTGTCAGTACTCACTCAGGAACAAGCAGGATCACACAAGCCATGTGCTTACTTTTCTAGCACATTAGATCCCGTAGCTCAAGCTCTTCCTGCGTGCCTGAAATCAGTTGCAGCAACAGCTCTAGCGATCAGACAAAGCGATTCCATAGTATTAGGACATCAATTGACAGTACAAGTACCACATGCAGTAGAGGTTCTCTTGAACCGGACACAAACACAACACTTGACTATAGCACGACTGACAGGTTACGAACTAACATTGTTTCAGCCACACATAGAAATCAGACGTTGTAGTACATTAAATCCTGCCACACTTTTGCCATTAAGTGGAACAGACCCACTGGCACATGATTGCATCGAAGTCATTACTATTACGATGAAACCCAGACAAGACTTGACAGATGTTCCATTACCAGACCCAGACCTGACACTTTATGTGGATGGTTCATGTATGAGAACAAGTACAGGAGAGTTAGTGGCCGCTTATGCAGCCACGACAGACACCGAAGTCATAGAAACAAATTGTATTGACACATTATCAGCTCAAGCAGCAGAGCTTATTGCTCTGACACAAGCCTGTATTCAAGCCAAGAATAGAAAAGTTAACATATACACAGATTCACGTTATGCATTCGGAGTCGTACACGACTTCGGAGTCCTTTGGCGAGAGAGAGGTTATTTGACTTCTCACGGTGCCAACATTCAACACGGTCCCCTCATTCAAGCTCTGTTAGATGCAATACATCTACCTACTTCAATATCTATCATGAAGTGTAAGGCCCATACAAAAACCACCAATATCATTTCCCAGGGTAACGACCTAGCAGACCGAACAGCTAAGCAAACAGCACAGAATAGGACTCATGCAACTGACTTGACAAAGACAATAGTTCCGACGCCGACACACTGCATGACAGTTAGGGATCCCGCCCTTGATGTGATTGACATACAGACACATGCTACACCAGAGGAAATAAAGAAATGGACTGAATTAGGAGGGATCCAAACAGATCAGGGATGGATGACGAAGGGAAAATATATATGGTTTCTCCCCGACTCAATGGTTCAAGTTATCATTAACACAATACATAGTCCAGCACATCTAGGAGAAAAAGCTATGTTAGACAGTATTCAACACATTTGGTTCAACAAACACTTACGAGCTGCAGCCAAACAGAAAGTCCGAACTTGTATGATTTGTTGTCAGTTCAATCCAGGTAAAGGCGTACCTGTAGAGCAGGGTGGATTTCAACCTCCCGATCATCCTTTTGAAGTCCTCCAGATGGATTATATCCAGATGGAACGATTTCGAGGATTCAAATATGTCCTCGTAGTTGTATGCGCTCTTTCCCGTTGGACAGAGGCATATCCCGTCTCAGATTACACTGCCCCGACTACTGCCAAACAATTAGTTCGTGAATTCTTCCCACGGTATGGTTTGCCACGTATCGTGTACTCAGATAATGGCCAGCCGTTCTCATCCGAGCTAATGAAACACATTTCACTCTTGTTAGGCTATCAATGGAAATTCCACTGTGTCCGACATCCCGAGGCAGCAGGTCTCGTGGAACGTCATAATCAGACCCTGAAAATACGACTTTCTAAAATCTGTAGAGAGAAAGGCGTCAACTGGATAGTAGCCTTACCAGTTGCACTCTTTTACATGAGAATGGTAGCACATTCTCGCACAGGGCTATCCCCGTACGAGGTGGTCTTCGGTAGGCCACCAAATATGTGGGGGACGCCTATACCTCGTAAAATCACTGATGTTGATTGTAATATGCTGACAGATTACCTTGCTTCCTTGATGTCTGCACTACAATCTTGCCGTTCACAGGTAGCTGCAGCCTTTCCCGACAACACCGAGGTGAAGCCCCATGAAGTGGTTCCTGGAAATCTGGTCTTCATAAGAAACCTCGACAGGAGGAGCCCGTTGGAGCCTCGCTGGCAAACGCCAAAGCTGGTACTTCTAACGACGAGGACAGCAGTGAAGGTCGAGGGTCGCAAGGGTTGGTTACACTCGAGCCATATCAAGAAATTTCATGGACTACCATCTGATTTGAACTCTCAGCCCTGCCCCCTTCCAGAGACTGATTCAAAACTCCCCCTGGTTGAAAAGACCGAATCACAGGAATACAAACTGAAACTAAGGTCTAGCAAGTCAGACAATTCGATTGTTTAAGTCCTCTCCAAGGTGAATCGATTGAATTAAGTTTCTGACATGTATCCTCTAGACCGAATTAGAGAGAGAAATAGACAGAAACAGCTCAAGAAACATGCATACTGTAAATCACTTCATAGTCACTGTATAGTGACAATGTTGATTATGTTTTTTCTAAGTCTTTTTATTATTGCTGCAAGTATACTATTGCACATGTACTATCCTATTTTCAAGCATGCTCATTCTGCTTACAATGTTACTGCCGAACATTCTTTTAGTGAACTACCTCCACATGAGGTGTCCTATAGATTTGCGCTGCGCAACAACACATTCATTAGTATGTTACATCATTCCCATCAGACCAGCAATGCTACAAATTGTTGGATATGTGGCCGACTTCCTCCCTATCAGAAATACAAAGGAGTTCTGCCTCTCTTTCCGTACCCGTTCACACACAATGGTTCCTGTGGAGCATGATTTAGTTTGATTAACTCTTTAGATTCAAACACTGTAGTTTACCAGAGCAACTGGGTATGGGGAAACCTGAACTTAGTTTTGCTTAAAGCCTGTTATCCTAACAAGGAGGGACTTCCCAAAAGAACAGGAACTGATCTAGAAAATGAAGTATATGGATTAGGTAATTTTACACTTAACCTCATGATTCTGAATGTTGAATCTGAAGCTGCACTAGTCTTGCCTGCTATGTCAGTATTACCAGTCAAAGGTGAATTCTGTGTAAGAAAGAATGGTTCAGTACACCTGGGTCATAGTAAATGTACTACTGTGATCGAATTCAGTGATAAAGGCAAGTCTACATTTAGAGCTTCCTGTCATTCCTACTTCATATGTGGTCATACCGCATATATACGCCTACCTCTAGATTGGGATGGTACCTGTTACATTGCATTCCTTCTGCCACCTGTTTTCCTAGCCCCTCCTGATTATCATAGAAATACCAATCTAGTACACCATAGACCCCAGAGAGATATCCCGATTGTTGACTACACTGAAACAGCATGGGAACAATATACAGACTTCAATAAAGGTCTCTTTCCTTACATAGGTGTGGTCTCAAATAGTAAACTGATACGTAGATTAACCAGAACCCTTGAAGCAGTAGTGAATGAAACTACCTCTGCCCTAGGCAACTTAACAGAGGAGCAGTCTGCGATGCGGATTGTTGTTCTCCAAAATCGTCTTGTCCTTGACGTCATCCTAGCCGATAGGGGCGGAGCCTGTAGGGTCATTGGATCAAGTTGCTGTGTTTTCATCCCAGAAAACGCGCCATCCGTATATAAAGCCATAACTCGTCTTCACAAGATTGCAAACCAGATACATCAGAATCCAGGCACCTGGACATGGTCCGGTTGGTTCTGGAGCGTGTTGTCAGCCTGGGGATGGAAAGTCCTATCCTTCCTAGGTATTGGCCTTCTCATAGTATTCAGTTGTTGCCTGTGTCTACAATGTGGACCAGCGATTTGCGGCCTGTGTGCCACATCATGTATTCCACGTTCAAGTTTTCATTCAAAATCACGGAAGAAGAAAGAAGAGCAAATGATGTTACATGAACAGATTGATGGATTCCTGAAGATCGATATTTCATGAAGGGTCCGTAGGGGACAAGGAGGGAATGAGGAAATATGAATTTTTATGATCAATTGTGTCCCCTATCTAGACCCCAACGGCTCCATGTACATGCTACAAGTACATGTATGTTCCCTCCACTTCAAGCTATGAAGACGCAAATACAACTGTGTCCAACGTTAATATGTCCTCTTTCAGATCTGCCATGAATGGGTCAGATATTCCGTTCCTAAGTATGCCTTGCCACCGTCTTTATATGGTATACTTTTCACGTTTTCCAGCTCTGGCAAGGTAGGCCCTGAATTCTGCCATCGAGCTTTTCCTGCTTCTGCCTCTGAATGCTCCAGCCTGGACCTGCATCTGTATCCATGAACTTTGTCTTACTTCCTGCGCGGCTAACGGTGCCTAGCCCGGCCTGTTGCCTGCCAAAACTGTATTCAGCCTTCAAGTTATCTGCTCCGCTCCTCGTGAAATGCATTCCTGTCTAGTAGCTTAGGTAAACATCCCTCCAGCTGCAGAGCAAAGGGCCCGGCCTTACTGTCTCCGTGCAAGTAATTCATGACTTTCGTTACCATGGTAGGCCCATGCCCCCTCGCATCTCATGTAGACACTTAGACGCTTGTACACGCACTAGCAGTCAGTATAGAATAGGCTCTGTCCGAAAAGACCTTTCCTTCCAGATAATATAGTTCCTTAAACACAAGATATTAGATATGATTTGGGATTAGGTTGTCCTGACATCCCAGACTTCTGTCTCCTCATGTAGGGCTAAATGTCAAGTTCCCTTCACCCTCTAGTTGCACGTCAATCACACGTCATGCGGCTGCGCGCGCATCTCTGCCATGTATTTCTGCTGACTTTGCAGGATTCTCTTATGGATCCACCCACTTGTGTCATCATCATAATGACGTTTTTAGTATACGCCTTTATGCACGCCTATTGTAACGCCTTTTTCATTACGTATGTGTATTCTTATCTCTCTTCTCAGCTGTAACGCCTTCTGCATATGTCTTTACTGTAATGCATTCTCATATAAATATGACAACCTGTCAATAATGTATTGCTGATCCCTTCCTGAACCTTCGTGGTGACGGAACTCGATTGCCTGGTTCGAACCATCATTCCTTTGTAAGGAATAAATTCCCTTTTATAACCTCAAATACCACGGATTCTGCCTCTTATTTTACTGAGTTATTCTTATTGAATTTTACCGCATAAATTAAGTCTAGGTAATTTAAATTTACCACAACTTGGCTGCCTCTCTCTTGCAGCAGCCTCCTATTTGGCTGCCCCCTACTTGGCAGCAGCATCTTCCTTGGCTGTCGCTAATTTTAATTTGGCCTGCTGCAGCTGGAATTCTCTCCAGTTCTTCTGTCCTCCAGCTCATCTGTGGACAGACCATTGGAAGACACAATGCTCCCTGCCCTAGTAGTGAGCTCTTTATCTCTGCAGTAGATCAGTACCTTTGCCAAGGACATCTTATTGCTCCCCTGTAGCCTTCTTCTCCTCTGCTGTGTCTAGCGTCTGTTGACCCTACTTACAGGCCCTGAGGTCCTTCTGAAGCTCCCCCTTTTTGCAATTCATTTCTTCTCGAAAGCCACTCTACTTGCGGAATCCTCTGAGCTCAACTGCAATAGAGCCCTCCAGGTTCCTAAGATCAAACCCCATACTTGCAGGTAGAATCATAGGCACAGACAGTCTGGTAGAATGGGAGTGAACTGGGTAAAAACGAAAAATTGCCTTTTAAGTAGATTGAAACTGGTATCAAATTATGAGGTTTGCAGGGGATCCTGAATAAGAAAAATTTTGGGGATCCACACAAGCCACACATCCCTGGACTCCCCTGTGTGTCTAGTTTTCAGAAATGTATGGGTTTGTTAGGTTTCCCTGGATGGCCACCGAGCGCGGGACCAAAAACACAGGTGCCTGCAATCCATCACAAAACAACCTGTTTTTGCAAGGGAGAACCTGCGTTTTTGGTTACAGGCTCAGCGGCCATCTCGGTAAGCCTATCAAACCCAGACATTTCTGAAAACTAGACATCTAGAAGAGTCCAGGTAGGTGTGACTTGCGTTGATCCCCCAACATTTATTTACCCAGAATCCCCAGCAAACCTTAATTTTAGCTACAAAAAAAATCAAGTTTTCTCACATTTCTGTGCTGGAAAGTTGTGGAATCACCAGGCCTGCACACATTTCCCACCATTGTCACTTATTACTCTGAGCCAAATAATAAAGCAGTTGATGCAGACAGAAGTACCCGGTTCACAGCAGGGGGTGCATCTGATACAGCTACAAATAACAATTTTGTGTATGTGGCGGGTCTTGACATTGCGACTGTGACCTGTGAGTATTCCCCCTGTGTTGTGTAGTTTCTACTAATCAGTATTAAATGCATGTTTGTGGATGACATATAAACCTAGGATGGTGCCAGACTGATTCCATGCACCCCCACTGGATATGTTGTCCCTTTGGACCAGCTAGCTGACAGTGCCACTGTTAACCCCCCTCAACCTAGACAGGAGCCAAACAATACTGGAAACTATTGAACATGACAACCCTGTTCCCTCAGGGTGGTGACAGAGTTAGAACTTTTCACTCATTCACTCGTGCTCTCTTTCACTCAGAGAAATAAAGAATACACAATGGGACGTTTTTCAATAATTATTAAACAGTAGTGATTCTTGTATCGAAACTATTTGCTGCAATGATTAAAAGACAGAAGCTTAAAAAGTTATAATTAGTGTCAAAACAGTCAAAATGCACTGCTCAGCTGAAGAACAAAGTGATTCATTGGTTCAACTCCATCCGCGGGTGCATTAGTAGTGACAGTCTATGGAAGGACATAATAGGAGTCCAGAGTGTACAGTGGGTCAGCAATTCACGAAAAGGGTTCTGGAGATTGCATTGTAATAAACTTCTGTGATACAAAATTAGTGGAGTACATCCTGAGGAGACTTTCCAGAGCCCAAAGGCTTCAAAGGCTCCAGTAGGGCATTATTCCAGACCCTTTATGTTTTTTCAACACACAGTATTGCTGACCCGCACCCTGAATTCCGGCAGCAACCAAAAATGTATACAAATTTGCATATATCAACATCAAAGCGATACAGTGTTCTTGAAGAGGTAGACTGACTGCTAGACACCAGGGGGGGTTTTAGCTCCAATGAAGCAGCTGGTAGCTTTAAAATAGACAACCCTATAGCTAATACTGACATACTGGCTTATTCTACTGAGCACCCCGTGGACACCGTCTTCCCACTTGACACTCTTACCACCTACCACAATTTGAAGTGAAGGCACAAACCCTGGATTTCACCAGCTCACCAAGTCTAATCACTAGAGCCATTGGGACTGATCCTACTCCTTCACATATATTCACTTGTCTTGCCCTTCCATTCCACCTCATAATAGTTTGGCTTTGCTAGAGACCCCAGATCGTTGTCTCCTTTATTGGAATATTGCTGGTCAGAGCAACAAATTTGCTGACAAAACCTGTGAAATATTAATTACATGGCCACAGATTATTTTCCAATATGCATATTAATGGCTTCTACTGTGTGTTTACCCCAACAGAACCGTTGCAATATGGGCATCACAGTGGAGCCCTCCAAATTAGGCCTGGGTGGTGAACTCTCGTCCATTCGTGTGGTTATCTGCACTCCTCATTAGGCGTTTCACCGGGAGTGCAGAAAACTCCACTCCACGTAGTACTGCAGAGTTTCTTCCATGCTCGAGCTCGCGAACAGTAACTTGGTGAGCGTAAGCTGCCGCTCGAGTAGAATTTCTACTCGAGCGGCAGGAGGATCAGCATGAACAGCAGTTCGCACTGCACTCCCCCACTTGCAGAACTCTGTGGAGTTTTTTTGTCAGTTCACACCTTTCTTAGTAATAACATGCACATTATCAAGCATTGGATACTGTGCTACTATGCTTGAATGAGAACTTTGTTATTATGTGGGATGGGGACTTCAATCTAAGATTATGCTCAATTGCTGACGAACATGTCTGCGGGGGCAATGATTTTTGTAACCGATCACACTTTATTTATAAACCTTGCCGATAAACTGAATAGACTAATGAAGACCCATGACCTAATTTTGAGTGTAGTTTTGGTAGCCAGTGAGGTCTTTATGTAACCCACATTCACAGACAGTGGCAAATGGTCTATTATTAATTATATTAGACTTACCACGTCTTCGCCAAGGAAGGTGTGTAAGTTTGTGATCATGAAAACTAGCAACCACAATCCGCTAGTCGTTAGCCTCAGTGTAGGTCTAACTACAGTGGTATATAAAGTGGCTTGTCAGATTGAATACACAAGCAATGGTGGAGTATGACGGAAATGGTAAGATATGGAACCCAATGCATTTCTTGAAGCGCTCTTGGAAAATCAGAAGGAACAGTTTGAAATATGCCAAAACTCAGATTCTAATCCTGAGAAGAAATCAGGGCCCTTTGATACACTTTGTAAGAAGCTCTCTGGACACCTAAAGGTGCCCAAACACCCACATGCCCACAAGCCACACAAATGGTTTGACAAATCATGCTCACAAGCAAACAAAAGCCAAATACATGCAGTTAAAAACAACCTAAGGTATCTTGTAGACATCAGCTCTTTGTAGAAAGCACGATAAAGAGGTGATCAAGAGGAGATTAGAATAGAGGTCTGAGAACAGCTTGTGGATGCAAGCGCAGGGAATGACTCATCTCAATTTTGGAGAGTAGCCAATGCACCCTTCTTCTCAAATAGTTTCTCTGCCACCATTGATGTAAACATCCCTGAACCTCTGTGGATTAGCCATTTTTCCAGCCTTTATGACTTAAACAAGCCAGTTTGTGGTGAGAGCTGCCCCATAAGTGGCATAGCCAGCTCTGAGTATTTTGAACAGCTAGCAATCACTGACAAGGATGTCATCTCAGCCGTGAGCAGGTTCCAATAGTAGAAGGGTGCCTGGCCCAGAAGGGGCCCCTGTGGATCTTTATAAGGAAAATCTGACACTCTGTGCTCTCATCTTGTCGAACATTCTTCACTGCACATCCACTCACGGCTTCCTAAATCATGGTCTAGGGCAACAATTGTCCTAATTTTCAAAAAGGGGGACAGGAGTGACCCCCACTGCGACCAGACTATATCTTCAAATGACTCAATTGCCAAGATATTGGGAAGTATATTATTGGACCAACTTGAAAACTGGGCAAACGATAATACCATCCTAACTCCCTCCCAATATGGATTTAAACCGGGTAATGGGAAGGATGATCAATGCCTAAACCTCCATTTAATAATGTGTGCCAAGGAAGGATGTCTGTACCTAGCGTTCATGGACCTGAGTGCAGCATTCAACAACATTATAAGGTCAAAGCTGTAAAATATGCTAGCAAGCAAGGGCATTAACCCACGTATTGTTCACCTGGTTGCACAGCTGCACACTGACATTGAGGGCTGCATCAGATTTCGGCCTGGTGGAGAATGCAAGCCCTATACAAAGATCAGAAAAGTGGTTAGACAGGGGTGTGTGTTGGAACCATTCCTTTTTAGCATTTATATAAGTGGCCTTGATGACCACTCGGTGAGTGCTGCAGCCGATCTCCCCAGGACAGGGAATCACCTGTTACCTGTCCTTATGTACGCAAATGACTGAGTTCTTATGGCCAGAACAGTCTTGGGTCTTCAAAAACTCCTGGATGCCTTCTCAAAATTCATGTTGGATCTGGGCCTTACCACAAACACATCCAAATCATATGCCATGGTCTGTGGATGCACACAGAGTACGCTGTCTCATTTTCACGTCAATGAAAACATACTTAAGTATGTGACGTCTTTTACATATTTGGGGATCATGTTTGACAATTAAATCACCTGGAGGCATCTGAAGAGTGTGAGATCAACCCACCAACAAGAAGCCAAGCACCCCTGTTTAGATTCGCAGTGAAGATAGGGTCCATGCCCCTGAAAGCCACTACTACTATATATAAAACCAGACCCATCCCAATTGTCACCAACAGCGAGGGGGTGTGGGGTTACACTGATTATTCTCACTTGCAAACTTGAAAAGACAAATTTCTCCGCAGAACTACTGCCTCTTCCCCAACTCTGTTCCATCCATTTTAGCAAATGAAGAACTAGGCCTCTAATACCTGGGAGACACACTGAGGTTGGCACCTACCCAATCTTCTATCCCCCCACTATTCCCTTTCAATCCAAATAACAGACTAACATGCAAACCGCTCAAATTAATTTCATATTTTCCTATACTAATTCCCCACTAATCTTATTTGGGTTCTGGTGTAGTGTGCTATCCACCAAAAAGCGCTTCAACACCTCATCAGGGGTAACAAGCACTATACAAATGCAAACCTTTCCCTCTTCTATCCCTCCACTGTCTTTCTCAATCCAAATAACAGACTAACATATCCACAGCTCAAATTAATTTCATATTTCACTACACTAATTACCTAGTAATCCTTTTGGGTTCCAGAATAGCATGCTACTTGCCAAGAAATTAACTTTGGTGCTGCTTCATGGGAAGTAAGTGCTAGATAAATGCAATAACAATACAATACACTACCCTGCCATGGTTCTCAATGTACTCCAGGCCAGAAGCAGCTTTGATGCAAGCTGTAAATGCTGACTGGCTTAAATTGTACAGGGTTCACACAATTAATTGGCTCACCCACATCAGAGAAGATCTTTACCAAATTGGCAGAATGGACCTGGTTGATAATCCTTCAGTAAATAACCAGAAAGGCAAAGCCATAGTAAACAGTGAATTATAAAAACTGATTGTAGGAAAGAGGTGGAAGGTTGAAACCAAGAAGAAGTATGTTGAGTTATATTGTCTACTACGTATCACCCCACATATTGAGCCATATCTCCCTAAAATTCTACGTTATTAGATTCAGGTTTGAATGGCACATCTCTTGGTTTCAAACCCTTCAAATGTATACAACAGCAAAGATCTTCTCCCATACCCATGTAACTCAATGGTAATACAGTTACACTTGTCAGGCCTTAATTTCCCTTTTGTGGTAGGTCCCGGGTAACCCTGGGGCAGGGTGCAGTGTCAGTAAAAGGCAGAACAAATACTGAGGTATGTGTTATGTCCTGACAGTGAAAAACACTTCGTTTGTCACTGGTGAAAGGCCATTCTGCCCATAGGACAGAATGGGGGAGGCTGGGTATTGTGTTTGTTAGCCTAGTTTCTTATAAGTTTAAAATGGAAAGGTGAAGTTTAGTATCTATGAACTCACAGTGTCATAACAGATCTTTATAGGAAAGTGGTTTTGTCACTGTGTGTTCATAAACCATTCTTATAGAAAGTGGCTGAGTTTTGTTCTTTAAGCATTTCTGTGTGTCTCTGCTGAATGTGGATTGACTGTCTTGATCTGAGAGGTGGGAGAAGCTGGGAAAGGCCTTGACCCAGGGAGGGGTTGGCACCAGGTTGCCCTGCACCTGGAGAGTAGGGGGAGGAGAAGCCCAGGAAGTGAAGGCTGGTGCTATAAACCAATTGACCCATCTCCTGCTGAGTGATTAAGGATCCAGAACCCCAGTATCAAAGGGAGAAAGGTGACACTGGGAGGTAGACAACCAGAACTGATTTAGGCAGGGGTCAGGGACCCCTGAGCACAATAAACTTCAAAGACATTTAGGGGTATAACTATGAGAGCTGAGGCCCCTGAACGTTGTAATAGAAATGGATTGAAACTGAAAAGGCTTAGACTAAATTCATGGACAAGAGGAACCTCTGCTAAGGAAGGAACAACTGAAGAGACTGCTGGGAAGGACCAATCCTTGCTTCGTGATCTGGAGCTGGTCTGCAGTTTGCTGTTTTAACCAAGGAAGAGGCTGTTGGGACTGTGCTGTGTGCACTGGGTCCAACTGCTTGAAGAATACTGTGCTTTGTGCTGTGTCTTGTAACCCCAAGGGCCAGAGGTGAGCTGGCTCCCTGTTTGGAAACAGAGGAACATAAAAGTTTCCAGAGAAGTTTCAAGCAACGCGGTGGGCACGTGTTATGGCAGCTTGAGACCCTCGGAAGGTGTGCGCTGTGATCTTGAACACAAGGAAGGAAAAGTGAGACTCGGACACGCTGTGTACCTGTCGAGATGCACAGGGGACATTGGTGAAGAGCACCTAGTCAACGTGTGCACCGAAGGAGAAGTGAGTCTCGGACGCGCTGGGTGCGTGTTGTGGTGCACCGCAGGCATTGGTGAAGAGTGCCTGGTCAGCGTATGCATTGACGGTGGAGTGAGTCTCGGGCGTGCAGGGTGCATGTCATGGTGCACTGCAGGCGCTTGTGGAGAGTGCCTGGTTGGCACGTGCATCGAAGAAGGAGTGAGTCTCGGACAAGCAGGGTGCGTGTCGGGATGCACCAGAGGTGCTGGTGAGGAGCACCTGGTCATCGAGTGCACCAGAGGAGAAGTGAGGCTCGGACACGGTAAGCATGTCGAATTGCGGCCGGAGGCGTTGGTGAAGAGCGCCTGGATATTGGAGCACCGGAGTTAAAGTAAGTGTCAGTGAAGCAGTGTGCGTGCTTTAGTGGAACCTGTACCTGTGGAGGTGATCGACTGATCATCGTGTGCATTGGAAGAAAGTGAGTCTCTGCAGCGCGGTGTGCGTCTTTGTGCCAACGGAGACTGCAGGAAGGAGTGCCTGGTGAACTTGCACTCTGAGTCAACGTTAAGACTCATCAGCATTGTGTGTGTGGCTTCATGCCAGAAGAGACTCGGAGGGTGCTGTGGTGAATGTGCACCCGGAGTAACTTAGTCTTAGGGGCGTGGGGTACGTGTGCCCTGCAGCCTCCTGAAACCTTCCTAACAGTCGCGGCCAGGACCGGCAGCCCCGGAGGAGCTGAACTGCCTGGCCGAGCCACTGAGGCCCATTGAGGAAGTTCTACATGGTAGGCCCAGTCCTTTGAAGGAGGAGAGGAGAGTGGGGCCGCACCCACAGGTATCGTGGAACACTGCCTGGGTGGGGTGCGGGTTTGGAGGGACACTCTCTCTGCCTCTCTGTCCTTCTGGCGAAGTGAGCCTTTGCTTCGACTCAGGGTGGGGACCTTACTGACCAAAGGAGTGGCAGTACCGGGGCCAGAGTGAGAAGCTGTGATTTATGTCATCGTTGACCCATGTGGGGGCAACTGTTATTGAAGAGGTTGACTGTCGTAATACAGATTGACAATATTGCTGCTAACGAACTGCCGGACTGTCTTATGACGCCTGACAGTATTTCTGCATAGCAAAGTACACGATTGTAGCGCTACACATTGCATTATTTCTCCCTTGCAATGTAGAGGCTTGCAGTGGCCCGCATTGCATTAATTATTCATTGAAAAGTACATGATTGTAGCTACGCAATGCATTTTTCCTTACTTGCAAAGTACATGATTGTAGTGGTGCGAATTGCATTATTTCTTCATTGTAACGTACGTGATTGGGGTGTGATGCATTGCATTATTCCTTCATTGCGAAGTACATGTTTGTAGCGGTACGCATTGCATTATTTCTCCCATTGCAAAGTACCGGGGTGTATCCTTACGCATTGTATTATTTCTCCTTTGCTCAGCACAGGATTATATCATTACGCAGTGCACTATTGTCTGTCCATTGAAACGTGTGTGATTCTAGCATTACGACCAGCTTAGCATTTTAAAAGTGGTGGTTGGGATTTGGACCTACCAGCCAGCCGGGACAAATATTACCCTTTATTATATGTTGATTCTTGTATCGTGTAGTCTGATCATATATCTTTTTTTATAAAGTTTATACTCATTTTATCAAACTAGTGTGGAGTCCATTTGTGGTGTTACCAGTAGGTTGCTGTGGGCACACACTATACACTCGTGTCTTGGAGATAGGCCTGGCTGCTCTTGCCAAGCTACTAAGGGGGTGAGCAGGGCTATCTCTAACGGTGTTCTTACTTGGCCTGACGTTGAGTGGGGAGTCCTGTGTCGCGCATTTTGTGACAGTATTGCGGGACTGGGACTCCGACTTCCAACACGCGCCATGCACAGCCTTCGGCCCTACCTTAAAAAATGAGGGAGGGGGCCAAGCAGCCACCCTCCACACACACCGCAGGCTGAAATCAGCCCTGGGGACCCCAGCCCTGGGGCCAGGCCTAAATTCAATAGTGGAGGGGGGCATTACAATGTATGTATTTTTAATAGGGAGGGGGGCTGCACAGCCCCCCATCCCATCCGCAGGCCCTCGTCATGTCTCCTGAGTGCCACAAGGACACCCAGTGCTATGGGACCATGGAGAAGCTTCAAGACCTCAGCGATCCCAGCCAGCCCCCAACTCCTGCAGGAGCCAGCATTGCACTTGCAAGAAGGGAGCTGCTTGAAATAACAGCTCCCTGCTTGCTGGAGCAATGTTTTCATCTGTTTCACGCACACATATTTGCCTGCAGGAAAACAGATGGAAACTCCGCTTTCTGCAAACCGGAGCTGTTTGCTCCAGATTGCAGAAAGCAAACAAATACCTCCTGGTTGTGGGTACTTCGGGTGGTAGCAGGGGCCCGTCCTGAGGGGTGGTGGTCCCGAGGCCAACAAATGCTTCTCACGGGGGGGCCCTTGACACCCCTCCATTGTCAAACTTTTCCCAAGGGAGGTGGCAGTCCACTGGAACAAACCCCCTACATTATTTTTGGCCAGCCCCAGGGAGGTGGCGGTCCCCTGGTCTGTGGGGGGGCCGTGTGGGTCCCTGCATTAAGTTTATGTTTTGGCCTGAGGAGGTGGCGGTCTCCAAAGCAGACCCACCGGTATATATATTTTTAAGTCCTTCATGGAGGTGGCAGTCCCCAGGCTGTGGGGGGGATGTGCAGACCCCCATAGTAATTTTATTTGATTTGCCAGGGATGCAGATGCAGCACACATATAAAGCGGAAAAAAGAGGAGAAATAAAGATATTCCCCCTAGTTGCAACTCATCTGATGAGGCGTAGGTTTTTGGAGCATTCCCAGGTTCACCACTTCTGGTAGATCTGGGAATGCGTCAAAATCCATAATTGTTGAATGAGTACACCCATGGGAATCTCTCCTTGGTGCAGAGTAATATAATTCTGTGATTTGTGCTACATTGCATTTCTAAGATATATCAAGCTACTTCTTATTTTTAAGTTACGTTATTGTTGCACTATGTTGCGTGGTGCAGGGGCAATGCAAAGGAGCTCATAACTATATCCCTAAATGAGCTACACCTGGGCTATCTCTGGAGAGTCTCAGTTGAATAAATGGTGAGAGCAGTGCAGTTGCTAAGGTGGCATTCTGGCACTTGAAATTAATCACCAGCAGTAACAACATAAACCCTGCAACTGCTAACTATTTTGAGCATTATACTCATAGTCAAATCACATATCTAGACCTGTTACACCCGGAATAGAAACACACCTTATACATAAAGTTCAAGATAGAAACACTCCCAACTAGAGTATATCATTTCAAATGGGTTGCCCACCTGTCCCACGAAAGCACATGCACTTTAGGGGGCAAGAATACACTATTACATTTTGGGATTTTCTGTACAAAAACTGCTGTCCCAAGGCTGAATTGGTTTAACCCTATGTTTGTTAGGGTTGTATCATTATGCATTATTATTGTGCTAGAGGATGGATGATATTGATATAGTTAACACTGTTGCCTCCTAGTTATGGTCCATCTGGCTTATTCTAATAAAAGCACAAACAGTAGGTTGATATGCAGTACATATCTGGTAGGCTAATTTCATTTATTTTTATACAACAGATTGATGAAGTGTTGATGTTCTTTTTGTTTGATTTTATTGTTTAACTGTGATTTTAACATATATGCCCTTAGTTGTAATCAGCAAGCTTTTACTTGCATTTTGCCATTAGCTTTATCATTTAGATCTGCCTGTAATTCTGTGTCTGTATGTTAAGGCTATAAACTGAAACACTTACAATAAACTTTATGATCAGTGGCCAGAGGATGGAATAAGTGTTCATAATAATGATAAAGAAGCTGTTTATGATGTTGCACATTCATGTGTGCCTGTAAGAATAGTCCTCTCTGGTTGCACTATGCCTAAAGAATGTGAGCATACTAAATAACATGGGGAAAATAGCTTGACACCTTGTTACATACAAAGGGCATCCACAAACATAGTGAAGAGAGAGGAAAAGTCAAAGGGTCAAGAAAGAAAACAACACTGCTGGATGGCTTTTCTACAGCTATGGGTAACTTCAATTCAAAAGATATGTCATGACTAAGTGTTGTCACCATATAATTCTGCTTTAACAGAGGTTACCACGGCACACAGAGAGAAGTAACACAGGGGCTCTGCGGAATTGAATGGACATGGCTAAATTAAGGCAGAACAAATGAGAATTAGGAACTGGGAAACAAGCTTGTCTGGTCACCCTGGAGGAGTGTCCAACAGCTCATACGAGCAAGGCAGCTGAAGACTAGCCCACAGGAAGCTAACACCCAGAAGTAACAGAAAGTGGCGCCTGACTGACCCTCTGTTGAAAGGAAAAGTATACATCACTACACAGGGCAATATCATTCATGTTCTGTGCCCTGTTTACTGGAACCTCAACCTTTATGCCTTTAGAGATTAACACCCATTCACAGCAGATACCTGTCACAGCAGATCTCATCAGCATTGACAATGCCAATGTGATAGGGATTACACTAAGTTTTTATTTTAGTTTCCCCCTTTTAACTTAGCATCTTTTTAAGATGGTGGTTTCAATATGTTTTTTTCTAACACGAGTAAATGTCATGCACACATTTATTTTTGGTAGACATTGTCGTTCTGTAGTCTACATTGTTAGTTCCAGGGACAAATATACTAGAATGCAATGACCTTGATATTTTTATGCTTGTAGGAGACAACTCTTTTTGGTCAGTCTAAGTAAAACCTGTTTTTCTGCGTCCCTACCAGAATGAGATACAGGTGGTGTTTTATCATTTGAACAGTGTCAGTCTTGAATTTGGTGGGAGGCCCATCACACCAGAATTATCATGGAAGATGCTGAGAGCTATGACTGAGATTCAGCTCTGCAGGCCCTGACAGAAGATAGCTGTGCAGGCAGATATGTGCTGGCTTCCAAACTCAGGTGGAGTACATCTGTTAATGCAGTAATGCCGGCTCTCCGAGACATTACACCAAGGTATGGAGGTTAGATCATTCCAACAGGGTCTGGAAGAAGGTTACTCCCTCTATACTCTTGCTAGTTTGCTAGTGTGGTGGTATTAGCAATAGATAGGAGTAATATTAGGAACAATCAACATGGTTGAATTGTTTGCGTTTTTCACCATTCTAATAACACTTTAAACAATTAAGTGTCTCATCCAGCTAATAACTGCAGTTCATGTATTATTTACAAGGTTTAGGTATTTTCAATATACATTTGAAAATGTATTATGGTCTCTTCCCTTTGTGAAACTTTTGTCATTCAAAAGTGACAAACAAAAGGGTTATATCTGTTTCCATGAATTTCTTGAGAATACGAGTGGTCATGTTTGAGGTCACCAACAACATTTGCAACTCTGGAGGTTTTGTAGATTTAGATGTGGTACTGTGATCTAGCCGAACCAACATTTACTGATGATATAAGAAGACTCAGGGGCATATTTACAATAAAGTGGCAAAGTGTGTCAATAAGACAAGGCTAATGACACCCTTCGTCACTTTAGAAATACAGGGCTGCACCATATTTACCAGAATATGGTGCAGCCCTGCATTTCCCCCTGAACTGGTGCTAAATTTAGCAGCCTAACACCAACGCAGGCACCCTTGCACCATAGTGCAAGGGTGCCTGTGTTGAGGGGAAGATTTAATATGTGCGGGAAGGTGCCCCTTCCTGCACATGCACAATCTTTAAATGCTGTTTTGTAACATCTATGTGTGCTGCTTAATGCAGCACACATAGAAGTTCCAAAACTGCTTTTTTTTTTTTAAATGATTGTTTATGTGCAGAAAGGGACACCTTTGTGCACATAAACAATCATTGGTGTTTTGCTGTTTCCATGTGTGCTGCTCAAGGCAGCACACATGGAAACAGCAAAAACGAGAAGAAATAAAGCATTTCTCCTCATTTTGCCAGGGTAAAACCAGGTTTTAATTTTGGCGCTACCTCCTGTTTATGCTGCTCTTGTAAATAGGGGGCAGAGTCAAAATCAATGGGTCTTGTAGTGGAATTCCCACTAGAACACCCATTTCCTGCCCCTTTCACACTAAGGGGCCAGTTACGATAGCGGTCGGAATGGCTCCGAATGGCATTTGGTTCATCCGAATCTGATTTGGAACCCTCCTTTCCGACCAACTTGGACACATTTCCGAATGACCGATTATGAAGGTTGGAAACCGTTCGGACTTGCCGACTCAACACCGAATGGCATTTAGAGTAATCGGCCAGAGCGGACTCGTACAGGTCTATGGACCATGTTTCCAACCGAGCGATAACAATGTCGGATACGGACAGCCTTTCCAAATAGGTTGTTCCGGCATGGATCAGCTGAAAGTATCTGGCTTTGGGGGCCCGTAGCAGGCCCCCCCTTTACCCAAGGGTCTCCGAAAGGGGCCCATGGGGGTACCCCTGGGTCCCTCTTTCCATTTCCAACCCCCACATTGTGGCTGGCACCATGGGGTGCCCACCACAGGGTGCACGATTTTCCACCAACACCCCTTTCTTCAATGGAAGCCTGTGTTGTCAGTCTGAACAAGGGCTCCCATTGAACAGTCGTGGGAGTGCTGCGGGGCAGTGGGGGGTAATTTGTTTTATTTATTTACTTAACTCCGGTCGGCCGTATGCCGGAGTTTACTCCTTCAAAGAATCCGTAGAAAGCATAGTTGTTATAGGCCCCTAGGCTCAGAAGACTGTGCATCAGGAGTAGCACATCAGAACACTGATTAGGGCACTGCTGAAAATCAAATTGGAATAGCTGTGTTTTTACTATCATTTTCATTTTGCTATGCTCATTAATGTGTGATCATTCCTCGCTTGCCTTACTGGTACCAAAAATACTTTGTTTTTGCCTGGTCATTCCCTGGCATCCAAGTGGGGGGGGGCATTATGTTCTCAATACATGCAGGACTCCTTGCACTACTGACTATGAGGACTGGACTGATAAAGACCATAGTTGGGATTAAAAAGGTCAAAATACAGCTATCTCCTGGTCAACATCTGCAGTGTGAGGAGACTGTACAAAACAACTTAGACAGAAGCTTCATGAAACCTATCTTGGGAGGGCAGGTGAACTTTAAGTGCGTTAGGGAAGATTTGGTTGCATATCTTATCTAACCTTCTGCTATGGTTGAGACCCATCCTGAATTGGTCACTGATAACCTTCTTCTTTATAAAGAATAAAAGGCATCTTGTCAGTGCTTCTTTGAACAGTGGCAGAGCTCAGGGTTTCATTCTTATTTGTTCCCTTAGTGATTGTGTGCTTTCTTATATGGTTGCTGTGTTCCTTATCTATAATATATACTGTTTGTGGTAACCTGACTCCAGTGTTGTGTCTATTCCTTCCAGAAGAGTGAACAACAGCACTGTGCATTGACCCTTGGATCTTTGTGGCTTGTTCAACCCTCTCTCTGGTTGTGAGTCAGGCAGGTGGGTTTCACAGTAGAATGGGTTAAACAAAGAAGGAAATAGAGTGATAATGAGATAAAGCAACAATTAAAAAGGACCTGCAAGAGGTTACATGGGCAGGGAGTGTATGGTGGTGGATGAAAGAGGCATGAGTTGGAATCAAGAATAGATAGCATTGGTATTCGGCATCACCGACATTGACCAGTGAAGGTCTCCCAAGGAACTTTTGGGCCTAAGCACTTATCCTTTTAAAAATTAAACATTGACAACAGGGATGACATGCGGTAAAGTACCTACATTTCAAACTTAGACACACACAATCCTAAATTCTAATCTTTAACTGACCAAATGGTGTGATATTGGGATCCATGATGATCTTCCTGCTCCTAATATATTTATCTGTCAGTATTTGGGGCCTTTAGGAAGGCTCTGCATACCAGCATTGAAAACATACATTTGGTGTTTGGGATATACTTGAAAAAAAACACTCAACGAAGAAATGTATTACCATAAAGCCATTAAAAAGAACCATTAACAATTTATATGTTTATTTCAAGTTTTTACTATTACTCTATTTTAAAGAGATGCACCCACACCTCTGTTTCACTGCTCCTCCCTCATGTCTGTGTCTTCTCAAGTTTGTTTTTTGTGTTTAATATTGTGACGTCAGTGGGTTTTGTTGGTTATGGAGTCCTAGTTACAATCCGGTGCCGGGTATTTGCTGCAAAAGACAGGATGAAAAGGGCATGATTAGTGATGAAAGATGATCACCGAAAATTAACCGAAGTGCTTTCCTCAGTTTTTAACTGGTTCAATACATGCCACATTTTCATACGAAAAAGGGTTCCCCTGCGAAAAATGGATTCTAGGTCCAACCTGTTTAGTAAGTCGGTTCATTCATTATACAGAAACTTTATTTAAGCAAATACTGAAGCTACAGACCACAAAATTAACTTTAAAACCACCCTGGGTTATAATAAATACCTTACAGGGATTTTCTTCTGATATATTTTATAGCTTGAAGTCTGAGAAGCATTTGACTAAAATGTACTCTATAGCAAAATTATCATTTTGCTAATTATCTTTCAGTGCACACTATGGCGCTGTGTTATGCATGAAAGAGCCTGTGAAAGATAAGAGAATATAAAGGGGAAATGTTTTCCGTAATGGGATTACAGAATGAAAACAGAATGTTATGTAAATGTGCTAATTACTACAAGACTTGTCTGGAAAGGTAGGTTGGCAGAAGTCAATAATTAGATTCCCCGAGTTACAATTTATAAGCGTGGGCCCGGGTAACATTTTCTAATCTACATCGCTCTCGGGTACGGAGCCGAGAGTTATCTTTGATCGACACACTCAGCAACTTGTTCATTTTAATTATTTATTTAACGTGAAACATTATCATCATGTGAAAATTGACTCCTAAGATCTGATATGATTACCTGGGAGCTTGCAGAAAGTGTAGGAGGGCTATCTAAAACGCATACACCCTCCTCTTCCTGTATCCAGGCAGTACAGGTGTGAATTAATTTTATTATTAGATTAGACAAAAATATGTTTTTCCATATGCTTAGTTTGGAATTATTGATTAAAAATATAATATGCATGCCTGTGCTAATCACAACAGAGGACTTGCGAGCAAACTCGTGATTAGCCATTTTAATCATGGAAGCACAGCTGTCCGTGGGAACACAGTGGTGCACGCATGTGCACTAATGCATTTCTGCAAAGGTGTTCATTGTTCATGAACCATCTAAAGGTTTTTACTTCTCATGGCCTATTAGATCTCTTTGCCAAGCACTGGATTCCCTCTCATTCTCTGTAATGGACAGTTCAAAACCCTTTCTGTAATATTGAGAGGTTTTTGGTCAAATCGGTGCCAGATGGAGGAAGGCATTCCACACTAGATGATTGTGACAATTTGTGCTACAAAATAATTATGCTTTGGCAGGTCAGGGACTTGAAGCACAACCACACTGCAAGTACACAAAAAGTTGCGAATGTGTTTTCAAACCTGCAAAACACATTTGCAATGTCACAGACACCACAAAATGCAAATTGTTTTTGCAGTGAAATATCAACTCACTGTTGAACTGTGAGCCTGTTAGTAAAATGACATGATATTATCAACAGCAAAAGTTTGCAAGACAGGTTAGCAAATAAGCTCTTGTAATTCAATTTTAACAGGCAAGAAAAACCTAAAATTTATGAACTGCGCAAAAATTATTTGAACGGGTGCAAGATTTGGCCATGAGCAAGCCAGGAATCTAAAGGTAAAATATAGGATAATGCCTGTGAGAAATTGGGGAGACAGCCTTTACAACGAAACTATTACAACGCATGCTATTAGATCGCATGTCGTTGCAACACAAAAGGTGTGCAGCAGTGGGTAGAAGGTGTTGGATTTAACTCCAACACCTTCCCTATTGTTGCACACACTGGAGTTGGAATAGAAAATTAATCTATTCCAACTTCCTGTGCCACCCACAGAATGTCGGAATAAAAGTTTGTGTTGCAACAGCATGCAATGTAATGGCAAGCGTTGTAACGTCACCTATTCGAGAAATTGTGTTATCAGTTGAAAGGGGTGTAGGCCCCACTCACAAAGTAAACACAATACTTATCAGAGTGAATCACAAAAGTCTCTAAATTAACCTGTAGTTAACCCTCTGGTAGCTTGCCACGAAAGAACTCAGGCTTAGCTTTAGGGCAATATGTTAAGTATTTATGGAGCACACAAACAGTAATAAAGCAAAAACACAACACAAGAAAAATACTAAACCAATTTAGACAAATTCAGTAAATTTTAATAAATAAAATGACACCAGAACACCAACAATCCCATTAATGGAACCGAGTACCACTTACTGTTATCTGGTTGTATTAGAAAAGGGAAAGCCACAAGTTCGGGGGATGGAGAGTGTGTCGGATAGAGTAACCAAGTTTGTTCCGCTAAAAAGTTACCTTCTCAAGTCCAGTGCAAAAGGTGCTGTTTGGGTTAGCAGGGGCCTGAGGAGGAGGTTGTCAGTGCGAAGAGTAGGTCAAGCATTACAGACAGTCATTGCCCGAAGAGCTGGTCATCACTGAAACTTTGTGTTGGTTGGTCGTCACGTATGGTCACTGTCAGTGAGAAGTTCAGGTCTCACATTACCGGCCTTCATAGACAGTTGCTGTTGGTGAAAAGAACTGTAGCTTTGCATTGGTGGTCATCGCTGGCAGCTGATGTTTGGTGTGAAGAGGTCACTTTAAGGCCGTGAGGAGTCTCATCTTTTATTCAGGAGGAGTTTTCACTGATGCCTGCCAAGGGTGCAGGAACTGAGGACTCACTCCTCCAGAGGCCAGCAGCTGGGCTAGTTGCAGGTCCAAGCAGGTCCAGTTAATACTCGTCAGCTGGGCAGCTGCAAGCTGGCTTCTGGAAGCTTGTTATGTCCCTCTAGCTCACACAGGTGATCAGCCAACTGCTCCTTGCAGTCACGCCAGGTATACTGGGTTCAATTTTCCTTCTTCAGTCAGCATGGCAGTCCTTCTTCCTCTGAAAGCATCACAGTACTTCTTCTGAATCATCCACAGGTCCAGGATTGTTCTGATGAGAGGCTGTGAAGGTCCCACTTTTATATCTTTTGCCAGTCTTTTTTGTTAGGGAATTCCCTGGCCTGTCCCCAAAACAGGTTCTAGTCAGTTATTCTGCGTCCCCTGGGCCTAGCTTCATGCTGTCTAGGGTGACAAAGGCAAGTGCAGGCTTAATTTTGGGTTCCTATGAGCTAAAGACAGGACCCTCTGTAATGTAATCAGGGCAGGGTACAGCTTCTCCCAAGCCATCTTGTAAGGAAGACCCTCTTCCCTACACTTGGGCTTCCATTGTCTCACTGACTGGAAGTAATACACACCTGTATGAAGCTGGCTCTCTATAAGGTGTACTAAAAGGAAGTGTACTGTACAGAGAGCTCAAAGAATCCCTAAATGGTACACAGAGGTAAAAGCAGATCATTCAAATGCACTTTTTGTGGTAGTGTGGGTGATCTGTTAGGCTTATCGGAGGGTAGTGCTAAGCATTTGTTGTGCTCATAGAGGTAATAAAGGAGACACCCACTCAAGAACAAATCCGAGACCAATTTGTAAACATAAAGTGTATTTTTGTGTATTTTTTAAGACCAAGAACACAGTTCTAGTGTAAGTAAAATTTTTCAAATATATCACTTTTGTGCGCAATTACACACCATAGGAATTAATGTGGAAAAAGAGGAAAAATGCATATAAAATCAGACTATGCTTTCACTAAGTTTACCTTCTTGTTTCAGGTCGATGTCGGGACCAGGCCCATTGTTCCAGCAGGAAAAGTTCAGGAGTGTCCAGGATCAGGCAGGAGCAGAGTGATGAGGCCACTTGAAAATGTACTGCACAGGTGGATTTACTGGTAAGTTCTGTGGGTTTCCTTGGAGGGAGGAAGTTGCAAGGGCCTGGGGACCATGGGAGCAGAGCTGACTGGTCAGTGCTGGGGCCGGTGGGGCCAGGTGTGGAGCAAACAGGACAGCTGGGCGTTGTGCGTCATCAGGTCCTCACAATCAGGAGCAGGCAACTTGGAGAGGCTATCTCAACAGCGGGCCAATCAGGAAGTGATTCTCAGGTGTCTCCATATCCCTCAACAGGTGCTTGCTTCTGGTGCTTTGGAAGTCCGAAGTGGACTCCTCTTCTTGGTTTTTACCTTTGGGTGTCTGGGTATTGGTACACCATAGCACCAGTAGGTCCTGGTGCCTCTGAACCTGGTTGAGAGGCAGGTCTGACCATCTGGAGATGTTCGGTGTTGTATCAAGGTCGTTGGGGAGCAGCAAGTCAACAAGCCAGACTTCACGGGATTGGTGCCTGTGTGCAGGGGATTGATGCCTTCACTCCAAGGGAGTTTCTTGGTGATTTCTCAAAGGTTTTAGGTGCTCCAGAGCTCAAGACTCAACAGTTGGCAGCCATTGTCGAGCCCTTAGAGCAGCTGGCAGGGTTTGGTGCCTTTTTCTTCCATGGCAGGGCTAGTACAGCAGGTCTTCTTAGTCCTGGTCTTCTTTGGTCCAATGAATCTGAGGTTCAGGATTTGGGAGCCCCCTAAATATTGAATTTAGGGGTGGTACAAGGAGAGACAGGTAATAGCCAAAGGGCTATCTACCTTTAGGGTGCTGATGGAGCAGGTAGCACAAAATGTTGTATACCTCCTTCATTATGCAAAAAAATACTAGTTATATAATCTATTAACTATAATATTATTAAACATGTGCTGCATGTATATCAACCAACATTATTACATTTTGAATTACACGTGGGATTTGCATTTTGCATGGCTAAATTACCTTTAAAACTAAAATCTGTATGCATACTAACAATAGTGTATGTGGTAATAAAGTACTGCATGATATATGTTGCTTTTGTAATGTTGCCCCATGAGGAGGATCGAAAGGGTGAATATAATGGCTTTAAATGTTGCCATATGCTAGATAAATACAAGCACATAGAGGGATTAGTAAGGGGTTAACATTAGATTCATTATTTCTATGTATTAATTACTCTTTTGTGTTTGTTTCGCTTAAGTTGGCATTTGGGCCTAAATTTAAGATGGCTGCTGTCACCTCACAACGAAGTGGCCACTGTCTCATGAGGCCCGGAGTGAGCTACGCATGCGCGAGAAATCTCCTAAACCTCGTCACAACCTTTGTTCACCATGTACCCGAGCAAGGCTAGGATACGGGATGTCTGCCAAGACAAGAGAACAATCAACCTTACAATAAACCGGAACAAGCCGACTCTTTGACTAACCAGTGACCTCACCCCTCGAACTGTACTGAGAACCTTAAAATTGAATCGGACGATCTCATCCATCCAATCATGACTGTTCTAAAACTTTCAATTGAATCTTCTTTACTTCATTGTATTATAAAAGGAGTAGTAGAATAGAGTGGATGTGTTGCGTTAGGTTGCATTGAGTTGCATGACTTGCATTACGTTGCTGATTCATCGCTCCTGAATCCTTGAGGGTCCAGATGCTGCCTGATCATCTGATGACTGTAACGTGCTGAGCAACGAACTTTGAGCTTTGGCCTGCTTTCGGACGATTTACAACAAAAATTTGATTATGCAGAGCCAATGAATTAGAGGACTCCAAATAGCCAGATTAGGTAAATATGATGTTCTGCGATTTACTCAAAATTTGATATAAAACGTTCTAAACTTTGACGAGACAAATGCAAATATAAAAATTTAGATAAACAATTATTGATTAACGATAAAGCATGAGTTGTGAGTTTTCATTTAGAGAAAGATTCTGAAGTCTTAAAATGTGTTTTAGCTGGTTCTAAATCACCATCAACCAATCCAACTAAATTGGTCCGTTGACCAAGTGGGAGGAGTGTCTTGATGTTTAGGATTAAGGATCTGTAGGTGAAGGAAACTGGAAAACACACGGAACAGCAACAAGACGCCAGACAGCCACACTGCCTACAAAGACGCCATCCGCAACCACCACCACCTCATCAGGACCGCCAAAAGGACCTCCTTCACAGACCGCCTTGACAACAACGCACACAACAGCAAGGAGGTCTTCACCATCGTGAAGGAACTCTCCAACCCCAGATCCAACGCCAACGACATCCCACCATCACAAGCCCTGTGCGACTAACTCGCCACCTTCTTCCACCAGAAATTCACCGACATCCACGACAGCTTCAGACCCCGGATGACCCCTGCCGACCACACCGCACCAAACCCACCGCACCCCGACACCCACGACACCCTGACATCGCGGGGCCAACGTGAGCATAGAGGACACAATCAAGACCATGGGATCAATCCACTCCGGTTCCCCCTCCGACCCCCTCCCACACCACATCTTCAACAAAGCCAGCAAGTCCATCGCACCCCACCTGCACAAAATCATCAACCTCTCCTTCGAGACCGCCACCTTCCCTGAGAATTGGAAGCACGCAGAGATCAATGCCCTACTGAAGAAACCCAAAGCAGACCTGAGCGACCTCAAAAACGTCCGGCCCGACTCCTTGCTCCTGTTCCCAGCTAAGGTCATCGAGAAGATAGTAAACACCCAGCTCACTCGACACCTCGAAGACAACAACATCCTAGACCCATCACAATCAGGATTCTGCAGCAACCACAGTACCAAGACCGCCCTCATCGCCGCCACAGATGACATCAGGATCCTGCTAGACAACGGCGAGACGGCGGCCCTCATCCTCCTAGACCTCTCTGCCGCCTTCGACACCGTCTGCCACCGCACACTACGCATGCGCCTCCACGACGCAGGGATCCAAAACAAGGCCCTGGACTGGACCACCTCCTTCCTCTCCGGCAGAACTCAGAGAGTCCGCCACCCCCGTTCTGCTCCAAGGCCTTCAATATCATCTGCGGCGTCCCACAGGGATCCTCCCTAAGCCCGACACTGTTCAACGTCTACATGGCACCACTAGCACACCTCGTCCGACAGCATGACCTCAACATAATCTCCTACGCCGACGACACTCAGCTGATCCTCTCCCTCACCAAGGACCCCCTCACCGCCAAATCCAACCTCCACCAGGGAATGAAGGCTGTCGCCGACTGGATGGAGGACAGCTGCCTCAAACTGAACACAGACAAAACGGAAATCCTCATTCTCGGGTCCAACCCCTCCGCTTGGGATGACTCTTGGTGGCCCACATCACTGGGGTCCCCCCCCAGCCCCCACCGACCACGCACGCAACTTGGGAGTCATCCTCGACTCGAAACTCTCCATGACCAAACAAGTCAACGCAGTCTCCTCCACCTGTTTCAATACCCTCCGCATGCTCCGCAAGATCTTCAGATGGATCCCGACAAACACAAGGAAAACAGTCACCCAGGCCCCGGTCAGCAGCAGGCTCGACTACGGAAACGCCCTCTACGCCGGAACCTCGTCCAAGCTCATGAGCAGACTACAGAGAATCCAGAATGCCTCTGCACGCCTGTTCCTTGACGTCCCGCACCGCGACCACATCACCCCCCACCTGAAGAACCTGCACTGGCTCCCCGTCGACAAAAGAATCTCCTTCAAGCTCCTGATCCACGCACACAAGGCACTCCACAAAACCGGTCCAGCCTATCTCAACAGCCGACTCTCCTTCTACGTACCCAACAGAAAACTCCGCTCCGCTGACCATGCCCTGGCGACGGTCCCACGCATCCGGAGAACTACTTCCGGAGGCAGATCCTTCTCCCATCGCACCGCCAAGACCTGGAACACCCTCCCCCTCCACCTACGTCAAACCGAAGACCCGCTGACCTTCAGGAGACAACTCAAGATCTGGCTCTTTGACCACTAACAGCTAACCGCCCCCCCCCCCAGCACCTTGAGTGCGCTTTACAAGTTACATGATTGATTGATTGATTGATTAATGTATATTTTGTAAAATAACTTTTCTTTCCCTATAGGTTATAAGGTGTTCCCCCCACATGTACGGCGCTTGAATTTCTTATCCCTCTTGTGTGTGCAGACCAGTGGAGAAAGTAGTATGAGTGTTGTTGTTATGGGCCCCACCAATGACTGCATGTGTGAATTAGATAGTGTGACGTCGGGTCTACGACCCAGGGAGGATATTGGTACATGTTGTTCCCCATTACCCGGTCTTGCGCTGGATCAGTTTTTCTGGTAGCAGAGTTATGGTTTTTATTGTTTTGGTTTGGTGATTATTGCTTGTAAATTGCTTATCAATTATTGATTATTGATTAGTATTGGTTTACGTATTAACACTCTATGTTGAGTCACATCGAGTTCTATGTTGTTTGACGGCTTCTGGGATGTAGGAAGTCGGAAGTTTGTAACAGTTTCGTAGTAGAGCAGAGGCAAGCGCTGCTCTCGGGAAAGACGGAATTGTTGTTGCCCTGTAGGTACACGGCGAAAACGTGTGACGATTGGAGTTGCACGACGCATTGTCTGGGTTCGATTCGGTAACATCGTCGTGTGTTGCCATTAGGGATATTTTCTGTATGGGAGAAATGTATGGTAGCGAAGGTCACCTGTGAAAATTTGGTCTTAGGTACCAGGAGTCCAAAAGGCACTCTGATTACGCTTATCACTGGAAAGGTAATAGGTGTTCCCTAAGCTTGATAGAAGGATAAAGTAGAGGGAAGTGCTACTTTATTAACGAGTGTAATAATCCTGTGGTAGGGCAGAGGTAAGCGCTGCTCTCGGGAAAGACAGAATTCTGTGTGAATGAACTACATTTTCCGTATGAAAGTGCGTGGATGAAATAGCATTCAGGTCAATTGCGAAACTCTGATTTTATTTCTCAGGAGCATTGGGTCTCCAACTAGGTGTCTTAATTCTAGAGAAACAGTTAGCTAATGCTTGCTAGAAGGGTAAGGTAGAGGGATGTGCTACTTTATCAACGGATGTAACGATTCCGTAGTAGGGCAGAGGTAGGCGCTGCTCTCGGGAAAGACGGAATTCTTGTGAGAAAGGTCATTTACTATTCTTGTTTAGCGAAACAGACAATGGTGGCATTTTTATGTCGTTACTAACAGATTTGTGAGTCAGAAAAAACGTAAGAAAAGCTTACCGATAAATTTTGTAAAGGAGGAGTCAGCAGGAGTAGGTGCCGCGACAGCGAGAAAAGCTGACGTCAGAAAGACCACACTGGGATTGTCTAGTCAGTAAGAAACATAGACGCTCCTGATTGGTGCATTAGTGTGAATCGCGCTGGGATTGGAGAATTACAGAAGTGACATAGACGTTCCGGATTGGTGCGTTAGTGTGAGTAGCGCTACGATTGGATAAGACAACAGAATAGTCGTAGGAGAAACCTAGCGATACACAGAATAGACAAAATGATGTATTACGATCCACCAGAAAAAGAGAATGAGTCCTGGTTTGGAAAAATCAAGGGTTTATTTAAGAAGGACAAACCGATTGTGACTAGGGAAGGACAATTACTTCCCCCACCAAAATAACCCGCCTCCTTTATGGTTGCGAAATATGGATATCATACATGTATTTGGTTGGACAATTGGGCAAAGTATACAAAAGATGATGGAGTTTTAGCATTTCCAGAACATGGTTTGTTCAATTTAGCGGTTTTAAGAAACTTGAGAGAGAGAATGATGAATCTAGAACCGAGACCTAGGCCAACTCAGTTTAAAGCATTGACAGAATGGGAAGACGAGATGCATGACAGAGTAAGACAAAGGAGTGGAGGAAGGTATAGGTACATGTTTGGTAGATCATATGGACAGGAGAATCATGATGACAGAATGAGGAGATAGCGAAGTGCAAATAAGGCTGTTGGTTTGTTTCCTGTGAGACATGCTGAAGAAGTTAGTGGTAGAATATATTCGGAAAAGAGAAATAACATAGAGTCAGGAGAGTATTGAGTGCATAAATCGGAGGATGATGTTCTTGATGACATGTTTTATAAAAATCCACCCCCGTATCAAGCAAATTCTGACATATTGACACCAAGTGCCCCAATGAGAGAGACTCTGCGAAACATAAAAATTGAATCAGTACCACAAGAGATAGGAAGAAATAGTTCATCCAGAGAGATAGAGAAAAAACAGGATGTTAAAAAAAGTGATGAAAATTCGGTAGAATTTGCGAAAACAACTCTAGAATTAACTGAGAAGATTAGGGAATTGACTAAAAACTTAGAAGCCGTAACTGTTCCTGTAACTATAGGACTTGTGATGCCTATTTATGATAAACAAAAGGATGGTGAGCATTGTCTGATGGTCCCTTATAACAGTAATAAACAGATTGAGAGAAAGAGTTTAGACGAAAACCCATGGAGACAAACAGCAATTACATCAGAGCAAAGTACGCCTAAAAACTTGACAGTAAATCCAAGATCAGTGGAAAGACTAATAATGACTACAGAATCTGTTTCAGAAACACCAAAAGATTTAAAGCAAGGTAATGAGGAAAAACCAGTAGGACCCACTTCGGAAGAATTAAGTAAATGGTTGAGGAGCTTACAGAGAAAAGACAGAGAATCCCAATCTATAGATGTGGCCTAGCTAAAGATGGTTTTAGAAGAATTAATAGTAGGGACTATCCCCACAGAGAAGTTAAAAACCTATCAGGATGAAGAGTTATTATTTCTATGCAAAAGCATAACTTGGAGAGCAAATAATCAATATGAAAGACTAGAAGAAGTGGCAAATGAAATGGGTATTGACATTGAAAGAGTAAAAGCTTTACAAAAACCATATCGAGTAGATTTTTCTGAAAAAGATATTGAAAATCTGAACACCACAGGACGAATAACTTAGATTAAAGACATAATCATTTTTTTAAGAAAATGGGGAGATGTGGATAAATGGAGAAGTAGGTGGTATCGAAAATGAGATGATGCCTCAGACAAAACGTTTCCAGCTTTTCCAATGAGAGAGAAGGAAAAGGTAGTAACAGAATGCCCTATGAGAGAAATTCCAGGTGGAGGATATGTACATGTCCCTTGGACTAGACAAGATATTTTGTCATTTACAAATGATTTTCCTCGACTACGCGAAAAGCCAGTCGAGTGGTATAGGCAAGTGGATAGGATTGTAAAATTATCAAAAGTCTTGTGGATTGACTTAAATAGTCTATTTGTCATAATAGTACCAGCAGATTTATGGACCGAGTGTAAAATTATGATAAATTGGCCTACACAAGAATACCCTAGAGACCCGAAAACAGGTGCGACTGATCCAGAGGTGATGAAAAAATATGAACAAGTAATTACTTTTCTGAAAAACAAAGTACCTCCCAAAGAGACTGATTGGGTAAAAATTGACCGAACTCATCAAGAAACTAAGGAATTGGTGCATGCCTACTATGAAAGGTTGATCCTTGCCTTTAAGCAGTTTAGTGGTGACGAAAACTTAAGCGAAAAGGATTTAAGTCATTTTGTATACAGATTTGTATATGGCCTGCGTCCAGAAATAAGCTAAATGATTAAGCAGCATACAGTGGATTGGCAAAATAAGAAAATAGACGAAGTACTAAGACATGCAAAATATTTTAGTGATGAAATTTAAGCCAAGCAGTGTAAATGAAAAGAAAAGGCTACATGGGCACAGGTAAAAGTGGCAGAAAGACAGGAAGCTCAGCTGATTGAGCAAGCAAATAGTGAAGGACCAAAACCTAAATTTAATGCTGGAAAAGGAAAGGGACAATTCAATATAGAAGAAGCCAAAAAGAAATGGCCATGTCATAATTGCGGAAGAATAGGGCACTGGAAATCCGAGTGTAAATTTCCCCCGAATACTAATGGTGATAATGCATCATTGAATCCACAGGTGCAGAAAGAGGTGAGTTGTCAACCGCAGCGACAGCAGCAGGTTGTTACCCAACAGAATCAGGTACCAAAACCGCCTTTTCCACAGAGCGTAAATTCACAGAAATACAGTAATGAGACAGGATTCTTCAACGAAGAACAGGTAACTAAGCTGCCGCGTGCTAGCGCTGTTTCGCAGTATTGGCTACAACGCGATGAGAGTGAGTCAGAAGAAAATTATTGACGGTGCAGAGGGGAGGAAGAAGAGTGCGTACTTGGCGCAACTCTAGAAGTAGGCCAGACAGGCCCTTTTGTGGACGGAAAGGTAAATGATGAACATATTACTTTCCCAGTAGATACTGGTGCTACACGATCAACTGTTAGGTCAGCTGATGTTAAGAACCTTCCTCTCTCGGACGAAACAATCCAAGTGGTTGGAGTATCCAATAGACAGATTAAAACGTATCTCACAGAACCAGTGAAAGTCAATATAGGGAGATTTTCTGAAATGCACCGCTTTGTCATGTGCGATTCAAGTCCTGTAAATTTGTTAGGAAGAGACTTACTGTGCAAGATGAATTGCACAATATTTTGTACCCCTGATGGTATAGCTTTTGAGACCCCTGATGAAGACGTACTGTATAAAATGACTATGGCTAATACGGAATCTGAAATTACTGAAGCATTTGCTGTATTTAACCCTGAAGAACTACCAAAAGAACTGAAAAGGACAGTAAAGGCAGAGGTCTGGAATTTCACAGGAGAAGATGTAGGATTAATGAAAAATGTGGATCCCATAAAAGTAACACTGGAGGAAGGAATAAGCTACCCAAATGTTCCTCAATATAAATTGACACCCGAGATAATTGAAGGAGTTACTCCTATAATCGAGAAAATGATTAAACAAGGTATTTTGAGAGAAATAATGAGTAGTCCATGTAATTCACCAATTATGGGCCTGAAGAAGCCTAATGGAACATTTAGAATAGTCCAAGATCTGAGAAAAATAAACAAAATTGTTGTGTCATGTTGTCCTATTGTGCCAAATCCATCTGTGATTTTGTATCAGATTCCTCATGATGCAGAATGGTATACAGTAATTGTGTCATGCTTTCTTTTACATCCCATGTCACCATGACAGTCAGCAGATTTTTGCGTTCCGGTTTGGCGAACGTATTTTGGCATGGTGCCGAGTTCCACAGGGGTATACAGAAAGCCCCTCGACATTTAATCAGATATTGAAAAAGTCATCTGGCAGATGGAGGACTTGAAGTATCCCCATCTAAATTGCAATTTTGTCAAAAAGAAGTACACTAGCTAGGTCATAAAATTGAAAAGGGACTGAGAAAGATAACTACAGACAGAATCAGGCTAATAAAAGGAATGAGAGCCCCAATGATGCAAAGAGAAGTGAGAATGTTTCTTGGAATGGTTGGATATTGTCGTCAGTGGATAAGTAACTTTTCCCTGATCGCAAAACCTTTGGTTCGCCTGACGAGAAGTGATGTGAAAGATCCCATTGAATTAAATAGAGAAGAGTTGACAGCCTTTAAACAATTGAGAGACGGTTTCTGTGAAGCGCCAGCATTAAGCATGCCAGATTACAATAAGGAGTTCGAACTTGACTGCAGTGAGAGGAATGGATGTGCACTCTCTGTATTAATACAGAAACATGGAAAATTGAGAAGACCAATTGCATATTTTTCGGCTATGTTAGACCCTGTAGCTGTAGCATTACCTGGTTGTCTGAAAGTAGTAGCTGCTACCTGTAAGAGTCTGGAACAGAGAGAAGGAATTGTGATGGGATATCCTGTGCGAGTGTTTGTACCTCATGATTTGGTAATCCTTTTAACAAGGAGCCGCACTCAGTTCATGACACATAGTCGGCTGACTAAATAGGAGAAGGTCACATTAGTTGCAACGAACATGAACCTTGTGAGATGCCTGAATGTGAATCCTTCCACGTTATTGCCTGATCCTGAGAATGTAAAAGTCAGGGACGAAGTGGATCATGATTGTTTGGATGTACTCGATTTCTGTACCAAACCACGTCCCGATATAAAAGATGTACCTTTGTCAGAGAGTGACTTTGTGATGTTTGTGGACGGGTCATGCTTGAGAACAGACGAAGGAATTATGAGTGCAGCATATGCAGTATTCACAGTTGCAGTGATGATGGAAGCATCTTACTTGAAGGGAGTAAAATCAGCCCAGGTTGCTGAACTTGTTGCTTTAACTAGAGCATGCAAGTTGGGGAAGAATGTGAGAGTGACTGTGATAACCGATAGTCAGTATGGCTTTGGTGTCGTGCATGACTTTGGCCAAATTTGGTCACAGAGGGGATTCTTGACTTCGAGTGGAACTCCTATAAAGAATGCTGAAGTGGTTGGGAAATTGCTTAATGCGATACAGGTGCTTAAGCAATTAGCTGTTGTAAAGTGTGCTGCACACGCACAAACTGGAGATTACATCGCAGTAGGAAATAGGTACGCCAATGATATGGCTCAATATTGTGCATGCTATCAGAACTCGGTGAACAGGGCGAAAGTAAAAGAAATGAATTCTTGTCCTTTGTTGTTTACTAACATTGTGAATACATGGGAGGAAGTGAGGCAATTGCAGGAAGAAGCAGGAGATGAGGAGATGAGACAATGGGTAAAAGCAGGATGTGCACCAATGGAAACAGATCATGTGTGGGTCTATCGGGATGGAAGACCAGTCATGCCTGTAGCATGGTGTCTGCCATGGCACGGATGTATCATGGACAAGCACATATAGGGAGAGACACAATGATTAGGTCATTTAAACAAAAATGGTACAATGCAAAATTTAGACTTGCAGCTGAGAGCCTTTGTCAAAGATGCCTTATATGTCAACAGTTCAATCCTGGAAGGAAAACAGTGGTAAGTCTAGGAGGGCCTTTCACCAGAATGCAGATTGATTTCATTGAAACGCTCCCCTGTAATAGGTTGAGGTATGTTCTAGTAATGGTCTGCTTGTTTTCTAGATGGGTAGAAGCATACCCCACAAGAAGAAGTGATGGAATCACAGTAGCTAAATTACTATTGAGAGAATTTATCCCCAGATTCGGGTTCTCGGTCACAATTGAGTCAGATAGAGGAAAGCATTTTCATAATGAGATCGTGAAGCTAATTTGTGAAGCATTGAACATGCAACAGAAACTACATTGTGCCTATCGCCCAGAGGCTTCTGGTGTGGTGGAACAAGTAAATGGCACCATTAAAAACAGATTGGGGAAAATGTGTTTAGCCACGGGTTTGAAATGGCCTGATGTCTTGCCTCTGGTACTCATGACTATTAGATGTATTCCAGATAGGAACACTGGTCTGAGTCCCCATGAAATTGTCATGGGAAGAGCAATACGCCATGTTTTCATACCAGTCAACAAGCTGTTGCCCATAACTGATGACTTGGTGTTGGATGACTGTAAGGGGCTGGCTGACGCAGTTCATTCTGTGTTTCATCAGGTTGGATCAGATGCCACCACCCTTAAAAAGAAGCAAGCTCGTGATCTGAGCCCAGGAGACTGGGTGAGAATTAAAGTACACAGGAGGAGGAACTGTTTGGTCCCACGATGGGGAAAACCACGACAAGTGATTTTGAATACAACAACAGCTATGAAGTGTGGAAGTGTGCTGGAGTAAAGAACTGGATTCATGCTAGTCACACATTGAGAATTCCAAATCCAGTGGATAACAAAGAAGGAGAATATTTTGAGGAGTCAGAAACTAGTTCTGAATCAGATGCTGAAGAAATGAGAACAAGAGAAAATCCTGAAAGGGGGGTGTCAGAGCAGAATATGACCTTTGCTCCAGAAAATATCCCCTTGAGAAGAAAGTTACAGATTTCTGATACCAGCTCAGACTCAGAGACTGAACAAATACAGGTACATTCGGGAAAAGAAAAAGGCAGTGAAGAGACAATTAAAGAAATTGTTGATAAGGAAGTTCCTGATGGAAAGCTGAGAGAAATTCCACCCGAAACAACAAAAGTAGATGGTCAGGTGCCAGATACAGAGAGTGAGGGAAAGGTTTTTGCGGAAGACCCCAGAGGAGTTGTAGGGAATTCGAACACCCAGTTAGAAGAAGGGACAGTTAGTCAGCAGGAAGATTGTGTGCAAGAAACACGAGGAGGGACAGAAGTAGGAAAACTAAAAGAAGTGGTGGAAAGAAGAACAGCTGAAAAAGAAAAGCAAGTTGAAACAGAATCAGAGGATAGTGATGAAGAAGTACCAGAAGGTCGAGTCCTGAGAAAAAGAGCATGGAGAGCTGAGAAGAATGATAAAGGAAATAAATTTAAAAGATCAGCAAGAGATGAAATTTGGCCAAACAAAATAAAAAGAATGAGATACAGACTGACAAGTGTAAATTCATCCAGAGCTGAACAAGTGAATGAAGTATCTAGTCAAGAAAAATCGAAATACGGGAAAACAACTACAGTAGAAGAAAGCAAAAGAACGAGAAAACCTAACCAGAAGTATAAGTTGCCGGAATGGTCGTATGTGGCCCTGCCTGAAATAAAAGAAGAGGTGGATAGCCAAGAAAACCCAGAGGTGACTGTACCAGAAGTGGTTGAGGAAGACGAAGAATCGGAAATCCTGAGAGTTATCTTGTCCGATATTGAAGAAGAAACGGATGTTCAGGAAGTTCTGTATCAAGATTATGAGAGAAAGGTGAAAGACGATCAAATGCCAAACTGAACAAGACAAAAAATTATGCCAATGGAGAGACAATAAAATACGGAAAAAGGCATAACTGATAGAACCAAGTAGGTGCTTAGAGCCTTGGGTTAGACAAAACTAGTTGTGAAATGGAAGAGGCTAAGACAAAAGACACTGATCATTTTACAAAATGGCAAACACAGAAAGTAGAAAAGTTAAATGTGTATTTCTCAAAAGATGGTTTAAAATGTGTTGTTGTTGTACAGGATTACTAATGCTTCTATGGAGTGTGTTGGCTTTGATGATCTCATTTAAAATTACACTAGAAACAATAGAAGGACATTGTGAGAATAAAACTAATATAGAGAAGATTCAGAAAGTGTATCCGACTAAAATAGATGGAAATTATCTACATAAAGGCAGGTCTATAAATTATTTCTCTACCAAACGTATTTTCGAAACTTCTATACGAATATGTAAAGACAATGGATGTGAGGGACTGTTACGTCTGAATGAAGTTACCTGCATCTGTATTGGAGGGAGTGACCTACCATCACCTCCCAGTAACATATGGAATAACATATAGTGTAATAGCTAGCTTGTTTTACAAAATAGGGAAACTAGAATATTATTTTTCAGATGTAGATCACATATTTTCACAAGTACCTGCAGTTAACAAATTGAATAAAGTAAAGCCTGCAAAGGTGTTAGGTGAATTCTTCTTAGAAACTAAAGAACTAACATTAGAATCTTTATTTAGAAATAATCTGACTTGCAGTTTAACCCCTTCGCCGCGGCGGGAATTCCGCCGCGGCGCTGGGGGGTGCGGGGGGGCAGCGCAGTGGCGCTGTGCTCATGACGGAGCTGCTCCGTCATGAGCCACGGTTGAGCTGTGCTCATGACGGAACGGTTCCGTCATGACTCCGCCCAGTTGCGTTGTCCCCCCGCACAGGCGGGGAAACAGCGCCGCGTGGGCGGAGCGGCCGCCAACGGTCATGGCATGACGCAACCGTTCCGTCGTGAGCACACGGCAACCGTGGCTCATGACGGAGCGGTTCCGTCATGAGCGGGGAAGGGGTTAAAGAAAGAGGAGAGGATGTTTTTAGATATGGTCGAAGAAAGGAAATTAAAGATGCAAAGGAAAGTACACGAAGGAAAAGAAAAAAAGACTGTTTTGGATGTTAAATTAGATAAACATTTGAAGGGAGAAGTTAGTCCAACTATGGCTTTGGATTGGCCTCAGAAAGGAAAATTGTGTATTAGAAAGAATCAAACTGCATATGATAATTATTTTGTAGGTAACAGTGAATGCCATGATACATACGGAATCATGGGTGGATGGAGATTTAAAGGAGGAAATGATCCAGTTTATCCTTGGGTTATATTTTATCTGCGGGAACAAGGCATATTATCGGTTGCCAGACCATTGGTATGGCGCATGTTATGTAGGTCTGGTTTCCCCAAAGATATTCCACATGGGAAGAGGAGAAGATGGTGTACATGAGTTAGGTAATCATCTAACACCTAGAAAAAGAGAATCTTGGTCAGAAATTGTAGGAGCCATTTTTGGAGCATTGATACCAGCAGTGGGAATATCTCTGAATGCACACAAAATTAGAAAACCATCAACAGTATCACTTGTCAACAAGCACCGCTGAAGGATTTTTATTGGTAAATACTGAAATGTTTGCCATGCGTGCTATGGTAATGCAAAATCGACTTGCCCTTGATATATTATTAGCAAAGGAAGGTGGAGTCCGTGGAATGCTGAAAGTTCAACATTGTTTTACTTACATTCCTGACGAAAGTAAAGATCTGAAGATCTACATTAAAAATATAACTGATTTGCATGAGGAAATTGCACTACTGGAGGTTGAAAGTGTTTGGGAAAAGATTGGAAAGAAATGTTCTTCTATTAAAGATTTCTTGTTAAACTTAGGTGGTATATTTATAGGTAGGATCCTATTTCCGTTAACATGTGTGATTTTTCTAGTAATAATCTTAATACTAGGATGTCTATGTTATGAAAGGAAGAACATACAGAAAAAGCTAAAAAGAGAATATTTGAAAAGAAGACAGAATAAAAGGTGATAGAGGGAGTTTGAAGAAATGGAACTAGAAGAAATGAAAGACAGTATGTATAAAACAGCAAGAAGAGAAGAAATTGGGGAAACAGAAATGTGAACTAATACGAAGAATTCATTTCTTTTTCATGACAAATTGATATAAAATGTTAATAGTGTGGTGATAAAGTCACCAAAGGGGGGATTGATGGTGCAGGTAGCACAAACTTTTGTATACCTCCTCTATTTTGCATGAAAATACTAATTATATAATCTATTAACTATAATATTATTAAACGTGTGTTGCATGTATATTAACTAACATTATTAAATTTTGAATTACACGTGGGATTTGCATTTTGCATGGCTAAATTACCTTTATAACTAAAATCTGTACGCATATTAACAATAGTATATGTGGTAATAGAGTACTGTATGATATATGTTGCTTTTGTAATGTTGCCCCATGAGGAGGATCGAAAGGGTGAATATAATGGCTTTAAATGTTGCTATATGCTAGATAAATACAAGCACATAAGAGGGATTAGTAAGAGGTTAACATTAGATTCATTATTTCTATGTATTAATTACTCTTTTGCATTTGTTTCGCTTAAGTTGGCATTTGGGCCTAAATTAAAGATGGCTGCTGTCACCTCACGACGAAGTGGCCACTGTCTCATGAGGCGCGGAGTGAGATACGCATGCACGAGAAATCTCCTAAACCTCGTCACGACCTTTGTTCACCATGTGCCCGAGCAAGGCTAGGATGCGGGATGTCTGCCAAGACAAGAGAACAATCAACCTTACAATAAACCAGAACAAGCCGACTCTTGGACTAACCAGTGACCTCACCCCTCGAACTGTACTGAGAACCTTAAAATTGAATCGGACGATCTCAACCAGCCAATCACGACTGTTCTAAAACTTTAAATTGTATCTTCTTTACTTCATTGTATCATAAAAGGAGTAGTAGAATAGAGTGAATGTGTTGCGTTAGGTTGCGTTGATTTGCATGACTTGCGTTACGTTGCTGATTCATCGCTCCAGAATCCTTGAGGGTCCGGATGCTGCCGGATCGTCTGATGACTGCAAACTTTTTCTAAATCTACGGGAAATTATAGATTCTTGCACGTCTCTGGTCCTTTGCCGATCTTAGGGACTGTAACGTGCTGAGCAAAGAACTTTGAGCTTTGGCCTGCTTTCGGATGATTTACAACAAAAATTTGATTATACAGAGCCAATGAATTAGAGGACTCCAAATGGCCATATTAGGTAAATATGATGTTCTGCGATTTACTCAAAATTTGATATAAAACTTTCTAAACTTTGACGAGACAAATGCAAATATAAAAATGTAGATAAACAATTATTGATTAATGATGAAGCATGAGTTGTGAGTTTTCATTTAGAGAAAGATTCAGAAGTCTTAAAATGTGTTTTAGCTGGTTCTTAATCACCATCAACCAATCCAACTAAATTGGTCCATTGACCAAGTGGGAGGAGTGCCTTGATGTTTAGGATTAAGTATCTGTAGGTGAAGGGTGTTAATGTATATTTTGTAAAATAACTTTTCTTTCCCTATAGGTTATAAGGTGTTCCCCCCACATGTCCGGCGCTTCAATTTCTCATCCCTCCTGTGTGTGCAGAACAGTGGAGAAAGTAGTATGAGTGTTTGTGTTATGGGCCCCACCAATGACTGCACGTGTGAATGAGCTAGTGTGACGTCGGGTCTACGATGTAGGGAGGATATTGGTTCATGTTGTTCCCCATTACCCGGTCTTGCGCTGGATCAGTGCCTACACCCTTTAGTGACCACTTCCTGTGGGAATGGGCACTATCCTAGCCCTGATTAGAGGTTTTCTCACCATCTCAAGATAGTGGAATTTCAGGAGAGGTGTTTACCTCACCTGTTCTGCCCTAGGGGTGGTGCAGGTGGAGGATGCCATCCTGTTCTGGAGGAGTTGTGTGGAGCACCCCTGCTCAGAGCAGTTATTGTTTCTGTCCTATGAGAGCACTGGCTTTCACCCCTCGAGGTCAGAAACATGTTTGGCAGTGGCAGGCTGGTGAAAACGGTCCAGAGACCCACTAGTGTTTGGTTACTTGTCAGGGGACCCTCTAAAAGGGTCTTGTGTGTGAATATAATAATAAACCCAACACTGGCATCAGTGATGATGTTTTACGATAAGATGGCTGGTGCCAAACATCTTAGAAATCAGTTAGGCCATCATGGAGCTAGATAACTAATGATCACATGTATCCAGCACATGTATTCTTCATAACTTCCATTTTTCACTTACAACATCACAAAATAGACTGGACATTGTAAGGGCATATCTGCTCATGCTGATATGCCCTTACATAGGATATAGTGCACCCTGCCTTACGGCTAAAGGTTTGCAGTAGGGGTGACTCACCTATAACTTGTTAAATGCATGGGAGGCATGGCACACAGGGCTTTGTGCCATGCCAACTCTTCGTATTTCCTGCACCAAGACACACAGCCCGCAATGGAAATAGTCTTGGTAAGGGGGCCCTGTGGTGGCACAACCAGTGGTACAGCCCCAGCGGACCCTCTTCACTACCCGTACCCTAGGTACCAGGGATACCACTTATTAGGGACTTACAGAGAGATCTGAAGTTGTGCCAATCATGGTTCAGTGTTTTGGGGAAGAGATGTGGCACTGGGAACCTACAACAGCAGAGCCATTCACAGTCATTTGACACTGGTAACTAGCAGAAAGTTACCATTGGTTTGTACAGCAAAATGCCAACGTTTTAAAAGTATACCATCTATATCAGGGGTTGAACTTCTATAAGTAAGCAAGGCTAGGCCACCACTGGTTCAAACATCTCAAAACTGCCAGTACTGACTCTACTCCTACATACGCCTAATTTCCTTCATGGTCACTGTATTCAATAACAGTGATCCCCGTTTATCTATTAATTGCCATAATAGCCATTTAGCCAGCAATCGTGACACTTTTTTGATAAAAATGATCATACACAGAAGAAATATGTGAATAGATCATGGATATACAGTACAATACATTACACCCACCCCACATCACGAAAAGGACATTTCATATAAAAATGGCATGTAGTACAGCAAACACATATGTCCAATTTTGCCCAAAAGAAGAAACTACTTTTTGCACACTGTACCAATACCTTTGAGCTCCTTGCTTAATGGGCCAAGACAAAAAATCAGTGCTGCACTAGTTGAGTCCAGGGGTATCATTTACTTCACATTAGATCACTTCCACCCTAAGCACCAGCGCCTATTGTTTTATGCACAAATTGGTTGCATACTTGTCAACACGTTTCAAACCCCTAACCTTTTTTCCCGGGCTCTCCGCAGGACTCAGAATTGTTGATCAGTAAAACAAAAAAACAAACACTATTCATACCACTACACTCAATATTACAAAGGGGCAGAAAATATAATCCTGTGGCCATCACCTATTTACCTCATGTCCACTGAAAGTTATCTGGGAATCCTATAAGGAAACCTTCCTCTAGTGGGTTAACATGAAACAACAGACATGGGGTTCAATACTGTCACTTCATGATAAACTAAATAACCTGCAATCAGAACCAGTTCAGTGTCTATACATCATTATCCACGGTAGTCACCACTTGATATCCAAAATCAATTAATGACAGAATTTGGCTCAAACGCTTCATAAATCTTACTCAGTAGTTGTGTCACTCTTGCTCCTCCATTGCGTTGTGTAAGGGCGATGCAACTGCATGATAAATATGCCCCCTGATCTCTTTTGCACACATTTTCAATTATTGTTATTGTACCCGGGCCTTTAAATTCTTAGCGAAAAGTACATTTGAATATAAAATTAAATAATTAAATTGCAATACATTTAGCGGTCAACGTGACATATCATCAAGCCTTCTACCGTATGATACATTAAAATAATTTAAAAAATCTTTCTCTATTTGAAATATATTCAGAATCTATTATTTACCTCAGAATTCATGCAAAACCACAAAAATAGATTATGATATAATCACTTTCTTTTCTATATTCAGGCATGAGACCAGTGAAACAAATTTGCAGAATTTTCTTGTTTTCCTCTGTATTGTAAGAATGTTTCCAAATACTCGCTTTTCAAGCTAAACTGTCCTGAATGTATCCCCTGCACTGGTGACCTAATTTACAACAAATGTGGAGCTTGAGGCGATTGCCTATCATGCCTACCCCTAGGGTGCCACTCAAGCAGGACATTGTGGTCTAAACAAGCAAGCTAACTTTATATGTCATACTTGTACCAGTAGCTGGTGTATTGGATTGGATTGACTCCAAATTGAAATAAATAATGACTCCAAACTGGTATGTTACATTGCCAGCTACCAGCATGTGTCACACGATGAAAGAAGCAAATTAGAACTCATGTTTCTGTTAGGAACACGGGCCTTTTCGATTGAGACAAACTCCTATTTAAACCAGTCACCAAATAATGGCAGTGATACAGATCGCCTGGAGATTTTAGAATATTGCCCCCTTAGCCTCTTAAACAGAAGGAAAATGAACTGCTTGTCCATTATTTTTTCTCACTTTCTTTAGAAAAAGACCACATGCAGTAGGAAGTTGGCCTGAGCGAATTTTTTTGTTTTGTTTCGTGGAGTGAGGAAGATTAAACTGGCTCACTACAGGAAGCATCACAAAATGCACACAATATTCAGACAGCGCATGCTGGAAACAGTGAGTAGAAATTGCTTTTTTCTGTTCTCTTGTGCTTTCTGAACTTTATGCATTACGCTGAGAAATTCTTATGAACTTTAGACACTTCAGCCTAGATTTACCTAAAATGTTTGCTGTCCCAAAGCAATGCGATGTCACGCAAGGAGGCACAACGCAGGGCAGTGTTATTTACTTTCCAGCATTGCAGTTTGACACAAAGCCACATCTACAAAGATGGCCATACCATGCTTTGCATCAAAAATGAATACATATTTTAAGCAGGCACTAACAAGGAAAAATGTTTTGATTCCCCAAAAAAACATGCATTGCAAGTGTGGTGAAATGTACAGCATTTATCGGGTGTGTGGGTTCCTTCTATGTTTGTCTAGACATACGGCTTGGTTCTAGAAGAGTTTGCTTCCTGTACAAATCCTATGCTGGGCTGTGCACTCTTACATCCATGAGTCTGTCTGTCATGCAAGGAAGCCTTTACAAGTATCAGCACAGGGGACTCAGCAGCAGCAGGCCAAACCTAATAGACATGGATCTGAGGTGCAATTCTGGTTACTGTGTTGTGCTAAATAAAGTGTAAATCTGTCTCATCAAATTCAAAAGAAAAGTGCCCAGCTCTTCTCTTCATGATGCAGTCCCAAAACATTCTTTAAGCAACCTCAAAACATAGGGGCAGATTTATGAGCCCCTTGCGCCACTTTTGCGTCACTTTTAACATGGGAAAACCTTGCTATTCTTGGGAATATTTGGAAGGTAGAACAGTCAGAAAAACTCATGGTGAACCATGCCACGCACCTCATTGGAAATAGCTCCCAGAATTCTGCCTTACTAAAGTAATGAGTTAGAAGTTTCAATGTGGACTTGAGAACAACAAAAAAAGCAAATACTGTAAATGGGAACGGATACGCAGCTTTATTTGTCAATTGGCTACATAAAATACATTTTATATCAATCATGCAAGAAATTAAAACAACGTCATGTGCTGGAGTGATGGCATATGTTTTGTTTAATTAAGTGAGCACTGAGGCTAAAGTTCTCTGCAGAATATTCCACCGGATCCATTTCAGTCAAGTTATATAGTTGATGTGGGCGCTAGGTGGCGCCAAACCAAGATGGCCGTGCTTTAGCAAGGCTCTCGCCCGACCGGGCACTTTTCCTATTCTTTAGAACATCCTGACCATCCTATCCTGCCTCTCGATATCTCCGTTGGACGCCTGAACATTTGTGGAGCACAGCGGTACCAGCGGCGTCGCTGTAACCTGGCGACCGGCTGGTGAATCGGCGTGTGTTCGCCTGGGCGGAGTGACTGGTGGCGCTGTGGCCAGCAGAGGCGTGGCGTCGGCCCGCCAGGAAAGTCCATGGCTTTCTGCGGCCTTTGTGCCGCGACGGAGACGTCGCCCCACGAGAAGAGCCGAGCACGAGAGGGAGCCGGGAAGTCGCGGAGGGGATGGCAGCGCCTGCGGTGCCCTGGAGGTAGGAGTCTTCCCCGAGCTTGGGGGTGTGACTACGCGATCGGCTGCGGCCCGGGACTCGGGCGGCCTCGCCTCAACACTGGATGCAGGAATCTGTGGGGGCCCGGATACTGCCACAATTTGCCCGCCGCTGCTTTGGCCCCTTGAAAGAGTTGCCTGGCTGGGAGTAGGCCCCCCTTCCGCTGAACTGACCTGCCCCGGTGTGGTGGTATCGTGCTTCCCGCAGTCCGCGTGGGGGAGGGGAGGAGCTCCCCGCGCACTGCGGCCTATCCGGCCGGGATACGTGAACCGTCCGCCGACCCACCTGGGTAGAGGGCCGGCGAGGCCCAGAGTCAATATAGGCCAACTGCCCTGGGGGTGAGTGGAGTCTCGGGGGAGCGCCTTCTCCCTTGGCTTGCGGTGGAGGCGGGCGAGCGGGGCCCGGTTGAACTTTTTGAAGCGGCCTCCCCCCTCCTGCCCTCTCGCCCTCTCCCTTCTGCGGCCCCCGGCCGAACAACGCGTCGTGGCTGCTGGCGTGGCTGGCCCTGGACGCAGGGGTGCGCCGGTTCTGGAGTGCGGTCTGGTCACTTCCCACCTCGGGATACTGGGACGGGGCCGCCTGCCGACCAGGAGGCGAGTACATACACTACCCGGGCCTGCGGTGGGAGTGGGCCCAGCTTGCTATGTGCCCCGATCTACGGCTTGGGATCGCCGCTGAGTTGGCGCAGGTTCGGCCGCCCTTGTGCTGAGGAGGCCGGACACGGCAGGGTCTGCCTGCTGCTCCCTCCTTCCACTCGCTCACTGTACGGGGGCCACGAAACACCACCCCTCACGCTGCCCTTCGGGGCCTGCATCACCTGACTGGTCTGTTCTCGCCCCAGTTTGAGGGGCACCTCCTGTTGTTCGAGCTGTCGGGGAGGCCTGGTCTCCGGAACGGTCGGGCCGGGCCATGGGACGCAGCGATGCCAGGCGGTCTAAGCTGCCGTTCGAGGCCAAGAAGGCTCCCGTGACGGCGCCGGAGTCGAGGAGCGACCCGTCTGCCGCTAGTGCCCCGGACGATGAATGGAAGTCCCTATTGGTGAGCATGAAGCACAGCCTGTCGTCCATAGACTCAAAAATTGACACCATCAATACCCGATTGGACAGTGTGGTTGCTAAGCTGGAGCAACATGATACACGTATCAAGGAAACGGAGGAAAGGATCTCTACCCTTGAAGACGGAGCCACTTCTACCGGCAGGCAGGTAACCCAAATGGACAGGCTCCTCAAAATCATCGCGGACAAGAATGAGGATTTAGAGGCAAGGTCCCGTCGCAATAACATCCGCGTTCTGGGACTTGCGGAGTCCACCAACACAGGGAAAATGGAGGTCTTCATCGAGAACCTTGTCGTTGAACTGTTTGGGAAAGAATCCTTCTCCTCACACCTCATCGTGGAAAGAGCCCATAGATCTCTGGCTGCCCGACCTCCACCTGGTGCTCAGCCGCGGCCCGTCATTGCGCGCTTCCTTAACTGCAGGGACCGAGACGCGTTGCTGAGACGCGCGCGAGAGATCGGCACAGTGGTGTATGGGAATGCCACACTATCCTTCTTCCCCGACTTCACTGCCTCGGTACAGGAGGCCAGGCGGAAATTAGCTGGGGTAAAAAAGAAACTACAGACCCTGGAGCTGCCCTACGCCATGCTCTACCCTGCGAAGTTAAAAATCTCTCATCAAGGCAGGCTGCATTTTTTCCAAACTCCACAGCAGGTGGAAGACTTCCTCAAGCATCATAAGAAAGATATAACCGAAGCTGGGGCGGGAGGGAGGTGCTCTGGGGCGTCTTCGCCGATGGCACGGCAGGACTGATCGTGCCAGGATGTCACTCCGGACTCGAGCGACCGCCGCTGCTGAATATACACGGCCTGACTAGAAGTATATATCCCGGTGAGGCATTTATAATGTTTAAGACTGATGTCTGAGGAACTGGTATATCTTACAATCTGTGCCCGGTCACCCTCCTCCATCCCGCACTGTGATACCAGAAGCATATCTGGTTCCTAGTGGGTGTAGGTAGAGAGGCGGTGGGCAGGTTTGGTGCCCTTAGGCATAATCCCCCGATGGGCGAACCCCTATACACCCCATCCCTCAGTAGGGGGGGCACTAGTTATTTCCTTTTTGTTGTTAGGGTTGGTATTGGTTGGGGCGGGTGGGGTAGGGAGGGTGCTATGTACCCGGCTAGTAGGGAATGCCGGTGTGGGAGGGTGCCAACTCCGACTTGTTTCAGAGGTCTTAGACTCATCAGTACTCTACACATGGAGCTGGGTGGGGGCGGCAGTTGTTGGGGGGGTTTGTTCTCTTAGTGAAACTGTGTGCTGCATGACTTTATATGCTATAACAATATGCCACGGATATTTATGTCTGTATGAATGGGAGACGTAGTTTACTCTCGGCCCACTGTGCAATTTCAACTTGTATCATGGAACGTACGAGGGCTGAATAACCCGAGGAAGAGGAGACAGGTCCTGGGGTATCTAGACAGGCATGGTGTGTCTGTTGCTATGTTACAGGAGACGCACCTATTACCGGGTGGGTCCACCTTATTTGCATCCCGTTGGGCGTCATGTAGAGTGTTCTCATCCTATTCGAACTATGCTAGAGGTGTCACGATTTTGGTAAGACGGGGGTTGGGGTTTATACCTGCCGGGACCGAGGTGGACTCTTGCAGCAGGTACTGTTTGGTCTGGGGGACGCTGCACTCACACACAATACTTTTTGCTTGTTACTATGGCCCCAACGTGGACGATCCGGCCCCATTTCTTACACTGTGGGGGAAGATTCAAACCCTGGGAATTGCTCATGTCATATTAGGGGGCGATTTCAACACCGCGCTTCGGCCTGCGACGGACAGATCACACCCTCAGTCGTCACACTACACGCTCACCCAACGCACACTGTTAGGCATAGTTGACGAACACCACCTGGTCGACGCATGGAGGCACTCACACCCCTCGCTCAGACAGGGTACTCATTACTCAGCAGTGCACTCTACATGGGCACGCATAGATTACATATTTCTCTCAGCCGGTCTTTCTCCATGGGTGGCTCGGACACTGCATCTCGCCCGCACTTTCTCAGACCATTCTCCGGTCCTCCTTTCACTGCGCATACCCGTAGCGGTGTCCCCTTATTTGAGTTGGCACCTAAACCCGGCGCATCTCACGGATTCGGCCTTCAGGGCGGAACTGGAGCAAGATATTCAGGAGTTTTTCGAACGTAATGTAGATTCGGTGTCCAGTCTTTCCACGGTTTGGGAAGCATTCAAAGTCACTGTGAGAGGCTGGTGTATAGCTAAAGGGGGAGGGTTCCTTAGATCTTTGCGCGGGGATCTGTGCAAACTGGAAACTGAGATGCGCCACTTGGAGGGCGAACTGACCCAGCGCCCGCGGGAGGCAGTAACTGCAGCGCAGCTAAGAGAGAAAATGACTGAATATACTGAAGCGGCAGACAAGGAAAGCAAGTTCCTAGGGAAACCGTTTGTTGCGCGGGTATACGGCGAAGGTGACAGACCCGGCAGAGCGTTAGCCTCAGCAGTCCGTCCCCCTAGGTATAGCAATTACGTAGCCTCCCTGCTAGACGAACAGGGCGTCCCGCAGCGTGACCTCCCGGATCAGCTTCGGATCCTCACTGACCATTACACCAGACTCTACACCTCACACAGGACGACACCGATCAATCTACATGAGTATCTCGATGACACGGCTATAGCCTGGCTGGGCCCTTCTCAGCAGAAATTCCTACACCACGAAATCGAATTAGACGAAATAAAAGAAGCTATAATGTCTATGTCTTCGGGTAAAGCACCGGGTTTGGACGGGTTACCGATTGACTTTTACAAAGCTTTCATTCACGTCCTTGCCCCGGTGCTGAAGCAAGTATACTACACCGCACTAGAGGAGGGTTCCCTGCCGGCTACGATGCGCGAGGCCCTTATCACGTCATTGTTGAAACCGGGGAAGCCACCAGAGCAATGTGATTCATATAGGCCTCTATCGTTACTGAATGTGGATATTAAAATACTTGCAAAGGTACTGGCCATGCGCCTTAATCTCCTGATGGAACGCCTGGTCCTCCCGGACCAGGCGGGGTTTGTCCCTAATCGTGTGACTGCACATAATCTGCGCACCCTGCAGGCCGTGCTGCAGGATATCGACCCTCGGTGCGAGGCTGCCGCGGTTTTCCTAGACGCCACTAAGGCGTTCGATTCCCTGGAATGGGATTACCTTTTGGCGCTGCTGGAGCGGATGGGCATTCCCTTCAGCTTCCTGAACTGGATCCGGTTGTTATATTGCCGGCCACAAGCCACGGTCTTGCTTAATGGTGCCCGCTCTGCCCCCTTTGTCATCCGCAGGGGAACCAGACAGGGGTGCCCCCTCTCTCCGGTGCTGTTCGCTATCGCGATTGAACCCTTGGCGGCCAAACTCAGGCAGCACCACAACCACCGCTCTCTTATATATCCAGAACGCCAGCTCCTTATTGCTCTCTACGCGGATGACATAACCCTTTATGTGCACAAGCCGCAAGAAAATCTAAACCCTTTACTGCATGAAATAACCAAATTTGGAGCCATAACTGGGATTCAGATAAACTGGGCGAAGTCGGCCTTATTCCCCTTGACTGACAAGACCCTGCAGTTCCCTCTAGACTACCCCTTGGTATGGGAGTCGGAGGAGATTAAATACCTGGGCATCAGAGTGACCAGAAATCGGGAGACCCTTCTCAGGGCTAATTATGGGACGGCACTTGACAAAATTTCTGATAATGTCACTAAATGGATCCGTCTCCCGCTGTCTATGGCAGGGCGTATTTCCCTGATCAAGATGGTGGTTCTCCCCAAATTGCTATACCTTTCTACCAACATACCATACAACCCAGGTTCCCACTTCTTCCGGGCTCTTAACTCCCAAATGTCGCGTCTAATCTGGGGCTGAAAACAGGGCAGACTCGGTATGCGGACCCTCATGTTGCCTTACCACCAGGGGGGGTTTGATGTGCCTAATTTTCGGCGCTACTACGACTGCGCCCAAGGGCACTTCGCGGTCTATTGGTTACACCCCCCACCCTTTATGGCGCACCTGGCAGTAGAAGATGGGTATATGAGGCCTGAGTAACCTTCAGGTTATCTATATTCGGAGGTCCGAATCGGAGATCGTGACCCCACTACGGTTGACTGCACGGTACGGGCCTGGAAACGCATTGCGGAACATCTGGAAGTCAAATTCCTATACTCTCCTCGTATGATCCTAGCTCATGACCCCAGACTGAGTGTTGCCCAAGAGGAACTCGGTCGCAAAATGCTCAATAGACTCGCGATCCGCACGTGGGGTGACCTATATCACCAGGGGAGTTTCCGCACGGCGGCACACTTCTTTGGCGAGGATTCTCCGTCGGCGATGGATACTTTTCTTTACGTTCGGCTGCGGCAAAATATAAAGGCGGTCACGCCTAATTTCCCGGAGGAGCCAGCTGTATTGGCGCCACTTCATGCTCTGTTGCAGGCAGACACTCCGAAACATGTAGTCTCCATGTTGTATGCCCATGCACAGGCGGCTCCGCCCCCTCCCTCAGAGCACGCGCGGACTGGGACAGCGACCTGGGGGCCCAAATGTCGGACGAACAATGGGAGGAGAGTTGTTCTCATGCTACTGCAGTGACGGGTAATGCTCGACTTAGTTCATTTTAAATTTTTGCACCGCCTCTACTATACCCCTGCCAAACTGTGCCGGTTCGGACTGAGGGATGGCGACCGCTGTGGGAGGTGCAGGGGATCGGGCGCTGACTTCCTGCACCTGGCCTGGACGTGCCCAGCCGTTGCCACTTATTGGGAGGAGGTCTTCGCGGCCCTGTCTGAGATGATCGGGGTCGTCACCGCGCCTTGCCCTGTGCTTGCCCTGCTGGGCCGTTCGTATCCAGCGCTGAAGGCACATCAGAAATTCTTCGCTTTGGGTCTTCTGTTGGTGAAACGACACGTGGCGTGCAGATGGGGATGGGGGCGAGCGCCTAAATTCAAGACTTGGTTGAGTACGATGTCCACTTGGCAGGAAAGACTTCATCAGTACGCTGACCTCTTGCCCCCCAAGTCGCAGCCTAGGGATCTCTGGGGGCCCCTCGTCGCATACCTCCTGCGGGCTCGGAATGAGGACGATTCCGAGGACGGCGGGACCGGGAATGTAGAGAGAGCTAGCTCATCCACCACGCTTTGTCCTGATCCTCCCCTGTTGACTACGGCGGTAGATTGATCTCCTTGGCCCCCTTTCTCCTTCTTTCCCTCCCCACGTATGGCATACGGGCACTCCCTGTACGCCCGGACTGGGTACCCGCTTTCTGGTAAGATTGCATTCTGTGCACCGGTTACACGGGTGGGTGGAGGTGTGAGGTAGAAGTTTCCTGGGACTACGGACACCATAAAGCCTACCCTACCACAGCGCATGCTGCGTGGCATTGACGGATGGAGCACCAGTTCACGTTCACTAATTGCATCAACGATATCTCCTCCCAGGTCATTGGCTGGGTCAGTTAAGTGCAGAGCAACATCACACCGAGCTTGGACCATACCCAGCAATGGGACACTTTACACTATGGCCCTGCACTGGACAGTTCCTTACGCCACATACTAAGTATGGTGGATATGCACTGGGGGAGTACAGTTCTTATTGGAGTTCAAGGTTGGTTATAACAAAATGAAAAGAAACCTCATAGAGTCACTGGTCGAGTACCCCTTGCTGTTATTACTGCCAATGTATGCATCCTTCAACAGCTGGTATATACTACTCCGCGGCCGGCCCATGTGGGTTGTAGGCAACATGCGGTGTTCTTGAATTGCTCCTGTTTAACAAGTGCTATGCGTCTGTTGAACTGCATGTTGTTGCTGCCGGCCTGGTACCATGGATGTAGACAAGAAGCTGTGTACTATCTGTTACTGACCAATAAAGGTTTTTAAAAAAAAACCAAAAAAAAAAACAAGTTATATAGTTGATCTTTGCCTTTGAAATAACAGAGATTCCACAACATTTAGACCAGGGTCTGATGCTTATGAACAGCACAATATAACATCACAACTATACTTCTAGAGACATCTTAAATCACAGTTCACTGGCCCATTTTAAATCAGGCTGGAGAGACACACATAATAAATATAAGATGTCTGATTCTTTAAAAAGAGGTAAACCTGCATATGAACATATAGTACTGTACAATATGGAAATGTATTATTCTCTACCATATCAAACAAACTAATATCTAAATGAAGGAAAACTATATTTTGTATATTTGTCCTGGTGTACATCTATGTGCCCCAATGCTTTGAAAGTGTAGGTTTAGAAAAAGTGTGGAACTTCACATCTATATTTCTGTTTCTTTATTTGAAATATATATTTCCGTAAATTCTTTCGTTCTCTCTGTGACAGGGTGCACAGCGTCTTCTGGAAGCCTCCAGTTAAGCTGCTGGTATGCTGCGGACTCATTTTCCATGTTGTCAGCAGCCCAAGCTGGTCGGTTTCTTTCATTTTTCAGCATCCTGGTCACCTCATCATCACACAAATCAGCAGGGTCAGGTCATACATTTCAATGGATGATTCTATCAAGCGTCCTTCCACAGAAGCCTTTTGAGTTCTCAGGCAACAGCAACAAATTGTGGATGCCATAGGCTGAGTGGGCTCCCACAGGGGGACTGGCAAAAACCTAAGGAGGTTACCTCTCTCACCTGCTTTTCACTAGTATCAGGCCTCGTTCCACCAGAATACCAGGCAGCCATCAGTACTTGAAACAAGCAGAGAGAGATGTCATCCTACCTGACAGGAAGGGTGTGGTACCAGCATAATGTGTCAAAATATTATCTGATGTAGAGGTAAGACATTTTGCTATTAGTTGAGGGGGATGAGTTCCCACACAAAATAATAACCACAACCCTTGTCAGCGTGAACCCTTACAGTCACCAAATTAACATGAGCTCAACCCCCACCAAGTTTAACTTAGAGGCAATGTGTAAAGTATGTATGCAATACCAAAATATTAATAAAGTCAAAACAAAAGTAGAATCCCAAACCAGATATAGATTACATGTTAGTAAATAAAATGACACTAAAATAACAAAAATCCAGTAATGGAAACCAGCGTTGCGAATGTTTAAAGTTTAAATGTGAAGATAGCACCAAAAATTGTGAAACACCTACCATGGTCATCTGGTCGCGCTTCACTGGTACTTGGGTGCAAGTTAAGGGAGACCACGATGGAGTGTGGGTTTGACACAGAACCCAGGATCAACCCTTTAGGACGTTTTACCTTCGAAAATTATTGTAAAAACTCCTCAGTGGGGCAACGCAACAGGCTGTGGTTGAGGATGACTCCTTGTCAATGGATAACTGCTGAAAGAGGTCTTGGTGAAGCTGCTGAATTTAGTGGGGATAAATTTGAGTTTCTTGCCCAGAGAAGGTCCCTTGACAGTTGGATACTTTTTGTGTTTTCGCCTGGTGAAGATTTTGACGTTCGGACTTAGACTCTTTTTTGGAGCTCGGATGTTTCCAGTTGGGCAAGTTTGCAGGCTGTAGCCATAGAGGACTCCACAAGGCCTATTACCCTGGGGTTCAGCTGGTTCGGATTTGCTGTTGTGGAAACTCTCTGAACCAAAGCAACTTACATCTTTGGCCCATCGGATTGACTTGCCAGGTTAGTCCTGGTCATCCATATGTCTTTGAAGCCAAAAAGTTTCTAAACCTCAGGTTTTCAGAAAGGTAGGAAGAGTACACATTGACAACAGCCAAGGGTATAACACTTTTGGGACAGCACATGGGGAGTAAGACTCCCTCAAGTAGTGGACAGTACTTGGGGAGTAAGACTCACACCAGCAGAAGCTAGCAGTAGGTTCCACAGCAGGTCCATTTGGAACTGGTCGGCTGGGCAGGTGCAGAATTGGCCTCTAATAGCTTATTTTGTCCCTGTAGCATTAATAGAAGGCCAGGCATATCAGCCATGCAGCCTATGTCTTTGTCCTGGGTACAAGAGAGAGAGTAGGTGCAGTCTTCAGGGCTCTTCTCAGATCAGAGGCAGCAGGTCCAGTTCAGAAAGTGTTCCACAAAAGGTACTGTGAGTATCATATTTATGCCTGGCACCAGGCTGTGAGTAAAGGAAACTCCTGTCCATTCCATAATGGGGAAAGGTTCCCAAGGGGAACCACACCTACTTTTACAACATTTTCTGTGCGCCCTATTACAAACAGTGCCACAGATCTCCTCTCTACCTAAAATCAAGTTATTCACGAATCGGCACTTTATATTAGACGCGTCTAAATTTTAAATCATATCCTAAGCATAAAATGTATTGCTTAAAAAAAGGTACATATTCTTTGCACTACAAACATTCGCATTAAGACATGTTCAAAAAAACGTATTGGAGAAATATACAACTAAAAGGGCCCGAGCAGAGTTGATTACATCAATTTAAAACAACCCAATGATAGAAAATATATATCTAGTAAATAATCATTTCTTAAGCAAAACAGTTTATTCCTGACAATAACGTATAGTTTAGCAATTCACTGGTTTGGACACGAAGCAAGAAATCTTATTTCCCAACTAATAACATTTATTTTAGCCGCAGAACTATCATGATTCAGCGCTAACTGATAATCAATGTTAACTACTGTGTTTACTTGTAGACTCACAGACAGCGTCCAGGATATGATTTAAAATTTAGACGCGTCTAATATAAAGTGCTGATTCGTGAATATTTCCAAAACGCATCGTGCCTTCACTAAATCTGAAGGTAAGCGTGCTGGAAACCAACATGACAATACACTAAATGTATTCTTTTCCATTACAGAGCCGTTGAAATTAATGTACTGACTTTTGCTCGACTTTCTTTGAAAACACCGGGCCCCTTCAGTGTTACACTTTTTTAATATATTTTTTGAACATGTTTTAATTCAAATGTGTGCATTTGCATAGATTATGAACCATCATTGCTTAGGTAATATATTTTATCTTTGACAAAAATATAGAGGTCAGCATTTTGCTGTCTCAAATACGAAAGAAGATTGTTTTTTTAGACAACAGCAGTCAGTTTTAGCTGATAACATTGAGATAACATCAAACTTATACGATGTATTTTTCTGAACCAGCAGAACTTAGTGATAGTGTTCTCAATAAGTAAAATGTGTCTGGTATAATATAATACCACTTCAATAATATACTTATACTTAATTCTCCACCACAATTTTTTTTTTAACTGAATGGTGCATCAATCCAATTGTTCTGGCTCCCTAAAAGAAATTACACAAGTAAGCAACATAATTTTGATTGATCTCAATAAGAGGAATTGCTTCGCAATAATATCTTCCTCTTTGATGGTGATTTGGTTTACCTTTCTACCAACATTTACGGGCTCTTATGAGTGCTCTTTTCTTGTTTTAAAAGCTTTGGTCAATACTTTTTCACACGGGTGCTTCTTTTACTTTTAAAATATTTCTTAATTCATTTTTGACAATGTTGGAATATTTTTTTACATTGGATATACAGGGAGATCATTTGGTTCTCTAATCAATCCTATGTCCAGAAGAAGGCCTGACGGTCTCACTGCCAACACAGACCGAAACGTCGACTGCAACATCTATTTCTTGGTTCATTGATTGTTCTAAAGGAATCTTTTCTGTTGTTTCAGATTGTTTCTCATTCTAATTCATAGAATAGATGTATACATAGTTTTATTGTAGACAAATTAATATTACCTCAAGAACTATGTTTGGTTGATCTCTCCTTTCTTTAATTTCCCTGGTCTAGAATTGTTCATATATTTAATATATGTTGTTTTCAAAGTAAAGTCTGCCCTGTGTGTGTTACATTGCATGATTTTCGAGACAGATAACTGCTCAGTTTAAGTTGCCCTTTTATTGTTTGATTTGCTATCATTGGTTCACCACTAATTAGGGTTGAACAACCACATCATTGAGACAAGATCTGTGAAATGTATTCACAAACAAAATCCCTTGTAGACAATCCTTTATTTACTTTAAACTTTTAGAAAGTTGGCATTTTTCTTGTCTAACCCATTTGGTGCCTGAAACCTGTTCCTGGGTCACATGACCAGGTGCAGTTGGCCTTTAATGCATTCTACCCAAACAGCATCGCGATAGAGCATCCAGTTGTTGGCAGGATGGACAAACTCTTGCAGGAGGGGAAGGCAGAGCTGTCATAACCATGCTTGCACTTCAAAGGCACTGGTGCAGCTCACACACAAAGGACTTCGCACTGGCCTATTTTGCTCCCAGACAGGCTGGGACCAGGGCAGTGAAGTCCAGACTCCTCTATGGGGGAAAAACTCCAGAAGCTTCTCTTACTTCAATAGGGGTACCAGGTATAATAAGACCCTCAGTCCCACACTTCAGTGCACTCCTGGAACTATGGATACTAAAAAAGAAGGATGCCCTGCCACGTTGGGGCTTAATGCCTTTCCTGCTTGCTAGACGGTACCTGCAGGAGGCTCTGGCAAACACAGGCTTATCGCCCCTATGGGATACACATTGTCACCATTCCGTTTTTTAAAAATTTGTGTGGAAGGCGCTGAAAATTCAGTCATTGGTGGAGGACAGAGTTGCCTTCTCCGTCAGAGCACATGCTTGGATGATTTTGAATTCGTATAAGACCCTAGCCCCGCAACAATATTTGAATTTGGGCTATTCAAAAGCACTGAAATTAAAATTCCTAAAGTTACGACTCGGAGTGATGCCATGCACATAGCATCTCCCCCCATGGAAAAGGGAGCCGACTTTTACAGTATGCAGTCTGTGTAAAAAAGGCCATGAGGACATCATCCACACCATCTGTTATTGCACGGAGATGCTTCAAGAAAGGAGGCAATTGCTAAAAGTTCCTTTTAATCAAAGGGGGATTCGGTCAAGGAGGCAGGCAGTATTGGCCTGCTTTGACCCAGCATCACCACAACTGAACATTAGACTACTTAAACTTCTCGAAGCGGCCCGGGCAAAAATGCCAAACTGACACTAAAGCTTTTGGGCACTGGAGTCTTTGGTCTATTAATTTTTGCTGGGGGAGACCCAATTGATGCAGGTGACTGGGATACTTGCATAGGTGGCTACCGCATGTTTAAATTTGTATTTTAACTTGTATAGAAACAGAAGCGTTTTACATTTCCAGTATGATGACATTTTATTACGGAGGCCGAATATTTTATTTATGGTTTTATTTTTGCATGTATTGCATTGGTTTTAAGTAACTTTGCAAATAAAATAAACTACAACTACAAAACTGCTTGCTGAGAAGGAAGACTGAACCCTCACCCCTTAGCCCAGGCTTAAGTGACTCTGGGGGTTGGCTGACTGACCTGTTCTGATCAACAGGGACTCAGCATGCTCAAGAGACCTCGCTGAAACTTCCCAGCTGACTTGCTGCAACTGCACCTTCCTGGACCTGCAATTGGACCTAGCTAAGCCATTCTGGCATCGTCTGGAGAGTATTTGTGATCCCGAAAAGCGTCCCATGTCCTGGACCCTTGGTGTTGCATCAGGCGAGCTCCTCCTTGAAGAAAAGGACAAATCCTGAAGTTGTGGGCACTTCACAATGTGAACGGACCCTTTCCAACCAAGATCTTGCCACAAAGGTGAAGCTCCAGTGTACCTGACTCTTGCCACTACAGCGACCACCAGCGATGACAGGCAACACAAGATGTGCAGTTCGGGCTACAGCTATGACATCCCAGGGGAACCCCGAATGCAAATCTCCTTTAACAACCATATGCTACACTCAGTGGGTTCTTCGTGTTGCAGAAATGGCCATTGCTACACGCAATGGCCTGCTCTTCCTGCTATAGCGTTGACCATCTGCTACGCTCTCCCTGCTCCTAACGGTCTCCTCACTCACAAACAGAACTCTTCACACTAGACTTTAGAAGGTAACTTTTTCAGTGGAACTAACATGGTCCTGTATCCGGCCAAGAGAATCACATACACAAAGCAATTTAACAACACAATTAAAATATGAGGAGGCGCATTGCAACAACACAAGCAAAACAGAACACAATACAACATACAACAGAAAACCATTACAATAATGCAGCACAAATACAAAGAAGCTCAAAAAAACAACGGAACACATCATCACCAGAATAAATTTGCACAAACCTCCTTGTCACTCATTACTGCAACCATGTTCTGTTATCATAATATGTGGACAAGAGGTGTTTGGAGCCAGCACAGCCTTAACTTACCATCAAGGACATGAAATAGTGTCAATCAAAATGATTTGCCATCCAACCCTTAGTGTCACACTAAGGCAGCGTTATATGCACCAGTGCAGCCAAAGACATAATGGGTGTGTACTAAACATAGTACTAAAAATGTCTTTGCATTTTCTCAGAGCTGCACGTTTTCATGCAGCACTGCACTGCCTCACTCTCAGTAAATCTGGGACAAGGTGCACAAAACAAATTAGACCCTGCAACTTTTGCATCACTCCTTTTGTAAATAAAAAAGATGATACAATGCTGTTATGCGCATTTTAAATGGTGCCACCTCTAGCACTTCAAGTAATTTGACAACAATTTGATGGCCACATATATTACAGTGAATGTAAGGCATTGTGTCATGCACAGTGTGTAATTCCTATCTGAAAAAGTGTATTAGTCAACATATGGAGCCAGCTCTCAAAACAGGCAGGAGTTTTTATCCTTCTGCTGTTTTTGTTAATGTGTTCTAGACTGCAAAGGTTCAAAAGAAGAGATTATTTATAAAATTTACATTTCAGGGTGTAGGCGGAAAGGCACCTTTATATGCTGAAAATCTTTTGAATTTCAGTACTTTAATAGGCAATATAATTGAGTATGTTTGCAGGCTTCCTGAAAAAACTGAGAAAATCTTCAGCTATAAATTGTATAGCTGAAGCTTAAATAAACATACCAATTTAAACTTCTGCTTTTCACAAACTGAAGACAACAGTTTAACATATTTCTTTATTCACTTCACGAGAGAGAACAAAATCCCAACAATTAACCTGTTCACAAAGGCATTTTGGAATAGGTAAAGCACTACTCTTCTAGTACAATTTTATGTACTCTTATATGCCTGTGTGCATTGGCCCCAAAACATCTAAAATGGGAATATTCAGAGACTATTCATATACAGTTTGTAGAAACAGAAAGGGTCCTGTCCGTTTTGGAATGTCACTACTAGGTAGTTGGATGTTTTGGGGGCCATTCACAAATGCTTGTAAGAGTAAGTGCATGTGTTCTATTGTAGTTTTACTTCTCGTGCTCCTAAATGCTTTTATGAATGAGTCACAAAACTTTGCAGGACTGCCCTATATCACATAAAAGTAATGACGTTGAAGTGACATTTACTTTTTTCCGTGACCTGCCACATATATTACATGGAAATACACCCAAATGTTGGTCCAGATGAGGGGTGTCGAATTATAATTGTTTCTAATGAATTTGGTGTGGCGATTCATGTATTTTTCATCCCCTGTCTTGAACCGAGCATCAGGGCGAGGGCGCGACTGCCACTGAATGACAGCAGCAGGGAGGAGGGTAGGCTGGTATTGTTTTTTTTTATAATCAAATTTATTGATATTTAAAGCTTCAACCAAAAAACACAAAGTTACATTGGTGGCAAAATCATACACATACCAAGATTGGCGACCATAATAATCCATGATACAGATGAATACACACATCACTCAAGACAGAAGATTGAACCATTTACCCTAGATCATTTCAAACATTTCAGGGCAGCCTCGGGCCTCAAAGAGGGGTTCCTCTTGGGTCCCACACCAGTCTACCCCTTGTCTCCACCTCCACACAGTACGGGGGCTTGGCCTGGGACCAAAGTGCTGCGATGTCCCGCTTTGCCACCGCCAGTGCAGTCCCAAGGAAACGCTTATCAGTTCGGGAGCCATACAGACCATCAAACACACCCAAGAGTAGGCGAAGTGGGTCGTGGGGAACATTCCACCCCAAGATCTGTGTAAGTTCCAGTTCCACACCCGCCCAAAATGGCTCAATGATGGGGCATTGCTAGACCATGTGGAAAAAATCAGCTGGGGCGTGAGTGCATCGTGTACATGTCGGGGAGGGTCTCAGTCGGGCCTTGTACAAACGTGCAGGGTTTAAGTATGCTGTATGTAAGTAGTAGAGTTGAATTAAACACAGTTTGGAGGAGGTCATCAAGGTCTTGGGAGCCATGAGAGCATCCCGCCAGTCTGTGTCTTCCATTGGGCCCAGCCATTCCTCCCATCGGGCAAGCAGTGAATTGAGAGTTGTAGGGCCATTGTTTACTAATGAACGGTATATCCGCGACACCCCTCCCCTGCCTAGGTTCCCCATCATCACTTGAGCCTCGAGGGGACTGAATTCGGGGAGGGAGGAGGGAAATGTGACATGCGTATGGAGAGCATGCTGAAGCTGCAGATATTTGTAAAATTGGGAGGTATGGAGGGAGTAGCGTTGTTGCAAGTCTGCAAAGGTCCTGATGTGATTCCCATCCCAGACATCCCCAAGAAGCGACATCCCAATGTGATCCCAGTGATGGAAGTCCCGGAGAGCTGAGGTCTCACGGAGCCAGGCACCGTGCCACAGAGGTGTCTGTCATGTTAAGCCTTTCATCCCACTTGGTGTGGCGCAGGGCGGTGCGCCGTGCCAGTAGGACCATCTTAGTGATAGGGGAGGGCTTGCGGCATGGGGGCCCCATATAGGTATGCTTGGAGTTGCTGAAAATCCATGGACCGGAGCTCAACCTGATATGCCGGGTCGGACCAGCCGTCAGCGAACCAGTCATGAACCACGATAAGCCCTTTGGCCAGGCAGTAGAGGTGCAGGTGGGTCACACCCATGCCACTGTCATAAGGAGGTATCCGACAGTGGGCCAGCGACATTCATGGCCTCCCGCCTTTCCACAAGAACCGGGTGAGGAGACCATCAAGTTCACGAAACCAACTCCCCGGGAGGTGAAATGTTATATTTTGAAGAGTGTACAAAAGTCGAGGAGAACCATCGCTTGAGGTCTGCCTTGGCCTTAGTAAGCAGGGGTGTAGGATTTAGGGCCCATTCAAGTTCTGGGAGCAAGGTGACCCAGATACCCAAGTATTTGAAGGATTGCCTTCGCAAGGGAATGGTGGTTTGCCGAAACAGGCGTGTGACGGGTGGAGAGGAACCAAAGTGGATTTCGCTGGGTTGAGCCTCAGACCTGAGCCTTGCTCAAAGTTGAGGAAGATTTCCAGACATCTTGGGCCGGAGTTCATGGGATGCGCCAGGAAGAGGAGGATGTTGTCAGCGTATAGGGTGACTTTGTTGATCTGATGGGGGCCCCAGGCCCACCCCTGGATGTGGGGGTCTTTGCACACGAGAGAGGCTAAAGGCTCCATCGCTAGCGTGAATAAAATCGACGAGAGGGGGCAACCTTGGCAGGAGCCCCACTGAATGGGGAATGCCTCGGAGAGCATGCCGTTAATTAGGACTCAAGCCTTGGGACTAGAATAGAGGACTCGGATAAAACGCCTGAATGGGAGGCCCATCCCCATCACCTCCAACACATCTTCTAGATAACTCCAGTCGACGGTGTTGAATGCCTTTTCAAAGTCAATGAAGAGCAGGGCTAAGTATGGGGTGAGCTGATGGTGATATGTGAGGGCCAGGTGAAGACGGCGAATGCAGTGTCGGGTGCCACGAGCAGGCATGAAGCCACACTGGTCTGGATTGACCAGGTCTTGAAAGAGGGGGCGGGGGAGTTGAGCTAAGGCAGTGGCAAAGATTTTCACCTCAGTGTTGATGAGGGAAATGGAGCGGTAATCCACACAGGAGAGGGAAGGCGGCTGCATCTTCAGAAGAACCATAATAGTGGCCACATCGGTCTCGGGGGGAAGGACCCAGTGTCCACCACATGTTGGAACAGATCCACCAGGTGTGGAACCAACAAGTTGCGGTAGGTCGCGTAATATTCTTTAGGGTATCCGCTCGGTCCTGGAGTCTTGCCGGAGTGCAAGAGAGAAATGGCCCCATGTATCTCCTCCGAGGTGAGGGAGTTTCTCAGACTGCCTGGAGAAGACGGGGCAGCTGGGTCGCGGCCTCCGACAGTAGTGCGGCCAAGGAAGCCTCGGGGGGCCGGACTGCGTAAAGTTGGCCATAATAGCCCGCAAAGGCTTGGGCGATGACCTGGGAGGTGAAGTGATGAGTGCTGGTCACATCACGGATCTCGGGAATTATGCGATTGGCTGTGGGATAAGAGGCGAGGTTGTGGAGTAACTTCCCATTTTTGTCGCCCCAGCCATACACATACACTACCGAGAAACACCAGAGCATCTTGGCCGACTCTAGAGAGATCTGGCAGATCTCTTTGCGGAGCAGCGTGAGTGTGCGGGTGGAGCCAGCCCTGTCGGCGGACACCTGGGACGATTCCAACTGCAGCACTTGGGCCTCGAGCTGCAGGAGGTGGGTAATCTGGGCCACGTGTCGTGTGTGGACCAAGCCTCTAGCCACACCCCACGCAGTAGCCTTGCCAGCCTCCCACAGGGAACCTGGAGAGGGAACTGACCCCTTGACGACCAGAAAATATTGCTTCAGCTCTTGCTTGAGGGTCTCAATGAACTCGTCATCTTGCAGGAACCAAGCGTTCATCTGCCAGATCCTGCAAACCCCCTCTGGAGGATGCCTGAGATAGAGGGAGGCAGGGGAGTGATCGGAGACACCCAGAGGAAGGATAGAAACCCCAGACACTAAGCTACAATCAGTGGCCGGCACCGAAACAACTCAATATGGGAATAGGTGTGCTGGGCCACCGAAGTATGAGTGTATTGTTCCTGGTGGGGGTTCCAGACCCTCCAAGTGTCGCTGAGACCTAGGGCAGAGGACCAGTCAGAAAGGCACCCGGCCGAGGCAAGGCGGTATGCAGAAGGAGCACCTGTCCCATCACGCAGGGGCTGCATGACAGCGTTGAAGTCGCCCTCAACCACCGACAGGCCTTGAGGGAAAGTTGAGACTAGTGATGTGAGGCGTCAAAGAGCAGAGGGCAGTGTGGCGGGGGAATATAGGTACATAGGAGGTTAAGAAGGTGTCCCTCGATCCTACCAGTTAGGGCTACATAACGCCCTTAGGCATCAATCTCTACTTGTGTCAAAGTGAAGGGGAGACCTTTGTGAACCAATATGTCCACTCCGCGGGAGCCCCGTGTGAAACCAGAGTGCCAAACCCTGTCAAAGCCATATCGAGCAAGGAAGGGACAGTGAGTTCCCAGAAGGTGTGTTTCTTGTAAAAAAAGAATATCTGGTGCTTGGCGTTAGGCACTTCGGAGAACCGCGGTCCATTTTATACAGTCTAGAAGGCCATTTACGTTCCATGAAAGAATGTGGACAGGTCTAAGAAGAGTCGACATCTTGTAACTGGGTGGTGTGTGCGTGGTCCACCAGGAGAAGACCCGGGTCCCAAGGGAGGTAGCATTGCGTAGCCTGGATACAGGAATGAGCTTGTGTATTATGGTAGATCTAGTCTCTTTGAATGTGGCGTGTGTGTGCAATGAGCTGCCATGAAAAAGGGATAACAGTGGCCCGAATGAGGCCAAAAACAACAAACAGTCGGGAGTCAACAGTTCTCCCGTCCTGCCCTGCCCCCAACTCTCCCCACCCTACACTTCTGAAAGGGAAGCATCTGTCACCCCAAATGAGAAACAAAACAAACAAATCTGAGCGCTAAGCTAAAACAATTAGCCAAGCATGGTTGTGGCAGAGATGGACCCCCCCCATATTGACAGATGTGTTATTGATAGCAGCTACCAGTAATAGTAGAAGGCAATCTATGGACCCTAGTCCGCTGAGCCTCATGAGTCAGATTTTGTCTTCCTCTTCGGATCCTCGAAGCGCAGGGCTCCTAGACAAGTCAGAGTCAGATATGGTGGAGCGCAGCATTTTGGAGGGGTCCGGGACCTGGCTCAGGTCAATTAGGGAACCAGTCAGGCTAAGAGTCCCAGACACTCAAGGCATGGCAGACGTAATGAGCGTTTGGGACGTTGCTTCTGGAGATCGTGAGGCCTCGCCACGTCGATCGCTCTTATTGTGGGACCGAGTAAGGCGCCTCTGAGGCTTGGGAATGGATGGCTGAGGTTGCGTTGGGTCCTTACAGGCGGGAGGAGAGGTGGGACAAGTTCGGAGTAGGCACTCCTCTGTGAGCCAAGTCCAGGCCGCTTGGTGATTCCCACTCTGCAGCAGGTGTCCTCAAGGGAAAGTCAGGTGGACTCCACCGGGGGCAGCAGGCAGGTCCAGGAGGCAGGATGAAGACATCGGCCCGTCCGGGTCGTGCCCGCCTCGATTCGTCCGATTCCATCTGCACAGAAGGTGGGACCCCCACCATGGCGTCGTGCACTGGTGCGCCGAGGTGGAACTCCAGCACCGAGGTGCAGCCACAGGGTAGTCACCTTGATGCGGCTGGGGGGCTGGACCGTCAGGGCAGAGGTGTCAGGCTCAGAGACGGAATGCCAAAGAGGCCGCCATCTTGGGGTCTCGAGGCCATCGGAGGAAAGGGATCACCTCTGGGCAATGGAGGCTCCGATCCACCTGCAAAAGGAATTGGAGCTGAGCTGGTGAGGCAGGGAAGCACAGCGGATAGGTGAGGGAGTCAAACTGCAGCTGCTAACGGGCGGAGGCAAGGCGGATGACGGAGGGGGTCCGGAGCACTCTTAGTGTGCGACTGCCATCTTGATGCCTCAGGCCACGCCCCTCTGGTATTGCCCTGTTGAAAGGGTGCATGTGCCTGGGTGACTGTCAGCCACACATGCACACTTTAAACCTCCAAACCCATCTGTCTTAAGACAGCTAGGTTAAGACTAAATGCAGTAAGTGAGTAAGTGCAGACCTCCATTGCACTGTGGAGCGCCGAGTGAGGCCGCTCCCTCCAATCAGGACGCTGCTCACATGCTGCATGTGAGCAGCACCAGGATTGGATAAGGGAGTTCCAGCTTCCTGTTCCAGGTCCTGGATGAGGAAGCGGTCCAGGGCAAGGAAGTCGCATTAGGTACGTTTTATTTGTATTTTTGTATAATATTTTGTGTGCATAGACCTCCACTTCCCCTTCCTGTAGATGCCAGCCCACACTGGAATGCAATCAAAAGAAACTTTGTCAGTTTAGAAATTCAAGACAGATATTTATAAAGCTGCATTCTCTGGTGTAGGCATAATGTTAGTGCAGACATTCTATTTTATTATCAGCTATGAGAATTCAACAAATTCCAGGGGTATTGTGGGGAAACCGCAATAGAATCTTCTATTAAAGAGTACCTAAAAGTATTAGAGATCACACATGAATAACTGTGCATGCCGCAAAATTTACACATTTTTTAAAGCGTACTAAATGTGCATTTGCTCATGCTAACTTTTCCCCAAAGGAAACTAATTTCTCAACCAAGAAACACTTTGCCTTATAATACCACAGTTTTTGGGGGGCGTTCTCTGACAATTTCTACTCTGGATAGCACATTACTACTGTCTTTGACAGGATTTAATATTCAACTGCATCTGGGGGGAAAAGATGTCTTGGAAATTTTTGTGATAACTGGCACACATCAATGATAGATATTCATCAACTTTCTATAGCATACCTGCTCTAAAAAGGTCCACTCTGTACTCCTGAAAGCAGATTTCCTCCCACATAATATTACATCAATGTTTGTGTGAGTCGGACAGTTTGTGAGAGCAAATCCACATTTTGTGGATTATAAATGTGCATTTGTATTTGTTATTGAAGTCATTTGCCCAACTAAGGTCCACTTCAATGTGCAAGTTTGTTTAAGAACCAGGTCCTCTGATTGTAAAAGTTATTCACTTGTTTGACAATTTTCTGTGCAAAGAGATAGGTATTATCAAATAATTTTGTTGACAGGGATGCAATCATTCACATATTTGTTCAAATTTAGGTAGAAGAGCAACAGAAACTACTACATTACTAAGATAATGTTAGCTGAAGTTTAGCAAAACTTATTTTCAATTCTGTCTGAAATTTCTAACAGCCTTAGCATAAAAAGAAACATATTTGTAGTCATAAATATAGGATGTGACATGGTCATACCAGTTGCCTGGCTTAAGAACTTCACCATCATCTATGGTAGAAAGAAGAAATCGAAGAGTCATCAATGAAGGATGCATACATGACAACCAATGGGAGTGAAGAAAAAACACAAAATATCCTAGGAAACGTTGATTTGCCACAATTGAGTAAGAAGCAGGAGTATCATCTTAAACGTAGGGAAGTAATATCACAAATGATGACACTGGAAGATGTTTGAACTGTGATTGTGGTAGCTTGTCTCAGATTCCAAATGACATACAGTGGGAGGATAAATAATGAGATGAAAAGTTTTATATGTGAATATTATTTCATGCCAGTGAACATGTTTTTATTAAGTTTGCTTTTACAGAACTATTGTGTAAATGTCTTTATCATGAAGGGATTGAATTCAGAAATGCACAGGATGATAATAAATTTGGGAAATCAATTTTAGGCAATGCTTCAACGGTTTGAAAATAATATGGATATTACATCAAAACAAAATAAAAAGGGTATTTAGTTACCTAAATTGGATGCTTCACTTATTCGACTCAGACAAGGGGAATGCAACATAGCATTTTGAAGCTATGCTTACACTGAATGTTGTATTGACCTCAAATGTAACCTAAAATTAATTCTTATTTCCCCAAGCTAATGAGGGGTGGAAATACACAGAAGCTTCAAAGATTTGAGCTGCTGTTGATGGGTGATGGACAAAAAGGTGATCATGCATATTTTTGATAAGAAATAATCCCATGGGTACAAATACTTTTGCAAGCTATATTTTCCGGGTTTCCTGTGCAACTGCGTGAAAGTGTCATAGTACACTCCAACACTGCTGCAACTGAATCCAAAGGGAATGTATGTTACAATGGAGCATGATGAGAGTTGCTACCTGTCTCAGGGTAAGTGGAACCCAGAATCAGGCTTTAGGCTACCCCGGTTGCCACAGGGGTGAACAGTTGTTTTGTCAAATTGAGAAAATAAGCTACGTTGTTTGATGGAAAAAGAAACATTGAAAATGTGTGGCATAGATACCTGGAATTCTTTATTACTTATAACTTCACAGAAAATTCTGAGTGGCTCAGATGTTGGGAGATACAACATGTAGTGTGAATCCAAGTAGGCGAGAGGACTAAGAATGCTATTCCTAACCTTTGCTCACCATGAAGCAATGAAGAGTGGTCAAGAAACCTGAAGTACTGCAGATTGTGAAAAGGGACATTTTTATATGAGTGCATTGGCGACTGAAGCAGGGGGACATAACGCATGATACTGCTAGTATATTATCCCCCCTCCCCCCAATGCCTTGAGACCCTCTCGGGTGACTATCTGCGCTTAACAAACCCATGATTGATTGATTGATTGATGTTACAGGGAAAATTAAGTGCCTCTTCAAGGCTGAAATATGTTGGCTTGGTGTTTATATAAAAAAGGTGCGATATATTTCCGAGAAAAGACAACCATGATGTGAACGTGAATGTTTGATTTCTGAGAAAGGGGATGCCTATTGGTTAATGAGCTTTACTTCCCAGGGATCTGAGTCTGAACACAGTAACGGTGTATTTTTGGCATGGGATTGAGTAGACAGGAGGTACACTGTCCAAAAGGATTGAGAGAGGTTTTGGGATGATTGAGGGGTTTTTACGTCTTTGGGTAGCATTCAATGGACCTGGGGCTTCGCTGCAAGCATGAGAGTTCTTGAATTGTAATCTGAACTAGCACAAGAAACTGTATGTGAGAACATGGTGATAACTGCAGACACACTGAATGAGAGTGTCTTCAAAATTATACCCTTACAGGTGACTTTCAAATACCTGTTTGTTTTTTAAATGGGAGACTTGATGATGAAAAATGAACAGACAGACTATAAGAACAAAAGGCACAGTACCATTGAACATAACTTTAGGAGACAAATATTTCTGCTGGATTAAAAATGGTTCTCAGGTCCACTGAGAAAGGTAGGCATATTTTATTTTGACCTTAGAGACGATTGTGTGCATGAATTGAGGTAAGAGAAAACTGAAATGTTGTGGTATTTATCAAAACTATCATCTCATCCTTTGGATAAATATATGTGAGAGGTCAAAGCTAAATTGACAAACTAGCATGATAATTATTTTTTGATTTTGCAGCCTCTAATACACTAGCCAAAATACCCAAGCAAAATCAGTAATTATGAGTATAGACAATTTGAAAAGACACCTGCCTAACTTCTTTGAAATGTTTATATCATTTGCTAAGAACATGAAGAATGTTTTGGGTAAGTTTCAAAATATTACCTGCAGTCAGTTATATATCCGGTCACACCACAGTCTCTGCACACCTCTAAATGCCACAGATACGATCTAAAGCTGTCACATATTTGCTAACACATAGAAGCTAGTGTTAAAGATCACACTTGCATTCTTCTGACCGTCAATTAATTTGTACGACAACATAAATATTTGTAATTCACTGGATAATTGTTCCTCAAAATGTTTGCTCTAGCCATGAGATTAAAATTCTCTTCATTTGGATTCTTGACTATGGGTTTATGAGAAATTAAACAAGGATGGAATTTGGAAAATTGTGGGCTGCAACATATCGTATATATCTGGTTGATGTACAAAGATGATATTTTGGTTAGTTGGAAGAGAGGTAAAACTGACATGGAATAGCTATTCCATGACCAACAAGTTATGAACATAGCTAAGACTTAAAAAGATATTTGTATAAACTTAAATTTCAAATATGAACTCTAAACAATGCGTTTTCGAGTTATCCTTACCACCTGCAGGAACACATTGTCATCCATTGGGTATTCAGGGCTATATCAGTGACTGATTATATTTGATGATTGGTAACAACAATCTACTCTAAGTACCATCAGGAAACAATGGCCAGCGCCATCACCCAGCCTGCTTCAAACATATTATTGCATAAGATTATGTAATTGTACAAATTGTACAATTTCAAAACATGAAAGTTCAATCATTTACTTGAGATTGAGAAAAAGAGATAATAACAGCCAATCAAAACATCTCTAATAGTCGTTAAAAATTTAAAAGGCATAAACTCAGCAATAACTGACTGATTGCTTAATATAATAATAACTGGTTAAACTAATTGTGAACAAATGCAGGCATATATTTTTGATAGTTATGGACTTAAATCTGAGCGAGTCAACAGAGATGCTTAGCATCAATCCTTCCTACTGTCAATTAGCTGTATCACTATAGGACACGCAACTATGAAAGTATAGGCACTTTGTTTGAAGCTGTTTGGGATCTAAAAAAAATAGAGTGTCTAAAATTAGTAAGAATTAAGGGACACAATTACTAAGACTTTGCATTGTCCTTGCACCATGCAAGGTGATGCAAGTACAACACAATGGCTTCAGTAAGGAGTACAAAGCCATTCAATGGGTGATTTGTGCCACCTTGCATAACTTTGTAAATAAATGTAATGCAATGCAGGAGCTTTGCAGCGTTGCATTATATTTAAAGCTGGTAGGCATTCCTTGGGTGGACCATCAGTGTTCCCGTGCATCCACTTATGGATTTGATGCAATTTCAAATTTACAAAGGTTTGTACACCTGGGATTGCATCAAACCATATGCTTCCACGAGGATGGTGTAACGTGAGAAAAATCTTTTTCTCCTCATTATTTCCTCCATCTATGCATGATGCATTCTGCTTTTTTGGGCTGTTTTTGTTCACCTTCATGCCCCAAAACAACTCTGCCCATAATGCAGACACCCTTGCAGTGCGGCAGTAGGGTGTCTGTATTGTCTAGGCAGCACATAGTGTACCACTGCTAACAGGGAGCAGTAGTGCTCCTTATCTTAGTAGATATTGTGGATTACTGCTCTCTCCATTTTACACAACACATCCAAGAGTCTGGCCATGAATATAAACATTAACCCTGGGCGTAGTTTGCGAAGTAGCACTTCGCGAAGCTACGCAAAGTGCACTTCGCACTACGCGAGCTACGCGTAGCACTTCGCGAACTGCGTAGTACCTTGTTCGCACTGTGCCAGATGTCGTTTTCAATGATTGCACAGTGCGGACAAGCAACCGGCACTGTGCAATCATTGAAAATGGCATCTTGCACAGTGCGAGCTGTAGTTTTCTGCTGCTCGAGTAGATTTTTACTCGAGCGGCAGCTTTCTCAACGCGAACTGGTAGTTTCTCATCGCGAGCGGTCGCGAGCTTACGCGACCACTCGCAATGAGAAACCTGACCTCCTCGCGTTGGGAATCTCGTCGGGAGGTTTATTTTCCATGCTCGCGATCGCCAACTTGATGTTGCTGATCGCGAACAAGGAAAAAGTCTCGCCGGGATGTCATTTTGCTTGCTCGCGGTCGCCAACTTGACGTTGAGGACCGCGAGCAAGCAAAAAATGACCGCAGCACTACACAACACTACGCTACGCGTGTTCGCACTGTGCTACGTGCAATTCGCGTAATGCGAAGTAGCGCGAACTTTGCAAACTACGCGAGCGTAGCGTAATGCTTTGCCCAGGCTTAATAAACATTGCACTCTGTAGTCCTATGTGATGAAATATATGATGTGAAATCCATTACATTAATTCCAGACACGGGGTATATTTATGAGCCCCTTTGCATCACTCTTCCTCCACGCAATGTGGTGCAAGAGCGACACAAATGTAACATGAGATTTATGAATCCACACAAAGCCACATTGCCTGGACCTGCTTTGCTTAAAAAATGTGGAGTAATGTAACGCAGTGGAAATTTGTGCATTGCATTACTCTGTGACAGGGAGGAGTTTCCATGGGTGATACATGGGTGTTCCCATGCAACATCCATGGACATTGAGGCATTCCCAAATTTAGAAGAACAGGTAAGCCTGGGATGCACCAAAATGATGCACCTTCCCATGTGACTAATGAGGGGAAATATATTTTTTCTCCTTGTTTTTTTCCTCTTTCTATGAGTGCTGCATTATGCAGCACACATAGAGGGAAGAGAAAGCCTCTCAGGATTGTTTTTATGCAGGAAGGTGCTTTTTACTGCACAAAAACAATCCTGCCTATGATACAGGCACCATTGCACCATGGTACAAGGGTGCCTGCTTTGGCACCAGGCTGCCAAAACAGCAGCAGCACAAGTGAAAAGTACAGGAATTCACCGTATTGGATAAATACAGCTCATTTCTCCCTTTCCTGTAAGGCAGAGCAGCACAGTTAGGTGACGTGCTGCGCTGCCCTGCATCACATATGTCATAAATATGCCAGAGGATGGACAAATTGTTGCAAAATGTTTTTACATTTTTGTAGGCTTTTAGGTTGACATTAGATAACAGTTACATTGTTGCACTTATCACATACATAAAGAAGCTCTTGATCAGAACTTTTTTAGGTGGTATAACAATGGTTTGCATCATAACAATGCAACAAATGACAGCGAAACCCAGCAGCAGATAGCACCTTCTTCGTCTACATACCAGGAAAGGAGAATTCCTATGAACTCACTGCTCCAACACGTATTATGGTGCTGAGCTAATGGTTCTGTCTGTCTTTGGCCGCCTTAATTGTGTGTGACCCGGCATATTACTGACTCTTGATGCACTGCATATTATTAGCATTTTGATATTAGGACATAGCTGCTTACAATTGTTTTATATCATATACAGAGTGATTCATCTTTACTGTTTCTAGTTACATATAACACACTGACTATTTGCATTCACCACAGATATAATGGCACTTTATGGATGATGACTCCGCATATGCCATGAATAAGTCCATGGGACTGGACTAAACACGTTGGTTGGTCTACTGTATGTGGTGCATGTTCCATTCAAATCAAATTGTGATTAATAACAAATAAAAAAGAGGATTTGAAGAACACAACTCTGGATACAGACCTTGTAATTTTGTTTTAATGCTTATGCGATGGTGCACCAATTGCTCTTTTATGTTCAATGGTTTGAATCATACTCTGGTCCTCTTTACAGGTAACTAAATGATGAGCCCTGCAGAAAGCCTAATGGACTGTGTACATCTTGTTCTTAATTAGTACTTTTATTTTAAAGAAAATATGCAAGAACATTCTTATTACTGAAACAATTCACCTATGGAATATAAGATTAAAATGCTCTAAGGGTAAGGACCTGCCCCCAGTAAGTGTTTTGAATCTCACTAGTAATATTTTCTAATCTAAATTTAAGTTATAATTTGCTTAAATACACTTCACTTGCTTCAAATTGACTTTTAATGTTTAAGGTCATTGATCACTTTTAGTATCGACTAGTAGTGTCTAAATATTTTATCATCCGAATGTTTGGATTGGTTGACATGATTTGAATAGTGTTTACTTGGAATCAAATGGACCACTAATTCAGTTAATATAAAATGTGATTAAATACTGCTTTCACCAGTTCAATAAGCACAGCGAAGGAAGACATTGATGCAATGCAGATTACTACTTAAAACCTACTAATTATTTGCCCTTACTTTCACTAATGATTTTTGAAAATCAAAAGAAGTTGTCATAATTTCCTCTATATCAACCATAAAACAATGGGTTAGCCATTCAAAATATGTAATATTTTTACACCTTTAATGTAAGAATAATTCAGCGGTCTGTAATTTACAATCTTTGGGGCCGATTCACAGACCTAATCTGAGACAAAATCCAAAACGTACTACTTTTGGTATTCACAGAAGGCATTTAGTAGAAGTAAAGTTAGGATTCCTAGCTTTACTAAACTGAGACAAAATCTTCATTTTATGACTTACGGTATTCACAAAAGTGATTTAGTTGTAGTAAAGTTAGGATTCCGAACTTTACTACTACTAAATGCCTCTTGTGAACACTGAAAGTCGTAAAGTTAGTATTTTGCCTTGCATTCAGGATGAGCTACATTGGGGCACCTTCCAGTTTCTAAACCCTATTGGGTGACCCTGGGGACAGCAGGAAGTGCTACAGAATACTGTCACATCTTTGGGTGTATTTCCAAACAGGAAACCTTTTTAAAATCAGCACTGGTTCATTTAAGGGAATGCAAACACAGAGACACTGGCCTGCTCTGCTTTTCAATCTCCATCCATGTGTTTGAAGTCAATCAAAGAGAGGTCACAGATATCAACCTGCCTAATTATTATTCATTAGGAAGATTATTGTGCGACCCCTTTGACTGGTTATATTGCAATGAGACCCATTTGTACATAATTACATTGTACTGTTTTCAGTGTTTATTTTTTGTGGCTTTCAGTGAGTTTTTTCTCGTTTTCCAAACCGTTTCAAATTGGTGCTTAACAGTGTTTATTCTGGTGCCTAACACCCAAAAAAGTCACTACCGTGTTTTTTTCCTGAGCATACAAAAGATGCTGTTTTTTGCAGTGATGGTTTTAAAGCACATATTTATTTTAAAGGAGAAGTAAAATAAGATATGTCGCATCTTCTCATTGGCAGTGTGTCTAATGAACTTATGTTAGACTGAAGCATGAAACGGCTGTGATTTACGCTCTTACTCACACTCACATCTCATTACCCTTTCTCACATCTCATTACTTCTCCCACTCACTCTTCAGGAATTCTGTCTGTTTTGCAGAACTATAAATGGATTAAAAAGGTAAGCCTGCTACTTTTAAATATTTTAATAAACACATTATTGACCACAGTTAGGTGTCAATCACCTACATCTTACTGAATATTATGACATTATAGGAGAGGTCAACTCTGCCAACAGCATAGTACCATGTGAAACCTTTGCACTTTTGAATTACATGAGATTCTCTTGTAGCCCTGCATCCTAAGCCATCTGAAACTTGATGCTTAAAGCATACTCACCACTGCTTTTCTGCACTCCTTGCCTGACTACTTTAATGTAGTGCGGATGTTGTGTTCACATTAATAGCTGCCAAGTGTCTTCATGGCAAATGTCTTACTTTATGTCGATCTTGACCTTTTAACAGACATCACATTGCATTCTGGGGCTTTAAATTTTGCTTTTACCATTTCAACCATGGACTCAAAAACCCCATCATTCAAGTGTAGTTGGATAAAAAGACAGGATTGACTGAAGGTATCACACCTAACAATGGAACACCTTGCAGCTATGAATTTGTTGCTTTGTGGTACCTGTCACTACACCTTATGTTAAATGTTTGAAGTCAGAGATGATCGGCAGGTAACCTGCTATCCAGCGTGATGCATTAGAAAATGGGGTTGATTAAGCAAATGTTGAATTTCCATGCTGTGTCTGTGGCTAAATGTGATAGTAGATATTGACCAAGATTCGTATGAGCCAGCCATTTTACAAAATCAATGAAAGACTTAAGCACTGCAAAAGATCAAATATGATTTTAATATTCCCATATTCTCTACGGTGTATAACATAATTAGATAGGACCCAAAACCTTTTTCTAAACACTGCATGTTTAATCCAAGCACACATAACTGGAGGAAACAAAAGGAAGTAGAAACAATAGTGTAGTGACATTACTAAACAACAACACTCAACCACAATCATTTTAGACCAGTATTTCTTGCTACTACCTTGAATAGCAAAGTTACTTTGTGATGGCCCTGTCAGAAAGAAATAAAAATGACTCTGACTTTTCTTTCTTTGAATAGCATTTTAGTTTGAGGTTGTGCATGTGTTTATCAGTGTTTAGATGTTGTAAAAAAACCCTCCCTCTGGCCTTCTCGACCTACCTTCAGAGCATCCCAGAGGTTGATACTCCTATCTTCAGTGTCGCAGATGGACCTTGATGGATACATAGATAAATTACCATCAGGAAGGTCGGAGGTGGCACCACAAATCACCGAAATTGCAGAAGCACTTCTTTCCTTCTTCTTCTCAGCAGGGCGGGTCTACCACAGAAAAATATAGAGGAAAGGACAGAATTGGCGTACAAAAGGAGAATGTAGGAGGAGTGGACAGCGTGAGGAGAAGAGAGTCAAAAGGACCGAAGCAGAGCAGAAATGTCACAAATCAGGTAGAGAGGAGCGGGTAAATTGGGAGCCCAGACGTGCTATTCCGACCCTGAAGAGACTCCAGAGATGAAGTCTCCTGGGTGGTGGACACCGCCGGAAAATGTGGGCTAGCCGGCCACATGTCAGGAGAGTTGTGGCATTGCACTGAGTGATTCGGGAGGGGAAAGGCTAGAATGGGGGAAGGGGGACGTCAGATAATGCAGGCATTTGAAAGAGGTGTTCTTTCACTTTACTACACTGTATTTTGGTTGGTTCATTTTCTGACAGGCAGCTGGGGTCCCTGTGTTTGTGCCTGAAAACACTTTGTTTTTTCCCATTGTCACTGTTTTTGCACCTAGCGACACTGTGTTTACTGGTTGTGGATCTGATATCTTCTAAATCAAAGACATATTTACCACAAGAGGAAGACCTTGCTTGGGACTGTTACCCATATAAGAGATTCCTTAGGCTACTGCTGTGGAGAGCATATGATTTCCTTCTTCTCACCTTTATTGTGAAGTGAAGAACCATATAAGGTTCTTCACAATAGTGTTGGTGAATGGTGAACAAACTTAGTACTGCTAAGAGGACACATACCACACTTTCTTTACCCGACGGAACAGGCAGTGATAACCTCCTCATCCCTCCTACAGATATTTACACTGATGAAGGTTGCTTCCCTTTCGGTGAAGTTTTATCAGTCATTATAGGTTTAAAACTAAAACAGGATAGCATATATATAGCGCACATCGCAAAATCATAATCCGATCACAAAAACTCAGTTTGCAATTTGCTACCACTAATTGTAACTTAGTACATCAGCCCCAAGTATCTTATTTGACAAAGGGAAGTGCAGATGAGCCACCAGGAGGACACGACATGTGACAACATTTTAATAGTCAAAACATTGGGTCTGAAAGATAAATGCTGCCACAGTGAACACTGAAAATGTTAAGAAACCACAAAGTGAAAAAAGAATGAGCATGCACACAGAGGTAAGGTGCAAACTGCCATGGTAGCTGATTAACCAGAGGGCCATTTTACTGGCCACCACCGTAGACTTAAAGACTGACTCCTACACTGCCAAGTAGCTAAAGTGCCATTCTCCACTTAAAAGTACATATGAAAAGTGGCATATGTCTTCTTAAGAAGGTCACAGTTAAGAAGAGAAGCAAAAGCAACAAAATGCAGAATAACACCTCTTGACAGTCTTGGTAGTTTTTGATTGGAGTGAAAGAATTAATACAAGTGTTGGAAAGTAAGGCAGTAAAATAACCCTGAAACAATGTTCTGGGAGAGTCCAGCATGGATCTTCCAGACCATGAATCCAAGCAGGAACTAAGCTACAAGCAGAACATAAATTCAAGGTAAAACATTTCAACCAGTCGAGTACTAGAACAACAAAAATATGGGAATGAAATGTATTGCTAACCCTACAGCTGTTAACAGTCTCTCCTTATACATGTTCTAAAAAGAAAATGGCATCAGAGGACCATCATGGAGTGGGAACTTCAGGCAACATCCACCATCTTGGGCAGGTTTATATATAAGGCTAGCAATGCCTATACTGTCACACATATGGAATTGTGTTGGTACGAGAAAAAGAACACAAGTTCAAGGTTGGCGCATAAGCCATAGAACTCCCCTATGGGTGAGGGAACAGCAAAATTGCTAAAGTGGTGTGAGCAGAGAAGTGAGAATATGCATTCCTTGCATTGGGCAGTGAGATGGAAGACGTGCTGCCTCACCACATGCTGAGTCTGCCTTCTCCTAACTAAGTGCCTCTGCCTTGTGGAAAATGTTGTCCGCTGACCTCAGAAGACAACATGAAACACCTCAATATCACTCTTTCTTCCCCTGCCCTTCATTTCCAAGTTGCAACTAGGGGATTAGACAACACTTCCAACCTGAGAAGGTGGCTGCATGTAGATACTGGCCAACACAATGCATTCTAAAACGAAGGCAGAGGGTGTCCTTCTAAGAACCTGCTCTGAGAAGGGTAATTATTTTTCTATTATTTTGGTTGGAGTTTTCAAGTTTAAGGATGTTGTGCTGCTACCTCGGCTGCGTTACAACAAACAAATGATGGACGGAATGCTGACAATGCATACATTCTCCCCCAGTCAAGAGATCTGGGTTAAATCCATCGTTCTTTTGCCCACTACACCACCCCAGTTTAGACATGGCCATATGCAAATCAGTCTTGACCCTGTGCCTCATGGGAACAGTCCAGCCCGAACTGCCAAGCCATGTCTTCCCTGGACCGGAATCAAGCATCCTAGGACCAGTTTCTGGCTATCAGCCGTCATCAGCCAGGATAGCTTGACTCCAGTGGCGTAGTGAGCACGGGTCCCACGTCTGGGAATACCCATCCCACTTAGGGCAAAAAGCGTTACAACAAACAAATGATGGACGGAATGCTGACAATGCATACATTCTCCCCCAGTCAAGAGATCTGGGTTAAATCCATCGTTCTTTTGCCCACTACACCACCCCAGTTTAGACATGGCCATATGCAAATCAGTCTTGACCCTGTGCCTCATGGGAACAGTCCAGTCCGAACTGCCAAGCCATGTCTTCCCTGGACCGGAATCAAGCATCCTAGGACCGGTTTCTGGCTATCAGCCGTCATCATCCAGGATAGCTTGACTCCAGTGGCGTAGTGAGCACGGGTCCCACGTCTGGGAATACCCATCCCACTTAGGGCGAAAAGCGTTACAACAAACAAATGATGGACGGAATGCTGACAATGCATACATTCTCCCCCAGTCAAGAGATCTGGGTTAAATCCATCGTTCTTTTGCCCACTACACCACCCCAGTTTAGACATGGCCATATGCAAATCAGTCTTGACCCTGTGCCTCATGGGAACAGTCCAGCCCGAACTGCCAAGCCATGTCTTCCCTGGACCGGAATCAAGCATCCTAGGACCGGTTTCTGGCTATCAGCTTACAAGGGACCAAAGAACCAAACCCAAAATTGGGTGGTAGTTCTATTTGCCTAGATTCATTAATGTGCTCTGATGAACTCCAAGACATTGTGCATGGTGCACTGAATTTTTAATTGCCACTGGATTTCCTTTGCTTCAACTTGTTTTTGATGTTAATCATAAATATTAAAGGACTGTGAACCTAACACAAATGAATGATGTTATTGTGATTATCTAGCAGCTGAAAAAACATTAACGAACATTGTTTGAGAATTCCTTTTTCGCAGTTACTCTATTTGTATTGAAAGCTGTATTTCCCATTTTCATGAGTGCTCCTGTGTTAGTGATTATTTAGTGATGACAAGCAGTGAATAGCCAGGGGTCTTGGTTTAATTACTTGATCCCACATTTATATCTTCTTTATACTTGTGATAATTGCGATGGACTGTACCCAACTCAACCCTATATCACTCCTTGGAATTGTCCTTGACTGCTCATCCACTTCAACTCAATGAGTCAGGGAGGCTTAGTAGGCAAAATGTCAATGCAGATGAGATATGCATTTAGTGGAGCAACACCAGCACTCACCCCATTGGCACTGCTTAGTTATCTCAGAAACTTTAGATGCTGGGAGAAACTGACTGAAATCCCGGTAGGTTGCAGATGACTGCTAAGGCTTAGAAAAGAGGTTAGGGTAAGACTATAAGGACTAAAGTGGGTGAGTGGATGGTAGTCACAAAATGATGGGCTGGAGCGCAGACCAGATACAGGAGCCAACCAAGCTCCGCTGAACAAAGTACCTTGATTCTCGTAGCAACAGCAAGATGCGGAGTGCAGCTGAACGATGAATCAGTGCCTATTTTATTCACACAGTGGTGGTGATGCATCTATTATGGAGACAATGCGCTGAGCCGAGAGGTATTTGTTCTGTAGATGATGCACTGATTACCTACACGCAAACAAGGGGATGCTTCAATCTTCCAACAATGCAGTGGCAGTGATGCGTTGCTTCCAATGCGTTGGTTCTTTAAGGTCATGCACTCATTCTGAATGTGATGTGCCGATTCTGCTCCAACATCAGCAGATCTGCTACACACAGACAGGAGATGCGTTGGTTCGACTGGAGCAGGCTCCCGTTTTTACTTCCAAAGGATAAGGCATAGGAGCAGATGGTGAAACTTTGATCTCCGTGAGTCTCTAAATACGGGCAAGCCAACAAGCCCTTGGAGATCATTCTGGGTTCAAGCAGAGTCCAGTTCTGCCTCAGCTGGGTCAGAGGAAGGTAGGCAGCGGGGGAGTACAGCAGAAGAGCAGTTCTTCCAGAGGAGCAGACCAGTAGAGTGACAGTCCTTGGAGCAGCACAGCAGTCATTCTTTCTGACAGAGTTTCTTTACAGGTCTAGAAGTGTCTGATTTGGTGGGATCAGAGACCCAGTACTTCTGCCCAGTTGTGCTTTTGAAGTGAGTGTGACTTCAAAGAAGGGACTTTGAAATTCACAGAGGACCTTTCATCCTCATCCTAGCTCCAGACTCACTACAGGGGGGTAATCAATCCTTTTTGTCGGGACTGCCTATTGTCATGTAGTCAAATTAGGTGGGGCAGGACCATCACTATTTTAGATGTCCAAGTTTAAACTTGACATCTTTTTTGAACGTTGACACTTGACATACCCTTTGTTTGCATGCTTGTATGGATAATGTTACATGAAATAGCTTTTCTTAGATTTACACACATTATCAGATCCTTGAGCATTCTGTAAGAAGGCTAAAGTTCACTGTACAAAATGATATTGTTTACTATTAATCTCTCAGCAACAGCTTTGTCCAGGTAGGATCAATATTGGCAGCTGAACTGGGATTTCGGCATGGCAACATAGGTTATATTAATTATATAAACAACATCGCTCCGTTGTCTAGTGTCGCTGTCAATGTTCAGATCGTCCCATGCTGGAATTCCAGTCCAACTGTTTCCTGCTCACATCATGTGACGGATGATGCCCAGTTCTCCTAGGACAGTAGGATAGGTAGTGCTAGGTAGGAGCATAACTATCTTTATACGTATATGCAAGCATATATTCCATGTAACGGCAGAATTGTTGAAGTCTTCATCTCCTTCAACATTCTTATAATGCTGATTACACTTTTCTGTTTCCTCCTATTGGTTATTGTGGCACACATATTTTACACAAGAATTATAATGCTTCAATAAATATTGAAACACCATGTTGAGTCTTTCTTGTGGATCACTTTGGGTATGCAAAAGTTACCAAAAGAAAAGGTTCTAGATCTGTTTCCACAATTTCCTTGGGGAGTCTGGATTATCATGTTCTGAGGTTGCACATTCCACCTGTTACCTTACCTGGTTAGGGGTACAAAGGGTGCACTGTGAGGTAGCAGGACTAAGGCCAGCATATCCTGATGGTGTGCACAGAATCAGTCTTGCACAGTTTTGACATATATGTAGTCCAAAATGCGCACATTTTTATTGAGAAAGTATAAGCTGCACAACACTATTGAGGAGTAAGTGTCAGCTTCTCCTTTCCATCCTGCCGAGCCATCAGCATGCAGGTAGACACTCAGACATACTTACTCTTCGTTTGTGTGTGGCTTTCTAAAGGAAATGCACAAAGTCAAGCTGTGACCCACCCAGATGTATGTTGGAGACAGGCCACAGCACCCTTGGAATTGGTATATGAAACTCTTGGAGTTTCATACATTGGAAAGTTTGGTTTATATATATATATATATATATTCACTGAAAAAACCATAGGTTTCACACACGTTATAGTTAGGAATTAGCATTTAAAAAACCTTGCAAATTCACTTAAAAAACCATAGGTTTCACACAAGTTATAGTTAGCTGTACATTTCACACGTAAAAAAACAATGAAATTCCACGTTATAGTTAGATCAGGTAACTATAACTTGCGCTCCCACAATAAACTGCTGATGACGTCACATATTACATCACTCATGACATGGTCAGTGACATCACTCATGACATCAATGATGACATCTGAAATGACACATTGTGGATTGCGGTCGCGCAAGTTATAGTTACCTGATCTAACTATAACGTGGAATTTCATTGGTTTTTTACGTGTGAAATGTACAGCTAACTATAACTTGTGTGAAACCTATGGTTTTTTAAGTGAATTTGCAAGGTTTTTTAAATGCTAATTCCTAACTATAACGTGTGTGAAACCTATGGTTTTTTCAGTGAATTTGTACGGTTTTTTAAATGCTAAGTTATGAATTTATTTTTAATTTTTTTTTCTGGTTTTTCACCGTGCACACACCCTGCGCGCACGGTGCGCTTCGTGCACCGAGCGCCCACGTTGCGCATTTCGTGCCGTGCACGCCTCGCCATTTTTTACAAAATATCAATTGTTTTTTTCTCCCTTGGGGGTCCTTAGATTTATATATTAAATGTGATTGTTAATTCTTTTTTTTTATTACTTTTTTTTACCGTACGCATACGGTAAGCTTACCGTACGCGCACTCCGCGATTTTTTTTTACAATTATTAATTGTATTTTTCGTACTTTTTGGTCCTTCCTTGACCCCCTCACAAACGCTAGGGGTCTGCAACTCTCTTCGTTGCCCCCTTTTCACGTTATCCACCTTTGTTTTTCAGAGCGAGAGACAGAAAATGGCAGCCGACACTTTCTGATTTCGACCGATTCGAATGTTTACAGTCATGTAACCACCAATCAGAATTGAGCTCGCGCACGGCACCGTACGCGTACGGTAAGCTTACAGTAGGCGCACGGAGCGCGCTTACAGATATATATATTGATTTAAATGCTATTTTCTCAGGACCTACTGAACAGATTTACACCAGACCTGCAAAAGGCACATCTCTGACCTGAGGACTACCTCTCTGCCAAATTTCAAGTAATTCTGTTCAGCCGTTCGGGCTGTAGCTCGGACTAAAGGTCCTATGGGAAAATGCATGGGGAAAATGCGTTTTGGGACCCCCCTTTTTCTCAGCCCCCGCTTGACGAATCCCCCCGAGACTTTCAGGGTAGGAGCGGAGCGTAGCGCCCCATTAGTTTTGAAAATTTCGCGAGGATTCGTCAACCGGCGCCAAAGTTATTCCAAATAGAATGTTGCAGATTTCCTATGGAAACACGGTCCTAAACTATAACTATCTACTGGCGACCGCCAGTAGATAATATATATATATATATATATATATATATATATATATATATATATATATATATATATATATATATATATATATATATATATATATATATATATCCACAACAATCCTCGGCGGAGTCCGAGCCACCTTTGACGGCGGGCACACGACGGGGTAGCCAGCCTAAAAAATTCCACAAATCCAGGCAACGCTCCTCATGCGACGAGAAAGAACACCAGTGCTAAAGTGTGTTAATTTGGCAACAATAAACACCCGACGCGTGCATTTGCAATTTATCGCAAAACCACTAGATTGCATGGGCACGACTTTTTTTTAAAGAATAGATTGTGATCTTGAAAATGAGCTATGGATAATTTGCAGAAGTATAATAAAATAAAAATGAATTATGGCGAATTGCATATGAGCCATAGTAAATTTTGCTCAAAAGGAAGAGATATACAGTAGAAGGAAAGTAAGTCGATGGTCATTTGAAATAAAGGGACATGCGGATATTTGAAGTTTCAAGGCAAGATTTATTTTCCTGTTAATGCTGAAGTGTTTTTTTAGATTGCATGCAAACTGTGAATAGACAACGAGGGAAAATTACATTTAAAAAAATGAAAACTGCTTACGTTGCGCTTGCCGCATCACCGAGTCGACAATGCAGTGAGTGCAAGGTAAGTGGTTTTCTTTTTTTCACATTTTATTTTCCCTAATCGTCATCTGTTGACTTCTTCCCAACCCTGCCCCACCGTTCTTGCCTGCATAGGCTGCTCCTTTGGAAACGTTCAATCCCCTGAAAGGCTAACAAGTGCTTCAGCAACAACAGTTGATCAGCTCAATGGATGGAAGCGTAAAGTATTGGTTGGCCGCATATGTAGGGAAATTACAAGAAGCTTAGGCCACTCTCAAACCTACAGTAACCTCATGACCATTGCTAGGTGAGAAAGTATGCGGGTCGAATAATGTGGACATTTAAAAGGAGATTCTGCAAATGCTGGAGTGGATGTCTACAGATGTTCACTCTTAAAGTGTGACTCAGAGTATTAATTACGTAGGCAAAGTATCCATTTTGGATTCTCCTGGTTGTGGCATATAACAAGATGTGGGTGAGGATAACTGTGTATTACCTGAATTCATGTGACTGGAGCGTGGATGTGGAAATACTTTTAGGCATTCTGTTAACTTTGTTGACAAGTTGCTGCTAAATAGGTTTACCTAGTAGTTATGGACAGTGAAACATTGCCATTTGTCCATCCACTATAAATAGGTTGGGCAGTCTAATGGCAAAACCTTGAATGGCTATTACTAGGCTGAGCCATCTGAGGTGTATGTCAGTGGTGGAGACAGAATAATCTCCACTGTCGACATACTGAACATCCACCGACTCTAAATGAGGTTGGAGGACCTTCAGTTTGGCAAAGAGGATACTCAGTAACCACCAACCAAACTCTAAATTGGGTGCTTTTACTCACTGTAGTAGAGGCGAAGAATGCTATTTCATGCATTTTAGATTATTTGGGGAGTAGAGCGTGGTTGAGGATCCTTCCCATCAGCTTTAAATTTATGTAAAAAATAAGCTATGCTTGTGGTCTTCTTAGGTGGAGGAATTGGGGAAAAGGCATGAGCATTGAGAAAATGGAAAGGGCGAGAAAGTTGAAGACAGGCCAGGAGTCACTGAGATTGGAGAGAGGAGGAAGGAAGAGACAGAGAGGTAAGGATGGAGATAGGAGAAGGAAGAGGATGAGAGACAGAGACAGTACGAGGAGGGAGACAAGGGATAGATGGAAAAAGAGAGGGGAATATATAGGAGGAAGTGAGATACAGGGGAAGCAAGACAGGGACTAAGAAAGAGTGTAGGGTGTAGGAGAGACAATAGGAAAAGAAGGAAGTGAGGCAGAGAGTTAGAGGTAGACAGAAGAGGGATAATGAGCATGATGATGGAGAAAGAGAGATAGTGTCCAAAAAGAAGAGACAGCATGATTGTAGAAAGAGTGGTTATCAGTTAGTGTAAAAATCTTCTGAAGGCAGATGGTGAGAAGGAGATAAAATAGGCAATGCAGTGGGAGGTGGGTGGTTCATCAATCACCCCATGCCTCAACCTCCACTCAATTGTTGTCTCAACTCATTCTCCTCACCACATTCCTTATGGCCAAACAAAAGTGCTCCAAATGTCAGAGTGCATTGCTCCTCTCAGATGAAAAACACTATTTGCCGCTTTACCAGCAAAAGTCCTCACTTACCTGGTGTCCAAGATCATCTCCTCTATGCTAGCCATCATCGCTGCTGACCTCCAACAGTCTGAGTTGCCTTTGGCCTTTACAGCATGTTACCCACTGCTGTTCTTCCGGACCCCAGCATGCCAGTTTCAAACAATTGTAAGTATACAGGGGCCTAGGCTCAAAGCACCTCTTTATGATCACAATGAATCTGCAGGCAACGTCGGTATGTGTCAGGTCTCGGAAGGTACCTCAGCATGAGTAAACCTCACTGCACATGTACCTGTATCATCCTAAACCTTGAAAAATAACAGGCCAAGCACCTAAGAAACCTAAGCTCTCTGATGTCCTGCAATAGCCAACCAAGAAGTACTGTCTTTAGATCTGTAGAACATTCAGAACAAAAGCTTTTTGTCTATATAGACTGTTAATGACACATTTTACTACATCCCACAGGTAACTGCTTAAATAAATAACAGACAGCAGAGAGGTACACTTGTTGTATCACTTCTGATCCGGGAGTTTGGGCCCAATAGCAGCCAGCTAGAACAAATAGGCATCCTATGTCTTCCAATATTTACTTGCAATGCTGCTGCCTGCCCATCAAGCCGGTTGATGATAATATACAAACGTACAATATTTGGTTTGCTTTTCAAGCATCTAGAGATCCTTGGAGTGCCAAGAGGGATCTCTGTAGGCTGAAGGGTATACGGTTGTTCAAGAATGCTTTTATTGGTGGTTTTCTTAGCAAGAAGCAGGCCTCTGTGACCATCACCTGTTATAATGTTTTAAAATTATTCCATCCAGAGGTAGAAAAGGAGTACACATATGATTTAGCGGACACTTAAATCCATCTTTCATTAGCCATCCAGAAGTCTTCCAAAGCCTGCCTATATCACAGTTACCTAGTATGAATACCATGCAGAAAAAATATGAGGAAATCCAAGGTTCTAATGACCGGCTCTGTTTAATGACTGTGGACTGTATCTAGGCTTGCAGGAAACCAGAACTAAAGCATCTGTGGCTAGTTGCAGGTTTTGTAAGTTCTGTAAATATGAGCCGTGAGACCTCAGAATAGCACTGTCACATTCTTCTCCTTCCCATTTATATTTCCGTACAATAAAAGCTAATAGCAGTGGCGTGACATAGTCAGAACCAATTCTATCAGGGAAAATATGCAAATAAATATCCTTCATTTAAAAATAGGCCTGTGCCGTCCATTGTCCTATTTTAATTCTTGCAGAAGAAGACCGTCCAAAGGTACCAATTTCCTAATTCCTCTCGCCAGTATCCTGCCCGATTTTTTCCAGTTCAACTGATGCACTCGACCAACCTCTCTGCCCCCGATTTGCCCTTGGAGCTGCTGCTGTTGATTCTACTGTCACTGTACTGATGCAGCCATAAATTCAACAGACCTTTGTGATGTCAAAGATCCTCCAAACAGTAAGCAGGTGTCTGACACTATTTTCCATTCCCTCTGATCTCCCAAAGACTGTGAGGAGGAGGAGGTGAGACAGAACAGATTATTGGGTTTAGGAATTGCGTATTCTATATAGAGAACATTTATTCAGTGACTCTTCTGGTTCAAGTTCATTTTTATACTCTCACTTGACAGTAGTAGATGTCAGTATTAGGAAGAATTAATATGTTAAAATAATTACCAAACCAACAGAAGTGACTAAGAGGTCTCAGTTTGACATAGGCAAGTTCTACTTCCCAGCAGGTATATTTATTATCTGATTATTTTGGAAAGGAATGTCGGATGCCACAGTTTTGGCACTTTGCCTTTTCTTCTATCTTAGTCCAGCTCTTCTCTGATGGGTAAGCCTTGAAAAACACACATTTAACATATGTCTCACACATGTAACCCTTACTTCAGGACTTCTTAGTCTGGTCCCTTTTCATCCTGCAAAAAGGGAACTCCGCTGTGAGCATGAAGGGCAGCGTCACTGATCAGCAGCAATAAAAACAAAAATTCCAGCCCTGTCAAGAAGTTACTGAGGACTATCCCCTGCTGGGGAATCATTATAACCATCAAGGCTACATGAGGGATAATATGGGCTCCTGATGTCCACAGACACCCTTAAACTTCATGAGGGTGGATCAAAAAAATTAGCAAAACCCACCGAAAAATACTTTTATGGACAATTTTGCTATTTTTTCAAATAGCTCAGACAGGATATCAGGCCTAATTTTTTAGTGCACTGCATCTAAAAACACATGTTTTAAAACTCATATCTGATTCTTTGAATGGGTTTAGTTACCTTTTAGAGCATGTTGAAAAAAAATCACAACTAGTCTGGGAAAAGTTTAGCAATTTTGAACCGCTCATAGTTTCATGGCCTAAGATACAAAATGTGATTGTCCACTTGAACCTGATACTTTAGAAATATTAAAGTTCTTACTAAAACAGGAGCCTGGAGTCTAGAAATTAGTGATAGGGACTACTGCTAGGCCATATGAGGTACAGTATGGGGACTTGATGGCCACAAAGTGCCATGAACTGTCATGAGGATTGATGCTGAAAATTACTAAGTGACCAGTTGGTTTTGCCTTTTTTCAAATAGTTCAGACAATATATGAGACTCTTGAGTATGCAAGATCAAAATACACTTGCATGGAAGCTCAGATTTCAATGGTCGTGGGTAGAAATGGTCACTTTCTCCTCTTACACCTGTAAACCTGCAAATGTCAGAATTCTACTTAAGATAGATGTCCAAATACAAGAAATGTGTTTTTGGCACTGGTGCTATGCCATCTAAGGGATATATGGGTTACTGATTTCCACAGCTGTTATGAGAATGGACAACAAAAATGATCAAAATCTGTCAGAAAATTATTTTATGTCAAATCTTTCACCCAATGATGGGCAAGTCAGTTGTTACAAGGCAGTAGACTATTTCAGAATCCTGCTGCCAACGTTGTATAACCTGCTGATGGAAAAATGGCAAGTCTGGTTCTTATATAAAGCTTGGTATCTGTCAAGAAAGACAAGTCAATAGAAGTTGATAATGTACATGATGTCCGTAACTAGGATTGGTGCAGGTGCTGCAGAGAGGAGCCCATTAGTGAGCTTTTAAAGCTGAGTCGCTGACCAGTGGAGACTTTCACCTAGTGATGGGTCTTTTAGTTGTTACTGGGCAGGGAGAAACTGGAAAAGCCCCTTGGAGTGACATAGTAAATGGCAAGATAGGTTCTTACATTGGACCTGCTTTCCATCAAAAACAATGGGCCTCATTACAATGACGGTCAGAAAGCATTCCAACCAACTCCTTGTCGGAATCGTTTCCGACTGACAGATTATGATGTTTCTGAACACAGTTCAGTTGGACTCCTATTGACTTTAATAGGAGCCTGTGTTTCGACCAACAACACAGGCTCCCATTGAAAAAAGGGGTGGTTGCGGAAAACCATGCACCCTGTCGCAGGCACCATATGGTGCCTGCAACACTGTGCATGGTTGTAAAGAGGGGTCCCATGGGTACCTCCACTGGCCCCAACCAAGGCCTCCGGGTGAAGCGGGGCGTGCTACGGGCCCCTAAAGTCCATATCCAACAGCTGTTTAGTGTCAGACAGACTGATTCGGAAAGGCTGTCTAAATCTGACATCGTACTACGTTGTTCGTAAACGTAGTAAATAGACCTGTACAATCTCCGAATGCCGGTCGGAGTTGAGTCGGACAGACTGAACAGTTACCTTTCCATTGTAATCAGTCCATTGGATATGTTTCCGAGTCGGTCAGAAACCTAGGTTCCGACACGGGTTAGGAAAATCCGAATCCCATTCGGAGCCTTCCTGACCGACATCGTAATCAGCCCCAGTATGTCCATTTAAGTTGATAATGCAACGATAAGTAGAATAATAAGATAGAGATATAGACCAGAAGGTCAGATTAAAAACCACATACAGCAGCAGAGAGGAATGATAGGAAGATTGATGAAAATATACTGTCCCATTTTACAGAGTGACCCAGTTTTTGTCCAATAATGTCAGCATGTCATAAGTGATGTAGTATGTGAGGTCATAAGCAGTGCACCATGGGTAGCAAGCTCTAGTTAGTTCACTAAATTATAACTGGTGAATTTCAGTGTTGTTTTATTTTGTAAACATTATTTCTTAAACACCTAACTGCAACATAATACTAACCTTTGCATTTTTCAGTGAATTTCTAGGGGTGCTTTTAACCTAAGCCAAAATCCTATTCCCATACCAAAATATAACGTCAGTTTAACATTTATTTTTTTCAGGGAAATATTGGGTTTTTGGATCATATTTGAAGTTGAGGATATGCCCAACCCCCTCAGGCAACTTGTGTCAACTCCCCCACTCCCCTGCATAGTGGGCAAGTCATCCACATGTCCACTAGGAAGGGGGACCCCTGAGGAAGGATAAAGGCAGGCAAAACAGGGGAACATAGAATACCAAAAGAAAGAGAGGATGCCTGCCGCAAGTTGATAGGGGAACAAGGCCCTAATACGGGTCCGAATAATTAATACCCACTGCCACTGGGCAGACCAAGACAAACATGTAATGATACAAAAAGGTTTATAGAACTTTTGATAATTTTTTATTTTTATCCTTTTTGTTCATGCAGATAACGTGATCTTTTACGTGTGTTGGTTAACATCAAGAACCAAGAATAGATATCTATACATTACAAAATTCCTATACATAAAATTACTAATAGTCCCAAGCAAAGCTCCTTCAAAACAGCACAATCATACGAACACTCATTCAAAAACATCATCATTCACCACATAACATAAATACACAAAAATGGAAACATGTACGTAATCCCACAATGTAGATTCAATGCAGATTCAATGAAAAGCAATTTAAAAGACACAGATGAACACAATTTAAGTAGCCAGGATAGGCTTAAGAGCGCCAACGTGTGTTTCGGTGTACAAGCCCCAGCCGGGGCTGCACCTTCATCAGGGCGAAGGAGGACACGTAGGGTGGGACTGGCACACCTAACGGTTGAAGGATTATCCACAAGATGGGTAAAAGAAGAGGTTCAAATCTGGAGAACTGGTTTCTTGAAAGGGTTGAAAGCCTAGGGAGGTAATGGATCCGTGAGTAGTTAGACAATCAGTCCTAGTTGCGACGGGTGCGGGGGGTTATTCGTCACCAATGAGTAGGGGCCGAGGAGGGTTTCCCTCGTTAGATGAAAAAACGCACACGAGATGCTACATCCGCCTTTCATCAGAGAGATTCATGCTCCGTGTCTGAGTGCTGTATCTGCTGGCGAACATAGGTTTCTCATCCCTATATCGCGTTCTACCCCTGGGAAGACTGTTGGATCTCGTGTGTGTTTTTTCGTCTAACGAGGGAAACCCTCCAGAATTAAAGAAGACATGCAGAGTGAGGGGTAGGATGAGTCTCCTGAAGATATTCTTGTTGGTGCCAGTGAAGATGGGGTCCTTGAGGACCATATATGGAAACAGCATGGGAATGCTTATCTCTCCTGGGGATATAGGGTCTCCTGCAAGCTAAAAGATGAGTAGGAAGGGGGCACCACAATCACTCTCTCCCAGAGTCTATATCTTTTTTTAACTCCATATGCCGGCCAATAGGGGTTTGGCTCTCCCAAAGGGTTCAAGAGGCTTTGGAGAGCAGAGCACTGCTCTCTCTCTTCAGTGCGGGTACCCCTATGGGAGTGAGTTTCTTTCAGTATTTTCTAGGCCCCCAGAGAGATTTTTTTGATAGTTTTGTGCCATTCTGCTCCTGATATCCCATTGTAGCCAACAGGATGAATCTCTTCAGGCCCCCACCCCCCAAATGGCCCTGGTGGTCAGGGTGTTCACAACCTGCCCCTTTTTGTAGACTTTCATTTTTTTATTTTTAGGATTCCTGTGGTGGCTAACTCCACATATTCTTCATATCGCCAGCCAATCAGGATGCACTCAATCACTTCCAATGGGCCAATCAGAGCATATCGGGAATGTTTTTGATAATGTTGAGAAGGCTTATGCTTTGGTCAGCCATGACTACACAAATGTGACTACATAGCAGGATACACAGTAGTCCCTTTGGGCCACTAAATCATATTTTTTCTTGAGCTTGCAGTGATTCTGTGCAGCGGTCAATGGAGACATTACCAGGAACAGTAGTCTGTTTCTGCTACCATCCTTTAAGGTTTGATTTAAAGCTATAGTTACCGAAAGTGGCCTGATGCTGAGACCCAGAGAAAAGGATTCTTTACTGACCAGCATGTGAAGATGATCTTACCCCCGATCCCATAACACCAGAGCAAGCCTGAGCTAAGTGAGACTTGTATGGATGATACTTAAAGGAAATAAGCCAGAAACAAGACACAAAAACCTTTCTGTACACATTTTCCTCCAAGAGTTCTGCAGTGATGCATTTCTGAACTGCACTCACTTTGAGCCTGCATATCCTTTGACAAGCTTGATGCCATTTCCAACTACAGAGAAACCTATATAGCTCCAGCTTTTAAGCCCTAAAGAAATGCACAGCTTTTTTCTTGAAACCCATGCTTTGAAGTAGGAGCACAATGACTGCAGCCATTATCCATGATTTAAGAACCAATTGAATTGCCTCTCTAGGCCCTATCAATTTACTATACACTTGGATCAATACTTTCAAATAAATCTTCGTAGGTCCTGTTGATGTCTCGATCCTGTAGATCCTCTTTCCATCCCCAAATCTTGACCACAACAGCACATTTCAAAATATATGTCTAGTACATTTGGTATATTGGGGACATTTGTGTGGATGCCATTTTTATTTGGCAACAAGCCTCTCTTCATTGACTGTGAGACCAATTTTATACCCAACCAATCACCCACAGTTGTGCTTATTGCTTTAACTGTCTTGAATTACCTTTAAGGGGAAATGGAGACACTGCCAGGGCCTAGAGTGTGCTCTTTTCTTTTCCTGCTCTTGAAAACATCTTGAAAAACGCATTGTGCAACAACCATATCTGTCAGATAACCTGCATATGTCAGTACTGCCCAAGAGTTCCTAACACATGATCACAATCATCTTCTTTGGACCATTTCAATCCGAAAATTGGTTGATAGTTGCATTGGAGGTATATTTGATATTTTCTCTAGTGATACAACTGTTGTTAACCAGTGTGGTCAAAGTGATCTGAGCAGACCTGGCTATACGTTGATCACTCCCCCAAGAAGCAATGTATAAGTTATATGTACAGCACAATAATCAATTGCTTCATCCAAAAAACCAATATGCTTCGTAAACAGTCCTAAAGACCTGCAGTGGAAACAATATGGGAAGCACAATTTTCTTAAGGGGCGAGGGGAGGGCAGTAATGGGTAAGTTGTTGCTGCAGATTACAGGGTTCGGCACAACAGTGGAGGTGGCCAACCTCTCTTTGGGCACTGGACATCATGCCTTGTGAGGGGAAGTCACAGGAAGTAAGGGGAAAATTCTATTGAGAGGTAGGGCAGCTCAGGGAACCATGGTGGGAGACAAGCTCCTCCAAAAGTAAGGGAACACACTACATTAGTGGGTTAGCAGGAATAAAGACCGCATAGATCCCTACTTATAATGAGGGTCATTTGTTCATGGAGTTCCAAGCACCAGAACTCAATACTACCTCAAAGTCAGATTCCACCAACTACAAAATGCAGCAGTCAAACAACTGCTGACAAAGACATCATATAACCCAACACTTTTTCACTCATTGGTTGCTTCATGCCACGCTATGTCAATTTAGTAGTGGTCATTCCCTGTGAATTTAGCTCAATCAATCAATCAATCAGTGCATTTGTAGAGCGCGCTACTCACCCGTGGGGGTCTCAAGGCGCTGAAGGGAGGGGGTGATCTGCTACTGCTCGAATAGCCAGGTCTTGAGGTGTTTCCTGAAGGTGAGATGGTCCTGGGTCAGTCGTAGATGTGCGGGAAGGGAGTTCCATGTCTTGGCGGCTAGGTAGGAAAACGATCTCCCTCCAGTGGTGGTTCTGCAAATCTGTGGGATGGTGGCGAGGGCGAGGCTGGTGGGTCGGAGTGTAGAACGAGAGGCGACTGTTTAGGTATTCGGGGCCCATGTCGTGGAGTGCTTTGTGTGCTTGGGTGAGGAGTCTGAACGTGATCCTCTTGCTGACGGGGAGCCAGTGCAGGTTTCTCAGGTGGGCGGATATGTGGCTGTGGCGAGGGATGTCGAAGATGTGTCGTGCGGAGGCGTTCTGTATGCGCTGAAGTTGTTTCTGGAGTTTGGCTGTAGTTCCTGTGTATAGGGCGTTCCCGTAGTCCAGTCGGCTGGTGACGAGGGCCTGGGTGACCGTCTTTCTGGTTTCGGTTGGGATCCACCAAAAGATTTTCTGGAGCATGCGCAGGGTGTTGAAGCATGAGGATGAGATGGCGTTGACTTGTTTGGTCATTGTGAGGGAGGAGTCCAGGATGAATCCCAGGTTGCGTGTGTGGTCCATGGGAGTCGGTGCAGCGCCCAGCGCTGTGGGCCACCAGGTGTCGTCCCAAGCGGATGGGGATTGACCGAGTATGAGGACTTCCGTTTTGTCTGAGCTTCATCCATTCCGCGACGTCTTTCATTCCTTCCTGGAGGTTGATTTTGGCGGTAGCTGGGTGAGGGAGAGTATCAGCTGGGTGTCGTCGGCGTAGGAGATGATGTTGAGGTTCTGTCTGTGTGCGATGGCGGCGAGGGGGCTCATGTAGATATTGAAGAGGGTTGGGCTGAGCGAGGAGCCTTGGGGTATGCCGCAGATGATCTCAGTGGCCGCGGAAGGGAGGGAGGCGTACTCTCTGGGTTCTGTCGGAGAGGAATGAGGTGATCCAGTCCAGGGCTTTTCCTTGGATCCCAGTGTTATGGAGGCGGGTTATTAGGGTGCAGTGGCAAACGGTATCAAAGGCGGCTGAGAGGTCTAGGAGGATGAGAGCGGTTGTTTCCCCGTTGTCCAGCAGGGTCCTGATGTCGTCGGTGGCTGCGATGAGGGCAGTCTCGGTGCTGTGGTTGGCTCGAAATCCGGACTGGGATGGGTCGAGGGAGTTGTTTGCCTCAAGGAATGCAGTCAGCTGTTTATTGACGATCTTCTCGATGACTTTTGCCGGAAAGGGAAGAAGAGAGATGGGGCGGAAGTTCTTGAGGTCTTTTGGGTCCGCTGTGGGTTTCTTCAGAAGGGCGTTGATCTCTGCGTGCTTCCATCTCTCTGGGAAGGTGGCTGACGTGAGGGAGTTGTTTATGATGTTCTGGAGGTGGGGTGCGATGATGGTGTCTGCTTTGTTGAAGATGTGGTGAGGGCATGGGTCAGAGGGGGAGCCAGAGTGGATGGTGTTCATGATGTGGGTGGTGTCTTCAGTGCTGATGGGGGTCCAGGCGCTGAGGGTGGTGGAGGGGGGTGCTGGTTTGGTGACTGGAGGCGGAGTCTGGGCCCCGAAGCTGTTGTGTATATCGGCGATCTTGCGGTAGAAGAACGTGGCGAGGGAGTTGCAGAGGTCTTGCGACGGTGTGATGCCGTTGCTGCTGGCGCTGGGGTTGGAGAGCTCTTTTATGATGCTGAAGAGTTCCTTGCTGTTGTGGGTGTTGTTGTCCAGCCGCTCTTTGAACGATGTCCTTTTGGTGGTACGGATCAGCTGGTGGTGTTCGCGAGTGGCGTTCTTGAGAGCTGTCATGTTCTCTGTCGTCCGTTCGTGGCGCCAGGTTTTCTCGAGAGTTCACAGGATTTCTTTGATTCTTTGAGGGCGACAGTGAAACATGTGGTTTTCCTGTTGCCGGCCTTGCCTGGGGGGTTCTTCAGTGGAGCAAGGGTGTCGGCGCAGTTGGTGATCCACTGTGCGAGATTGTGGGCTGCGTTGTTGGTGTCAGAGGTGTCGGTTGGTGGGTTCTGGCTCAGTGATGTAGTTAGCTGGTCTGTGGTGACTTTGCTCCAGCATCTGCGGGGGATCTGTTGCGGGCGGTGGTGGGATGTAGTTTTCTTGAAGGTGAAATGAATGCAGCTGTGGTCGGTCCAGTGTAGTCCGGTGGAGTGGCTGAAGGAGACGTGGTTGCTAGTGGAGAAGATGGGGTCGAGCGTGTGGCCGGCGTAGTGGGTGGGGGTGTTCACCAGTTGCTTGAGTCCGAGGTTGGCGAGGTTGTCGAGCAGGGTGTTGGTGTTGTTGTCGTTATTGTTCTCCAGGTGGAAGTTCAGGTCCCCTAGGAGGATGTATTCTGATGAGGCGAGGGCATGCGGGCTGATGAAGTCGGCGATGGTTTCACTGACTTGTGTGCGCGGGCCCGGGGGTCTGTAGATGAGAGTTCCTCTGAGGGTGGTCTTGGGGTCGGTGTGGATCCGGAAGTGTAGTTGTTCGGCGGCGGTGAGGGTGTCTTCAGTGTTGGTTGTGACGCTGATGGTGTTCCTGTAGATGATGGCGATTCCTCCACCGGTTTGGTTGACGCGGTCCTTGCGGGTGATCTTGTAGCCGTCCGGGATGGCTACGGCGATGTCGGGGGCTGAGAAGGCGTTCATCCAAGTTTCCGTGAGGAAGGCGACGTCCGGTGCTGTTGTATCGAGGAGGTCCCAGAGTTCGACGGCGTACTTGTGGATGGAGCGGGTGTTGAGTAGAATGCACTTGAGGTGGTTGTTGTTGTTGCTTGGTCCGGGGGGTGGGGTGCAGGTCGGAGGCAGGTGAATTTGCAGGCTTGGCAGGTGAAGGGTCCATGGGTGCGCTTCGGGGTAGCTCGGTAGCAGGCAGGTGCTCGTCCGGTGTTGAGTGCATTGAGGGTGGCGGTGTCGTATATCAGTCGGGTTTCCTGGATTTGGCGGGGGCCAGGGGTTCTGGCGCTGGGCGCGGTCCAGGCACGGACGGGTGCAGACGGGCTTGCCTTTTGCGTGGCCTCGATATGAGGGGCTGTGGGAGGGAGGAGCAGCTGGGAGGCGGGAGTGGGGCGGCGAATGGGAAATCAGGGGGGCGGGGCGGCAGGGACGCAGCGGCGGGAAGAAGCGGTGATACAGAAGGCAAACGGGGGCAGGGGGGTCACAAAAGGGCACAAAGGGCACAAAAGTACACAGAAGTAATGGCAATGTGGGGAAATAAGAGTAAGGTGAGGACAAAGGCAAACAGGTTAGGAAAAACGACAGAGTCAGGCAGGCACAGAAAACAATCAAGAACAGTCAGACCAGCGCAATGGCAGCGGGACAGCGGCACAGGGAGGACCGTGTGGCGGCTGAGGGGGGCGACCTACCCGGAGAAAGGGTCAAGGGTCGCTCCCTTCACCACCACGCGGACTCCATATGAGGGGCTGTGGGAAGGAGGAGCAGCTGGGAGGCGGGAGTGGGGTGGCGAATGGGAAATCAGGGGGGCGGGGCCGCAGGGACGCAGCGGCAGGAAGAAGCGGTGATACAGAAGGAAAACGGGGGCAGGGGGGTCACAAAAGGGCACAAAGGGCACAAAAGTACACAGAAGTAATGGCAATGTGGGAAAATAAGAGTAAGGTCAGGACAAAGGCAAACAGGTTAGGAAAAATGACGGAGTCAGGCAGGCACAGAAAGCAATCAAGAACAGTCAGACCAGTGCAATGGCAGCAGGACAGCGGCACAGGGAGGACCGTGTGGCGGCTGAGGGGGGCGACCTACCCGGAGACAGGGTCAAGGGTCGCTAATCATGCATAGTATATTTTCGCATTTACATTTTTGAAACTCATAGTTTGCCTGTATTTGATATAAATAGTAGATTTTCTCTTACATTTCTAAAAAATCCTAAATGTGTCTGAGGTATTTACCCAAAGGCACAGAAGAGTGAAAAATCAAATCACTACGACAAACTGGGTTTTTTATTTTTAGTAAATTGGAGTCCTATACACATATTGAAGCTAATGCCTCACTGCACTGCAAATGGTGGTCCTGTATTTTAAAAGCACCTTACAGACTTCAAGCAGAGCAAGAAAAAAGCCATTAAATTCCAATCTGAAACAGAAGTCACATAGATCAGTAATACAGTGATACAATTAAACACACATATAATCCACGCTTTACTAAAACAGCTTTTTAAATTGATTTGATTTGTGTTTATATAAGGACACCCTTGGATCCTGTTTCAAAACTAAAGCTATGATGAACTGTCAACACAGTCAAACAGCCATGTAAGCAAGTAAAGTACGTACCATGTATATTATTCAGGACACTTTTGCTGATATTCAATCAGGTGAATATAAATAACCCTTTGATTTCTATAAATATGATTAATAACTGTGTAATTTATAATTTCTGCTCCGTACTTAGATGCGTTGCAGACCAGTATGAGAAATCCATTTCCAAGGTTATCAAAGCACTTCAAAGGCACCACATGTGTGTATCAAATCACTGAATGATCGATCTATCATAAGTCTTGTCATTGGTTCCAAGAACATTACATGAGAGATCATAAAAGTTGTTATTTCATGCTATACCTGGCCCTAGAGGTGTTCCCAGTCCAATTTTCTCAGGTTATGCGTGCCACCTCTACACAGTGCACTCTCATTGTACTTACCCAATGTGGATCAGGCACAGGGGTGAGCATGAGGCTATAACACTGGCAGACCGGTGGGTACTAAAATTATGTGAGGCCTACTTTTCTGTTTGTTGCCCTGCTGCTCTCTGACTCTTTGCTGAAGGAGTGATAGACTCTGTCTGTTCTCCAAGTGTGCTCCAAGGGCTTGTTGACTTGCCTCCTGTTGCTTGTGACTGAGGGACATCAAAGTCTCTATCCCTGCTCCTGTGCCTGGTTCACTAGAAGTGGACCCAGATACTTGCAACATGGACAAGGACGCATCTAATGTCTACATGTGGCAGAACCGGTGCATCTATCCAGTAGCACGAGTAAATTCAGCACTTTGCCCACAGACATACAGCTCCATTGGAGCCTTAAGCATCGGAACTGTGCATCGTCTTTGCAGCAGTTCGGTGAGATTGATGTGTCCCTCGACTGCATGGAGAAATTTGGTGCATCACTCTACGTAACCAATGCATCTTAGCCTAGCGTCTCACCTTCGGAACCGAGCCATCACCATCACTGCATAGAAAAGAGTCGACGCATCCTCGATCTGTGTGATTGACAACGATGCAGCTTGCATTTGCAACCAGGAAAGGTACTTTGTTCACCAGGGTCAGTGTGGGTCCTCTGGCCAACCAGTGCTCCATTACGGTCGGCTCAAACTTTGACTTTACCCCGGGCCAGCGTAACCTCAAGTAACCGTAAAGCGTTATTTGCTTCTACGTGCAATTTTTTACTTATTCTTTTGAAATACAATATCTCAACTTCTAATCATTGGATGTTTGTAATTTTTGTCTTGTTTTGTTCAGAATATATTAATCTATTTTTTCTAAACCTGTGTGGAGTCTTTTTGTGGTGTATTCATTGGGTTACTGTGTGTGTGTTGTACAAATACTTTACACGTTGCCTCTTTAGATAAGCCTGACTGCAAAGTGCCAAGTCACCAGAGGGCGAGCACAGGCTATCGTTTAGTGTTTACTTAGCTTACCCTGACTAGAGTGGTGGTTCCTGCCTGGTCTGAGTGCATACCTCAGCCAACCAAACATCCCAGTTCTAACAGGAGGCAACACTCATTTTGCGGAATCAGTGCTTATTTTTCCTTACAAGCAACACAGAGAAAGGGAGATATGAAAGAAAAAGGATGAAGACATTGACAAGAAAACAGTGGTAACTGGAGAAAGTGGAGTTGAAAAAGAATCTGAAAGACTGAGATTAGGAGATAGAGGGTGAGAGGGGGGAGAAAGAGACATGAGGTGGAATCAAGAATAAGTAACCTTGGGGTATATTATCAAGACAGGCGATAAAATTATCGCCGCTTTAGCGGCAGAAAACTGCTGCTAAAACGTCAATAATGGGCTTGATAATATGCTCTATGGAATTCCAATTGAAGCCCATGTTAGATGTGAAGGACATCTAACCTGAGCTTCAATTGGAATTCCATAGAGCATATTATCAAGCCCATTATCGCCGTTTTAGCAGCAGTTTTCTGCCGCTAAAGCGGCGATAATTTTATCGCCTGTCTTGATAATATACCCCCAAGTTATTTTGCAACCACTGCATTTTGCAGTGCCAAAGACAGACAGTTTGCCCCCCTGCACATATTTTTCCATATTAACTATTGGTTGTGTTAAGTGAACTTTATTTTTTCTAGGTTTGAATTTTGTGAACATGTTGCTCTGTCACTCTCTGCTGAAATCAGCACATAATAATCCCTGATAATTTCCCTTAAAGACGAAATCCTCATTATAATCAAGGCCAAGTCGACTTGGAGGACTGACTGATTGATAATGATCCCATAATGAGAGCAATTCAGCATTGTTCTCTGAAAATAGTAATGAGAAATACCAGAGAGGCTGCTGAAACCCATTGCAGAATATGTAAAAATAGGTGAAGTGAATGCCCTGTGTCTCAGAAGACACCACAGCACAGTTTGAAACCCGCCTTTAAAACCTGCAAGCTCAATTAAGCATTTGAAGGAAATGGATTCTGATTTCTAATTTTTAAAGTTATTCTGCTTGTTTAGTCCCTGTTGAAATTCTCATTTTTTTTTAAAGAACAGACTCTGCAATCTAATTGCAAATCACCAAAAGGCTGTCTTCAGCTTAAAAGTTTTCAAAGGGCTCCCCCAGCCCCACCTGGTTAGGCATCATTTAAACATAAAAATCGCATTGTCTGAAATATTAAAAACAGGTTCAAAGATTCTGAAGATAAAGGCACTGTGAAACAAATCCCTTCCATACTGCTCCTGCTGTTAGAAACAACAGCCTCATCTCTAATCCAATAGGTTACCCTGGAAACATGCTGTCAATTAACAACTTCCCTTCAAAAAATGCAAAAGCTTTTCTATCAAACTGCACAGCAGTAAATAATGTACAACTGTTTTTTTTCCCAATCCTATCCGTGATATATAAAAGCCCTGACATAAATAAATAAAGCAAGTGCTGTTGGATTCAAATTCTACAGAAGAGCAGTAACTGTGCTGTGCCAGAGACAAGGATCATTTGCAAAGCTGCCAGAAGGCAGGTAGGTGGGTGATCAGAATTCTTCAGCTCAGACTTTGAATACCAGGCAGGGATGCGCATTTTCTGCTTCTAAATGCAATTGCTCATTGTAAGTTGTCGCAATTTATTTGTAATTCCCAATGATCTTGTTTCGTTTTTAAATTCTTTCAACAAATGTATTCCATCTGTGCATCTTGACAATAAGGATGCATTCATAATTATTTTGCACACAGTCACAGGCCCCTCTTGCCCTAATAAACGGATCCTTGTGCTCAGTGGAATCAGTGCATATGCAATAGCCACTTCACCTTAGTGCTTGCACATTTTTCAACCATTTTTAACTTTTTTTTACCTTGCTCCCAGTAAATACAGAGGGTGGGGAATCAAACTGCAAAATGTGAAATTACCTCCTCATGCCTTTCCTCGTCCTATTGGTTATATTGTGAAGAAAGAATCGCCCCATACTCGTACTTTAACACCAATTTACTCAAGCTTTTTAACTTCCCTTTCCATGAACCTGATCCTAGGTCCACTCTTTTCGCCACAAACGACTTGCTACCCCTCACAACATTCTATTTCATAGTTGTGTTCCATTTGCTTTCTTTTTCTGTGATCTTGTGGCGCTTGTTGTATATATCTTGTATAGAATCAATAGAAAGTCAAAGTATGTACTTTAAAATATTAACTTGATTTTTGTGCATTTGCCCAAAAATGTGCTTAAAGCTCAGGCAATGTGTAGGCCTTTGTCACAGTTACGGTTAAAGGAGTACAATGGATTGGTGTTGTTCAATGTGGTGATCAGCAGTCCCGCGTTTCGTTACATAATCAATGCATTTAGCCAGACCTTAGTATTATTTTCTGGGCGTGAACAAGACTGTGGGCATATTTATGAACACAGCGCTTCAAGCCATCTTGCTGCACTGCGTGAAAGGGAGAGAGCAGGAATTCCCTGTATTTAACATAAGACAAGCATTCCTGCTCTCTGCCTGCACTGGTGCACAACCTGTTGACTAGCACCAATGCACCCACCCTTGCACCATGGTGCAAGGTTACCTGCATTGTAGGCAGGAGTGTTTTTGTGCAGGAAGGGACACCTTCCTGCAGAAAAACAATCCTCAGGGGGATTTTCCTCTTTCTACGTATGCTGCAGAATGCAGCACAGTTATTAGGAGCAAACGAGGAGAAATAAAGATATTTCTCCTCTATGTGCCTCTGGTGGCGAGGCATACAATTCTGATGCATTATCAGGCGTACCAGTGTTGGTAAATCTTTGAATGTGTCAGAATGCATAGGTTGATGCATGGGAACACACACGGTCCACCCTTGGAATGCCTCCCTGCAGCAGAGTAACGCATGGCTGTGATTCTCGCTACCTTGCATTACTCTAGGTTTATCAAGCCAACCAGGGCCACACAAGGTGGCCTTCTGTGGTTTGGAATATCTCATTAAGGTTTTGCGTCATCCCTTCATCCACTTACGTGGCCAACGTAAATGCTTGATAAATATGGACCTGCGTGTTTAACGTGGCAGAACTGCTTGCACTGGCAATATGCAAGCCAGCATCTGTCTGTTTAAGGTAGTGTTTGAGCTGACACACTATATTAACTTAGCTGTGCACTAGCCCTCCTCGTCTTGCCTTGAGCAGTGCTGGGTTTTAAGTCCATTTTGCCTGTGAGGCATAGTCCTGCTTAAGTTGACTTCTCCTCTGAGCACTGGATCGCAGTGCAATGTCTACATAAAGTGCTCCTTGAAGTATACAGGAAACAGGGCTTGTGTGATTACTGCATATTGTGGGGTTCATGTTGTCATAAAGTCGTGTTCCATAGCTAATGAGAGAGTTGGAACTATTCTTATTTACCTTCTTACTGGAACCTGAGAAGCATCTCATAAGAATTGCCTGCTCCTCTATGCTTGGGGCTCGTGGTGACCAAGTCAGCAACTCTTAACTCCCTAAATTTCAGGAAATCCTTCCATGAGCTGAAAAAAATGAAATGTTGTCACATTTAGATATTTTTGGCCCATTTCTCTTTAACTTTCTTGGCCTCGGAATATTAAAAAAGAACGATGTGAAATGAATTGATTTTTTCACTGCTTGTTTGTTTCTTGAGGTTCCTAGGTTTTTGGGCCGCTTATATTATATTGCAAAGGTGAAATGGATGTCCCTTAAAATTTGGCAGTTGATCCATTATTGGAAAACCTGACAGAGCAGAAAGCTGTAATCACAGATAATGCAGTGTTGTTGAAGCCACTACACAAGAAGGCAGATTCCCCACTACATGGATAACATGCAAGTGTAAGACTGCAATAAGAGCATAAATATATACTGTGTTTGGCTCTCACTCACTGGATTGAAAGATGTTATTTTTAGAAATAATGCAGAGTGAGAATTGCTCTCAAATACTGGCACAGATGGAGGTTGAAGCAAACGTCCTGGCTGATTGCATGTTTGACAACCTCAAGTCTACTGCCCTGGTATCAAGCAAGTAAAACAACATCTTCATTTAAGGGGTTGGAAAGTGGATTTAGCACAGAAGTCCTGCTTATTGAGAATGCCCTTCACAGGTTCCAAATTACTTATGGGATGAGCTTGAAGCAGTCTTACATAGTTCCTTCAAGAAACACGAATGGCCTCAGCTCCTTATTCATCACTTTAAGTAGTTCAGCAGAAGCAAGAAACCATATGAGTGTTTATCCAATTGGAAGCGAGTACACCCCAAAGGACGAGTTAACAAAGATTCAAGTCTCCAATTAGAAGTCCTCCTTTATTTTTCCTCAAATATCAAATTATTCGTACATTGACAGCCAACACGTTTCATTCCTTTCAACACTACGGGACGTCTTCAGAGCTGTGAAATGAAATAAAAATAATGCACTATTTGCACGCAGAAATCGATTAGTCATGTCCGTAAAATGAGCAACTGATTAAAATTCAACATACAAATATTCACTTCTAACTTCCCAGAAGGGTGAATGACAAACGTGCATGGGGTGAACGGCATCAAGAGAATCAATCCCAATTCCAGGCTCCCAAAATGTATTCAATATGAAATGCATATGATCCAAGAAGTTCGAATTAATCACTTAGATACATTATATGCGTAAACCTTAAATGTATAGCACCTAGCGAATATGGGGACTGTAAATCATTTTACATTGAATTAAGATCTAGTTAAAATTATAAACATTTCATCGAAGACCTCTTGTTAAAACTATGGGGCTTATTTACAAGCCCCTTGCACCGCCAGTGCGTCATTCTAAATTTGGATAAATGTGACATAGATGGCGCAAGGGGCTTGTAAATAAGCAGCTTCATGTCATAAAAATTAGATTAGGTCACATACCAGAGAATAAGTATAATATTCAAAATATGACCAGAGCTCATTTTCCAGTAAGGACTGTACCAACCTCATTGCCAGTTTCAGGTGCTTCAGTTCAGACCAAAAGAATCTCTGTGAGTGTTTACCAAAACATTGGCACCACTGGTAGCTTTATCACATGTCAAGAGTATTGAGGTGCAACTATATCCACAAAATCTTCTGATACACTATCCATCAAATACGCTACCTCGATTGGATGTTGATAGAACAATTGATCTACATCAGAGTCACAGATGCCTTATCAGTCACAGGAAGTCACATCTGGGACCTACTGACAGTTCGTTATACATAGGAGTATGGTTCCACATGCATGTGGAATGGTATTGCTTCCACAAAACAGAGTAGTCAAAGTTCACCAGACATTGAGCATGTTGCTTCAGAATGAGTGGGTCACTGCAAGAACTGGCTATGTTTTGAAGAGAATGTGGTGAGGACATTCTCTGGAGATTTGTTTATTTCATGACTGGAAGCACATGGATACTAAATTAGGATTATTTCTGTTTGGGTTTTTATTTAGAAAGCATTTATATTTTTTGTGTTTCCAAGGCACATCTGCATCTTTGTTCTCTGGTAATGCATATACTTAATTTTGGGAGCCATCATCAAGAGTCTTCAAGAGAAGACTTCCAGTGATAAGGGATATTTCTTCTCTACTTCAGTGGTGGCTAAATTGAATCAATCTATCCAAAGGAACTCCTGTTCTCATCAAATTTCCTGCTAGCAAAATGGGAATGGGGAGATATATAGTTCTCGCAGCCAAGGGGCAGCGGCTGAACAATGGGAATAGACAGCTTTCCAACTGGAAGGGAGATTAGAGCAGTCTGGCAGGCAGTCCTTGCATTCTCTTCAAATTCAGGGGTCTCATTGAGTAGTTCCAACAGACACAACAATACCCAAGACATATCTTAATTGCCAGTTTGAGACAGAGTCTCTAAACAGAGTATCATTTCAGGTTTTTTCATAATCAGATATTCATCTGTCTCAGAAGGTCTTTGATATCAAAGGATCAGGGAATTTGACTCTGAGTCAAACTTTCCCATTCCCCCCGAATTTCACTCTGGCCCTTACAGAGTTTTAGGAAATTTGTCTTAGATTTAATACTCAACGATAGGTTGGTTTGTGAGTCATTGGATTCTTCCTCACTTTTTCTTGATATTTCTAGACATGAAAGGATTACAGACAGATGTACTAATGAGCCCTTGGCCCAAAAAGCATTGTATCCATTTCCTCAAATTCAAAGAATTCCAAAGTTTCTGTCAAAGATTCAACAAGACAAAGCACCTGTAAACTGGTAATTTATGTTTGGCTGAAGAGTTGGTGGTTACGTCTTCTGTGAAAATTAGCAATAGCAGAGAAGTGGATGATTCCATTAGTGCCTTGCCGTTTACATCACCCTCCCTTGAGCCTAGCTCTGATATGTCATCTGACACTTCGGTTGAGTGTTGAGAGTAGGGGGTTAGAATACTGGCTTTCGTATTGTCAGTTTCTCTTTTGATATAAGTATCAAGGAGAGAATCTCCAAGAAATGTTCAGACTGTCATTGTCCTCACTTTGTAAATGGTGTCTCCCAGAAGAATTGTAACCTGTTAATTGATCCTAGAGAGGAATTTCCAGTTTTCACAGGAGAGTTTTGATCTGCATCTGGCTACTGCTCACTGACATAACAATGGGCTGCATTTATGTTTTTAGATTCAATGAAAGTGTCTCACGCCAAAGCAGTATTTGATTCTTTGTTTAAAGGTTTTGCTTTGTCTGGTCCAAAGGGGGGAGATCTTACCACAGTTTGGGATTTTTCAGTGGTCTTGAAATATCTCCAGCCTGAGGATTTTGAGCCAATGGAATAGAAATCAGAAAACTTCTAGCTCTAAAGACATTTAGAAGCAAAAACATCAGCTAATAGAATGGGAGTTTTAGGTTCTCTGAATCACTGCTCAGCATATTTGAGAACCTTTGAGGGTAATGTGGTATTGGCATTGGGTCTAGTATTTATCTTTAAAATAAGTTGCTCTCTTTATAGAAACCAGGGGGGCAGATTTACAAGCCCCTTGCGCCTCTTTTACGCCGCCGTTGCGTCAATTTTGTGACGCAGCGGCGGCGTAAAGCCAGCGCCATGCTGCAGGGTATTTACAACGTGACGCATGTGGGAGATGCGTCACGTTGTAAAGCCCTGCGCCACATGTAGGTGTTCCGGCGCAGGGGGGGGCGTTTTTATCCACTATGCCCCTCGGAGGAGGAGACTTGGGTGTTATGCAGGAAGTCTCTGCGAGTTCCAATTCCGCGCCTGTAACTTCAGGTTTGAGAATGCAGGTGAAGACAAAGACAGGTCAGGGGCCGATCCTATTAGGTTACCCACACCTCCCCCAAGGCCCTCCACTAAGGCATGTCTTGTCAACTGCAGATCTCTGCCCAAACATGCAGATGACATCTTGCTCAACTTAAAGACGAATGCCTGGGACATTATGTTTCTAACTGAAACCTGGATGCAAGATAGTTCCAACCCACACATAGCATTAGCCATTCCAGCAGGCTACAGGATCTCTATAGTGAATCGTGCTGAAAATAGAGTAGGAGGTGGCCTTGCAATTATTATGAGAGAAGACTGGGAGATCATGTTTAAGGGAATTGATGATCTGGGGCGGATTGAGGCTATGTCTTAATGCATCAAGCCTGCCAAAGCTTCCCCTATGGCAGGATGTTTAGTCTATAGACCCCTGAATGCCACAGCGGCCTAGATATTGAAACTCTATGATACCATTGCTGCTCTGTCACTGAAATACACTAACTTGACAGTCCTAGGTGATTTCAATGTCCATATGGACAAATCCAACTGCCCCTTAGCTGTTCAGCTGGTGGATACCCTGAAAGGGCTGAATCTGACGCAAAGGGTAGCGGCACCTACACATGTGGCTGGCCACATGTTGGACCTACTCTTCACCAATGTTCATGCTTTATAGGTAGAGGACTCGCTATCTCTGACCTGGTCAGATCATTGCCTGATTCCTTTTAGTATTTGCGGGTTTCCCCGCAATGATCTGGTAGGACCTACCTTGGAGGTCAGGAGGGATTGGATTAAGGTCTCTGCTGAATCAATGGGCCTTAAGCTACAGACCACTGTCCCCCGGCTCACAGGAGACCACAGTCAAGATGCACTAACCTTTAATCAGTGGGTCACGTCAGCGCTGGGTAAAACTGCCCCAATGAAAAATAGGAAGCTTGCTAGGAGCAAACCTTCAGATCCTTGGTTTACGGATGAGCTCCGGATGGAGAAGAGTCTATGCAAGAGGTTGGAGCATGCTTGGCGTAAACACTATGAGCCTGCAGCCAAATGTGCATATAAAGCAGCGCTAAGAAAATTTAATTCCTTAAAGCGGAAGTCCATTAGGACTCATTTTGCCAATCAGATTAACTTCTCTGATAAGTCGATGAACGAAATTTTTAATATTGTCCAGGGTTTTATTAAACCTGAGGCACTGAAAAGCACTATTCCTTCCCCCAAAACTCTCTGTGAAAAACTAGCTACTTTCTTCCAGACAACAATCTAGGATGTTTACTCCTCCTTCCCGCTCTCGGGACCACCAGATTTTCCATCTCATGTACTGTGTGCAACTAGCATGTGGGCACCATTTGGCCCCCTAAGTTTAGAAACATCTTTGGGGGAACTTAACAAGATAAAATCAGGCTCTCCTGCGGACCCCTGTCCGGCCAGATTTTTTAAACTACTTGCCCATTAGCTTCTCCTGGTATTGAATGATATCTGGAATTCCTCGATGGTGGCGGGGGTTCACCCCTCCAGCTGGAAAAATGCATATGTTCAGCCTATTTTGAAAAAGGTATATGCAGATCCTACAGAGCCCAAAAAGTTCAGGCCAATCTCTCTCCTTCCTGCTCCGGCTAAAATTCTAGAAAAGGAAGTCCAGAAACAACTTGGGGACTTCCTAGAGTCGAACCATCATCTTCACGACTCAAGTTCAGGCCAATCTCTCTCCTTCCTGCCCTGGCTAAAATTCTAGAAAAGGAAGTCCAGAAACAACTTAGGGACTTCCTAGAGTCGATCCATCATCTTCACGACTCCCAGTCTGGTTTTAGATCCAGATATAGTACGGAAACGGCTCTGCTGGAAGTGGCAGAGACTGTCCGGGAAACTGTAGATCAAGGAAGCTCTGCGATGCTGCTGGACTTATCTGCAGCTTTTTATACGGTGTCGCACAGGATCCTCTTAAACAGCCTCAAGGGTCTTGCGGTGTCAGGAACGCTTTGGGCCTGGTTCCGCTCTTTTCTAGAGGGGCGCACGCAGCAAGTGGTTCTCCATCCTCATACCTCTACCTCCAGCTCCTTAAGTATGGGGTTACACAGGGCTTGGCCTTAAGTCCTACGCTTTTTAATGTGTATCTTACCCCTTTGGCTGCAATAATTGATAAACATGGGGTGAAGGTCATCTCATATGCGGATGACACACAATTAGGTGCCAATTACGATCCGGTAAAAACAAATTCCCGTACGACTCGTATCCGGTCTTTTTACCGTACGAATCGTAGAAGTGCCGTAAAAACTGGCAATCACGATTCGCATGGTAAAAAGTCCATACGAACCACACGTCCTCGGGTCGGAAAATGTGTCCGACACGTCCTCGGACGATTTACCGTACAAACGTGAAAAGCGAAGTCCGACCGGGGAATCACGATCCGTCCCGGGCGTCCGAATGTACAACCGTATGGTTAAAAGACCGTCCGCACCGAACTCCAATAGCAACCATGGAGACCTCCAAACAGGTGCCCGGTACGCGCCGTACCCCCCCCCAGCCCCCGCATGTATGCGCCGTACCCCCCCCAGCCCCCGCATGTACGCGCCGTACCCCCCCCCAGCCCCCGCATGTTCTCGGGTGTACATACACGGGTGGGGGTACGACTCGAACGTACACAGGTGTACATACACGGGGGGGTTCGACACGTACTCGGGTGTACATACACGGGGGGTACGGCGCGTACATGCGGGGGCTGGGGGGGTACGGCGCATACATGCGGGGGCTGGGGGGGTATGGCGCGTACATGCGGGGGCTGGGGGGGGTACGGCGCGTACATGCGGGGGCTGGGGGGGGTACGGCGCATACATGCAGGGGCTGGGGGGGGGTACGGCGCTTACCGGGCAACCTACTCTGGTCGTTTCGCGCCGTACTTCGCTTTTCCGGCACTTTTTGGGGGGCCACAAAAATATTGCCGTCCGGACTGCTGTCGGTTCGAATCGTAATTCCTGGGCCGTGAAACGCGACCTGAGAGCGTCCCGACGTCACGTCGGCGCATTCCCCGGATCCCATTTGTATGTATCTTTTCGTCGGTCGGTGTTTTGTACGACTCGTACGGAAATGGTGTTTCCGTGCGAATCGTACTTGCATGTTTGTAAAGTTTTACGACCGGGTACGAGTCGGACGGAAAAAAGCCTCCGTCCGACGGTTCGTACCCGGTTTTTGCCAGATCGTAATCGGCACCCTAGTGTTCTCCTTTAAAGATCACAACAAGACGGCCTTTGTTAATTTTAAGCAGTGTCTTTTGAACATCTCATCCTGGATGCCAGAGAACTGCTTGAAATTAAACACAGATAAAATAGAGGTCCTGTTTTTAATCAGCCCATAACCCCACGGCCAGAGCTCTGGTGGCCGATTGAGCTAAATCCGCCTCCTCTTCCAGCTACCTTTGCCAGGAATTTGGGCTTCAAGTTTGACACACAATTGTCTAGCAAAGTGCAAATTGCCCATGTTTCAGGCAGTGTTTTTGGAAGTTGAAGGCTCAACTGAGCTTTCTTCACTATCTTCCTATGGACTGCAGGAAGACTGTGGTGCATGCATTCGTCACCTCCCAACTTGACTATGCGAACAGTCTTTACCTGGACTCCCTGAGTATCTACTCAGAAGACTGCAGATTATTCAGAACGCAGCAGCTAGGTTTGTGCGGAAAGTGCCAATGCGTCACCACATAACCCGCTATCTGCTCAGTCTTCACTGGTTACCAGTGAAAAGAAGAGTAGAGTATAAAGCTCTCACTTTGGCACATAGAGCAATGAACAACACTGGTCCGCATTATCTGAGGCAAAGATTTCGAAAATACAGCAATAAGAGAGCACTCGGGTCAAATGACCAGAATTTTCTAGTAATTCCACGATTTGCAAAGACCAGGACTGGAGGCCGTTCCTTTTCAGTTAAACCTACCACTCTGTGGAACACAATGCCGGAACATCTAAGGAAGATCAACTCTGAACAAATGTTCGGGAAAGCATTAAAAATATGGCTCTTTGCTCTTCCCTAATTCTCACCACCAAGTCCCATGCCCAGGTCAACCAGCACTACTAGCGCCGGGACACCTCCATTGGAAGTAGCCGTGCACTTTATAAGTTATCTATTATTATTATTATTATTATTACCTGCGATCCATGTGGTGGGCTAGCTGGTGTAGCTATTCTCCCAATGGGTGATGATAGTCAATCACATGATTCCAAGTCAGAGAGGGGGGCAAATCTATTTTGCAACTTTACCCCCTGTGGAATATTGGGACCCTCCGCATGTCTCATAAATAGAGGACCTTGCCTTAGTCTACCATTCTTTCCCACTCCTGAGATTAAAGGCTGGTTATAAATGTGGTCCAATGGTAAAGGAATAATGTGGGTACTCCTAAGGGGGGGCTATTGAGGTTATCCAGGAGGAGATGGCCCACATGTGCGTTATTAAAATTTATCACAACACAATCCCCTGTGATGGTCTTTGGTGAGTTCCCCATCCACCCTACTCTTCTAGCCATGATCATTTTGTTGGTCAGCTGATGATTCTGTGTTCCTGAGTTCTTAAGATTGTGGGAAAGCCAATGGAGAGATTTGTCCATTTGCTGCTTCGTGGATTCCGGCTGATTGTCCCTGAGAGAGGGTACATTGGCCAAAACCAGTACCAAAGGGGTAGCTTCCGGTGGGAGATGGAGGACTGGTAAGAGATGGTCATCGGAAAACGTGGCCTTAACATCTCATATTCCTGTTTCCTGATGGAGTGTCCTTGAATCCTCCCTTGCTGCAGATGCCTGTTGGGATGTATACCTTGATGTTGCAGCTTGTGTAATTGGAGCCTCCCATTGAGCATTTACATGTCCGCACATTACGGAAGACGACCCACAAACCTGTATAGTGGAGCTGGTGGTATTGCCCATGGAGTTGACAGGGCTCGGGCCTTACTATGGTGTACTAGAGTTGCTTATGCGGGTATACACGGAAGTTGCACTCTGGAGCGCTCACACAGAGACCGGGCGGAAATGTTGTGTATTTCTAAACCAGCCAGTTGCTGTTCAAGCTATGTTAACTTGGTCAGAATGGGGTCCAACAGTGTCATAAATCTTTTACTTGCTTCTGCCCATAATTCCTCATTAAATGGGCCTTGTAAGGGAAGTGTGTTTCCAGTTTGAGTCCCTTCTGATGTTACATGACTCAGTGTTGGGGCTTCGAGATGTGTACCCTTAGGTTTGGGGGTGCAAATAGGTTTAATTTTATTGGGCTTGGTGATCGTGCCAGCCCTGCACCACTTTGCAGGGGATCGTTATTAGGGTCACTTGCTGAAGTGGTGGGAGCTGAGGACTCTGAATCCCTTCTAGTTATGTCGGGTGGGGCAATAGTTATTGGTGACGATTCATATTGCCCCGGTAGAAGGTCACTCGATATTGTCAGTTGAGGGGAATAGGCTTGAGGCGGGACCTCCTTCATTCTCTGCACAGGAGACCCTAAGGAAAGAAGAAGGGGTTCCATTGACAGGCGTCTCTGAGTTAATTCAATTTAGTGGGTGAGAACTCTAGCTGCTCTAAACAAGAACGCGTCCAGCGTTGCTACAGACCCACCACCCGTTCTTTCTGTAGGCCGTTTTGTACATTCAAACGTAGGGTGCTTCATTGGGACTGATGCTGTGCATCATCTGATTGATGTTGAGGCCCTCCTGGCCAAAGACTTCGGCTTTCCCCCACTAGGAGATTTCTGCACTAGGACCCTGCTCTTCAGCAACCCTCATCACCGTGGCCTGTTTCAGATCCAGCTTGAAGCTTGTCCCATCTACAATTTGTTGCAGACCACTTTTTGGCCCTAAAAGTTTCTAAGTCAGAAGGTAAACTTTCGGGCAGGAAGAGCCTTTTTCCTGTATGCGACTGGCAATCTATTGTGGTCTGCCTTAACTTTTGACTTGATCCAGTCTAACGTGAACAGATAATCACTGTTGGCACGTTTTAGTGCAATTTTTAATTCATATTTAAAAATTCACATCTCTGGTTCTACTTATTGGATTTTGGTCAGTTTGGCATGATTTTATTACTAAAATATTCCCTTTTTGCTAAAAGGTTTTGGGACTTTTCTTATGTTGTGTTTTCACTTCATTAACTGTCTGTGTGCTGCATTAATACTTTAAACATTGCCTCTAAGTTAAGCTTGACTGCTTTGTGCCAAGCTACTTGAAGGTTAAGCACAGATTTATTTACTGACTTCAGTGGTACACCCAGACGAGGATTGTGATTATTATTTGAGGTAGGCTCTCATCACCCTCAACTAATACTCAAATCTCTTACTCCTGCCATTAGCTGCAAGAGGAAGGATCGGTGCTCACACCTGATACCAACAGTAGGGTAATACTGCCATGTGCCCGGCAGCCTAGGCACAAAACCATTGCTCCATTTCAGTTAAGCCTCATGCACTCTTGCTCCTACTTCCCTTTGCTTACAGTCCTTTAGCAAGTGAAAATAGCAGTATGTAGGATGATAACCAGTGACAGGGAAACAGAAATGAGGCTACTGCTACATAAATCTTCAGCTATCATCTAGGACATGTATTTAGAGCAAAGGCATTCATTTGCTGTGAGAATATTGACCCAATTATCTGCAAAAAGACAACTGACCATTTTTTAACAAAGCTATGGCTACCAGTTAGGTCAAGGTGCATTGGTGGCTGCTAATCTTTGAAAGTGGTGGGCCCAAAACCTGCCAGCAATTCACTCAATTGTTTACAAAATATGCTTTATTCCTCATCTGTTATAAATGACCTTCATTTTGCCAATGCCAGCATTTTCGTATGTGTACCCCTTTATACATAGAATATTCCATTACCAAAACATTGCCATTGAAAATGTCATATACCATGGGTGGCGCTTATGTCAAAAATTACTTCCTGTATTTCAGAGATAACATTTTATCATGATGTGCTACCTTCAATCCACCCCCTTAGTCCCAATATGTCAAATCTACCCTCTCTGTTGCAAATAATTACCTCCAGTAAATACAGGACCAGCATTTAGCCATAGGTATCCCCTTATGTCAAACATATCAGGGTCTGTACTATGCCTTGGGTGTCCTCCCTTATGCCAAAAATGACCTGCAATGTCCCCGTGCCAGCATTTTGCCATAGGTGCCCTTCCTTATGCCAAGAATTAGTTCCCATAAGCCAGCAGTAGCATGTTACCTTGAGTATTGCCATAAGCCTAAAAGTGTACTGTGTAATCCATGGCCAGTAGCAGACTCACAATCATAAAACACACTCTTGCCGACTCTCAATCTCTCACCCTCACTCATACTCATTCCCTCTCACATTCCCTCTCTTCCTAAGATTCACAGCAACTCATATTCTCTCACTTTTTAATTCAAGCTCATGCTCACTCCCACTCAATGTTACTCATATACAAGCATAGTCCTACCTAATGGTTCCGACTCTCACAATAGACCTAAACACACTCAACCTTTCACACTCATTAACTCTGGGCCCTATTGCAACTGCACTGACTCACCATTTATAGCTCTACATCCCTGTCTCATTTGCACTCCCTCTCACAATCCCCAACCACTCACTCCTTCTAAGACACTCACACTCATTTTCTTACTCCCTCGTACTCACTTTCACTTATTAATTCACACTCTTAAACTCAGTCACTTTTCACTCTCATTGACACTCTCAATTATACTCACCCACTCAACTTCACCCAATCTCAGTCATTCACAAAAACACTCACAAACGCATACATGCATGCTCAGAAAACCATTTGTTTTGCTTACTATGGTTCTTCTGGCAACTCAGAGGCTACAATGCTGCAGCAGAGCAGGAATATGGTGCTGAACATTTGAACCAGCATACTATGATTCCCAAGGAGCAGTCAGATAGAGCTGCAAGGTCAGGTTTGAAAATGGAAAGACCCACCATAACCCCTCTCCCAGCTTCTAGATAGGACTGGAAGTATAGCTGTATAAATAAGCGAGGACTATACTGCAGATCCTGCCAAAGCCACTCTGGATGGGTTATCAGTGGTCTCCGGGATACACTGATGTGCACCCAGACAGCCACCTTTTAGCAGATACACTGTGCTGCACAATTCACCTGCTAAATAAAACTCCCTCAAAAGTGTGGTTGTGAGGCCGACCCAGTTAGAATGAAATCCTATCAATACAAAGGCAGAGGAAGACTAGCTCAGTCAAAGAGGGGTTACAAATTAACATTATTCAATGTTTGCTACTAGCTTTATGTTAATATTTGAGCTGTGTTAATGGCAGCTACACCTCACATGCTACTTTTGTCTGATTTGTGGGCCCATAGTTATGCTAACAATGGAATATCAGAACTCCAAACTGAAATGAGATTTGAATGACAAAACTAGAAGGACAAAGCAAATTTTGTATGCAGTGAAAATATGATCTAAGACTGTATGGCCTCATCTTTACATCAATGTCAGCATAGCATTCCTTATTGAGCAACTGAGTCCAAAACGTTTAGATACTAAACCTTCCCAGTTCCAACTACTAATGGAGTCACAAAAAGATCTGAATTCATAGATAGACAGGATAATCAGAGATACCTGTCTTAAGAAATGAAACACATGACACCATGCACACAGTATTTCTACCCTGAGACCTTCATATTCTTATATGGGGTTGTGGTCTGCATGCAAAAAAGAGGGCGGCGCTCAGTTGGTAGTCCATCTAAAACTCTTGACTGGCCCTGGCTTGGATGTTATGACAACAGGAGGGGTTGTAGATTGAACCCCTGACCACTCCCTTGGGTAATGATGCATCCTGCTCTGGAGGGAGCTAGAGTGTGGCTAATACTTCTGCCATGAACCAATACTGTGTTTGCTGTCTGCTCCAATGTCCACCATATGATGTGTGTGTTGTGGACAGTTTTAGGTCTATGACAACTATTACAGGGTCAGATGGGTAGAGTCAGGTGGAACATCTGGAATATTCAAGAAAGCTGATTACATCAGCGACTCGTTGCTTTGCTGTCAGTGAGATAGATTATTGGTCTAAACGCCAACAAAATGTCCTTGGCTGCAAAACTGAATTGTTCTTTTTCTCATCTCAAATGGCCTTTGAAAATCACACCCTCTTTCTTCCTAAAAAGAGAATGTTCCTTTGAAAGGAAAAAGCACCTTAGTGGTCTGGAAATTATGGGCTTACAATTCAGTATGTTATTGAACCATTTAACCTAAATGTCGATCTCATCCTGCATATATTACGTAAAAAATCTCATTCTGCTTCTGAACCTACCATGTCCAATGTTTTGTGGCAGTAGAAACACCATCAAACCATCCTTCACAGACTATGCATTCAATATATGCATGACCTAGACAAGTTTGCACACATGATGAGTCTTTTTTCGAGCTCCTTCTAAAGATGAAGTAATGGTTACTGGTGTGTGCTACATGGGAGCGGTTGCTATTACAGGAGCCAAGAACTGATGGTGTTTATTTGGAAAAGACACACAAATGATGGACGGAATGAGGAAACAAATCAAGCATTCACCCCCAGTAAAAAGCTCTGGGTTAATCCATTGTTCTTTTGCTCACCATGCCATCCCAGTTTAGACCCAGCCATATGCAAATCAGTCTTAATCGTGCTCCTCATGGGAACAGCCCAGCATGAACTGCCAAGCCAGGTCCTCCCTGGACCAGAAACAAGCATCAATGGACTGGTTTTGGGGTATCCCCCATCATCAGCCAGGCTAGCTTGAATCCAGTGGCACAGTGAGGCCGGGACCCACGTAGGGGCATACCCGGCGCACTTAAGTTGAGAAAGCAAAAGGCACACAAATGATGGACGGAATGCAGAACACATCAAACATTCACCCCCAGTCAAGAGATCTAGGTTAAATCCTTTGTTCTTTTGCTTGCCATGCCACCCCTCTTTAGACCCAGCCAAATGAAAATCAGCCTTGACCCTGCTCCTCATGTGAACAGTCCAGCAAAACTGAAAAGCCAGGTCCTCCCTTGTCCAGAAACAGACATCCTGGAACCGGTTTTGGGGAATCACTCTTCATCAGCTTACTTAAATCCACTGACACAGTGAGGCCGGGACCCATGTTTGGACATACCCGGTGCACTTAGGGCGAGAAAGCAAAAGACACAAAAATCATGGACCGAATGCGGGACAAATCAAACATTCACCCCCAATCAAGAGATCTGAGTTGAATCCATTGTTCTTTTGCTCAACATGCCACTTCAGTTTAGCCCAGCCATATGCAAATCAGTCTTGACCCTGCATTCTCATGGGAACCGTCCATCCCAAACTGCCAAGTCAGGCCCTTCCTGGAATGGAAGCAAGCATGCTGGGACTGGTTTTGGGGTATCACCCCATATCAGCCAGGATAGCTTGAATGCAGTGGCACAGTGAGCCTGGGGCCCATGTATGGGCATACCCTATGCACTTAGGGTGAGAAAGCAAAAGACAGACAAATGATGGATGGAATGCAGAACACATAAAACTTTCACCCCAGTCAAGAGATCTAGGCTAAATCCTTTGTTCTTTTGCTCACCAGGCCACCCCAATTGAGACCCAGCCAAATGCAAATCAGTCTTGACCCTGCTCCTCATGGGAACAGTCCAGCCACAAACTGTCAAGCTATGTCCTCCCTGGACCAGAAACAGGCGTACTGGAACTGGTTTTGGGGTATCACTCTTCATCCGTCAGGTTAGCTTGCTTGAATACACTGGCACAGTGAGCCCGGGACCCATGTCTGGGCATACCCAGTGCACTTAGGGTGATAAAGCAGAACACACACAAACGATGGATGGAATGCGGAACAAATCAAACATTCCTCCCCAGTCAAAAGATCTAGGTTAAATCCATTGTTCTTTTGCTCACCATACCACCCCATTTAAGACCCAGCCATATGCAAATAAGTCTTGACCCAGCTCCTCATGGGAATACTCCAGCCCGAACTGCCAAGCCAGGTCCTCTCCGGACTAGAAACAAGCATCAATGGACTGGTTTTGGGGTATCCCCCCTCATCAGCCAGGCTGTTGGTTTGGGTAGCTGCGATTGTCTATAGGTGTTGAAGGTAGATTTCTTACTGTGCTCTTGCATGTAGAATTAGAGTGAATGTACAATGGAATACAGAAAAGGCAAAGTTCCTACTTTTAGGGGCATGCTTACCTAACATCACGCTGCATTGACTAGCTTGCACAGTACAGTGTACACCAGCATATCTATGATGTCTGGAATGCTGTTTAATGAAGCAGCAAGTGAATCCGTCACCCGGTATGTCAATAGGTCCAAATTCAGGCCCTTATTTACAGTTTGCAAGAAAAAACAACAATATCTCAACCGGTATAATTCAAGTAAGACAGTTAAACAGGCATGTCAAATACATTGCAGCAAGGAAGAAGAGAGACTCTTGGGAACAAATACTTTTTGGTTGGAAGGTGCACTAGGCATCGTATATTTAAAACACAATTGAGTACAGTTGTAACAGCACTGTAAGCATGAAATTTCATAGAAACAACCCGAAATTGACCTTAGTGCTAATTGTGTAAGTGACACAACAAGTGGCGACGCAAGTGACAAAGTGTATTCAGCGGAAAAAGGCGCAGAGTGAGATTGGTGACTTAATATATACAGTGAATCATGGTGGTTCCGGTGGTATTTAGATACATTTAGAATTAAAGGTAATCATTTGAGGGAACCACAGTGTGTAGTGCGCTAATATTTGCGCTGAGTGGTCGATGACATTTCGATCCTCTAACTCAGGATCATCTTCAGGACCGGGTTGTTGGGTTTAAGTGGTGCTGAAGAACCGCGCTGGAGAGCGTTTTGCGGTTGGTGCCAATTCTAAAAGGAGCGTCAATCAATATGAAGGGCAAGTAATCAACTTGTGATGGAGGAACCGCGTTGCGGTGTCGAGTCGGGGGGCTCGGGGAGCACGCCACAAATGCGTGTAGGAGCGCCGGGTGAAAGCCGGGAAGTCAGCAAATCACTGGGCGGGCAACGAAAGGATCCGTCCAGAAAGGACTGCGAATTGGTCACGGCGGGGGAAGAGTTAGTTGTTCATGAATAAATCCGAACGTGGGGGAGTCACGAAGTTGGCGACTTCCCGCTGCAGCCGCAACAACTAACTCTTTCCCTGCCGAGACCGATTCGCGGTCCTCTCTGGGTTAACTCCTGTCCCTTTTTTACCTTATTTACAGTTTGGCAGAAGGTATACTCAATCACAAACATGGCATTTGTCTCTTCTGCAGATTTAGAGGTATCTAACCCGTATATATACATTAACAAATATGTACATATACACTGCTCAGATGGGTCAAAGTTTTATAGGGATCTTAGTGAAACTTATGTTGAAGTTGAGAAAAAATTTGATTTTTCCCTTAAAGTGTGCAAAATACATTTATAACTTTTTAAATGTTTTTCTTGTAAGTCATACAAGATGTTATTTATGTCTCGAGTTTTTGTTTTAAGTTAATACCAACAGGAGAACAAGCTCCCTCGTCCAATCCTGTGCCTTCATCTTTGGAATTTGGGTCACCCAATCTGGGTTCATGAAGTATCCATGAACTAACGGTTAAGAAATCCCTTTGTGGAACCCTTCAATGCCCACCTGGCACGTTTATTAATACTCATTTCTCAAAAACAACATAACAGATTTACACCAAAGCACGGGAAGGAATCCTGAATAAGCCTGGGTGAAAATTACATTACTACACAATAATGCACACAATTTAGGAATTTCCCATCACACATGCTATGCACATTTTCAAGAAATTACTCCATTATGCCATTTGCTTTATTTATTCAAACATTTACAGTATTCGCACAGAAAAAGCAGTACAGGAGTGGCTTTTTTGAGGAGCTTTTGTTTAAATGCATCCTCATACCAAACTTTGACACAAGTATGCATTTTGTCGTAAAACATAGTACAAAATGATGAATTTGTATTTTGTGTAATCACACATCATTTTGGGATCTTTCCTGACGTTTCACATAATCATGCATAAGCAAATTTCCCTAATTTTACACACCCCAATCCTGAGTAAAGTTCTAGTTTTATACTACGTGTAATTCCGTTCAGCATTTTTTTCTGTAACTGATAGCAACATTTAATAGAGAGGTTAAAATGAGAAATGCTCCTTTTTGACCCACTTATTACCCACTAAAATGGCAAAAGTGGCTGTGTCCCACCACAGGATCTGGCAATGACCGTGGGGCTCCTTCGGTACCCCCACACCCTCCAACAAAATCTGGGTCTTCCAAGTTGGCACTGGGGCACCTACTAAAAATGAAAAAGGTGGCAGGCTCCTGTCAGGGAAACCAGCATAAGTTGTGGGTGCCCTGTGGCTCCCCCGGCATCGCCCAACAAAAATGACAGATATGGCTGTCCGAGTAGGCACTAGGGTACACCCAACATTTTTACAAAAAGACTAAATGAATAAATAAGTAGCAGCAGTGAGGGCTTTTTTAGTATATATTTTTGGTAAAATGGTGGTGCCCCCATTATATCACTTTTTTATAGCTGCATTTTCGGGCCTGAAAAATATTACAAGGAAGATTCAAAGACATGTTGATGTTTTTTAATTAGACTTTATATACATTTTTTATAACAATCACTTTCATTGAACATTTCAATGTGTGAATTATTAAAATATATACATTGATTTATAATAATTAGTGATTTTTTTACCAAGACAATAGGTCTGCTTTGTATATGTTGATATTCTGACCCCTTGGTCGGGACTGCTGGAATGAAAATAACATTGAAAAAAGCCCTTGCAGGGCATTATTGGGAGATCCTTGCACAGAGCCAAAGCAGTGGATAATAAGTGAGTGGCCATTCTTTTTAAGTGGGTGTCCCAATGCCCACTAGGAGCAACCCAAACCTATTCCTATGTTTGGAGCTACGGGGTGGAGCCTTAATGCCCAAGGCCCCTGCCTGCTCTCCAGCCAGCGCCGATACTGGGTAGCAGTAGGAACCATGATTTGCTTCAAAAAGTGGTTGCTTTGCTACCCACCCAGGGCACCCACAATATCGGTAGTCTATGGAGTCTGTAGGGAGTGCCATAAAGCCCCCACAGCCCTGTCAGCTCCCCTGTCAACACCCTTCATGTTGTGCTGACAGAAGCTGGCTTCTCTTCTTTGGTCCCCAGCAGGATCTGTTATTGTTTGTGCTCCGGCCAAAGCATGGACAGGGAGAAAGTTCTCTGCTCCTATTCGCAGTTGGGCAGGGAATTGACAGTGTCCCAGAATCCCTGCTACACTGTTTCAGAAGGGCCCCAGTAGATGCGGTCCCTGCGACCATAATCAGCTCTAGCAGAGGCCACACACCCCTTCCCCTTCCAATAGTGTGCCGGAACCTGGAGATGGGGTCACCAGGGCAAAAATTCCCCCTCGCAAGAACACTCTATATTAAATCTGGTTAAACACCCCCCCCCCCCCCCATCAGAGGTCATAATTTTTTTTTTTTAAAGCACAGCTGCCATTTTGGTTTTCTTTTACTGTGATCACGCATTGTAGGTGGCATTGTATTGTACCTCATATGAAGGGGCTGCTCTCTACCTAAACATGGGGATTACCAAGAGATCCCTGCTTCCTCTTTTGTGCATGTATATGTATATATATATTCACTGAAAAAACCATAGGTTTCACACATGTTATAGTTAGCGGAAATTTTACTGATAAAAAACCAATGAAATTCCCCCGTTATAGTTAGTGCAGGCAACTATAACTCACGCGACCGCAATCCTCTGCTGATGCTAATACTGTATTTAGACACTTATTTGCCCATGTCTTCTTCCATACATTTTTAGCTATACATATATTACAAATATTTTTTTTTCATAAAGACACATATGTCATCAGCAGAAGATTGCGGTCGCGTGAGTTATAGTTGCCTGCACTAACTATAACGGGGGAATTTCATTGGTTTTTTATCAGTAAAATTTCCGCTAACTATAACATGTGTGAAACCTATGGTTTTTTCAGTGAATTTGCAAGGTTTTTTAAATGCTAATTCCTAACTATAACGTGTGTGAAACCTATGGTTTTTTCAGTGAATTTGTACGGTTTTTTAAATGCTAAGTTACTTTACGCCATTCGTGGCATGCGCGCCCACTTAACGCAGTTCGTTCCGTGCGCGCACGGTGCGCTTCGCGCACCGTGCGCGCTTTACGCAGTTAGTGCCGTGCACGCACGGTGGGCACGCAGTGCGATGACAAAGCAAGAAAGCACGTCAACAAATCTGTTTCTGCTTTCCTCCGTGACTATGGTATGGGTGCCATTTACCACAACAACTTGCGTTATGACATGCAAGACATTTATAGAGGAGATGGTGTGCACTTCAATGATGAAGGGAACAGAGTCTTCCTCTTGAACCTTAGACTCTGCATCGGTACTTACTTGTAGGTACCACTAAAAAATCATTTCATAAACACAACGGCTCTTTTTAGAGCCCCCTAATATCTAAACACTTAAATCTGATTTTCATTTTTTTTTTTTTTTTCCTACCGTACGCTTACCGTAAGCTTACCGTACGCGTACCCCGTGATTTTTTTTAAAATCAATAAATGTTTTCTTTGTACTTTTCTGTCCTTCTTTGACCCCCTTACAAATGTTAGGGGGTCTGTAACTCTCCTCATTGCCCCCTTTCCTTGTTTTCACTCTTTTTTTTCAGAGTGAAATACACAAAATGGCGGCCGCCGCTTCCTGGTTTCAGCCGATTCGAATGTTTACTAAGATCTAAGAGCCAATCAGAATCGCGCTCGCGCACGCCACCGTACGCTTACCGTAAGCGTACGGTAAGCGTACCGTAAGCGGGCTCAGATATATATATTGATTTAAAGGCTATTTTCTCAGAATCTACTGAACAGATTTACACCAAACCTACAAAAGGCACTTCCTTGACCTAAGGACTACCTCTCTGCCAAATTTTGAGTAATTCTGTTCAGCCGTTCGGGCTGTAGCTCGTTCTAAAGGTCCTATGGAAAAATGCATGGGAAAAACGCGTTTTGGGACCCCCCTTTTATCTCAGCCCCGGCTTGACGGATCCCCCCGAGACTTTCAGGGTAGGAGCGGAGCGTAGCGCCCCACCTATTTTGAGAAATTCGCGAGGATTCGTCGACCGGCGCCAAAGTTATTCAAAATAGAATGTTGAGGTTTTCCTATGGAAACGTGGTCCTAACTATAACTACCTACTGGCGACCGCCAGTAGGTAATATATATATATATATATATTACCACACAATCCAGTTCAAGACGATGATTGAAGAGGCGCTGACTCCGTGGGTTGTAACATCAAAGAAAATCTTTATTCTTCACAGAAGGCTAGACGCGTTTCGACGGTCTTGCCGCCTTGGTCACTAACACAGGTATGCAACTATTGCCTTGATTTAAATACACTTCAAAAGGCTGCCATTGTTGTCATGGTTACCGGTTTACTCTTCATAGACATAGAAAGGGTCGTGTTGCAAAAACAAGATATAAACGAGCAGACTAATATTCTTATCTCAGTTTGCATTTGTAACAGAAAATAAAAAATGAATTACTATATTGTATCACACTTAGTGCGTAATTAATAATCAAGAAAAGCCTATTGTATTAAAGACCCGATAATTGATGTATCAAAGGACAAACAGGTACTACCCTAGTGGGTGAATTCTATTGGACATCAACTAATGGAGAAAATATGGAGAGTAAAAGAACTTTAGGAACAGTGAATAATTAAATACATAATGGCTATACCTGTGATTTTTCGGAGTGGGTGAAAAAAGGGTTTAGGGAACCCTAATTAATCTTGAAATTAATTTCTTCATTGTAAATGTACGCTTAAGGCTTCGTCAGCGTTCATTCCATTTGGAATTTTGCTGTATATATATTACTACAACCTTCTCCTCACGGGAAAAGAAATGAGTCGCACTCCAGCAGTGAGTCAGGTAATTCATTTGATATTTCAAGGCAAGTCCTGACGCGTTTCGGTCAACTTTGACCTTTCTCGAAGGCACGCCTCTCTGCACCCACCACAATAACGATTGCTTTCATTTGTAATTTTTTGGCCCCTAGTGGCCGCCCTGATGGGACATTGTTCTAAAGCATGCTGGTACTTGTGGTTTGTTATCACTTCAAGCCCTTCAGTGGGTGTTGCATTCCATTATTAAAAGATGAAATCAATTTCTGCTCACAGCTGCTTCCTCGCATACCCATTTTCAAGGTCTGCTGAAAACCATACCGAAGCCGGTTTTCGGTGGCGCACTGCTGAACCCTTGTCGCTTTCACGAGTACACACAGGCGGTTCACTTTCGGGCAGCCACGGCGCTCTCTCAGGCGGTGCGTCACTCTGCGGCAGAACCAAGCCGCTACAACATTACTACAACCTTCTCCTCACGGGAAAAGAAATGAGTCGCACTCCAGCAGTGAGTCAGGTAATTTATTTGATTTTTCAAGGCAAGTCCTGACGCGTTTCGGTCAACTTTGACCTTTCTCGAAGGCACGCCTCTCTGCATCCACCACAATAACGATTGCTTTCATTTGTAATTTTTTGGCCCCTAGTGGCTGCCCTGATGGGACATTGTTCTAAAGCATGCTGGTACTTTTGGTTTGTTGTCACTTCAAGCCCTTCAGTGGGTGATGCATTCCATTATTAAAAGATGAAATCAATTTCTGCTCACAGCTGCTTCCTCGCATACCCATTTTCAAGGTCTGCTGAAAACCATACCGAAGCCGGTCTTTGGTGGCGCACTCCTGAACCCTTGTCGCTTTCACGAGTACACACAGGTGGTTCACTTTCGGACAGACACGGCGCTCTTTCAGGCGGTGCTTCACTCTGCGGCAGAACCAAGCTGCTACAACATTACTACAACCTTCTCCTCACGGGAAAAGAAATGAGTCGCACTCCAGCAGTGAGTCAGGTAATTTATTTGATTTTTCAAGGCAAGTCCTGACGCGTTTCGGTCAACTTTGACCTTTCTCGAAGGCACGCCTCTCTGCATCCACCACAATAACGATTGCTTTCATTTGTAAGTTTTTTGGCCCCTAGTGGCCGCCCTGATGGGACATCGTTCTAAAGCATGCTAGTACTTGTGGTTTGTTGTCACTTCACGCCCTTCAGTGGGTGATGCATTCCATTATTAAAAGATGAAATCAATTTCTGCTCACAGCTGCTTCCTTGCATACCCATTTTCAAGGTCTGCTGAAAACTATACCGAAGCCGGTCTTCAGTGGCGCACTGCTGAACCCTTGTCGCTTTCACGAGTACACACAGGTGGTTCACTTTCGGGCAGCCACAGCGCTCTCTCAGGCGGTGCGTCACTCTGCGGCAAAACCAAGCCGCTACAACATTACTACAACCTTCTCCTCACGGGAAAAGAAATGAGTCGCACTCCAGCAGTGAGTCAGGTAATTTATTTGATTTTTCAAGGCAAGTCCTGACGCGTTTCGGTCAACTTTGACCTTTCTCGAAGGCACGCCTCTCTGCATCCACCACAATAACGATTGCTTTCATTTGTAATTTTTTGGCCCCTATTTATATATATATTTCTGCTCCACTGCACTTGGAAGCACTCACAAACGGGTGCCGGCGTCGCGGAATTGCACAGAGATTCACATCAAAGCTCCTCTGTTCCACATTTTCAAACAGAAGCCAGCAGTCCCGGGGGATAGTTACAGAAACTGTATTGCTTCAAGCAACAAACAGATGCGTTTCGGCGTAGCGCCTTCGTCGATGTTACTGACATTAGCACCGCAGCATAATTTAAAAGCCAGTTACATAATCATTGAAACGGACTCACAAATCAATTTAGCCCTTTCCATGTGCGCCATCTTAGCTTAGTCATTGTTCCATGCATATTGCATATGTCATCAATTTATCACTTATTTGCCATAAAAAATTGAAACTTAAAATACCAACATTGTACATATCATTTCGCCGTATATCAGCTTAAATTTACAACATGTGGTATGAGATTATAAGGTTATTTAGCCATCCACTGAAGCTAATACAAAGCATTCCATATGGTGAGCTATTAAGGCTTAAAATGAACAGCTCTAGGAAATGCCGAAACGCATTTGGTTGTTGCTTGAAGCAATAAAGTTTCTGTAACTATCCCCCGGGAGTGCTGGCTTCTGTTTGAAAAAAATGTGCAACAGAGGAGCTGATACATCATATCCCACACGCCTGTGTGCTGCACTAAGAACAAGCCCATCCAGACAGGAACAATTTAAAACTGATTTTAATTTCAGCAGGTATAGCATGCCACATAACGTGTTTCAACCTCAGTTCGGTCTTAATCATATGTGAAAATGAGAGTCCGTAACTCTTGAGTTTAAATACATTCAGTTCTCAAAAAAGTTGAGAAGAACTTCAGATGGGAACAGCATGTGAAAGTAACATCATTCGATTTAATATGGTATTCCTTTTCTTTTAGTTCGGGGTTAAAACACACTTCCTTCCAGCAATACTCTGAGTCATCTATCGCAAATGCCTTTTGTTTGCAATGCCCAAACTTGTTGCGTTCAGAGCCCCAGTAACATCATTATGACTGAACTTCATTCTCCATAATGCTTTGCAACAGTTTCACATTCTTACATCCTTCTCATTTCACTCCAATTGTATCATACCATAGTGGGTAAATAAAGAAAAATAAAATATCACCGTAGCTGCTTTAAAAGGACCAGTTCCATGTTACGCAAGGCGGTAAAAAGTCTCCATTTACCTCAAGAGCAATGCTCCTCTGAAGTGTTATATTTGCAAAGATGTTGTGCATTCATCTTGGTTTGCTACTGTCCGCTTTTATTGTTCAAAAGTCCAGAAAGTGCCGGGGTTAAATAACTCCTTGCTTACCCTCGCTGTATTCCAATGTCCTTGAATTCTTAGACCAACAGGCCTCCCGTGACATCAGTGGCAGAGCCTCTTGTTTGTACAGTGGCACAAACCAGCCACATTTTTTATTTACAATTCAAAATTTGCGAACATACGTGACAAGAATTTTCAATTCTATTAAGGACATGGAGGCGAGGATTATGCTTCTCATTTCTTTACAGGAAATGCTCAGCAGCCAATCAGATTACAGTAAACGAAAATAACACTACAATACCCATGAACACACTGGGTATCACCTGACAACCATAGAGAATCCCCTATAAAAGGTCCACAAGAGAATACTACATCCTCTTTCTTTGGTAATAATAACAGTTAAAGTGAAGAAACTCAGTCCAACATTTGTGAGGAACTTGGAAGATAAAGTAGCTCAATCACAGAAACAGCAGACCAACAGGCTGGAAGCAGAAGACGTGATGCTCGCATCATCAGAAAAACTGGAACCTGCAGGTATCCATAAGACAGTTCATGGAGACGGAGCAACACACCTCACTTAGGATCAGAACCTGCAAGGAAAACATAGAGTCATAGTATGCCATTCCCTCATGTCAGAGAAAATATAATAAAAGGGGGAGGAAAAAAACCAAGGAGTACATCCATAGTATATAATATATATATGTAATAACGTCAGATAATGCAAACAATCACATGAAATACAGAAAAAAACGGGTGGGATAATCCTCGCCTCCGTGTCCTTAATAGAATTGAAAATTCTTGTCACGTATGTTTGCAAATATTGAATTCTATTTCAGGACCGGAGGCTCCGATTATGCTTGTTCAGAGCTGCACCACCACTACAGATGCAATGTCTACAATCGGTTTATAATAAAAAGTCTTAAACATAGAATCAGTTGACCAATCAGCTGCCTTCATGATATCCATTAAACTCACTCCCATAGAACAAGCTTTGGAAGCCATAGCTCCACGAGCTGAATGTGCACCAAACTTTGTAGCATCAATACCTGCCTCACCCATGAGCCATCTCACCCATCGAGCTAAGGTAGCCGGGGTGACTGGCCGAAAAGGTTTTTGCAGATCAATCAACAATTGACCATGCATATCCTGTCGAAAACCAGCAGTACTTACCTCATAAACAGTTGAAACATCCCATAAATCCACGTATTTAGGGTGAGGCGGTTTTACCAACCTGATACCCCTGAGTAACTTGCACACCAAGGGGTGCTCAAGAGCAGGTTTGTCATTGATCGTTATATGGCCTGCAGAGATGGCAGATCAGAAATTATTAACAGTTCTATAAGCAAGACCGGAAGAAGCAATTGATGCAAGATCTGCTGAAGCGGGATCCACCTCCCGTTGATTGCACCAACTACACCATCGCTTCCAGGCTGCGGAATAACGTTTATGTGTGTTGGGAGACCAAGCCTCGCTGATAAATCTGGTAGCGTCTCGCGAAAAGCCTGGGATTTTCCAGCGATCCCTGAAACCCGCCATGCAACTAGAAGAAGTTGACCTGACTCTACCAGTGGATGCGGGTTGTTGAGAGGGTCCAGCAACAGATTCCAACGCTGGGGAAGAAGGAGTGACACTGCACAAATCATCTCCAGAAGAACCGGGAACCAAGCCTGAGCCCTCCACAGAGGAGTGATCAGAATCAATTCTGACTGATAATGCTTCGTGCATGCCAAGACCCTGGGGATCATTACAAATGGGGGAAAAGCATAACACAGACGAGACGGCCAGTCCTGCAGAAATGCATCCGTGGCCAAAGCTTCCGGATCCAGGCGCCAACTGAAAAACATTGGAAGTTGCCTGTTGAGTCGAGAAGCAAACAGATCGATCGGGCACTGACCGCATAAGCGAGTGAGGGACCTGAATACACGAGGATGAAGCCTCCAATCGCTGAAAATCTCGGAGGTGACGAGAATTCCAGTCTGCAATCAGATTGTTGGACCCCAGAAGATATTCCGCAATCACTGTGATGTTTCTCTGAAGACAAAAGTGCCAGAAATCCTTAGCGATTTCTGCCAGAATCTTGGACCGGGTCCCCCCCAATTTGTTGACATACTGAACCGCTGACACATTGTCCATGCGGAGAAGTATGCAACAGTTTGTCATGCGTGGAGACAGACAACGAATCGCAAATGACCCTGCCAGAAGCTCCACACAATTGATATGGAGAGACAATTCGTTCTGAGACCACCGGCCCCCGTGGTTAACTGACCGCAACTGGCTCCCCATCCCCAGCGACTGGCGTCGGACTCTATCATCACTTCCGGAGACACTCCGAACAGGGCTCGACCATTCCAAGACTCCATGTGTTCCAACCACCACAACATCTCCCACCTCGCCTCCTCTGAAAGAGGAATCTGATCGGAATACTTGAGGCCTTTCTGGAGATGGCGGATTTTGAGTCGCTGAAGTGCTCGGTAATGGAGAGGACCCGGAAATTTGGCTTGGATCGAGGAAGCTAACAGACCGACTATCCGAGCTACAGACCTCAATGATACAATCTGTTTGTGTAAAATCAACCTCAACTCCCTCTTGATAGATCTGGTCTTCTGGGCAAGAGGATTTGGCAAGTGAGGGAATTGACGAAACCCAGGAATTCCATCAATTGAGACGGAATGAAAACTGACTTCTGAGGGTTCACCAGAAATCCGAGTGACTGTAAATGATCTATTGACCACTCCAAATGAGTCATTAACAGATGAGGGCAATGAGCCATGATGAGAATGTCGTCCAGATAAATTATCAGACGAACACCCTGGGCTCGCAGAGATTCCACGACAGGCCTCAGAAGTTTTGTGAAGCACCAAGGTGCTGACAAGAGGCCGAAAGGGAGAACTTTGTACTCGAACCAGACTCCCTGCCACTGGAACTGCAGAAACCGACAATGAGGACCGTAAATGGGAATCGACAAATACGCATCCTTCAGATCTAGACAGACCATCCAGTCCCCTTCCTGAAGAAGGTCCCGCAGAAGATGGATGCCCCTCCATCTTGAAGTGGCGGTAAACAACCCAGCCATTGAAGTCCTTGAGGTTGAGGACTAGTCTGGAACCACCCCCTTTTTTCTGAACGAGAAAGACATTGCTGGAGAAACCCTGAGGATGACAGGTGGTCCGAACTATGGCCCCTTTTCTTAGAAAATCATCTATTTCTGCGGAAATGACAGCTTGGTCTTAAGGGAAAAAAAACAGGGACGAAGGAGGATTAGGATGAATCGGACAACTGCAGAACTCTATTTTGTAACCCTTGACAGTCTCCAACTGTTAGAGTCGGGGATCTCTGGTTGGCGCAAGGTTGCCCTTGTGTCAAGCAGGAACCCTCTCCTCCACGTCAGGGCGCAGGATAACCCCTCGCGAATGACCCTTGCTCACCCTCTAGGTGCGTGGTGTGAGCAGCCAAGGCGATTCCTCAGGCGTTGTTGGTTAAGCACTTACAATCATACACACAGTAAATACATCAATCCCCCCAGAAACGGACACCAGACTTGGATATATATAAAAATACGCTTCTTTATGTAAAAATAGGTATATATATCTCAGCAGACTTATCACAAGACCAATAACGTTTTCGCTATGCCACCAGGTTGTAAAGCGGGCAAATGTTCGTTGTTCGTAGCTTCAAATGGATACCTTGTAGTCTCTTGCAAATGTTACTTGTGGTTCCAGTACTCACAGAGATCGGCTCCTGTGAACGGGGAAATAAGGCGTTGCGGGCCCCGAGCCCGATACTGGAACGTCTTTCGTGATGTGGAGAGTCGGCACAGGTCGGTGCGACTCTCAGCTTGGGAAGTGTTCTTGGGTCCTCAATCAGCAGGTGTGGGCAAGTAGGCAGGCGCGGCCCGTGACCCTTTAGCACGGCGGTGCAGGGGGGGTCTCCACAGCGGGGGCGGCGCGGCCTGAGATGTCCGGGGATAGCGAAGCGGGGTCGCAGGGCACGGTCAGTGCAGCTGGATGACCCGGCGTAGATCACAGTCGTCGGACGGCTTCCGGCGGGAGGGGTGATAGCGCGGTCAGCGCGCTCCAGTAGCAGGCGGTGACAGGGATGCAGGCGGCCTGGCCCAGGGACAGAGAGCGGCTCGGGACGGAGCGGGGCTCTCACGGGTTTGAGGCAGGCGAGCTTCTGAGTGTCACGGCCCTAGGAGGGGCGATGAGGGGCGCAGTCTCTTTTCCAGCGGGATGCACACACGGCTCGAATTGGAGGATGAGCAAGAAGCACAGAGAACCCACTGGTCCTGGGGTTCAGTTCAGGGGGCAAGCTCAGATCAAGCCCTTGGAGAATGTTCAAGCACAAAGTAGCAAAGTCTTTTCAGTAAGTCTCTTCCTCTCCTTTCTCAGCAAGGCAAGCAGCAGGCCAGCTCCTCCGGCGTCTTCTTCTCCTTCTAGTCGGGCAGAGGTTCTTTGTGGTAAACAGGATTCTGATTTCTTAGGAGCCAGGCTCCTACTTTTATACCATGATTCTTTTGTTCTTTAGCGCCAGGGGGCCTAGGCCTGGCTCAGTCCAGTTCTGGAGCACTTTGTTATGGTGACTCTGCTCTTTCCTTTCAGCGGCAGGGCAGAGACATCAGCCGCCCCACAGGGGGCGGCGCCGGCTTTGTGGTGGCAGAGCACAGGGCTATTCAAGAGTCAAGGTGTACTCCTCCCACCCATCCAGGTGTCACCTCTCTACCCACCACCTGGCAGCCAACCTGTCTCTGGGGATCCCCCCACCCTGCTCCTTACTGTTGCCAGGCAGAACACACACACACAGCAGAGGCGGACTGAGATGGTCAGGTCAGTAAATACTAACTTTCTAAAAGTAGCATTTACAAACCCAGGATACTAAAATAAACTTGACTACAAGAAGTATTTTATTATCCTGAGTTCAGGCATACTAAACTTGACACTTCTACCATGCTCCTTGAGTCCACTGGGGTCACAGCGTTGGCGTGATCCCGGCAGCCCATTCTGGCCTATGGAGAGCAGGTAGCCTTCAATAGTGAAGAACGAAAATGGCTGTAATTCACTACTAAGACATGCCACACACATCAGGGCATGTCCTACCTTATGCCTACAATGCACCCTGCCCTTGGGCCTACCAGAGGGGTGGCTAATATGTAGGTAAGGGAAGGTTTAGGGACTGGCAAGTGGGGGCACTTGCGCAGTCAGCGCGACGGTCCCGGACCGCGCGCAGGGTCTGCGGTGGCAGACCCTAGACACACTTTACAAGGCCGCTTCCGTGGGTGGCGCAACCAGCGCTGCAAGCCCACCAGCAGCATTGGCATTCACAAGCCCTGGCACCCCTGGTGCACTTTACTGGGGACTGACAGTGAATCCAATAAACCAATCATGGACATCAATTACAGGTACACTTTACCTCGGGAGCACTTGCACTGCGGCACGGATTAGCCGTGGCGCAGTGCCCTGAGCGGACAACACCAGCAAAACAATCGAGGCACACCATCAAAAAGTGGAAGGGAAACTCACGCCAAGGTGCCAGGTCTAACACGTGTCCCCTCCAGCTGAAATGTGGGGAGAACTACCCTTGCCCAGGGGGTTCCTCGTCACTAAGGCGGAAATACCTGGACAGACCGTCAGCGTTGGCGTGATCTGTACCAGGACGGTGTTCCACCGTAAAGTCCATACCCTGTAGGGAGATGGACCACCTCAACAGCTTCGGGTTTTCACCCCTCATTTGCATCAACCATCTGAGGGGCCTGTGGTCCGTCTGAACCCGGAAGTGAGACCCAAACAAGTAGGGTCTTAGCTTCTTCAGCGCCCAGACCACAGCAAATGCTTCTCGCTCAATTGCACTCCACCTACTTTCCCGTGGGAGTAACCTCCTACTGATGAAGGCTACGGGTTGGTCCCAGCCCTCCTCAGTCATCTGTGAGAGAACAGCCCCTACACCATGCTCTGAAGCGTCTGTCTGTACTAGGAATTCCTTGGAGAAGTCAGGGGCCAAGAGCACGGGCGCCGTGCACATGGCAGTCTTCAGGGTGTCGAAAGCTTTCTGACAGGTGTCAGTCCAAATCACGTTCCTGGGCTGCTTCTTGGAAGTCAGCTCTGTCAAGGGGGCAACGATCGTTCCATAGCCCTTGACAAACCTCCTGTAGTACCCAGTGAGCCCCAGGAAGGCCCTCACTGCGGTCTGCGTCTTGGGGGGTTCCCAAGCCAGGATGGTCTCAATTTTGGGTTGCAAGGGTGCCACCTTGCCACTCCCCACTTGGTGTCCCAAGTACACCACGGAACCCTGCCCGATCTGGCACTTGCTTGCCTTGATCGTGAGGCCTGCTCGGCGCAGAGCCATCAACACTTCCCAGAGGTGGCGCAGGTGTTCGGGCCAGGTGGCACTGAACACTGCGATGTCATCCAGGTAGGCGGCACTGAACGCATCCAGCCCAACCAGTACCTGGTTGACCAACCTCTGAAAGGTGGCAGGGGCATTCTTCATCCCAAATGGCATGACTCGGAACTGGAAGTGCCCATCTGGTGTAGAGAATGCGGACCTCTCTTTGGCCCCATCGGTCAAGGCGATCTGCCAGTACCCAGACGTTAAATCAAACGTGCTGAGGAACCGGGCAGCCCCCAGCCGATCAATGAGCTCATCAGCTCTGGGGATGGGGTGCGCGTCAGTCTTCGTCACTGAATTGAGTCCTCTGTAGTCCACACAGAACCGGAGTTCAGGTGTGGCTCCCGGCGCAGCAGCTTTGGGGACCAAGACCACGGGGCTGGACCAAGGACTGCTGGAGGACTCAACCACCCCTAGCGCAAGCATTTTAAAGACCTCCTCCTTAATGCAAGCTCTGACCCTGTCAGTTACCCTGTAAGCCTTGTGCTTTACAGGTAAGCTGTCTCCTGTGTCCACATCATGGACGCACCAATCTGTGACACCAGGAACCAGGGAGAATCGGTCGGAAAACTGTCCCAGCAAGTGGCGGCAATCTTCCTGTTGTTCGGGCGTCAGGGTGGGTGAGAGGTTAACTCCATCCACTGACCCATCTTTCTCAGAGGCCACTAAGAGGTCAGGAAGAGGCTCGGTCTCCTCTTCCATTCCATCATCAGTGGCCAGCAGCATGCCCACTTCGGTCCTCTCTAAGTGGGGCTTAAGGCGGTTAACATGTAGGACCCTCAAAGGGTTCCTGGGAGTCTGCATGTCCACCAAGTAGGTGATAGGACTTTTGCGCTCCACAACCTCAAATGGACCTGTCCACTTATCCTGAAGTGCACAAGGCTCCACTGGGGCCAAGACCCACACCTTTTGTCCAGGTTGAAGCTCTACCAGAGTGGCATTCCGGTCGTACCACCGCTTCATCTCCTCCTGGCTGGCTTCCAGATTTGCCTCAGCAAGTTGCCTGAAACGCCGAGTCTGGTTTCGGAAGGCCAGCATGTAACTATATACATTCTGGGGAGGTTTCCTGGGAGATTGCTCCCAGCCTTCCTTTACCAAACTCAGAGGTCCTCTTACCGGGTGACCATACAGAAGCTCAAAGGGGCTGAACCCTAGAGACTTCTGCGGCACCTCTCGGTAAGCGAAGAGCAGGCATGGCAAGAGGACGTCCCACTTACGCCTCATTGGACCGTCCAGGCCCATGATCATGCCTTTGAGGGTTCGGTTGAATCTCTCAACCAACCCATTTCCTTGGGGGTGGTAAGGAGTGGTGAACTTGTAAGTTACCCCACACTCCTTCCACAGGGATTTCATATATGTGGATATGAAATTGGTCCCCCTGTCGCTCACCACCTCTAGAGGGAATCCCACTCGGGAGAAAATTCCCATCAGTGCCCGTCCCACCACGGGGGCCGTCACTGTCCTCAGAGGGATGGCTTCAGGGTACCGGGTGGCATGGTCCACCAAGACCAGGATGAACCTGTTGCCCAGGGCTGTCTTGGGGTCCAGAGGCCCCACAATATCAATACCCACTCGTTGGAATGGCGTACCGACCACAGGGAAAGGTTGCAGAGGAGCCTTGTGCTTCCCTCCGCTCTTACCACTTGCCTGGCAAGTCTGACAGGTTCTGCAGTAGGAATCTGAATTCTTATGCATTTGGGGCCAGTAAAAGTGGGTGACAAGCCTGTCATAGATCTTGTCCATCCCCAAATGTCCTGCTAAAGGCACATCGTGAGCCAGCCCCAGTAGGAAGGTTCTGAACTTCTGGGGTACCACCAGCACACGGGCTGACCCAGGTTCAGCAGCCTTAGGCTCGGAATACAGGAGGTCACTCTCCCAGTACACGTAGTGTGTTTTGGCCTGAACACCGTTGGCCTGGTCTGCAGCCTGTTGCCGCATACCCACGAGAGAAGGGCATTCTTTCTGCTCCCTGCAGAATTCCTCCCTGGAGGGACCTCCTTCTTGCTGCCAATGGGTCAGCTCAGGCAGGTCTCCCAGTTCGGCAATCTGTTCCCCGGTAGGCTCCAGAGCATCCCCCTCAGGGTCTACTTCCTCCTGGGCCGTGGGAACTTCGGGGGCCGGTTTCCCGCGCCTCCTGCGCCTTCTCCCTAAGGCCGGTTCCTGGACCGCTCCCTCAGGCTCCAGGACCCTCTCAACACCCCTACTGGCTGCCATGGACCGGGTGGTCACGCACGCCCAGTCGGGTAGACCCACCATCCTCAGATGCGTGGTCTTCTCCACCTTTTCCCAAGGGGAACTCTCCAGGTCGTTCCCTAGCAGACAGTCTACAGGCATGTCAGTTCGCACAGCGACTTGTAGAGTACCAGAGACCTCCCCCCACTCAAAGGGAACTTGAGCCATTGGACAACGACTCTCTACGTTGTCAGCATTGACAACCCTACAGTAGGCATTGGGTACAATTTGCTCTTGAGACACCAGGTGTTGCCTCACCGAGGTCACGCTGGCTCCTGTATCTCTAAGAGCCTCAACCTTCTTTCCATTGATGGTCACCACTTGCCCATATTTCTTAGTGTTAGAGGGCAGGTAGGTTACAGGGACCATCTCACTGTCTCCTAGCGAGACTAGGGTCATCTGCCCGGGACCCCCTCCCTCCTGGACTGCTACCTCCTCCCCAAAGTTAACACTAGCTACTTGCCGGGGTGTAGCACCAGTGGGTGCGGTCTTACCAAACAGGCGACACTTAGGATCAGAGGCAATGTGACCCGGGTCACCACACCTATAACAATTGAAGGGCCCCTTTGGAACAGGTCTACCTGTCGGGGCCCCGTTCTGCTGCGGGGGTGGGGGAGGCTGAGAACCCTTCTGCTGGTTCCCTTGGGAATTACTTTGGGGGCCTTTTTGGAACCCCTTCTGTTTACCCTTGTCCCCCCCACTCTTCTGCTGGGGACCCTGCCCACCTTTGGCGGAGTCTCCCACTTGACCCTTGTGGACCCTGGTGCTGAGCCAGCGGTCCGCCTCCTCAGCAAGCTTCCTCGGGTTGGACAGCTTGCTATCTATCAGGTGCTGGCGTAGCTCAGGAAAACATTGACTGGACAAGTGCTCCCATGCAATTAAATCAAGCAGCCCTTGATAATCATTCACTTTGCTACCCTTCACCCAACCATCCAGCGCTCTGCAGAAAAAGGTCACATACTCCACATACGTACTCTCAGGGATCTTCTTGGTCTCACTGAACCTCTGTCTATATAGCTCAGGAGTTAACACATACCTGGTCATTAAAGCTTCCTTCATATGGGCGTATGAGGTCTGGACTTCTAAGGGCAAATCTAACAGTGTGTCCCGCCCTTCCGCAAGGAACCTTCCCCACAACCCCGCTCCCCAGTCTTTCTCAGGGACCCGGTGTGAGGACATGGCCACCTCGTAGGCTCTAAACCACTGCCCTATGTCATCCTTTCTAAAATACTCCTTTACTACATCTTTGGGGATGTACACCTTGGACTCTACCTGCGCTGGTGGAGTGCTGCCACCAGAAGGAGCGGTGTCCAAACTTTTCGCCTTCAGCTCCAACTCCTTCAATCTTATATCATGATCCATTTGGCGTTGTTGTGCCTCCAGGGCCAACTTCTGCTTTTCCATTTCCATTTGTCCGGCCAACTTTGCCATCTCCATTGCATGCGCCCTGTCGGCTGCCCTGTCTGCCAGCTCCTCTGGCGACCGGACTCTGCTGGGCTCCTCAAGGTTGTCGGGTGGAACGATGTCCCCCGCATTCCGTGGGTCTCGTGACTCCCTCCAGGCTCTTAGTGCCTTGGCGTACTGGGTTCTCCTCTTGAATCCAGCATGGGGAACTCGGAATTTTACACTGTAGCCTTTCAATTGCTCTATCGTGTAGCCTTCCAGTCTCTCCCAATCCACCTCATCTATTCCAGAAATCACGGAGAGCGCTCTTCCAGCAGAGAGTGAGCCAGGCATGGTTGCAGTAATGGCAGATGTCTCCACAAAGTTCAACAATTAAAAACCTGTGGCTGCGTTATTTGGTCTGCTCTCACTATCTGGTGATTAATAATTCACTGTATGCAAATTACAAGTGCAAATCCGAAATCCCACCCGCTGCCAACAATGTTAGAGTCGGGGATCTCTGGTTGGCGCAAGGTTGCCCTTGTGTCAAGCAGGAACCCTCTCCTCCACGTCAGGGCGCAGGATAACCCCTCGCGAATGACCCTTGCTCACCCTCTAGGTGCGTGGCGTGAGCAGCCAAGGCGATTCCTCAGGCGTTGTTGGTTAAGCACTTACAATCATACACACAGTAAATACATCAATCCCCCCAGAAACGGACACCAGACTTGGATATATATAAAAATACGCTTCTTTATGTAAAAATAGGTATATATATCTCAGCAGACTTATCACAAGACCAATAACGTTTTCGCTATGCCACCAGGTTGTAAAGCGGGCAAATGTTCGTTGTTCGTAGCTTCAAATGGATACCTTGTAGTCTCTTGCAAATGTTACTTGTGGTTCCAGTACTCACAGAGATCGGCTCCTGCGAACGGGGAAATAAGGCGTTGCGGGCCCCGAGCCCGATACTGGAACGTCTTTCGTGATGTGGAGAGTCGGCACAGGTCGGTGCGACTCTCAGCTTGGGAAGTGTTCTTGGGTCCTCAATCAGCAGGTGTGGGCAAGTAGGCAGGCGCGGCCCGCGACCCTTTAGCACGGCTGTGCAGGGGGGTCTCCACAGCGGGGGCGGCGCGGCCTGAGATGTCCGGGGATAGCGAAGCAGGGTCGCAGGGCACGGTCAGTGCAGCTGGATGACCCGGCGTAGATCACAGTCGTCGGACGGCTTCCGGCGGGAGGGGTGATAGCGCGGTCAGCGCGCTCCAGTAGCAGGCAGTGACAGGGATGCAGGCGGCCTGGCCCGGGGACAGAGAGCGGCTCGGGACGGAGCGGGGCTCTCACGGGTTTGAGGCAGGCGAGCTTCTGAGTGTCACGGCCCTAGGAGGGGCGATGAGGGGCGCAGTCTCTTTTCCAGCGGGATGCACACACGGCTCGAATTGGAGGATGAGCAAGAAGCACAGAGAACCCACTGGTCCTGGGGTTCAGTTCAGGGGGCAAGCTCAGATCAAGCCCTTGGAGAATGTTCAAGCACAAAGTAGCAAAGTCTTTTCAGTAAGTCTCTTCCTCTCCTTTCTCAGCAAGGCAAGCAGCAGGCCAGCTCCTCCGGCGTCTTCTTCTCCTTCTAGTCGGGCAGAGGTTCTTTGTGGTAAACAGGATTCTGATTTCTTAGGAGCCAGGCTCCTACTTTTATACCATGATTCTTTTGTTCTTTAGCGCCAGGGGGCCTAGGCCTGGCTCAGTCCAGTTCTGGAGCACTTTGTTATGGTGACTCTGCTCTTTCCTTTCAGCGGCAGGGCAGAGACATCAGCCGCCCCACAGGGGGCGGCGCCGGCTTTGTGGTGGCAGAGCACAGGGCTATTCAAGAGTCAAGGTGTACTCCTCCCACCCATCCAGGTGTCACCTCTCTACCCACCACCTGGCAGCCAACCTGTCTCTGGGGATCCCCCCACCCTGCTCCTTACTGTTGCCAGGCAGAACACACACACACAGCAGAGGCGGACTGAGATGGTCAGGTCAGTAAATACTAACTTTTTTACAAACCCAGGATACTAAAATAAACTTGACTACAAGAAGTATTTTATTATCCTGAGTTCAGGCATACTAAACTTGACACTTCTACCATGCTCCTTGAGTCCACTGGGGTCACAGCGTTGGCGTGATCCCAGCAGCCCATTCTGGCCTATGGAGAGCAGGTAGCCTTCAATAGTGAAGAACGAAAATGGCTGTAATTCACTACTAAGACATGCCACACACATCAGGGCATGTCCTACCTTATGCCTACAATGCACCCTGCCCTTGGGCCTACCAGTGGGGTGGCTAATATGTAGGTAAGGGAAGGTTTAGGGACTGGCAAGTGGGGGCACTTGCGCGTCAGCGCGACGGTCCCGGACCGCGCACAGGGTCTGCGGTGGCAGACCCTAGACACACTTTACAAGGCCGCTTCCGTGGGTGGCGCAACCAGCGCTGCAAGCCCACCAGCAGCATTGGCATTCACAAGCCCTGGCACCCCTGGTGCACTTTACTGGGGACTGACAGTGAATCCAATAAACCAATCATGGACATCAATTACAGGTACACTTTACCTCGGGAGCACTTGCACTGCAGCACGGATTAGCCGTGGCGCAGTGCCCTGAGCGGACAACACCAGCAAAACAATCGAGGCACACCATCAAAAAGTGGAAGGGAAACTCACACCAAGGTGCCAGGTCTAACACCAACACCCATGCATCGCTCGAGATCAATTGCCAACTGGGAAGAAAAAATTGAATCCTACCCTCCAACACAACTGCTGAAGCTGACATTAGGCTCACCTGAAGCTCAGGAATCGTGATGTCCTCCTTGATTTCCACCATAACGTCCTTACCTGAATTGGTTCCGCCCTTTGCGAGAAGGGTAGAAGGAGGAGTTATTGTTGTATGCTGAGTCCTGATTACCTCCATGATGGGACTGATAGCCACGCTGGGTGTTGTGGTTAAGAGCACGGCCGAACGATCGTCCCCTATATCATCCGGCCCGTCAGAAAACCGGGCGAAAAGCTTGTCTAAGGGAGGACTGAGCTTTATTGAGTCCACTAAACGTGGCAATAAATGTAGTCAATTACTTAAGAAAAGGTTGACCAAACAATAATCCTTGAGCTAAAGGGCCAGACTCAGAAGTGGTCAATTCTGCTAATTTTGGGTCCAACTTCAAAAGATTAGAGCGTCTACGCTCACATGACATGGCACAATTGGCGTTCCCCAGTTGACAAATGGCCCTCTGAGACCACCCAATTAAGTCATCTGGCTCAATGGCGGTGGAAGACTCCTTAGCCCGAAAACCCAGATCAAAAATTTTCGTAAGGGGACCCAGTAAGTCCAATAACTTGTCCTGACAAGAGTGCCATGCTCTATCAATCCCTTTCTTGGGATCCTTAGCGTACTTCTTAAGGTACGTAACCATGGTTGGATCAACTTCTGGAGTGTCAGCTAATTTATCAGCTAAATCTGGGTGTGGACACTCAGACCGTAGATGGGCCCTGACTTCTTTGTCAAACGGTTGACGAATATGGGTCTGGACATACTCCGCCACGTCCGCAGACTGAAGCCAAAACGAAGAGTGAGGGTGCACAATGTCTGAAGGGTCAAATGTAAGGAGTTGGGGATACATAGGTGCGTCCACAAAATGCTCTTTATGAGCCTTTTTAGCAGGAGGAGGAGAGACGTCATGGTCCGAGGACGAGGTAGAAGAGGTGTCACCATCGTCCGTTTGGCGAGATTGAGAGGCCACAGTCTCCTTAGAAGACTGTCCATAAGAATGGTCATTAGAGAGAGCCTTAGCTAATTTAAGAAAGTCTGACTTGTGAGGATTCGCCACTTTTGCAGCACTTGAAGAAGAACGCCCAGACGACGTAGGTAGCCAGCCATGTTGCAAAGCATAATTAGACAGGTGACGTTTCAAGGGCCCAATAGCGCGGACCAGCGCCTTATTCACGGAGTGTTGAACACCCACGTCAAAAGCTTCAACCAACTCTTGCTCCATGGAGCCAGAGGCCCCTTCATCATAATAATATTCTTCCTCATCATAGTATTCAGCCATAACAACACACTAAAGTGACAATAACGCCCACAAGAGGAAGTAACAAAATACTGTAAGCTAATAGAAAGGCCAAGTCAAAGGAAAAAAGGGGGGGTGAGTGGTAAACCCCTAAGGCAAGCCAAACAAACAGGTACAAAGCAACCTGAACAGTAACCAATTAAATGTGGAGGGAGGGCTTGCCAGAAATACCACCTCTCTAGGCAAAGCCTATGCTCTAACGGCCACCTGCCAAAACAGAGAAAGGACTACACGATACAGACGCGCATAGTCCTTGCAGCCCTGCTCTCCCGCTCCACAGAATAAAAGCGTGGGCGCAAAGCGCCCGAACAGGGGAGGCGAACACGTGCTCCCTGTAACAAGGAAAAATACCGGAACAAAAAGCAAAGACAAAGTGCGATGAGCGCCGCACGGCTAACAAAGCCAAAAGGAGGCACAAGCACCACAGCAACCTGCAAAACGCTCACGAAGCGCTGCTACATGTACAGGAAACAGAACGAGGGAAACACAAAGCAAAGTACAGCATAAAACGATATAAAACGCGCTGCAAAGCAAATTGACAATGATAAATGGCATGTGAAGTATAAAGCACTTAACTGGCTGCGGAGCAGCAAAGAAAGAGGATGTAGTATTCTCTTGTGGACCTTTTATAGGGGATTCTCCATGGTTGTCAGGTGATACTCAGTGTTCATGGGTATTGTAGTGTTATTTTCGTTTACTTTAATCTGATTGGCTGCTGAGCATTTCCTGTAAAGAAATGAGAAGCATAATCGGAGCCTCCAGTCCTGAAATAGAATTGACTGCAGCCGGCGGGCATCCATTAACACATAACTCCATATGAAATTTTGACGAAAGGACGCCCAGCCTCTTTTTTTTCTTTATTTACCCACTATGGTATGATACAATTAGAGTGAAAGTGACTACATGCAATATTCCAAAGTGCATATACAATCAATGAGAAAGTAAATAAGTGCCAAAAGTGCTGTTGTGCAAGAATAATGTTAAAAGTTACAACATAAAGAAGCTCATGCACAATAATAGTCCTTTGCAGCAAAAATCCTAAGAGTACGTTCTCTTTTTTCACATTATGTGCGAAAATCACGAGTAAAGATTTACTGATTTGACCCTGCTGGGAGACACGCACCACCCAGACTTTGAGCGCCAAAGTCGTTGGTTGGGATCGAAACGGAGTGGATGTATATATATATCCACTGAAAAAACCATAGGTTTCAGGGGCGTTATAGTTAGCTGGACTTTTCACTCGTACAAAACCATTGAAATTCCCCCGTTATAGTTAGTTCAGCTAACTATAACTCGCGCGCCCGCAATGCACTGCTGATGACGTCACATATTACATCACTCATGACATGGTCAGTGACATCACCCATTACATCACTGATGACATCTCAAATGACATCACTGATGACATCACT